>NW_023601104.1:35822580-37225344 GCF_014898055.3 Talpa occidentalis | reverse complement strand
ACCAGTTTGTTAGAGGAGACTTCTGGCCAGCAAATCTTCTGAACAGTTTCCTGGAAGGAAAATATCTCTTTTAAGCTAAATTGTTATAGACAGTGAATGAATCCTACATAAAGGAAATGCCTGCAGGGTAAGTGCAAAGTAAAAATCTCTTTGCTCTAGTCTCTTGGAAGAATACTGTAATGCAAGCAGCTTTGGCCTTTTGTTGTTGTTGGATTGGGTGCAAAATTTGGGTTGCTATATTATCACAATGTGTGCATTCTCTCTGCTCCCTTTCCGACAGCCAGTGGGGCCCAGGTTCCATACATCATCTCCACATCCCCGCCGTCACTTGAGCATTTCCTGCCCAGTTTTCTCCTGTCTATTTCCTTCTGTCAAACGTATCTCTGTTCCCTTCCCCCCTTTTCTGCTCCTTTCCTGGACGTAATCATTAAAAAAAATAAGGCTGATTATCCTTCATGGCTTTTTCTCCTCCAGCCAGTTTTTCCTCAGCGCCTAGTAATTTTCATAGAAAGAACCAGTTCTGCTCATATGTGTTATTTCCATATTCCCAGCCCCAAATTTATCCCCATTTACATATGCTTTCCTTTTAGGCCTGGAGTTTTATATGATGAATCTTTACTATCAGATAACTGTGCAGCTTTGTGTTGACTAATTTATACCATTATGAAAGTGAATTTTTATAGGCCTAACTTGCGTTTTCTCTGCCAAATTGGTATTTTATTATCAAGATATAACTATATTTTTTTCTGACTCACTGAATTTTTTGTATGGAAAAAAATTCATATAAACCTGATAATATTCATATTTGGGCAATCTGTGTTTTCTTGGTAACAGTCTCTTGCTAGAAAAAAACACTTAAGTGAACACTGCCGAAGTGTAAAGACACACAAATTTGAATTTATAGAATTCAGCCTGCATATGTTTTACTAGAAAAACATTACTTTAGATTTCTCACATAGAAAATATTTAGGGTTATGGTTTAGCTATTTCCAGGAAAAAAAAAAAAAGCCTATGTCTTTTTGTCTCTGAGAATATATTCAGGACATTTCATAGGTGAAACTCATGTCTACCTCCCACTAGGCTTCTCTTCTGGTCTCTGAACCAATAGGTTGACTTGCAGGTAGATTAACTGCCTTTCACCTTTGGTGTTTGCAGAACAGGCAAGTCATGGAGCCAAGTAAGAGCTTCAGTTTTTCACTTTATTCACCTCTTATCTACAGTCTCTGAAAAAGTTTAATAATTCACTAAAAACTAGGTCCAGCTAGCGTCCCTCTTGCCTCTGGACTTGGAATATAACTGTTAGTTCCCCACATATGCTTTCATGGCACGGCACCCCTCTGCAATTCCTGGAGATGGCCAGCAGACCTGTTCAGTTGCTGGGACCTTCAGTTCCACTGGATATTTTAGTAACCTCAGGTTAAAACAATAGGAATGGACTTAAGAAATGCTGGCATCATTTACCATTTTCACTTCTGGGGCATAATTTTTATATGCAAGTCAAAGCAACTCTTAATAAGGGAGATTTTTGACTTTTCGTGGGGATCAGTTTTAGTGACTCATAGTTCTAAAATGTCTAGTTTGGATATAAGAGTTAACTGTAATGTCCCACTACCTATTAGCTGGTGAAACATTTGGTAGCATATGAAGCTTTATAACAGGCCAGGCATGTTGGGTAGAAATGTGACTTTTTAAGATGACACGCAAAATAATTCGTTGTCTTCTTAACTAAAGGTCACCTGGGTCCACAAGTCACCTTATGGAGAAAAGACAATAGGTCCAGACAAGGAAGGAAACTGGAAGTAACTGTAATCTCTTTCGGGTTTAATGGTACTCTGCTGAGATCAGGCAAACTTTAAGTGGAATAAACCCTTTCTCAGTGAGATGAAGACAATGGAAACGGAGTTTTGACCAGTCAGTCAGCTCTTGGTCAAAGCTCTTGGTCATTTTGACTTGAAAGCCATCTTTTGGGAGGTGATACTGTATCAGGTAATCTGTTAATTACCGGGCATCTAAAGCGCCTTCCAGTGACGAGGCAGACACAGGGGAGCAAAGGCTGTAATGCATTTGGTTAGGGAGACAGAATATTCAGATAAATCAGAGCGCAGCAGCTCCCAGAACTTCACTCGCATCAGTAGATTTCAGACACATCTTGTTTCCATTCTTCCCAGTCCTCTTCCTCTCATCTAGACTCTGGCTGCGAATAATTCCAGGTGGAGAGAACAGTCGTTGCTTAAGGCCGTCTTTTGGCCTGAGGGTTCGGGGTTTGTTGATATTTGTCGGTTACTATGACTTCTTTTTTTTCCCCCCTCAATTGCATCAAACCCTTAAAACATGGTGGTAAGTGAGCGATATGCATGCTTTTGGAGTTTGTTTAATCTCCGCTTCAGTCTATACAATGCACAGTTCATGATGTTAACACTTCAAGTTTACTTCATTCACTTTCACAACTAATTTGGATTTCAGTTTGCTGTTTAACCCTCATTTACTTTGATTTTTGTACCTTTTTCTGTAGTTCTGTTTTTTTCCCTCTCTCCTGATTTCCCTTTTAGGGGTCAAATTGTTGCTTTGTCTGACCTGTGAAGGGAGAGTGGTGCTGCAGGTAGTGATTCAGTCTAGGAAAGTGAAGATAGGAGGCTCTTTTCTTTGTTCCTTGTAAATGTGAAAGTGGATTTGGAGGAAGACATGAAGGGGGAGATCTTAAGCTGTAGGCACTACTGTGAATAGCAGCTGCTCCCACTTGCTGGCATGACAGCTACACCAGAACCACTTTCGCTAAAACCCCTACAATGCGGCCTTTTGCACGTTTGTTAGCTTGTTGGGCTGAAAAATGATGTTGCTGGTCAGACACCAGGGAATATGCCCACACCACCAAAGGAAAGAAAAACTTGTGGCGTGAAGCGCTTGGGTTGGTGCTGCCAGCATCATGCTTTGAAAAGATTAGCCTGGCCATCGCGATTCACCCCTGCCCTGCCCTTCCTTTAATGGTGGGAGTAGTTTGTTGGTATTCTTGAATCAGCTGTCTTGCTTTAGAATTTTGTGTTTTCAGGTGCACAGCCAGAGCACTAAAAATATTCTAAGTTTGCTACTGTCTCTTTTCCTTTAAGTCCCCGAAGTGCTTATTAGTTCCTAGCATGTAGCTGAGCTGGCTTGGCTGGGATGCTGAGAGCATTAGGGGTTGTGCTGAGGAAGGATTAGGTTGGGTTTGTGTGTCTTAGTAACTGAAATGTCTATACACACAGATGTCTTGGGTGTCCTTAAGTCTTAGTTTGTTCTCTGTACCTGTTTGATAGTGAACTGATGTTAGTCATAGACTCCTGTGGACACTGGTGTGTTGCTAGCCGGGCTGATAAACTGTTGGTTTGTGGTTGGTTCTTTTTTCTTTTCTTTTCTTTCTTTCTTTCTTTTTTTTTTTTTTTTTTTTTGAAATATTTTTTTGCTCCAGTCACTGTGTGTGCTGGCGGTGGCTTTGCCTCTCCGTTGCCTCGAAGGAACAGGTGGAGCAATGTCTCCTTCTGACAGACATTACTCCTGACGTGTGCTCCTGCAGATGCCTACACTGAGACTGTAATCTCATAACTGCTTCATGTGCACTAAGCCCCCTTGTGGAATCCTGCTGAGAGTTTTTCTAGAAGCCTTCAGTGAAATCAAACTCTTGAATCATTTCTTCCACCTGACTTATAAAACGAGAAGGATTTAAGAGCACTTACTTGTTCTTTTCCCTTTGTGGGTCTTTAAAAAAAAAAAAATCTAAGTCTATCCCTGCTTAAAGGGGACCCCAACTTGCCCTTAGTTGAAACAGGAAAGAAAAACTTACAAATTAGAGTCATAAAATACCAATTTTAAGAAGGCTTCTAAAACTCAGATAGAAGCATTTCAATTAAAACAATCAATCTCATGGCTCATCTAGGTTTGGGTTCTGGTTTTGGCCAGGACATTGGAATGAGCCTGTATAGTTATCTAACGTTCTTTTCTAGAGGGCTGTCACCACTCAGCTTTCCCTGGTGTGTCGCAGAACAGACTCTGGTATGCAGAGTACAGCCGCGCACGGCTGGCATAGTGTAGGTTGAACAGTCGAGGCTTCCTCTTTCTCAGTCACATTCTCCAAACTAAAGAGTCTCCCAAAGATTACAAAATGGCGAGAAAAAAAGCAGTATTTTTGGGGGAAGTGAGGATGTGTGGTTAAATGTATAGAATACACATTCCTCTGCACTGTAGGATTGAACCAGAACTGTGCATGCATTCACCACAAGAAAACAAACAGCAGGATTTTACAACTGAAATGTTGGTTTGTCTTCTCATCTATTTAAGAGTGAACCACTGGAACTTGGGGACAAGATGAATATAATATTGCAGCCTCTCTGTCCGCTACAGTTGCAGTTTTTCATGACAAGCATTCAAAGTGTTAACTAAAACCATTGAAACAACATACCTGCCATTAAAAACTTGAACCTAGAAATAATAACTCCATGAGTGTTTTGCACCTCCAGATGGAATGGCCTTGAATCAGTGCTATGAATAGCCATGTTTGCCACTTGCCGTTTGCTGTTTTGTCAATCCTTATGCAGAATCTCACGATTTTCTCCTTTCTTCTCTGTCTCTCAATGGATTACTAAAAAACTGAACACCTGTGTAGATGACGAACCAGCTGGGCCAATGTAAGTATGTTATTGCACATTGATTCAGTCTTGTGTTATTTGTATTTGCAGTTTATTGACGAGTAGCTAAGATTGGAGGGAAGACAGTGAGTGGAAATGAACACTGCAGTGTAGACTGCAGGGAACTGACTGGTGGCCATTTTGATTCCCAGGACAAGCTGTACAGTTTTGTTCTTATTGGCAAAATAAAATGGAATACTATGCCAAAAAATAATTGCACATTCCTTATGCTTTAAGTTGATATGCGAGAAAACGGCTAGTATGAGAGCTTCAGGTTGTGTTAAAGTCAATTTCAAGATGGACTGTAACATGAATAATCTGGTTCCATCAGCAGTTGTTGATTTCAAGAGATGGAGCTGCAAATTTGGAATCAATCCAAGATTAGAATTTCCCAGAGTTGGGGACCTAAGGGTGGAGAGGGAGGCAAACACCCAAATTAGTTATGTACCAGAGGGGCACAACAGTGCTTTCTGTGTGTAATTGTCTTTCATCATTTGAGATCAGTAGGAAAAACTCTCACTTTTTTAGTAATTATGGCTCATAATCAAGAGAAAATAATACCTGTATATCATCTGCCTTGGGAGTCAAAGGACCTATTAAGAGGTATGTAGGCACTTTGTACAGGGAATATCTATATGCACAATAAAATCTCTACACCAGGGATGGCAGTAAGTGAAAGAGTCCCTGTATTTCCATGTGTTATACTTTGAAAAGCTGCTGATGTGAGTTTAACTCTTACAATGCAATTTTCCCTCCAAAGGAAAACCAACTCTACCAACAATCACAAAGATAAAAACTTGCGCCAGAGAAACACAAATTAAATACTGCTTATAATGTAAGTATGGTTTTCTATAAGTTTCAAAAATCATAATCAAATGAATGTGCCTCTCTGTTGACCTTGCTACAAACCCTTTAATAGTTACTTGTGAGATCTTTTATTTCAGAGCAGCAGATACTCTGTCCAGTTAGCAGCTGGAAGAGTTTTCAGCTGTTTCTCATTTATATAAATGCCTTTTCAGAACATGTATATGGTGTTTCAAAATACTTTGCACCATTATTTATTAGTCATCGTTTTAAGCAGGTTATACCCAGAGGCCAGTTGGTCCCAGTTTGCTTCTGCGGGCAAGGCAAGAACGGTGGCCAGGCATAGCCAGGCCGGAGTGCCGGTCTGTGAGGCACATGGAGATCAGTGATTCACCCCACATCCCTGAGCATGCTGTTTGAACCAAAGCTTGATTTCATGTAGCTCCTGTGTAGTCCTGTGTGAGGGATGGTATTTCCTTTTAATGTCCAAATATTCTTTTTGCAGGTCTTTAGGTTCCTAAAACTGGGGGCAACCGACCTGCTAAATTTTCTGCTTGGACCTCTTTGGTTCTCTCCCCTTTCAAGTGAGCGCCACCACCACGACTGTCTAAAGCATGCCTTATTTAGCCTCTCCTGTAAGGGTGACCTCGCCAGGTACATTTTAAACAATGCTTCAGTGTAGAAGGTGTAAACTATTTGGGGCTTGATGTGTTGTGAATGTTGCTTTTGTTTTTTTCTTTCTTCCTTCCTCCTCTGGTAAAATATTTAAATAGAAGTGAAAAGGTCCTCTGAGGATCAGATCATGCATGCGCCATTTTTTACTTACTGCAGCTGTTAATTGGCAAAGCTCTAAAATGCACTGCTGCCATCTAGTGATACATTTTTGTAAAGTACAGCAAAATCTACAGATATATACAGTATATAAATATATATATATATATTTATATTTTTGGGGTGGGAGAAATCCAAAATAAAATAAATGCTTGTTTCATTTTTAAGCTGCTGATATTTGTTCCTTACTGTATGTTGTCAGATGAGGAAATTGTGCAGTTCTGGTACATAAAGATGAGTAATATAAACTGAAATCTGTAATTTTAAGGGCTTAACCTACGACTTTGATAAGCTGGAACAGTCCACTGAATGGATATAATGAATTGCAGTATATATATGTATGATTGCTTTCTAAGTGATTTTTTTCTTTTAAGTCATGTAAATTCTTAAATCCTTTTGCACTGATGTGTTGAACCTTACTTACTGTACATTCAATTAAGGCAAACTTTTATAATTTGCCTTTTGTTTTCAATGACCTTGAAATGTTATAGCATGGTATTCTATGCAACTAGTTATACTTTGGGATTGACACACTGTATTTTTTCACATTGATTTGAGTGTAGATTTTCTTGCCCAGCAGGGTTCTCACGCGGTGTGTAACCGTAGCTGCATGTACGTGTGTTTTGTGTAATTGTTGAAGTGCAATGATGTATAAAAAAGTGGATTCACCTGTTTTTAAAAATAAAACATTGATAAAGGTGTTTGGAATAATGCTTTTTATTCTGGCATCTTTAATCTTAGGAAGAAGCGGTTTTCTAAAATTTTCAAGTTCTTTAGTTCTAAGTGTACACTGAGTGTTACTTTCTCAACCCTGTCAGCTTTTTTAGTTCCTTTTCCACCTCTTCCACAAATGCTGGGAAATTCTGATCCATGAGGCACAACCGTAGAAAGGGGCCTAACTCTTCCACATTCCATGCAGACTGTTGATAGACAAGGGGGAGCTCCTCAGATGCCAGGATAGACTGTGGGGATTTCAGAAGAATAGTTTACTAGAGATTACAAGTGAAAGCAACACCCTGAGTACTAGAACAGCATTGCCTTAAGGAAGATTAGGGAAACATACACCAAAAATTAGTGTTAATTAGCTCTACAGGGGTCCTTTACATAAAATGTTTCTAAATAAATACAGGAAGTGAGATACACTTGAAATACTTAAGGATGTTTAGTAACAAAATGACTTGCAAAGTCATGATCTGATCCCATTTTAATGACGAATACTGAGCTGCTAAGAAACCTGGCCATGAATGAAACTCCACTAACTTATTCCAGTCACCTGGAATGGGCTTGAAAGCAGGAACTGGGTTCTTTATTACATGCTTTAAGAGGCTACAAACTGGGGCCTCCCCCGGTGGCGCAGCGGTTGCGTGCTGGGTTGCGAAGCTGCCTGCAGCCTCCGCAGCGCCGGTTCGATCCCCGGGTAAGCCGCCGGAAGCCACCGGAAGCCTCTGCAGCGCCGGTTCGATCCCCGGGAAGCTGCCTGCAGCCTCTGCAGCGCCAGTTCGATCCCCCGGCCACCAGCAAGGATCTCACGTGGTGAGACACACCCCTCCTGCTGTGCCCACTGCTTCCCCCCAGCAGTGTACTTCAATACATCTGTCTGTTCTGCTCACCACTCTCTGGTGAATCCTCTCACCCCCTCCCCCTCTGGCCCACACCCCAGCTCCCCCATGCAAAAATAAAAAAAAGGCACAAACTGATCAACAGGACAGTTAGGTCACATCTTTTTCTGGCCCTATCCATGAAACTTGATAAATACAGAGAGTAACAATCATCACCACAATCTAGACACCAAGCTTTCTGTCACTCCCCAGAAAATTCCCTGATGCTACCCATAACCCCTGGCAACTACTGACTGGTTATCCATACTTTATAGTTTCGCCTACAGAATGTCATATAAATGAAATCTTAATGACATTAATTTTTCACATGCTTATTTGCCATCTGTATGTTTCTGGCCACAAAGTATTTTGAAACCAGTTGAGTAAGTTGCCAGTATTAAGAAAGTTCTAGTAAAAGTCTGACTGTGCTTGGCAATTTGGAAGATCTGACAACACTGGATGCACAGTCCAGCTCTGTGGAGGTCTAACCTACCTTTGGTGCTTTGACCCAGTCTTTCTCTTCACATGAATTTTCATTCTGTAGGTGGCTTTATACCCTTTCCATGTATGGTCTGGTTTACTGCATTTGGATACAACTGATAAATCTCTAGGAACTATCTATAATATAGAAGTTTACTTTTCTAAATTCAAACAAGCTGTCCAGATTCTTCCTAAAGTTACAAAGAAGACAATGAACAGGGAGCCCTGTTCTCCAGCGAGAACCACTGTTGAAATGTCAGTGTATCGCGTTCCAAACATATAATTTCAAAAACCACGCCACACGCTGCTTTGTACACTTTTTAGAAACTTAAACTATACTATCTTTACATACCGAGATAAGAATTGACATCATTTCAAATTGACTGCATCTTTACCCCTCTGTGATTCTATCACTTTAACCATGCGAGTATTCTATTAGTGAACATTTATATTGTTTACAGTTTGCTTAATAACAGTGAAGAACATCTTTGTATGTTTGTGTAGTTAAAACAGAATTATAGATAAGATCACTGAATTTGATAAGTATCACCAAATTGCTCCCTCCAAAGTTTTACCAACTATGTTCATAGTGTGTCCAGAAGGTTAGAGCAAGTAAGTTAACACATCTGAACTCTCAATCTGGTGGGTTTTTTTTTTTTTTTGTGAACATAGTTCTTGTATACTATGTAAACTGGACTAAGGTACACCTTCTCTAGTGTCCTTAGCCTCTGACTCAATTAGCCTGTCATGCCTGTGCCTCATACTGGGCAGTATGAGGTCTGCCCTGCTGCTGAACAGACAGACATTCTCATTTTGTCATAGTTGCTTGGTTATGGAAAGAGACAGATATGAATTCTTAAGTCTTCTTACCTCTTAATTTTTTATCTATATTTATGTCCACTTATTTTGAGATAGTGATAAGCCAGATGGAGAAAACTCCCAAAGTTCTTTTGCATACTTTTGTTAGCACAGTTTAATACATGCTATAAAATGAAAATTTATCCTTGAATATTGATGAACTCCCAAGTAAAATTTCGCAGAAGGCCCAAGCTGTTTGTCTGACACAGTGGGAACATGATGAGGATGGGATAGTCCTCAAGGAGCTCCCAGCACAGTGAACATCAAGTGGCACTGAGTTTGAATGAAAAGGGTTTCGCAGGATTTTTTGGTAATAGAAAATTGCAAGTGGGGAGCAAATGTCAGAGAGTAAGTCTACGGTAACAGAGTTGAATCCTCCTGGTTTCTACACATTATTAGTTGCGATCTCAGCAATGAAAATTTGCCCCACTGGAAAACACTGTTGCTCTGACTCCACGCTTGGTATTTATAGAGTGGCTTGTTGACATTTTTACAAGACACTGGGAAAGTGTCTTTATTAAAGTGTCTTTATTAAAGTGTCTTTATTAAAGACTAAATTCTTTATTATACACATTTAAAGACTAACTCTACACCACTCTTCCCCTTACAAGAACAGCTCTTCAGTATGTGCCACCATGTCTAACATGGCAGGGGTATAAGGAAATGGTTTGTCCGTTGCCATCCGGTATAGTAAAACATTAGGTTACCATTCTAAAACAAGGGAGTGTAAATTCAGGAATATAAATTCTTTGGGATACTGATGTTTATGAAAAGAAAACACAGAAATAGCCTCTACCTGCGCTAACCAGGTTACTGAGGTCCTTGCTCCTGCAGTGCTTGTTCTGGCTGGTACAGACTCCTGCTCTGAGGTTTGGTGTGTCTGCAGTGAGACATGTCATCAAAGGATTAGCTGAACATAATCATAAACACCACAGACCATTACAGAAGGGAAACATGGCACTCGTAGTCAAGGCAGAAGAGAGGACCAGTAAAGGCAGACAACAGAATCACTGACTGTGTGGTCTGTCCTGGCTTATGCTGGGCTCTTACTGGGTTTAACTCAGAAGAGGCACCAAGAGAGTTCACTTCTGAGCCTGTTGGGCGGTACCTACTATCCCCAGTGTCTGGCCTGCAGTGCGTTGTGTCTTCAGAGCCCTGGCCCAGGACCACAGCCACAACTCAGAGCGGTGGATATCGCTCAGTTTCTGAGCATCATGATTTGTCACCTAAATGTTACTACTTTAATTGCAGAGAAACAAAGTGCAATAGAACCATGTTTTCAGTAAAAATTTTAAAGATCTTCTTTTAGAATCCTGAGGGAATAAGTTCTTCTGTAAGTAAAATCCCTACGTTATCTCCATTCAACTATGATTATGCCTGCTACAGGGGTGATGCAGGGAAGGGAGCCAGAGGTCTGGCCCTAAAGAAGCTGCAGCCCAATGAGAACTGAACCAGTGAAATGACCACGGTGCACCCAGGCTGTGCTGCGATGGAAATGACAAAATGTGTTCAGGTTCAGAGCGTAGGGAGTGGCGTGCAGGAGAGCACCAGAGTCCACACTGTGAGGAACTGTTCTTGAACAGAAGACAACACATTTTTCAGGCACATACAATGAGCGAGGTGTACAAGGAGACATGGAGGCATAAAGACTGCAAGTCCTGCTTCTACTTGAAAGCATGAGAATTTCTGAGCACCTACACCCCTTTTCCTAACCGCATGGCTGCATGTCTGCTCTGTTCTGTATTCCTGTGGCTGTCACTTGATCTCCACACAGGCAGTCCCACAGAGGCGTGAGCTGGTGGTGTCACTGAGGAAGGAAGCAAGGCTCTCCTGGGAGGGTCTCAGTTTCCCAGCAGCATGTTGTGACTGCCCGAATTCACAGAGTACTTCTGGCACCTGTGCTATATGAAAGCTGACTTTTGTAATAGGTAGATATTAGCCAAAAAAAAAAAAAAAAAAAAAAATCTAAAAGCATCAACAGGGGGGTGAGGGCAGGGAGGGAACAAAGAAGAAGGATTAAGGAAAGAGAAAGTCAATGAACTCAAAGCTTAAGGGGCTGCAATAACTCAGGAGTGCTTAGGCAAGACCCAAACTTTGGTCCAATTTCCTCATCTTATAAAAATAAACTCATGCTTTTTGTGCCTAGTGTTTCTTCCAGCTCTGACATTTGACATTTGATGCTTTCCTAGGATGCAGATCAGTACAGCTCATGCCATTTTCTTCAAACAATGGAGAAAGACATTAACCACAGTCACAGACCACAAACTATGGATAAAGTGCCTGAAGGAAGCTGGTGGGTTGGCTCCAGGAGCAGACAGACAGTTCTGCAGAGATGGGGGGGTTCTGTATACATTGCAGCTGGAGCCCTGGCTGCTTGCTACTTCTGAACTTGTGCTAAGGAGGGAAAAAGTCTACCTAGCATCTGCCTGCCAACCTCTTTCCTGTCTCTTCTGCCCCCTCTCTGTGGGGCTGGATGGCCTTAAAAGCCCTCAAGTAAGAAACACCTGCTTAAACCACGATTACTGAAATTACAAGGTTGAAGTGAAAAAATATGAGCCAGGAAATGACTCAAGGACTTGAAATAGGAAGGCATGGAATTATCTCTTTTTGCAAAAAAAAAAAAAAAAAAAAAACTATTTTAGACCAAGAAATATAGAGGTATTGGGGAAGATGACACACCTGAGTACAGGAGAACGGCAAAGGGACTGCAACTTGGCCACAGCTCATGCCACTTAAGATGGATTCTGAGAAAGGAAGCATGATACCAAGTTTGCATACAGCAGATCACAGCAAACCTGGACCTGTTCTGTCATTAGAAAGATTAGCTTGTTCCAGGCAGTGCATCAGAATGTCTGCGCCCTAACAAGCTAACCCAATGGCTTTCTCTTGTTTGCTGCTCTGCAACTTCAGACACTCCATCTCAATTATACTTGCCAGGCACTGTACTAGGTGGTTTATATACAGCATGTCAGTCTCACCATTTCACAGGTGAAATTCATTGACCTGCATGAGATCATACAAAAACTAACAGGGTCAGGATTCAAATCTTGATCCACTTTGATTCCAAAGCCTATGATTTCTGCATAGCATCATGCCGGCTCATCTACTCAGAACACCAGACTGAAAGTCCCTGACTACAGAATGCAGAAAAGGCACGGAAGTCTTTTTTCATGTCCCACTTTGAGGGTAGTTATACTTAGTTATTTGGACTCGGCCTATAAAATCAGAGACCAAAGAGACATCTTCTGACACTGTAGCTCACAACCCTTAGCTTGTGTTTGCCATTGTGTTACAATTTCAGTTTACCTCTTGGTACCTAGATCACAGCATAGCCTGATTAGGTTCCAGCCTGATATGTCTTCAATCCCTTTCTAAGGCATTCCAGACCTGGTTCCAAAATCCTGGGAACCTATTTAGGTCTTCTTGTACCCCCTGTACTGGGCATACTATCCTCTAACCTGACTTTTAACTACCTGATGAAACTTGGGGGAAGGATCTACTGGAGGGGCAAAGGATCATAAACAACAAAGTGCCTTATAATAAACCTTCCACTCATTAGTAGGGAGGGGATTCTTAAAGAAGACAGGGGAAGCTGATGAGACAAAATGTTTGAAACTAGATCCAGGGTTTTTGAGACAGCAACTTAAGTGTTAAGACAGAAAGATACAGAAAAGAACTTGGTGATGAACAGTAAAAATGAATTGTCTTGATCCAGTGAATTTAAGGGAAAGTAGGATGAAATGATGAAAGCCAAGTTTAGAAAATCATTTCTCAAAGTAGAAAATAAAAAAATCCAGCTTGAAACAGGAATTTCATCTCCAAAGAGAGGTAAATATTTCTTTGAACAGCTATTCCAAAGAAATTCTATAATATGTGCTTTTGGTAGAAAATTCTCAAACAATGAGTCAAAGTTTTGCTTACAGACTGCCTTACACTCTTCAAAATTACTGAGGGAGGGCCCTCCAACAGCTTTCATTTGAGTTATAGCTATCTAGCTGTGAAAACTGTTTAAAGTTTCACTGAAAAATAAACCCCTTCTATGTTAATATTTAAACATTTTTATGAAAATCAGCTATTTCCTAAAAATTGTAGTGATTTTTGCAAATCTCTAATGTCTAGCTTAATTTAATGAAAGATAGCTGGACTCCAACATCACTGCCACATTTAATCTGCAGACACGTTGCTTTGGGCAAAATATATGAAGAAAACCTGGCTTCATGCAAGTATGTATAGATAGAAAAGGCAAAAAATAACCTTTTCAGGTAATTGTGGATATTATTTTGGTATGCCACCAAAATTGAGAAAGTTTCTTCAAGGTTAATTGCAACATAGAATCTACAATCATAACAATAAATGTGTTCCACTGTTAGATTAAATCCATTGGTCTATCTTATACTTGGAACAGAACATTTTTGTCCATGCACGCACGATTTTGTGTGCATACACTAGTTATTTGGAAATAATGGTTCGCTGAACTATACAGAAACATTTGCCATGTAATTATACAAAAAAGGTCACGTCCATTAATAGCACCATCAGAAAAGTCTTCTGGATTAGGAAGCTGTGAAGCTCAAGGAGCAGACAGAAATTTTCCAAGATTCTAATTTTCTTTTGGAAAGCTTATTTCACCACTGTCAGTAAATACTATCCGGCCGTTGTTTTCCTGAAGTGATATGCTGCTCACTTTACTCACTGTTGTAAAACATTCACCTAGCAGCCAAATCTGAACAGCCATAGTTTGCCATTGTGCTTCCAAGTAGTAATGGTGTTCTAAGAGGAAAGAGGCTAGTTCAGCTCCAAAACGGCTGCTTTCTCCTGAGACAGCTGGCATACTTCAGGATAAGAGTGGTTCTGTTCTGTTCCTTTTTGTAGCAAGTGACTGGTGATGCACATGATGGCTGCCCTTGGTGCCTCTGCCTTGATTTGTGCTATGTAGACAGTTTTGCTTACAATGTTTTTGCCCCCTTAATGCAAATAACACAGTGAGAAGAGCAAATAATGTTCAATATTATTACAAGAATGATTTTGATTTTGTGGATCCCTGAAAAAGTCTCAGGGAGGGGTCTGTGGACTGCACTTTGAGAACTACTGTTCTATAGTGACACCCAGGATGCGGCCAGGACTCTATCCTAATCTAATTTCTAGGACAAGTAGCTATGATGAATCTTCAGGTAAAATAAGTCAGTCAACATTAACTATCTCTTAACTCACAATCCTGATGGATTTCACAAATCCCACCATGATTTTGCCCCACGCCCACCCCCCCGAAGCACTACCTAGTCTGATGGCTCCCATAGCCAACACTCTAGCCTACTTACTTCAAGCTTCAGGGGGCTGCTCTGCACACAGCCCTTCCCTGGGCCTTCACCTGCCTTCAGTGGGCCTTGATTCAGCTGGAGCTCCTGGCTGATCCCGTCAGGCACCTGCACGGTTATATACTGGGCCAGGGTCTGCACACAGCTGCAGCAATGTTCCAGTGCCTGCTCCTTTGACCCGCCACCAAACTGGACCCGGAACATGCGGCTCTTGTTCTGTTTGACAAATCAAAGGTTATCCTCAGTGACCCTTGTCCTATCACTTTACTTTTATCCACTATGGTGTCTTCAATGACTACTTCCTTTTGCCTACAGGGGTGCTAATCTGGAGAAGGAGCAGTTATCCCTAGCTTGTTTACATGGGTATAAAAAAGCCAGTAACTAGTTTTCTTCCCCCTTTTGGGAGCTGCTTCTCAAACCAAATTCACTTCCTTCTGGGAACAGACATCAGCAAAAATGAAAAAGCCTGTATTACAGAGACATGGTCATCTTACTAAGAGACAAGTGTTTTGTCTTTGGAATAAAGATTTTATAGCTGCTCATTCCTTAGGTGAAAAGCCAATGAAGGAAATACAGCATTATCCTGGATCAATAAAAATTTTCTAAACCTGAGTATACAGAAGAGCAGACCAGGTCGGTACCACACCAAACAAGCTGGTGAATTTGAAAAACATGATTGGGGAACTAGGCAGGGGCAGGTGTTCAAAACAAACGGTTCTCCTGATAATCACCTGTAGTGCCTTTCATCCTTAAATAAGACCACCACACAAACCCCAAAGGGGAACACTGCCCTTAACATGACTTAGGAATTACATCCCTTGGCAAATCAGCAATTGTGGGAAAGAGGCAATTTAAATTTTAAAAAGCCAGCAACCACATCAAACTTTATTGTATGTTTAAAAATTAAATTTGTAACAGTAAGTCCATTGTTTTAATAATTTCCAGTCTAGTCTGTTGTGCCTAGGTTAGAGGGGCCAACTTACTCAAAAGCCGCCCCAAACTGGTAGCATGTATGGTGGACCTTTGTTCAATTTCTTCTGTAGCAACTTTACAATGCTAACTTAAAATAGTAAGAATACTTTCGAAAACCCTTGTTAATCTGTTAACCCCAATTAACAAAATCCTCTGAATTCCTATAAGCAAAAATTCCTTGATTTTGCTGTCCACAATTTACACATTATTTAAATTTTCAGACAAAGTCATCAAGCAAGGCCACATATTTAGCTTACAGAAAATGCCTGGCATGGCTAAGCAATGGTAAGGCATGTTTAGGGCAGGCACTGCCACTGTTTGGTTACCTTCATTTTTAATCACTTAATCCTTTCTCAAGTAATCCATTATCACACCCTCCAACACTGAAAATATATGAAAAGGAATAAAGATCTATGTATAAAAAGGAATGTGTAAATGTAATACATAGGTCTACATTAAAATATATATACACATACCTGTATACATAACCTATGAAATATATGTTTGTATAGCAGGTTATATATTATGTATATGTATATGTTTTAAACACTTTTTTCACACAAATGTAACTTAATTTTTCAGTTAACAATAAGTATGTAAAAATAGAAGTATGCCTCCTTACTTTTAATAGCTGAGAACTATTCCTTTAACTGGCCCCCTACTGACAAACATTTCCAGACTTTTTTCCTATTATAAGCCACAAAGCTTTGATAAGCACTTTTAGACATTTATGTATCAATGTCTAAAAGTAGATCTGTCTGGCCAAACTATCTGTATCGTACATTTTACATTTTGACACAAAATACCAAACTGCTCTGGAGCTAGATGGCACCAATTTACTCCCACCGAGAGGCTATGTTCCCATTTTCCCTATATCTTCCAACACTGGAGATTCTTATTCTTTTCAAGTTTTGTTAACCTACTAGTTTTAACAGATTTTTATTTTAAAATTTCAAATTTGACTAAAGAGAGGTTGAATATTTTTTCTTATGTATATCGGTCATTTGTATTTTTCCTTTTGGGTACTGCTGCCTAATGAGCTATTTCTAATCCATCCTACTTTAGACTTTACATGAAGATATTTATATGAAATACCTTTATGTTAGCATTTCTATTATGATTCCGTAATTATCTAACCTCAAAAGCAATCTAGTCGCTTTTGAGAAGTAATCACATTAAAAATTGTCCCTCACAGCTTGATGAAAAGGTTTATGCAGGAATGATATTTGAATTCCATACAGGGCAAAGACCTCAGAGCCCCGTTCTAAGTCCCAAAGCCTCTACGTGCACACAGGAAGAGGTTTCTTTAGAATGTAGTTCTGAGAAATGACAGGTTAGTTGTATGTCTGATAGCCTAACTGTAGTCTTACTCAGTGTTTGCTGCTGTGCAATTCTCAGATAGAATTTGAGCTTACCATCAGTGCATGTGGACCAAGATAAAGCCCAGGTTCATCAGGAAAAGTCTGAAAATGAGTTACATCTTTATTCCACATCTTCAATGGCATGAGGTACCACAACGGAAAACCTATTCCTGGGCTAACAAAAAGGACTATTACATTGAAAATCTCACTGAGATTCACTTTTATGCCATTATTAAAAGTCAGAAAGAGCTGCTTGTTGTGCAATGAAAAGTTTCAAGTGTATACTAATGTAACAGCGTGGTCTCCAGGAAAAGGGGAAGCTCCAGGTCCCCTCCCTGACCCACCCAAGGGAGGGTGGAGCTGAACAGGTTGGAGAAGAAGCTGGAGAGGGGTTGGAGGAAGGAAGGAAGCAGAATGGAGAGCAAGAAGGAGACCTGGAGGAGGCACATGGAGCAGAGAGACGTGAAGAAGCTGCACTTGTTTCTTGGTTCTGGCCTGGTCGAAACTGATGTGGGTGAGAGACCCGTGGGGAGACTGACAATGGCTGCATTTATCTTGATTTTGCACTTTTCCTCCCAGGCTTGTCTGACACTTTCTGACCCTTTTCTATGGATCCCTGCTGGAAGGTTCTTTAGACTTGTGGCAGGCTTTTGGGCCTTGCTTTGGGCCACATTTACCTACGAGGGGATGGGTAACTTTGATTTGGAAACAATATTCTTTGTCTTCTCTGTATTACACACTAATTGCATTAGAGTTCCTTCCATCAAAGTTCTTGTATGTTTTGTCTTGATGTGCTAGATGGCAGAACCTATTTAGAGCAGGCAGGTTTGGGGGTTCTGGGGTGCCCCTCTCCCTGTCCTATAACACTAACAGTCATGAACTGTCCCAAATATAGTCTCCAGTTTCTATCACGAATGAGATTTTCTCAAAATTACTATATTTTAAGTGGTGTCTTACATGTTAAATTGGTCCCACACTACTTCAAAACACTTTGAGTTATAACTAGCAGAAAATCCCCTTGAGGAAATGAAAATTAAGGATAACGGCTCATCTTGTTACACTTAATCTGGTTATGCACAAGAAGGTCAGCCTTCACCTTTGAGGAAGGGGGACCTTGGGCCCTCTGGCTGGCAGCTGGGAACAGTATCTCCCTGTGGAGGCCCCTGACCACAGGCTCTACAGCTGAGGTTACATGGTATCAGCACCTCCTGGAAAACAGGCCCAGGTAGCACTCTGCAGGAGAACAGCCATGGAGCCACTGGAGGAGGCCTCACCAGTAGGACCCCAAACAGTTTTGCCCACAACCTACACTGAATTCCTCTACTGTAGAAAAGGGGGTGAGGGGACTCATACAGAAAAAGAACTCAACCAGAGAAGGACTACATGTTTTGTTTGATTCTGTGAGGTGATAATTCAAAAGCCCAGGTCAGAAAAAAATCAACAAAAAATTCTTCAGTGAGTTGGGGTGAAAATCAAAGAGTTTATTCTTTTAACTCAAGTCCCTTCTGATGGGGAATTATATGTTTATCTAATGTTAGCCTATCAGCCAGGATCATTTTGATCAAAATTAGTGAAAAAAGAGGAAGCTTTATCTTAGAAGCAGGGAGAACTTAAACTATCTTTGGCCAAAGAGAAAAGAAAATCTTTATTACCACAGAATTTAAGTTATATTAAATTGCTGTTAAAGGAATGAGAATTTTCTCTAAAAATACTTCTTCCACTTGTTAATTTAAACAATGATGTTTGAAGAGCTTATACAACTCAACAAGAACAAAGCAAACAATCCAGTCGAAAAATGGACAGAAGAGCTAAAAAGACACTTCTCTGAAAAGGAAATGCAAATGGTCAATGGGTGTATGACAAGCAAGTTCAAGATCACATATAATCAGGGAAATGCAAATCAAAACCACAATGAGATATTGCCTCATACCAGTGAGAATGGGCCATATTAAAACTGACAACAACAAATGCTGGCAAAGATGTGGGGAAAAAAGGAGCCCTCGTACATTGCTGGTGGGAGTGCAAACTGGTCCAGCCACTATGGAAAGCTGTGTGGAGGTTCCTCAAAGTACTAATAATGGAGCTACCATATGGCTCAGCGATTCCACTCCTAGGAATTTACCCAAATGACCAAAAAAAAAAAAAAAAAAACACCAATTCAAAAGGAAACCTGCACTCCTGTTTACTGCAGCACTATTTACAATAGCTAACATATGGAAACCACCCAAATGTCCAAAAACAGATGACTGGATCAAGAAGATGTGGTACATATACACAATGGAATATTATTCAACATTCAAAAAAGATAAACTCATGCCATTTATGGCAGCATGGATGGAGGTGGAAGGGATTATGTTAAGTGAAATAAGTCAAAAGAAAAAAGGAAAATATCAGATGGTCTCATTTATATGCTGAGTATAAAGAAACCGAACAAAGGGTCAGGAAAAAGACAAAACTTGCAGGCAAACTGTAGAACTGAGGCATGCAGCAGAGGAAGTTTTCAAAATGGAAGAGGGAAGAGCACAAGGACTATGGTGATGGTTCACAGGTGATGTGGTGGTAGGAGAATTATGGGGAGTACACCCGAGGGGAGAAATCATATATTGTTCAAAAATGATCAACAATGTAAGAAAATTAAAAATAATGATGTTTGTTACAGAATACTTGTAATTAAAATTTTCCATGGAAGAAGCTTCTGATAGCTTTTTGCTGCTTCAATATATCAAGTGAATAATAAAAGGAGGGAAAAAAAACAATGATATTGATAAGCTGTCGAAAAGCTTTTGATAAAATTTAATATGTAAACCTGATAAAAGTATCAGTTAAGAATGTCTCCCCTATATGGTAAAGCATACCCAATCAACAGTAAAAGATGTTCTTTAATGTCTAAATACTAGTTCTCATTCAAGGCAGCAAGATGTCATGTAATTACCATTTAATCACTGTGTTCTGGAAGCTCTAGATTAATTCAGTAAGGTAAGAAAAGTAATTAGTACAAGCTACTGGAAATCAATAAAATCATTGCAAATTATAAAATCACCTTCTTAAAAATTAAATCATCAGTTAATAAATTTAGTAAGAAAGTTAAATTTAAATTAATTCAGAAAAAAATCCAATAATAAGCAAATAGACAGATCTTTAGGATAAAGAATACCGTTCACATAACAGCAGGCAAAAGTTCCTAATCTTAGTGTTTAAAAAATCCATATTTAGCATACATGATATATACACAAATATATGACATTATATAGCTACAAAAATAAACATAAATATATTTCTATGAAATAAATATATGTGTATATATATTTAATGTCCAAATACTCTGAAGAGGAAAATTAGGCAAAAGCAACAGACAGTGGCTCATAGAAGAAATATAGCTAGCAAATAGAAAAACTGTCCATTTTCATTTAGTTATCAAAGAAATGCAAATTAAAGGAAAATACTCACTTTTTCCTATCAAGTTGGAAACTACTATTAGTGTAAGTCAAATAGTCCTAGCATACGTAAAATGAAAATAGAGGGCCTTGAATTTCTGAGCAAGCACTCCACACCCCTTTGACATTCTGGTGAAGCCAGTGGACCCCTTCCAAGAACAAAGTTTGTTTTTTTTTTTAATTATAATAAATTTTATTTTTATATTCCCCATACAATTTCAACTCCCCATTTTGACCCCAATCCCTCCCCTCTCTCCACCCACCCCCCCAAAAGTGTCTCTGGTTCATAGATTTTTGTTGATTTTGATTTTCACTTTCTTATAGTTATTCATTTTCCTGGTCCCTTATTTAAGTTTTCTAGATTCCTGCTATGAGTGAGACCATCCAGTATTTTTCTTTTTCTTTCTGGCTTATTTCGCTGAGCATGATCCCTTCCAGCGCCATTCATGTTGCTGCAAATTGCATGTGTTTATCTTTTTTGAATGCTGAGTAATATTCCATGGTATATATGTACCACATCTTCTTGATCCAGTCATCTATTTTTGGGCATTTGGGCTGTTTCCAAAGCTTAGCTATTGTAAATAGTGCTGCTATAAACATAGGGGTGCAGGTGCTCTTTGGAATTGATGTTTCTGTGTCCTTTTTTAATCACATAAAATACACACTAAGATTACAAAGGAAGTCAATTATGTTGAAATCATTTATTACAACATTAATACCCTAATTAGTGAACTAATAATACATCTGATTCTTTACTAAGGTTCTCAAAGAGTGCTAGGAGGACTAATAACCACCATATTTTGAGGTGATGAGAACAAATGACATATGAGAACTCTGAAACTATGGTGCTGTGATGTGAAAAAATCTGGTTTCTAGTAGCCTCTTTGAAAAGTAGTGCAGAGGTTCCTCAAAAGACTAAGGGTGGATCTGCCATAAGACTCAATAATTCTACGCCTAGGTATCTACCAAAGGATACAAAAAACACTAATTAGAAGGGAAAGCTGCACTCCTATATTTACTGCAGCACTATTTACAATAGCTAAGATATGGAAACACCCTAAATGCCCCAAGACAGATGAATGGATGACTATGCGGTATATGTACACAATGGAATACCACTCAGCTATCAAAAAAAAAAAAGAAAAACTCATGACATTTATGGCAACATGAATGGAGCTGGATGGGATTATGCTAATAAGCCAGAAGAAGAAAGATAAAATACTGGGTGGTTTCACTTATATTTTGAATATAGAGAAACCAAAGGATTGGACAAAGACAAACTTTAAAATCAACCCTTGAAAGCTGCCCATAGATAAGAGGCAACTAGGAGGGGGGAGAGAGGGGAGAGGTAAGAATGGAGTGAGGGAGGAGAGCACAGTGGACAGTGGCGGAAGACTGTGGGTGCTTTGCTAGTGGGAGAACTACGGTGACCACACCTGAGGGGAGAAATCCGAAACTGTCAAAAAATTAACAGGCTATAAAACAATGGTACTGCATTAAAAAAATTAATGTATACCCCACCCATCCCTCCAAAGATAGTCTGATTTCTACTGGTAAAAAGGCATACTACTACTGGGATCTGTTGCTGACATTCATAACTGAAGGAAATGATAAATTTCAATTTTAGGTCAATGAAAATCTATTCAGGACCTCCCCGGTGGCGCAGCAGTTGAGCGCTGGGTTGCGAAGCTGCCCACAGCCTCCGCAGTGCCGGTTCGATCCCCGGCTGCTCCCCGGCCACCAGAGGAGGGTCCCGCATGGCGTGCAGACCTCTCCTGCCGCCCGCTGCTCCCCTCAGCAGTGTACTTCGGTCCTTCTGCCTGCTCTGCTCCCCGCTCTGGCTCTGGTGAATTCTCTCACCCTCCCATGCTTCTGACTCTACCCAGTGCTTGTATAAATAAATATAAATCTTTGGAAAAAAAAAAGAAAATCTATTCAAGTTCATGGAAACTGAATTCTTGGAAGACCCTTTGGAGGGTGTGTGGACACCAGGTTAAGACCCCTTCATTAGATGTTGTTGAAGACTTTTTCCAACTCTCAGTCTATGAGCCCATTAAAAATTAGGATCTTTCACCTAAATTTCAGCATTATTTACTCAGTGAATGTTAACAGATTGGATTTTATAGTTATTTATGAAAGAAAATAATCCAAGTGATTAGACTGCATGTTTCTTTGATGAGGAACATTCTTTACCTTTAGTACGACAGAAAAAAAATAAAAAGCCACGTTCAATGAAGCATTCAAAAATACATACCTTATAAACATCTAAATGGCAAGACAAACAATGATGCCCTCCTCCCATCCCAACAGGTACTTAGGGGACAGGGAATGGTTGTGCAGCTCCATCAGGCAGGTATTGACAGAACAATTAAAGCGCTGGCTCTTCAGCAGAGTAGCGTACTAACCAGGCTTCTACCCCCCTACTGTCCTTGATCCATGTTCTGCTTACATAGCAGGGACTTTCCTTAAACGTGTATTCTTCCCAGTACCATTTCACTTGCAAAGAGAAGCTCCTGCACTCTCCACTCACAGATGATCGTTTGCTTTGAAACACTTGGCCACCCAGCATCTTACCTTTATCGTTGTTCCAAACAACAGACAGTCCACGCGTCTTACAATCTTCAACCAGTCCTTGCTACCAACCAGTGAAAACCCTTCCTGAAATGAAATTATTAAGCAAAATTAGACTAAAAGCAAAAAGGACATGAAGAATAGTTGTGGTGCAGCTGCTTCCTATTAGAACGCTATATATTTATTTATCCTGTAACTTAAGCACAGCAGAAATGACTCAACATCACCAATTACCAAGGATGCTTCCTCTTCTGATAAGGCCTCATGCTCTGGTGCTATTCCTGCATGATCAACAGTAATATTCTTAGCTTTTATTCCCCTTCTTAATCTTTCCATATTAAAAATCAGTAAAATATTAAAGACACCAAATATCTGTGGTCAGATATGCTGTGAAATGCGTTTCCATTCTTCAGGATTTGCCAAAATACTACCTTACATTCCTGAAAGACAAGGGTTTCTATTATACTGATTTGCTAGCTTATCTGACACATTGCTAACTACATAGTGATGATTCTTTCCATGAGATTTTTTTTCCAGATTCCTATGAATGGAATCTGCATAAATGGAAAAATGGAAGCAATCTGTTTGGAGATGTGGAATGTTGAGTTCTTCATTTCTATCTAAAAAAAAAAAAAAAAACAAACAAAAAAGGGCAAAGAGGGCAGTAGAGGGCACACAAGTCTCAAAAGAGGGACAACAGATGGCTCCTAAAGGTGGAAAGATGAGTGTTTTCTCCAGCTTATTAATAAGCAGAACTGACTAATGATTATGGCAGTTCATAAGCTCCAATTATGTTGTCAGTGGACTTCCTCCATCAAGCAGCCCATTACGTTAGAATGTGTTTAACATTTAGTAAAATAAATTCAGGGAATGGATAAGCTGACAGTAGCTCACCCCGCATGCCCACTGCCTTTCTACCTTGCAGAGTTCATCCAGCAGTTAGGGAAGGCTACTAGAGGAATCTGGAAAATCTCCAATGCTTAGAAAACAAAGGAAAATGGCTCTTATCTACTTGAACTCTCACACAATCTCCTTTCCTAATTATGAATATGATGAAAATTGCAACTTCCATAGAAATTTACAGCCCAGGAAAACTATGGGTTAATTATTTGTTACTTTAAATAAAAAAAAAGGAAAAAAAAGGTCAGTTCTACAATGTTGAGTCTTAAATGTTTTATCATCAATAGATTTCTTTTGTTTTATTTATTTATTTATTTATTTTGTGGGACCCTCGCCGGTGGCCAGCGATCGAACTGGCGCTGCAGAGGCTTGCGAGCAGCCTCGCAACCCTGCGCCACCAGGGGAGGCCCTCTTTCTTTTGTTTTTAAATGGAAAAAGGTAAACCATTTGTGATTTCTTTGTAAAACTCTCAGAATCAGCAAAAAGAAATATGTTCATAATTCTATCTAAGAAATATAGATTTTTTTTGTAGGAGAAACTGGCACTCACATTAATACAGGCTGTCAATGAAAACTGGTACAGTTGTCATGGTGGGGGGACAATGTAGCAATATCAAAATTACGGGTGCATTTACTCTAACCCACTAACTCCAATACTAGAAATTCATTTACTGCTCAACCTGCACACATATGAAAAGATGCGTGGACAAAGTTAAGCATTTCTGCATTTTTAATAGTAGGAGCCTCAAAACAACTCAAGTGCGCGCGAATAGTGGACTGGTTAAATAAAGTATGTACTATGCACTGGAATGCTCTACAACTAAAAAAAATGGGTGCTCTACCTCAGTGCTATCCAGTGGAAATCGAATCTGAGTCACATACGTAATTTAAATGTTCCCCACAGTTTAAAAACAAAAGTTGATCAAATTTTAACATTTCATTTAACTCAATAGACCAAAACCACCAGTATTTCAACATGTAAACAATGTAAAACAGTAAGATACCTTACATTTTTTTGATACTAAGCCTTGGAAACCCAGTCTGTGTTTATACATAGCACCTAAATTTGGATGCTGTATTTCCAAATGTTAAACTGAAATGTAGTCTTAGCAAAACAAAGTTAACTTTAATGGGAAATGTTTTTATACTGCTTCCACTTTAAAATCTAAATATAAATTATATGAATTTAAAATTCTGGTTTGTAGCTGTACCAGTTATATTTTAAGTGCTCTGCAGCTACAAGGCCGTGTGGCTACCTTCTCGGATGTTCTGTTTGTGCTGTTCTCTAAGGAATACTGCTCAGCAAAAAAAACAAGTTACAGAATAATGTTCACTATAAGTCACCTTTTGTGCAAGGAAAGAGGGAACATACAATATGTATTCAATATGTATTCTTTTATTTGCTTGTATTTCATTGTAAAAGCTGAAAGGATTAGTACATAAGAGACTAATTAAAAAAAAGTTGCAGGGAATGGGAGTGAACAGTGCAAGTGGGGTCAAGGCTGGGAGTAAGTTTTTTTTTTTACTAATGCTATTTTATATTGCTTTAATTTTTGAACCACATAAATCTCTTATACATTATTATGTTTCTTTCAACAGTGGCTGGGATTTCTTTTTCTCTCATTAATCCTAGAATGAAACTAGATTGAATGAAATGATGTCATTTAAGGACCTGGTTTCATTATATGTCATTTTTGTTTAGAGCTAGTTTCCAAGAACCTATAGATAATGTTCAGTGAGGATTTACTGTATATGGAAATGTTTGTGCAAACAAGGCTATCCATTCAAGTGTGGCATATGTCGACTGCATGGATGAGGGCCAGAAAGAAATGATCAGTTTTATGGGAAACTCTACTATGTTTACAACTTTGTAGTAAGTCTAAAGCTACTATAAAATTAATTTTTAAAAAAGAAAATTGGTCAGGTCCTGACTCTGGCCTGATCTACCCATTCCTATCTCTAGTCCAGTCTGGGTGTCATGGGACAGCTCTATCAGGCTACCCCACAGACCCCTCCATAGAAATGTGGACGGCCGTTCTCCACATATGCTGTCACTGCATGTGCAGCCTCAGTGAACTGACTGCACTCCAGTAGTCAACCTGCTATCATGCTCATCTCCTTCTTTATTTTCCTCACTCCTCCCGCAATACCAGTCAATGCCCGATGCTCAGAGAACCTTTCCCAAAAAGCTTTTTCATCTGACCATACTCCCCATTTACAATGACACTGCCACATCAAGCTGCCTCCAGTTCTCCCCAGAATTACTTCCGTATCCTCCCAACTGGTCCTTTTTCTTCCAGGTCCAATTTTGCAATCCATCTTTGCTATTGCCAGAGTAATCTTCGTAGAATAAAATTTGATCAAGCCATTCCCCTTCAATGCCACAATCCCATTATTTTCCATCCCTTTCCACTTCTGCTGCAAAAAATAACTGTAAGATTAAGTCCAAACTCCTCAGTGCATATAAATTTCTAACATCGGCCTTCTGCTTTTCATGCGTGATTATTTTGAACTCTCGTATAAACTTTCCATTGGAGTTATACCATACTCCCTGCAGTTCTGAAAATGCGCCATGCTACTCACACCTTGATTTCATCATACAGTTCATTTCTGAAATGGTCTTCCTTTTTCAACTTATCTGTTAAAACCTAGCTTTACCTCAACCATATCCCACAGGGCAAAGTTGGCTGACCTCTAGAGTTTCATGCTTTCTCAGCATCTTATGGTCATAGAATATAATAACTAGTTACATTTCTTTCTCCCTGATTAGAATGTGGAGGATAAGGCAGGACAAGGCAGGTTCTAGGATGGGCCTTATTACCCCTTGATTCCATGTCACACTCTTGAGCAGATGCTACTGAATCAGCCCCAGCAGCGATTCTGTTTAGAACTCTGTGGAGTGGCTGTGCTGGGCAAGGGTGTGACCTTCCTCCCTGACAGTAACCTCTTGTTGAGCCACTTCTTGGCTCTTTTTCCATTTGTCTAAACCATTTTGCTTAGAACTTCATGCAGCTCTTCTCTCTGCCTCATTCCCCTGACTTTTTGCATAAATACCTCTAGCCCTTGTTCATTTCACACCTAATTTCAATGGGGCCACCCTTTATACAATTTTCCCTAGTCCTCTTTTCTTTCATAGCATTTGCCACAGTTTGTATATGTGTCTTTAGTGATTATTTGCTTAATATCTGTTTTTCACTAGACTAAGCCTCCTGCAAGCAGCAGCTTTTTTTTTTTTTTTTTGCTCACTAGTATATAAAAATCACCTATTATAATGTTTGACACTATAAGATGCTTCAATAAGTTTTACTGAGTAAATGAAAGAATAAAACTAACAGAATATTTCATATTAGTATCATTTGGGAGCAATGAGGTCTGCAAATTACCCGTCAAAAAATGTAGAACATCCTGCTTTTATGTCACTTACACTAATCATGTTCAAGATTCAGAAAGAGCTTTTTTTTGGGGGGGGGCAGGAAAAGGAGGGATTGGGGTCAAAATAAGGGGTTGCAATTGTATGGGGAATATAAAAATAAAATTTAAAAAAAAAAGAGCTTTTTCATCCTAATGTTTTGGAAGTTAGCACAGAAGTATATGTGTCTAACTACCGGTTCTTCATATATTCCTACATTTCAATAACTGATTTGCCTACATTTGAAAAATGCATCTCTTTGAATCTCCTTTAGGACCAATCTATCTGGTGAATTCAGTGTAGCTCCACAGACAGTGGTCTGTGGTCTGTACTGACTTTCTTAGACAGTTAAGTGACTTGCTGTGTTCCCACAGCATGCTGTGTCTGCTACTGCTGAAACACGCCCTACCTCTAATTTCCTACAAGGGCCAGCCACTGTTCTCAGGGTTAAAAAGACACAATCTACCAAGGGGAGGGAGAGCACATCAGAACTACTCAGCAAGCTTCCCCCCACTCCTTCATGTTTAGGATACTGTTTCTCCACCTGGTAAAAAACTGCTGCCATAATAAGCCACTATTCATTCATAAAATTCCATCACATCCCTTGAAAGTACTGGTTGGGACTGCAAAAAAGAATGGAGTACTCTAGGAAATACGAAATTTACCATCAGCCTACAGAATAGGAGTCAACAGTGTGAAGCCGTCTAGGTTAGAAAAGAAGGGTCAGAATTTTAGAGAGAATGGTCAGTAGTGTCATGTGATACACAGGGAGGGAGCGGAAATAAGGGCTAAAAAGCCTGATTCAGTTCTGCAGTCGAGAGGTACTCTGCACTGCAATGTCTGTGTCTGTCATGCTACCCCCACTCTCTCTCTAGCTCCCCCTTGATTGCAAACTCACAGCTAAAACTGTATTTTCACCTTTGTAACTTGAATATCTGTTGAATAAAAGAAGAATTTATCTGTGACACTCTCCATCTCCTCTCACCGCACTTTGACCACCCGTTAGGCTGCCCAGCTCTGGCAAAGCCCACTCCTCCCCCACACCAGATGGGCAGATAGCACACGTGCCCCACATTACACTTTCACATAAAGAGTTTCAAGCTTTGGTTTCCAAGTATTGCAAGTTCATGAAGTTCATTTCCTGATTTTAGTTACCCATGTTCTTCTTGGCCCCCTGTTATCATAAACAACTAAGAGATACCACGTGGATAAGACAAAAAGGAAGCCACCCAAGAGAAGGAAAAAAATAACCAAAATAAATGGATTCAGAGATTAGATGCAGTCAAGTACAGTCCAAGGATAGTGGAAAAGCAACCTGCCCCCTCACACTAACAAAGCCCGTTTGCCGGGCTGTTCATTCTATCACTGAGTGCATTATTCAGTGCTTCAGGCATAAATAACTCCACTGACCAGTGTGGATGAGGAAGCCAGAAGGGCATCATGGGGATTGCTGGCATTTGGCTAGGTCAGTTAACTTTAAAACCATGCCTGAGAACATGGCATTTTTTTAATGGAAATGACAATTAAAAATGCTTGCACCTGCTACAAATACCCCAATTCAGAGGAAAACACGGTTACCAAAATAACCTGATGACTAATTGTTACTTGACAATCCACTTAATGCCCAGAGTACCACAAGGACTTCCAGGTGAATGTGAGGTATTTAGGTGTCAGGTGATTTACTTAAAAACCAGATCCTGTCTTAGGCTTCAGGATTGGGTTTCTGACTCACTTTCCCTGGAGCTCAGATTTGTGAGGTTCAAATTACACTGAAAAAACTGGGGAAGATATCATGATAAAAGAGCGGTTACACACTATGAAAATAATGTGGAGAAGAGCATAAGCACAAGAATTGAGATTTTAAATAATTAAGTTTTCAATAATGAACCAATTATTATTAAGCTAATAAAAGGGAGCAATAAGGTAGATAATAAAATATAATTTACAGCTGCTTAAGAATTTGATTTTTATTTTAGATTTGAATATGGGCATTTCCACTATATTCAGAAATACACAACATTTTGGTTGGAGGAAAAAAAATCTTATCAGAAGAACCTACTGTGAAATTAGCATAAAGATAAGCAACATCCTTTTTCAGACTGAGGCGGCTCAAACATCCCCATTCAATATCTTACTTTATTTTCAAGTCATATTTTTCTTGATTTATAAGAGATACAGAAGCAGTTTGATTTCAAGCATAAAGTAAATAAAAATTAATGAGTAATGTCAACAAAATAAGGACTATGTTTTAGAATGTCTAATGTTTAGACATTGTAATATTCTATGAAAAGTAGCAATTTATTCCAAAAATACAAAGGATTTATTATGTACCACGTCCTATGACAGGATCAAAGACAAATGACACATGGCCCCTGCCCCCAGGGACTGCTAGGGAAATCAAATAACAGCTTAATAGTAACAATCAATGTGAAAGTCCCCTATTTATACAGAAGCACCTGAAAGAGGCATTAGATCCAAAGCCCAGAGGAAATGGCCCTTGAACAGTTTTTTAAAAACTTCATTTCAAAATAATTTATTGTTAACGCTGTAATGTATATTTTCAAATCCATACAAAAGCAGAGAAACAGTAAAATAGTACAAAGGCGCACCATGCCTTCATCTTCCAGTTAGAGTAGTTCATGTGGGGACAATCTTAAATCCACACCCATTAACTCCCCACTCCCTTGATTATTCTGTACCAAACCCAGACATGTAAATGTTTCAAAAAAAAAAAACTAAGGGCTTTTCTTAAAACATAATCACAAAATTATTACTATGCCTTTAAAAACTAACAATTCTTGGGGCCTCCCTGGTGGCACATAGGGTTAAGACGCAACCTATGAGTCTGTCCACAGCCACTGCAGCATAAGTTTGATCTCTGGCCAAGGAGCTACCCACATGGCGCAGCAGACCTCTCCTGACTCACCCGCTGCTCCCCTCAGCAGTGTATTTCAGTCAGTCTGCCTGTTCTGTTCCCCGCTCGTCTCTAGTGAATCCTCTCACCCCCCACACCTCTGGCCTATACCCCAGTTCTTGTATGCATAAATCTTTTCTTAAAAACCTAACAATTCTTTAATATCAAATATCTTTGTCATTGCTCATATTTCTCTAGTTTTTTAATTGTTTCATTATTTGAACAGGGATCCAAATAAGAGCCACATATTTGTGATTATTACATCTCTTGAATCTCTTAAACTATTGGTTCTTTCACTGTCGTCTCCCCCCCAGCCCTGCCCCCCACCCCCAAGTTTTCATTGAAGAAACTGGGTCTCTAGATCATGGATCAGCAAATGTTTTCTTATTAAGTTATTTACTACTCATTTTTAAGAGTAGTAAATAAGTCTTAAAAATGAGTAGTAAATAGGCCTCCCCGGTGGCGCAGCGGTTGAGCGCTGGGTTGCGAAGCTGCCCGCAGCCTCTGCAGCGCCGGTTCGATCCCCGGCTGCTCCCTGGCCACGGAGGAGGGTCCCACATGGTGCGCAGACCTCTCCTGCCACCCGCTGCTCCCCTCAGCAGTGTACTTCGTCACTCTGCCTGTTCTGTTCTCCGCTCTGGTGAATTCTCTCACCCTCCCGCGCTTCTGACTGTACCCAGTGCTTGTATAAATAAATAAATAAATCTTTAAAAAAAAAAAAATGAGTAGTAATAACTCAGGTTTTGCAAACTCTATGTCTATTACAACTATTCAGCTGTGCCCTTGTATAAAAACAGAGAGAGAACACTTAACAAATGAGCAAGTATGACAGTGTTGCAGTTAAACTTTATTTGTAGACCCTGAAATTTGAGTTTCATATAATTTTTACATCTCACAAAATATCCTTCTAAAAGTTCTTCTCAACCCTATAAAATGTAAAAGCTATTCTTAGCTTACAAACCATACAAAAAAAGGCAATGGTTGAGATCTGTCCTACAGTTTGCCAATCCCTAAGTGTTGTTACTATATCCCCATGATGTCCTTTAATATGTCCCTCTTGTAATTTCATGTAGTCTGGTAGTGAAATAAAAAAATCTTTATCAGGTTCAGGTTTATTCCCCCGCCACCCCCCTGAATTTTGCAAGACTACATCCTAGGTTGAGGTGTGTAATTCCATAGGAATATTTCTGTCCTGTGTGAGGTTAGCAGCCACTACTCATCACTGCCTAGACCTATTAATTAAATCAGGTTGCAAAAAGTTGTGTTAAATGTATTTCAACTCATGAAAGAATGTATGAAACATCTATAAAGAGAAACATTGCCTCATCAACTATTTTGTTATTTCAGAAAAATGGGAAAGGCAGGATAAATGCTTACTTCTTTTATTTGCCAACTTTCAAAATAATGAGGTAGTTTCCTAGTAGTCCCCAAAGATGACAATGAGGGTTATTTCTAAGTATCACTTGATATTCAGATTTAAACATTTTGTTTCAACCCATTGCAGTTATTTATTCTCAAACTGCCCCTCTTTGGCTAGCGGAAAAGTGGAAACCTTTCAAGTTGACTCGTGAGTCCTGGCATGCTGTTAGTAATCTCAAGTATCAGAAGTCCAGGTGTCTACATCTGCTTCTCCCTACACAGATGATGATATAACGAAGGTCTTCAGCTGCCGGGATTCAGCAATACCCATTCAAATTTGGAGGATCGTGAAATGCCTAGGCATCTAGTTTTGTTGTAGATGTTATCCATGGGTCTTTGGCTTTACGGTCTCATATGATCTATTTTAATGGGAAGCTCTGAGAAGATTCAAAAGCTATGACGCCTTTTCTGGCCCAAAAGGAATTAGAGGGTCAGAAATTATATTCCTGTATAAACTACAAAAACTATTGAAAATAACTATTTTCATACAACAGAAAGAGGTAGTATAATACTGTGATACTTGATGAAAGGGTAACAAATAAAGTGGGTCCTAATTAAATGGGAGGGGAGATATACTATGTTTGCAGCTTGGATTAGGATATTAAGATGCCAATTCTCTTCAAATTGATACACAAATTAAAAAATCTTGCAGAAATTTACAGAAATTAATGAGCTGATTCTGAAGTTCATCTGGAAATGCAAAGGTTCTAGAATAACCAAAATAGACTTTGAAAAAGGATAAAGGTGGAAGACTTTTACATCAGTTTCAACAGTATTATAAATCTGAATATCGATACAGCATGGTTTTGACATAAGAACAGACACAGAGATTGTTGGCACAGAACAGAGTTCAGAAGTACACCCTCACCATATATGGTGAATTGATTTCAAGAAAAGTGCCACAATAATTCAATGAAGAGAGTAAGTCTTTTTCAACAATGATACTAGGAAAATGTAATTGTCCATTTGGGAAAAAAATAAACCTTGACCTTTATTTCACATCATACACAAAAATTAACAATAAGTCATAGGCCTAAACATGCTAGCTAAACCTATAAATACTTTTTTGATAAAATACAGGGAGAGAACCTTTGTAACCTTGGGTAGGCAAAGGTTTCTTACATAGCACAAAAAATGTATGAATCATGAAAGAAACTTCATAAATTGGACTTCAGAAAATTTTAAATCTTCAGTTCTTAAATAATAAGAACATGTAAAAGTCTCAAAACGTTCACATTACACATATCTGACAATGGACTAGCATCCATAATCTATTTTAAAAACAAAAATACTTCTCACAGAAAACTCAATAGACAAAAGATTCGGACAGACACTTTACAAAGGAAGCTATACTCATGGCCAATAAAAAACATTAAAAGATACTCAACATATTAATCATCAGAGAGAAATTAAAATCAGAATGAAGTGCCACTACACGTCCACTAGATTAGCTAAAATTAAAGACTCACAATACCTAGTGTTACCGAGAATATGGAGCAATGGGAATATTTGTACACGGCTGGTCAGTGTATAATGGTACAACTACTTTGGAAAATGATTTGGCAGTGTCTTATAAAGATTTCTACTGTACTACCCAGCAATTTTAGTCTTAGGAATCTACCCAGGAGAAATGAAAATATAGAAGTGACTTGCTGGGAAGATGACATCAGAGGAAATTCTCTGCTTTGCTCCAGGGAGAAACTGAGAAGACCAAGTAAGCACTCAACTTAGAGGACCCTAGGACGTGGGGAATGGGGGGGATAAAGGGGGGACTACAATGCCTCATGATCACCAGGGACCAAGGCTGACCAAGCATGAGAGAAGAGACACAGAGAAAATTCAACTCTGGGCAAATAAAAGGTGAGTGGAAGAAGAGGTGGTCACTGTGGCAGAAACCATGGCTCAAATTTGTGCCCTCTCTGTAATCTGGAAGAGTCTGTGCAAGACTGGTATTGTTTCTTCCTTAAATGTCTGAAAGAATGCACCAGAGGGTGTCCCCGGTGGCGCAGCGGTTGAGCGCTGGGCTGCAAAGCTGCCAGCAGCCACTGCAGCGCCCATTCGATCCCCAGCCACTGGCAAGGGTCCCACATGGCATGCAGACCTCTCCTGCCACGCCCGCTGCTCCCCTCAGCAGTGTACTTCGTCAGTCTGCCTGTTCTGCTCCCTGCTCTGGCTCTGATGAATTCTCTCACCCTCCCGCACTTCTGTACCCAGTGCTTTTATAAATAAATAAATAAATCTTTAAAAAAAAAAGAATGCACCAGATATGTATAGAACTATAGCAGATCTTTGTGAAAAGGTTAGCTTTGCTGTTAGCTTTGGTAAATTGCATTTTTCAAAAAATTTGTGCATTTCATCCAAATAATCAGATGTCATGACAAAGATGTTAAAAATATCCTGTTATCTCTTTCAATGTTTGTAGGCTCTACCCTGATATTCCTTTCATTCCTTTCATTATTCATTTCATAATATTCCTATATTTTCTCTACTAAAAAATCATCTTTGTAAGAGTTTATCAATTTAATGTACTTTTCAAAGCACTGATTTTCACCTTTGATGACTGTTTATATTGTGCATTTGGTTTATAATTCATTGCCTTCTTTTTATTCTTGTGTTCCCTTGGGTTCAATTTGGGTTTTTTTCCCCTGTCTTTTTAAGGCATAGATTTAAGTAATTGATTTTCAGTCTTTCATCTTTTCTATTTTTTAAGTACATGATTTCCTCTACGCACAACATATCTAAATATGCTATGTGCACTTGAAATGTGCAGTCTATCACTCCTGGGTTCAGTGTTCTATATATGTCAAATTAGGTCAAGATTGTTCACTGTTTTGTTTCATCATCTATATCTGTACTGATTTTTGTCTGCTCTACTGTATGCTATTGAGAGAGATGTTAAAGTCTCCCACTATGGTTGTGGATTTATCTATTTCTTTCATATATTCTATGTATTTCATGTAATTCTTTTTTTATGTGTTAAGATTTTAAAAAAAAAAAAAGTTTAGTCCAGTCATTACCTCTGCTGAGAAAACTTTTTTACATCCTGAAAGACATACTGATTCTATATCTTCACAATTTTTTTTGTAAAACTGCTGTAGCACTTAGCACTCTGTCCTGTGTAGTTGCCTAGTCTGTGAGGTCTTTGAGAGCAAAGGACAAACTGCAAACCTCTGAATCTCTTTGTTCAAGAATGACATTCATTCAATAAGCACTTACAAATATTTGTTGAATGAATGAAAAATTTACAATGTCATTCAAAAGTGGTTGATTTCTTATAAACAAATACAATGAGTTACAAACTCCTGAAAACTAGATAAAAATCTATTCTTATCTTTCCTCATCTTTTATCAAAGAACAGATCATCCAGACAGAAAATCAATAAGCAGTATCAACCTTACATGGCACAATTAGACCAGATGGACTTAGTCATAATAGTCTTAACAATTTTAAATGTAGTTACCAATAACACATATCACACATGTACTATTTCAGAGAAGACCAGGAAAAAGAAGTTTAATGAGACAAAGTAGATCAATGTCACTGCAAAATAAAACTGCCACACAGTTCTTCACCAAGTCTGAGGCAAAATGGTGTAGCAGTAAATGGTGGTAAAGTCAATTCCTAGAGTACTCTTTGCCTTTGGTTATATGCACCACTCCTTATATACTACTCCCTATTAAGAAAAAAAAATGGATCTTAAAAAAACATCTTTTTACACAATTTGTTGGATTATTATCTTAAAAAATTTTAATAGTGATAAAAATATATAAAATGCACCATCTTAACTTTTTAGTATATATTTCAGCATTCACACCGTTGCACAACCTATCTCCAGAACTTTTTCATTTATAAAACAAATTTTGTGTCCATAAACAGTAATTCCCTATTTTCCTCCTTCCCCTATCCACTACCATTCTATTTTCTGACTATGAATTTGACTCTAGGAACCTAATATAAGTGGAACTATACAGTATTTCTCTTATAATGTCCTTCAAGGTCACCCACTATGTAGCATATGTCAGAAATTTCCTTCTTTTTTTAAAGTTTGAATAATTTTCTATTGCATGTATAGCCCATTTTGTTTATCAAGTCACTAGTCTGTGGACACTTGAGTTGCTTCCTCCTTTTGCCTATTATGAATAATGGTGCTATGAACAGGGGAGTACAAATATATCTCTTTGAGATCCTGTTGTCAGTTCTTTTGGATATAAACCCAGGAAAGGGATTGCGGTGTCATTTGGAAGTTTGTTGTTTTTTTTTTTTTTTTTTAATTTAAGGAAATATCACAGCGTTTTCTATAGCAGCTATACATTTTATAATCCCACCTGCAGTGCATAAGGCTTCTAATATCTCCATATCCTCATCAACACGTGTAGTTTTGTTTTTATTTTAATGTTAGCTGATGAGAGGCGATATCTCACTGTGGTTTTGATTTGTAGTTCTCTAATGATTAGTGATATCGAACATCTTTTTATGTGCTTGTCGGTATCAATGTGTCTTTAAGATTAGTTATTATTTGGCTCTACAACCAGTAGCAGCACATGCAACAAGAATAATTATAGGGCCTCCCTGATGGCACATGCAGTTGAGCGCAGCACTGTGAAGCTGTCCACAGCCTCTGCAGCGCGAGTTTGATTCCTGGCTGGCCAGGGAGATACCAACATGGCGCGGCAGACCTCTTCTGTCTCACCCGCTGCTCCCCTCAGCAGTGTATTTCGTCAGTCTGCCTGTTCCGTTTCCCACTCTCTCTGGTGAATCCTCTCACCCCTCGCATTTCTGGCCTGTACCCCAGCTCTTTTATGCATAAATAAATAAATCTTTAAAAAAAATACAAGAATTAACAATTTTGTTTGGCTTACTCTTACTCAACTTAGCAGTATTCACCATAGCTGACCACCTTTTCCTTTTTGGAATGTGTTTCTACAACACCATATTCTCCTAGCTTCCTGTCCCTGACAGCGCCTTTTCTCCTCCTTCATTACTTTATTCTCCGTAACCACCTCTTTATCTACTTTTTTTTTTCCTAAGCCCTCTCCCCTGGCTATCTTCACCACAGCCACAGTCTCAATTACTACTTAAATATCTTTGCTTTCCAAATCACTTCTTCAGTGCAGACCTCTTTCTGACGTTCAAAGAACCAGGAGGTTGTTAAACAGTAAATGAGGATATGTGGAGCTGATATTTCTGCTTAAATATCTCAAAAACACCTCAAATTTAAACTGTTGAAAATCAGAGCCAGGTCAATACACACACCCTCTTACTCCCTCCCCCTCTACTGTCAGGCCTGGCTCTGTAGTGGTCCCTAAAGCTCCCCTACCTCAATGAATGAGGCTACTACCTCAGTTGCGTTACATGGGCCAGAAACTTAGAAGTTCTTCACACCTCTCTCCCCACTCCATCCACATATATAGACTGCCACTAGACTTAATGATTTTAGCTTTTAAATAACTTTTGAATCCACTTCTTTCCATCCTGGTAGTTACCTTCTTCTTTCTTGATTTACTGAAATACACCTGAGTGTGCTTCCTGTGCTCTCACCCACTGCACCCCTTTTCTCCACACTACTGCAGGAGAGTTTTTATCTTGCATATCCTTTCTTAGCATCCCTAAATATCATCCCATTTCATTTGGGATAAAACTCAAATCTTTTACATTCTCTGCAAAGAAGTGGAAAGGGTGAAGTATACAAACATCTGCACATCTGATTTATAAACAGAAGACTCTCAAAGATCATAAATTGCCAAGAAATCATAAGGACAATCCAGGACTTAAAACCTCTTAAGAAACCTCTGTTCTTGGGGAGTCTCCTGACTTCCCCCAATAAGAACATTGGGAGAATGGAATTGATAAGTGTGGTCTTAGGGACAGACTGCAATTTTGGAGCCGATAAACATTTCTTACAAGATTTGAGTAAGACATAGTCCAGAATGCTGTCTCACTTTCATGGCATGGGCACTTCATTTATCAATATAATCACCAAGGTTTTGCTGATCTACCTTAATTTACTCTTCTCCATGACTTAGGCAGAGAGCAGTCTATGTCCCTGGGAAACATTCCTATATCTTTGCTTTACAGCTTATCTCTCAGAGGGAAATCTATTTCTCTTGTTTTCAGGGTATTGCTGGGCCCCTCTCTAAAGCCTTTGGACATATAGATGACTAATAATCAGAACTTTAATTTCTTTGGTAGTTGAAACTGGTCTTTAAGTTCAGTTCCTTGTGAATAAGATGGATTGTGGAAAAATGTGAAAATAGCTATGTGTGCCTTCAACAGTAGCATCCCCTAGTCACAAAGATTATCCCATGTCTTAGCTTGGACTGCTATAACAAAATACCACAGACAGAGTGGCTTAAACCAGACATTTAAGTATTTCTCACAGTCCTAGAGACTATGATGACTGAGAGCAAGATACAAAGAGTTCAGTGTCCCTGAGAGCCCACTTCATGCCTGTGGTCAGCTATCTTCTCATTTTGTACTTACATGGCCTTTTCTGAGTGTGAGTGTGAGCACAAGTGAGTGTGAGCACATATGTGATGAGAACGAGTGTGAACATTTGAGAGATCCCTTCCTTTTCTTACAAGGGAACTGATTCTATTACAAGTGTTCCACTAAGTCTAATGACCTCCCAAAGGTTCCATCTCCAAATACCATTACATTGGGGGTATGGCCTCAACACATGAATTTAGAGGGGCTACAATTTCAAGCATAAGAGCCAAATGCCTTCAGAATTTGCAAGCACGTCACCAAGACAGTAACTACAGGAACCCAGTAAGAATACAGATCTTATTAGAGAGTAAGAATGAGATAAGCATTTTTAAGTACTGTAATCATATTATTGATCTGCTAGAAAAGAAATCTCCCAGAATTCCAGACTTAAACCAACAATAATAAAAGATAACACAATAAACTACTTGAATATATTAATATATCTAGAGAAAAAAAGACTGTCAGTATCACAGGCAAATGTTGGTAGTACATAAGCACTTTCTAAAAGTATGTGACTTTCGGCCCAGTACTTAAAATTATTCTAATTACAACAAATGTGTTCTCATTTTAAAGTTCATCCTTCTAGTCTTTCTTTGTTCTTTATGTTACTGAAGTGCACTTGTATTCTGAATACTGCTTTAGTTACAACATTGTTATATCATAAGCATTTTTCATTGTTTCATTTTATTTAATTGTGTGAATTTTTATTGAGGTAACATTGGTTTACAACACTGCATATGACTCAGGGGTATAGGTTCGCACCTCTTCAGATCTATGTTACCACACTACACCGACCACCAAAACACTCAATCTTCCACCATATTTTAATGCCTACCATATAGATCAACTATTTTTCAGAACCAATGCTTCAGTGTTGGCTATTGTAAATATTTTCATTTTATCCCTACCATGAATAACACTGTGATACACATCTTTGGATACATAACTTTGTAATATTTTGTATTATATTAGGATAGATTCTGAGAAATGGAATTGGGCCAAACTGCACTCTATGGGGGTCTTGATAATATTGGCAAATGATGAAAACAATTTAGAAAAATAATGTTTTATACCACCAGTAACCAGCAATATAGGAACATAATAGTTTCATCACATTCTTAACATACTATATATTAAAATTTAATTTCTCCTAAGCAAAAACATCTTTTTTTAATATCTTTCATTACTATTTATTCTGTTCATTTATTCATTCAGTAATTCTCTTCTGTGCCAGATACTATGCCAGACTCTGGGGCAAATGAACAAAGACAATCTCTGACCTCAGAGAGCTTATAGTTCAGAGACAGAGAAAGGAAACAACAATACACGACTTAGTAATTACAGTGGGGATAAGTGCCACAACGGGGGTCAGTAAAAGACATATAGAAATGGGGCTGACACTGATGTCAGATGCTTAGAATGACTTCCTGAGAAGGTTATGTCTGCTATCTATTCTGATTATCACAGAGACTGAATATATCTGTAAGTTTGTTTACTTTTTTGCAAATTGTATGCTCATGTATATGTTTGCTAAATGATCTGTAACTCTCTTGTTTGTTTCCTATCCCTGTCCTTCAGCCATCCAGTTTCATTCTGTGGAGAAACCACTGAAACCAAGTTCTTATGAACCCTCCAGATGTACTCATGTATCAGCAGTAGTATGTATACATGACATTTTTTATCTAAATCATATCATTTGCATTTCTATGGATGACCTTTTTATGTACTCTACCAATTTTTAATTTAGTTATAATTTATTTTTATTAAATTATTGATATTCTTCATATACCATGCATAAAGCATTGTGGGTTTTTTCCCTTAAATAGCAAATATTATCATTTTTAAAAATAGATTCTGGGTTCTTTTATCTGACTGAGAAAGGTTTTTCTCATTTCATTTAAAATTTTTTTAGTTTGGTTATAGATTTTATTGGACATACCCAAATTTTCCATTTTTATGTAGTCAGTATCTGTTGATCTCTTTCTTGGTGATTTAGAAAATCCTTCCAAGGTCAGAAAGCTATGGAGTAATACACAAATTTATATAAGTACCATCTCTCAAAGCTGTATGCTCTTGATCATCCAAAAGATCTCTAATTTGATGTGGTTGTTGGCTGGTAAGCACAGAAGATGGGATTTATAAAAGTAATTTATTCACTTACATTTATATTCCAAAAGATTCATAATTGTAATAAAAATGATTCCACAAATTACTGAATTCAATTTTGAAAGGAAATACATATGGCTGAATTAAACCATTTTCCTTATCACACCAAGTGTATCTACTTGTTCACAGTTAACATCAATCTCTGACCTAATTCCTGAATTATTAAATATAGCACTTCCGCTTGCATTCATTTCTAGTGGCACTTCAGCCATGTTATATCAGCACCACAGGCATCTTTTTAAACTTTTAATTTTTAGATTTCACAAGTAGTAGTAATTATATCAGTGCAGTGAACCAGCTGAGCTAGGTATAATGCCACCTTTTTGCTATTTCAGTACCGCTTAGACAATACTAAGTAACATTAAAAGAATCAGGAAAACATGGCAAAGCTTTTATAAAAGAGAAGGGTCAAAATTCAGAGTCTCATTTCTCAGTTCTATCTTCCATTAATAGAAAATAGATGTGACAAAAACCAAATGCAAAAGTAGAGCTTTTAGCTTCTAAGAATTATCAAAGCTTTCCGTACCTTTAATTTATGGAAACTACTATAAGCTTTCTGCAAAGAATGACTAAGTCAACATGAAAACATATGCATAAAAGGGAAAAAAAGGCAGTGAGATGTTAATTCTTTGTTGGTTCATAAGGGATGTGCCCTATACAAACGATATTTCTTGGGGTGCCCTCCTCAAGTGATCTGTCAGTGCAACAGGGGAAAAAAGGCCTTTCAAATTGAGTATGTTAGAGTAGTTACATGTGAATTTTGTATGAACAGGCTAAGGAGGAGAACTGGAGCTGAACTTTGGGTGAGAAAAGGCCTGAGTTAGGGCAAAGGGCAGTGTTTAAAAAAAAATAATGAGGGTCCTAGCAATTTGCACCAAAAAGATGGGCAGAGAATTTGCATACCAAGATATGGGACAAAAGCTATTTTCCTTAAGAGTCTTGGTATATGTAGCAAGTTTCAGAGAAACAGTAGAAAATACATGGTAAAACCTGATCAATAATGACATATACATATTTAATTGGCAAATCTACACAGACCAAAAGCCCAATCAAATTACAGAAACATTTAAAAATTTCTATTCATAGATGATTACCACAAACACAGTGAATGGAAGATCATTCATAAATATTGAAGGGACTGCAACTAAATCCTAGGAACTGTGCAAGGTAAATAAGATTAAAAGATAACTAAGCCACAATGAGAGCACAGACAAGTGAGGAAGATAAACACACAGGAGTTTTCCACAGAGAAGGGAAAAACAAAACAAGAGTCATTCCAGGATGTCAGTAAATACAGAGGAGTAAAGGAACAATGCATAAACAAGGAATAGAACGCAATTTAGTTTGGCTAGAGAACAGGATACAATCTTAATATTGCTGAAATTTAGGCAACCCAAGATCAGTGTTTCTTAATCCAAATTGAAATGAAATTCAACAAAATGTCTACATTCTCTAACAAAACCTATCAAATAAAACATACTTTTTTTTACACCATGTATTATATAATCAGTGCTTTAATAAATTAAACATTTTAAGCATTTTATTCCAGTGCAGTTCAATATGTAAAATCTGTTTTCCCATGCCCCAACCAGTATACTCCTGAGGAAGAATATTAAGTGACACATTTGTAAACTCAGGAGCAAAGCCTAAGCAACATAGATCTTGAGTTATGTAAAGAAAAATCAAGAGGAGGGGAGGCAACTGCTGATTGTGAGCATGAAGGGAACCAACATCACTAGGCAGCACAAAAATGAACTGTAGGCTGCATTCCTGCATCCATTCCAGGAAATGGATGGTGTTAGGACAACTGATTATCCATATAGAAAAAAATGGTAATGGTTCCTATAATATACTACACACAAAGGTAAATTCCAGAAGATTAGACACATGGGAAAAAGAAATCTGAAAATATTTCTAAGAATTTCTGAAACAAGGTAAAAGCACAAAGAAATCAAATAAATCCTTTTACATAAAAACAAAACTTACATGCAGTGAAAGTCATCAAGAACTAACTGAAAGCCAACCATGGACTGGGAAAAGAGATTTGCAACCCACATACTAGTCCACATCAAAGGACTGGTATCCAGAATGCACAAAGGTCTAAACATTATAAATAAAAGACAAGCTAACGAGAAAATGGGCATGGGACAAAAAAAAAATCAATTCATACATGAGGAAACGTCTGTTGCCAATATGGAAAGATGCTAAAGCTGATTATAATAGGAAAACAAGATTTTAAAACATGGGCTACCATGCACTGGATTAAAAACATTTAAAATATTTTTCACAGGGTATTTTGAGAATATATGTAAATATATAAATAGTAAAATAGTAAAAATAGTAGAAAATAGTAAAATAGTAAAATGAAAATAGTAAAATGAACACCCATGCACCCCCCCCCCCATCCCAACAACTATTCATTCATGGTTAATCTTATTCCATCTATACTTCCAACTGCCTGATGATATTAAAGCAAATCCCAGGCATTTCAGAATTGTTTCTGTAAATATTTTAGTTATACCCTTAAAAACCAAATACAAATATTAAGGCAGATTTACATACATCCACCCTTTTTAGTTTACAGTTTAAGAGTTTGCAAACAACCACATCTGTGTACCTGCCATTATAGTCCATTATGCTCCCCAAATTTATCTCCTGCCTCTCTGAAGCCAACCCTTACTACTCATTCCAGGTCTTGGTAATCACTGATTTTTCTGCCCCTATAGTTTTCCCTTTTCCAGAATCAGGTAGATGGAATGATACATATGTACTCTTTTGAATCAGTTTCTTTCACTTTCAGAATGCATTTAAGATTCATTTATGTGGTCAAGTGTCTAGTCACGTTGCAGAGAAGTAATGCATAGATATATCCCGGTTTTATTTTTACAGTCACCAGAGGAAAGACTTTGGGTTGTTTCCAGTTTAGGGTGATAATGAATAAAGCTGCTGTAAGCATTTGTGAACCAATTTTCTTGGGAAAATAGATTTTCATTTCTCTTGAGTAAATATCTAAGGGCTTTTATTGCTGGATCTTTTGGTATGCCCGTATTTAATTTTACAAGAAACCACCACATTTTCCATTTAAGTGGCATTATCATTTCACATTACCAATAGCAAAACATGAGCCACCCACTTATTCTGCATCCCTGCACACAATGTCAGTTTTTGTTTATTTAATCTTGGGCATTCTAATAGATACATACTCGTTTTACTAGGGTTTTAATTTGTATTTCTGTAACAAATGCAATCCAGTAACAACTGAAACTGATGCAAGCATAGAAAAATACTAAAGATTGCTTAAAGATGGGTGGTAGATGCAATGGTGTTTATTATTTTCCTCATGTTTTGCTGTTTGAAATTTTTTCACAATATCTTTGGATCTCTAATTCATCCTTGATAACTCCTTATAAATGCCCAAACAAAAATATTTAACTTTAGTACCAATGTATGCCTTGAAAAGATTGTCCTTTATGCAAGTAATGGTCTACATACAGTATTTGGGGGACATAACAGCAATCCATAGAATGGATTAGAATCATAAAATATAAAAAAAGTTTTAATTTTCTATGCCCTGACAAAATTTTAATACTAAAATTTAAAATCAATCTAATCTTAGTGTGGTAAGAAAATGTTACTACAAAAATTAGCCTTCAGCTTTATTGATATTTTCATTATTCTTTTCACTAAGATTTGTTATTTAATAATGAAAAGGAGGGGCCTCCCCGGTGGCGCAATGGGCTAAGGCACAACCTATGAAGCTGTCCACAGAGTTCAATCCCCCTGCTGGCCAGTGAGCAACCCACATGGCGCAGCAGACCTCTCCCATCTCTCCCGCTGCTCCCCTCACCAGTGTACTTCGGTCAATCTGCCTGCTCTGTTCCCCACTCTGTCTCTGGTGAATCCTCTCACCCCCACACCTCTGGCCTGTGCCCCAGCTCTTGTATGCACAAATAAATCTTTAAAAAAATAATGAAATGGAGAATACACGGTATACAAGTGTTACATTCTGAATAAAATTACTATATTTATTATAAATAAATATAGGAATATTAAAGAAGACTAAATTACAGAACTGCACTTAGAAGTAAATTAAGATGCTACCATTAGTGCTGGGAAAACTGGGTCGCTACATGCAAAAGAATGAAGCTTGACCACTACCTCACACCATACACAAAAATCAACTCAAAATGGATTAAAGAACTAGACATAAGACCTGAAACCATAAAATACATAGAAGGAAATATAGGCGAAACACTACGGGATTTGCACATCAAAGACATCTTTACAGACACATCACCCAAAGCAGTGATAGTGAAGGCAAAGATAAACAGCTGGGACTACATCAAATTAAAGAGCCTCTGCACAGCAAAAGAGGCAATAACAAAAACAAAGAGAAACCCCACCAACTGGGAGAACATTTTTGCACCCAACACTAATGATAAAGGACTGATCACAAAAATCTGCAAAGAGCTGATGAGACTCAGCAACAACAAAGAAAATAATCCAGTCAAAAAATGGGCAGAAGAGCTAAAAAGAAACTTCTCTGAAGAGGAAATGCAAATGGCCAACAGACATATGAAAAAATGTTCAACATCACTTGTAATCAGGGAAATGCAAATCAAAACTACCATGAGATACCATCTCACACCAGTGAGAATGGCACATATTAAAAAAACTAGCAACAACAAATGTTGGCGAGGATGTGGAGAAAAAGGAACTCTCCTGCACTGTTGGTGGGAGTGCAAACTGGTCCAACCACTATGGAGAGCTGTGTGGAGATTTCTGGACCTACTAAACATAGAGCTTCCATGTGATCCAGCAATTCCACTCCTAGGTATTTACCCAAAGGACACAGAAACATCAATTCCAAAGAACACCTGCACCCCTATGTTTATAGCAGCACTGTTTACAATAGCTAAGCTTTGGAAACAGCCCAAATGCCCAAAAATAGATGACTGGATCAAGAAGATGTGGTACATATATACCATGGAATATTACTCAGCATTCAAAAAAGATAAACACATGCAATTTGCAGCAACATGGATGGCGCTGGAAGGGATCATGCTCAGCGAAATAAGCCAAAATGAAAAAGAAAAATACCGGATGGTCTCACTCATAGCAGGAATCTAGAAAACTTAAATAAGGGACCAGGAAAATGAATATAAGAAAGTGAAAATCAAAATCAACAAAAAACTATGAACCAGAGACACTTTTTGGGGGTGGGGGCGGGAGGGGAAGGATTGGGGTCAGAATGGGGCATTTGCAATTGTATGGGGGAATATAAAAATAAAATTTATTATTTAAAAAAAAAAAGACAAAAAAAAAAAGATGCTACCATTAACAAGTGTGCGCCAAAATATTTGAAAGTATATATATATATATATATATATATATATATATATATATGATCCTGGAAAAGCACAACTTGTGAACAACATCTCAAGGAGAAATAAAATTTTTCAATAGTTTTATAAGCATTAAAATAATTGGAAGAAAATGTAGATAAAAATCTCTTGACAGCAGACTTAGCAATATTTTTGTGGTTTCTTCTCCAACATCAACAGAAACACAAGATCATATAAACAAATGGTATTATATTAAATTAAAAACTTTTGTAATGCAAAAGAACTATCATTGAAATGAAAACGTATCTTACTGAATGGGATATTATAATTGCAGATCTTATATCTGATGAGGGACTAATATCCAGAATATATAAACAACATGCACAACTCAGCAACAACAAAAATATAACCTGGTACAAAAAATGAGCACAGGATCTAAACAGACATTTCTCCAAAGAAGACATACAGATGACCAAGAGACACATGAATATCCTTCATCACTATCATTAGGGAAATGCAAATCAAAATCACAATGATATTTCACCTCATGCTGGTTAGAATGGCTATTATCAAAATGTCAAGCAACAATAAATGTCGCTGAGGATGTGCAGAAAAAGCAAGCTTGGTCCATTGTTGGTGGAATGTAAACTGGTACAATCATGGTAGAAAACTGGAGCGTCTTCAAAAAATCCAAAACAGCGCTGTCATGTGATCCAGTAACCCCACTTTTGGGCATTTACCCCCAAACTATGAAAACACTACCTGGAAATGACACCCTTATGTTCATTGCAGTGCTATTCACAATATCCAAGATATGGAAACAAGCGCCCACTGAAAGAGGAATAGATAAAGAAGTAGTATATGCATGTAATGGAATTCTACTCAACAATAGAAAAGGTGAGACCTTGCCATCTGGGACAACATGGATGGACTTTGATGGTACTGTGCTAAGGGAAATAAGTCAGAAGGAGAAAGACAAATGCTATATGATTTCACTCATTTGTGGACTGTAAATAAAACAAAAAAAACAAACCTTTAGACTCTGACAACAGAATGGTATTTATCAAAGGTGAGGGCAAATGGGTAAAAAGGGTAAATTGGTTGATGGTGGATGGTGAATGGACATGTGGTGGCAGGTGTGATGAGAAAAGGTAATTCTTGAAACTATACAATGTTGTAAACAAATGTTACCACAATAAAATGATAGAAATAAAAAAGTAGCAATAATTAATAAAAGTACTTTAATAAATACAAAAAGGAAAAAAGAAAAAAAATACTGGTTCATCTTACTAAGATCACTTTTAGAGCTATACTTTTCACAACAGAATTTTCTTAAATACTGAACACATTTACAGAAGAATATGATTTTAATAAGTCATTTCACATGAAAATAAATATATACAGTTCCTGAATAAAGTATTTATAGCTCTAATTGTTGCCCATAGTTTTGCACCTGGCCTTTGATTATCTTATGAAACATTTATTCTGAAAAATAAAGCATGAAATCATCTTGCTTAAAAGGGAATCAATTCAGTCCTTCCTGGCAAAGAATCACATAATAAATGCTATCATTTATTTTGGACTTCTCTATGAATTTTTACTTTTGCTACCCTCCTCCTCCAGAAGAAAAATGACAAGGAATACTTGTATAAAACCATTTTGTCTTAAATTCTACTATACACTTCCACACAGTGTAATAATAACTTGTTACTTTTAAGTTTCAAGTAGCACTTGGCTCAACAAGACTGAATATTATACCCTCAGGATACAATGCAATAAGATACACTCTTAGTAAAAATAGTGCTTGGTATTTACTCCAAATCTACCCCATCTACTCTAGATAGGTGAAAGTAGCTTAATTGACATGCCCAAATTCTCACCTAATTTGTAATGGCAAATGAATCACTGCCTCCCCAAACATAGGCAGATCCCAACTCCTATGAAATGGGTAGAAATTAGGTGACTCCCTCCTTCAATCCACAGAGCAAGGGGGATACCTAACACAAAGGGGACACAGCCACACATCCTAGGGACAGAGAGTTGGGGAGGAATATGTGGGTAAGGATTCAAATGCTAATTTTCGTTCAGTAGGATGGAGTTCAGGCAAGGCGTCTAAAACCACTCCCAGTTCTCTATTTTGACTTATCGAGAAAGTGGTAATACTAGCAAAAAATGAAATTGAAGAGACAGGAACTTTTCTAATAAATTGAAGCTTAACTAACTTATATACACAGCAAAGCTTGATACATTTTTACACACATTATTTTACCATCATCCAGATCAAGACAGAACATATCCAAACCTAGAAGTCTCCCTCAAGTGATGGCTCCTAGTCAATAACATCCCCATCTCACCTGCTGCTAAAGGCAACCATTATCCAGACTGCTTGAATATATATACTCTTTCGTAGCTAGCTTCTTCAAGGGAGCAGAATATACCGGGTGAAAAGAGCATGGAAGAATATTTCTTACCACCTGTAAGGGATTCACAATCTAGAGGGGGAAATGGATCAATGAATAATTACATAAACGAAAACCATTTTAAGAGCAGGACAGTTAGGGTGCTGAGGAGAACACAGGAAAAGAGAGGCTCAGTTTGCTATGGCAGTCACAGAAGTCACCAATAAATACTAAATTGAAAACAAAAAGGTGGAAGATATGCTTAATGTTGATAATCTGCAGTTGGGTGACAGATGCATGGGATTTCACAATATTATTTTCTCCACTTTTGTGTATGTTTGACAGTATCTTTAATAAAACTTTAAATTGTGTCCTAAAATAATAAATAGGAGCTAATCAATAAGACAATGATGTAAGAGCATGACAGAAATATGAAAAGTAAAAGTGAGAAATAAAGTTATACAGTTTTCAGAAAATAACTCATTTTGGGAAATGTAGGCGTTAAGAGAGAAGTCAAGCAGGAGCCAACATTATGGTCCCTGTATCATGTGCTAAGGAAGCTGAACTTTCTCCTGAGACAAATGGGAGCCACTAAAGAAACTATAGGCAAAAGAATTATCTGATGAGACTTGTACATTAGAATAATCATTCAGTTACCACTACAGACACTAAACAAGAGACGAAAGAAAAGGGCAATTACTGAAGTAACACTGAGAGATAAAGCTTAGCACTTATAATTATTTAAAAACAAAATTTTAATTAATAAAGAGCCTAAACTGAGGCAAGAGCAATAAAGACGAAGGAAACATGAAACCCCATGCACCTATCTATATTTCTAACACAAGTTTTCTTTAGATGATTTATTAAAATTTAGCCTGGGGCCTCCCTGGTGGCGCAGGTGGTTGAGCGCCGCACTGAGAAGCTGTCCACAGCCTCTGCAGCGCGGGTTCAATCCCCACCGGCTGGTGAAAATCCCACATGGCATGACAGACCTCTCCTGTCTCGCCCGCTCCTCCCCTCAGCAGTGTATTTCATCAGTCTGCCTGCTCTGTTCCCTACTCTGTCTCTGGTGAATCCTCCCACACATCTTGCCTGTACCCTGGTTCTTGTATGAATAAATAAATCTTTAAAAAAAATTAGCCTGTTGTTTTATGCCAACCAAGCTGGAAGATTTAGCACAAAGGGCTGAATTAGACAGCTATGGTCAAACTGCATTCTGGTGAATATTTAGTTTTTCTATTTAAAAACTCTCCCCATAGCTTGCAGCAATTAAAAATAATTTTCCATAATACTTCCCCCTCATAATGGGTTTCAGTTCCACTAAGTAAAAGGAATCAGAGCAACTGCCTCAGAAGTGCTAACACCTTGGCAGGGGTTCCACGAGAGCAGCCAACAACCTCAACTGTCAGCTGGAAGTCTCAGGCACTGGTAGACCAGGTAGAAGGGCAGTGACAGATTAGAGATCTCAGGTAGTGTCACTATGCAGACAAGTCAACAGCCACAGACCAATAACAAGAACAAAAAGATGAAATTCTAAACTAAAACCAAAAGTTAATCTAAAAGCAAAAGTTTAAAGTGCATAGCATTTATTGTTCATTTTTATGTCTACGTATTTTAGAAAACATCCATTGCCTACCCCTAAACTGGCACAAAACACAATCTTAGTTTCTATACCTTAGGTTAGCTTTTATGAACATATACAACAATGAGCCAAGCCTATTCTATTATTTTACTGCCCAAGAGAACCAGAAGATTCCAACTGAAACAGCCTGCATCCTTTAATATAATTATTTACTGTATCTGTTCTTTATTTCATTTGTGTTTCTTGCCTTTATTTGACCAGGTTATGAACATGAAATTAAAAAAAAAACACATTGTGGTGTGAAGTCTTATGTTTCCTCAGTTACAAATGTTGAACAAAGTGGAAACTCATTTATTCTTCCTTGACTATTTGCAGTTCAAATACTGCTATTTCTACTCCCTGTTCCCATCACTAGTAACTGCTGAAGTCAGGAAATCTCATTAGAATTTGCCACCTCACCATGCTCAGGCAGGTCGACCTACTTAGCAGCTTTGTCTACTATTTTTTGCCTGATTATTGTGACAAGAAGAAATAAAACCTTCATCTCCAAAGACAAAAAAATCTTAAATCACAAATTTAGCATTCAATAGCTCCTGCAAACACCTACAGCAGAGAGGACAGAGGAACAAATGATCCTGGGCAGTGGATATCTATCTATTGATTCAGAAACTGAATAAGTGAAAGTCACATCAAGGACTTCTGCACACATTATTGCCATAGGGTACCTAAAAAGACCCACAAGGCAAATTGGAAAAAAAGTTTGAGTAAAAACGTTCACAACACCTTATGGTTTTGTGTGCTTCACACATCCTTAATAAAGTACATCAGATATAACATTTCCAAACCAAACAACAGTTGAAGGTGCAGGAAAAAAGCTAATGTTTGTATAAGACATATTTAATTTGGCAGCATATTTCCTTAGATGAAACAAGGGAGTTTTCAAAACTAACAAAGGAATACATGCACTATTACATAATATCTAGGGAATTCAGAAAGCATTTATTATGCATAGCAGAAAGTGAATGTATGCTGCTCTGCATTTCTATGATTTACATTTGGCTTTCTTCTGCCTCTGCTCTCCACACAGTTTCACTCCACTTCTGTCCTTGGTCCTCCCTATAAAAATAAGTGAATAATCTAAAAGAATTAAGTCTGTCTCTGAAATAGCCTCTATTCTAAGAACATCTACAGGCATTTAACAAAATAATGACATGTTAACATTTACATCACATTGTATAGTTTGCAATTCTATTTTATACACAAGGAGCAGATATTATTTCCATTTTACTAGTGAGGGTACTAACAACAGAACAGTTGAAAATTTTGCCTCACGTCAAATTTCATGGTACACGGGAAGTTAAAGAACCCTGATATTCTAATTCATAAAATGGTGCTAATGTCAAAATAAATAATAGCAATGGATGATAAGCTACAGAATAAAGCAAATATACATACATGAGGCCACACTGATATACTAAATGGAGAAAAGAGTTCTTTCTTACAGTAGAATGCCAGCAGAAATAGAAATTACCATTTGGTAAACACCAGAGCAATAATTGTTTCAGTAAAAAATTATCAATGGAATCTAGAAAAAAATAAGGAAAAAGTAGAGATGAAGATGTAGAAAACAGACTGGTGTCTGCCAGAGGTGAGGTGCAGGCTCAGTAGGCAAAAGGGATCAAAAGGTACAAACCAGTTATAAAATAAGTCATGATGTTGTAAGGTACAACCTGACAACAGTAATCCTGTGATACATATCTGAAAGTTGCTAGGAGTAGATCTCATCACAAGAAAAAAACTGTTTTAACTATGTATGTTAATGATGTTAACTGAAGCTATTGTGATGATCGTTTTGCAATATATACAAATATCAAATCATTATGCTGTGCACCTAACACATAATATTACATGACAATTATATCTCAAAATATCAAACGTGGATGCTAAAATTAGTAGGCAAGAGTATGAGAAATAAGAAATTTGCATACTTCAGAGTATCTCCTCACAAGATAATTATTACAAATGGTGAAACAGTAGCTTTACAATGGAGAAACCTGATGGTTCTGTTTATCGTGTGGTCATTTGTTAATCATGTGATCAAGGTTAATATCAGCAGAAGTGAGACATATCAACATTAGGTGCCTCCTAAAGTGACCAGCTAAAAATAGCTGAACATCTGTCCTTCAGAGACAGTCTACAAGATAATTGGTCAGTACTCTTAAAATGTATCAAGCTGATAAAAGATAAGACATTGACAAGACTGAGGAACTGCCCCAGATTGGCAGACTCATGATGTGAGTCTAAATGCACTGTGGTATCCTAGGGCCTGCAAAAGGATATTGAGACAACTGGTGAAGAAAAAATAAGGTCTATAATTAATTAGTAGTATTATGTCAATGTTAACTTCCTGGTTTTGATCACTGTTCTATGCTAAATATTAGCATTTGGGTAATCTGGACAAAGGGTATACAGAAATTGCTTGTGCTGGTTTTAAAACTTTTTTATAGGTCTAAAAATTATTTCCAAATAACTTGTCTTTAAAAGAGTATGATGCCCAATGCTGATAATCTAAGCCACATCATTTGAAACTGCATTTTCTTTGTTTCGAGTATATAAATTTTATCTCCTCAATGAGCTCCACTGAATAACCAGTCATTCACAAGTATTAAATTACTTTAGGGCCTCCCTAGTGGAGCGCAAGGCATGAAGACGGAACCTATGAAGCTATCCATAGCCACTGCAGCACAAGTTCAATCCTGGGTCAGGAAGCAACCCACACGGCACAGCAGCTCTCTCCTGACTCGCCCACTGCTCCCCTCAGCAGTATATTTCCGTCGATCTGCCTGTTCTGTTCCCCACTCTGTCTCTGGTGAATCCTCTCACCCCCATACCTCTGGCCTGTAACCCTGTTCTTGTATGCATGAATAAATAAATCTTAAATAATAAATAAATGTTAAAAATAAATAAATAAATTAAAGTTTTTAAAAGAAAGTTTTAGTACTAATATTTTCCTGTCATTAATGATTAGTGATAAAAAAAAATGACCTTCCTCCAATAATAATAATAAAGGACTTTCTATCTTAAAAGAATCTCTGGAAAGCTAACCCAACTGAAACTAGAATAGATTTGAACACTGTGAGGGGAAAATTTTAACAAGAATCATGTTCAGAAAAAGACCCTAAATTCCATAACCTCTTAAGAAGGAATCTGGAAGTCTGGCTGAATACTCTGACTAAACATTATGCCATCTAATTTGATAAGAGGCTAAGCAGGGACATAAATAAAACCACGAATTATTTTGTTCCAGTCAAAAATAAGTGAAGCAAGGAAACTTCTTTTTTCTGCAGATTTGCACTGTAAAATGTCTATAAACTATGGTATTTACAATTTTTGTACTGATTATGACACTGATCATGGGTAACTGGTGAGCTACACACACTGATGCAAACTTTCAACACATGCACTAAGAATCAACCAGAATTTAGCCTCAAAGATGCACTTCTTCCGAACTACAAATCTAGTAGACTTAGTGGGAGGTCTAAAAATAAAGACAGTCTACAAAATCTGGCAAATATGTTTGACTCTGAGGTGGTAGTAAATGAAAAAAAGGAGGGGGGGGATAGCACTTGGGTTTTAGTGTCAAAATTACTCTGAGTAGTTAATACACTTTCAGAAAAGATAAAAAGTAAGACATAAACTGGTCAATGTTGGTGGCTTCATACACTTAAGATTTTTATAATAAATACATAGTAGAAACTCTTTTTTAAAATTGTCAAAGATTAGTCCCGAAAGAAAGGATAAGAAATACATAGAAAGGCCACAATGAAGTGCAAGAGAACAAAAGTATAATTATAGTTTTAAAAGTCAGGCTGTCTAGATAAGACCTTAAATTCCCTATCATAGCTATTACCATATCAGTAAAGTTAGATATAGATTTATCCTAAGTGTTTGGTGGAAAGTGAGTGTAACAAAGTAGCTCAGGCTTAGTTCAAAGATCACCATTTTAGCTACCCAATTAGACTGCCTTGGTCTGATCCATTATGCTAAGTGAATTACTCTTATCTACATAAATGTTCTTGATTTAAATTTGGATATTCTAGATGACCAATAGATCACCCAATGTTAAAACATAACTTCATCTGAGATGTCATGAAAAACCAAAAAGAGAAAATTGTAAAATTTTAATTGCTTGCTATCCTAACAGTAAGAAAGGTATATTTTGGACGAATATTTAAAATGTTTTGGTGGAAAAAAATCAGAAAAATGTTTCAGGCTTTCAGGTATAATATCTTGAATAGAGACATTTAACCACACTTTCATTAAAATGCCAAACCAAATCTAAAATAAGAGAAATACATCAATAATAGAAATGGATATCATTCACATGACAAAACTGTTAGAATCCTGCATGACATGGTAAGATAAATCTGAATGGGAGAAAAATGTCAAGAGCAACAAGTGATTTGTTTTCCTGAGAAAGGAATGCTGTGACTTGGAGGGAAAGTGGAAGAAAAACTGGTAAAAACACTATTAACAAGGGGAATAACAATTAAGGAGTGGGTAGCCCACAGGAACAAATAAGAAGCCTTTACCACTATCAGAATGTGCACTGCAGTTACCAGTCACCAAACAATCTAGGTAATCAAAAGAATTTCTACCAGAAACAGATATATTAGGAAGGGGGATGACAAGTGTCTACAAGTGACATCATGGCTAGCAAAATACTAATTCCTCCCAATCCACTCCTCTCAAGCTTCTGGATTGATAAAAATGTAAATTTGTTAGCCTGATCACTTATGCAATATCTAAAAGGAAAATCTGTTAGTACCTAAGAAGGGCAGTGAAGTTACTGCAAACGAATCCACTTACATGTCTCTAAACAGGAAGAGGAAAAGAATGAGGAGGAAAAGGAGAAAAAAAAAAAAAACAACAAAAAACAGTACAGGGTATGTGAAATAATTTTGCACCAAAAATGAAACAGGAAAATATAACCCTTTAGAAATGGCAATTTGTTTTGTGTGTGTGTGTTGGGGGGGGGGGCTGATAATAGAAGTACATTTTAAATTGCATTTATAAAATTTAGGCAAGCAGATTATTTAACACAGGAGATGAAAGTTCCAGATCACTATCTGAGGTTTGGCTAAGGGTAAGGGAGAAATAAGTAGGGAGCTGGAAGAAATAAGAATATACCAAATAAGAATATATGGTGGAATAGGGAGGTTTGTTCCCTAAGCACAACTAAAATTAAAAACTAAACCAAAAAAATGCTCACGGAAATCTTTAAAAATTTATCACCAGGGGCCTCCCCTGGTGGTGCAGCGGTTGAGCGCTGGGCTGCGAGGCTGCCCCAGCCGCCGGCGAGGGTCCCACAAAAAAAAAAAAAAAATATCACCAGAGATGAGGGCCTTTCCCACAGAGATTTTACACAGAGGTCAGGGGTTTAATATCGGGACAAAATAAGGACAGGGGAGGTGAGTTTTGGTCTGCAGAACCACTATTCCAGTCAGTGGAATAGGCCGGGGGTCTGATACAGACAGTGGGCTTGGGGAACCTCACGGTGTGGCAGTGAGACTTTTCAATGAGGGGCTAGTGAAGACCGGGGTGGACATTGTGTGAGAATTCCGGTTGGGTCATGGAGAGCCTGGATACCTGCATCACAGAGGGTGGGGCCCCGGCCCCCGCGCTCAGATGGGAGATCTGAGAAACCTGCTGTGTTGCATGGACCTGCATCCCTGTTCATAGCCTTTACCTGGCAGTTTGTGCCTGGCAGCAGGTACCCCAAGATGCAAAAGGGAGCAACAAAGAGACAGGGCCTGGGAACTTAGGGTCCCTGAAGCAGTGAACTGGAGCTTGCTCTGGAGAAGAGAGGAGGCAAAATTGATCTTTCTGTCTGAAACAGCCTTTATTTCCAGCAGGGCTGAGATGGAGTGTTTGGGCTCTCTACCCATCCCTTCCTCCCTCACTTGCCACCAAGTTACACAAAAAAAGAGAAACAAAACTAAATCCACAGTGCCCCAACTAGAAAAAAGCAAATGAGGTAACACACATACCTAGGAAACAAGAAACATTTGAACAGAGATAGAAAAGCTTAAGAAAAAGGATAGAAGTTCAGAGGCCTATATAAAGGACACAGAATTGGAGAACCTAACAAAGATTTTAAAATGACGAGACAAAACAAAAACCTAAGTGAGGTTACTAAAAGGGCAATCAAACACACAAACAGATGCAAGGTCTTAGAAAAGAGATCCAGGAACAAAAAGAGTTCTTCATTGAAGAGACTGAAGATATTAAAAGAAGACAAAAAGATGTTGAACAAGATGAGGACAAATATGGAAAGCTTATTAAAAAGACAAGCCGGCAAAGAGAAAATTTTGGAAACTGAAGGCACAAATGTACAAACCACCCAAGTGGAAGAAAAGAGAAATAAAATTTAGGAAAAATAAAAACTCTATGAGATTCAATTAGTCTAAAGTTTATCAGACTCATCCAGAATAGGGAACCTAAGGATAATGTGCATTCCCAAAAGTGAAGAAGGAGAGAAGGGAAAAAGACCCAGCCTCTGGCAACAACCACTAGGAAGGGAGGAATGGGGAGTTATTGTTTAGTGGGTACAGAGCTTCAAATATGCAAGATAAGAATTCTGAAGATGGAGGGTGGTGATGGTGGCTCAACTATATGGATATCCTTAATAATACTGAACTATGAACTATGCCAATTATTGTATTATTTTACCACAATTAAAAACAAATTTTAAAATCACACTGCTCACTTCAGCAGCATATTTGAGAGAGAGAGAATGAGCGCATGCACGAGTCAGTGCAAGCCCAAAATAGCTAAGGAAAGTATGTTCAAAATGCCAAGACTCAGAGGGGAAACAAATTAAGCCCAAATCCAAGATCGACTGAGGTTGGAGTCAAGATAGTCCTGCCTTCTTGTTACACCAAACCTTGGATAGAAGTGCCAAAAGAATGAAAAAAAAAAAAAAAAAAAAAGAAGTGCCAAAAGAATGAATGGCCATAGTGGCCCTCATGGAGCCTTCGGGCAGTGATGTCTCATTTGAATGCAGGTGCCAAATGAACACACCAAATGGAAACCTATGATATTACTGGACATTAAGCATTCAGTTTAATCTGAATCACTAAGTTGCCATGGACCTTACAAGAGGTAGCAAATTGTAAGTTTAATGAAAATTAAATAGCTGCTGAGGGCCAAACAAAGGCCCAAAGCTTTGTTGATTTTTGATTTCTACAAAAACACATTAACAGGGAGGAAGCCATCACAGTCAGTTTAAAAAAAACAACCAAAAAACAACTTTTTTATGTTATGCAGCTTCCACAAAAACATGATAGCACAAATATAGCATTTAATCTATGCCAACAATTGGATTCTCATACAAAAACGGAAGTGGCTAAAAGTTTCCATGGCTGTCCTGCCTGTCCCAACCTTTTATGGAAAAAAATCTAAAAATATATCACAACCCAGACTAAGATGAGGGGAGATGGTATGTAAATGTAATACCAACATAAAATTGCAATGTGTCTGTTCTTGTGGAACCCAGAAAATACTGTGAATAAATTGTGTGATTGACAAAAAATGTTCTTTAATTTAGGAGATAAAATGTTTTTTAAAATACGTATTCTTTTATCACACTTATACTGTACATAATTTAAAAACCAAATAGTTCTACAATGAAAATTGATTCAGTAAGAACTGAGTATCTTAAAAATTGCATTAACAGAACAACAACAAAAAAAGAAACTGCAGAAAAAGCATTAAACAAAATTCAAGTCCTATGCATGATTTAAACTCTCAGAAAACTAGAATAGAATTCCCTCAATCTCGTAATGGGTATCTACAAAATCCCTACAGTAACATTATACCTACTGATGGAAAAATGGAATCTTTCCCCCTAAGGTTAAGAACAGGGCAAAAATGTGAACTCTCACCAATTCTATTCAACATTGCAAAGGAGTCCTAGTGTAATCTAGTAGGGGAAAGAACAGGGAAGATTTATAGATTGGAAAGGAAGAATGTGAAACTATTTGTAGACAACAGATCATCTGTGTAGAAAATCCTACAGAATCTCTTGGGGATTTACCAAATTAAATAAATGTTTCTACAAAGGTTCATATATAAATGTTTATATTAGAGTCATTCATAATAGCCCAGAGATGGAAACAATCCAAATGTCTATCAAAAGCTGAATGGGGGCCTCCCCTGGTGGCACAGCAGTTGAGCGCTAGGCTGCGAAGCTTCCCGTAGCCTCTGCAGCGCCAGTTCGATCCCCGGGCACCAGCGAGGGTCCCACATGGCGTGCAGACCTCTCCTGCCGCGTCCCTCTGCCTGTTCTGCTCCCTGCTCTGGTGAATTCTCTCACCCTTCCATGCTTCTGACTGTACCCAGTGCTTGTATAAATAAATAAATAAATCTTAAAAAAAAAAAAAAGCTGAATGGACAAGCAAATTAGGTTTATCCTAATTTATACAATGGAATACTACTCAGTAATGAAAAAGAATGAACATCCATTGATGAATCTCAAAAGCATTATGATGAGTGGAATAAGTCAGACACAAAAGACTACATATTGTATGACTTCATTTATATGATAGTCTAGAAAAGGCAAAACTATGGTAATAGAAAGTAGATCAGTATTGTGCTAGGGGATTGACTGCAAAGGTGCACAAGAAATGTTGGGAGTTAATCAAAATGTTCTATCTCATGATTGTGGTGGTGGTTGTATTACATCATCAAAAGACATGAAACTGAACATTTAAAACAAGCAAATTTTATTTTATGTAAATTATACTTCAGTAAAGGTGATTTTTAAAAAGATTTTGGAGAAATTTAGAAAACATTATCCAATGTCTAAGTTATATATGTATATGCAACATGCAGAGAATTGCAGAGATAACCTTTTATTTCTCAGAAGTGGGGGTCTTGGTTTTATAACCGCAATGCAAAAGTCATTCCATGTGTGATACAAAGAAACCTCTACCAGTTTGTAACAACATTTACTACTGATGCAAACAATAGAGCAGAGACAAAGCAGGAAGTGACCCTCCATGTCAAGGAAGCCAAACTGCATTAATGTCATCATTAGCAAAGACCCACAATATTGATAGGGAGAACTAGCTGTGTGCCAGGCATTCCTCAGCCTACCACTTAGAATAGTCTTCATTTGCAGCTGAAGAAGAAACTTTATCTCTTGCAATGGATACAGTCCTAACAGTGGCAGATAAAGCAAAACAGTACAACACATGCTGCAGTTTTAAAAGTCACAAGGAACACAAAGATGACTTTGCAAGTCACCTCACATTTCAAGGACAAGGCTACCTTTCACTTAAATGGAGAAATTATCATAATGTACATATGAGAGATATTGCCATATATTAGAACATGTGAGGTAGTCACCAAAAATTCATGTCTTTTTAATGTTTGACTTACGTTTATTGCTGTTTTTTCCCACTAGAATGATACTCCATGATGACAGTGATTTTTGTCTTTGCTATTCACTGCAATATCCCTAGTGCCTACAACAATGCCTTGCATAAGTAATTGCTCAATGACAGAATTATGCCCACATAGATATTAAGTGAATATTTTGGTAACAAATTTATTATGTCTGTGTAGATATTATTCACAGATAAACACAATAAACTTTCATCACACTTTCTCATACAATTGCTTTGATTGTACAAATTAATAACTGTCTTCTTTATTTTGTATCTAAAAGCCAATTCCAACAAGCTTATGTATTTCTTCATTCCAAAAACTTCCCACAGTGTGCATGTGTATTCAAAATTAAGAACAAATGCATCTTGGGCCTCCCCGGTGGTGCAGCGGTAGAGCGCTGGGTTGCGAGGCTGCCCGCGGCCTCTGCGGCGCCGGTTCAATCCCCGGCTGCTCCCCGGCCACCGGAGGAGGGTCCCACATGGCGCGCAGACCTCTCCTGCCACCTGCTGCTCCCCTCAGCAGTGTACTTTGGTCCTTCTGCCTGCTCTGCTCCCTGCTCTGGCTCTGGTGAATTCTCTCACCCTCCCGCGCTTCTGACTGTACCCAGTGCATGTATAAACAAAACAAACAAACAAACAAATAAAACATGCCTCTATTTAAAAAAAAAAAAAAGAATAAATGCATCTTTATAAAACTAGAGTTTTATACAGGGATATCTCAATTACAATAGCAAGCCTCAAGCTTTCCTTTTAGCTATTTCCTTAAATTTATCTCTCTGCATATGCTGGTTACTCTATCCAGAATCCAACCCTAACTAGGCTACCCCTACCCCATACACACATTTCTCTGTAAATCTAGCCTGTCTACAACCCAATATCCCAATTAAGAGTCCTTTATAATACTAGTTAGCTTCAATCTTTTGATCTACTCTGACTTCCAACAAGACCCTAAATCTCTTTAGTGCACACAATAGTCAATGTTTTTTGTATTTCCCACTGTTATAGAATATCCATAAATGTTTGTTGAGCTTAATGAATTTTACTGAGACTGAAGAGGACTAAGGATACAAAAATTAATGCAAAGCTACAAAAGATAAATACGTTTGCATATGAGGCTATATGCATCAAACTTACCAGTAGTGTTTGTCCTTGTGAAATGAAGAAATGGCCTGATATAACTATAGTGAGAACAAGATACCCAGATTCTTCACTGGAGTCAAAAACCTTGAAAAAAGAAAGAGAAATATGTCTAAGACAACACACTGCTATAAACTTGTAATAATGATAACAAACTATTTTCTCACATTGATCTTCCCTATGTTAAATGTCCTCTTTCTTTTCATTTAATCTGTAATCTTTCTCTTATAGTTTCAGGTTTCTCTTCACATAGGGACTAACAACCAGGCTTGGAAAACATGTAATTAAAACCATTGTTTTTGAATCAAAAGAATAACAGCTTAAGTATCAAGACATGTGAGGCCTGAACCACCCACATTTTAGTTATATATATTAATAAGTCATTAATTTCTTTGGGCCTCAATTTGCTCTCTATAAAATGGCGATAACGCCTTGCAGGGTTGCTGAGTTCCAATTTCTTCAGCCATATAATCCATTCTGCATTCCTCAAAACTTGGCACATTCCATTGGATGAGCTCTAATTTGTCAATGACATTCTTAAAATATGGTGCCCAAAACTGACCATACTCTTGGTGTAGTCTAATTATTTCCTGTTAGTTGCAGTAGTGCAGCCTACAATGACATTTACCTTTTGAGGGGGTAGTCCAATTGATGAGTTCAATGTGATTAGCAGTAAGACCTCCTGAAACTTTACAACTTATGTTCGTAAATGGTACTTTTGCTATCTTTATCACAACCTAAATATAAGACCTTGGATTTATCTCCATGTCTATCTTATCTTGTTAGATTTGGCCTGTAGTTGTGGTAGAGAGTTGAAGTAATTAAATCAAAATGTTAGGGCGGACATGACAGATAATTATCAAGTAGGATTTGGGTTTTAAGGACCAGACTCTAAAGGTGGGTTTATTATCATTAACAAACACTGTAAGATAAACATTCTTGTGTAAGTAAGATGAAACCAGATTCACCTTAATGCACAATCTCAAAATAATTAGCACAGGGCCTCCCCGGTGGCACAGCGGTTGAGCGCTGGGTTGCGAAGCTGCCCGCAGCTTCTGCAGTGCCGGTTCGATCCCCGGCTGCTCCCTGGGCACCAGAGGAGGGTCCCACATGGCGCGCAGACCTCTCCTGCCGCCCGCTGCTCCCCTCAGCAGTGTACTTCGGTCCTTCTGCCTGCTCTGCTCCCCGCTCTGGCTCTGGTGAATTCTCTCACCCTCCCGCGCTTCTTACTGTACCCAGTGCTTGTATAAATAAATAAATCTTTAAAAAAATAGTAATAATTAGCACATACCTAACCCAATATTGTATATTTTTATATGGTTATTGCATTCTATGAGAAATAGTATTCTTAGTTTCCTATCTGGGGCTCAGAATTTTAATGAGATGTTAAAATTCAAGATTTTCATTAAGTCTCTCTAATTCATTTTAAATTTCAAATTTAAGGGCCTCCTTGGTGGCACAAGGGGTTAAGTTGCAGCACTATGAAGCTGTTCACAGCCACTGCAGCACTAGTCAGATCCCCAACCAGGGAGCTAACCCCACATGGCGCAGCAGACCTCTCCTGCTTTGCCCCTTGCTCCCCTCAGTGTATTTCAGTCAATCTGCCTGCTCTGTTCCCTACTCTGTCTCTGGTGAATCCTTTCACCACTGCACCTCTGGCCTGTACCCCAGTTCTTATATGCATAAATAGATAAATCTTTAAAATTTAAAGAAATCTTTAAAGAAAAAAAATAATTTCAAACTTAAGAATTGAGTAATGTTCTAGGTTTCAAGAGGGGTATGTTAAGTCTTGCACTATTTCCTTCAATGGTTGTATTCTGCCTCTTTCCCATTATTAGGAATATAGTTATATGTGTGACACTCTCCCTGCTATAGTTTAAATGGAATGTTTTGTATGTTTTGTGACTACTTAAAGCCACAAGGGTAAACAGGGGTGAACCACAGCTTTCCAGTCTAGAGTTTAGTCAACCAATTCTTTGGGAGGCAATATGTTAACATGACAATTTGGCTTTGTTTTAGAAACATAATATATGCCTCCAAAAGTGTTTAGAACACAAAAGTGCAGCTCAATGAATGATAAAATGAATAATCACCAACCAAGAGAAGAAAGAGAACATTACCAGATACTAAAAGTATCCCAGCGTTATTTCCCATTCACTACCTTCTTCCTTCTCCCCTTAAGGTAACCTCCCCATCCTATGCCTTGAAAATATAAATAAGGAAGACAACGATTCTGGGTGATACCCAAATCCTCACTGCTGGAGTAGAGGGAAAATTAAAGACAAAATGACAATAAAAGACTTTCATATCTCAACATTAACTCTAAATGTAAATGGCCTAAATTCACCAATTAAAAGAGAGTTTCTGGTTGGATCAGTACATAAAATCCAACTATTTGCTGTCTCTAGGAGATGCACCTGAGCACCAAAGGTATACACAGACTCAAAACAAAGGGCTGGAAAGCAATTCCACAAGCAAATTTATTTTCTTTTATTATTCGTTTTTTATTTTTTTTACCTTAAGATTCTTTTTCTTTTATTTATATATTTTTAACATCATTTTTCATTTTTGCACAATGTATGCATTTTCATCTTGGTTATATTCCCCATACAATTCCCACCCCCTTATTTTGACCCTAATCCCTCCTCTCCCCCGTAGTATATCTCTGGTTTATAGTTGCTTCCACAAGCAAATTTAACCCAAAGGAAGATAGGAACAGTCATACTTAGATCAGATAAAATAGATTTCCAGCCAAAAAAGGTAACAAGAGAGACAGGGGCAGACACTATGTAATGACAAAGGGAACAATACATCAGGAAGATGTAACACTCATCAACAAAATATGCACCAAACGAAGGAGCACCAAAATATATTAGGCAACTGCTATCAACTCTGAAAACATCAGAGAAAACACATTTGAGGTAGAAAACTTCAACATCCCACTCTCACCAACGGACAGAACAAGAAGACAGAAAATAAATGGGGACACAATATCCTTAAACAAAGAATTAGACCATATAGGCCCAACAGACATCTATAAGGCACTGCACTTCAAAAAAGCAGAATACACATTTTTCTCAGTAACACATTCTCCAGGACTGACCACATATTAGGTTATGAGCCTCAACAAACTCATGAAGACTGAAATCATATTGAGCATTTTCTCTGACCATAAAAATACCAAACTAGAAAAACTAGAAAAAAGAAAACAAATTCCCTAAGACATGGAGATTAAACACACTACTTAAAACACTACTAGGTTAATGAGAAGAATATTTGTTATTATCTCATCTATGTTTTATATTTATTTATATCTTTTACATCATTGTGTATTCCCCATAGAGTACCCACCCCCAGTTCACCTGTGAACCATCACCATAGTCCCTTGTGCTCTTCTCTCCCCTGTTTTGATCTTTTTTCCTCCTCCTCCCTTGCAGAATGTCTCTTATTTCTGGTTGCCTGCTAGTTTTGTTGTATTATTATTATTGGTTTTTTTTCCTGATCCCTTATTTGGTTCCCCTATATTCCTCATTCAATATTTTTCTTTTTCCGTCTGGCTTATTTCACTGAGCATGATCCCTTCAAGCTCCGTCCATGTTGCTGTGAATAGCATGAGTTTATCTTTTCTGATTGTTGAATAGTATTCTATTGTGTATAGATACTACATCTCAAAGAAGAAATTTTAAAAAAACCAAACCTCAAGACAAATGACAATGAAGACACAACCTTCCAGAATTATGGGACACAGCAAAGACAGTAAGTACCAAGAGGGACTTAGCAAAACAGGTGCACAAGAAAGAGTTCAAACAATTAACCTCATTCCTCACCTCAATGAACTAGAAAAAGAACAAATAAAACAAGAGCCAGCATAAGAAAAGAAATAATAAAAATTAGAACAGAACTGAATTAAATAGAAATAAACAAACAGCCCAAAAGATCAATGAAACCAAAAGCTGGTTCTCTGAAAAAAAATTTAAAAATTGACAAACCTCTTGCTATGAGAAAAAAAGATCACAAGGAAAATGGAGAAAATTCAAATAAATAGGATCATAAATGAAAGCAGAGAAATTGTAACAGAGAAATTCAGAATTAGAGATTACAATAAATATTTATATGCAAACAAGTTCAACAATCTAGATGAGGTGGACAAATTCTTAGAAATGTACAATCACCAAAGGCTGAACAAAGAAGTAGAAAACCTGAACAGACCGATCCCAAGTGAGGATATTGAAACAGTAATCAAAACTGCCCCCCACCCCAATATACAGGACCAGATGGCTTCACAAGAGAGTTCTACCAAACCTTCAGAGATGAACTAATACCTATCCTACAAAGTGGCAGGTCATAAAAATCAAAATACAAAACCAGTTGCCCTCCTATATCCAAACAATGAGCCAGAAGAGGAAGAAATTAAGAACATGATCCATTCACAACCACACTGAAATAAATGACATACCTGGGAGTAAACTTAACAAAGATGAAGGGTCTCTACAATGAAAACTACAACACTGTAAAAAGAAACAGAAGGCGGCACAAAGAAATGGAAAGATATTCCAGGCTCATGGATTCGAAGAATTAACATAGTCAAAATGCTCATCTTACCCAAGGCAATCCCAACTTAAAAGTGCACAAAGGACCTGAAAAGTCACTTTTTCGCATAAAAGTCTCATTTTATATGATTTTTAAATGGCCAGCAGGTGCATGAAATGGTGCTCAATATCATTAGCTATCAGGGAAATACGAATCAAAGCCACAGTGAGATATCATCTGTCAGAATAGCTATTATCAAAAATACAAGCGTTAGTAAGTGCCTACAACGATGTGGAGAAAGGGAATCCTAAAACACAGTTGGTAAACTGGTACAGCCACTACGGGAAAGAGTACAGTTTCTTCAAAAGTATTAAAAATAAAACTACCATATGATCCAGCAATCAACTTCTGGGTATGTATCTAAAGGAAAGGAAACCACTGTTTTGAAGAGTGTTTTGCACTCCCATGTTCACTGCAGCATTATTTAGAAGACTGAAAACATGGAAATAACCTAAGTGACTACAGAAATATGAAGAAAATTTATGGATATATATATATATATAAGTACACATAAACACACAGTGGATTATGATACATTACAAAGAATGTAATCCTGGTATTTATAACATGTATAAATCTTAATGGTATTACACTATGTGAAATAAGTCAGAGAGAGAAAGATAAATACTGTATGATCTCTCTTATATTTGGAATCTAAAAAAACACAAACTCAGAAAACAGATTGGTGGTTACCAGAGGCAGGGAGTGGTAGATAAAGGAAATGGGTGAAGGCAGTGAAAAAGTACAAACTTCCAGCAAAAGATAATTAAGTTCTTTGGGTACGATGTACAACACAATAAATGTTAATACACAGTACGCCAGGAAGTTGTTAAGAGTAAATCTCAAAAGTTTTTATCACAAGGGAAAAAAAGGTGAAGATATTAACTAAACTTGTTGAGCAACCATTTCACAAAACATACATCTATCAAATCATTATGTTGCACACCTTATTATGAGTTTGTCAATTATATTTCAATATAACTGGGGGGAAAAAGATTTACATCAGGCTGACCTCTAACTATTGTGGCATTTTGCTATCAACAAAAATGTGGCACACACTGAGATAAAGTGTACCCATCACAAGCTAGCTTTTCAGGCACAGCTTATACATTGGTTAAATCAGAGTCTTCTCATTTTATATGTATGTAATTGTGAAAGACTAAAACTAATCTGAAATTACATGTAAAAATCAAAAGAAATATACAAAAACACAGAAAAATATTTCAACTGAACCTACCTTAAAGTAAATTACACCTATATTACAAATTATGTACTTAAGGGTTTTGTTTTCTGCTTTTAAGACCCCCTCAAAGTGTCACAGCTCTCTATACTGCTGCAAACTGCTGACTTATGCATTACAAAATATGAAAATGCACAATTGCTAAGTAGGCTATCAGTGGCTTCCCTGCTGACTCTGGGTAGCTGAAAATTCCCAAATTATTTCAACAGATTTCCAGAGCATACTATGCTAACACTCATTAATAGCTGTAAAACTTAGTATTTTGTTTTTGAAATGCAAAGTGTTAATAGTAACAATCATAAACACAATTATAAGAAGTAATGACCCCCCCAGTAAATATACCTGGAGAATTTTTTTCTTTAGAACCTAAAAAAAAAAAATCACCTCATGCATCAATGCATGAGATGTGATTCCTTCTTTCACCAAGTATCTCTGAGAATAAGATTAAAGATCATGAAATTATTTAGTCCTTTTAAACCTAGTTACTAGAGTTAACTTGATCATCAAATGACACAGAAACATTAATTCCAAAGGGTACTTGCACCCCTATGTTTATAGCAGCACTATTTACAATAGCTAAGCTATGGAAACAATCCAAATGCCCAAAAATAGATGACTGGATCAAGAAGATGTGGTACATATACACAATGGAATATTACTCAGCAATCAAAAAAGATAAACACACGCAGTTTGCAGCAACATGGATGGAGCCAGAAGGGATCATGCTCAGCAAAATAAGTCAGAAAGAAAAAGAAAAATACCAGATGGTCTTACTCATAGCAGGAATTTAGAAAACCTAAATAAGGGACCAGGAAAAAGACTAATTAACTCAAAGTGAAAATCAAAATCAACAAGCAACTATAAACCAGAGATACACTGGGGGGGGGGATGATTAGGGTCAAAATAAGGGGGAGTGCAATTGTACGGGGAATGTAACCAAAATGATAATGCATACATTGTGCAAAAATGAAAAATGATGTAAGAATTATATAAAATATTTTTAAAAATTAGTAGTGATTAGTGGAATATATTTATTCTAAACACCTTCCATGTAATAGAGGAATATGTTATGTCTTTTAAATTACTAGAAAGACTACTTTGGTTGTTATTCTTTCTATAAAATGTAAATTATAATATTTCTGCAATATGTTTAAAAATACTTTAAAACATTTCTCAACAACCTGGACATATTTGGATGATCCAAACCTGGTAAGCTCAGTTAGCTGAGGTTCCACCCACTGGCCCCAGTGACCTGAACAACCTGCATCCTATCTGGGTAAATGCTCAGACTAAAGGGAGAGGGAGACCCACACCCAATCAAAGCTCCATCTCTTGCAAAGCAAATATGACTTGAAAGCAAACAGTGGTGAGAATGAAGAGTACAAATGATCCAGCAAGCCCTCAAGGAACAATATGCCACAGAATGAAAATCAATCTCCAGAACCCAGCAACACTGACAGGGAAGAATTTTTTTTCTTGTCAGATGAATAATTCAGAATTGCCATAATTAAGGAAGTCAAATAATTTGAATAACACAAATAAAACTCAGAAAAACAGATAGGAGATACAGGAAGACACAGAAAAGGAAAAGAACACTATGAGAAACATAATCAGCAAACAGAAGATGGAGATTGAAACTTTAAGATAATAAAGGACTGAAAGGTGGAAAAAGATCAGTGGAGGAGGTAAAAAATTCTGGGAAATGTCATAGAAATAGAATAGATGAAATGGAAGAATGCATCTTTAATCCCAAAGACAGAGATATGAAAAGAACCAAGAAAGAAAATGAGATACAAAGGAAAAGAGAATAAAGAAACACTTCAAGAATTATCTGACACCATTAAGTAAGGAAATATGTCATAGGAATCCCAGAAGGAGAAAAGGGAACTGAAAAGCTATTCAAGGAAATAAATGAAGAAAACATCGCAAACTTGAAGAAGGAAATGAAAACAGACATGCAGGAAGCTAAAAGGACGCCAAACTATCTCAAATAAACAAATCTACAGCAAGACATAGCAGTAAAGCTTCCAAGAGTTCAAGACAAAGAAAAACCAATGAAGTTGATGAGTGGGAAGAAACAGATAACCTATAAAGGAACAACAATTAGGCTAACATTAGAGTTCTATGAAGAAACACCCTAGGCAAGAGGAGACTATGAGTGACATATTTAAAAAACTCCCAAAAATGCCAACCAAAAATATTTTATCTTGCAAAGCTCTCCTTCCCATATAAAGAAAAAATAAAGACCTTCTCAGACAAACAAAAATCTGGGAATTTGGTACTACAAAATCCCCACTCCTAGTAGCATTACAAGGATCCTCAGGTTCTAAACCAACAGAGGAATGAACATGAGGAACTGAACAAGAAATTAAATAGAACCACAAAATGATGTACAAAATGTCTGTAATAGATTTCCACATATCAATAATCACCCTAAATGTTAATGGACTAAACTCACCAATAACAAGACACATGGATGGGCACTATGTAATGATCAAAGGGACAATACACCAGGAGGACATCATACTCAATAATACAGACTCATCAAATGAGGGAATGCCAAAATATATTACTGTATTACTATTGTCTCTGAAAACAAACAGTGGAGAAAATTACATATGAGGTAGGAGACTTCAACATCCCACTCAACAATAGACACAATGAGACAGAAAACAAACAAGGACACAATAGCCTAAACAAAGATAATAGACCACACAGGCCTAACAAACATTTATAGGACACTGCATCCCTAACAAACTGAATACACATTTTTCTCAAGTGCATACAGATCATTTTCCAGGATCAAGCACACACTGATCACAAGACAAATATCAACAAGTACATGAAGAAAGAACTCATACCACACATCATGTCTCTCCCCATAAAAGTATCAAAGTAGAAATCAACTACACAAGGAAAGGAAGGAGCTAGCCCAGTATGTGGAGACTGAGCAACATGAACAACTCTCCCATTATGTGGAGACCACTGGATTAAGAGAAAATCAAAGAAAAAATTAAAAAATACTGTGAGATGAAGGATAATGAGGACACAACCTTACAGAATATATGGAACATAACAAAAGTGGTATTAAGAGGAGAGTATATAGCAATACAGACCCAAATCAAGAAACAAGAACCCAAAGAAACAACCAAATCTTCTATTTTGAGGAATGAGAAAAAGAACAAAACCTAAAAGAACAAAACTGAAAAAAACCCAAAAGTCAGTAGAAGGAAATAATAAAAATTAAAATAGAAATAAATGAAACAGAATTTAAAAGGCAGTCCAAAAGATGAATGAAACCAAAAGGTGGTTTTCTGAAAAAATAAAATAGACCTATAACCAGGCTTATAAAGAAAGAGAGGGAGGGAAAACTCAAATAAATAGGATCATTCAGGATGAGAAATAACAACAAACACAGCAGAAATCCAGAGGATAATTAGAGATTACAATGAACATTTACATGCAAACAAGTTCAATAATCTAGATCAGGTGGACAAATTCTTAGAATTATACAACCACCCAAGGTTGAACAAAGAAGAAAAAGAATACTGAAACAAACCAATCACAAGTAAGGAAATGTGAACAGTAATGAAAACCTTCCCCAAAAACATAAGCCTAGGACCAGATAGCTTCATAAGCAAGTTCTACTAAAATTAAAATATGAAGTAATACCTATCCTGCTAAAATTCTTTCAAAAAAATGAGACAGAAGGAATACTATAAAATACATTTTTTGACACCAACATCACACTAATACCAAAACCAAATAAAGAGAAGAAAACTACAGACCGGCCCTCCCCTGGTGGCACAGCGGTTGAGCGCCGGGCTGCGAAGCTGCCCATGGCTTCTGCAGCGCCGGTTCTATCCCTGGCCGCCGGTGAGGATCCCACGTGGTGCGCAGACCTCTCCGGCAGCCCGCTGCTCCGCTCAGCAGTGTACTTCGTCATTCGTCAGTCCGTCTGTTCTGTTCCCCGCTCTGGCTCTGGTGAATTCTGTCACCCTCCTGCGATTCTGACTGTACCCAGTGCTTGTATAAAATAAATAAATAAATCTTTAAAAAAAAAAGAAAACTACAGACCAATCTCCCTAATGAACATGGATGCTAAAACCCTTAGCAAACCAAATCCATCAAAAGGATTATACACCACAACCAAGCAGGATTTATTCAGGGACACAAGGATGCTTCAACACCCAATATTCAAGCGATGTATTTCTTCACATCAACGAAAAGGAAAATAAAAATCATATGATCATAACAGATGCTGAGAAAGCACTGGTAAAGTTCAACATCCATTTATAATGAGGCCCTTGAGAAACTTGGGGTAAAAGGAATATATCTTAACATAATAAAGTCATATATGACAAACCTACAGCTAACATTTTCAATGGTGAAAAATTGAAAGCCTTTCCATTAAGATCTAGAATAAGACAAGGATATCCTCTCTCACCACTGCTTTTCAGTATAATACTGAAGTCATAGCTAAGGCAATCAGTCAAGAGAAAGAAAAGGAGTCCAAAATGGGAAAGAAGTAAAGCTATCATTATTTGCAAATGAATATATATGTGATATATATGGAGAACCCTAAAAAAATCCACAAACTAATTAAAACAACAAACCAATTCAGTAAAGTAGCAGGTTACAAAATCAATACAGAAAAATTAGTAGCCTCCCTATATGCAAACAATCATTTGGAAGAGGAAGAAATTAAGAAAATCATCCCATTAACAATTGTACAAAAAAAAAAAATGAAGTACCTGGGAATAATTCTAACAAAGGAGGTAAAAGATCTATACAAGGAAAATTATAAACATTGTTAAAAGAAATAGAAGACACAAAAAAATGGAAAGAAGATCCTGTTCATGGGGCCTCCCCGGTGGCGCAGCGGTTGAGCGCTGGGTTGCGAAGCTGCCCGCAGCCTCTGCGGTGCCGGTTCGATCCCCGGCTGCTCCCCGGCCACCGGAGGAGGGTCCCGCATGGTGCGCAGACCTCTCCTGCCTCCGGCTGCTCCCCTCAGCAGTGTACTTCGGTCCTTCTGCCTGCTCTGCTCCCTGCTCTGGCTCTGGTGAATTCTCTCACCCTCCCGCGCTTCTGACTGTACCCGGTGCTTGTATAAATAAATAAATCTTTAAAAAAAAAAAAAAAAAAGAAGATCCTGTTCATGGATCAGAAAAATCAGTATTATCAAAATGGCCATTCTACCCAATGCAATTTACATATTCAATGCAATTACAATAAAAATCTCAATGACATTCTTCAAAGAAATAGAACATTGGTGAAATTCATACAAAATCACAAGAAATCCTGAATAGCCAAAGCTCTTTGAACTGAAAAAGAATGCAGGTATTACACTCCCAGACTTCATATTATACTACAAAGTCATAACAATAAAAACAGCCTGGGCTCCCCAGCCATCGGAGGAGGGTCCCACATGGCGCTCAGACCTCTCCTGCCGCCCGCTGCTCCCCTCAGCAGTGTACTTCGGTCCTTCTGCCTGCTCTGCTCCCCGCTCTGGCTCTGGTGAATTCTCTCACCCTCCTGCGCTTCTGACTGTACCCAGTGCATGTATAAACAAACAAACAAACAAATAAAAATACATGCCTCTTTAAAAAAATTAAAATAAAAAAAATAATAAAAACAGCCTGGTACAGGATCAAAAAACAGACCAATGGAATCAAATTGAAAATCCAGAAACAAAACCACGCATATATGGTCAAGTAATCAATGACAAGGGCATAAAGAATATACAATGGAACAAGGAAGTCTGTTCAATAAATAGTGTTGGGTAAACTGAACTGTCACATGCAAAAGAATGAAACTAGACTACTATCTAACACCATACACAAAAATCAACTCAAAATGGATAAAAGACTTGAATGTAAGACTCGAAACCATAAAATGTATAGAAGAAAACATAGGCCAAACACTCCATGACATAAACTTCAGAAATACCTTTCAGGACTCATCTCCAGAAGCAAGGAAAACAAATGAGAATATAAATAGCTGGGGCTACATCGAACTAAAAAGTTTCTATACAGCAAAAGAGACAGTAACTAAAACAGAGACACCCTTCTAAATGGGAGAAAACATATGCACACCATAAATCTGATAAAGGACTGATATCAAAGATCTACAACTCAACGAAAGCAAACAACCTAGTCAAAAAATGGGCGGAAGAGCTAAAGACACTTCTGGAAAGAGGAAATGCAAATGGCCAACAGACCTATGAAAAAATGCTCAACATCACTTACAATCAGAGAAATGCAAATCAAACCCACTACGAGATACCACCTCACACCTGTGAGAATGGCCCATATTAAAACTGACAACAACAAATGCTGGCAAGAACATGGGGAAAAAGGAGCCCTCTTACATTGCTGGTGGGAATGTAAACTGCTTCAGCCACTATGTAAAGCTGTGTGGAGGTGCCTCAGAACACTAAAAATGGATTTATCATATGATCCAGTGATTCCATGCCTAGGAACCTACCTAAAGACACAAAACCACTAATTCAAAAGGAAACCTACACTCCTCTGACCACTGCAGCACTATTTACAATAGTCAAGATATAAAAACAACCTAAATGTCCCAAAACAGATGACTGGATCAAGAATTTCTGGTATATATACACAATGGAATACTATTTGGTGATCAAAAAGATAAACATGGATAAACATGCAGCAACATGCCTGGAGCTGGAACAGATTATGCTAAACAAAATAAGTCAGAAGGGAGAAGATAAATATCAGATGTTTTCACTTATATGTGGAATATAAAGAAACCAAAGAGTTAGGAAAAAGACAAAACTTGCAAGCTGACCATAGATCTGAGGCTAAGAGCAGGGGAGGGGTAGGGAGAGAGTCAAAACAGGGGAGGGGAGAGCACAAGGGACTGTGGTGATGGATCACGGATCTATGGTGGTGGGAAAACTATGGGGATTTCACCTGAGGAGAGAAATCAAATACTGTCCAAAAATTAACCACAGTGTAAAAAATAAATCAATTTAAAAAATTCCCAAACTAATAAATCTTACAAATATCATTACACCTCTCCTAGGTCTCTGCAACTCTCATCTTGGCCTTGGCTATTTCCATAGACACTGCCTTCTCTTCATTCACAAACAAGGCTCATTTAATCTCATGACACTTACAATATTCAAATCATATTTTTGTATGTGGGTTAAAGAAACACCTTAATTTACTTATCAGCTGTCATGACATTATTTGTGAGGTAAAGTGTGCCCCATATTCCAAATGAGTACATACTTGAGCTTTTCCAGTGGTGATCACCTCTTAAAAGAACCTGAGTAGTGTGTGGCACACAGTTTGGCAGGAACAAATCTTAAACATGAATGAATTTTAAACTGTAATGCTAAAATAAAATCTTCATTGTATTCAGACAAAAAAATTCTACTTTAAATTATGTTATGCAAACAAGCCACAGCCTCTAAAACTAAGCTTTTGTTTACTGAAGAAGGAAAACAGACTGGGAAGTATATATTTATAAATTTGTGCATTGGAAAGAGTAATGATTTTGTTATAGGAAAAAATGTTAGAACATCAACTACAAGGTTTTCTTCAAAAGTCTAAGTAATTGGGCCTCCCTTGTGGCATAGCGGTTGAGCGCTGGGCTGCAAAGCTGCCCACAGCCTCTGCAGCGCCGGTTCGATCCACGGCCACCGGCGAGGGTCCTACATGGCGCGCAGACCTCTTCTGCCACGCCCGCTGCTCCCCTCAGGAGTGTACCTCATCAGTCTGCCTGTTCTGCTCCCTGCTCTGGCTCTGGTGAATTCTCTCACCCTCCCACTCTTCTGACTGTACCAGTGCTTGTATAAATAAATAAATAAATCTTAAAAAAAAAAAAGTCTAAGTAATCTACAATGTATGTGACATATAATTCAGTCCAACATAAGCACAATTATAAAATTATTTCTGTATCAGTCAGGTACAGATTATAATATTCTGCAGAAATCAACAACCTGCCCCAAAGCAAAGGTTTATTTCTCACTACCTATTCTTCTTCACTCTACCTGTCTTTACTCCACCTATCATTCTCACTAAAAGACTTTGGCAAAGCAACTGATATCTGCAACATGATAGCAAAGAGAAAGATGAATCACATGCTGGCTCTTAAAGCTTCTGCTAGGTCATTTCTGCTTATATTTCACTGGTCAGAAACAGTCATATGACACACAACTTCAACAGGGCAGGGATTTACAATCTTAGTGTATCTGGTGAACACTAATTACCACTTTTACTTTATAAAAGACATCTGGAATCAGATAGACATAAGGTGAAATCCTAGTTTTACCTCTTAGAAATATAATTTCCACATCTATAAAACAAAAATAGTATTAATAACTACTTATAGTATCAGAGAGATTAAATGATTATATATAATACAAGATCAGATGCTTAAGCAGAATTATTGGCCTTGATTCATTCACTCAATAAATATTTGGGGGGCATCTCCCAAGCACTATACTGGAGTTAAAAAATCAAAAACAGGGCCTCCCCGGTGGCGCAGCGGTTGAGCGCTGGGTTGCGAAGCTGCCCGCAGCCTCCGTGGCACCGGTTCGATCCCCGGCTGCTCCCCGGCCACCAGAGGAGGGTCCCACATGGCGCGCAGACCTCTCCTGCCGCCCGCTGCTCCCCTCAGCAGCGTACTTCGGTCCTTCTGCCTGCTCTGCTCCCCGCTCTGGCTCTGGTGAATTCTCTCACCCTCCCGCGCTTCTGACTGTACCCAGTGCTTGTATGTATAAATAAATAAATCTTAAAAAAAAAATCAAAAACAAATGGAGAGCAATATTGAAACTTACCTGAGCAGACCAATTTAATCATACAATCAAAGCTTAACTTTGCTTATTTTGCAAGACTAACCTCTGGGATCATTTCTTTCTTATGCCTTTGGAGATCATAAGCAAACCACTCCTAAGGTTGATATGTGGTAGTCAATGGCCGATTGCCTATCATTTAAAAAAATTACAACATTATAACCGATCACTATGGAAAAAAACTCACTGGCTCATTATGTAAGCTGCTTTATAACATATATGCCTGAGTCTCATTCTGTGTTTTGGTTTGAGTGCTCCTGGTTTGTAAACTTTTTGGTGGGTGCATGATAAACTTTTACTGATTACCACTTTGGTGATTCACTGATTTTACTTGTTATTTCTAAATTCTTGATGCTAGTATTTGTACACTAAGTAAGTCTGGTTTTTCTGTTGCCATTGTTATTTGAAAAGGCCTTTTGAGTTCCAAGCAGGGAGCCCTAGAAAGGCCTTCATTTTTTTGTCATCTCCAAATTCGGAAGTGTGGCAGAATTCTAGTTCTCCAATACCCTGTTACTTGTGTGGTAATGGAACCCCTGGTTTTCAGCTGGATCTCATGGAATACAAACTACATACACCTGCAGTACAGCAGCTAGAATGACCACAGGGCCAAGATCTGACTACTGTGCTTTAGAAGGAAGCGTTTTATGGCGAATTAGAGGAAACTTCCTTAAGAGACTATAGGTCCACTTCATCCCTTCCTCTACTCAAGCCACTGGAATATCAATTCCATCTTGAACTGTGTGCTCAAGGTCATGCATGGCAGAGAAACAAAGAAGGGTGCTCAGTTCCTGACACTGTGCCCTATCATACCAGCCCTGTACGTTCAGAAGGAAAATAAACTTTCCTCATATTTAATACATTGTTATTTTGTATTTTCTGTCAGAGTCTTAATCCTAATACAAAATATAACCTAATAACTCTCCCCAAAAGCAAATTCCATGAAAAGACAAGTTTTGATTGATATCCCTACATCTTCATAAGGGAAAACAGCCTTGCAGGAAGCAGCAGTGTACAGTAGCAGCAGGGCTGGCTGGAAGGAGAGACCTGAGTTTTAGAATCAGTTCTTCCACTTCCTAAGTAACCTGCCCTCAATTTCCTGTCTATAAAATAGTAATCAGATCTAAAGTGTGGAAAAATCAAATGGGAAGGGATCCATGGAGAATACTGTATAAATTGGAAAATGCTATATAATATCAGTATTACTTTATCATTGTTCCCCTTCCCCACTCTTCCTTCAGAATTGGGACGGGAGGATAGACTTCAGTACATAAGAAGCAGTACACAGAGAGCCCCGAGATTCTGATTCTCCTTAGGTCTAGCAGAGGAACCACGAATATGCATTTTCAACAAGCACCCTAAGGGACACTGATGAAAGCAGTCTGCAGAACAGAACTTAAACAGGTCTTACCTAGTCTTATAATCCTGTGCTCAAGTGTTCCAATTGTAGAAGATTGTGATGAAACATGAGGACAATTCCACAATGTAGTGCCAGCAAGCACAGAGCAGGTTTTCTATCGATTTGGATAGACAGATAATGGAATCCCGGAGCTCTCAGTGGCTTTTTCAGGTTTTAACGCACTTTCTACACCACCGTTGTGGGGCAACCCCACAGGCTGGCAAGGCAGGGAGACCAGGGGGCCAGGAGGCTGAGAGGCCTCCCAGCCTCTGGCTAATCTGTACGCTTTTTTGGGCTCTCTGGCATTCTCTTGTGGCCTCACCCTCTTGTAGCCATCCCACCACTGCGTCCTGTCTGAGTGATACTGCCCTTACATCCCTGGCCTCCAGACTCAGGTGTGCACACTCACGCATGCCCGTGCCATACTCCAGGTGTCCACAATCAGGCATGCGCACTCCACACCCACACTCCCAAGAGCCTTCGGCATTCAAGGCCACAGGTGATAGCCACAGAGATGTAAATGCAATGGTGTAAAAGCCTGACTATCTTTATTTACCTTACACATAGCCTCTCCAGTGCCTAACTGAATGCCAAGTACCCTAAATATTTTAATAATATTTTGGTGAATTGATGAACTGAAGTGGAAAAAAGAGAGTAAAACGGAATCAAACTTCCACTTTGGGCCAACAAAGGAACAAGGACTGAGTTCACCCTCTTAACTGAGAAAAACTAAAAAACTGAACCAATTATAGGAAACAACAGTTTTCAAGACACCGCCTACCTGGTAGTAAAAGACATGATTCCTGAGAAACAACAGGAAACAAGAGCCAAAGTGGGGGAAGCCTTACCTTTGCCCCACACAGAGAAAGTTTCTGGGCCAAAGGGCAAGGAAGGGGAGTCCACGTAGACCTGGTGACATGTTGCTGAGTTGCAAGTCCAGAGATGTCAGTGTGACGAGAGTTTACAGAAAAGAACACCAAAGAGTACACACACAACTCTGAAACCCAGAGACTCCTTAAATCCTCAGGATCCTGATCAGCATGCACGTGTGCACAAACTACTGTAACCTTGGTGAAGAAGCACCTGAAAGGATTTAAGGGAACAAGCCAAAGAGCTCACAAAGGGCCGGGACCAGTCCTCATAATTTGCAGGGTAATGGGAGAGTACTCTAAAGAGCTTTGCCTCAGGAATGGGAAAAAAATTAGGCCTAGATCAAAATGTTGGTCTGTTTCCACCTGACAAAGTTTAAAAGCAAAATTTGAAAAGATCAAACGGTTTCCAGATTATTTATCACCAAAAAAAAAAAGCTTAAGAATATTTATAGGAAAACAAAAATATCCTGTACCTGACAGGCTAAAATTCATAACATCAGAGATCCATAAAAAATTACCAGGCATGCAAAGAAGAACTATTATTTTTAAAAATAATTTTCTTGCAGTTTTACTGAATCTTAAATTTTCCTAAAAAAAAAAACTGTCATTTTTATCATTTTCACCCTGTGCATTAATCTCAAAATTCCTCATCCACATAATTGCACTGCTGTTCCCCATATGAAATATTAACACTTCTAAGACAAACAGCATAGTGAATAAAAACACAAGCTCTAGAGACAGATAAACCAAAAATCTAAGTTTGAATTCTTCTCAACTTACTTCTGTGACTGTGGGCAAGCAACTGAACTACTCTGAATTTTATTTATTTATAAAATGAGTATAGTAGGGTTGCTGAGAAATATCCCAAATTAAACACAATAAATAACAGCTATCATTTCATAGTTAACAGGTTATCCTAAGAAAAGTTACATTCAAACATTTACTGAACACTTGTCACATCTTGGTAATATGTAGGTACCAGGAAAACAAAAAACACTATTAAAAGGACCCAAAGAGTATCTTATATTGAATCCCCATTTAAAAGTTCCTTTAAAGTACAAACTTTATATTCTATTTCTTAATTTCTAAGTAGGGCAATTATTTTAAGTTCTGCCTATAAAAGTTAAAGGATGATTTTTTTTTTTCTCTTTGAAAGGGAAAAAAAATAAGAACTTGTCAGCTTCAACCAATTAGGACATACCTGAGAAATCCTTGGAATCTGAAAAACATGATAAAACTTTAATTTAAAAGCAACCTGCAATTAACATCACCTTTCAAAATTATTCTTAAATTAGTAGACTAAATTATATCCAGACATAAAATACATAAAATGGACCAATCTGTTATTATGATAATCTTTTCAGAAAGGCTTGGCTAACAGATGTAAGGAATTAAAATCAAGTTCAAGTTTGTATTTCATTTGCTCATTCCACTTAAAGGACAGATGGTTTAAAAATTAACCCTATTAATAAAACGTTTGCATATTCATTATGAATCTGATTGCTTTACCTCATACTCCTTAAATTCATTTTTTTAACTTTACTATATGGCTGCCCAACTCTTTCAAGGTCTTCTGAAGCCTTGCCTCTCAAAGTGTGGTTCTAGAATCAAAAGCATCAGCATCACCTGGAAGCTTATTAAAATTCGAGACTTGCATTCCCCACACCTGACCCACTGAGTCAGAATTTGCATTAAAAAAATCCAAGTGATTTCTATGCACTTTGAACTCTGAGCAGCATAATTCTAAACCACTTTTTTTTTCCTTCACCTTTCTTTTTTTACAGAGTTACAAAAAAGTTTTTGTTTTTTTTTACTTCCAAATTATGGCTTGGTTACCTCCAGATGCTGACTTTTAACAAGAACAATCAGGCAAATAAATCAAATCAATATACATATGTGTTAGAGATTCTATATGTAATATTTATGTCTCAGACTTGACCTTTCCTCATTACTAGGACTTCAAGTCTTACATGTCTTGTACTATTCAAATTTTCTTTTAAGTTGACATTTTTTTTCCTTAGCATGTGGCCAAATGAAAGTATTTTGTGCAATTAAACTACTATAGAGAACAGTACCAGGATGTCAGTCTTCCCATAATTTCGGAAAAAAACTCAAAATAGGTTCAACCAAGGTTGAACTTGAAAGTTCCCTAGAGGGGAAAAAAAAAAAGGCCAGAATGGCTCTCTCCTCCATATAATATATTTTTATGCTTTACCTAACATTTTTTTTTATACTGCAGGTACTTTATATTTTTAAAATAAGAAATTCACACAGACTTAGTACAGTTCTTTATATGGATCATTTTCTATTACTATTACACAATAGTTACAGAGCACATAAAATAGAACAAATTTTATTTTCTCTTTCGTTCCCCACCCCCCTACCCCCAAAAAATGACAGACCTAGAGGCTGAAACTGATCACAGCAGGCAGGATAGTTCGGCATGGATTCAAAGGAAGGTACAAATGTTCAGTTTTCAAAAGCACTGCAAAAGCTAACCTCATCTCTTGTCACTGTAGCATGGCTTTATGCCAAACTTTTGAAAACTTGAAAAATATAGTTCCTTATAAGCAATTATGAAGAGCTTTGCAAATAGAAGGAGGAAAAATTGTAATAACAATCTCCTTACATTGGTCAAAGTCAATGGACTCTGGGTTTTGGGACAAGAATCTAAGGGTTATCCAACTGCATCTGAGTCAATGTGGCCAATAAATATGCCTTAGGAGAAAGGGTTTTAAAGATGTTAAGAGAAGCTACCAACAGGTCTGCTGGGCACTCTCAAAAATTAAATGTCCTCAAACATCCCAGTTTTTATTTTATAAGATCATATTCTAGGTTAGTCATCCTTCTCTTTAACTCTTTATTTATTCCATATTGCATTTGCAGCCTATATAATTTCTCAGGATACCGTGTTCCACAAGAATATAACTAGGTATTTAAAGCCTTTTTTTACGGTCTTCAGTATACAGGTATCAAGTTTTAAGTAGTGTCCCCAGCTATAATAATCTAGAATTTGGTGAACAATTCATCATGCCCCATCTTTACTCACATTCAGTCAACTCTTGGAATTGTGCACACTGGCTCCACTTCCTCCACTACCAGTCACTTTCCAGCCCTCTCTTATCTGGTTCCATCCCTCTTCACTCCACTGAAACTACTCTTGGTAAAGATCACAAGGCCCTCCATGTTGCTAAATCCAACAGACACCCCTTAGTCATTGTTTTTCTTCACTTTGCAGCATCGTTTAATGCAGTTTTCTCCTTCTTGAAATAATTTTCTGTAGCTTTGATGGAACCTTCTTTCTCCAGAGTCCCTCCCAACTTTCTGTCCATTGTCAGTCTTCCTTAGAGACTCTGTCTCCTCTACCTGACCGACAAATGTTAGACTATCTTGGGGCCTGGAATCTCACGTAATCTTATTACATGCTGACACACTTAGATGCTGACAACACATATCTACAGCCCAGATCTTTCTTCTGAGTCTAGACCAGTGTACCAAATTATCTATCCAACATTTCCACATGAATGCTTCAGAAACATAAATTCAATACTTCCAAAACTGAAGTCTTGGATCTTTCCGTTGCTGTTTCTTCAACATTTCCCATTCCCTAAGGATCAACCCAGTTGTTGCTGCTAGAAACTCAGAAGCTCTTTGCTCTCACCACTCATTCAATCAGTTTCTCTTTTGATCTCCAAAATACATCCAGTTTCCCCTTTTCTACTGCTATCCCTGCCTCCCTACCTTCCGTTTTAAGTCATAACCTCTTACCTAGCATATTGCAATAGCGTTCTAAGTGATTATTTTATTTTAATCTACTCCTATTCCCTTCCAATTCTGTTTCCACACGTCAGCCAGAGTGAGCTTTCAAAGGTGAAACCTCCTAAGAAAAACCCATCAGTAGCTTGCTGTTGGTTTTAGGATATTGTTCACAAGGCATCTGCCTAGCTCTCCAGACAACCTCATCTCATTTTATCATTCCCCTTGTTCTCTCAGTATCAGCCTTACTTTTTTTCTCTGTAAATCACTTGTGTTAAGGTTTTTCTAAGTACCCCACCTGGAATATTTCTTCCCTTTCTTCTACTTTTCTCCTACCCCTGCTGCCCAAACCACACCAAAACACACAGGCACATGCATAATCCAAAACTACACCCAATATAGTCAAATCAGACCAAAAGAATGGACAAGTCATGGTATTTAAAATATCAGCAGGACAAAAAAATATAATAATGATGGCAAACCCTTACATAACTTTATACAGACATTTTGAGGTTATCTTATTCAATGTTCACAACAATCATATGAAGTAGGTATTATTATTACATCTCTTTGTAAGATAAAGTGAATAAGGTACAGATAGAAGATAAGTTAACCAAGATCACAGAAATCCAGCAGCAAAGCTAGGATTCAAATTTAGTACTTCTGTGTATTTGCCTGGGTGCCTGTAAGCATGACAATCGGTTATGACGCCATCGTCTTTTCACAGGAGGAATGTGGAAGTGATTTATATAATTATGTTGTTATCTGGATACAAACTATGTCTTCCACCAGACTAAAACCATAAATGTGGGGAGAGACTACTTACAACTGCTCACTGATACATCCCCAGCACACCTAGATAATTGATGCTCAATAAATATTCGTTGGATATATGAATGGTTACTATCCCCCTGCGTAATTATTTTGAGAATGTTCTGGGTTCCAATCGTGCCTTATATTACTGTTACAGGGCAACTCCGATATGAAATGGGTTGTCTGACATGTTTCCTATGCTGCTGTCGGCCAGCTCTGCCCTCACCATGCCGGTCAATGCCCATGTCCTCTCCTCTGTCCATGTGCTGGCCGAAGTCTTCCTTCCCTGGCGGGTGGAAGGGCCTCCGCTCTCTTTGCCCTCAGGCCTTACCTTCCAAGTCGGGGAAGAGGCTGTCCCCGCTCCCTGATCTGGCCTAGGCGGCTCTCCGGTGCCCAAGGGCATGAAGCGCCCATACCTCTGTAGCGGCCACTGGGCAGCAGCTCCTCCCGTGACCCCCAGAAGCACCTGCTCCTTTCCCGCCTCCGCCATGTTGGGCGTCTCGACGTGTGCTGCCCTGCGCAGTGACCAATTGGCGCAGGCCACCAATCAGGAAGCGAGGAGGCGTAGACCCGCCCACCCCTGGAGTGGAAGCCAATCAGAAGCCCCAAGACTCCTGCTGGGCAGTGGGCGTTGTTCTTGGCCTAGGGCACGTTTGCTGCCACGAGGGGAAAGCCAGGAAAGTAACTTACACCTTGCAGTGGGGCAGTAACGTTGATAAACGGCAGTTGGACTGGAATCTGCAGTCTTCTGCCCTCCCACCCCCTTACCGCAAACACTCCATGTCTTCTTCGGGTATCTCCGACAGCAGCATTTTCCGAAACTGACCTTTGCTGGGACAAGTGTATCTGCTTCCCTACAATAGCCTTTCATATGACAATGATCTTCCCCACCTCAAACCCACCACAGCACATCTCCAGTTTCAGTTTCCGTTCAGAAAATTGGGCTATTTCCTCTTTATCCCTGCTGCCCCTACACATACTTCCTTCAGATCCTCATGTTCTCTTCAAAATAGAGGCGCAAGTGGGTGAGGGGCTGCCAGCAATAAAAGATGTGCCTCAATCAAACAGCAGGTGCAACTGAAGAACAGGTCTGTGTGATTTATAGTCGACAAAACACTTCTACATCTGTTATTTCATTTGTCCTCCCAACAACCTTGTCGTGAATTAAAGAAGCAAAGCAGAGATTATTACCCCCATTGAATAGGTGCAAACAAGATAAGGTCCAAAGAGTAGAAGTATAAAACTGCTGACTCCACCAGTTCTCCAAGTGCCCATCCCGCTTGCAAAGAATTTAGTACTCATGCAATCTGTATGCACAGTCCAATCAAAAGCAAAGTTTACAGAGGATGGAAGCAAACACAGAAAGTAGTTACAATGCAAACAATTTTTTAAAACTATGCATGTCAAAAGCTATTAAATGTATAGACAATAGTTGGAGAGGTGGTAATTTATTCACTCTTGAAAGAACTGATGAAATATCTATAGTGTGGAGCCACATGTTACCACAGGGGTTACAGAAATGGGAAAAACATGCACCTAGCTTTCTAGAACCTCAGAATCTAATAAAGACAAAGAAAGATGGAAAATACCCATGATATCTGACTCTGCCACATGGAAATTACAAACCATGTGTGCTCTCAGGGCTCAGATGATGTGATATCTACCAACAGGAATGGCAGTGGCCATTTCACTTCTAACCTGAAGGGTGAGAATAAGTTTCACAAGGCAAGATGAAGGAAACTGATCTCCCACGTGAATGGGAAATTGAGGAGCAAAGTTTCAGAAATGAGAATAAGGACATAAGTAGCTAGAATGCAAAGTGGTTTTCAAAGATGAGGCCACAAAGGTGAGGTGGGCAGGAAAGCACTGAAAAACAGTTAAGAAGAATGGATTTTACTTTGTAGGTGGTGAGGAGTGTGGAAGATTTGCATAGGGCAGTGATATATCATAATGGTGGTCCAGGCAGACTAATCTTTCAGGGACATATAGAATAAATTGTACTAAGGCAAGGAATATCCATTTCGTATGTCTCATTATTCCAGTAGAGCTTGCTGAAGAGGTCAGATTTCAGAAACTAATTCTAAAGGCCTTTAAATGACACAGCAATACAGCATTTAAAATAGTAGTGAAATGGTTAGAAATCTAGTTTAAATCCCAGTTCCGCCACTTGCCAGCTGTTTAACCTTGGGGAAGTAACTTAACCTTTGTGTAAAATAGGGGTAAACATTACCTACTTATGGGGTCATCAGGAGGTTATAATAAGATAGCATATGGGAAAATACTTGGCAAATTACAAAAGCAATATACATGTCTGGTACTTCCTATTTCCAGAGTTAAACTGACTTTCTGTGGGCTCCCTGCAGGCAGGGAAGATGGTAATGGGAATCTGACATTCGGTCTCAGAGGCGCTCACCTTCCAGGTCCAGGGCTGTGGATGCTGTCAGACACCCTTCACAGGAGCAGATGGTGCTCACAGTTGGGACCCTGTCAGTGCCCAAGGACACCCAGGGCCCTGCTGGGTTCCCACCTGCAAGCTCCCTTCCTAGACAATGCACCTGTGCTGAGCTTCTGGGGCCACCAGTGCCTGCCAAGAACAGATCATGTCTGAAAAGGGATAGATGATAAATCCACAACCCCATGGACAGAACTCTTCAAAAATTATAATATTAACAAATGTGACTTCACAATATAATATAAGAGTTCCCAGGTGCTGGACTGGGTTATAAAGATACAGTAGAGAACAAAACAGACTTGGTTTCTGCCCCCCTGAAGCTTATAGTCTAGTGGGGGAGGGAGAGGGACAGAACACTGAACAAATTACTCCATATTTTAATGGCCACTCTTAAAAGATAAAATTGTTACACACACACACACAGAGGACAGTGTATATATACATATATATTATTATATATATTATTCAATAAAAATAACAGATCTTGTGCAATTTGGTGAGCTTTGACATCCATATATACTCATGTAACCACTATCTAAATCTATTCCAAAAACCCTAAATTCCTTTGTGAGTGCCTCTTTCCAGTCAATCACCAAATCCCAAGGACAATCATTAAGTCTGGGTTTTGTCACCATAGCTTAGTCTTCCTATACCTGGACTTCATATACATGAAACACATAGAATGTCCTATTTTAATATTGCTTCTTTTGCCCAGTGTAGTCTGTCTTTTAACTTGTTGTTGTATCAATAGTTTATTCTTTCTTAGTGAGAAATAGCATCCTACTATGTAATTATATCACAATTTGTTACTCACCTCTTAATGTACATTTGGATTGTTTTCCATTTTTTAGGTTGTTGTAAACCTTTATTACACAAATCTTATTTTTGTAGATATGCGCTGGTATTTATTTCCAGTATATAGCTGAGTTGAATTGCTTGGTTCTAGAGAGATATATGTTCAACTTTATAAAAATACTGGCAAAAATTCTCCACAGTGGTTGTACCATTTTGCACTCCTACCAGAATAATATGAAAATTCCAGTTGTCCTTGTTGAAATTTGTATTGTAAAGTATTTTTAGTTTCAGCAACTCTAGGGCTATGTAGTAGTTTTAATTTGCATTTCCCTGATGAATAGGATGTTGAGTATCATTTCAAATGGTTTACTGGTCATTTATATATCTTATTTTATGAAGTGTGAAAATTTTTTGCCACTTTAGGCATTCTTTACATATTCTAAATAAAAGTCTTAAGTCATGTATAGGAATTGAAAATATTTTTCCTGGTCTATCCCTTGACTGTTCATTTTCTTAACAATGCTTTTCTTTTTTTTTTAAGATTTATTTATTTATGCATACAAGAGCTGGGGTACAGGCCAGAGATTTGGGGGGTGAGAGGATTCACCAGAGACAGAGTGGGGAACAGAACAGGCAGATTGACTGAAATACACTGCTGAAGGGAGCAGTGGGCAAGTCAGGACAAGTCTGCTGCGCCATGTGGGTCACTTCCCTGGCCGGGGATCGAACTTGTGCTGCAGTGGCTGCGGGTAGCTTCATAGTGCTGCGTCTCAACCCCTTGTGCCACCAGAGAGGCCCCAAACAATTCTTTTTAAAAAGTGGAAGTATTTAATTCTGAATGTAGGACAATTTATTATTTATTCAGATATCCTTTTTAGTGCTTCCAAAGAAGTTTTTGCCTACCCTAAGTTTGCGCACATATTCTCCTCTATTTTCTTCTAGAAACTTTTTGGTTCTAACTTTTATATCTAGGCATATGATCCTTCTTGCATTAAATTGTGTTAAGTCAGGTAGGAATTAAGGTTCATTTTTCCTCCTTTACTATATACAGAAGGAACAGCCTTCAACCGATGACTGATGAAAATTGGCATAAATACCCCAACTTTCTTATTCTTTTGGTGGGATAATGCTGAAATTTGTGTAGTGCCCTGTCTCCCAGAATTCACCCACGGGATAAGGCTCCAGTTACCCTGGAGTAACTTGCTAGGTAAAGATTCTTTTTTGCTTCTCTGTCTCTCTCCCCACCAATGTCTCCTCAGATCACCTCTCAAATAAATTACTTCCGCTTAATCTTTGTCCCAGGGCCTGCTTCTAGGGAACCCAAACTAAGAGAGTAACAAAAAAGGCAGACCATCCCTGCCCTCTTTCATTTAGCTATAATATCATTATATATAAGAAGATGGTGCAATAAGCATTCAAGGCAAGGCGATTCAGTCTCTCATGCCAACACATCCTCTAATGTCTGACTGACCAGCAGCAGTAAAATAGCAGCATTTGTGGCCAAAATTAATGAATGACAGGTGACTGTGAGATAACATATCCCCCTGTTAGGAAACAAATAATAGTTGACAAAAACTTAGCCCCAAACATTAAAAAAATGGTCCTTCACTTCACTGAGCATCTTTTGATCCCAAATCCTTTTACCATGTAACCCCATTTTGCAGATGGCATAAATGACAGAGAGCTGCTGGCTGTGTGAGTACTCAGCATCATTCCTGGAGGCAAGCTGCAGGACTTCTTTTGGAATCATTGCAAATGGTGTTGAAAGCAGAAAAGGGACTCCATAAATCCCCTCTCCCTAGCTGTTTAGCCAGCTAAGGAAATGATGGCTTTGGTTTCCTGGGGTCTCCTAGATGGTAAAGAATTATGTACTCTTACTCTGCCTGCCATGTCCCACAAAAACAGTACTGGGGACCACACAGGACAACTGAGAATTTTGGGGCAATGTTGGTGGCTGTGGGAGTTTCCCAAAAAAGCCCTGTTTGCATCAGTAAAGCTAGATGAGGTGTCTCCATGATGTCTAACTTGGGGATGCTGTGTTAGGAGGGGTTGCTTCCATGGAACTTTACACTCACTGTTAGAAAGCAATTATTTTCAAGCTTCTGCTCTGTATCTTTCATGTGCAAAAACTACCCCATGTCAGGTAATTGAAAGGATTTCATTGTGACAACAGACAATCTCAGCCTGTCCACAGGCGACTGATAATTGGCACAACATGACAAGAGACTACACTGACTTATCCCATTCATTAAAAGTACAGAGAATAATAAGTGAATTAAAAAAAAGTTTGCAGCTGGTAAATTGGGGACACATTTTACAAAGCTGAATTAAAATCAGAAATAGGAATGTGAAGAAAACCCTAAGGAAAGACTATTAACTTACACCTTGAAGAAAAAGACTGTATTTTATACTTAGAGTCTTTCCTGGCACATTATAGACTCTCATTTTTTTTATGAAAGTATTTCACAATTTAATATGGAAGAGTGAAAGAGATGATTTAAAAATCACTTTGAGAGTAGAAAAGGCTGACATGGGAGAAATGGTTGAGAACTCTTTTCTCTCCTTGTCTCCACCCAGATTGGAATAAGAAGAAACATCTTCAGCCATATCACAAGGAACTGGAGTTCAAGCTAAGGAAGAAATGCACACATTTCAAAAATCTTTTATGTGACAGCTAGTATATTTGGGAAATGTATAATAGCGAACCTACAAATACATAATCAAATATAGAAGTGGCACAGGAAGCCCTCCTCCCCCCTTGAAGTCTTTTCCAATTTGCTGCCTGGTTTATCATTTGTTGCCTGAGCCAGAAGTCATTGAACCCACCTCTGTAGAGTGAGACTGCGATATTTGCAATTTACACCTCAGAGGACAGATGAAAGCATCGTAAAGAAAAGGCTTTGTGCTAGAGAGTGACTCAGCAAAAGCAGTTTTGAGCTTAGTTGTTGGGAATATTTTGAATAACGGAGCCTGCGGTCCCTATGACTGCACCTGCAGCATGTGTGGGTTCCACTGACTGAGGCTGGGAGGTCAAATGTCTAACATGGCCCCAGGGAAAGGTCAAGGCTTCTTGCACTGGTTCCTCATACCAGAGGTGTCAGCACCCAGTCCAGTGCTTCAGAATGAAAATCCTTCCCCCAGGGGATAATTCTAACAATAAATTGAGAAAACTAGAGGAAGAACTTTTTTTTTTGAGTGGCCATGTGAGTTCAACTAATTTATACAGTAAGTATTTGTTGGGCTTACTCTGTGCCAGACACTAGCCAAGGTAACAGAAAAACAAATAAGAATAGAACAGCTCTCATTTCTTGAAAATGCTTATAATGTGGTAGAGGGACAGACACAAAGACAAACAATTTAATGAAATGCAAAAGAACTCAATAAAGGTACTAACTTGCTATTGTGTTGGTGCAAAAAGAGTGAAACATTCAAACAGGAACAGCTGGGAAGATGTTCAGAAGGTGGAGACTTCTTTTTTGTTTTGTAGTAGAAATCACATAACACAAAATTCACTATTTTAACCATTTAAAAATGTGTAGTCAGTGGTATTTAGTTTATTTACCATGTCGTGCAACCATAACCATTATTTAATTTTGAAACATTTCATCACTCTAGAAGGAAGTCCATATCCATTATCTATCACATCCTATTTCCAGGCTCTGGAAAACACTCGTGTGCTATCTGCCTTTATAGATTTGCCTCTTCTGGATATTTCATATTAATGGAATCATATAGTATGTGGTCTCTTGTGTTTGGCATATTTACTTAGCATAATGTTTTCAAGGTTCATCCATGTAATAGCATGTACTGGCACTTCATTCTTCAATGTCTGACTAATATTCGACATACTATCAATATACAACATTTTGTTTACCCATTCATCAGTTGATGGATATTTGGGTTGTCTCTACCTGGGTGGAGACTATTGAACAGTGCTTTATTTATTTCAGAACAAAAAGATTTTGCTCTCCTCTAATAGCACAAAGCAATACATAGTTCTGTATTAAGTTAACTCCTCAACAACTTCTTCCATCTGTAGACAGCCATGATAGAGAAAATATAAGAAGAAATAGCCAAAGAGAGATAGTTGGGATCAAAGACAAGAGCAGCATCTCTGGAACAAGAAATCCATGATGGTGCACAAGGGTGAAGCCAGGGGCATGCTGACTCAGACAGTGGTGGCAGAACAACTGCAGCAGAGAAATAGGAACCAATAAGCACCACACAAGGCACAGAACAGAGTAAGCACCCCTGAATGAAGTCAAGAGCTGAAGTGGGGTGACCATCCTTTGAATGGACATTAAAAGACTGTTATCCTACTACTTCATCCAACTGTTGCACCTAAGAAGGCACGTGGACAGACACAGTCTCACCAACAGGACCAGAGCCAAGCCTCCTGGAAGCTCTGAGACTAGATATCCCCACTGTTGGGCAAAGGAAGTGTACTGAAATGTGCCTGTAAGACCTGATTCTGGTGTAGGGCCTGAGGGGAAGAAAGATGAAAAAGCAGAAAGCTTTCCACTTAAAATGATCTTGGAAATCAAAAATCTAAAGCATGGAAGGAAATATAATTCTAGGAAAGACAATAAAGTCAGCAATTTTGTGACAAAATTAATTGTACAGAAAAGTCTGACAAAAAATGCTTTAAAATAATCATCCTTTTTCCTTTTTATAGTTAAGGGAATGCCACATGTGTTGAATTTTTTGTTGACAGTTTCACTGCTTAAAATGTTCCCCACAACCAATGCAGACGTGTGTCTAGTGTCCCTAAGTTTCAGAAGGTTGTGATATGCCTTACGGGAAAAAAAAAGTTGTGTTTGATAAGTTTCACTCAGTCATGAGATATAGTGTTGTTGGCCATGAGATACATGTTAGTGAATCAATAACATATATTTAATAAGAATAACAATATATATTTAACATAAGCATATATAAAACCAGGTTATAGATTGATTGGTTGACAAAAATATTATAATCAGAGGCTTGCAGGAACCTAACCCTGTATTTCCACTAGGAAGAATGGTTCAATATTCACTAATTCTGTATTTTGAAATATGTATTTATTTAAACAATAAATATACTTCTAATATAATAACAAAATAACAACCAAAAGAGCTATACTTCCAGATAGCACAAAGCGCATTAGAGGAATGTTGATAGCATAGAAATTTATTTACTATGTAGAGAAGGATAATCTATGTCTGCCACAATCTAGAAGGCCCTGCCTGGAGGCCTAAGGCTCTCTCCAGCCTCATCTCCAGCCTGTTCTGTTTATCACCAGGCTTAGGCTGTGGCCACCAGTTTAATACCCTCTTGGGAGGAGGCGGGGGGTTACCATTTTCATCTAAGTCCTGTTGCTTACTCTTCATCACTGTGCACATCCCACTGCCTGATCACACAGGGATCCCCAGGAGGGCCAAGGTCAGCAGAAGCACTGAACAGGTCAGCCTCCCTGGCACAAGAGCAGGAAATAGTAGAGAGAGGCAGTGAGGGGCAAATAGAGGCTCAGAGAAGGTGGTTCAAGAGGCAGCTGGGTGGGGGCCTCCCAGGTGGCGGCGCAGCGGTTGAGCGCTGGGTTGCGAAGCTGCCCGCAGCGGTACAGCACCGGTTGGATCCTACAGCACCAGTTCGATCCCCGGCCGCCAGAGAGGGTCCCACACTGCACGCAGACCTCTCCTGCCACCCGCTGCTCTCCTCATCAGTGTACTTGTCAGTCTACCTGTTCTGCTCTCCCCTCTGGCTCTGGTGAATTCTCTCACCCCCCCCCCCCCCGCTTCTAACTGTACCCAGTGCTTATATAAATAAATAAATAAAACTTTAAAAAAATATATATATATAAAGAGGCAGCTGGGTGGAAGAAGGAATTATCATGTATGTTTAAAAGAGGGACAATACTCAAAATATGAATAGAGAAGTGAGGCTTCCAGACTGTAGGTGTGGGGAGTAAATGGAGAGGGGCACAAGGGACTTTGATGGAGAACTATGGGTGCTTTGGTGGTGGGCATGTTGTGGTCACATATATAACAAGAGGTGTGAACTTGCGCCCCTAAATTATAAACAATACTATAAATGAATATTACCCCAATAAAATTAATTTAATTGAAAGTTTAAAAGACTAGAAAAATTTGACTATGGACTAGAAAAATACTTTTTGTTTTAAAAGTGTAAAATGGCAATTCCAAAGAATTGTAACAAGATGGACAATATTATGTGTTCAAAGAGTAAATTATGCCAATGTCTGAAGGTACGTTGAAATATTTAATTTCTCTGTTTTCAGTTCTCTCTTTAGTTTTATTAATAGTTTTTAAATTTTGTTAGGAAAGTGGGGAGTTTAGTGTCTATTTGTTCAAAAAATTAAAGAAGCTCCTTAAACATAGAAGCACAATCTATAGAGTCCATGTAAGTAGATTAAAAAGAGGGGATTGGGATAAAGAAAAATCTAACCACAGAAAGAAAGAATAAAGAATATATGACAAACAGAAATCATGCATTTGTTGGTACTAAAGTTTCAAATATATACATATTTGCAAAAATATAGAGATTGTACTCATGTGTTCAGAACATAAATTACCAGATTCAATTATTAAAATCAAGCTACATGCTAGAATTTATTATATTATATAAAATTTGAGTTATGAAGTATCAACAGAAGAATCAATAAGGCTAAAAACTATTCAAATTGTCAAATGAAAACATCACACACGGGTATACTCACATATCCCAGAAATGTAATCAAAGGTTATAAAGTGGAGCATCAATATAGTGAACTATCAAAAAAGAAGAATTAAAAACAAAGGAATTACTTAAAAGACCAAATGAATCATCATATTAATAAATGTAGATATCAGTTCACCTGGGGGGAAAAAAAGTTGATCATTAGAAAGCGAAGAGGAAGCAAGGTCTCAACAAGTTCCTGAGAGAAAATCGCATGACAAGGGGCATGAAGGAGCAGGGCACAGAAGATGCAGCCTGGAGTACACCAGGGGATGATACAGCCAAGAGGAAAGCCAAAATGCCCACAGAGATGACATGTATCCCCAGAGGGCAGGAGTTAGATGCAGGACTGAAAACAGATGGATTAATTGAAAATCTGTGAGTGAAACACCTTCTCACAACTTGAACATAAAACACCTAGCCAAAGGGCATCATTCTGCAAGTAGAGAGAGTTGCTTTAGGTGTAATATTAAGTTGTTTACTTGGGAGTTTTCTTGCTTCTTAACATAGGTCTATATAGCAATGATCTTCACTCTTAAAGCCCCACACCAACCCTCAACCTCTAGGTTATGGTTGGGCACAATGCAGAACTGAGTGAGGATTATAGTTGAGAGAGGGCCACAAATCAGGAACTACATTCTCTTTGCTTTTTCAAGTTTGGAACCTTACTCTGGGGTACTGTTTTAAGGTCCAGGTGCTTAAGCCCTGGCTAGTAAGAGCATTAGTTATTGTCTCAGTTTTGGCTCTAAGTGACAGTAAGGCAGGTGTTTCGAATATCACAGATTCAGTCTGCACATAGTAGCCTCTTCCATGAGGAGACACAAGTGATCTAACCTGGCTCTCCCTACTGGTTGGGGCTTCAACTGTTCTAGATTTGGGGCCTCAGGTGCTTTTTGATAATTGTTACTCTGTACCCCTACTCCTGGGGTTCTCCAGTAGTGCGCTCTCTGTCCTGCATGCCAATGCTGTGCAACCCCTTCTCCAGCATGGTACCTGATCTCCAAAATACCTAATGTATGTGCCCCCAAGTCAACAATGCAGAGCAATTGCCCCGCTCTCCAATGAGTTATCATGCCCTAGTATCACTGAAAACACAGGTTAATTATAGCTTTTCCTACCCCCTTAGCCAATCATTTCTCCCAATAAATGTAGTAGTCCTCCATTTATCTTTCAGAGGTGTTAACTTTGTTCTGCAGCAATTTAGTTGTGTACTGTGCAGGAGGCAAGCCTTGTGTCTTCACCCTGTCACCATCTTGCCAGACTCTCTTTGTCTGATTTTAATTTTTGCCAATAACACAGTCCCATTATTGTTTTGATATCCATTTCCTTGATCATTAATGAAATTAAGCATCTCTTCATATGCCATGTGTTTTTCCTCTTGTGTGAATTTCTTGTTCATATCCTTTGCCCATTTTCTATTAGGATTATTTGTCCTGTTCTTGATTTATAGCAGTTATTCATATATTCTAGATACTAATTTAATCACTTAATTATATTTTGAACATATCTCCTAGTATTTTACTTGTCTTCTAACTTTGCCTACAGTAATAACTTTTATTGCAATCAAATCTTTTTTCCTTTGTTGCTTGTTTTTTATATCTTGTTTAAGAACTGCTTCTCAAGGATGTTCATAATGTTATTTATGTATTTTCCCAACTCATAGTTTTACAGTTTGGTTTCACATTTAGGTTTTTAATACATCTGGAATTTATTTTCATGCATAGGGTGAGGAACCAGAGTTTTTTTTAAGCTAACAAGCATTTATAAGGTTTTCTTTGCTTTAAAAATGTTTTTTTTTTTATAGAGACATTTTGGCATTTGCATAATGCACATTTTTTCAGGCTTAGAAATGGCGGAGAGGTAGAAAAGCAGAGGGGAAGCATGATGAAACCAAGATGGTAGAGGAATTTTGCACTTCATCCAACTGTTAACTGAGACTTTGGGAAAAGCAATCACATAAAATCACTTTGAAAAGGCTTAAATGGGTCTCAATTGTTTACAGTGGCACATTAGTGAATATTCTTGAATCCCTTCACCCCCAATATGCTCACAAAAACTGTGAAAACTGTGAGGAGAGAAAAGAAGGAGCATAAGCCTGAAACAAACACATTGAAGACAGGAGGTATGCAGCAAGAAAATTACATTTCAAAAACTAAGCTAAAGGCTTTGGGGATTTTCTGCTATTTTGGAATAGCTACTCACCTTTTATTCACCCAGTCACTCATTCATTCATTCATTCAACAAGTAATGGGTGCTTATTCTATTCCAAGGACTATCCTAGGTGCTTAAGACCTGTAGAGGTGAATAAGTCCTGCTTGCCTTCAAAAAGAAAATAGATGCCTTTTAAATGAAAAGAGAAATATATAAGGAAATAAATTCCCATTCTCTGTTATGAACGTAGCGAAAGCAGTTACAGGACACCATGAAAAATTAGCACAGGACAAGGAAGAAAGAAGTATTTAGATTGGAGAGGAGGAGGAGGTCAGAGAGATGTTCCTGGAGAAGCTAATAGTGAGGGACTATTGAAGGGTGAAAGGAGTTCACCAAGTAGGCAATGGATGAACATGAGGAGTCTGCAGAACATGCCCATAGAAGGAACAGGGAAACAGAAGTGCAAGAAGTCATTGTGCCCCCAGGTAGAAGGGGAGGGTTTGAATATGTCACAGAAGCATCTATTTCTTCCAATTTTATATTTATCATCTTCATTTTTAATTTTCTTATTTCTGAAGAAAAGGCAATTTCAGCAAAGAAAACAAACATGGAATGAAATGTACCTTCTTTTGAATACACATATAGATTTCTTTCATTTATCAAATAATTGTTTTTGCTTAAGCAACTATTGGATTCTGGCTATTAGAGATACACAAGGAACTTTTGTGAAAAGACAGTCATTTTGTACACTAAAACTAATACAGTGTTACCTGCCAACTATATCTCAATTAAAAAAAACAGCAGACAGAAGATAGATCCTCCAATGAAATGCTGTACCTAGGCCTTGCATATAACCCAGTTCTATCTGGGAGAATCAGGGATGAGAGCTCAGGAAGAAGTCCTTGAGTTGAAACTTGATGGGTAAATAAAAAGCTTGCCAGGCAGACAAGTAGGTAAAGGGCCACTCTGGGTAGAGGTTACAGCATATTATGCTAGAAATGTGATCATAAAGCCTCTTCCAGCTGCAGTGCTTCGTCCACAGAACGTGATTCAGGGAAGAGAAGTAAAGCCATCCTTTGAAGGGCAGTGGCCACTGACTGGACTAGAGGTGACAATGTCCCGTGGAGTAACTGGGCAAAGATATCTTTACCCAAGTAAAAGACTTTGGAAACTGAATCTATTGTAGTCGATCAAACCAGATCCCTCAAGCATTTAGAGAATGCCATTCAGAATGCCCAGACAGAGTAAAAGGATAATGAAGCCAGTGCTCAGAGAAAAGAGGATACTTGGTCAGAGCAGCTGTGCCTAGACCCCCTTGGGCCCCAGATACTTCTTGGGTCCAGGGAACATATCTCCTTACAATAAAGCTCCTTCTTTTCTCAAGTATCCTCATGACTCCCATCTTGCCACCAAGCCCTGCACACCTGCCCACACACATATACAGTGTGCAAAATAAAGGAGAGTTGATTAGCATAACATCCATGCACTTATAGAAAGTTAGGATAACTGGGAGTGAGATATAAAGAGTTGACATTTACTGATTGCTTACTATGTACCAGGGGCTATATTATATTCACAAATATAATCTAATCCTTAAAAGAACCGCATGAAGCAGTGGTGGCTCCATTTCCTCAAAAAGGAAACTGAGACACAGAGAGGTAAAACAAAGCGCCCACCTTTGTTCAGCTAGTAAGTGGGAAAGGATTTGAAGGCAGACAGCTCTTGAAGTCTTAGCCACCAAGTCATTCTGTTTCTATAGAATTAAGAGGCAGGCAGGGGACAGTTTATGAAAGACTTTGGATGCCTTGCTAGGGCATCTTCATAATTCAACAGAGCAGTCCTGCGTTTATCTGCTTTACATATTGCTCTTCTGTCTGAAGATTTCATTTAGATACAGGGTCTGCGTCTAAAACTGCTATAGGCAATGGCAATGACTGAAGAATTTTGATCTAAAGGGTGATGTTGTCTGATTTGCCTCTTTAGAAGAGGCAGTGGTGGCAGTGGTGTGGAGAATGAATTTGGTGCTTTCTGTGACCAAAAGAAAGCTGTTGCAATGGTCCAGATGAGAAATGAAGAGGTTAGATGCAGAGCAATGTAGCAGGGAAGGCAAACAGGAACAGGTGTAAGATAAAATTTGGAAGGGAAATTAATGGGACTGAAGAGATTCGTTGAATATAGAGGAAGAGATTAGGGCCTGGGACCTCCATGCTTGTGTATGCTCAAAGGCACACTGCATACACGTGTGTGTTTACTTGCACACACATACTATACATAGAAGCACATTATTAATTCTGGGGCAGTGCACGTGGCCACATCAGCAAAGCTCCCTTTCTCTTCTTACCCTCTGTCAGAATCCTCATCTGAACTAGGACGTTGTTTCATCTATCTATTACTGATAGATCTGTATATTTATACATCTGTCTAACTGTCTGTATGTCCGTCTGTCTGCCTAACTATGTGGTTCTCAGTCTGGAGTACGCCATCCCTCTGTGAGGGGAAACTGCAGAGGTAACTTTAGTCCTTACACGACCTGGATCTGCTATTACAATCCAGGCACTAGAGCAGCTAAAAACTTGATTTGTAGTAAAAGTTGATTTGCCCCAAATATCAACAACACTACCTCTGAGAAATACTGGAAGAAGGTTGTAGTTAGAGAACCCTACATTTGAAACTCAGCAACTCCCTTACTGCATAGGACATGCTAGTTAATGTTTTTGAGCCCCACTTTATTCTCCTCTAATACTGATATTAACCACTTCCTATTCCTGGGGTGATTGTTGTGTTTTTTGTGGGTTTTTTTGTGTTTGTTTGTTTGTTTTTGAGGATTCAGCAAGGTAACGGAGTGCCTGACATATATGGAGTTCTTGGTAAGAATAGTTTCCTTTCCTTGTTTAGCATCACAGTGCTTTTCTCAGCTTCCTTTTATGGGTCATGAACTAGTGTGCTAATTTCCAAGAAGCAAATGTAGCTCCTTCTCATAATCCTGGGTGCAGAGCAGGTCTGTGCAGTCCACTTCGGGGGTAAGTGATTGACAGCAAAATGTCCCTTGAAATAACTCATGAACAGCTTGTGGAAGTTGAGCTGTCAGAAACTCCAGCTCAGGAAGAGCTGTTTCCAGCACTGGTAGCTGTCAGCCCATTGTATTTATAGAGACAGGGCAGTATGGATGAATGGAGACTCCACGCCCGGAATGGGGGTGAAATTATGAGATACCAATAGTTGTGTATCCTTACCTCAGAAATCAGGGAGCTCATCTTCTTACAAGGATGTTTGTGAGCCCCTGAGGTTCTTCATTTGTTTGTATGAGGTTCTTCAACCAGTCTGTTGACATGGTAATGAGAGATACTTGTTATTGACTAAGCCCCTACTATGTACCAAGCACTGAGTTAGACACTATTTACATTATCTCTAAATGTTCACCACCAATTTTCAAGGCAATTCTTACATTATATTATAGATGTGAACATTGGGGTTTGGCAAGGTAAAATAGCTTTCCCAAAATGACACAATTATAACTGATTATGGCTTCTCTAATTGCAACAAAACACCAGAGAGGCTTCAGCTTTTATTCTCATCAATCCATGCTTCCCTGGTGTTTGACAATGACTGTCCTGACCTCTCTTGAAATTGTGTGTCTGGTGACCTGGGTCTTGTCACAGTGATGGCCTGGGTGTCAGTGAGGATTGCCTGGCTACAGGGAGCCGACCCTGGTGGGTGAAGGTAGCCTGGGCAGTTACGTGTGATGCTCCCGCTGTTAAGCAGTGACAACTACAATTGTGACTGTGGTCACCAATGAGTACAATGACCAATGATGGCCTGATTGGTTGGATACCCAGTCAGACTGATTATAATTGTGACTTACTGCTCATTAAATATTTTGCATATCACCCCTAGTTGTATTATTGGATTAAATCTGATTTCAGAATGCTGGCCTTGTTTTATATATAGCTATGGAAAAAGCTAGTGAAAGGGGCTTGTTACATTTGGCTCTATATAGAATATTATTGTGAGTATAAAAATGCTTATTATGATACTTAGTCCCAGTTGACTTTGATACCCAGAAGACCTAAAAATGCCATTATGGTCTCCATGCTTAGAAATGGGGTTTATGGAGGTCAGGTGTTACATAGAGTCAGGATCCAAGTCAATTTTCTCAGCCCGTGATTGCGTAATTGAGATGGATATACTCACTCAGTCATTTATATGTGCTTACATATATAAATATAGTATGTATGTATTCATTTATGTGTAATACATTATTTTTCATTTACAGTTATGGTTTCTAAACTTCCCAAAGAAATACAAGTACATTGTAAATATCTGCAATCTACTTAAATAAGTTTGTCAGCAGCCTACCTAGCATTCTAACAATACCCAGACTTTTTTCATGTATCTACCTCTCCCCATTGTAGAACATTGTGGATCCTGCTTGTTCTGAGATAATTAGGATAATGATTCAGAGATGGAGATGACCAAGGAGACCGAAGTAGCAATTGTCTAGGACAAATGAGAAAGAAATTTCCTCTTCCTTTAAACAAGTTTCTAGAAAGGGGATTCTTTTCCCAGGACAGCATAGTGAATAGATGCAAAGCCTGGCACTTATGCAGCCATTTTAGCACCATGAAGGAAATCATCCTTGGCCTAAAGCTATAGCCTTGGAAGGCAAATCAGCAGAAGAGAAAGTAAGAGGTCCCTGAAGGAGAGTGGCATTACTGAACCACTGAAACAAATCAACCCTGACATTCACCACACCTCTGATCTTTTTGCTTATGTAAGCCAATAGATCCTCTTTATTTTTCAACCCAGTTTGAATTGAGTTTTCCATTTGTTACAAATTAAAGCAGAGTCGGTTGGCTATTGTTAACTGCCATAGAAACCTGGAGGGAAAAAAAAATAGCAATGTCAGCCTACTATCAAATCAAGACACTTTGTGAAGGCCACAGGACCTGCACAGCAATGTTTCAAGTGATCCTCATCTCCTTCAGCTAGAAGACAGATTGTGCTAAAAATCAGGCTAAGAGTTGATTGCAAGAGTGTTGGCATTACAAAGGAAGATGAGTTTGCAGTATTAACAAATCTGTGTTAAAATCAGGGCCCTGTTAATGTGATTATCAGGACCCTATTACATGGGGGTAGGGATATTGGGATAGATGCCTTTGAGAATCTGGAATCCTCTGGGTCAATAGAATAGCCCCTTATCACTTGCTAGGAGAACAGTCTGCCATAGCTGCCCATCCTTTTCTTCTAGATTGATAAGTAGGGTCAGGTCTCAGAATGATTTTAGTGGAAAAGTATCGTCCTTGCAGTGCAGTGAAAGACATTCTTCACCAAAGAGCTGCAGAACATGGCAAAAAGATGAGAAAATGTTTATGGCAATGAATCCCAAGATTTCTGGACAAAAGAGGTTGGAATATCAAGCTGGTATGGAAGATTAAATGACTCAGAAAGACCAGGTTTAACATACTGGCAAGGATGCCAGGAACTGGTTTTAATATGCTATTCAAATGTCTCCCTGAAGCTTGGAATCAATGGAGTTCTATAGGAAAGTGGAGATGCTTTAGCTGAGTAATGAGGAGGAAGTCAAAAACCACATAGAGGTAACTATGTTAGAACAGAAATATTTTGTAATACCAGAGAACCCTCTAGCTGACTCTGTTCCCTAGAAAGACACAGAAGATGGTTCCTTCATTAAGGTAATGAGGAATATGCTAGTGCGAGAGTTCAATGGTGACCATCCATCTTCTACAGACCAGGGTGGATGGCAGAAGATGCGGCTGTGACCTGTAACCCTAATGTCAATGAGATGATAGAATTTTGAAATAGAAAGGCCAGGGGTCAGCCCTTAATTGTCAGAGATAATGTGTGTATAATTACCATAATGAATAGCAAGGTGAGATGGAAATCAAGGTCCCTGATCCATGGAGATGGGACAATTACTAATGACGTTTCTAGGGGTGAGAGAAATTGACAGCCAATGAGGATGTTGCTTAATTTATAATCGAAATACATCAAGAATGGTTGAGTAGAAGATTGATTGCAATGGAAAAATTACCATGACCTGTTGCCCAGACCTGAGTCGGATTTTAGAGCACCTGGTTGAAGGGTGCTGACCCCCCCTAAAGAGCCCTGCCACATCATGTTGAGTGTATGCAGCATATAGTCACCCAGTGCTTCCCCACTAAGTACTACAGTTATCAGAATAACTGTACACTGAGTACAGGGAAAATCCAAATCTTTGAAAGCTGTTAGATATAAAGTCTCAGTTGACATTAATACCTTAGAGACCCAAAAATGACATTACAATCCCATGTTCAGGGATGGTGTATATGGAGGTCAGATGTTACACGGAATCATGGTCCAACTTCATCTTTTCAGATCCAGATTGCATAACATAATTGAGATGAATGTACTTAACAGGTATTTCCCTGGCCTTTAGAGTAAGAATCATGATGATACGGGACACCAAATGAAGCCCCTTAAACAAGATAGTGCTTAAGCCACCCCGAGCAAGACAGTGAATTAGAAGTAAAATTGCAGAAATTACTGCCACTCTACAGCACCAAAAAACCAACTGGATCACAGCCAACAATCTTAAACAAGTGGAAGTCCCAGTCCCAGCTACTGTACCTCCCAGCTACTATACCTCCCAGCTACTGTACCTCCCAGCTACTGTGCCAGATATGGCATCTTTCCTGACAAATTCAACATAGCCTATGGCACTTGGTATACATCTATTGAGCTGCTGAATGTGTTATTTTTAGTCTGTCAGGAGAGCAGATTATCAGCAACTTACATTTGTAAGACATTCGCAGTTTTGCCCCTGAACTTTCTTACTCTCTGCCACAATATAGTCCAAAGGAAACTTGATCCTCTTGACAGTCCATAGACTTCATGCTGGGCAACTATATTGATGAAATCACATTAATCAGAGTGAGTAATTGTAAGTGATAAGTATTCTGGAAGCCTTGATAGGATACCTGAGTGCCAGAGGGTAAAAGATAAGTCTTATAAAAATTCAGGGGGTCTAACACACCTGTGAAGAAGAAATTATTGTGCCTCACACTCCTTAGGGTTAAATGGGAACCAGTGCTGGCTAAGCCTCAGGTACAATGTCACTTATCAAATGAATCCAAAAGCTGTTCACTTTAAGTCAAACTTATAGTAAGAGATAGCTTTTCAGCAGATCCAGGTTGCAGCGAAAACAATCCTACCCCTGGGGTCATAGAACCCTGTAGAATCTATGGGGCTAGAGTTATCAGTGGTACACACAGCTATGTGTGTGTGTGTGCGCGCGTGTGTGTGTTTGTGTGTACATGGAATCCCACTCCATCTCCACCTCCAGGTGTGCCTGTGCGCCCATGGCCATGCTGTCCACAGGCAGCTGCCCCTCCTGGGCACCTAACTCTCGGGCTCCCAGTGGTGTCTCACTCTGGTTCAGAGACTGCTGGTTTCAGGCCATGTACACACAGCTTGCCTCTTCCTTAGTCAGGTCTCCTCCCTTCCCTCTCATCCCCTCCCTTCCCTATTCTTCCCCAAATTCTGTTAGTGTCATAACACAAAACCTTAAGTTTCCAGAGCAGAGAGATTGCTACAGTTCAAGCGGCAGTTCCTAGCATGCCACTGAACCCTGTCGGAGCTGAGTGTATGACCACAGGGCATCAGGCAACCATCTAACTGGAAACAAACTTCTAAGTCAAATCTTGTCACATCTACCTTCTCTTAAGATTGAGGGGCAAAATAGCTCACTTCCTGTGATGGGACCAAATTCAAACAAAACTAGAGAGCTCAAATAATTTATACTCTCGGGAATCCCAAATCTCCATGCCACCTTCCTCCGGGGCACCAATACTTCTCTCCATTCAAACCTAAGATCTCATGGGGAGTTCTGTACGACCAGCTAATGTAGGCAGGTAAACTTGAGTGTCATTCATGAATAAAAAGCCTTCATTTGTTGCTGTGAATCACTAATGAACTTTTGCCCCACTCAAGGCTTTATAAACTTTCTAGTACACAGAACTATGCAGTATCCCAGTCATGAACTTTAGAGGGGAAATTGGCCTGAAATAACTGTGGTAATATTTGATTGTATGACTATGCCACCTTTTGCTTATCCATTCATGAGATGATGAAAATTTATGTTGCTTCCGTTAGGGGGCTATTATATATGATGGTGTTATGAACATTCATGTACAGGTTTTTGTTTGAACATGTATCTTTCAATTCTCTTGGGTGGAATTGAGTGGTCATATGATAATTCTATACTTGATTTTTTAGGGAACTGCCAAACTTTTCCACAACAGTTACACCATTTTCCATTCTTACCAGTAATATATAAAAGATTTCAATTTCTTCAAATCCTCACCAACACTTATTATTTTCTGGGGTTATTATTATTATTATTAAATTCATCCTAGTCTAGGTTATAAAATGATATCTCATTGTGGTTATCATATGAATTTTCCCGCTTGTTAATGAAAAATTTGCTTTTCTTTCTTATAAGTTGACCATGTATTTTTTTAAATGTTTGTTATATTTTATGTCTAAGAGTAAGTGTGGACATACCCAGAATATTTATTCTACCACAATTGCAGAACCTTTCTTTGCAGTCAAGGATTATCATTAGAATTCCGGGGGGAAACAAAAGATTAATGGTAAAGATAGAGATGCATGATTAGGGGAGTGATATGTTTTTAGTTAGCTGGAAATGGCACTAGGAGAAGATCTCATATAAATGTTTCTCACATGTGGAATGATTGGCATAGAAATGAGATGGCTAGAAGCAGGGCAAGAGTTTGTTGAGGAGATGGGTCACCAAATCACAACAGAAAGCTCATTTATGGGAGCACATATTTGGAGAGAAATGGGAACTACTCAAGCAACTCCTATGGTTCTATAGGAGCCTATGGTTCTATAGGTCCTATGCCTAGAGACTTCCAATGCTCTAGGTTCAATTTATCTTAATTCCACATTTGAATTATGGGATAAAAACTATATCCAAGTGACCATCCAGTCTACCCCACTGTTTGTTAGTATGTAAGCACGGCTGCAAATCATCTAGGCATTCATTAATTTGTTCAAGAACTAGTCTATCAATCATCAAGGGCCCAGCATAGAGAACATTGTTCTAAACACAAGATATAGGAATGGTCAAAAAACAGTAAAGATAACTGCTCTCCTGAGTCTTATGTTTTGATGTATGGAACAAGATAGCCTCTGAGTGTTCCTGGATCTACTCTTTTCTCTCCTGAGTTTCTACCCTCATACAGGACAGGACAGTCACTTCTTCAAAGCAGCCCCCATGCAGACTCAGAATGCAATTAGAATGATCCAGATAGAGACTATCAAGTGTGCACTTTCACGAAGAGACAATCTGGATTTAATTAGAAAGAGGATACCATTAACCCATTATTCAATCAACTGTAAGGCCCTCTAACCTCAAATTTTGGAAATGCAAATGAAGGCAAACACAGTCAGAGAGATTTTAATATCTAAGTGTCCAAGGGCCAGATTACAGCTCACTCCACATGAACAGTTCATGCTCTCCAAGCCTTTTCCCAGTAATTACTGTAAAAAGCTTTGAGATACCTTGAGCACAATCACAGTTTCAGGAAAACAAATTAGACAGTACATTAATTACATTGATTTCTGGAAATATTGATGGGAGGTGAACATGGGAGGCAAAAAGACCAAACAAAGAAGGGTTGGAGCCTATGGGACAGCCAGGATAAAATACTGTGCTTCAAGTTATAAAAAATGCAAACCAGGATGTCCGGGAGGACCGTCATCTGGAACCCAGATGGTTAAGAGGAGGAACATTGCTGACAGAGTGTCTGATGGTCAGAGGGAGGTTGGGAAGAGCCACTCAGTGCAGAACTCTGGATTGGACCCCACTGGGGAGGCAAGATCTCAGAGACTCCTGTAAGGGCCTCCACTGAGATGAAGGAAAGCAGTGGGGCAAAACCCTGCAGACTGCTCTATCAGAAAGACAGAGTGACACACTCACTGAATGCTAACTAATATTCTCCCACTTGTATGATTTGCTGAGGTCAAGCTGATCTCTGTCCCCAAAGCTGGTCTGGAGTTTTCCTACATCAGTGCTATTGCCCATGCAGATAACTCCCATTCTTTTTCCATTTGTCAATCGAGACTCAGTCCAAATGATATTTCTTAGACCAACTAGCCCACTTTGACCTCTCATTTGCCCAAGCATCTGTAATTTGCAAAGTCCATATAATGATGCTTGGGTAAGGCATGGAAACTTTATCCAGCTCCACTCATCCCCAATTGCACTCTCTATCCCCCCTGCCAACTCCCTCCCAGACTGATCATTCAGTAAATGCTCACCCAACCTTCATTCAACAAATGGTCAATTAGTATTGCTTGATTTCTTTCTTTATGCCAGGCCCCGTGCTGGTCTCTTGAAATACAGCTCCTAGTGCACAGGACTGAGGTGACTCCTGCTTCCTCAGTAGTTCTAGTCTATCTTTTAGGAAGATTTTTTTCTTGACTGAGAGCTGATAAAACACACAAATTAAAAGAACAAGTCACATCATTTTCTGTCCAGAAGATCAAGTCAGGGAATTCGGAGCAGTTCAGGGGAAATAAGAGTGACTAATCCTAAATAGCATCAAGATGAACTCTCAAGATCAAACTCCAATACTTTCTGGACCATCAGCACTGAGCTGGGACCTTAGAGATGGATGAGGCTTTTTACCTGCCCTAGTGATGACCTAGACCACCCCAAAATACTCTTCTTTCAGTCATCTTGCTTAATTCTTTCTCAACTGAACTAGTGTTTGGACTAAGTAGATTGAAAGTACATTGAAAAGACTCTTCTCCTGGAAGACAGGAAAGCTGGGCTCTAATCCTGTTTTTTGTTTTTTTTTGTTTTTTTTTGGTTTTTTTAATAATAAATTTTATTTTTATAATCCCCATACAATTGCAGCCCCCCCATTCTGACCCCAATCCCTCCCCTCCCACCCCCGCCCCACTAAAAGTGTCTCTGGTTCGTAGTTTTTTGTTGATTTTGATTTTCACTTTCTTATAGTTATTCGTTTTCCTGTTCCCTTATTTAAGTTTTCTAGATTCCTGCTATGAGTGAGACCATCCGGTATTTTTCTTTTTCTTTTTGGCTTATTTCGCTGAGCATGATCCCTTCCAGTGCCATCCATGTTGCTGCAAATTGCATGTGTTTATCTTTTTTGAATGCTGAGTAATATTCCATGGTATATATGTACCACATCTTCTTGATCCAGTCATCTATTTTTGGGCATTTGGGTTGTTTCCAAAGCTTAGCTATTGTAAACAGTGCTGCTATAAACATAGGGGTGCAGGTGTTCTTTGGAATTGATGTTTCTGTGTCCTTTGGGTAAATACCTAGGAGTGGAATTGCTGGATCATATGGAAGCTCTATGTTTAGTAGGTCCAGAAATCTCCACACAGCTCTCCATAGTGGTTGGACCAGTTTGCACTCCCACCAACAGTGCAGAAGAGTTCCTTTTTCTCCACACCCTCGCCAACATTTGTTGTTGCTAGTTTTTTTAATATGTGCCATTCTCACTGGTGTAAGATGGTATCTCATGGTAGTTTTGATTTGCATTTCCCTGATTACAAGTGATGTTGAACATTTTTTCATATGCCTGTTGGCCATTTGCATTTCCTCTTCAGAGAAGTTTCTTTTTAGCTCTTCTGCCCATTTTTTGACTGGATTCTTTTCTTTGTTGTTGTTAAGTCTCATCAGCTCTTTGCAGATTTTTGTGATCAGTCCTTTATCATTAGTGTTGGGTGCAAAAATGTTCTCCCAGTTGGTGGGGTTTCTCTTTGTTTTTGTTATTGTCTCTTGCTGTGCAGAAGCTCTTTAATTTGATGTAGTCCCAGCTGTTTATCTTCGCCTTCACTATCACTGCTTTGGGTGATGTGTCTGTAAAGATGTCTTTGATGTGCAAATCACGTAGTGTTTCGCCTATATTTCCTTCTATATATTTTATGGTTTCAGGTCTTATGTCTAGTTCTTTAATCCATTTTGAGTTGATTTTTGTGTATGGTGTGAGGTAGTGGTCAAGCTTCATTCTTTTGCATGTAGCGACCCAGTTTTCCCAGCACCATTTATTGAACAAACTTTCTTTGCTCCAATGCATAGTCTTTGCTCCTTTGTCAAAGATTAGTTGACCATAAATCTGTGGGTTTATTTCTGGATTTTCTATTCGATTCCATTGGTCTGTATGTCTGTTCTTGTTCCAATACCATGCAGTTTTGATGATTATGGCTTTGTAGTAGAGTTTGAAGTCTGGGAGTGTGATGCCTCCATTTCCTTCTTTTTTTTTCAGGAGAGCTTTGGCTATTCGGGGTTTTTTGTGATTCCATATGAATTTCATCAATAATTGTTCTATTTCTTTGAAGAATGACATTGAAATTTTGATTGGAATAGCATTGAATCTGTATATTGCTTTTGGAAGGATGGCCATTTTAATAATGTTTATTCTTCCAATCCATGAGCAGGGGATGTCTTTCCATTTCTTTGTGTCTTCTTCTATTTCTTTTAACAGTGTTTTATAGTTTTCTTTGTATAGGTCCTTTACCTCTTTTGTTAGATTTATTCCCAAATATTTGATTTTTTTGTTTCAATAAAAAAGGGATGGTTTTTTGATTTCTTCTTCTTCAGATTTATTGTTTGTGTATAGGAAGGCTACTGACTTTTGCGTGTTGATTTTGTATCCTGCCACTTTACTGAATTGATTGATGAGTTGAATTAGTTTTTCTGTGGACTTTTTGGGGTTCTCTATGTATATTATCATATCATCTGCAAATAGTGATAGTTTGACTTCTTCTTTTCCTATTTGGATTCCTTGGATGTCTTTCTCTTGTGTTAATGCTCTGGTTAGGACTTCCAGTATTATATTGAAAAGCAGTGGTGAGAGTGGACATCCTTGTCTTGTTCCAGATCTTAATGGAATTGCTTTCAGCTTTTCACCATTGAGAATGATACTGGCTGTTGGCTTGTCATAGATGGCCTTTATGATGTTGAGGTATGTTCCTTGTATCCCAAGAATTTCAAGGGCTTTTATCATGAATGGGTGTTGCACTTTGTCGAAAGCTTTCTCAGCATCTATTGATATTATCATATGGTTTTTATATTTCTTTTTGTTGATGTGTTGGATAACGTTGATTGATTTTCGGATGTTAAACCATCCTTGTGTCCCTGGAATGAATCCTACTTGGTCGTGGTGAATTATCTTATGGATGCATTGTTGGATTCTGATAGCTAAAATTTTATTGAGGATTTTTGCATCAGTGTTCATTAGGGAGATTGGCCTGTAGTTTTCCTTTTTTGTGTTGTCCTTGTTTGGTTTTGGTATTAGTGTAATGTTGGCTTCATAGAACGTGTTTGGTATTGTCCCTTCCTTCTCAATTTTTTGGAAGAGTTTGTGAAGGATAGGCACTAATTCGTCTCTGAATGTTTGGTAGAATTCATTTGTAAATCCATCAGGTCCCGGGCTTTTGTTTTTGGGAGGTTTTTGATTACCATTTCAATTTCGCTGCTTGTAATTGGTCTGTTTAGGTGTTCTATTTCTTCTTTTTTTTTTTTTTTTTTAAGTTTTTTTTTTTTTTTTTTTTTTTTAGAGGCATGTTTTATTTTTATTTATTTATTTGTTTGTTTGTTTTGTTTATACATGCACTGGGTACAGTCAGAAGCGCGGGAGGGTGAGAGAATTCACCAGAGCCAGAGCGGGGAGCAGAGCAGGCAGAAGGACCGAAGTACACTGCTGAGGGGAGCAGCGGGCAGCAGGAGAGGTCTGCGCGCCATGTGGGACCCTCCTCTGGTGGCCGGGGAGCAGCCGGGGATCGAACCGGCGCCGCAGAGGCTGCGGGCAGCTTTGCAACCCAGCGCTCAACCGCTGCGCCACCGGGGAGGCCCTCTATTTCTTCTTTATCTAGCTTTGGGTGATTGTAGAGTTGTAGGAATTTGTCCATCTCCTCTAGATTGTTAAACTTGTTTCCATATAACTGTTCATAGTAGTTACTGATTATTCTTTTGATTTCTGCTGTGTCTGTTGTGATTTCTCCTCTTTCATTGATGATCCTGTTTATTTGTGCTTTCTCCCTTTTTTCCTTTGTGAGCCTGGCTAGGGGTTTGTCTATTTTATTGATTTTTCAAAGAACCAGCTCTTGGTTTCATTGATCTTTTGGATTGTTTTTTTAGTTTCAATTTCATTTATTTCTGCTTTTGTTTTTATTATTTCTTTTCTTCTACTGGTTTTGGGGTTTTTTTGTTGTTCTTTTTCTAGATCTTTGAGCTTCGAGATTAGGTTGTTTCTTTGAGTTCTTTCTTGTTTCTTGATGTGAGCTTCTATTGCTATATATTTTCCTCTTATTACTGCTTTTGCTGCATCCCATACATTTAGGATATTGGTGTCCTCCTTGTCGTTCAATTCAAAGAATTTTTTAATTTCTTCTTTGATCTCCTCATTAGTCCAGTGGTCTTCCAGTAGTGTGGTTTTTAATCTCCATGAGGTAGGAAAGTTCCTTGCCTTCTTTTTATGGTTTATTTCTAGTTTGATGCCTTCATGGTCAGAAAAGATGGTTGATATGATTTCAATCTTGGTGTATCTGTTGATGTTTGTCTTGTGCCCCAGTATGTGATCGATCCTGGAGAATGATCCGTGTGCGCTTGAGAAAAATGTGTACTCCATTTTTTGGGGGTTTAGTGTTCTATAGATGTCTGTTAAGCCCAATTGCTCTAGGTCCTTATTTAAAGCTTTGGTTTCTTTACTTATTTTTTGTCTTGTTGATCTATCCATTGTTGATAGTGGTGTGTTGAAGTCTCCCACTACGTATGTGTTTTCTCTGATGTCTGTTTTCAGAGAGGATAATAGTTGTCTGATATATTTTGGTGCTCCTTCGTTTGGTGAGTATATGTTAATGAGTGTTATTTCTTCTTGAAGTATTGTCCCCTTGATCATAATGTAGTGACCATTGGGGTCTCTTTTTATCTTTTTGAGTTTGAAATCTGTTTTATCTGATATAAGTATAGCTGTTCCTGCTTTCTTTTTTGGTCCATTTGCTTGTAGGATTGTTTTCCATCCTTTAACTTTGAGCCTATTTTTATCTTTTGTAGCTAAATGTGTTTCCTGGAGACAGCAAAAGGTTGGGTTTTGTTTCTTAATCCAGGCTGCAACTCTGTGTCTTTTTATTGAAGAGTTTAGTCCATTTACATTTAGAGTTAATATTGATATGTTAGCATCTGTATTTGCCATTGTGTTTGTCTTTCCTTTGATTTTATTTATTTATTCTTTTAATAACTTTTTTTTTTTTTGGCCTTCTTTCATTGTTATTCGTCCCTCTGAGGTTCTGGCTTTAGGACTCCTTGTAGTATTTTTTGGAGTGGGGGTTTAGTTGCAATGAAATTCCGGAGTTTCTGTTTGTCTGGGAAGGTCCATATTCTTTCTTCAAAGAGAAAGGAGAGCTTTGCGGGATAGAGAATTCTTGGTTGGCATCTGTTTTCTTGGAGTCTGTTGACTATGTCCCTCCATTCTCTCCTTGCCCGTAGTGTTTCTTCGGAGAAGTCTGATGTCAGCCTGATTGGCTTTCCTTTGAATGTTATCTGTTTCTTCCCTCTTGCCAGCTTCATTATTTTTTCCTTGTCCTGGATTCTTGGGAGCTTTACTATTATGTGTCTTGCTGTATTTTTCCTTTCGTCGTGGAAGTTTGGTGTTCTTCTTGCTTCTTGTATATCAATTTTCAGCTCCTTCTTCACATTTGGGAAGTTCTCTTCAATTATCTCTTTGAATATTTTCTCTGTTCCTACATCTCTCTCCTCTCCTTCTGGTATTCCTATAACTCTTATATTTCCTTTCCTCATGGAGTCAGATAGTTCCCGAAGTCTTTCTTCGTTCTTTTTCCTTCATACTTCTCTTTCCTTTTCTGTTTTGGTTCTTTTTATTTCTGTGTCTTCAAGATTACTTATTCGTTCTTCCATTTCATCTATTCTGCTTTCATTGCTTTTCCCAGAATTCTTTAGTTCTTCCATTAATTCTTTGATCTCCTGCATTTCTTTTACTTCCCTCTTTAGGGACTCAATTTCATTCTTCTGACCATTGTTTTCCCTCTCTAGGGACTCAATTGCATTCTTCTGATCGTTGATTATTTTTCCCTTATCATTGTTTTCCTTTATGACTTCTGTCAGTTTTTTAATCACGGCAATTTTAAATTCTCTTTCTGGAAGGCTCAGAAGTTCTTCCAAGTTACTGTCGTTGCAATCTGGGGGCTGCTTTTCTTTTTGTGGTGTGCACTTTCCCTGGGGAGTTGCTAGGTTGCGTGTGGTTCTTCTCCTCCCTACTGTCTGTTTTCTAATTTGCCGTATGCGTTGGGACACTGTGTAGTTGGGACTGGCCGGCATCTTGGGTGAGCTTCTCTGCTCTCCTCTGGTTCCTCCAGGAGTCATCTGTCAGTTTCAAGCAGTCTTTACTGGAGAAAGGTCCCTGTTCTAAAATGCCGATGTGGGGACACACTCCCCTGTGTGCCTGGTCTGCCCCGGCGGTGGGTTCCTGCTCCCCCTCTGGGCTTGGACTGCAGGCCAGAGGGGGTCTGGCGTGGGCAAACTTCCCCCGCTCACCTCTGGCTCCTGAGGAAGCCTTCTGCAGGTAGTCTTTACTGAAGAAATGTCCCTGTTCTAAGATGGTGATGTGGGACACACTCCCTGTGCGTCCGGTCTCAGGCACACTCTTCTGCGCGCCTGGTCTGCCCCGGCGGTGGGTGCTCGCTCCCCCTGTGGGCTCAGACTACTGGTCGGAAGGGGCCCGGCGTGGGCTAACTCCCCAGCTGGCCACTGGCTCCTCTAGGCGCCTCTGCTGGCTTCAAGTCGCTAGGTGGCGCCAGAGATCTCTCCTGGAGCCCTTGGGGAGCTGATTTTCCACCCCGTGGGACAGGGAATAGAGCGGGAATGGTAGGGTAAGCCTCAACGGCTTTGGGGTGCTGTGTCTGCCTTGTGCCCCACCGTCGTGGGGAACCCACGCCCCTAGTTTCGTGCCCCGGGTGTCAGTTCCAAAGCCCTCAGTTCCAGGACTCAGGCTGTAGCCCAGTTCAGTGGCGCGGGAATGGCGCCTTTTGAATCCCGCTCCCGTGCCTGGGCGCCTGGGCCTGCTCACTCAGTGAGGGCCTCCGCGCGTCTCCCCTCGAGCCTAGGTCGCAGGCGCAGGGACAGTTGCGGTCTGGATCCGCGTTTGCTTTTCAACTGCACTGCTTTTCCCCGCGCGATCCCGATTCCGATCCGCCCTTGGTTTTCCAGCGCGCCGCTGTTCCGCGCAATCCTGACCGCGATCCGCGCCTGTTTTTCCGGCGCGCCGCCTTTCCGCGCAAGCTTACCGGGGGCGGCCCGGGGCTGTGTGCTGGTGCTGGTCTCCTCCCCGGGGGCGGGGTCTCTCTTCAATGGCGCCCGGAGCCGTTCGCTCACCTCCGCAGCGGATCCTGCGGGGTTCTCCACAGCTCCCGTTCACGGGGTGTGGTGGCTGCAATAGTTCCTTTCCACTCACAGTCCCGCTTGCTGCGTCGTTTGTTCTTGTTGGTCGTTTTAGTGTGTTGTTTCCCTCCTCTCTGCCGGTCGGAGAGTGCCGCCTCTGTGGGCGGGGGAGGGGAGCAGGGTTCTGCGCTTCCCTCCCCTCTAGTCCTCTTTTATGGCCACTTTCTTCTTCGGGCAGTTCGCTGGCGTCACCCGTTTATCTTCCGTGTCCCAGTTCTCACTGGGACCTGCCGCTTTTCCTCCCTATTCACTTTTTTTAATGGGAGATCTTACTCTCAGCGTCTCCTCGCCGCCATGTTGCTCCGCCCCCCTAATCCTGTTTTTTGGACAAGTCATTTAAAGTTATCAGATTCAGTTGCCTCAGCCGATAAGGACTGAAAGAAAGATATCTGATCTATTCAGTGGAGTGGGCCTAACCCAAGGTCTCTTGAAGTTTTTCCCAAAGCTCATATATATTATTTTCATCTTCTTATTCTCAAATATAATATCCAGGGAACTACCTAAAGCATCAATGTACAGTTCAATTATTTTTAGGTACTGGCCACCCCAGTAATCAACACAGGTCAAAAGAGAACATTTGTGCCACTGAAGCACCCCTCTGTGCCCCTTCTTTATTACAGCTCTCTGTTCCAAGAGGGGCACACTATCCTCATGCCTACAGTAATAAGTCCTACCTAAGTAAACCTGGTCTAGGTATTTTAGTTTTGTTAGTTTTTTAAATGTCATATGAATGGAATCTTTATGATAGTGTTTATTCTTTTGTATCTGGATTCCTTGGATCAAAATTGTGTTTTTGATATTCATCTATATTGTGTGGAGCTGGGTTCATTTTTGTTGCTATATAATATTCCACTAAGTGAATATACCACAGTTTATTTATTCATCCAACCGTTGATGGATATATGAATTATTTTCAGTTTGACTCTTGTAGACAATGCTGATAGGAACTTTCTTGCCCATGTATGTTTTTATACAAGAATTTCTGTGTCATAGTATATGCACATCTTCAACTTTGTTAAATGCCAGTGTTTCAAAGTGATCCTGCTAGTTTATACTCCCAGCAACATGTAAGAAATTTCTCCTTGTCAATGCTTAGGGGTTCAAGACTTTAAAACACATTTTCACCTGTCTGATAGGTGTATAATAGAATCTCATTGTGATTTTAATTTCTATTGCCTTGATTACTAATAAGCTTGAGTCTTTTAAGTTTATTCACTATTTGGGCTTCCTTTTTTGTCATGATTCAAGTATTTGACCATTTTTTAAATTGTGGTATCTTTTAAAATTTATTTGGAAGTATTCTTCTTCTTTTCATTTTCTGTGAGCTCCTTTTATTTTTTTGCTAATGAATTTTATTGACATAACATTGAATTATAACATTACATGATTTTCAAACTCTAGCTTCAAACTCTAGTTTCTACCTATCACCACCTATCATCAACTCTTTTTATCCATTTCACCCACCTTCTTACTCCCTTCTATTCTGGTAACCTCCAATCTGTATTTAAGAGTTCTGGCTTTAATCTTATGTTTGTTCAGTAGAAATCCCATGCAATGCAGATATTACTGTCCTGGGTATTAGTGAAAATCACTGATTCAAAAAGATGTATGAATCTCTGTGTTCATAGCAACAGTATTTACAACAGCCAAGATATGGAAACAAACTAAGTGTCCATTGAAGGATGAAAATGGATGTGGTAAATATAAGCAATGGAATGCTACTCAGCTATAAAAGGAGATGGAATCTTTCCATGTTCATGCTTTTTGTTGTCAGTTACTTGTATGGAAAGTATCTTCCCCCATTCTGTGGCTAGTCTTTATACTCTCCTAATGGTGTCTTTGTTGAACAAAGATCTTTAATGTAGAATAATCTTCTCTTTCACAGTTAGTACTTCTCTGTGTCATAGGAAATTTTTGTTGCCCTGTAAGTCATATATAAAAGTATTCACCTGTATTATCTTTTGGCTTTGCTTTTCTGTTTTAAGATTCCAATCTGTCCAGGATTTTCTCTGTTCATCTGAAATATATTGGATTTTATTATTTAATACAAAGAATTGGGTATGTTTTTGGGAAAGATCTGTGGTGTAAAATTCAGGTTCTTGTCATTGGGCTATTGAATAAATGAGCATACCACTGAGCTATCAGGAACCTGCTATTGTTGCCACCTGTACCGACACCACAGGTGAACTCTTATCCTACACAAGTGGACAGAAGACACTGGAACTCCAAGTTCATGTGCCACCATGGCCTCCAACTACACTCTAACTTGCTAATCACCAGTAGCTGCAAAATGACCTTTCCCTCATTCCTTACTTCTCAATACAACTTAGTGCATTTATTGGTGAAAGCTACTTTGAACCTAGGGGCTGCTGAGAAGTCTGAGAAACAAGGTTTGTAACTTTTCAAATTCTCTAACTATTTGAAAGTAGACTGGGGGTTGAGACACCAATCTTCCCCAGTGGGGACATGGGGAGGAGGTGGGTAATAGGAGGGGAGGAAGGAAAGATGTGATCCATGCTTTTCCTGCAGTTCTGTAGGAGGCAGCAAGGAAAGGGAACTAACCACAGTGTTTTCTCATCACTGATGGTTTTGCAAGAATAAATTCTGACAGGCAAGCTGACAGTTCCTGGGAAAGGAGTAAAGTGGACCATGAGCTCATGTGTATCTCATTCTCTTAGCGAGACAGAACCAAATAAGGATGAGCTGGGGTAAGTCATACCAGAGGGAGAAGCCTCTGTGATTTGATATGTTCCTGTCACTTTTCTTCTGTTTGGCTCCATTGCACTTTCTTATGAGAAGCCAGGAGAGGGGAGGAAGTGGGGGCAGTCCTTCCACACTGCTCTCTCATGCTGGGCTGGTCAGGGTGACCTTTACTTGAAACTTGGTTGTGAAGGTCTCTCTGACCAGTACCCAGAGCTGCCATTATGGCTTCTGAATTACTGCATGCTGGGCTCTGGGCTAATTGCTCTATGAATGGGTTTCATTCAGTAATCAACAAACACCCATTCAACAAATATTGGAAAGGTAGAATGCCTTTTGTGTGGTAGGCTCTGGTTTAAATGAAGAAAAGATGCAAAATTATCTGTCCCTATAATAGATGTAAATGAGAGCCATGACCCTTGGATGCAGGTATTTTTACATGTGTTTATTTTTTGTAGGCCAAAATAAATCCCTGAGCATCCCCACCCTTTTGCTTATCAAGTAGCCATCACCACATCTACCCCAGGGCTTTAGCTCCTTTTCCCTCATTCTGGGACCATACTTGGATCACAAGTGTTATGTGGGTCCTGGTCCTAAACTGATGTATAGCATGGTTCTTCTCACATCTTCTGTCGACATCACCTTCTGCACAGCTGCTTTTGGTGGACTACTGACTCACTCATCATAATGCTCTGCCCATTTGCCACCTCTCTTATGCCATTCCAGCCTATTGGCTCTTATATCTCAAAGGTGCATGCCACCTACGACACTGTCATTTTCCAGAGAGTCTTGTGTGACTTGCAAAAAGATCCCCCCAAACAGCCCCCCCAAGCTGTTCTTCAGAAAAATTTTCCAAGTGGGAAAATTGCCATCAGAGAAGCAGCCATAACCCCTGAGGATGCTACCTCATGGAAACCTGAGCTATAGCATCATGAATTTCAGCTAAAGCTGGATTAAGAAAATACGCACCCTGTTCTAACAGTGCTGGCATTCTCCTGCAGCCTCTCTAGCTGAATCCAGGCCTGCCATGCAGGCTCAGGTGAAATTCTGAAGCTCAGAGACACCAGCGTATTAAAGGAGAAAATGCTTATGTTCTTCTTAAGAGTTGTTACACTGATTCATGATTTAAAAAAATTAAAAGGAAACATCCTAGCACAATAAGAAACGGGTGGGTCATCCTCAGTCTGATAAAGGATATTAACAAAAACCCTACAGCAAATACATCAGGAGCATTCCCTTTATAGTCAGGAATAAGACAAAGATGCCCAGTAACACCTCTTCTTTTCACCAATGGAGGCCCTATCCAGCACAGAAGCAAAAAAGGATATTGGAAAGAAAAAAAAAATACCTTTAACTGAGCATAAGTCAATTAGTACAAGCAGTCCAAAAAATGCATTGAAAATGAATAAACAAAACCATTATTACTTGCATGATGTTATTTGCAAAGAAAAAAATCAAGAAAATCTACAGTAAAATTATTAGAAGAACAGAGGTGAAAATATTTAAATATCAATTGCATTCAAATATACAGCAATAAATACTTATAAGATATAATTTTTAAATATTCAAAATAGCAAAACCAAACCAAACCAAAATAAAGAATAAACCTAACCAAAACATTCAAGGCCTTTAGTAGAGAAAACTATAACATATTATTGAAATCATGTGGTTTTATTAAAATTTTTCCTTTTCTTTTCTATAGAAAGGTACCATTGAAAGATTTTTAAACAGACCTAAATAAATATAGTAAAGAATATATAGCATATTTATACTTGGGAAAACCTAAAATTATAAAGATAGAAATTAACCCCAAATTAATACATATAGTCAATATACTTTCAGGCAAAATCTCAATAGGGCTTTCTGTGAAACTGAACAAAATTACCGCAACATTTATCTGGAATAAAAAATCAAAAATGGTCAAAAAAATTTTGAAAAGGAGACTCCTCCAATCAGTTATCAAGATTCTGTATATAATGTGAAGAGAGTATGTTATTGAATAAATGGTGTCAAGTTGAAAAAACTCTATCAGAACCTAGCAATAGATTTTGCCTATATTGACATTCTTTTAAAAAAATTTTGGAAGATTCTTTTTTAAATTATTTTATTTATACAAGAACCGGGGCACAGGCCAGATGTATGGGAGGGTGAGAGGATTCACCAGAGACAGAGCAGGGAACAGAACAGGCAGATTGACTGAAATATACTGCTGAGGGGAGCAGCAGCTGAGACAGGAGAGGTCTGTCGTGCCATGTGGGTTGCTCCGCGGCAGGTGAGGATCAAACCAGCACTGCAGAGGCTGAGTACAGCTTCACAGTGCTCACTCAACCCGCCGCGCCACCACTGGGGAGGCCCTATATTGACATTTGATATATAATAGAGGTAGAATTTTTTTTTTTAAGATTTATTTATGCAGACAAGAGCTGGGGCACAGGCCAGAGATTTGGGGGGTGAGAGGATTCACCAGAGACAGAGTGGGGAACAGAACAGGCAGATTGACCAAAGTACACCGCTGAGGGGAGCAGTGGTTGAGACAGGAGAGGTCTGCTGTGCCATGTGGGTTGCTCCCTGGCCGGCTGGGGATCGAACTCGTGTTGCAGTGGCTGTGGGTGGCTTCATAGTGCAGTACTTAACCCCTTGCACCACCAGGGAGGCCCGATAAAGGTCGAATTTTGAATTAGAAGTAAGTGGTGCTGAAAACATTGCTTATTCACATTTAAAATATTAGCTCTGTAGTTCATACCATAGACAAAAATAATTTCCAAGTGGATTAAAGACCTATGAAAGACAAAACATGAAAACTTTTAAGGGAAAATATCAGAGAGTATCTCTATGACTTTGGACTAGAAGACTTTGTCTTCAGGGATAGGCATCAACAATAATGCAGAAATTGATAGATTCAACTACACTAAAAATAAAAAATTTTGTGTAAGAAATTTTGTAATTGAGAAGTCAAATTATTGACTGGGAGAAGCTCTACATAATACATAAAATAAACACAGGGTCATTATATAAAATATGTTAAAAAAAAAAAAAAAAACCTGTGCAAATCAATAAGAAAAGGACCAACAATACAAAGAAGAAAATTGGTCCAGCAGAGAATTCACAGAAAAGGAAATTTCAGCAGTCAATACAAGGAAAAGATGAATAGCCTCATAAATAATCAAAGATATACAAAATTAAAACAATATGATTTGCCCTTTCACATTGTTCATAATCAACAGATTGGCAAAAATTAAGTTGATACAAAGTTGATTCTTGCACTTTGGAAAGGATTTATTATATAGAAGATGTGTATATCCTAGAAGTTAACAATTACTTTACTACCAGCTAATTAGAAATTCTCATGCAGGTGCATGAGAAAACAGGTATGAAACTTCATTTTAACATAATTTGTATAGAGAAATATTGGAATCAACCTAATGTTCATCAGTAGGAGGATGGGTGAAATAAATTTACCTTGTAATAAGGATCAACATAGCTAAAGCTTGCAAAATGTGAGTAAAAGAAGCAAATTAATCTCAGAAGAAAGGGAAGAGAAAGGAATTGCAAATTGGTTCCTAAAGCTTCAACCTTCTATGTAATGTTTTATTTCAGTTACCCAAAAAGCTGGATAGTAGGCACATAGATGTAAACTATTTTCATTTTATAGGGTTACCTGAACTATCTCCTAATTTTTAAATATATGTGGAAAAGAGCTATGATGTGTGCCAGCCCTTATCTCAGGAACTCTTGTGTCACCCTGACACACTTGGTGTTCTCCTCATCCCCACCCAGTCCTCCTGGTGTCAACAACCCTACACAGACCCCTCTTTGCGAAAGGGAGGGTTGGAACAGTCCATAGGGAAGAGCCATACGGTCACCCAGCTGCATGCACTACTGGGATCCTAAGGTTTAATTAGTCCTTTACTTCAGGTCCAAGTACTATCCTCCCATTTTTAGGGGACTGGTTAGAACTAAAAGTTTTTGCATCTGGGTCTCAGATCCATGCATGGGGTCCTCTCTGCCTTCCTCCTTCACTCTTGGGGAGAAGAAACCTGTGGTCACCCTTCTCGGAGACAGGGAACATTTTCTCTGGACCCTCTCCTACAATCTTCCCTGTCCTTTTTCATTTCATTTAATACTTTGCATTATAAAATTTTCAAACACAAAAAGTACAGAGAATAGCAAACCAAACCCTCACATCACCATCCAGTTTCAACAAGTATTAATAGTATTACTTTGCCAATCTTATTTTATCTACCTTCCTGATTTTAGTTTGTGCATTTTGTATAATGCATCCTAGACATTCTTTCATTCCATCCATAAATACTTCAGGGGTAGCAGATGACTTTTAAAAATTATCAGAATACTGTTACAGGGCAGGGAGAGGGGCACCCCAGACCCCGCAAACCTGCCTACTCTAAATGGGTTCTGCCATCTGCCGCATCAACACAAAACATATGAGACGTTAATGGGAAGGAACTTTAATACAATTAGTAATCTACACAGGAAAGGCAAAAACTCTAGTTTCTAAATCAAACACCCAAAGTTACCACTCCCCTCATGGGTAAAACTCCATCCAAATGGGATTGGCCCAGAGCAAGGCCCCAAAGCCTGCCATAAGTCTAAAGCATCTTCCAGTGGGGACCCACAGAAAAGATCAGAAACAACCAGACAAGTCTGGAGGGAAAAGAGCAAAATCAAAATCAAGACAAAAACTGCCATTGTCACGTCCCCACGGGTCTCTCACCCACATCTGTGTCACCCAGTCCAGGACCAAAAGGCAAGTGTAGTTTCTTCACATGTCTCTCAGCTCCATGTGCCTCCTCCAGGTGTCCTGGCTCCATCCTGCTTCCTTCCTTCCTCTGCAGCTTCTACTCCCCCTGCTCAGCTCCACCCTCCTTTTTGGGTGGGGCAGGGAACCTGGAACCGCCCCCATTCCTGGGGACCACCCTGTTACAATACCATTATCACACCTCTTAAAAAATTAAAAATAGGGCCTCCCCGGGTGGCGTAGGCGGTTGAGCACAGTGCTGTGAAGCTGTCTGCAGCCTCTGCAGCACCAGTTCGATCCCGGCCGGCCGGCGAGGGTCCCATATGGCACGGCAGATCTCTCCTGTCTCGCCCGCTGCTCCCCTCAGCAGTGTATTTCGCCAGTCTGCCTGTTGTGTTCCCCGCTCTGTCTCTCACCCTCCTGCACATCTGTCCTGTACCCCGGTTCTTGTATAAATAAATAAATAAATAAATAAATAAATAAATAAATAAATAGATAAATAAATAAATAAATCTTTAAAAAAAAATCTTGAAAGAAAAATCCGTAAAAACTTTAAAAATCTTTAAAAAAATTAAAAATAATCCCTCAACATCTTCTAATACAACTATATAGCATTACTTTCAGATCCGAGAGCAAGCCCTGTTTGTTAGAAGCTCCCGGACATTTTAAACACAGAGAAATTAAATTTATTAAAGCATGCATGGGCTCCTGTATCACCCAGGATATGAGCTGAGTGCATCTGCTCTTGTGACTAACACTATTTAAGCCTCAGGGAACCTCTTCTCCACCCTTCTGGCCTCAGGGCCCCTGCATCCAAATACCCAGTGAGCATCTGAGCCTTGCTGTTCCTGAGCATGGAGACTGGTCCACTGCTGAGAGCCTGCAGGATTTTAGCAGCGGAAGCACTTAAGTAAAGAAAAGACAAATTAATTAACTTGTCAAATCCTTCCTCTTAGAGAGCGTGAATGCAGTAAATTCTTGCATAATGAAGTGGTCTGTGTCTGTCCCAGTAGTGCCAAAAAACCTTTTTCTTGCTTTTCTTTGTATTCTACTTCATATTCTAGGTTCTGGAGGCAGTCATGAACTAGCACAGAATCTTCAATACACTACACTGCTAATGGGAAAGTAAAAGATACAGCCTCTTTGGAAAATAATTTGGTAGTTCCTCAAAAAGTGAAACATGACCCAACAATTCTACTTCTAGGCATATACCCAAGAAAATTAAAAACATATGTAGACACGAAAACATGTGCATGAATATTCATAGCAGCATTATTCATAATAGTCAAAAAGTGGAAATAATCCAAATGTCCATCAGTTGATGAGTGGATAAACAAAATGTGGCATATTATGACATAATAAAAAATACATTTGGTTTTTGTCCCCAGTTCCTGGCATAGAACTTCTAAAACTCTAGAATTTCCAGAGCGTATATTTTGTTGTTCTTTAGAGACCCTTTTTTAAACCACACCTTTGCTTATGCTAATGAGATGATTCTGGGTGGGGTCCACAGGCTGATAGCTACTAGATTGGGGCTGGCCACCAAAAAGACAAAAGTTGTAATTAAAGACTGGAAATTTCTAGCCCCATCCCTGCACATTTGGGCTGGAGATTGGGCTGTAAAAACTCTTGAACAAGGAGATTCTGAAAACTTCTGGGCTGGTAACTACATTGAGGTGCAGGAAAGCTGCTTTACCTGGAGAGGGCATGGAGGCTCCCTGCCTTATCCTCTATACCTTATGTATCTATTTGCATCTCTTCTGTTTGCCTATTCATTTGTACTCTTTATAATAAACCAGTAAGTGTAAGTAAAATATTTTCTTGAGTTCTTTAAGTTGTTCTAGAGAATTATTGAACCCAAGGGAGGGTGGTGGGAACTCCTGTATTTGTAGTTAGGCTAGCAAAAATTTTAGCATCCTGAGAAGCCCATTTTAGGCTGTCATCTATGCTGAGGCCAGCCTTACAGAATGAGACATTAATCTATGGGGTTTATGTTAACTCAGGAGACTTAGTGTCAGGTTGAATTGAATTGTTGGATATTCATTTGGTGTCTGAGAACTGGTTGTTGCCAGTGTGAAAAAATGACAAATTTAGTGTCAGAAAAAATCCCACAGAAGTGGTATCAAAAAATACTACACAGATATCCAGACAAAGGAATATTATTCATATATAATATATGCTACAACATGAACTTTGAAAATTCTATGCTAAATAAAAGAATTCTGAAAAAACAGGCCACATATCGTGCGTTTCCAAGTATATGAAATGTCCAGAACAGGTAAATTTATAGAGACAGAAAGTAAATTAAGAGTTGCCAGAGACTTGGGAGATAGGGGAATGGGAAGTGACTGCTAATAGGTAGAAATATTTCTGAATTAGATAGTGATGGGGGCCATACAATCATATTGAAAACTCTGAATTGTGGACTCTAAGAAGGTGAACTTTATGGTATGTGAATCATATCTCAATAATGCTTTGTTTAAAAAGTGTAAAAACTATTTTTAACTCAAGAACAATGCAAAAATAGACTGAGGGCTGGATTTGACCTGCAGACTGGAATTTGCAGATTTCTGTTTTAGATGAAAAAAAATTGGAAAAATAATTTAAATTTCTTCATTTGTCCCAAGCCCTATAAATGTAAAGGTTGGGGGGTGGTCTTGAGTAAAAGCTAATCTATTTTCAAACTTTCTTGAATTTTCAAAATGCCTAATACACCCTCTAAGCTTAAGTCCTCTCTTAAGTCCCCCTCCAGAGCTGGTAGGTGGTCCTTCTCTTACCATTGTTTTATCTGGTTCCACACAATGGGGGAAGGTGTGAATGGAGGTGTGTGTGGGGGGGTGTCCTGAATAAAATATCTGAAACACAAACAAACCTTTCACACTAAGAAAACCAAGAGCACAAACCGGAAGCTTTTATACAATTACGTAATTATGGTGGTGATGGTGAACCTTGTAGGTGGTTATGGATGGGGGAGGCTAGAATCCTGATGCAAATAATTGTGGTCCATAGTGAGATGATTATCAAAAGGGAGATGTTTGAGAAGAGCTCCTTTTTGCTAGCAATTTTGCTATTTTCTCTCAATCTTGAGTTAGTCTGGAAAATGAGTCTCTGCCAGGGTCTGGGCAAGTGGGAGTCTGCAGTAATATTTAGAGTTCTATTTTGTGATTTTATGGAACTGCTGAAAAGGTCAAGAACATTTCTTTAAATGTCAATGGCCTGAGGGTCCAATTACCCAGGGGAGGACATTCTTGGAAGAGGAGCTTTGTAAGTCTGGCAGAATGGTGTGGGAGGAACTCAGCAACTGGGGAGCAAGGAGTGGCCCCAGGCTTCCCAGGGAGAGGGTCCTGGGCAGAGCAGCAGTGGGAGGAAAGCTTTTGCAGATCTGTTGGTGCTTTATCCCCTGGAAGGCCCTTAAAGCTGCCTTCTCTGAGCGGGGCTCACTGCCTCTGCCACCCTTCTTGTGAGGCAGGGTATCTATAGGAATCCGAGGAGCTCTGTGTGAACTGGAGGGGGTGCACCCTCCTCCCAAACTCCAGACTGTGAAATCTTCAGGGTCCTTCGTGCAGATCCCTGAGACTGATAGGGAAAGACCATACAGTCTATTCCTGAGCAGATATTTTCAAAATTAAGTGAATGTAGGAAATATTTAATTTAATATATTTTTCTCTGCTGGAAAATGTATTTAAAATATATTAATATTTTATATTAAAAATGCAGATGTCTGAGACCCACAAGGAGCAATTTGAACTCAAAGATCTTACAATTAACATTATTATTATTTTTTAATAACGGGGAGGGATGCTATCTTCATGGGCCTTAGCTTGTTAAAATACATATTCTTAGGCCCTCAAACCTACTGAATCATAGAAAGAAAGGGGGTGCATGGAAGGAAGGGGGTACATAAGGAAGGGGGTACAAAAAGGAATGGGGATGGAACCCAAGAACTTGTACTCCTACAACATCCCCAGGTGATTTTGAGGCTGATCCCTTCATTTGCCTGAAGTATCCTTTGCCCCTTTGAATCACCTCTGCAGAAAACGATTTCTCTTTTAGCACCCAGGGGGGCAGCAGAATAACAGGGCTTAGAAAACAGACAGATCTGGGATTGAATGCTGGCTCTGTTCCTTCAGCAGTATGACCTTCAGCAAGTGACTTAATCCCTGGGCTTCCATTCCCTTATCTGTAAAACAGGGTACTAAATGCCCACTTTAGTGGTCATGGGAAGGATTCAATGAAAAAGTGAATACTAAAAGACTATGCCATGCCTGGCACACATAACACAGTGACTACTACTAGGCCTCTGGGAGCTTCAGACAGGGCTTTAGGTCAGGGTCATCGGCTTCCCTCTGCATTCAGGTCTGGCTCGTGTGTGGATGTGTGTGCTTGAGTGATTTTATGTGTGTGCCATGCCTTCAATCCTCCCAACACATTGCCTCCTCCATCACTACTACACCTGCCAGCAGGTGCTCAAGGATAGTAGCCTAAACATGGGGAGGTGCAGCTGGGAGATGTCAGTGTCCTTACCCCATCAGGGCCAGCTCCTTATATAAGCTGATTTGTTTTGTTTTGTTTTTTTTTTAAATATTTATTTATTGATTGATTGATTGATTGATACATACATACATACAAGCACTGGGTACAGTCAGAAGCGCAGGAGGGTGAGAGAATTCACCAGAGACAGAGCGGGGAGCAGAGCAGGCAGAAGGACCGAAGGACACTGCTGAGGGGAGCAGCGGGCGGCAGGAGAGGTCTGCGCGCCATGTGGGACCCTCCTCTGGTGGCCGGGGAGCAGCCGGGGATCAAACCGGCTCAGCAGAGGCTGCAGGCCGCTTCGCAACCCAGCGCTCAACCACTGCGCCACCGGGGAGGCCCTGATTTGTTTTGTTTTTAAAGTTATATTTGCTGAGGTAATATTGATTTACACCACAGTGTATATATTAGGGATATAGCTTTACACCTCTACAATTACACACTGTTTCACCACCCTACCATCAAAATCTCAGTCATAGGTCATACTCCATTAGACCCCCCCTCCCACTTGCTCCCACCCCACCACCTCCCCATTCTGGTAGTCTTAGTCATAATCTAATATGCCCTTCCCATTTCTGTTTTCACCCCTCCTCCTCTCCCTCTCCCTGGATTCCTCAGATCTATGGGCAACTTTCAAGATTTGTCTTTCTTCGACCTTTTGTTTGGTTTCTATGTATTCCACATATAAGTGAAACCATCCTGTATTTATCTTTCTCCTTCTAACTTATTTCACTTAGGATAATCCCTTCCAGCTCCATCCATGTTGCTATAAATGACATGAGTTTATCTTTTTTCATTACTGAGTTATTCCATTGTATACAGACTGATATGAACACAGATGTAGTGGCCCCTTTGGATCCTATGTTCAGGTCTTTCCTAAGGCCTGAAACATTTAGAAGCTCAAGCTACCTCGAGGTAGACGCAGTCAGTGTCCCATGCAGAGTCTCCTTTCTCTCTGATCTTAGGTAAAGTTCTAGGAAGCCAGTCCTTTTCCTGTGAGGCCAATGCGAGCCTAATGTCCTTCACCGGGGACTCAGCCTTTTCCAGGAAACAGAGGGCTGCCCAGCATTGACCTGAAGGGATATGTGTGGGCTTAACTGGGGAGGATGGACTGAAGTTCTGTCCTTAAGCCTGAACCCCAGGAGCCTGGGACTGGAGGACAACCCCCCCCCCCACTCTCCTCCTACCTACCACAAATAGCTCCTGCTCAGATAGTGATCTTGATGTTTGAAAAAGGAGCTGAGAAAACTCTGTGCCTTGGTGTGGCTTTTTTTCAAGCTGCCACTTACTGCCTTGTGCCAAGAACTTACATCTACCATGTCTTTCCCCCTATACCTCAGCCCTCTGGGTAGGTAGCATCATCTTCTCCATTACAAGTGAGGAATCAGAACCCCAGAGATGCTGTCTAAGATCTAACAGGTAGTAAATGATGGCCCTTAATTCATACTCAGGTATATCAAACTCCAAATTCTGGGTTCCCATCTTTACCAAGAAGTGAGGATGCTAGGAAAAGAAGGCAGGGTTACCAGGGCCCACATCTGGAGTGACAGGTGAGAGTAGGCTATGAGTGAGGACATCAGGTCCAGAGCTGTGGATGAGGGAAGGAAATACATCCAGCTATCTGAGGAAACACATCGAGAGTTGGTATTTACCAAGTTTCTCTAACAGAACCTGCAAAAAATTCCACAGTCCTCAAGCTGAGAAAGCAGATATCTACTGATGTATGAAGCCTCTAAACTTCCAGAGAGATGCCCCGCTCCATTCTTCTCATAAACTGCTCCTTCCCCTCTCTTTCCATGGGGGTCCTGTGGGGGCCAGTCATTGTGAAAGTCCCTCCTCTGGCCAGAGCTGACTACTCCAGGGACAGACCTCAATCCAAGCTGAGCCAGTCAGACTTCTTCCCTGCAGCTTTTTGAACTGGTGCTTAGATGAAGAGCCCATCTCGCTATAGAAGCTGAAGTTGGGAAGGGTGACCTGAAAGAAGTATAAGAGTCTGATCTGAGAGAAGCAGAGCCAGGGCTGGAGGCATAAGGAGAAAGAAGAGACCTGGCAGCATTTTCAACTTGGGCTCAGAAACTCCTGAGGCCCATGGTGTCCCCACTCTCCCTGGTTGGTTGTTCAACTTCTCTTTTGCTTGGGATATACTTACCAGTCTCGCCTGATTCTGACTGGCTCCTCAAGGGGGGCAACCCGCTGCCACCACATCTATCAATAAAGTCCCTTTTTTTGTGCCCAAATCAGTATGAACTGAGTTCTGCCCCTTGCCCCAAGAAACCTGACCAATCCTTCTCCTTGCTATTTCTGCTGCACAGGGAGGATGCAGTCAACATGCTCCAAAAGCTGGGGCAAGAAGATCAAAGGGAGAGCCCAGGTGCCAGATGGTGACATGGGGCCAAGTGTATGGGAATCTCAGGCCGAGAACAGCTGCCCCAGCTCTGGGCTGCAGAGCCCTGGTCAAAAGCCAATCTTCTGAGCCAGGCTGGCTCCTTGCACCCGAAACAGAAGCCAAAGAGATTGGGCTTAGAGGTGGCTGCTCTAAATTTGTCATCACTCGGATGCCTGAGCCAGAAATGATGCCTTTCTTCTGACCTGGGCAGCAGGGCTGACTTTCAGGGAATCATTGTGAAATTCCCTGGGCTTCCCTGGGAGTCCAGGGCCCAGCCAGGTCCTTCTTGGAGCCCCTCAGCCAGGCATTCCTCAGAGCCAACATGGATTAAAGAGGGAGAAAAGGACAGGAGGCACAGACAGGGAAGGGAGAAGAGAGGTTCTACAGGAGGGGAGAAAGTGGGGAGACTATGAAGAGGAACCTGCAGAAAAATCCATCTTTCTTTATTTCGTCAGCAGTTCCCAAGGGGTGCTTCTTCCCCTTTCTTCTTCCAGCAGATACCATGGGCTTTATTTTCCTTTCAAGAGAAAGTTTTTCTGCTCAGTTGGAAGGCATGGTGGGGATTGAACAAGACCCTGGAAAGGTCCTAAGTGGCCCCTCTCTCTCTCTCCCCAGGGAGTTCTGGTCCCCTGGGAGGGAGGGGAATCTTAAAGGATCTCGCTCTAAGGATAGAGAGAGCTGGACTCTGATTCTCTGCAGCTGGTCTTTCATGCTGGAGATGCAGCTGAGAACCTGGGCCTCAGTTTGCTGCCTGTAAAATGGTTGGTGTGTAGCTGAATAGGATCACCTATTAGGTTGGGGTTCTCCTGCTGAGAGTTCAGAGCAGGAAAGGAAACACTGCCTTGCCATCTCCCACACACCCACTACCCTCTGCCGATTCTCCTTTTGGCCTACAGTGGACTTTCCCTTGCATTGGCTCATGGGAGGGTCGCCAGAGTCCTCAGAGGAAGGTCAAGCAATTGTTATGTCTCTACCTTCCTGGAAGGATAAGCAACCAGATCTGAAGGCTCACTTTTTCAGATGCTCTCAGCACACCCCCAAAGAGCTGAGTTCTGCCCACTGTACCCTTATGCTTTCCCTGGTAGCCCTGTTTCTAACTCTGTGTCTCCCTGCAACTGGGAACCCCCACCTAATCACACCTTTCAGCAAGCTCTTCTAGATTTTGTTGTGTACTAGCTTTTCACATTTATGCTTCCAATTCTTTAACTAGAATGAGCTGGCAGAAGTCCAAAGCTGTATTTCACTGTTTCTCTGTTCCACTGTGCTCCGTGCCCTCAACCCTTGTCTCTGTTTTTTAGAGGCATGTTTTATTTATTTATTTGTTTGTTTGTTTGTTTGTTTATACATGCACTGGGTACAGTCAGAAGCACGGGAGGGTGAGAGAATTCACCCGAGCCAGAGCGGGGAGCAGAGCAGGCAGAAGGACCGAAGTACACTGCTGAGGGGAGCAGCGGGCGGCAGGAGAGGTCTGCGCGCCATGTGGGACCCTCCTCCAGTGGCCTGGGAGCAGCCGGGGATCGAAATGGCGCTGCAGATGCCGCGGGCAGCTTCGCAACCCAGCGCTCAACCGCTGCGCCACTGGGGAGGCCCAACCCTTGTCTCTTTCCCTCCAACGGCAGGCTCGGCCTCAGACACAGTGGCTCTCTGAAATGCTGGGAGAAAGCAGGCTGGATGGCAGGGCTTGCTGTGCTGCAAGAGCTGCGTGGGGTCCACTATATCCCCTCTCCCTTTCTCTCTGGCCTCCTCAAACACCCTGGAGGACTCTTTGAGGCACATGGAAAACTGGCTAACCCTCAGGGTTTTGGTGGGGTAGGGAGAGAACAGGAGCCTGTTCATTAAAATTCACATCAAGAGAAATAACTAATCAGAAGCCGTTTGTTGCTTAATTGATTTTAAACTTCAGGAAGATTTCTCATTAGCCTAGGGCTGACCTCGGCAGAGCAGCCCAATTGAGAAAGGAAGAATAGAGGAAGGAGAGCAGAAGCCCCTTCCCCTGCCAGCCTGTTTCTACTCTCCAGTTGGGCAATCAGAAATGGTTCTGAGCATCTTGCATCAAAGCCAAGTTCTTATGCCTTTGAAATCCATTTCTTCCTGCTAGTCTCCCTCTTCCAGGAAGTCTGCCCTGACCAGCCAGGGGCATGGAACCATGTGGAGTGTGGGAGGGTCGGATCCCCAAAGGAAGAAATGCTATTTTTAAAACCCTGTGGAAATCATTGGATGCTCACTACTCCCCTTTCTTACATTGGGCCTGACTCTATTCCTCAGATAACCTTCAGCCCAATACCAGTCCTATCTCTGTCCTCCTGGCCTGCACAGAAGAAGCCTGGTCACTCAGCCATAAGAAGAGTCCCTATGACCTCTCCAATCTTCTTTTCTTCAAGCAAAATAGTTTCTCCATAATTCTGAGTAGATGGGTTTCCAAGCCCCTTCCTCCTCAGCTCTTGGGCAGAAAGCAGCAGTCTGGTGAAGTGGGCATGGGAGCCTGGCTTGAGAAGTAGTCATTGGAATGCCGGTGAGAGAAAGGGAATCGGATATCCCTTCATGCTGGTTGCTGACCTCGTACTTCCTTCAGCCACACAAGGTGTGTGATCACTGGAAGGAGCTCTCTCTTCCGGTTCACCATGCTGGGATAGCATGTGCCAACAGTTGTTGGCTGCCTTCTTCCCAGCCACAAGGAAAGACAGAGCCAAGAGTTGCAGAGGGAGAGAAGAAAAGTTCTGACAATCTGGTTTGGGTCTCTAGAGTCCTTAAGGTCACCTCCACTCCTTCCCTTCCCAGTTTGTTAGGTCAATAAATTCCCTTTTCTGATGAGCCATTTGAGTTGAATTTCTGTCACTTCAACTCAAGGAGTTCCTGACTGACGGAAGGACTTTCTCGCAGCCGGAGCTGTCCAAATGGGGGCTGGGCTGTCTCAGGAGGCAGCTGCTCCCCCGGCAGAGCTGGACAACCTCCTGCCAGGGACACTGGAGAGAAAATTTGGATCCAATGTGCCAGATAACAGAGAACATTTATCAAGTGCCAGGCGCTGACTAACCATTACATCAGTCAATCCTCATAACACCCCTGTAGGGAGGCATTGTATCCCCCAGTTTCTAGGTGAGGAAACAGGGTATCAGAGGGGCTCATTAACATGTCAAGGCAACAAAGATCCAGGGTGTCATGCAAGAATTTTTTTTGTCTCTAGGACCTGTGCCTCTTCCTGTAGCTCAGAGATTCGAAGGACTTCTGCTCCCACCGAACCTCAAACTCGGCCCCCTCTGGAGGGGCAGGTGTACATCTGGTGTCTGCAGTCAGCTCAGCAGCTCCTAAGTAGGGCAGTCAATAGAGGCTCGGTGCTGTGTCTAGGTGAGCAGAGAGGCACACAGCTCCAGCAAGCTCTGGGGACAGCTGCCTGCAGAAGCATAGGAGTGGAAGAAACCCAGAGGAGGGAGGGGGCTCTCTCAGGAGGGGGCAGGCGAACATGAAGTTCCTTTCCTCCAAAGACCTGTGAGGAGCTTTTCCTGTGTCAGATGCTTTTGGAAATCTGATGGAGCCCATGGACCTTCTCCTAGACACAAACATATGTGCAGAAGTATGTGATGTTTTGTGCACAATTTCAGAATCTTCAGAGAGTCCTTCCCCACCAGAGAAATGCATGGGACCCCAATAGCCCAGCTAAGAACTTCTGATCAAGAAGTATATAAATGGCTCAGGGGACTGCTCCTGGCAAGTGGGCCTCCCTGGTGGAGCAAGGGGTTAAGACCTATGAAACTATCCCCAACCACTGCAGCAAGAGTTTGATCCCCAGCCGGCTAGGGAGCAACCCACATGGTACAGCAGACCTATCTTGCAGCCCGCTGCTCCCCTCAGCAGCATATTTCAGTCAATCTGCCTGTTCTGTTCCCCACTCTGTCTCCTGTGAATTCTCTCACCCCCCACACTTCTGGCTTGTACCCCATCTCTTCTATGCATAAATAAATAAAGTTTTTTTAAAAATGTGGATTTGCCAAAGCTGATTATTTTAACCAGCAAGCCAGGTTGGGGATTGTGATCAATGTTTTTGTCCCTTTTCCCTTAAGACACTGCCCCCCAGCATTTGCTGACCCACACCTCCCTGACCTCCATGGTGGCTCCTGCTCAGGGGAGGTTGGAGGGGTATCTGATGAACCCCCACAATCTGGGGAGAGGGCAGCTGAACAGTTCCATATCACTTCTCAGTTACATCTACCCCAAGCTGCATCCCCATTACCTTGTCAACCAATCCATCCTCCCCCAAGTTTTGTGAGCTGCAGAGTGAGACCCATGGCTATTATTCCCTCCAGGACCCAACAACTAAAAAAAATACTCACAAAGTGAGAGCTAGAACTGTATGGCCAACAGATAAACCATGTGTGGCCATTTAAATTAAAGTGAATTAAAGTCAAATAAAATTTAAAACTCAATTCCTCTACCAGTGCACTAGCCACACTTCACACACTCAATAGCTGCATGTGACGAGCAGCCCTGCATTGGACAGGGCAGCGACACATCGTTCCCATCACTGCCGAGAGTTCTGCTGGACAGCACTGGTCTCAACGGACAGATTCTGGACAAAGACGTAGAACCACAGCTGGAGTTAGGCTGCCTCCATTCACATCTGTATTCTTCCATTTGCTAGCTGAGGATTTGGGGGAATCTCCTCACTTCTCTGCATTCAGCGTTCTCTTTGAAATAGGAATGAAAACAATGATACCTGCTTCATAGGCCTGCCGTGGTCACTAGACAAACGTGCGACACTTCAGTGTGGTGTCTTACACATGAGCCGACAGCTTATATAGCTCCAGTTTGCCCCTGCAGATTCACACCCTGCTCTTCACCCTTGTCAGTCCCAGGAGCTAACCTTTGTGGACTGCATCAGTGGCTCCTCGCCCTCTGGCTTCTGGTTGGACCTGCCCATTGGAAGGCACCAGAAAAGACTAGAGGGCAGGGAAGAGAGGTGTGGGTATTTTCTCTGTGGGGCCCCCCTTCCAAGGCCCTGAGGGTGAGCTCTGTGCCTCTCTGAAAAGCCACAACTTCTGTGAGGTGGCCTTCTCTGGAGAGCTCCTCACTCCAGTTTCCACTATTTGTCCTATTAGGCCTGGAAGGGTGGGGGGTGGGGTAGCTGCTTTCCCCTGTTTCTCAATGGGGTACTGTTCTGTCCCTATTGAATTCCCTTTTTATATTGTTTTTAGACAGTTTATTGAGATTTCCTCCATGATCTGGTGTGAATGCCCCCTCCCTGTCCAGGTTAGCAATCCTGCTAGTACTAGAAGGAGGAAGAAGAGGCTCCTGGAATGTTCTCTCGCCCTCTCTGTCTCTACCTCTAAACTTCTCCAGAAAAGATTGCATTGCAGAAGCTCTCCAAATGAACAGGCTGGAAGAAATGGCTGTGTGGGCTGAGGAGGCAAGAGGGATGAGTTGTTAAAGAGGTGGCCAGTCGGCAAATAGGAGGCTCTAGAATGAAAAGAACAGAGAGTGGTGCTGGCGAGGATGGGAGGGCCTGCTCCATACCATCCCCACCCCCCCCACACTCCCTCAAAAGGACAGTAGGTCCTTTCCTTCCCAGGGCCTCCTTTCGGAGCCTAACACCCCCTCTTGAGCCTCCCCACCCCATCTGAGCAGCCTGTCACGCCTATCTGTCCCCTTGGCCTCTGAGGTGTGACTCTTATCTGGAGGCCTGAGACCCTGGAGCCAGCGGCACTGTCAGGCAAGGAGACTGAGTGGTGAGGGAAAGGTGTTGGGGGTGGCGGATGCCTCTGGAAAGGCTCAAAGAGGGATATGGGGAATGCCTACTTCCCACCCTAAGCTCCCCCCAGGCTTCACCCCGAGTTGGGCTAAGTATTCTCCTCCTCTGGGCACCCAGACCTCGTTTAATTTCCTGCCTCCTCTTTGGCAAGGCACCATCTAGTGTACCGCTGTGTCACCAGCACCTAGCTACTCACTTGGCACGTGGTAGGTACTAAGCATCGAGTAGGTGCCCAACCAATATTTATTTATGAGATAATTGCCCCCCCCAAACACACCCCAGGGCATAAGGTTCCCAACCACACTGGCAAGGAAAGGCTGGGAGGCAAGAGGCCTAAATCTTGCTTTAAATCCACCAACGAGTAGCTTGGGACAATCCCTTCTGTTCTGGGACTTCAGTTTTCTTATCTGAAACTTGGACTCAATTGGACTTGATAATCTGTAGACAGACTTCTGAAGTCATGACTAATACACAAATGATTAATACATAAATGATTAATACATAAAAAATTTGGATCACACTCACAAACCTTGGCATCTCAGCCTTTCATTTTTACTCATGGCCAAGCACCATAGGTATTTTTATCAACATGTCCCTAATCTAAAAGAGTGTTTCATCTCATCCAGTCATGTAGCCTCTGTGCCTACAAAATTAGGTAATTGATTCATTCACTCTCTCACTCCCTCACTCATTTGTTTATTCAACAAATATTTATGGAAGGCCTATCATGAGTCAGAGATGAATCGTATGTTTCTTGCACTGTCTGTGGGAAGCTCAGCAAGAGCTAGCAGAGCCCAGAGATGGCATGAAGTCTGCACATGGGCATGAGGGGGGCGTCAAGGGCTCCCTTCCCCCATCACCTACCCTCCTTCACTCCTGCTGTCCAGCAGAGCCTCTGTCCTGGGGTAGATATCCTTTCTGCACTGGGCAGAGGTCTGGATGTCTGACAGGCTTCCCGAGAAGCAGGTGGTGATATCTGATTCAAAAGCTGGAAAGAACTGAGGACAATTGAGTACCCAGACCTTTCCATGTGACCCAAAGGAGACCCACTCGTAGCTACCAACTATCCCCCACCGCACGTTAGCCCAACCTAGGTAGGAAGCACCATTAGGTTTGTCTGCAGCAGGTTGACCTGGAACAAGTCTTCTGAGCCCAGAAACTGCCCCAAGAGCTTTTCCTGAGTCAGACTCACTGAGACATGGAGGATGGTCCAGGAACCAGGCCGGGATGTGGTGCTCACGATCCAGTTCATCCTGGAACACATCCAGTGCCCTGATTAGAGTGGGAAAGGTCTTTCTCAAAGTCCTAGGTTCTGGTCTGGCCATGTGCCTTTCCCCCAATTAGCCATAGAAGCTGACTCTAGCAGCATCCTCTCTCATCAGCAGATGTGATGAGATGAGATGAGATGATATGAGACTACCCACAGTAGTCTGTGGGTGCAACCACTGATTCGTGCAGAGCAGCAAACAGGTATTCACATAACCAGTCACAGCCACTGCAAACCCTGGGATAGTTCAGCCTTTCTTCATTTGATCTTAGAAATAAATGGGCTCAGGGTAGGCTGCAGGGTCAGGAGGAGAAGGAAGTTTCATTTATGTCATCTGAACTGAAGGTGTCAAGGGTGGAGGGTGGCCAGTGAAGCCCCAGATGGCAATATGCTGGCAGCTCCGCCTGGAAATCTTCCCTGGGTGACCATGGAGCAGCCTTGGGCTAGGTGCTAAATTTGGCCAGGTTGTTTTCCCTTTGCAAAGGGAAGCTACTGAGCACACTGGAGTGAGTGCACCCTCATGCGTAGGTCCTTTGGTAGACCCTTCCTTCAGGCTCAGGTGAGGCCCCCGGTTGCTTGGCCATCCTTAAAAAAAAAAAAAAACTTACTAAAAAAAAAATACAAACACTTTGTAGAAAACTTAGAAAATAAAAGTAAATAAAAAAAAAACACCCTTAATTCCACATTCTACCACCCAGAAATAGTCACTGCTAACTGCTATATATTCCTACAGTCTTACGTCTGCCCATGTGTAAACACATCACATAGTCTTTTTAAAAACCTGAATGAGTTTATACAAGTTGTCCAATTAACACATCCTGAATATTTTTTCATGTCATCAAATTTATGTTTACATTATCATTTTGAATGGCCATATACTCTTTTTTTTTAATTTTTTTTCTTTTTTTTTTATAGAGGCATGTTTTTATTTATTTGTTTGTTTGTTTGTTTTGTTTATACATGCACTGGGTACAGTCAGAAGCGTGGGAGGGTGAGAGAATTCACCAGAGCCAGAGCGGGGAGCAGAGCAGGCAGAAGGACCGAAGTACACTGCTGAGGGGAGCAGCGGGCGGCAGGAGAGGTCTGCGCGCCATGTGGGACCCTCCTCCGGTGGCCGGGGAGCAGCCGGGGATGGAACCGGCGCTGCAGAGGCTGCAGGGAAGCTTCACAACCCAGCGCTCAACCGCTGTGCCACCGGGGAGGCCCTATGGCCATATACTCTTAAATGAACCTGTATTATCAAGTTGGGGCATCAATAAGATAAATATTTCACAAATATTTATAATAACCACTCAAGTCTACCCGAAGTAATAAGAAATATCTCTTTCTTGGATCCTTCCTCCACTCTGGATTGTTGAAGAAGAATCCGGATGGAAGGAGGGCCAGATGCAAGAGCACCTGGGCCTCTGATTAGCTGTGGCTTCTGCTGCCACTCCAAGGGGGTCTTTGTAGAACCTGGTCCTGCGCAGTCTCAGCATCTTTGTCCATCACAGCAATGTCCTCACGGATCCACATTTCTAAGGGATTTCTAAGGTAGTTCTCTTATGGACCAAGATCCCAAAGTCTTTGCAGCCCCAAACCAATACTAGTCAGAGCCTGCCAGCTACAGGTTGGCACTGAGTGGGGATAATCCCTGGTGGGTAGGTGACCACCAGCAGACCTCCTTCATAACCATCTCAATCCATCAGAGAGAGCCTAGTCATATAGCTCCCCAAAGGGAACGGATTAAGGGTTTCTAATCCTTTCCTTTTGAGGCTCTCTGCCCCATGCAGATATTCTCCCACGCTTTTCAGTAATCATCCTTGAGATGTTAAATGAGTTCCCTTGTTTGTACCTCAACTTTTCGTTGGTTTATGGTGCATTCTTTGATTTGCCTCTCATATAAGGAAATTTCCTTCTCTTCTAGACTAGAACTTTCCTTCTAGTCTCCTGAAGGTCGTTGATATCACTCTTTTCTGCTCCTCTATCCCTCTTTATATTATTTCTTCCGTATCCTATACCTCCAATCTCTCCCTTTTCCTCCCCAGACCATCTCTCAAACCTAGAAAACCAACAGACTAATAAACCCTCCTACTACTTTCATTTCCCTCCAGCTATGATCCGACTCTCTCCTTACGTCTCTGGACAAATTTCTAAAAAATCAACCTACTCTCACTGCCTCGACTCCTCAACACATACACAACCTGGGCACTTTGGCCACTGACCATTTTCTCAGAGGTCACCGCTAACTTTGGTTACCAGTGTCCTGGTTTGCCATGAATAATCCTGGTTTATCCCTATTGTCCCAGAATCTTCTTCAAGTGACGCCATTTCTACATTTAGTGAAACGGTGTTCTTTCCACTCACCAGCCACAATCAGCTCAAGCCATGAGTCCATCAAGCCAGTCTTCCCAACCTGGCCTCTAGGCCAGCAACACTGGCCTTTAGGGCTCTGCCTTTCCTCAACTTCCCTCATCCCCCGGCTTACGGAGCCCCTCTCTGCTGATTTCTCACATCTCCCTTTTGCGTGCCCTCGCATCCCTTGTGTTCACAGCCCTCCCCTCAAATGCTGTAGCTTTGCAGGTTTCTGTTCCTCTCATTTAGCATTTACTCTCCCTCTGAATTTCATCCACACCCACTGCTTCAGCTCATCATGCCCGCCTTCGCCCTCAATTCAGTGCAAATCTAAAGACTTCTGGGAATCATGGTGGCTTAAATGCAGGTTTACAAAGCCACCCTCCCCAAACTTGACAGAAATGAACAAAAAGAAACAAAAATGAGAGAAAAGGCTGCACCAGGGCTGAAATCATAGCATGATTCTTCTCAAACACAAAAGAAGACTTAAATAGAGACAGGCTCCTCTTGGAGGGGAAGCTGCCATGCTATAAAGATATCTATTTCCCTTAATTTATAAATTCAGCAAATCCTAATCAAAGTACAAACATGATTTTTAACACAATCAAATAATTTTATAGTTAATCCGGTAAGAAATAAAGAGAAGAATTCTAAAAGAGAGAAGCCATAGAGAAGAGAAACTCCATTTTCCTTTTTAAAGAGATGATAGTATGTCAAGGTAGTTTTTGTTGGGGGGGAGGGGATGGTATAGGAATAAGAATAAGAAACAAGTTAATGGAATACATATAGAATCTAGAAATGTGTATCTGCATAGAGAGAGAAATTTAGTGAGGAGAAAAGAAGCACGCGCTAATAGAGGACAGATGGATGATATATATAAGTGAAAACTTATTTGCAGACAAGAAAATTTAAGTGAATATTTCTTGAGGTGAGGAAGAGCCCTTTAAGTGTGCTATCTAGGTTGGAAATCATGAAAGAAAAGGTTGATATGCTTTGCTATATAAAATTTTCTGCATGGGAAACACTCTATAACAAAAGTTAAATAACAAACTGGGGGGAAATGAATATTTGTAGCAATAAATGATAGAGAAGGGAATACGCTCCTCAGTATAGAAAATGTGCCTTCAACCATAAAAAAGAGGTAAAAACTGAATGGAAATGGGGAAAGGGGATGAACAGAGCTTGCAAAGCATTATTTGCTTCATCAGCCACTCTGTGTAAAGGCAAGGCAGGGAGTTGTCAGTTAGAGGAGCAACAGAACACAAATGCTATCAGACCCTCCCAGTCTGTGACTATAAATAAAGTTCCGTTGACATCCATAATGCAAAGTTCCTGCTGTTTCTCTTCTTGCACCTACAGGACCTCTGCCCTCCTCCTCCTCCGCCACAAGTATTTCTGGGAGTTCCAAAAAAGGAGCACACATATGCTGAACCATCACCCTGTCAGCCACAATCCCCATATGGCTTCCCTGGAATTCTGCCTTTCTTGTCCTAGTTCAGAGATGGCTGCCAGCAAAGCTACCGGGACGGTGACCTGTGTGTGACTCCTGCTTCGAGAAGGTGTCCCTCTCCACTGCTCCCAAAGCACCTTTCCTTGGAACCAGAGGCTCCAGGTCCTGAGTAGAGGTGCTCAGTGACTGGCCTCTCTGCTACCACTGAGAGAATGAGTCCAACTCAAGAGGAAGAGGAGACAGCAAGGAAAGATGAAAGGGCTGTATTACTTTCCTCTTGTTGCTAAATCTAATTACCACAAACCTGTTGCTTTAAAACAATACACATTTATTCCCTTACTGTTCTGGTGACCAGAAGTCTGAAAGCAGTTTCACTGGGTTGAAATTAAGGTGCCAGCAGGCTGTGCTCCCTTCTGAGGAGGCTCTAGGGGAGAATCTGTTTCCTTGCATTTTCCGGCTCCTAGAGCTGTGCTACTCGTATTCCTCGGCTCAAGGCCCCTTTGCTCATCTTTGGAGTCAACAACGGAGCCCCACCCTCCACAGTCACCCTGCCTTCTCACTCTCTGTCACCTTCAGTCTCCTTCTTATAGACACTGTGATGTCTGGAGGACCTACTCAGATAATCCAAAGCAGTCTTCCAAGCTCAAGATCTTTACTCACATCTGTAAACTTTCTGTTGTCATGCAAGGTAACAGTCACAAATTTCAGGGATTAGGACCTGGCCATCTTTGGTGGCCATTGCTCAGACTGCCACAGGGTTAGATATCTTTTCATCATCCTTTCAACTGCTTATCTCCCTTCCTCCTAGCCCCAGGCCCTTCACTGGCTAAAGAAATTACCCCCCCCCCCCACATATTTACAGATGCAAATAAATGCTGATATCAGGAAGGGATGTTGTCCACATCAGGAATGTCAGAGTCCAGTCTGGTAAGTCAAGTGCCTGTAACGGGTCAGGTCACCAGTCCTGGGTGTACATGGAGAATTGGTGCCAGGTGAGCGTAACAGAGCTGAGGCTCTGAGAAGCTCAAAGCAGCCCCACCAACTGATCACTAAGATCACCAGCAAAAAGTGGGTTTGGGGCACCAACTGGCTTGAGTCCTCCTTCTCTGGTCCATGGCACCAAGTACTGAAAGCTGCAGCATCTTCTCATTCATCACCTTGACCCTCTATCATCATCACCAGCACTGCTCCTTCACCAACAAGCTGAGCTCAACCAAGGCTAGAAAGAGATGAACATGGGACATAGTTTCAGGTTTATGTCCAAGAATTGACATAAAGAAAATAACCTGGGTCCTGGCCAGAGCATCGGTGGAGATGGTCCCAAGTGGAGATGGTCCCAAGATGAGCGTGCATAATCCATCTTCCAGGAGACAGAAGCAAGGAAGTACTGTGGAATGGGGTCTGCCTCCAAGGACTGCCTTTCTAATGCGGGGGTCAGTGTCTGAAAGTTACCTCCACAATCATCAACAACTAACATCTCTATAATTACCATTACAACCATTAACAAGAGTATGGCGGCCACCAAAAGCAGAGAGCCTATGAAATGGCATGTGTGTGGAGTGCAAGGAAGGTGCTGGTGAGAGGGGATGTGGAAGAAGTAATAGCAGTCAGGCCATACAGCAGCTTATTTGCCAAGTTGGGGAGTTTGAACTTTATCCTATGGTCAGTAGAAGTCATTAGAGAGCCTTAAGCAGGCATGACCAGATTCACATTTTGGAAAGCCACTCTGGCAGCATCATGGGTAATAGATTACAGTTAGGCAAAACTGGAGGCAGGAAGGCCCATTAGGAGGCTGTTGCTATAGACATATTTGAGAGATATTTATGAAGGAGAAATACCAAGGCTTTTGAGTGGATTGGATGTGAGGGTATGGAGGGAGGAGTCAGGAGTGAGGCTCATGTTTCTGGCTTCAGCCACTGAGAGGATGGAAGTGCTATTCATTTGAGTGGGAAGAACAGAGGGTCTTTGGAGAAGATGATGTGTGTCAGACATCTGGAGTATGAGAGACTTGTAAGACATCCAAGAGAGCTGAACAAATAGATCTGGAACCCAGGGCCTGCATAAAAGTGTACAGGGAGAGAGATGAGAAAAAAAAGAGAGCAATGAGAAAAAAAAAGAGCAGGCAACAGAGTCAGGAATAACACCAACAGGTGAGGAAGCAGCAGGGAGGCCCTCTTCCTCATAAAGGAAACCAAAGACCAGTCAGAGAGGTAGAAAGACAGTCAGAAAAGTGTGTATCCCTGGTCAAGGGAAGGTGATGTTTCAAAGAGCAGGGGTCACCAGCAGTGTCACATGATACTCAGAGGCCAAGTGAACAAGGAACCAGAGGTAGATATGGTCTTCTGAAGACACAGTGCAAAGAAAGTCCAGGGGTCAAAGAATGAGTGGGAGGTAGGGAAGAAAGCAAGTTAAACCCTTTGAGAAGTTTAGATGTGATGGGAAGGAGAGAAAGGGCAGGTAGGCTTTCAGAAGGACCTTTTTTGGGGGGATAAGACAGGTTTGATGAGGTTTAAATGCTGCGGGAAAGGATCCTGTTGGAAAAGGTTGAAAAATTGGGAGAATTGGTAACTGATAGAACAGGATGAAGACAAGGTAGAGAGGGAAAGATAATGGACTTGCCAGCCAGCACTGAGGCAGGTGAGAGAATGAACTTGAAGAAATGCAAATCTGTGTGGCTGTGTGATTTTCTCAGCTGCCACGGGAGGGCCGCTGTAGCCATGAACCTCAGAAAGGGTCAGTAATTGGTTTAATTCAGAGGCTGGTGTTTCTAGGTGGACAAACACTAAGGACCATGAGGTTGAGACAAGGGAGTGGGAAACACTGGCAAGGTGAGGATGCGGTGGTGGATCTTGGAGACTACACTGGAGAAGAAAATGATTAAGCCAGGAGGGGTTGGGGGAAGACAGTTCCCTTTGAAAGCAAGTGTGAAAGGAAGCTTGGGGGGATTCAGAGACTGAGGTCAGACTGGGGAGTCTGCATTTCAGATTTCACTCGTGGAGCAGTTCTTGGTGGTGGCCAAGGGGTTGGGAGGCTGCATTGAGGAGTCGGAAAACCAGAATCAAGGTCCCTCTGTGAGGTCAGACCTGAGTGAGGAGCAAGCCAGGTGAGAAGGATCCCTGGGTGACAGCCTCGCTGTCATGGAGGGGCGGCGGAGGAGATGTAAGGTATACAGAAGCAATGATCTGTTGGACCCATAGAGAGTAAACACCTCACTTCCTGACTGGGGGGTCTGGAGGAAGAACTGTTTGTGACCCACGTGGGCCCAGGGAGAGCCTGACAGAAAGGTACAAAGACAACCATAGTCCTTGAGATAGTTAGAGCTCTTCTTGGGAAGAAAATCATGTCCAGTACATCCCCAGTTCCTAGAACCCAGCCTAGTGGCTAAGGTAGGGGGCATAGAGCAGATGAATTCCAAAAATGGACTGGAGGGATGCTTCCCTGTAGGTTCTAGCCTATTCCAGTATGTGGACCCTTTTTCACTGAAAAAATGTCCAATTTCAAAACTTGAAAATATATCTGAAACAATATTGATTGTGATTGACAGAGTTGCTAATGGTCAGCAAAGTTAGAGACAGGGTCAGAAGTAACTGCCAGCAAACCCTGGTTCTTCCTTTCACTCTGGGAGCATGGGCAAGTTCCTCAAGCTCTCTGAGCCTCCATTTAATCGTCTATAAAATGGGGATAATACATACCACTTACCTGGCAGGGCCCAAGAGAGGATTACATGAGCTAATCTGTGCTAAGCACTTGGCATGCTGCCTGGCATGCGCTAGCTCTTCATAATGTTAGTTATCATCGTGACTATGAATTCAGTTACACTTTAAAACAAATTTGTGTTTTATTCATCACAATAGCACCCACACATGGGGGAAATGGTTGTTCGTATGTGTGGAAGGCGCATTACTTATTCAGTCAGTAGGCTGTGCTTGAGGAGGCTGTGGAAATGCAGAGACCTCTTTACAAGAACTTGGAGTCTCACAGGGGTTCTTGGTCAGTCCAGCTTGACACCATCTCACTCCATGAACTGACCTCTCCCCAAGGCAGCAATCATCCAGGACACTGAGGTCCAGAGAGGGCCAGGAACTTACCTGTGCCAAAAGGAATCATGGCAGAACTGGGGAACCGGCCTCGCTCACCTCCCTCAGGCTCTCTTCCTCTGGCAGCTCCAGCCTGTTGGCATTTCCACAAATGCCTGGGTCTGGCTGGGCCCGTGTGTTTGCTGTGTTGCTGTTGTCACCGCCAACTGCTCTGTCGACTGTGGGAGCGTGGGCCTAGGCTGCAGGAGCTGTTGTCCCAACTCTGATTGTGGTTCCAGACTTAGCCACATTTCTGTCCTAGCCTCTGTCAGAACCTTTGTCACAGTCTCATCGGTCCCTGTCACAGCCTCTGTCACAGCTCCTGTCATATCTGTCACAGTGTCTATCATAGCCTCTTCAGCCTCTGTCATAGCCCCTGTCAAAGGTCCTGTCACAGCTTTTGTCATGGTCATTGTCACAACACATTGGCCTCTGTCACAGATGCTATCATAATCTCTTTCACAGTTTCTGTCACATCCCTTATCACAGCCCCATCACAGTCTGTCACAGCCTCTGTCACAGCCCTTGTCACAGCCTCATCAGCCTCTATCACAGTCCATCATAGCCTCTGCCACAATATCTGTCACAGCCTCTGTCACAACCTCTATCATAGTCCTTGTCACAGTTTGTCACAATTTCTGTTATAATCTTTGTCAAGCTCTTGTCACAGTCTCATCAGCCTCTATCATACCCTGTCACAGCCTCTATCATAGTCCATCACAGCCTGTCACAGCCTCTGTCATAGCTCCTGTCACAATCTCTGTCACAGCCCTTGTCACAGTCTCAGCCTCTACCATACCCCATCACAGCCTCTATCACAGCCTCTATCACAGTGTCTGTCACAACTCCTATCACAGTCTCTGTCACAGCCTCTGCTACAGGCTCTGCTACAGTGTCTATTGCCCTTTCCTTGACTCTGCCTCTGCTCTGGACCCTGCAGGGTGGCCTGTGGGGCACAGCTCTCATTACACAGCGGAACTGTCTCTCTCTGGAAGGCGTCCAGCGGAAGGCTCATGTAATAGCAGGTTATCCTGATGTGCAGGGCTTGTGGGAGGGAGGCTGGGCTGTGGGGCCCCTACAAAAGATACAGTTTGCAGGGAGCTGGAGAGCAGACTCCCAAAGCAGCAGCCCACTCCATGTGCCCGCAGAGGTCAGGGGACAGGTCCCTGGTTCCTGCCTCTGGCAGGATGACTGGCTGGATTCTTAGCATTGCTTTAATCTTCTTGACCCCACTGTGAGCTTTCAAGAACAGATTCTCTGTCTCATTCTTTTCTTGCTCACATATTCAGAGCTGAGCACAAGGCTGGCTGTCCCCAAAGTCCTGGCCTGTCTTAAATGCCTAACCACCAACCCCTCCCAACCGTTGTCACCCACCCAACCCCCTCCTAAGTCCTTGTGCTCTCTGTTGCCCAAACACCAGGGCTGCAGTGTCCTAGGCTGCTCCCTGATCCCAGTGCAGGGGTCCCTCTGCTGTGCTTCCTCTCCCGGTGCCCTTTGCCTGGAGTGTGTGGCCTCTTGCGCCACTTCTCCAAATCACACATGCCTTCCTCAAAGGCGGATTCAACCACAACTGTCTCCCTCACCCCCTCCTCTCTGCTCTTCCTCCTCCTTCCTCTGTTGTCTAGCCACTTGTCTATATCATGTGACCCTCGACCGTGGCTTATAGGAACTTCTATGTTTGCCTTATTCTTGTCACAGCCTGGAGATTAGGGGAGGGCTCTTTTTGCATCACACGTAGGTACTCCATGAGTTGGCTACATAAATAAACGGGTGAATGATTGAACAAATAAAAAGAATGAGGTAAAATTGGGGGAAGAAGAAAATGTGAAGATATGGAAGTTGGACCGAGGGCATAGCAGGGAGGCCAGCATAGGCAAAGTTTGACAGAGGGAAGGCGCTGTGTTAGGGCTGAGCTGGGTCCATTTCCCAGGCCACCCTGGGGTCCCCAGAGTAAGCCCCATATCTCCACCGCTCCCCACTTGCCTCTCTGCACCACTGCTATCACCACCCTGCCCCTTTTGCCAGCCTCTTCCCTCTCTCCTAGTCCTTCCTGTCTCTTCCTTCTTTCCCTCCCTACCACCTCCACCCAACTGTTGAAACCACCCCTAAGGCCCCTGTCTGAACTCACTTCAGCCGTGAGCGATGGTGAATTCCAGATTTGGAACAGAGGAGTCTCTGCTACTTATTTCTTGGCAGTCAGCTCAGCCAGCACCTTGGGGGCCTCCCTCCACCCCAAGTGCCTCCCTCTCCCGCCTGGCTCTGATTCCAGGTGGCCCAGACGTCCTGGAGCCCCAGCAGGACACAGAGACACAGTCCAGGCCTGGCTCAGCTGTCAGCACATTTTTCTCCTGCCTCCCTGGGAAGAGGGGGGCATGATGTCCTGGCCAGGGCCTTGGCACAATCCTGCAGCAACAGCCAGGAGTGCAGGAAGGGGCAAGAGAGTGAAGAGAACAAGGGCGATGGAGCAAGGACTGGCCTGCTGATGAAAGGGCCTAGGGCTCTGCTGGGCTCCAGCACCTCACAGGTGGGGTCTTGCACAGAGTGGGGTGGGTAGCAAAGAGGAGAATACACTGACTAACACATCTAGATCCTGAAGAAACCAGGCAGAACAGAAGAGAAAGCAGGTGGCAAGCCAAATAGGAAATTAAGCCTGAAGAGCTTTCTTTCACTAATGCCTTACTGTCATTGGGGGAAGGGCGGGTGTGTTGACTCCCAGCGATTTTTAGAGTCAGAGTCTGGGGGTGGGGATGTTGGGAGAAAGGGGATCAAGGGACATAGTACCTGCCTTCCACAGGGACAGCAGGCTTTCTCCCAGAGCAAACTAAAGGCAGCATTTTAGTGGTCCCTAAGGTGGCCCCTTACCTTAGCCCTATTCTCTGGCCCTGCTTTGTTTACCACTGAGAGAATACAGCAGGCCTCATTCCTCACTGTTTCTCCATAAGAAACACACACACAGCAAGTGCGCGCGTGAGAGAAGACGGTTCACTTTCTGCATCCTCCAGGAAGCCCACCTTGACCACACTCAGGAGCACCGTTGCTCTTAGCTTCTGAACCACTTACTCTGACCCTCGATGATAAACTTCTAATGATTTTTTGCTGGGCCACCATTCTGGGAACTGCCCGAGCTAAGGCATCTACCTTCTCAGCCTCTATCCATGTGTTTTGTGCTCATGGATGGTCACCCAAGGGCTTGGCAAAGCTGGTTGCTTCGTTCTTCCCATACATTGACTTCCAACCAGACTTGCTTCCTATGTGCCCCTCCCCCCTTTCTAGTTTCTTCATCAGGAAGCCTTAAGAGAGGAAATTTCAGGGAAAGGAGCTGATTCCATTGTTCCTCCTGGGATGCCAGGTCCCCAGGCTAGGACTCCCAGCAGAAATTTCTGATTTCTCTGTGTTGCTGATTCAGCACATAGAGGAGGCCTGCCACAGAGCAGAGCAGAAGGTACAGTGGGCAGGACCATATCTACACGAAACAGAAAGGAGAAGTTGCCCCTGTGCATGGTAGAGGTCTTGAACAGAGGATCGAGGGCATGGCCTTTGAGTCAGTTCCCCTCTGATCCCCCTTAGGCAAGTGCTCATCCCAGAGAAAAGTAAGACTGCCTCCCCGGAGACTCACCTCTGGGTTTATTAGGGACAGAGAACTCAAAGAAAGCAATCCTGTATAGCAAGACATCCTTTCTGTCTTTTGAAGAAACATTCTTTTGTCAAAAGCAATTTTTAAGATGTATAAGTGACCTAAATCAGATTCCAGAGGTAGTCTCCTCTTCCATTGGCTAATGCAGGGATTATTCAGTATTCCATCTCTCAGTGTTTATTGAGAACTTAGTACAAAAGAGAAACCCTACTAGGCACGTTCATTTTTTCATGTAGTCTTCACAGTAACTTAAGAGGTGCGTAGTGTCAAACCCATTTTCCATATGAGCAAGACCGAGGCTTACAAAGACAGTAAATGACAGAGAAGTATTTAATTCTACAGCTTTTGTTTTCCAGTCTCATGATCTATTGTTTACAGCAGGGGCTCCCAGACTTTTGGAATTCGCAGACCAGTAACACTTAAAAAATGATTTTTGGGAACAAACACAGCACCCTATGCCAATGTTTTATTTAGCCAAGGACATAAAAAATACCATCTCCTCGCACTATGATTTCATAAAAGGGCATTTTAACACAGAAAGTATGGCAAAGATATAATGTTAGACTAAAGACTGTCTTCTAAGAAATGACAGTTGGCAACCTTCCCCTGGAACATCTCTATTGTTCTGTCTCTTTTTTGGTTAAATTTCAAGTAGAACTGGCCAAAACCTTGGCGTTGTAGAATGCAGGACCCACTGTCTTACCCCAGTGCTGTCTATTCACGCATAAGCAATGCCCTCAGCCCACAAGCAAATAAACAAGCAAGATGTTCCGATTCCCCTCTATTCACCCAGGTCTCATCAAATCAGGTCTGAGGTTGATATATAGGATCAGCTACACCCCCACCCCACTCCCAGCAGGTCTTCTGAATCTCATTGATCTTCAGCATCCCTTCCAGGGAAGGAAGCCCATCTGCCAGTCCCTTCTCCCTTAGACCCAGATCGTCTCTTGGTTTGCATTCTAGGAATGTACACACCCTCCAGCAGCCCTGCAAGAAATCCATCTGTTTCCCACCAAAGCTGAGAGCCATAGTTCTTTTCCCTTTCTAGATGCAGAGACAGGGATTCCCCTCATTGAGGTCCCCAGATCCTGTCAATTATGTTAGCAAATAAACTAGAGCTGACCCCAGACCTTGTAGGTAGTGTTGGAAAGGTGAGACCATGAGACCTGGTGGAGAAATGGGGAAAACACGGAGTGTAGGGGCTGTTTCCTTTCCATTCTTTACCATTTCTCTGCCTTTATTAATAAATGAATTATAAATTATAATGTGCTGGATACATGATGCTCACCAAACCTGATGCTCTCCTCCAGGAAGTCCTCCCTAGCTACTCCAAGCTCAGTAAGGTCCCCCTCCTTAAATCTCTCTTTGATTGAGGCATGATTTAGTACACATTGTGCTCTAGTCTGGAGTTTTCTCCTCTTTCCTGAGCCTAGTTTCCCTACAACTTGTAGTCCACCAAAGGCAAGACCTGGGTCTCTTCCTTCTCTGTCCCCCAGACTTCTCGAAGACCATGGCTGTCCATTATACATTCACATGGAGACAGGAGAGGCCAAGTTGCTGAGTGCCTATTTTATTTAACAGCCACTTCTACACCCAAGGGTGGTCCTAGATGGTCCTGATTGGGTGCTGCTAACCAAATTGAAGGTAGAGAGGTAATAGAGGGGGAGGAATTAAGCGGCCCTGACCTGTGACCACAGTATCCCAGGAAGCAGAACTTTGGTATTCCCCTCCATTTTCTTCCAGGGTCCCAGTCACTAGCTGACTTCCAGGGTCCCCCACTAGCTGACTTCCAGGGTCCCCCACTCATTGGCAGAATTGACACTTATTGCCCTGCTCTCTATCCACCCTTGTGTTGATGCCGAGGACTCTGAGATGAGTTGGACTTGTCTTACCATCAGGGAGTTCAGTCTTGTAGAGGTTGCACTAAGTAATCAAAGATCAGGTTGACAGGAGATTGTGGGTCATGACAACTCAAAGGGGGACATGGCCAAGGAGAGGGTTCCGAAAGGAGGGGATGCCTCTACCATGGCTACTGGAAAGTCTGTTTAGGCTGGCTTCTTGAAGCTGTATTAGGACAGACTAGCTCCCAGCCAGATACAGAAGAAACCCTAAGAAGTGGTTTCATGGAGGTCTTCTTCCTGTGGCTGGCAAACAAGGGCAGGCAGAGCTCACAGACGGTTAAGAACACTCCTTCTCAAGGATACCCAAGGACATTCAGGGATTAGGCCTTCCAGCATCTGTGCAGAGAACTGTCAGCTCAGAACTGCTCAAAAGTAGAAATGCCAGCTAGCGGTGATGTCATATCCCAGCCATTCCCTCCCCCCATGGGAGGTCCTGTGGTTCAGTGGATAGAGAGGAAAAGTCCTGCTACCTCCTCCACCCACCCTGCTCTCAAAATTTCTGCTCTGATTGGAGATAGTCACAAGTGGGATAAGAATGCAATTTTTAAAAAAATCCTCTGAAGAAAAAACTTCATTTAATCCTCATAGCAAAGCTAAGGGACCTTTCTGACTCCCTCCTATCAGATTTTGCTCAGCCTCCAGTTCAACATTAATCCAAAGCCCAATCTTCCCTCTAATGCCTCCTACCCATTTCAGAGCTTATCTGGGGCACTGGTCCTGGCAGCATCTGGGTACCCTCTGAGCCACCTTGTTGACCCTCAGCTGAGAAGCAAAACCACCAGGTCAGGGAGGAGGGTGGGTGTCTAGCAACCTGGCCTGTGTGGATTGGGGTAGGGGGAGTATCAGGCAGTCTTAGGGTGCTGAAGAGGAACAGAGTTCTAGCTTACGCTGACTTGGTGGAATTTGTCCAAAAGCCCAGAGTCTGCACTCAGACAGAGGGGACACACAGCTGGCCTGAGGGAGGTGGGGAAGGACAGACACATAGGGAGTGGGGGGTGTGCAGTCCCTCGGGGGTAGGCGAAGGCAGGGTGGGACAGGAACTCACCTAGTTTTGGCCCATACAGGGTTGTCACATTTGGAATAAAAACTCACGGGCTAGTGCTAGCTAGTTTTAGAGTGCCAGCTCATCAGAGCAACCGGTCCACTGGCTCCCGTTTGTTGCCCACTGGTCTCAGAACACCCGTTTTGGATTCATCCCTGGAGTGGAGAGGTGCGTGCAAGGAACATACTCGGCATGTGGGGATGCTGCAGGCACATTTTCCTGGAAGTCTTCCATCGAAGGGCTGGGTCCCACCCGAGTGCCCTGGACGTCTCCGAATACCCCCCCACCCCCCACCCCCCCAAGCCCTCTTTGCCAGGTTACTGCGACGCTTGGCAGAAAAAAGATCATCGGGGATTTGCTCCCAGCAGATGTCACAGGAAAACCCTGGGAGCAGCCCCGACGCAGCGCATTTCTCGGAAACCCCCTCTCCAGGCGCGGTGCGGGAAGGCCCTCGGCTCCGCGTCCAGACGACCCGCCCGCCTCCCTGGTGGAGGGTTGGAGACTCAGCTGAGAAGCAAAACCACCAGAGAAAGGCTAGACCTGAGCTCAGAGAACGCGATCAGGAAACCCCCCGCCCCTGCCACCCTCCACCATCTCCCACTACGCCCTCATCTTGGGGTGGGGGATTCACAGCAAAGAGGCAGCCCTGGACTTGGGGCGCGCTCCCAGCCCTCGGTCCATGGAAGGCATCTGCGGGCCTCAGATGAAGGGCGCCTCTCCGCCCAACTCCCAAAGTCGGGCGAGAGTCCCCCGGGGCTCGCCGCGGGGCCCGCCCCCTCGCCCCCTCGCGGGCCCCCACGCCCGCGCCGCTGCCCCTTTAAGAAGCCCAGGTGGGCCGGCCGGGCTGCGGGCGCCGCTCCTATGGCAACCCGCGAGCTGCGGCGGCTTCATGAATATTCCGGGGCGCGGGAGCCCGGGCGCTGCCGGAGGGCGCTCCGGGGGAGGCGGCCGCTGATGTAAGCCCGGCGGGCCGCTGGGCTCCGCTCGGCTGCGGCGGGAGCCCCGGGACGGGCCGGCCGGGCTCGGCCAGAGTCCGCGGGGCGAGCTCGCGAGCGCCGGCCGCGCGGCCGGGACGGCGGGACAGACGGACAGTCCGCCGCCCGCGAGACGCACGCCCCGGAGGCGCGCGGGCTGCGCGCCCGGCCATCCCGAGGGGCTCTCGGAGCGCAGCGGCCGCCGCGCCGCGGCTCCCCGCGCCCATTGTTCCCCGCGGGGGCGGGGCGCCCGGAGCCCGGCCGCGCGCCGCGCCCCTGAGCGCGGGAGGAGGGAGCGCGGGCGGGACCGCGGGGTCCCCGCGCCCAGCCCGGCTCTGGGAGGAGGCGCCGCGCGCCGCGCCCGGGCACCCGCAGCCGGACGGGAGACTCCGGGGGCGCGCCCCGGCATGGGCGCCTGAGGCGGCCCCGCGGCGGCGAAGGACGCGTCCTCGCGGGCGGACAGACCGACGCGCGGACCTGGAGCGGGTCCGCGGCGCCGCCCCCGCTGCTCGGCCCCCGGCGCGGCCCCGGCCCCTGGAGCGATGGACAAGCTGCCGCCGTCCATGCGCAAGCGGCTCTACAGCCTCCCGCAGCAGGTGGGGGCCAAGGCGTGGATCATGGACGAGGAGGAGGACCCCGAGGAGGACGGGGCCGGAGGCCGCCAGGACCCGAGCCGCCGGAGCATCCGGCTGCGGCCGCTGCCCTCGCCCTCGCCCTCGGCGGCCGCGGGCGGCGCGGAGCCCCGGGGCGCGGCCCTCGGGGCGGCGGACGGCGAGGGGCCCGGCCGCGGCGCGGGCAAGTCCAGCACCAACGGCGACTGCCGGCGCTTCCGCGGGAGCCTGGCCTCGCTGGGCAGCCGGGGCGCCGGCGCCGGCGGCGGGGCGGGGGGCGGCGGCGGCCACGGGCACCTGCATGACTCCGCCGAGGAGCGGCGGCTCATCGCCGAGGGCGACGCGTCCCCCGGCGAGGACAGGACGCCCCCGGGCCTGGCGGCCGAGCCCGAGCGCCCCGGCGCCCCGGTCCCGCCCGCCGCCTCGCCGCCGCCGCCCGCCGCCTCCTGCGAGCCGCCCGCGATGGACACGGCGATCAAAGTGGAAGGAGGCGCGGCCGCCGGCGACCAGATCCTGCCCGAGGCCGAGGTGCGCCTGGGCCAGGCCGGCTTCATGCAGCGCCAGTTCGGGGCCATGCTCCAGCCCGGGGTGAACAAATTTTCTCTGAGGATGTTCGGCAGCCAGAAAGCCGTGGAGCGTGAGCAGGAGCGGGTTAAGTCGGCCGGGTTTTGGATAATCCACCCCTACAGCGACTTCAGGTAAGGGGGCCCGGCGGGGATGTGATGTGGGTGCCCCGAGTGGAGTGGAGTGGCGGCAGGCATGCTTCCTCTCTCGGCCCTGCCTCCCAGCCGGAGTTAACTTTCCTTCCTCGGAGCTGGGCGCTCTGGGAAAAGTGGGGCGCTGCTAGGCTCGGTGGCACCCCCAGATCTGCTCCATCAGCGCCGGGAACTTTGCTCAGTTTCTGTCCTCATCTTCTAGGTCCGGGCCACCGTAGAGACATGCTGAAAAGGTGTTCTGAGCCTGGCCTAGTCCCACCGCCTGCAGCCAGACTAAGGCTTTGCCACCTTCAGCCATACATCCACCTCCCTCTTCTGGGCTGCCGGGTTAGGATGGCCATCTGAGAGGCAGCTCCAGATCATTCAGCCTGCAGAGCAGGGCCACAGCGGGAGACAGACCTCTGAGCAGCGGGGCCAACTCCTACAGTGCTGACCCCAGACATTAAGATCTGCCTTCTGGTGCCCTGGAGAGCTACAGCTGGGGAGGGAAAACTGGGCCCCTGAAGGGCTGAGGTCCCCGGGCCCAGTGTAAAAGCCCTGTGCCCCCCACCTTGTCCCTGGGCCAGCACCACATGCCCAGTGGTGGGCCAAAACTAGGCATCCTGGGCAACCGGCGTTGGGACTGACATGACATGATGACCTTGCTAATAATAGTGGTCAGTGAAGATACCTGGTGTCTGGACTGATGAGCTGCTGTCCTGTAACCCCAGCCTCATCCAGTGCTCCATCCTCACTCATGGGACCCAAGCTCCAGCAGCTGCTAGGTTTCTCCTGGGTCATCCATTGGTTCCCAAACAGTGTGACTGCATGTGGTTAGGAGGGACGTTGCCCCCTCCCCCATCACCTGAGTCAGATGCCACTGAACAGCAGATACCACTCTAGGTCATGGGGATTTCTGTGCAAAGTGAGAGATGGTGATTGCCTATGAAGTTGGGATCAGGGATCCCCCTAAATCAGGTCTAGGGGTTTCCCAGTCCCCCCTGGACTTTCCTGATTGAAGTGAGGGTCTGGAAAACATTTACCTTTTTAAACTGGGTTTCATTCATCCATTCATATTCTCTCTCACCCTCTCTCTCTCTCTCTTTCTCTCCCTATATATAGATATGTATACACCTTGGCCCCTATTTAGCCCCCTTCTCTGCTGGTCTACCAATATAAATAAGCATTTTGCAACCCAGAGCCCTCCTTGCAAACTCCCGGGAAGCTAGATTGGTAATGAGAGCAAAACCATTTTCTATCCAATGAGCGATTTCATGTGCTGGGCATGACCAGTCAGGCAACACTCAATGGCTTAAAATAGGTGGTGAACAGAGGTGCCCCCCCCTTTTCTTTTTCAAAGGGACTTCTCTTTCTAACCCTAATATTCAGAGTTCCCATTCCCAGAAGGTGTAGGAGGCCAGAGATTAGGCCAAATAAGGCCATAGTCTTCAAGTTATGTGAGCAAATGTGGACCCTGCCCTCAGGAGTTGTGGCTAGTTCCCTAGGTCAGGGAACATCTCTTCCAGTCTTCTCTGGGGACCGAGGATCCCAGCCTGAACTAGAACAGAGTTGTGTCTCCTTCACTGCCCTGGAGGTTCTGGGCTTCTCTTTTTCCCTCTGAATTCCTTGGGGGTGGCTGTAGGTAGAATGCCATGTCAATCACCTGAGACTGTTTGAGGGACCCGCCCTTCCCATGCTCAGTACCCCTGTCTTTGTTGTCTGAAAGCCTCTGTTCAGGGTTCTCATCACCAACTCCATTGCATGGGCTGGGGTGGGGTACTGCAAAGCCCTAACCCCGGGCAGGCCTTAGCCTCCATCCACAACAGGTATTGATCAAGCACCTACCGGGAGTGGGACCCTCCTTCCAGGTCTCCCCTTACTTTGGATAGTAAAGGGCAATGACTGGGATAATTGCATCAACAGGGACCTTCCCACCTTCCTGACTCTGTCCAACTTGGCATGTCTGTCTGCGGTTCCCCTGCTGCAGAATCCCCCACTAACTGCAGGCTTCCCGGGACACAGCAAGAGGGAGGATGGTGGGGATAGAAAGGGGTAGATGCTGCAGGATTGATAGATGGGCAACAGGGAGAGAGTCATGGGCTTTGAATTTCAGGTTGTACCACAAGCAACAGGGACTGGTAGGTGGAAGCACACGTCCTTATGCACAGCCTTGTCTGGTGCTGGGTGGGGTGTAAGGAATGAAATCCAAGAAAGACCACCTGAGTGTGTGTGTCTGGAGGGGCAGTGGTCCTTGCCTCTTCTGTCTCAAGGCCAAAACAACTGGCCTCATCTTTAGAAGGTCAAAAAGACAAGGACCTGGCTAAGGCTTCAATGCTTTGAAAATCCAGCCTCACCCATTCCCCGCTTACCCACCATCCCAAGCCTCAGACCCTGGAGTTTCAGTCCCTGGCCTTGGGGCTCTATATGGAGCCAATCCCCACTGCTCATCTCAGTTTCACAAGAGCTTCTGCAAGCTTTGCTCAGGCCAGTTGAAGATTTATTCATCATTTTGACGGGCAGGAAGCATTGATCCAGCAGAATTGGTTTAATAAAGAATCGCCAGCAAACCATGATAGATTGAGTTTGTGGTTTGGAGTTCAGGACTCGCTGTCATGGGCTGCTTCCGGCCTCTCCGTTCCTGGGGGAGGAAGGCTGGGTGCCTTTTTCAAGGGCTTGGGGTGTGCTGTGCTCTAAAGGACCTGAACACTGTGGACCACGTCTAATAATAGGCTCTTCTTGACTGCCTCTGCTTCTCGGCACCCCTCCATCCCTCCCCTCATACCATGCCTGACTACCCCAGGGGCTGTTCGTTTGCCTTTTGAAACTTGTGTTTAAGTTTTGGTGAGGGAGGAGGTCAGGACACAGAGCCCTTTGGGACATTGCCCCTGGGCTCCCACCTAAAGCTGGGTGGGCTCTTGGGTCCTGGGTGGGCCCTTTCTTTCTAATGAACCCTGTCCTGGGAGCCGAGCTTTGCAGTGGGGAACTGGAACAAATAAAATGTAGTATCTCTGTGATCCTGTTTTCCCAAGAAGAGAGAAGGGGGAAGGAATGAGGACCCCCAGTAAAGATGTCGCTGATTCTGTTCCCAGAAACTGGTGCGGCTGTTAAGCATCAGGCTCAGGGGGGTGGCCTGCATGTGCGTGTCCAGGGATCTGTCTGAGCAGGTGTCTTGGGACTGTGTAAATGGACATGGGGACTGGCAGGGAAGTCCTTGTGTGGGGTGTCAGTTCTGAGAATACTCCTGTGACCCAAACTCTTGCTTGGCCTTGGGAGGAGGCAGACAGAAGCTTGGCTCTTCTTAGCCCTCTGCCCTTTTCCTTTCTGAATCTGCACAAAGGGAAGGGTCCTTTCCTTGGGGAGCGACAGCTGGGCTTTGAAATCCTAGGAAGTGGACCAATGGCTTCACTGCTGCTAGGGGTCACCCGAAGTTCTGCTTCTCCTTGCGCCCAGGCACTGCCGCTGTTCATCGCATGTCACTCCCCTGTCCAGTGTGCTATGGGGCAGTGGGCCTTCTGGAGCCTTCTCTGAGCTTTGGTTTCCCCACCTAGAGGGTGGAATCCTGCGGCTTTCACCATGTTAGGCACGGATCATACAGTGTGGTCACCCGTGAGGTGAGAGACCCTGTGAGCTGGCAGAGACCATTTGTGACCCCCACTGCCCCTGCCCCCACTGCTTCCTTCCCTGGGCCCTGGGCAGACCAGGCTCTGTTCCTGTTCAGTGGTTCTGAACCTGTTTTGCATCAGAGACCTCACTGAAAACCTGCTGGAAATTCTAGTCTCTGTCTTGAAAAATACACTGTTATCCAGACACACACATCATGCCACTCAATTTCTGAGGGTGGTGGTTCCCGCATTTGAAGATCAGCTGGGGGCTCTAGGTTGTGAACCTCATTCTAGACCATTCCAGAAGAGAATCTTGGCCTGGTAGACAGGTGCTAGTCTTCCATGAAGCCTGACCGGGGATCCATCTGAAATCTGTGGCTCTACCTCCCATTGCCAGCAAGATGGAAATGAAAACAGGGACAGGGGGCTGGCGGAAGGGGTGCAGAGTTAGCCACCTAAAGAAGGAAAGGAGCTCAGCTTGTGGACTAATATTCTCAGTTTCCTCAGTCCTGCTTCCATCTCTTCTCCTTCCAGCCCTATGTGGGAAGGACTATTCAGGTAAGAGGTGCGAGGAGAAAGAAGACTACAGTTCGGCTGTGGGCCTGGGGGTTCTGGGGCTTCTCCTTGGATGAACCTTCTGGGGGCCTTGGCCCAGGAACACTGCTTTTGCTGTCAGTGTGGATAGCCAGGCTAAAAGGAGCTGCAGGCCGCAGAGCCAGGAGAGGGGGAAGGGTGCCTTGGTGCAGAGGGGAATTCCAAGGTGAGCTGCCTGGGCGGTGCTGTCAGCTGGCACAGTGGGCAGTGAGATTCTCCACTGAGAAGGACTCGCCCAACCTGACAAGTTTAGGGCTGGCGGGCGGAGCGTGTGCTGCAAAGACCAGCACCCTCCCATGTCCAGGTGCTCTGGGCACAGAAACCCAAAGGGGTGGCGGGAGGTGCTTGGGAGCGAGGGTAGGAGGGCAGGACCATACATTACCTGGGTAGGGAGGCTTGGAATCCCGTTCTCCCTGTTGCAAGCCCTGACGAGGATGGGGACAGCTTTCTCCCCTGCCCGGCTCTGCCCCATTTATTCCCTTAGCTGTTGTGAGAGGCAAGGCTTTCGGGCTGTCGGGTCGTCTGGCTCACACAGTGCCTGTGTCTGCCTGTGCATCTGCTCTCCTTCCCGGGCGTTAGGGCCACCTGGGTCTTCTGGGATGTCTGTCTCGGGCCACTCCACTCCGCCAGCATCATCCTTCTCTCCCTTCTGGCCACCTCCAGGCATTTGGCCGGAGCTCTGCGTTCGCTGTAACGTAGTGCTTCTCACACCATCCTGCCTCGGCCTCACCTGGGATCTTGTTAAAATACAGATTCAGGGTCATGGATCCGGCGGTGTGGGGGTGGGGGGTGGGGGGTGGTCTGAGAGTCTGCATTTCTGATCAGCGCCCAGGTGATGCCAAAGCTGCTGGTGCCTAGCCCAGGGCTGTGCTCAGAGTGCTGAAGTCCAGATCACGTGCTTGATCCATGCTTCGCCCTGAGCTCCGGAGGGCAGAGGCTCTGTCTTCCCTTGGCCTACTGTGCTGAGCCCCAGAGGTCAACTTACAGACTTGAGGGGTGTCAGATTCACAGTTCCTCCCTCCCTGCGTTGCTGCTTGAACCCTGCTGACCCTGGATGCTGGAGTTCGGTGGGCAAGGGGAGGACGGGAAGCCAGAAGAGCCTCATGAATCCGTCCCAGCCCACTGCCTCGGCAGCTGCTTTCCCATTCGAAGGGCCTGAGGGGCAGGCCTGACCGAGCAGAAGGGGCAGGAGGTGAAGTGACCACTGTGCTGCAGTGAGATTTCCTGGAAGAAACAGATGTTGCCAGTGAGAGAATGCAGCAGTGACGGGGGCTGGCTGGGAGCAGGACAGAGGATTCCCAAAGGAGTAGTGCTTTGGCACCTCAGGTGGAGGTCAGGGTGTCTGAATCTTAACAACCCCCTTCCTCACTCCAGACCCTACCTGGCAGCCTCCCTTGTGTGCTGAACTTCCTTGTCACCTCTCTCTGTCCCCTCTCACCCTGGAAGGCACCAGCCTACATACTGATGACAGGGCTGACAAGTGTCATAGCAGCCCGAGTGGCCTTATGCCTGCCATGACACTGGCTTCCATGGGGGATTTCATCCAGAGCAGAAGGTCCAGCCCCAGTTCCTGGGGGTTTGTCATATAACTGAGGAGACAACCAGCTTCTCTCTCCCGCCCCTCCCCGGCTCAAGGTCTCTCACAAAACTGCTGCCAGTTGTTAATTAATGAAAGGGCTACTGAGGCCGGCCAGACAGTCCTGCTTGGGCCCAGGCAATGTTGAAGAATCCGCATTTCCCGGCCAGATCGAGCCATGGGGAGGGCAGGGGCATTGCCTTGGCTTCTGAGAGGATGTTCTCTGCCAGCAGGGTTTCTTTACTGGAAAAACATTGCCAGGGCCCAGAAAATGCGATCAGCACCCACCCAGCACTCAAGCAGGAGGCAGCAGAGAGGTGGTGAGCTCCCCGTCTCCAAGAGTACACAAGATGAGACAGCAGTACTTAGACCAGAGGTTGCTAAGCAGCATCCCATGGACGAAAAACAGCACCAGGTGTGTCCTGTTTGGTCAGCATAGTGTGTCATAGCAAACCTGAGACAATGTTTTAAAATGGAAAGCTGTAACATAAAAGCATGGCTTTGGGGATTCTCCAGAAAAATGGTAAATTCTGATAGCCCCATATTCCTACCTTGCCGTTGGGGGCTAGAGCAGGCTAGAGGATGTCTCCTTTTAGTCTCGTTGCCTGCAGCCCCTACCTGGCCCTATACCCAGACACATCACTCAGGCACATTTAGCTGCCTGGCGCCTGTAGGCTTCTGAGTTTACATCTCAAAACTCAAAGCAAGGGACATGAAGACTAGGTGGACTCAGTCCAATAACCACCACGCATGAGCTGTCTGCTGTGTGCAAAAGGTGTTGCACCTTGTATTTAATTTACTCTTCACAATGGCCTGAAAATTAGATTCTATTATCAGTTGACAGATAAGGAAACTGAGGCTCTGACAGGGAAAAAAAAGATTTGTCCCAAACTGCACAGCTGTGAAGTATCAGAACTAGGACTTAAACCTGGTGTCAAGAACTCTAAATTCACGCTTTTGTCCCTGCTCTTTCCTTCCTCTGCCTCCTTTTTTTCCTCCTCCCCCCACCTTAGTTAGCTTTCAAAAGTTAAATTATAAAAGTAATTCAAGAAAACTATAAAATTATTTAAGTAATTCAAGAAAAATTCTTGAAAACGAGAGCTTTACTGATGATGTTTGACCACACGTAATCTGGGAAAAGAGCTCAGAAATGAGGCAGCCGGCCAGGGCACATCTATGGGGTCTCAGAGCACCAGATCTGGAGAGGTCCTGGTGAGTTCCTGGCTGAAAGCCTTTATTTATAAACGGGGAGCAGAGGCGCCGAGAGGGGACAGGACTCCCTCAAAGTCATAGAATAAGTCCATGTCAGAGGCTAAGCCAGCGCCCAAGTGGGTGACTGCAAAGGTGTTAAAGCTCTGTAGGGAGCCCGTTTGCTCCCTACCCAGAGGGCTTCCATGGAAGGTTTTCCCAAGTGTTCTTGTCACTGGAACTTTTTCTAGTCTCCCAGGCCCACGCTTGCATTTTGAGTGGTATGTACAGTAGTCCCCCTTTAGCCATGGGGCTATGTACCCCAGTGGGTGCCTGAAACCACTGATAGCACTAGACTCTGCATAGTGTTTTTTCCATATATATATACACACACATACATACATGTAATAAAATTTAGCTGATTAATTATGGACAGTAAGGAATTAGCAATAATAATACAGTAGAACAATTATAACAGTATATATTCTCTCAAAATATTTTATATAATGTTTTGGAATCATGGTTGACTTCGGGTAACTGAAACTGCAGAAAGCAAGACAATGGATGGGGGAAGACTACTGTATTTTTAGAATACTGTCTTAATTTAAGCACATCCAATGAAAGTCAGCGTCTGAGGGTGCAGCCCCCCAGTGTGGGGCTGCCACTCCTGAGGACACCAGATCTCGTCTTGCTGCTGCTTTTCCCCCTGGGGTCCTGGAAGCGTGGAATCACATCTAGGTGCCAGTGATGCTCCTGTTCCGAGAGGGGTGATTAAGGTTCAGAGGAGAAGGGGACAAAGAATCGGCGACCCCTCGTTCTGTTCTCTAGAGAAATAGGTGGCCATGCGGTCTATTCGTGACATCCTCCAGGGAAGTGAGAAAGTGGAGTCTGTTGTTTAGGCTGGGGTATGAGCAGGATCAGCACTCAGTGTGTGAACAGGGTCAGGCCTAATGTGTTCTAGGGTTGAGGTTCAGTGTGCGGTTAGGGTCAGAGGTCAGTATGTGAGCAGGATCAGAGCCAGTGTGTTTCCAGGGTCATGGCACAATGTGGGAAGGCGCAATCTGAGGCCATGATCTGGGCTCAGTCTATGTTCAGAGTTTAGCCTAGGCCTATGGGAAGTTCTTGGTCTGCGGTCAAGAACTGGAGTCCTTGAGCAAAGCCTGCAGGTCAACCTTCGTGCCTCCCGAGGCACCAGGCCTTGGGCCAGGGTGGCCGTGCTGCCCACTCCCAATGTGGCGCCCTCCCCTTTAGGAAGCCCTCACTGCCTTTAAGCTCCTTGAGCTCCTACACCTCTTAGCATCTGAGCCGGCTGCCTGTGGTCCTCTCCGGGAGGTAAAGTACAAATTATAAATAAACAACGGTGCCACCACCTCCGAAGCCAGAGCCGCCAAATCCCCCACGTGACCACTCCCGCAGCTCTGCTCTCCCATTGTTTGGGGCTGGAGTCTGTCTCTCAGGCAGGCAGCGAGCCCGTGGCTTGGTGGGGCGGCCATGGGAGCTGGGCAGAGAGGTGTGCTGACTTGGTAGAGGGACACCCAGTACCCCAGTGTACCCCCAGCTCTGGGCTCCCACAGATTGCAGAACAAGCAGTAGGGCCTTTAGGTCTGCTCACAGCAGCGGTGGGGGCCTGATAATTGGCTGCTGATGATTTTGTGTCTGTCTAAGCATTTAACCGTGTGGGTGGACATGTTATGTCTGTGTGAACGAGGCTTTCAGAAATTAATACATACGCAGGGTTGGCTAATAGTTTGTCTTCTGGGCTTGGGGAGGGGCACATAAAGTGGGTTGTGCCCCTGTGAGACTATATGGGCCATTCCAAGACTGCTTTCACCCATTATGGAGGATGCGGGGGGCGGTGTCACTACCCACCGGCAAAGAGGAGAGTAGGATTTCAGCTCTTTTGAGGGTCTCGGGTCTGGTTTAGGGGAGGGCAGACAAAGGGTAGAGCAGTGTAGATTGTTGTTTAGGGAGGGCTTCCTGGAGGAAATAGATCTGAGCTGGATCTGAAGGAGAAAGCTGGTCTGTACACTTTCTTGGAAGCAGGTGTCGGGGAGCTTGAGCTAAGGGGTCTCCTTGCTGGTTGGGTTTTGGCAGCCACTGAGGCAGCTTATTTAGAATCTGCCTCTTGTGACCTGCATGCCTTAATTTCTGCCCTTCACTGCTGGGGACTCTGACCGTGCTGCCCTGGGCCTTGCACCCATGCTTCTGGGGATGCACGCATGAGAGTGTGTGTGTGTGTGTGTGTGTGTGTTTCTCTCTGGCTCTCATTCTGGGTCCTCGCAGCCCAGGGGAGCTCTCCCGGTCCCTGGGCTCTGCTGCACAACCTCTGGGAAGACTCCCTTTTGCAGAATGAGGCCGGAAGGCAGGTGTTGCCGCTGCAATAATGTCACTGAGCGTGTGGCCTGGAGCCCAGAAGTAATTACCCTGCAGTTCCCCGTTGGAGGCTAGAGCAGCCCCTGTCGATGATTAACGTGAGTCCCCAGCCACTGAACGCCAAAGCGAGCCATGGGCTTCTCCCACCCATAGTTCATCAGAGGACACGAGGCTCTTATTCCTTTTCCCAGGAACAGAAAAGACCCTCAGCCCCCAGTTCTCATCAGTGCCATTGGCACCTTTTAGAGGAAACTGGGAGCAGCTGGGCTCTATCTGTGCAGCACCCAGGCTGGCCCATCCTGAGCTTTCCTGTCTTGTAACTGCCCACCCCGCCCTCTCTGAGTTTGCCCTCCCGACCCTTACCCTGTTCTGCTATGTGACCTCAACAGAGTCTTTTCCTTCTCAGCGTCCAGGCTCAGAACTCAGTCTGAGGCTGCAATGAGAGCAAAACTAATTGGCCAAATAGGTATTGAACCTGCAATCCTGACCCCATTAGTACAAATTGAGCCGGCGGGGCAGGGATGGCGCTGCTGACAATCGCAGAGTGATGAGAATCTCCCTCCCTCTTTCCTGAGACTGTGGAGACCCAGCCAGGTGTGTGATCCTGGAGTTAGGCAGCTCCTGTGGTCAGGGATTCCTTCCCTATGTGCCTCTTTCTGCTGAGGCTTTGCTAACTCTTAATCCAGGAAGGGGACAGGGGTCCTGAGCATGCGTGTGGTATTGGTGGCGTCTATTGAGCACCCCTCCCCCGCACACACGTCAGCTCAGGGCCTCTGCAGGAGTGGGTTTCTTTTCTTTATTCCTGAGCATTGTGCCTAAGGACTTACACACAGAAAATGAGCTACAGTGTCACTTTCCTGCAAAGGGCCTCTCCCCTGTTGTCCTCTAACCACCTCTCCCAGGTGGTACCCGTTCCCCCTCCTGGAAGCTCAGACCTGGCCTTAGAAATGTTCAGATGTATGGATCCATGTCCACGGGTCACACTGGACACTATGCTTGGAGGAGTCCCAAGGGACAGATGATTGACTTTGGCATTGGCAGGGGGAGGAAATGTGGCTCGCTGTGACATCCTGGCCCAGGGGCTCTGAGGAGCCATCATCCTGCCGTGTTGTTCCGCAGTATCTGGGACAGAGCCGAGGGGACTGGCTATGAGTAAGAAGCCAGCTGAAGACCCTGCTCTGCCCCGTCTAGCTGCGTGGGCTGAGTCAAGGACTTGCGACCCTGGGCCCTGCTTTTCTCATCTGAGTGTGCAACTAGAGAAGGGCTGGGTTTTAGCAACACCCGAAGTCACAATTTGTGGTCCCAGAGTGACCTGGGAGATTATGTAATTACGAATGACTGGGCCTCCCTGGCCCTGGGTGAGGATCCAGGTAGCTGTAATTTTGGGGAGCCCCTAGATGATTCTGCTTCTGGCACTTAGAAGCCAATGAGCTTGGATGCCCCTAGGCCCCTTCTGCATAAACCGCCTGCAGTTTTCTGATTGCATTACATTTGCCTTAGCCTGTCGGTGCCCCCCAGAACCTTGGGGTGATATATGGACTCCCCTGCCTCGCATCCACACCTGTTCCTTATCGGCCCCCTCTAGGGAGTCATTCCCCTTTTTTCATAGGTTGTTAGCAATCAGAATCATAAAACTCTGGCGCTCACAGGCCCCCAGGGAACATAGTCCTTGCTCAGTGTCCTTGTCAGACTGTGCATTCCGGAGAGCAGTGATACTGGCTTGTATTCTAGGAGACCCCCATCCAGCAAGAAGGGGCCAAGTAGACCCTCCCCGATCTACGTTTAGCTCCCTCTGGTGGGGCAGCCCTCCCGTAGCCCTCCTCTCGGCCCAATGCTGCTTGGCCTTGTCCAGCCCTGCCCCCAGTCCACCCGGTTTCCTCCTTACCCTGATGCGCCTTCCCGCAGAAGCAGGTGAGCTCTCCTACCTAATTTCCCCTGAGCTTGCACTCAGGTGCTACTCCACAGCAATATTCTATTTTTGTTCCATTCTCCTGAGTGGGGAGAGCCATATTTGAGCCTTTTTTGTTATCTGTAAGCAAAGTTCTCTAACCACTAGTCCCTTCCCCAATTAGCTCCAGCTGGTCTTATCAGCTGAGTGAAGCACAGAGAGGTTAAGCTGCTAGCCTGAAGGAACACAGCATCAAAACAACTTGGAGTATTGTAGGGCAGACATCCCGCTTTGTACAGTTTGGTTTGTGCACATCTGTGTTTTTGAGCAGGCTCTTAGACTGGGTGTCACTGTGCATGCACTGACCTCCAGAGGGTCTCAGCCCATCAGCGAAGCAATGGACTGATATCTCAGTGTTCCTTAGGGCCAGCCCCATGCTCAGTTGTGCCTTTGAGAAGGTGCACTCACAATCTCTTCCTCTACCAGCCTCATGGTTCCCTGTGTCCCTAGAGGAGTCCTTACTACTCCATCTAGCAGTCAAGCTGATCCCCCTAGGTCTGTGGGTAGGGGCTGGGTGCAGAGTTCTCTGAGATGTGCACTCCTCCCTTGGCGAGCTGCCAGCTGGCCTGCTGCCCTTGCCTGGCTTCTTTAGCCTCTGCACTGCAGAGATGCATGCAATCAGCATGTCTTTAGAGATTATCTAGCTCCATCTTCTCATCCTACCATTGGGGAAATTAAGGTAGGGGATGTGAGAGGTACAGACTTTCTCAAGGGCACCTAGCAAGTTAGAGACAGAGATGGGACTAGAACCCATGACTCAGGCTCAACCTAGAATCTTTCCACTATATAGTGTGGACCTCTTTCTGTAACCACAGTGCTGATCTTCCTGAACAGTGGACACATGTAGGCCCCTTCTCTTTGGGACTTTCATTCCCAGTAGGCCATGCACCCCCCTTCTCCTGTGTTCACATTCTCCTTTAGGTATCCCCAGCCCCTGGGCTGCAGAGCCAAATGACTCCTCTTTCCCCTGCCCCCCACTGGTTTATAGCCTCATGTGCTCATGGAGCTGGCCTGGATCATCATTTCCCCTCTGGGGTGAGTCTGTTCATCCCCAACACAGGACTCCACAAGGCTAGACCAGGCCATACACCTCAGGGTCCCCAAAACTCAGGCCAGGATGTGAATAGTAGTAGTCACAAGACTAATATGATGGTAAAGACCAGCATGTACCAAATATTTATACTATGTAGAATATTATATTACCTCTTAGAATTTTCCCAGAATCCTGTGAAGTGGGGTTAATGTTCTTATCTGGCACATGAGAAAACTAGTTCAGAGAGGTCAAGTGGTTTGTCCAAAGCCACACAGTCAGGTATTCCAGCACTAGCATATGTACCCACCATACTCTCTGCTATAGCCTGGCAACTCAGAGTGTGGTCCCTGAACCAGCAGCCTGGGCATCACTGGGGAGCCTCCAGATGTCAGGGCCCACCCCACATCCAGGGAATCTGAGTCTGCATCTTGATAAGACCCCCCAGATGATCTGTGTGCATGGTGCAGTTTGAAAAGCACTGTGCCTTGTGACAATGGGCCACAGAAAGGGAAGGGCGGGGAGGGGAGGACAGGACTCCACTGGGCATAGCCGTCAGCCCATCTTCTCCTTGGGGAGTGGCTGAGACTAGCCCCTGTGGTACCGTGAAAGGCTAGGACCTCAGCCCAGATAGAGCCACCTGGAAAGAGGCAGCAGGAACGGGTCATCTTGGTTTGGATCTTCAGAACAGAAATAAACTTTGTTCCTCAAGTAATTGATAATCATTGTAAAAATATTAGAAAATAAACATACACTAAAAATGGCAGCCCCACCACAAACTAAGCACTAGATGCCCTTGGTTCTGAATCTGGCTGCTTGCAAGGCAGCCCCAGGCAGCCGAGGGAGCAGCTACCTGGGAGCCCTGTGATTCTGAGTCAGAGATTTTGAGGTGGGTTAAAAATAGAGCCCTAGTGGCCAGGCGGGGGTGGAAGGAAGAGAGCAATTTATCTATTGTAGGGGGAGACCCTGGGGTCAGGGAGGAGCTATAGGGAAAGTCGGGCAAGAGGAGAGGAGGGGGTGAGCGGGTAGTCCCTTCGGAGACAGAGCTGAAGGCTCAGCCTGGCCCAAGATGATTGAGTGAGGTGCACTGGGAGACTGAACGCCGCCCTGGGCACAGGCAGGGAGGACTTCTGCACACCCCCACCTCGCGCTCCTCCAAGCCAGCAATTCCTTTGGGTAGATGTAGGGTTGTGAGGGGGCTGGGCTCTGCCTCAGAGAATGATAAACAGGAGCCTGGACTGGTGGGGGTGGGGAGAAATGGACGTTTCCAAGCAGCTTTTGTGGTTGTGAGGGAGGGGAAGGCAAGGAGGTGTCCACGTGTGTGTTCACACGTGTGTTGTGAGCAGGCATGTGTATGACGCTGAGCTGGTCTTGTTTGCCTGTTAGACCTGCCCTTCACGCGGCCTCTCTGTCTTCTTCATCGACCTCTGAAAAATCAGCTTGTCCTGACCACCATGCTATGACCCTGGCCTCGTAGGAGCCCCTCATCCCACCACTTAGCAACATCAGTGCTAATATTTTAGTGTCCTTTTTTTTTTTGGCAGTTTTTTCCCCCCTAGTGACAGTCTTTAAGTCGCTCATCCATCTAATAAAAAGAATTTTTACAGAGATACCCCCTACCTGACCCTAAGTGATCATGTCTCATAAAAGGAAGAGAAACTATTTCTGCTCTTTGGAAGCACCCAACAAAGTTCGGGGATACGACTCACTGCCTGCTTCCTTACCCTTTACCTCTCCACTCCCGACCTCCTGGATCTCTGCTAGGCCTTTTTGGGAGAATCCTTAGAATCCCCACTGAGGGGGCACCCCTAATGAGGGGGCATGGTATGCTCTTCCCCCTGGACCCATGCTAGTCAGGCTGGAAATTATCATGGCTTTGTTGAAGTCCTTAGGCAGAGTGTCCCCCACCAACTTCCCCTCTTATCCCACTCACCCCAGCCCCCATGCTTCTCCTGGCCCATCTGTTGTCCATCTGCCTTCTCCCTCACTTCCAGCTCCCGTCTTCCTTCATGGAGACTTTTCTACCATTATCTTCAGCACCAAGTCGGGGCCATCTGCTGATGCATGTTGCTGGGAGTCTTAGGGGTTTGAGTGGTTCAGTTCTTCCCCAATCATTGGAGGCCTTGAAAACTGTTGGAGTCAAGGCCTACATTTCATTTAGCTTCGGCTGGGTCTCTGTCCACTTAACTTTTGGTTACCGTGGCCTTCCTTAGGCATTCACTCATCCCACCCACCCATCTATTCATTCACATGCTTGTTAGGACCTAACATGTCAGAGTCACTATGCCAAGTGCAGAGAGTGGAGGGACCACAAGAGAAATGGTCAAACATGCAGTTTCATTTAAGTGTGACACACATACTGTGCCTGGAAGCACGTAGGAGAGGCAACTGACCAGATTCCTGTGACACAAACAGGAGAAGTGATGCCTCCTCCCTACCAAGAGGCTGGGGTGGTAGAGGACAGTGTGTGGGGGAGAACGCATGCCATGTTGGAAGCACTGAAAGTTGCTGAGTGTGTGGGGGGCAGGATGTGGGAGGGAAGCAATGATGAGAATCAAGGCAAGAGGAGGAGGCAGAGCCCAGATCAGGAAGGACCTTGAGGATGACAGTGAGGAAGTAGGATTTTGAAAGTGTGGAAGAACTTTGATCTTGGCGAAGCATGGAGAGGTGAGACCCCATCCTGAACCTTGAAGTATGTGGGGTCCTGAGAGAGCCAGGGCCCAGGGGGGAAGCTGCTGGAGTAGGCTGGGTGTGGATGATGAGACTCTCCTTATACCATGTGAGTATCAATAAGTGAGAGAGATGGAAGAGTTAAGGATAATTCCCAGGTTTCTAGATTAAGCCTTTGAATGGCTGGTGTACCACTGACTGGGACCAGAAGGGTTTGTGGGGGAACTGTTACATATGGTTATGTCAAAAGTAAGGTCCCCATGGGACATCTAGGTATAGAGGGTTAGTTGGAAACAAGGGTGTGTCACTCGAGAGAGGTCAGGTTTGAAAGCCAGCAGAGTAAAGAAGCAATGGGAAGGCGGGGCAGGGGATTCCAGACCAAGGATCTCAAAGTTTATCCTGTAAGTCACTCAGGGAGAGTGCACAGAGGAAAAAACACATTAGCATCACTCAGGGAAAGAGGAGCCCCTCCAAGGGAAGGGTGAGAAGAGATAGAGGGACAGGAGAAGGCCCAGCAGTGTGGGGTGTCTCATGGAACAGATTGCAGCGTTGGAGGATGCTGAGGGTCAGTGAAGAACCAATTGGAAATGTCTGTTGCATTTTGCAGTGGGCGTGCCTTGGGGTTGAGAGGAGTGTTGGGGCAATGGGCGTGGGAGAGCATGGACAGTGACCCCTCTCAGGAATCGTGGTTTTAAGGGGAGAAGTGAGAAGACTGGGGGATTTGGGAAGTGATTTTAAATTTTAAGTGTAGAGAGCTTAAAGGCAGAAGCTGACAGGAAAGAACCAGATGAGAGATTGAAGCTACAAAAGGAGAGACTAGATTAAGGTCCCTGGGTAGGAAAAAGGAAATGGTATTGAGGTGGAAGAATGATCGATTCCCTTATGACTAGAGAAGGAAAAGGAGGTGAGGGAGAGGCAAGCAAAGTGGGAGTTTGGGGGCAGAAAGACAAAGGAGCCATTCTGATGGCTTCTCTTTCTGTGAAGTGGAAGGAATCTACTGGGAGCGAGAGGGAGGTGGCCATTTCATGGCCTTGAGGAGCTAATTCCAAGTAGCCAGTGTGGAGAAGGGGAGGGAAATTTTAGGAGGGTCTCCTGTAAGGATAGGCTGGCATAATGGCAGGCTCAGCTGAGTGCAGAGGCATAAGGAGTTAAGGTATTTGAATATTTAGTAGGGCTGGTCTGAAGTCGTGGGATTTGCTGCACAGTCCCATGTAAATATGCAGAGGATAAAAAGCCTGCAATGAAAGGAGGTTAGCACTGCTCATCTGAGATTAGAGATGAAGCAACTGGAGACGGGGACATGGACCAGGGTCTGCTATTGGATGGGCCACAAACGTGGAGAATCAGGGCGTCAGGCCACTGAAAGGCTGGGTGCTGTTGGATTGATGTGGGGAAGTCGCCCAGAATAGTAGCAGGATTTAGAGTGGAATGGAAGGTTATGAACCAGTACCAGCAATCACCAAAGTCCCCAAGGGTGGCAGATGGATGCTGGATGGATGGCCGGCAAATGACAGGATGCTCAAAGGATCTTGTAGGCATTTCTGCTACAAGCAGGAGGTGGCATCAGTGTGGCAGCAGGAGGATGCTGACCCCACTCCTGACCCTGAGCTACGTGGGGCTTCGGGTAGAGGTGTTCTTAGCACACAGCCAAGTTCACTTAAGGGAAGAGGTGGAGTGCCATGGAAGAGAGGAGAAAGGCTAGAGAGTAGGAGGAGGCACAGAGTTTGGGAGAAAGTACCACTAGCTGGATTTATATTCCTGTAGAGTGGTTAGAGGATCTAAAGTCTTATTAGTTGGGTTTGAGTTCTTGATCCACCACATATAGCAAATTTCTTGAGTTACGCCTCAGTTTCCTCATCTGTAAAATGGGCACATAGTATCGACTTCACAGGGTTTTGTGAGGATTAATTGAGGTAATCCATATAAGGGACTCAGATTAGTGCCAGGCAAGTAGTAATACCAACTGCTACCCTCCATCCTCCATTCTAGTTATTTTCATTAGCGCTTTGGGTAGTCATTTGTACTGGACCTAAAAAAAAAAGGGATAGATCAGGAACATGGGGGATCTCCCAGTTCCCTCCCTTTCTCAGATTTGACTCCTGGATTCTCAGGTTCTAGGATTTTTGTGGGGACTGGAAGGGAGTCAGGTAGTTCGTGATGAGAGGGTGGGATGTGACAACTGCTAACAGATATTCTGCATGGCCAGGCAAAATTAATGGCGAAGGAGGCCATTGAACTGAACCTTGAATGAGGGAAGGGATTTTAAAAGATCGGGGTTCCAAATGCCCAAAAATAGATGACTGGATCAAGAAGATGTGGTACATATACACCATGGAATATTACTCAGCATTCAAAAAAGATAAACACATGCAATTTGCAGCAACATGGATGGCGCTGGAAGGGATCATGCTCAGCGAAATAAGCCAGAAAGAAAAAGAAAAATACCGGATGGTCTCACTCATAGCAGGAATCAAGAAAACTTAAATAAGGGACCAGGAAAATGAATAACTATAAGAAAGTGAAAATCAAAATCAACAAACAACTATGAACCAGACACACTCTATGGGGAGTGGGGGGTGGGGAGGGGAGGGATTGGGGTCAAAATAAGGGGGTTGCAATTGTATGGGGAATATAAAAATAAAATTAAAAAAAAAAAGATCGGGGTTCAGAAGGCAGGGATGGTTCTCAGGAAGAGAAATAAAGATGTGGATGGAGATGGGGCCAGAGGGTGGGTGCTTTGTTGGCTACTATGGAGAAAGTGGGAGAGTGAGAGGAGGCAGGGGATGACATACCCAATGAGCTCAAACTTTCTTCTGTAGTCAGTGGGGTCCATTAAAAAGGTTCAAACAAGGGCCTCCCTGGTGGTGCAGGCAATTGAGCACCGCCCTGTGAAGCTGTCTGCAGCCTCTGCAGCGCAGGTTCCATCCCGGCTGGCAAGAATCCCACATGGTGAAGCAGACCTCTCCTGTCTCTCCCGCTGCTCCCCTGAGCAGTGTATTTCTTCAGTCTGCCTGTTCTGTTCCCCGCTCTGTCTCTGGTGAATCCTCTCACCCTCCCGTGCATCTGGCCTGTACCCCGGTTCTTGTATAAATAAAAATAAATCTTTAAAAAAATTATCTTCCTAAAATTAAAAAAAAAAAAGGTTCAAACAAAGGATGATGTAATCATAATACTGTTTAGAAAGATCACTCAAAAAACATGAGACGAGATGGCAAGAGCAAGAGTCCAGGTGAGGACTGATGAGAAACTGATCAATGTTTGTATTCAGGGCAGATTCAGAAGCCACCACTGAAGGTACCAGGCAAGACTGTCACTGCTTGGGCTGGGGGAGGGGTAGGGGGTGAGGAACACTGCTGGGGCAGGTGGCAGAAAGCAGTTGAGGATAGCTTTGAGGTTCTCAGCTCAAGGGATTGAAATGCTGACTGCCATTCAGCTTTGAGGAGGAAGATGCTGAGTTCAGCCTTGAACTTGTTGGATGTGGGAGACAGAATGCTCCAGGTGGTTAGTGGGAATATGGGTCTGGTGCAAGGAGTGATGTCTGAGTGGGAGCGTGGGGATGGGGAGAGAATACAAGGAAAAGATGGGACCATGGGTGTGCTGCTCACCTGGGAAAAAGCTAGGGACCCTGGCCATTAGTCACTGTAGGGACGCACGTGTGTCTGGGACAGGCACCTGCCCTCAGGGAGCCCAGAGCATTCCATAGCCAGGAGATCCAAAGCCAGGACTCAGGCTGAGATGAGGTTCAATCGGTCAGAGGCTGGAGAGGCAGAAACGTAGGATTTCAGCTGAATCTTGAATACACTTTAATGGCAATGAAATGACATTCTCTTTCTTCCAAATGACAGGTGTCCCAGTAGATATCATTTGTGTCAAGTATGTGTCATGTATGCAAATCGGTGTGCAAGGAAGGATGCATATGTGAAAATGAGGGTGAAATTAACGGAAATGCATACATGAGAGACTGAATATAATGTATTCATGTGTGTATATGTACAGGTACATGAATGTGCACCCAAGTATAAGAACATGTGTGTTCAAAAATAGGCATGAGTAGATGTGTACAAAAAGAGGCTGAAGGAGGCCATCCTTGGTCCAGGATCTCCAGTTCTCCTGCCTCCTTTTTATCACCTTCTTTTTCTTAAGTTTCCAGGGAAGGCGAGTACCCTTTGCTGGTCCTTGAGTTTCTGAATTCAGGGTCACAAGCCTCCTATCTTCTTTTCCCTCAGCTCCTTTGAGGCCTTTCTCTCAGACCAAATCCTGAGATGTTCTATGTATCAGTATAAAAAGGCTGTTTGACTTTTTCCCTCGTTCCTTCTGCATATGGGACCCACTCCTCCAAAGTTCACCCATGGGTCATGCCTCCTGCTGACAGGCCACTTACCTGCCTGGATGGGACTGTTGGTTCAGGTAGAAGATCCAAGATTGAGAGCAGGCAGACTTGGGCTGTACCTGGGAATGGGCCTCCATAACCGAGCTGGTGTACTGTTGGCCAGGACTTCTCACAGTTGAGAGAACACTGGGGAAGAGGAGAGAACCTGGCATTGGAAAGATGGAGGCTTTTGATTCGGGCATGTGCCAATTCCAGCATGTCTTAATCTGACTGTCCATTGCTTCCCTGCCAGGGTCTGACACCCACCACCATGGGTAGATACCCTAGATTGTGTGATATATTCATGAATGATTCTAGGGGTAGTAGGTGCTAGGGAGCACTGGACATCCAGCCTGAGGCTTTAGAAGTGTTACTATTCCCTTCTCTGTAGTCCTCAGTTTTCCCTTCTGCAGGATGGGTGCAACTGTGCTTGATTGCTAATGACCAGGGTGCTTTTAGTACTTGCAAGTTGTGCTACTTCCCCAATGCAGGAAGTACTTCAGAAAGTCCAGCATCAGGAGGATAAGTCCCCTCGAAACCTCCATGCAACCTTCTCTTCTCCTCTCTTCTCTCTAGGGTGGGAGACCTGGGTCACATCTGGTATAATAGGGCTACCTTCCCAGTGTGATGCAAAGGTGCCAGAAGGGCTTCTCCATCTCTCTATATCCCAATGAAGTGACTAAAATGCCAAGAGATCAGACTCTGGAACTGCACGGACCTTTCTGAATTTGGGTTCGGCTCCCCACTAGCTGTGTGGTCTTGGGAAGGTACTTCTCTATGAGCCTCAGTGTCATCACCTGTAAAATACAGACAATAGCAGTCACTTTAGTGCTATGATGTGAGGGTTAAATGAAGTAATGCATGGAAAGCACAAAGTCATACATGTGAAGTGTTTGGGGGGGAGGGTCTCCATTAATAGTCTTTTAGACACCAAGGAGTCCCTAGTGAAAATGCCAAGGGACATTAAAGAATCACCTGAGAGGCTTCTGGTCACTAAGATTGGGTGTAGAGAGGAGCCAGGGAGCTGAGGATGCCAGTGGGGAGGTTTCCAACTTCCCCCTGGCTGGGTCAGCAGTATGTGGCTGGCAGGCGCGCCAGGAGCTGTCCGAGGTGCTGAATATCACTTTTCTTATTTTCCTTTTTAACTCTCGCCAGGCCCTGCTTTCAGAAATCTGTGCAACCATCTGGCAAAGAGTAAGGAGGGGTAGTCTGCAAGGCTAAGGGCAGTTCCCAATGCCAGTTCCTCTCACCTCTCTCAGGAGCATGTTCTGGCTTCACCCTGATAGGTCACCAGCAGCCCAGTTACTCAGGCTGCTGCTTGGGACACTTTCTTACAGCGCTGCCCAACTTGACTTCTGTCTAAGCCTTGTCCTTTTACTGGGCCATGGGCTCCCTCATGTCAGGGTATCTGTCTGTGGAGGTAAACAGGTTCTGTTGTCTGATTAGACCTGGAATATCATAGCCCCTGACTTCCATCACTGGCTCTCTTCCTTGGAAGATTTCATTTCCTCCCTTACCTCTTTACTGTGAATTTGTTGACTTTAATTAATTTATTCATTTAATAATTAACTAGGCATGGGTCAGAGCATTTACAAATAATTAATTTAATCCTTATAACAATTCTGCTAGTTAGGTCTTGTTTTTATCCTTGTTGAGCAGATGAGGAAACAGGCATGGAAAGATTAAGTGACTTGCTAGTAAATGATGGAACCAGAAATTGAACCCATGTTGTCTGATTCTGAGCACCTGTGCTTCTTCCCACCATGTTATGCTGCCATTTGAGCAGCTCTTGGTGGGGGCTGGGTTAGTGTTTTACGGGGAGGATTGCTCCAGTGTTCCGACCCCCACCCAGATCAGGCACCAGAAATATCTCTTAGCATCTGGAAACTGATGATGGAGACAATTAGTCAAAATGCAAGGAAATGGGTGTTTTTGCCTCATGTAATTTGGTTTTATGAAGACCACTAAATGCAAACATTCTCCTGTTAATTACTGTCTCAAATTTGGTGTGTAATTGAGGGAAGTAGAAGTGGGGAGAGTGTGGAAACCCGCTGGAGTGGCAGGCCTGCCCAAGTCAGCATTCCCAGCCGCCTTGTGCCTGCTATGTTAATTTTAGAAACTCCTCCAGCCTGAGTATATTATTAGCTTTATGTACATAGGGCCACAGGGCCCCCAGTGGCCTCTCTCTGCCACAATTTTTTTTTGCTTTGTTTTGTTTTCCCCAAGAGATGAAATGAATAGGGATGATGGCTGTGTGTATACAGGGGTGTTTGCATGCTGTGTGTGTGAATGGGGATACCTGTGTGTGGCATCTAATGAGTGTCCACAGCTGCCTTTGAATGGTGTGCGTGCAACTGAGTAGGAGTGTACACAGCTCAAAAGCACCCCATAGAAACTGAAACCTTCCAGTCATTAGCAGGGTGTGCTGTGTTCTGTGTAGTGGAGTGTGAAGACTGGAGTGGCTCTCAAATCATAGGTTAGACTCTGCCAGATGGCATAGGTGGACTGGGGTTAGTTAGAGAAGGAGCGGTGAGTTGGGAGTAGCTGAAGTTGACTTCTTGGCATCAGCCATGGAATGAGAAGCCTTAGTCTTTGAGGCCCTGTCTGGAGGTCCTGAAGGGCTTCGTTTTCACAGGAGCTGACAGAAGCTGCCTCTCCAAATGCCCTCCCTCCCTGAGCTGTGTGATGTGGGACAGCCTCTCACCCACCTTCAGTGAAGCAGGCCCTATCTGCTCCTGGAAGCTTAGCGCCATTTTGAGTCTGGCAAAGAAAATCATTCGCCTTGATGTGTTTTCAAACCTGTAACACTGCAGGAAAGGGCACTTTGGTTCTGTGGTGGGATCCTCTGGAGGCTCAAGAAAAGCTTGTCTTCCAGTCCCTTCCTCCTGACTTCCTTGCAGTAGAGAAATAGAGATGGCTAAAAGGTTATTTCTCTTGAGAGGAAACATGCTATTTCTGCCTGACTTATTACCTTTATCTATCATAAAATTGTCTAAGTGAATAGCAGAGGGAAACAGCAAGAATTTGGCCTGGAGGTCAGCACTGGGGTGACTGGTGCTTAGGAGTGGTCCCTGGGAATGATTGACAATACTTTCTGCACTGGGGTCTGTGCTACCGTCTGCTGTCTCCATAGTCCCAAAGGGGCCCCCTGTGTAGGAGATAACTCTATGCAGTTGAGTTATCTCACATTGCTCAACCTCTCAGAGCCTTTGCCCTGAGCACCACTTTCCACCTGCCTCAGGAAACACTTGCAGTTGCTTTGAAACTTTAGGAGAAATCATTCTCAAAGCCCCATCTGGTCTCTCTCCACTGCATTGAGTGATACCTTACTGGTGCCTAAAGTCCCACTGGGGCCTGAAATCCCTTCCCCCTTGAAAGATATCACTGCCCTTCCCCAACTCTATTAGTCTGCAAACCTCTGGGGGTGGCGGGAGCTTGCCAGACATTTTCTTATTATTGGGGATAGATTAAAGGGAGAAAGCTGCCCCCCCCAATAGGCTGAGTGGGAGAGAGCTTCAACTCTCACTGCATAAAGGGGAAACTGAGGGCCAGAGTTGGGAGGGCACCCGCCTGATGTCACAATACTTCAGTGACAGAGCTGGGCTAAAAGTGGAGCTTCTCACCTGCTGTTTCTCTGGAGCTTCCCTGCTCTCTGCTCACAATCTGTGACATGTCTACCTGCCAGCCTGTCTCAGGCCACATCTGATCCTTAGGGAGGTTAGGGCACGCTGGGGTGGGGCAGAGTAAACTGCTTCTGCCACTGACACAGCCTCTCACTTCTCTGTATGTCATCATTTGGTTTTCTTTGAAGCTCTACTCTCGTGGGGCATGGGAGTGGGAGTAGGAGACTTGTGATTAGGGAGGTTATGGAGGGCAGGGAGAGCTTATCCTTTGTGAAGGAAAGCCTCTTTCAGTGTGTGTTCCCTCACACCTGCCAGTCTCTACATCTGCCCTGGTACCTGAGTGCCTGTTTACTGCAATGTCTCAGAACTCCCCAGACTTCTCCCTCCCACATTGCCTTCTCTCCTAGCATTCTCTTTTAGTCTGTAATTTATTCTCTCCTCTGACAACTGACCCCTGTGTCCCTGGGCAGATTTTACTGGGACCTGACCATGCTGCTGCTGATGGTGGGAAACCTGATCATCATCCCTGTGGGCATCACCTTCTTCAAGGATGAGAACACCACTCCCTGGATAGTCTTCAATGTAGTGTCAGACACATTCTTCCTCATCGACTTGGTCCTCAACTTCCGCACAGGGATCGTGGTGGAAGACAACACAGAGATCATCCTGGACCCACAGCGGATTAAGATGAAGTACCTCAAAAGCTGGTTTGTGGTGGATTTCATCTCCTCCATCCCCGTGGACTACATCTTCCTCATTGTGGAGACACGCATCGACTCAGAGGTTTACAAGACAGCCCGGGCCCTGCGCATCGTTCGCTTCACCAAGATCCTCAGCCTCCTGCGCCTCTTGCGTCTTTCCCGCCTCATTCGATATATTCACCAGTGGGAGGAGGTGAGTGGTCAGACCCAAGCCTCTTGTGGGAGAGGTATCTTCCTCCCAGGGTGAGTGAGAGTAATCTCAGAAACTTGGATAAGGGCTGTTTAACAAAGAATAGTAATTTCTTGATTCTTATGTGCTAGATACTGCACAAAGCACTTCACATGCAGTCCATTTATGTCTATGACACCCACCAAGGATATCGCATAAGCACATGCAGGTATTCACTGGAGGATACCAAGAGAAAGATTAAGTGATTTACACAAGGGCACACAATAGTAGTAGGTGAACCTGGAACGTGAACTTAAGCCAATGACCCTAGAGCCTGCACTGACATTGTAGGGATTGCAAACTCATAATCCTGGAGGGGCCAGAGAGGACTGTGAATGATGAAAAGAGCAGTGGAAGGCAGTGTGGTGGAGCAGGAAAAACATATCTTCCATCTGTATTAGGAAGCGACTACTCAGCTCTAGCCTGGGAATGGGCCCAGGATTGTGAAATATACAGCCTTATCGTAAGAAGCAGAAATTTGGATTTTTGTACAAATTTTGTTGGCAACCATGTTAGGGTTGTTTTGGAAAAGATCCTGAGATGAGGATTTGCATAAGAGTAACAAGGTTGGAGGGGGGAGCATCTCCAGGAAAATCTGTTATGAGGTTGGGAAAGAGATGGGGAAAGCAAGGGAGTATGACATCAAGCCAAGTCCCAGGGAGGGTGACGCTGAGGACCGTGTATCTCATACTTCAGAGTTGTCCCAATCAGGGCAAAGGAGTCAGAATTTTATATCTCGTTACCTGTCAGTCACTGACTCAGGGCACTTCAGCTCAGGTGCCAGCAGGCAGAGGGTTCCCAGAGGGCAGTCTGGGGCAGCCTCTGACAAAGAGCAGCAGGTGGCAGGTGCTGGCCATAGGGAGTGCAAGCACCAGGGAGCCTGGAGTTGGGTGTGCAGAAACGGTAAAGGGATCCTCGGGGCTCTGGGGAGAGCGCTTGCTACAGAAACGACATAGACAATTGCAAAAGAACTGGGTGCCCCAACACTGTTCGGAAAAAAGTAAACTCATCCCTGGGCTTAATGCCGTCTCTGAGGGAGGAGGAGAGGACGGCCCTGGGCTGGGGTTTAAAACAAGCTGGTGACCTTGCCAAGCATGCAGTCCACATCCATCTGCCACCACCCAGCTACACCTTTTGGCCACAGTGGCAGGCATGCCAGCCTGGAGGTACATTGGGAAGGAAGAGCACATGCTCTGCCAGAGTGGGCTGTGGTCTGGGGGGGGCTGCACCTTCTGTAGAGGTGCATTTCCCACTGGGACTCTTTGCTGCACTGCTGGTCTCCTGGTCTTCCAGACCTCTATGTGAGTGGGTGAAGTCCCCATGCCCAGGATTCGAAGCTCCTCCACCCTGGATTCCTGCCAGCAGCAGCAGCAGCCTGGATCCTAGCATGCGGCACCCATGGCTGATGGTTGGAGCACTGGCAGATTGAGGTCAGAGGTGTCTTGAGCACCTGTGCCGCAGAAGTGCCTACACCTGCCTGGCAGAATCACTCCATGGCAGAAATTCTCCTTGGCTTGGAAAATGTGCTTTATTCCTGCTGACAGGGAAGGAGCAATGACTTGCCCAAGGTCACGCAGTAGACAGACTGCTGGCAGAGCTAGAACACAACCCAGTTAGTGCTCTGAGCTCCTCCCAGCAATGTGGCAGCCCTGCCTGGAGTAGTGGAATGCTTGGGGCTTTGGAGTGAGAATGACACATGTGAGCCCAGTTAATATCTTAGCCCCTCTGTATAGTAGTGGGTCCTTACCTGTCTGAACCTCAGTCTCTGAATCTGCAAAATGGATATAGGTGATACCTTCCTCACTGGGTCATTGTGAGACTGAAATGAGGTGATGTTTGTAAATCCCTTAGTATGAACCCTGGTGCAGAGAATCTTTTCATAAATGCCCCTCCCCCAGCCCAATTGTCTTCATAACCTTCATACTTCCACAGCGTGTCTGCTTTCCTCAAATGCTTTTACCCATTCTCTCATTGGTTCCTTGGACCTACATGGCAAAATAAATAGGGTAGGGCTTATTATCCCCATTTGTCAGGGGAGGAAACTGAGGCTCTGAAGGGTTACCTGCCCTCGTGGTAAACTTTTTGACCTGGGCCTCCTAACTCCTGGCTCCAGGCACTCACACTTTCTCAGAGAGCCTAAAGAACTTTGATTCTACTCTAATTCCCTGTGTGAGGGCTGAGTTCAGATGAGACTGGAAAAGCACGCAAGGACCTGCTGGCAGGTTGGAAAAGCATGCAAGGGCCTGGTGGCAGGTTGGGGTGAGCAGTTCCCTGTGACAGGCTGACCCTGAGGCACCATGGGGCATCTAGCTGCAGAGAGCTGTTGGCATGTGGGTCTGAGCTCAGGGCTGAGCGGGGATGGTGTCTACAGGGACAGTGGTGATGGTTGGGGCCACGCAGAAGAGGAAGAGCGTGTCTTCGTCTCTGTCCCAAGTGGATATGCAGGAGCATTTTTGGCTCCTCAATCCCCCAGAAACCCCCAACCTTCTGTTTGTCTTGGACCCATGACCCATGCCATTTAAAGCAGAGATGGGCCACTCTTCCCTTCTCTGGTATGGTTTGTGTCTCCAGCCCCGGCCCCCTAGGGGACCAGTCCTACCTCCCCCCAACCTTAGGCCTGGGCCCTGACAGCCAGTGTTTGGTGGGACTTGGCAGTGTGGCCAGTGCTGGGCAGGTGGGCCCTGGGGCAGGGCTAAGAGCTTCTCCTTCCGGGCCCACACCATACATCTGGGAAAGGGGTCCTATCCCCTCCAGCCCTCTGGTGTGACTGCCCTCAGAGCTGTCTACAAGTGAAAAAGCAAGCTCCTGTGGTCTTTCCCTGGGGACAGACAGAGGCCCCGGGAGGCTTCAGGTCAGAGAGCTGAACTGAACGTTGCCACCCAATCATGTGGGCAGGAGGGAGATCCCTGGAGGCCAGACAGATTGCTGCCCCTCCCCCCTGCTCTTATCTCATCTAGCAGCTGGGGAGGAAATTGCTCTGAGCTGGTTTCTGCTGGGCACTCCGCCCAGCCAAAGACTCCACTGGACCCCTGGGATTGGATTTGGGGTGTCCAGCTGGCCTCAGGAGCTCTGTCTTCAAATACTTAATGGACTATCCCTGCCCTGGGGCTCCTCCTAACCTCACCTCAGCCTAGAGCAGCAGTAGGGAGGCTACTGTGAGGCCCAGATTCAAGGACAGATAAGGAGGGAAGTATTTAATAGAGAAAACCTGCCCTATCTCCAACTTACTGCGTGAGTCTTTCTTTCTTCAGGGCCTCAGTTTTCCCCCACTGTCAGACTTGTTCCCTGGGCTTCTGTCCCAGCCCCAGCCTCCCTCAAGAGGACACTGTCATGGCCCTGGTTGAGGGCTGCAGAGTCGACCTTACATGGAGAGGACATGCTTGCCCAAAGTCCCCTGGTGACCTAGAGATGCTAAGTTCCTCTCCCCAGCTCCGCCCAGCCTTTCTAGTTCAGTTCCTCAGCCTTGGGTGGCAGGTCTCAGGGGTCAGGGTCATGGAGGGTCTCTGCAGGTGTAGACCATCGTCTCGGAGGACACCAGCCTCTGCCTTCATCCTGGGTGATCTAGGTCAGCATCTTCCCTCCCAAGCCTCTCCCAGCCAAGCCTCTTCCCTCCCTCTGAGGTGCGAGCTTGTTATAGGCACGGAGGCTATTGTTAGAAACCTTGGTCGCCCCCCTTCGGATGTTCCCCTGCAGGGCCCAGCACCCCAGCGACCCATCCCACAAGCCTCTTTTTTCCCTCAGCAGCCAGCTGGAGGAGCAGCAGGAGGAAAGCTAGAGATGGGTGCGTAGGCCAGGTGACCCACAGCCCCTCTCGGTCTCCTTCCCCTGTGGGCCTTGGTTTTTCCACCCTTCTCAGAATCAGGATTTGGCATCAGTGGGAAGGGGGGCCAACACAGGAGTGATTCTGTGGGGCAGAGGTTGGCCCTCTTGCCAGGCCTCAGGTAGGGACCCAGCGCAACCTTCAGTCCAGCCCCCTCCAGAATGTGCCCAGGGTCCACATGCACACCCCACTTTCTCAGGCTTTGTTTGGCTTGCTGTCCTCATGGCCGCTCATTTCTGAGACACAGGTAGTAGTTCATTTTTCCCAGAGGAGAAAATGAGGCCCCAGAAGGCCCTTTACCCAGGCCCCAACTCCAGTTTCTGATCTTTCCCCAAGACTGAGAAATCAACTCTTTGTTTTAGGGCTGAGGAAGATTGGGAAGGAAAGAAAGCAGTGAGCACTTGAGTACCCAAGACAGCCCTGGGAGCTGGCAGTTATTAGACAATGTACAGAAAACTAAGGAAACTAAGGCTCAGAGGGAAGAATCCCTTGCCCTAGGCAGAAGGTATGTCACTTTATGGTCAAGAAACTTCCCGAGGGGTGAGAAGCCAGCTTGCCCGAGCACCATGCAGGGGGCACTAGGCTACCTTGCCAGCAAGGCTTGGGCAGGGGTTGGGGGCCTAGAAATGAAGGTACTCAATCCCCCACAGTCAGAACCACATCATAAAGGGGGGTTTTGATGAGGTATAAAGAGGCAGACAAATATTTGCGCAGCGTAGCTGACTTGCAGTGGCTGGTGGCCCAGCCCACAGCAGGGCATGGTGTTTAGCAACCTCTCCCAGCAACGTCCAGCCTCACTCTCAGCAACCACTGGTGCCAAAGAGCGTTGGGGGAAGGGAAGTACCCTCACTAGCTGGGGTACCTTCCTAGTATGGATGGATGTGCCCCAGCCACCTTTTCCCTGGGAAGCACAGATTTGGAACTCTTGGTGCCTGTGGCTTGGCAGTACCTGAGCGCCACCCACAGCACCCTTCACCGCTGCCCTCCCTGCTCCAACAGGTGTTCCCAGCACCTGCCTCTTCAGCTCAGTGCCAGCTATACCAGCACCACACACTCTGAGGATACCTGAGTCTTCATATTTCTGCCTTTCACACCCAGAGTGATTTGTAGCAAGGAGCAGTGGCTGTAGGACATGGAAGTCTGGGGCACTTTCTAGAAGTGGCCTGAGTCTTCCTTTAGCTTCATGTCCACTCATTTAGTCAGGCATACATGCATTTTAGTCAGGCAATCAACAAGTGTGTCGGAATGCCCGCGCATGCTAAGCACTGAGGAGTAGAGAGTGACAACAAAGACCCCTGCTTCATGAAGCAGTAGGAAAGTAAGTGAGTGCCATTTTAGATAGTGCTGAGTCCATGAAGGAAATAAATGGGCGTCTTGGTGGGGGAGGGGAGCACACTAGCTGCTTCACTCAGAGGGGTCAGGAGTCTCTCCGTGGAAGTGGCATTTGAGTCGAGACAGGCTGATGAGTGGGCGCCGGGGAAGGACACAGGCTGCTGGAGTAACAAGCCCAATACCAAGGCGCCTGGGTAAGCACCGACTGGCTGGGAGCGTTCAAAGCCTTCAAGAAGGCCAGGGTGGCCAGAGGTGGTGGCTGGGGACGAGTAGGGAGAGGAGGGGTGAGCAGAACACTGAGGGCCGCAGTCATGGGTTGTGCTCTCAGGGTGATGGAAAGTCATGGAAGCTTTCGGGTGAGGGGGTGTCATGGTCTGACTTTCCTCTTTAAGGGACATTTGCATGTACTTATTTCCAAATGGATTGGATGGGCAGGGAGCTCTGTCTGGTAGGGACATGATGAGGATTCTGTCAAGGTAAGTGAGACAATATTGTATTTAACAATTTGTCACCTTGATTTACAACTCTAAGTATCCAGACCTGTGGCATTCTATTTGTCCTCCTGTCTTGCCTGCCTCCTTTTATCCCCAACTAAGTAAAGGAGAGCATTACTGCTAATACAAATTAATCATAGAGATTAATTATTATTAACAATATCCCAAAATTCGTAATGGTTTGCAGCGAGCACTATTACTGACTATACCCAGGACTAGCATTTTAGATGTATAACTTCATCTTTTTGACAACCCACTCAGGCAAGAATTTTTGTCACCATTTTCCAGATGAGGAAATACGACCAGAGAAGTTCACAGACTTTCTGCAGGTCACACAGCTAGAAACTATGTAGGAACTGGGCCTGGAAGCATGGTCTTCATGACCTTCGAGCCTGTGGTTTTGTGCTGCTCTGAGGCAAAGCCCTCTGTCCCTGAGTAGGTGCTAAGCGTCTACAGACAGATTTAGAGAAACACAGTGCCCCTGGTGTGACTGCAGACACCACCCACCCCTTGCTCCCCCCATCCCCCACCGCCATAGCCTCAGTCTGGCTGACTCTCCTCCCTGTTGTTGCCCTCACACCTGGCAAGCTGACCAAGTGGTTTCTCTGCCCTTTGGGACTACACAGAGCTCCAGATGCCCTTCATCCTGGAAGGCTGGACTTTTCATGGGAGCCCCCCCACTCCATCCACACAGATCCCAGCAGGCATCCCTCTGGGGCCCTACAATCTGTGGTCTGCTTTTCCCAGGGCCTGGCCTGATGCCTTCCTACCTGAGCCACAGCCTGGCCCTGCACTGAGCTGGGCCCTCTGCCCAAGCGTGTGCAGAGCCACAAGCAGCTGCAGGCGCTGGCTAGGAGGGGACACCCAGCTATCTGTGCCAACCTTTTCACCTCTGCTGCAGATCTTCCACATGACCTACGACCTGGCCAGTGCTGTGGTGCGCATCGTGAACCTCATCGGCATGATGCTGCTGCTGTGCCACTGGGACGGCTGCCTGCAGTTCCTGGTGCCCATGCTGCAGGACTTCCCGGACGACTGCTGGGTGTCCATCAACGACATGGTGGTGAGCACCAGGATCACCTCGCTTGCGCAGGGAGGGGGCCCTTAGGCACAGCCAGACAGAACGAGTAGACAGCTTGAAACTCCCCAGTCCCAGCAAGTGGGACCCTGAGATGCCACCCCTGGGGCTCAGGGCTCCTGCTCTATCCAGGGCAGGTCTGTCACAGTCAGAGGAGGTGCTGCTGCCTCCACCTTCTTACAGCCCCCAGTGCCACAGAAAGCCTCCCTATTTGGCCTTAGTTTCACGCAGGGGACTCAAACCTGGAATCCTCAGATTAGAGCAGGCATGGCAAAGTAGGGCTGACAGTTCTGCCCTCCCACCTCTCTCCCTCAAGGCCAGCCAACCCTCACAAGGGACTGCAGATGCTATAGGCACTGGGAGCAGCACAGGTAGCCACCCAGGTCACATTTGGCTACTTGGGTCACTTTCTGTTCCATCGCAGTGCCCAGCTGTTCCCCTACCTCCCATCTCCTCCCTCCCCCATACCCCTCACCAACCAACCCCCTCACAGGCACATCCTAGTTGCAGGGATGGCAGGGATGGCAGGCAAGATGGAACCTAAGCTCCCTCCTGGCCCCTTCAACCCTGCAGGTGCAGAGAGAATTTGGAATCACAAGCCATAGAGCTGAGCTCCCCAGCTGCATTCTGGACAGGGTGGGATCTAGGAGACTTGCTCTGTGTCCGGGAACCCCTGCCTACCTAGTTCTCCCTCCTAGTCAATTTGGTTCAGTCTGAAGGCTAAATCCCAGGACCCCAAGGGAGGAAAAAAGGCTTTGAAAGAGGTGAAGGAGACCCTGAGGCATCTTTCAGCATCAAACAGGCCTTTACAAAACAACCTTTTGATGAGCTCAGTGTAAATGAATCGGCCATATGGATTGAATTTCCGGGTCCTCAGAGGCTCAGCAGTGAGGATAGAAGCCCTGACTTGAGGCAGCTGAGACTCCCCAGGCTCCCCAGGTGGGGAGCCCTCCCCTGGAGTTCATTCCCTCGAATCTCACGCCCTGTTCCGGACTAAACCACAGGACTAGCTCTGTCTGTGGCTACAGGACATCCTGTCTGTTCAGGATGGTCTGAGTGACCTTTGAACATGGCCTTCCTCCAGGTGCCGAGAACAGCCTGGTGGCCCAGGAAGTGCTTAGGGCCCTTGTGGGTCAGGCATTAGTGTGGTTTCCACATTGCTAATGCACTCCCCATATGAGCAGAGAAGCCCTGGGGAAGTGGCCAGCACTAGGGTTCATCTGCGCTCCTGCATTTGGGACAGGTATGTGAGGTTGAGGGTGGCTGGCTGACAGGTGTACTGAATTCTAGAGCTGGCCCTTGCGAGCCCAGTGAGGGGGCTCCACACTGAGCCTTTCTTGAGACACCTACTGGCTTTGGAGACAAAAATAGCCAGAAGCCTGGCTCCCTCTCTCCATCCTCCTGCCCCCAAGCTTTGTGTGTCCCAGACATTCCATCTCTGGGGAAAGGATAACTAGTGTCCTCAGCCCTGGACAAATGCAAACAGGGATAATGAGGTGAGTTAGCTCCAATGCCTTAACTTTTGCTCGCCCAGAATGAGGACAGTGTGTTTGGCTTGTCTGCCAGAGCTTGTCCCCCCAGGGGGAAGCATATCTGGTTTTATAATTGAGGTCAGTGGGGAAATGGGCTTCACTTGGCAGTAGCTTGGGGGAGGAGGGAGGGAGAGCTATTCCAGAAAGCAAAGGACAGCAGGGTGGCCTCAGCCTGGGATCTTTGCTCCTGAGGAAGCTCCCAAGCTGTTGCCTGGGAGCTGAGAGGTCAGATCAGGGCTAGGTTGCCTCCCATCCATTTGCTGGGGCTTCCTATCTGATTCCTGTCCCCCATTGCAGGAGAAAGTCTCAAATGGGGGATTTACTCTGTCACCACAGGTGGCCGGTGTGACCCTCCCTGCCCTTTACCCAAGGTTTTCAGTCAACAGCAAAGTTGGGAACCCTGGATTCAACCACTGGGAAGGAATTAGGTTGAGGGGTGGGAAGTGGCAGGTGACACGGGTGTTAGTGAGAAGAGCCTACCCTCTCATCGTCCTGAACCCCATTCACACACACCCCTTGGATCTGTCTGTCAACCTGTACATCTGCCCACAGAACAATTCCTGGGGAAAGCAGTATTCCTATGCCCTCTTCAAGGCCATGAGCCACATGCTATGCATCGGGTATGGACGGCAGGCACCCGTGGGCATGTCGGATGTCTGGCTCACCATGCTCAGCATGATCGTGGGCGCCACTTGCTACGCCATGTTCATCGGCCACGCCACTGCCCTCATCCAGTCTCTGGACTCCTCCCGGCGCCAGTACCAGGAAAAGGTAGGGTGGAGAACTGTGATCCACAGGGCTATCTCGCTCTGGAGAACCTTCCCATGGGACCTTCCCACAGGGAACACAGCCAGTGGGAACCTGTCGTGATTGGGATCCCGCTGTGAGAGACAAAGGAAGGGGGGGGGGGCTCTAAGGTGTGAACTACTTCACCTCCCTGGCCTTTACTCTATGAATGTCTTTTTATCAGTACCCACCTTGCCCCCTGCTGGTGTGACTCTCTCCTGACAGGGGACTTCTCTTCCCTGCGCACAGTCCTTTCCAGCCTCCTGCCTCCCCCAGTCTACAAGGCTTCCTATGAGCACTGAAACTGAATCAGTCTCGTCCTTCTTAAGAACCTCAAGTCCCTCCATCATGGGGCTTTAGCTATACTTTTTTTTTTCTGTTGTATTTCTCCTTTCCATCAACAATTTCCTCAAACAATCAAAAGAAAGCCCCAGGCAGCAGCCTTTCTGCCTGCTTGTTTCTATGCTAGTGTCCTTTATTTTTCTCCCCCTTTTTTGTAATAAACCTGCCCTAAAAGGAAAAAAAAAAAAAACCCACATTATTTATGATTGCCAAATCCACTTCCTTATCTCAGCTGACTAAGTTCAAGTTCACCAAGGCCCTCTGCCCAGCTAAGGCCTCTCAGGCCCTGGTCTAGCTCGTCTCTCAGCACCCATGACAGTTGTCACCGCCATCTGGGCTTTGCCTTGGTACCGTTACTGCACACAGGGTTGTTCTGTTCCTTCTCAGGCCAGCCCTCCCCGCTCCCCTTGGCTGGCTTGTCTTCTCAGACTTCACAGCTGGGTCCCTGGTGGCTTAGACCTGCTCTCTGTTTCTCTGCTCTTCTGCTTAACTAGTTGTTACTGTTCTAGCCCCAGCCCTGCTCTCTATCCATCTCTCGGTAGTGGGGCCCAAATGACATAATCAGCCCCCACCTTCTTTCCTTGGCTATGGACTAAACGAAACCTCCCTGAACACCCCAACCTCATCATGTCCAAAATGAGAACACTCTCCCAAGCTCTGAGCTCCTGCCCAGCTTGTTAGTGGACACAGTAACACAGGCGCCCGGCCAGACATCGGGAGCCATGCCTGGCGTCTCTCGGTCATTAATGCCTCCCTCAGAACATCAACTCTTTCCCTTCATCCAGGCGCCTCTGCCTGGGCCCACAGCAGCTTCCTCACCAGGCCATGACTCGGGCCTGGAGTCAGGCTGCCTGGGTCCCCAGCCCAGCACCTCCATCCACGGGCTCAGTGAGGGGGCGCATCTTGTGTCATGTCCGTGTGCTCCGCTGGCCCATCTGTATGGTGGGGACAGTGTGAGGACTTATATCATGCGGGGTGTGAGGAGTGGGCCATACCTGTCAAACCCTTAGAACTGTGTTGGCACAGAGCAAGCTACTCACTGAGCAGGCTCCACCCTGCCACGCTCTACTCCACTCTCCACAGTTAGGGTTGGCATTTACAAAACATAAATCTAAGACCATTCTTCTACTTGGAGCCTTTGCATTGCTCCTGGGTGTGGATTAACTCCTAAGTATGCTCTCTCAACCTGATGGTTAAGGGTGTGACCCAGCCCCTGCCCTTCTCATGTACAGGGCATGCCTGGTGCCTCACTGCTTTCTCGCTGCCTTGCCAGACCTCCCACCTCTCCCCTCCTGCCTCACGGCCTTGGCATAGACTCCAGCCTGGAACACTCTTCTCTTCTTTCCCCCTGGCCACCTCTGCATGCCTCAGCCTAAACTCCTCTTTGGTGAAGCCTTCTGGGGTCAGTCAACCTCCTACCTACCGTGTGCCCCCGAGGTCCTCTCACTCTCCTTCACCACACCTCACACTCCTGTAATTATGGAATGAATCCTTGGGTCCTGATTGTTTCAGGTCCATCTTCCCTCTACAGGGCATGGCTCTGTGAGGACATGTCTTGTCCTTTCCGTGTGTTCCCAGTGTCTGGCACACAGTAGGGCTCAGTATATATTAACTGCCTGCCTGCCCCAGGTGCTGTCCACTGGTGGGGTAGCTGAGAGATGTTGGCCCATGTCCCATGACACTAAGATCCAGAGCCAGGGCAGGCCGAGAAGGTCAGGTAGGGGAGGCAGAGGAGGGAGACCATGGAAGAGAACTCTAGGCCAGCCTTCATGATGAGCATGAGCTAAGGTGTGCAGAAAGGTGGTAAAGAAACCAGCCTGGCTAGAACAAAGGCTTCTGGGCTAGGAGGGAGGGGGCTGCAGTGGGGAGGGAGAGAGAGCAGCTTAGAAAGACCAATGTCGGGCTTCAGCATCCAGCCTGTGACCAGGTTAGCATTCCATGTATGAGCAGGGCCGGGCTCAGTGTGTGGGCAGGGTCAGATCTCAGTGTGTGGCCAGGGTCAGATCTCAGTGTGTGGGCAGGGGCAGGGCCAGGGCTCAATGAGTGAGGAGGGCCAGGAGTCAGTGTTGAGCAGGGTGGGCGCTCTGAGACACAGTCAGGGATTTGTTTAGAAAAAGCATAGGGTTTATTCTAGGGCAGAGTCAAGCTGCTTGTGGCTCCTCATTTGAGACTTGTCTTTATTTTAATCTTTATCTAATATCACTCTGAGTCTTACTTCACCCATAAATCTCTCTTAAATGTGTTACCTCCCCTCTGCCCTGCTATTACATGTCACTTGAACAACAACCTCTGCCCTGTCACCGGACCCTGCTTCCCTACCCCTGTCGATTCTGCACGCATGAGGAATTCTCTAAATTCCTTCTTCTGGCTGTCCCTGCACAGTGGCTGCCAGCCAGGAAGTCACTGTTTGCTGGGTCCAGGCATAACTAAGCCAGACAGAGACCAGGTGGGCTGGAAGAACTTTAGGAAAATTCACTCCCAGCCTTAGGAAAATTCACTCCCAGCCTTAGTTGCCCATTGGCCTCTCGCTGAGCCCTGTGTCTCCATCTCTTTAGGGTGCTAATATATGAAAATCTGTTTGCTTATTTCTGATTATTCCCGGGGTATATGAGTTATGGGAAAATCTCTGTTACTGCCTAACCTGTCCCTCGCCATGCTCCTAAGGTGCCCCATTCTCCACCCCCCACCCCCCCCCCAACCCAGAGATGGCTGGAGCAATGCTTGCGCTTCACTCTTCGGGGGAGGGGAGCAGGAACAGTTTTTATTAGAGCCTGGGCACTTAAGTTCACAAATATCCTGTTCCCAACTTCTGCTTAAGGTCCCAGCTCTACCCAGTGCCTCCCCTGTGCTGGGATTTCTCTCTCCCCCTCCCTCCCTGCCCTCTGCTTCTCTTTCCCTCCCCGCTTCCTTTCCTTCCCTTTCCATTTTCATTTTTTATTCCCCCACGACCGACCGGACCGACCGTTCCTTGTACTCCTCCCTCCTTCCCCGCCCTCTTAACCTCTTAATTATCAGTGTCTACTAGTTTACAATCATTTGGCTTTGTCAATTCACTTGCTTTGTTTGTTTATATTACTTACATATGTGAAATCTTCCAACATTTGCCTTTAACTTTCTGACTTACTTTGTTTCACATTAATCCCTTCAAGTTCCTTACAATTTGCTGTAAATGATATTTCATCTTTCCTTGTGGCTGAGTAGTAGCAATCTACACACATACACCAGGACCTAATTTAATAAAGAAAGGAGCCTCTTTAACAAATGGTCTTGGGAAAATTGAATACCACATCTTCTTTTCCAGTCCTTTATCAGTGAGTACTTAGGTGCCCGTGGCCTAGCTATTGTAAGTAAGGCTGCAATGAACACTTTGGAGCATGTAATTTTTTGAGTTGTCTATTTCATGCTCTTTGGATAGATACCAGTGGCATTGCTGGATCATATAGTGTTTCCATATTTTTTAGCTTTTTTTTTTTTTTTTTTTTTGTGGGACCTTCGCCTGCGGCCGGGGAACGAACCGGCACTGCAGAGGCTGCGGGCAGCCTCGCAGCCCAGCGCTCAACCGCTGCGCCACCAGGGGAGGCCCAACATTTTTTAGCTTTCTAAGTAAGTCCAGAACACGTTCCAAAATGGCTGCACCAATTTTATATTCCTACCAACAATATTTTGGGGTTGCTCTTTCTCCATATCCTCTCCAACACTTGATGTTGGGAGTCTTTTTGATATATGACATTTTCACAGGTGTGAGATAATCTCTCATTGTGGTTTTGACTGGCATGTCCCTCATTAAAAGTGTTGATGAAAAATTTTTTCATATACTCGTTGACATATGTATCCTCTTCGGAAAATTGTCTGATGAGATCTGCTGCTCATTTTTAATTGGGTTGCAGTTGCATGTTTCTTTGTTGTTCAGTTGGATGAGTTCTTTGTATACTTTGGATATTGGTTGTGTGATGTGTAAATATCTTCTCCCACACAGTGGGATTTCTTTTTAATCTGCTAAAATGTTCTTTCAAAATATAAAAAGCTTATTAATTTGAAGTTGTCACAATAGCTCATTTTTGTTTTTATTTCCCTTACCATATTTGTTGAATGCCCAGAGACACCTCTATAATTGATGTCATGAAACATATTGCCAATGCTCTCTTCTATGAATTTTATTGCTATAGATCTTATATGTATGTCTTTAATCCATTTTGAATATATTTTGTATGTGAAATTAAAGAGTGGTCCAAATTCATTCTTTTACATGTGGTTGTCCACATTTCCCAATATCATTTGTTAAAGAGACTTTATTAAATTAGGTATTGATGTATGTGTAGATTTATTTCTATGCTTTCAATTCTGTCCCATTGCTCCATGTGTCTATTTTTATTCTAATACCATTTTTTTTTAAGATTTATTTTTATTTATTTATACAAGCACTGGGTACAGTCAGAAGTGCGGGAGGGTGAGAGAATTCACCAGAGCCAGAGCGGGGAGCAGAGCAGGCAGAAGGACCGAAGTACACTGCTGAGGGGAGCAGCGGGTGGCAGGAGAGGTCTGCGCGCCATATGGGACCCTCCTCCAGTGGCCGGGGAGCCGCTGGGGATCGAACTGGTGCTGCCGAGGCTGCGGGCAGCTTCGCAACCCAGCGCTCAACCGCTGCGCCACCAGGGAGGCCCCTCTAATACCATTTTTTTTGGTTGCTTTATAATACAATTTAAAAATCAGGTAACATGCCTCTTTTTTTTTTTCCCCCTCTCAGAGTTGCTTCAGCTATTCAGGATCTTTTATGGTTCCATTTAAGTTTTAGTACTTTTCATTCTATTGAAGAATATCACTGGAATTTTTATGGGGCCTTGCCCCATTATAGGTCAATTAAATCAATATATTGCTTTTGGTAAAATAGTCATTTTCGCTATATTAATTCTCCCCATCCATAAACATGGAATATCTTTCTGTCTTTTTCTATATCTTTTAGTAGTGTCCATAGTTGTCAATCTATAAATACTTCCCCTCCTTATTTAAGCTAATTTTTAGGTATTTAAGTCTTTTGATGTGATTGTAAATAGAATTTTTTCTTCTCATTCATTATATGTAAAAATGAAACAGACTTTTGTGCGTTAATTTTGCAACCTCCCACTTTACTGTAGTTGTTTATTGTTCCTAGTAGGTTTTCAGTGGAATCTTTAGGTATGTATGTATGTAGGTAGGTATGTATGTATATATGTATACATACATAATATTGTCTGTAAATAATGATAGTTTTACTTCTTTTCTACTCTGGATTCCTTTCCTCTGGTTGTCTGACTGTTCTAGCTAAAATCTGGTTGTCTGACTGTTCTAGCTAAATTAAATGGAAGTGGTAGCAGTGGGCATCTTTGCCTTGTTCCTGATCTTAGAGGAAAAACTCTGTTGTTCACCATTAAGTATTTACACTGACTGTAGTTTTGTGATACGTGTTTAGGTACATATGTTTAGATACATTCTTTCTGTTCCCATCATGTTTAGAGTTTTTGCCATAAATGGGTGCTATATCTTGTCAAATGCTTTATTCTCTTCAGTTGATATCGTAGGTTTTTGTTCTTTCTTTTGTTCATACAGTGTATTACATTAATTAATTTGCATATGTTAAACCATCTTTGTATTCCTGGAATAAATCCACTTGATTATGACATATGATTCTTACAGGGTATTGTTGAATTCCATTTACTAGTTTGTTGAGCATTTGCACGTCAATATTCATCAAAGCCATTAGTCTGTAGTTTTTGTTTTTGTTATGTCTTTGGTTTTGGTAATTAGGGTAATGTTGGCAACTTATACTGTGTTATGGAGTAGTAGTCCCTCTTGAATAATTTTCAAGTAATTTGAGTAAAATAGGTATAAGTTCTTTAAAGGTTTGATTAAAAAAAAATTAACAGATTTATTTATTTAAGATTTATTTATACAAGAACCAGTGTACAGGCCATTTGCGGGGGAGGGTGAGAGGATTCACCAGAGAGAGTGGGGAACAGACCGGCAGACTGACTGAAATACACTGCTGAGGGGAGCAGCAGGCGAGGCAGGAGAGGTCTGCTGCGCCATGTGGGATTCTCCTCAGCGGCCGGGATCAAACCCTCACTGCAGAGGCTGTGGACAGCTTTACAGTGTGTCTCTCAACCACCTGCGCCACCAGAGAGGCCCTTAAGAATATTTATTGGGTCTCCCTGGTGGCGCATGCGGTTGAGCGCCGCGCTGTGAAGCTGTCCGCAGCTTCTGCAGTGCCGGTTCATCCCCGCTGGCCTCGAGCAACCCACATGGCGAGCGGACCTCTCCTGTCTCCCCCGCTGCTCCCCTTAGCAGTGTATTTCAGTCAGTCTGCCTGTTCTGTTCCCCATTCTGTCTCTGGTGAATCCTCTCACCCTCCCATGCATCTGACCTGTATCCTGGCTCTCGTATAAATAAAATAAATCTTTAAAAAAAAAAAGATTTATTTATGTATGCAAGCTGGGGTACAGGCCAGAGGTGCAGGGATGGTGAGAGGATTCACCAGAGCCAGAGCGGGGAGCAGAGCAGGCAGAAGGACCGAAGTACACTGCTGAGGGGAGCAGCGGGCGGCAGGAGAGGTCTGCGCGCCATGTGGGACCCTCCTCTGGTGGCCGGGGAGCAGCCGGGGATCGAACCGGCGCTGCAGAGGCTGCGGGCAGCTTCGCAACCCAGCGCTCAACTGCTGCGCCACCGGGGAGGCCCCGATTTTATCTTCTTAAAGAACCAACTTTATTTTCATTGATCTCTTACACGGTCTTTTCTATTTTATTTCTGCTCTAATTTTTATTATTTGCTTTTACTAACTTTTGGTTTTGTTTGTATTTTTTAAAGTTGCTTTAGTTGCAATGTTAACTTGTTTATTTAGGATTTTTCTTGTTTCTTAATGTAGGCTTCTATTGCAATTATCTTCCTCTTAAAACTGCTTCACACACATTCTAAAAGCTTGTGTCCTCATTTTCATTAGTGTTCAGGTATTTTAATTTCTACATTAATTTCCTTTGTAGCCCAGTGGTTATTGAGCAGCATGTTGTTTAATTTCCATGTGTTTGAAATTTTTTCCCCAGGTGTTTTTTTTTAATTGTTGATTTCTAGCAATATGGTATTATGATTAGCAAGAATGCTTGGTATGGTTTCAGCCTTCAAGAGTTTATTGACAGTTGTCTTATGTCTCAACATATGGTCTATTCTGAAGAATATTCCATGTGCATTTGAGAAAAATGTATAAATTGAGATTTGGGATAGAATGTTCTGTAGATATTAAGCCTATCTGATCTAGCTCATCATTTAAGGCTATTGTTTCTGTATTTATCCTCTACCTTATTGATCTGTCCATAGTTATAAGCAGGGTGTTAAAATCTTTATTACTGTTCTGTTGTTGATTTCTCTCTTTAATTCTATTAATTATTGCATTATCTATCTTTGTGCTAATCATTTGGTGCCTATGTATTTATAAATGTTAGTATTTTTATTGTATTAGGCCCTTAATCATTATATAATGTCCATATCTGTCTCTTACTACCTTTAATTGGAAATCTATTATCTGATATAAGTTGAGCAGTTATTGCTTTTTTTAACTATCATTTGCTTATAGGATTATCTTTCAGCCTTTTACTTTAAGGCTGTGCTTAGCTTTTGTAGTAAGATGAGTTACCTGTAAACAACAAAGAGTTGGATTTTGTTTTGTGATTCATTTGGCCATTCTATACTTTTTCATTGATGAATTGAAGCCATCTACTCTTAAGGTGATTATTGAAAGTATGTACTTACTGCCATTTTGTTGGATTTGTTTCATTTTCAGTTTGTCTTTTGACACCTTCCTTTTATTGTTTTGTTGTTCATTTTCATTGTCTTATGTGTTACACCTATAGATTTAGGCTTGCAAATTATACTGAGACTTCTGTGTGATGGTCTATACTTGTGACCTATTGCATAGTGTAGGGGCAGGAAGGGGCACTGAGCAGGTTTTCTGATCCAGCAGACCGGGTAAAGGAGGACTCAGAGTCCTCAGTGGCTTTTGCAAGTCTTTCATTTAGATTTACCAGGCATATGGCAGGCAGGGGTGCTGGGGGTCCAGGAGGCTGGCAGTCCTCCCAGCCCCCAGCAAATCCTCACTCTATCTGGGCTCTCTGGCCTTTTCTCTGCTTCTGTTATTCTCGGTTCTGCTGGCGTCCCCGCGATGCCGCCCTTATAAACTCAGTCTCTCAGCCCAGGTGTACCCACTCAGGTGCCCGCCATCAGGCATGCATTCAGGACCACAGGGTTCCCTCATCTGTCCTAATGGCGGGAGGGGAGAAAAGTCTGATACTTCTTCCCTACCCTACAGTCCACCCCCTCAGGGTTTTCTGCCAGACAGTCTACACAAGTCACATACGTTTTTCTTGGCAATAGAACACTGCAGCCATGGCCCACAAAAACAAATAATATACATCACAATAGAACAACAAAATACATAAAATACAACAGAACACAAATAATTCCAGGCAGGGCACCAACCTAGTGGCGAAAGACAATTATTGGCACCAGCAGATGAGCCACCACATCTGCTGCCGAAGGCACTGCTCATACGAGGGAGGGGAGCCACTCACGGCATCTACTATAACATGCCAGGGACCGTCAGGCTTCCTGACCTCTGGCTGTAGTCTCGGCTACAAGCCATACACCGCATCCACCCCCAGGATGCACTCACTCTGGGATTGGCGATTCTATTCTGCTGTTGGGGGAAATCGCCAACCCTCAGGGTTTCTGACTGCGGTTGCTCCAACACTCAGCCTTCATAGCCACCAGTGCGACACGCAGACCCCTGCACTCAGGCCAACCCACTGCATAAGCGCATGGGTCGGGGATCCAACTCTACATGCGGCCTCTCTTGGGTCCCCTCTTCGGCTTGGGCTCCACCCCAAGCCACGTTCCCCACCCATGCCCCAAGGACGGGTTCCTCAGCTCCTCACCCTCACTCGAGAATGAGCAGGACATCACCCACAGGTGATTTGACGAGACTCACTGGCCTTCCTCAGCTTACTTAGTGCTTAACAGCCACTCAGGGCTTCCCAAACTTAGCATCAATACCAGCTTTTGCCTTTTCAGTTGACTTTCCTCTGTCTGGCTGCTGGGCACACACAGGCTGCTTTTGGCCATCAAGGTATACTGGGCACCCCCAGATTCCCATCTCCTGGGGTGTAAGCAATAGCATCCTCCCCCAGGATCCCAAAAACTTAACTTACCAAAGTTCCTCCCTCTTCTGGCGGGATTGTCAGTCCAAGTCCATCAGTCCAAGTCCATTAGGCCTCTTCCTTGGGTCAGCACTGGCGAGCTCTGAATCGTGGTCCTCTTTCTTTCCCCATCGATTCTGCTGCCTCGGCGGTCTTGGGCTGGTCCTCTCAGGCATCTCCTCCACGCGAGGTCTCGTCCTGCAGCTCCTGGACCATGTCCATCTCCTGTGCCGCCATGATACCTCCAGCGTCGTCACAGGCAGTCTGTTACTCCTCAGTCCCTCCAGGTCTTTGGAGGGCTCCATACCCGTCTGCATGGATCATCCTGCCGACTTACACCAATTGTAGAGGCAGGAAGGGGCACTGAGCAGGTTTTCTGATCCAGCAGATAGGGTAAAGGAGGAGTCAGAGTCCTCAGTGGCTTTTTCAGGCTTTTATTGGGATTTACCAGGCATGTGGCAGGCAGGGGTGCTGGGGGGCCGGGAGGCTGGCAGTGCTCTCAGCCCCCAGCAAATCCTCACTCTATCTGGGCTCTCTGGCCCTCTCTCTGCTTCTCTCGGCTTCTGCTCGTTCTTGGCTTCTGCGGGCGTCCCTGCGACGCCGCCCTTATAAACTCAGTCTCCCAGCCCAGGTGTACCCACTTCAGGTGCCCGCCATCAGGCACGCATTCAGGACCACAGGGTTCCCTCATCTGTCCTAATGGCGGGAGGGCAGAAAAGCCTGATACTTTTTCCTTACCCTACACATAGTTTGTTCTCAAACTTGTTCCAATGGTCCATATTTTTACTCTCCTCCTCCATGTTGTATAATTTTGGTGTCTATAACTTTTAGATGAATTGTGTTATTATAATAGTCCCTTTAGTATTTATTTCAAGACCAGCATGGTGGTGATGTATTCTTTTAAATTTTGTTTTTCTCCCTCCTTGAGTCTGCTGGTAGGAAATCTTTTTTTCTTTTGAGGAATTTAAATATCCCTACCATTCCCTTATTGCTTGCGCTGTTTCCACTGAAAAGTCCACGGTCTGTCTAATAGGTGCTCCCTTATATGATTGTGATTCTTCTTTTTTTTGGGGGGGGGGTGCTTTTAGTGTCCTTTCCTTGTCACTTATTTTTAGTGATTTTATTATAATATATCTTGGGATGTGTATGTTTGAATTTAGTTTGTTTCAGACTCCTTGGGCCTCTTGGATCAGGATATCTGATTTATTTCCCAGAATAGAGAGATTCTTGGCTTTAAATAATTTTTCTATGCCCCCCCTTTATACACACACACACACACACACACACACACACACAAATCTCCTTCTAGGAACACCATGGCATGAATATTGTTTCTCTTTAAATTATCCTGAGGAACTGTTGTACTATTTTTGTTCTTTTTTTCTCTCTGCTGGTCTATTTGTGTGTTTTCCACCACTCTACATTTAAGCTTGCCGATTCTATTAGCTTCTTGTGTTTGTCTGCTCTTGAAGCCCTCTGTTGTGTTTTTAGTTCATTTACGGTATTTTGTAAATCCATTAATTCTCTTTGAAATGTTCTCATGTTTTTTCTATTCATGTTGTATTCCTGATTTTGTTCATCCATTCTTTTTCTTATTTCAACAAACATTGTTATTACCTTAAAACCCTCATCAGGCCAGTTATGCAGTTCTGCTGAATTTGAACTTATGTGTTTTTTTTTTTGTTCCATCACTGTGATTTGTTCCTCTGTTTCTTCATCTTTAATTTTTATGGCTTGAGATAAAAAGCTTTCTCTTTTTGTTTTGGTGGATTGATCTTGTATTACATTTACACGCTGCAGGATATAATTGTAGGTTGTTTACCCAGGATCCTTTTGTATCTATTGCTTCACAGACGCCTCTGCACCTGTTCAGATGGTCAGAGCCCAAGTACCGGCAGGGGGTAGGAGATAGGAGCTGAGATACCTCCAGGGTTCCTGGAGTTTGCTGCCAGTGAGGACCAAGAGTTCAAACCGCCTGAGAAGTCATGGATGCACAAGTTGGCTTGGGGAATCTTCAGTGACTCCCTCTCTGAGGCCAGTTTCTCAGTTAAAGCATCCTGAATAATTTTGGGCCAGTTTCAACCTCTCAACTAGGGCTCAGCTCTGTGTGCATGTTCTGAGATCAATAGGTTTTTTGGTTGTTTTTTGTCAGGGGTGTGGGCCAGAGCAGAATGATCTGAGAGATGTTTTTTCACACTGCAGACAAGCTACTGTCCTGCTTCTGATTACAGGCAAATGAGGGGTATGCGTTTCTCGAGGTTTGCATGTACCTTCCATGAAAAACTGCCTTCCCTGCAGGCCCTTCTCAAGCCTCTCAATAGCCATAGCACCAGGAGGGGGCTCTCTTTGGGACAGAGTCATGGCTGGGGTTATTTCTCTTGTCTTTCAAGTATAGAGCCTAGCCCAGGAGTGCTCGCTCTCCCAGGTGCTTTGCCAGGACCCAGGTGCTTTGCACACTGGTTGTCAGCAGTATGCATAGTTCGTGGTTGCTTCCCAGATTCATCTGGTAGAGCTGAAGCAGCTGTTTTGCATTGCATAGTTTTCAATGTAGAAAGGTGCCTCTTCTGTAGGAGGAACAAATGTGCCAGTAGCCTTCCCTCTGGGTTTGGGTTCAAGCCAATAATCACCACACCAGCAGTTACCAAGACTGTCCACTGTCCTCAGATTCTCCTGTTTAGGGGTACAGGGTGTTTCACCTTCCAGCTCTGGTTGCTGGGTTGCTATCAGGAAGGACAGCATTGACCTTTGCAAGTGTTGATCTACTATTGCAGTATTCTATCGCCGGTGTCTGCTTCCTTCCACTCCTGTAGTTCTACAGAAGGAGACCCTCTGTCTTGCACACCAACTGTGCACACCCTCTCCAGTGCAGTCCCTGGGTTCTAAAGTCCCTGATGTGGGCATGAGCCGTTCAGTCAACAGTAAGAGAAGCTCCATATCACAGCAACCCTTCCTTCTCTGGGTTGTGCTGCCTTATAAGACTCCAAACACAATTAAATTTCAGTTTTTCCTACCCTCTCTGTCATGTAGTCCCTCTTTATGCATACCTGGTCATCAGGTCATTCTCCTGGGACCGCCATTATCTGTATTTGTGTATAATTTGGTTGTAAATATGTGGAAGAGGTGAGACCGAGACCAGCATCTTCACTCTTCCACCATCCTACTGGACTCTTGTGCTCTTCAACAAAATACCCAGTTGCAACAGGGCCATGTTTGAATACGTGCCATTAGATAGGCAGGCTTTCTGGCTTAGCCTCCAGTCCTTCTAACACACTGCAGCCTAATCCTGCTGCCTAGGCCAGTGTGTCACCACTATTAAGAAATAGCTCCTTCCACAATGGGTGAGGCTCTCTGGTCTGCAGCATAATTTCCATAGATAGGGGAGAAAAGACTGACATTCAGAGGAAACTTGATCAACCGCCTCCTGGCGTTTTGGCCTCCTTTAACCGCTAGCAGGCAGAATGAGGAGCCACCCCAGGACCCCCAAACCTGCACACTCTAAATGGGTTCTGCCATCTGCCGCATACAGACAAAGCACACACTTTAGTGTGAAAGAACTTTAATAGGATAGTGTGCACAGAGAGAAGAGAAGAGAAAGGATATAGTTTCCCAATGAAACACCAGTTACCCATCCTCTCGTGGGTACATGTCCAGCCAACCAGGTTGGCCCAGAGCAGGGCTGCTGAGGCCTATAAGCTGGCCACAAGTCTAAGTCACCTTCTGCTGAGGAACCATAGGAAAAGAGAAGGGGTCAGATACGTTTGGAATGGAAGTTCTCTCACCCAAGTCTCTTCCAAGTGTCTCTACATCTCTGTCTTCCATGTATCTCTGCCAAGTCCCTCAAGTTCCTGGTGCATGCCCAGAGCTGAGAAACAAGCAGGCCTTCTTCACACATCTCTCTGTTCCAGTTGCCTCTTCCAAGTCTCCTTCTTGCTGCTTAGCTTCACACTTCATTAGGTGGGGCAGGGAACATGGAACCTCCCTTTTTCATGGAAATTATACCCTGGAACATAACTGGGCTTTGGACAGTCCTCATTGTCCCCAGCCACCTCCATGATATTGAACACGGAGAGGACTCAATACTCTGATGGAACCCCTCCTTCACCCCAAGCAACTAGGAGTCAGGGTCATTGCTTGGGGTGCAGAGTGACCAAACCCATAACAACAATCTCAGTCTCAAGGAGCCACAGTCGACCAAAAAGATCCACAAAGTTGACTGTTAGTGTGCTCCTCCCAGCAGGACTGAGGCCGGGTGGGGACAGGTTGGGCAGTGGAGTGACTGGCTGGCTTGGAGGTGACAGCCCCCTTCTCTCCTGGGCCTCAGTACAAGCAGGTGGAGCAGTACATGTCCTTCCACAAGCTCCCACCAGACACCCGGCAGCGCATCCACGACTACTATGAGCACCGCTACCAGGGCAAAATGTTTGACGAGGAGAGCATCCTGGGAGAGCTCAGTGAGCCATTGCGTGAGGTGAGCTCTGTGCACCAGCCAGGGAGGGGAGCCAGACTTCCCTGGCTGGTGGCTCCCCTCACTTCCTTCTCTGTGTTTTCCAATCCCCACTATCTGGGGAGCAGGAAATCATCAACTTTAACTGCCGGAAGCTGGTGGCCTCTATGCCACTGTTTGCCAATGCGGATCCAAACTTTGTGACATCCATGCTGACCAAGCTGCGCTTCGAAGTCTTCCAGCCTGGGGACTACATCATCCGGGAGGGCACCATTGGCAAGAAGATGTATTTCATCCAGCATGGCGTGGTCAGTGTGCTCACTAAGGGCAACAAGGAGACCAAGCTGGCAGATGGCTCCTATTTTGGAGGTGAGGTGGTCATAGAGAGGGGAGGACAGGGGAACATAGGTTGGAGAGATAAGGGGGGGGCTGACAAGCATTTCTGCCCTTCATGGTCATTCCTGGAGGTGTCCGTGAGCCAGTAAAGGGATATGGTCCCCTAGGTGGGAAGGACAGGTTGGCATCCATTTGGCAATAGGGAGATGATGAGGTGGCACCGATTGTAGTTACAGCCCAGGAGTGGGGCCTAGTGAATCTGTCAAGCTTCTGTACCAGGCAGTGGAAACCAGGTCATGGTGGGGGCAGCAGGCCCTGTGGAGTTTGCAGGGAGCCCCCTACACGCATGCGCACACTCCTGATGTCCTCCGCAGAGATTTGCCTGCTGACCAGGGGTCGGCGAACTGCCAGTGTGAGAGCTGATACCTACTGCCGCCTTTACTCGCTGAGCGTGGACAACTTCAATGAGGTGCTGGAGGAGTATCCCATGATGAGGCGAGCCTTCGAGACCGTGGCGCTGGACCGCCTGGACCGCATCGGTGAGGGGTTGGGCTGGCTGGGGGTGGGCTGGAGGGCAGCTTCCCTGCGGCCCCCTCCCGGGGCTCCCCCTTCTCTGGCCTGAACCCTTGCTTTTTTTTAAAGATTTATTTATCTCTGTATACGAGAACTGGGGTACAGGCCAGAGGTGTGGGGGGCTGTGAAAGGATTCACCAGAGACAGAGTGGGGGACAGAACTGGAAAATTGACTGACATCCACTGCTGAGGGTGTTATGGGGCAACCCTGATATAAAACCTGTTGCCTGGCTGTGGGTCCTCACCCGCGTGCTTAAGAGGGACTTATTAATACTCCACTACAGGCACACACAAAAGGTTAATAAAAGGTTTATTTACAAGGGAAAGGGAATTGAGGAAATGTACAACTCAGGGAGAAAATAGGGAAATAAAGTCTTTAATGCGTTCTACCCGACCTGGAAACCCAAAGGCACTCTCAGAGCTGGCCTGAGAGCCAAAATGGGGGAACCCCCTCCAAAGCCCACATGTCTGGCTTTATACCACACCTGGCTACTTAACCCCACCCTCAGGTCCCAGCCACCTTCCCTTTGGTGGTGATGGGATTTGTCTTTCCCAATGTCCTGATGGCTTTGGTCTGGAGTGGGGGTGGAGTCCACAAAGCCTGTATGGAATTAGCTTTAGGACATCCTTTCCCGCTAACAAGGGGAGCAGCGGGTGAGACGGGAGAGGTCTGCCGCGCCATGTGGGTAGCTCCCTGGCTGCAGAGGCCGCGGCCAGCTTCTCAGGTTGCGTCTTAGCCCCCGCGCCACCAGGGAGGCCCCTGAACCCTTGCTTTGTCTGGCGTCTAGGCAAGAAGAACTCCATCCTCCTCCACAAAGTCCAGCACGACCTCAACTCAGGCGTCTTCAACTACCAGGAGAACGAGATCATCCAGCAGATCGTGCAGCACGACCGCGAGATGGCCCACTGCGCTCACCGCGTCCAGGCGGCGGCGGCCGCCACGCCCGCGCCCACGCCAGTCATCTGGACGCCGCTGATCCAGGCGCCGCTGCAGGCGGCCGCGGCCACCACCTCGGTGGCCATCGCGCTGACCCACCACCCGCGCCTGCCCGCCGCCATCTTCCGCCCCACCCCGGGCTCCGGCCTGGGCGGCCTGGGGGCCGGGCAGACGCCCCGGCACCTGAAGCGGCTGCCGTCCCTGATCCCGTCGGCGCCGGGCCCCGCGTCGCCCGCCAGCAGCCCGTCGCAAGCGGACACCCCGTCCTCCTCGTGCTTCCACCTCCAGCAGCTGGCGGGCGGCTCCGCGCCCCGGGGCTCAGCCCGCTGCGGCCCGCGCCCGGCTCGTCCCCGCCGCCGCCCGGGCTCGGCGGCCCCTCCCCGGCGCCCACGCCCTCCGCCGCGGCGCACGCCGGCTTCGGCCACTTCCACAAGGCGCTGGGGGGCTCCCTGTCCTCGTCCGACTCGCCCCTGCTCACCCCGCTGCAGCCCGGCGCGCGCTCCCCGCAGGCCGGCCCGCCCCCGCCCCCGGCCTTGCCCCTGCCCCTGCCCGGCGGCGCCCGCGCCGGCCTCGGCCTCCTGGAGCACGTCCTGCCGCCCCCGCCCGCCGCGCGCTCCCCGGCCGCCAGCCCCGGGCAGCTGGGCCAGCCTCCGGGGGAGCCGACCCCCGCGCCGGCCGCCGGCCCGCCCGGCACGCCAGGGACACCCCCGCGGCAGCCCGAGCGGCTGTCCCTGAGCGCCGGGGCCTCCGGGGGCGCCTCTCCCGTCGCCGTCCCCCCGCGAGGAGGCCTCAGCCCCCCGGGCCACAGCCCCGGCCCCCCGAGAACTTTCCCGAGCGCCCCACCCCGGGCCTCCGGCTCCCACGGTTCCTTGCTCCTGCCCCCCGCTTCCAGCCCGCCGCCCCCGCAGGTGCCCCAGCGCCGGGGCACGCCCCCCCTCACCCCGGGCCGCCTCACCCAGGACCTCAAGCTCATCTCGGCCTCGCAGCCCGCCCTGCCGCAGGACGGGGCGCAGACTCTCCGCCGGGCCTCGCCGCACTCCTCTGGGGAGTCCGTGGCTGCCTTTTCGCTGCTCCCCAGAGCTGGGGGCGCGAGCGGGGGCAGCGGAGGCCTCGGCCCCCCCGGGAGGCCCTATGGTGCCGTCCCGGGCCAGCACGTCACTCTGCCTCGGAAGACATCCTCAGGTTCCCTGCCGCCCCCTCTTTCTTTGTTTGGGGCAAGAGCCGCCTCTTCTGGGGGTCCCCCGCTGACTGCTGCCCCCCAGAGGGAACCTGGGGCCAGGTCTGAGCCCGTCCGCTCCAAACTGCCGTCCAATCTATGAGGGGCCCCCCCCCTCCCTCTTTTCTTTTTTCTCCTCTCTTCCTTCAGGTTTAACTGTGACTAGGAGAGATACCGATACCAATACCAATTATCGTTTAAAAAAACCCACTCCAGAAAAACAAAAGACAGCAGAAAATAACCAGGTATTCTTAGAGCTATAGATTTTTGGTCACTTGCTTTTATAGACTATTTTAATACTCAGCACCAGAGGGAGGGGGGAGGGGAGCAGGCAGGGCCCAAATGCAGAAGCCGGCGGAAGGCAGGTGGGGCCTGGGGCTTGGCAGGGGTGGGATGATCCATGTTTGGGGTTCCTAAAGCAGACCTGTCGTTGTATTTGTTTTAGGGCGACAGCCACCACCAAGCCCTGAGCATGAGCTTGAAACCCCACTCCTGGGGGTCATCTCATACCCTGGCAAGGGCTGCCCTTGGCCCTGTTCCTGAGGAAACTCGGTCTCAGTTACCTGAGTCCTTGGGAGGACAGGCGGCCAGGCCCTGAGAGTCTTGCATTTTTTTCTACTGCAAACTTAGCAAGCTCTGTATATGAATATGTATATGTATATGTATGTAAGTTGTGTATATGTATAGCTATGTAGTGCTCTGTAGAGCCATGTAGACAGCTGCCCACATGTGTGCACATGTGTGTGCAATCTAGTTTAACCCCCTGTTGTCAGGACACCCAGGTCACCTTACATCCAGCAACACGCCTTGGTTTGTAGGCTGAGCTCCAAAGGGTCTGGGGGAAAGAGTTCTCTCTAGTCCTCAGGGAAGAGGACCCAGGACCTCTCACCTCTGATCTCAAAACTAGTCCAGCCCAACCTCTCACCACATGGAAGCAGAAGACTCCAGGCTGTGCCTCTCCTTTCCTGTGGGGCCTCAAGCACATCCCTTCACCTCTGTGTCCTCAGTTTTCCCATCTGTCTCGTGGGAGGTGAGGGGAACTTCAATTTGAGTCTGCTCCGTGCCAAGCACTGGTTTAGCACTTTACACACACAAACTCTTTCAATTTCACAGTGACCATGTGGTGGAGGTACTTTGATTCTTCCCATTTCACAGATGAGGAAACTGAGTTTGGGGTAATTTTCCAGACTCTTAACTAGGAGTGGCAGGGCTGGGACTGAGCTGAGATTGGAACCCTAACCTAAAGCCAAAGCCTGTGTTCCTCCCATCTGAAAACTTGAGATGGACTGAGCCAGAACCCATGCACAGGACAGGGACAGGAGCCCCAATTTGGGAGGCAGTCAGACCTGGACTTGAATCCCAGTACAGTCACTTCTTAGCTGTGTGACCTTGGGTAAGTTATCTGACCTTTCTGTAGAATGGGAATAGTTATGGTACCACCTCACAAGGGTCTAAGAGGACCTGATGAGAAAAATAGTATATATGAATCACCCAGCCTGGCACACACACCATATAGTAGGTGCTCAATAAATCATATTTCTTCTTTCCCTTCACGTGCCCAGCCCATTGTTCCAGCAAATTATAGGGAGACCCCAGGGAGTTTTGAGGGCTCTAGGACTTATTATCTCAGGGGTCAGAAGGTAGTCTGGGTCTCCCTAGGGGGTCTAAGGAAGCTGTGGGGTCCATTCTTGAGATGTGGGCAAGAGTTGGAGAGAGGGGACAAGAGGGGAGGAAGGAAAGGCGAGGGAGAGAGCCAGTGGGGTGGAGTACTGAGTGGGAACAAGAGTGAGGTGGGCTGCGAGTGTGGAGTCGGGGTCTTTGGGAGGAGATCTGCAGGCTGGGTGGTGAGGAGGAAGGCCTTGGATGACGGGGTGAGGGAACTGGCCTTGATTCTGAAGGCAGCTAGGAGCCACCAAGCAGTTCCAGAGTGGGGAGCAAGGTGAAAGCAAATGAGCTGCCTCCTGAGGCATAATCATCTCTGACAAGATCCTTCCAAAGCCAAGGTTGGTGTCTGTCCCTCTGCCAGTAGGGCCCAAGGAGGGTTGAGTGCCAAGACTTGATTCATGAGGAGGGCTGGTCCCGCCTCATTAATGCAGCATCTTCTCCAAGCCAGAATATTAGCAAGATCCAATTTTATCCTGAGCTGTCCTGCGTGAGGAGCCGATATCTCTATAGATGGGCTACAGAGAGCGGAGGCAATAATCCAGGAGAGAAGGGGACAAAGGGCCCTAGGGTCTTAGAGAAAAACTAGAACCTGTTGCGCCTTGGTATCCACCGGGCAGGAGAAGCCCGTCGGACCCATTCCCTGCACTGGAAGGATTTATACAGATGCTCCTAGCCCCCAGAAGGCAGCAGCACTTGATCCAAAGCCAGTCTAGTTCTTGGAGAGCGGGGAGGGGACCAGTGGAGAGTTCAGAGGTGTGGGGAGTGAGGACCTCCCCTCCTGCCTTCAGGACCTGGCATCATCACCACACACACACACACACACACACACACACACACACACACACTCACACACATTTTATAAAAGTTCTGGCCCAGCCCAGCCATTCACCAGAGACTGGGGAAGCCGGGTCTGGGCAGTGGGCCCTCCCATCCACAACCCCCCACAAGCAATTTTGGAATCTTCCACTTTTAAAACAGAAAACGGCAAATGGGCCGTGTTGTATATTTTATTTAAATAAAAAAAAATTCCAGCAGACGCTGCCTTCTTCTAGGGACCAGGGGCTGGGAGGGGGAGTGAGCTCAGGGAGGAGGCCTGGACAGGAGTCAGGTTGTGGAGGGTGGGGGACATGGCCCTGGAGCATGTGTGGAACCTGCGAGCTTCAGAAGCCTGTGCCCAGGAGCAGGGGGCAGAGGTGCAGGGTGTGCAGGGGTCTACCTGAGGATGCAGGCGGGCGCTGTTCTTGGGCTGGTAAGAGTCTTTGTGAAGGAGGGTGCAAGGGAGAGCGTGATCGTTTTCTAGGGAGGTATGAGCTCCTGGTTCAGATTCTTCCCACCCCAGCCAGGTCCAGAGGCCCTCCCTAAAGAGGAGGGTCGTCTGCATGCCCATGAACCTCGGCTGGATATTGAGAGATACCACCACAACCTGATCAGAGGGGGCCCCGGAATCTGGAGGGTGGAAGGTTGGGGAACCCACCCTGGCTGCAGAGGGTTCCCACAGGCCCTTGGATATATTGGGGTCGGGAAGCAACGGCCTACCCTTCCCCCTTGCAGTCACGGGCGGGTGTGAAATCCTAGGGGCTCCCTGTGCAGCGCAGGGAGTGCCCTGTCACCCGCCACCCGCCAGAGGAGGGGGAAGTCCTCAGAATAGGGCAGGGAACCCAGTCCCCATCACTGATTACAGAAGTGGATGCTGTTTCCATGGTTACTGGCCTGGGAGTCCCGTTGCTAAGAAGGCTGCTTGGCAGGCCTGGCGTCCCCATGACAACTGCCCCCTGCGGCCCAGGCAGTGGAGCTCCCTCGGGGACCTGAGAGGGAGAGCAGGGGCAGCCCCAGCTCTGAAGGCTCTCCCAGCCCTGAGCAGGCTTGGACCTGTCCTTTGGGGCTCTGGGGAGTCCTTTGCAGGCAGTGAATATGATGAAGCACTTCCTGTGGGAGAGATGAGCTACCAGGGTCCAGCCAAACCACCAGGGCTGTGCGGCCACCCACCGCCCTGCCCGCCTCATGCTGGGTCCACACCAGGGTCCTACACAGGGCCTTGCTCTTCCACTGGGGGCAGGGTGGGTGTGTTGGGCAACACCAATCACTATTTTCTCTGTTCTCTAACTCCAAAAGGACACTTAGTGAGCACCTACTGTGTGCTGGGCACTTGGTGCTTTCCTCTTATCTCATTCTATCCCTGTAACAACCCTAAAGGGATCTGAATTAGCCTCCATTCGAGTGAGCCAAAGGGCGTGGAGGTGCAAAGAAGGTAAGGAACTTGCCAGCTAGAATGTGAACAGCCAGATCCTTGAGACTCAAACCCTTCCTGCCCCTTCCCTTCGGTGGCACCAAGGACCAGGTAGTAGGAGCAGTCTGTCCCTGTGCAGGCCAGAAAGGTGTGTTGTCTGTAAAGAATGAAAAAGCAATAAAAATGACTAAGTGTTGGTTTGCTTTCTCTTATCTTTCACCATCACTATGTGCCAGCAATTCTGAACAATGCGATGATAAAGTGTTCCTCCCCACCAGGACAGACAGCCCCCCAAATGCTGCTGCACCCCATGCCCAGCCCCAAGGGAAACCTGCTATGCTTGCTTCTGGCAGAAGATCATAATTTTTAAAAGAACATTTTAAAAGTTTAATAGTTTCTTCCCAGCTGCTGCTCCTCGCACTTCTCAGCCAGATGGTCTTGTGCTGGTCCCCACTCCCCTCGGATCTCTTCCTCTGAGCCACTTCTTTCTCCACGCAGTCTCGTCCTTCACAGAAGGTGTCACATAAGGTCGTCGATGAACTGGCTGTGACATCCAGGCTGAACAGACCTCCTTGGCTTTGGGGACCCCTTTCCCCTCTGCTCCACCTTTCCACTCAGCCTCCTTATAAATACTCTTTCTCTTTGAAAGTCAGTGCTCCTTGGCCCCCATTTTCTCACTCTGCACACCTGCTTCCTGGAGAAACCCCCCCGGCCATGGCTTCCCTGTCTGGGTGAGTGCCTCCCAGATGTCCCCCCTCATTCAGGCTCCTCCATCCCCGGAGCTTCCGCCTGGTCCTGTTGCTGCCCCCGCGTGGTTTTCTCGTCCTTCGCTGGTGGACTGATCCCTTTCCCTCTTCCTGGAGTTTGCAGCGCCCCACGTTCCGCGGCGCGTGCCTTCCCACCCGCTCTGCCCACGGCTGAGCTCGCTCCCTCAGCTGTCTTTCTCTGGACGCTGGGGCATTTCATACATAAGAAAATAGAAACAAACACACAATAAATACATAAGTAAGTATATAATAAAAAAGACGTTGAAATATGATAGTCATTTACCAATCAATCACTCAGCTTAAAAGCTCTCACAGAAGGAACGTCTTTGCAAGTATCCCTCTCTCACGCCAAGAAAAAACACTCATCTGAGCTTTCTAGTCATTCCCTTTCTGTTCACCATACTTTTACTACAGAAATAAAATGTGTCTAAACTCTGTGTTCCGTTGGAGACCAGGGCAGGGGGGTGAGGACTGAGAGTAGCTGCCTTTGTGGGGAGAGGATGCTATCACAATAATGTTCAGAATTGCTGATGCGTGGTGAGAACAAAAGCAGACTAACTTTTTAATGTCTTTTATTATTACTTGAGATTTCCTTATAAATATTGCACCTTTTGTTGCTGGCATCAGGGGTGGGTCGTATCCCCCTCCACTGTCACGCACCTTTGAACATATCTGTAAATCGTTGAACTTCACATGAGTAGTACCAGGCAGTATGTATTCTTTAGCAACTTGCCTTTTCATTCAATATTGCAATTCGGAACCCCTGTGGATGCACTGAGCAGCGTTCAGTCATTTTCAGTGCTGTCTGGCATTCCAGTAGATGAACAGGTCGCCATTGCAGATATATTTTTCTGCAGACAGATAGTTCAGTCAATTCCGGATCTCAGTATTACAAACACAGTTACTACCAAACGTTTGTTTTTGTGGCTCCCAATAAGATGAGTAAAAGGATCTCCAGGCTCTGTGTCCAGGAGTGGAATAACTGAGTCCTAAGGTGAATTAATCTTCACTTTATAAGACAACGCCAAACTGTTTTAAGTAGTTCTAACAATTTACACTCCCACCTCCAGAGTCTGAGCTACTCTTGCTCCACATTTTAGCCAATAATTGGTATCATCGGACTTTCTTATTTTTCCCAATCTAGTGATTTCTAATTGTGTTTTAATGTGCAAATCCCTAATGACTCATAAGGTTGAATGTTTTCTCATATATTCATTTGCATTTGTGTTTCCTCTTCTGAGAAATTTATTTCATGTATTTTGATTTCTGACTGTGGTTGTCTTTTTATTGGTTTGTAAAAAATTTACAAACACACATCTACTGAGAAAGCAAATCCTTTGTTCCTTACATGCATTGCAAATATCTTCTTCCTGTTATTGGCTTATATTTTCACTGTTTTTTTTTTTTTGGTGTTCTTTAACAAATAGACATTTTATATTTAATGAGGTCAAGTTTAGCAATACTTTAAAAAAATGTCTGATACTTCCTTAGTGCCTTTTTGCTTATTTAAGAAACCTATTTTACTCTGATGTGATAAAGATACTCTTCTATGTTAATGTCTAAAAATGTAAAGTTTATTTCTCATATTTAAGTCCCTAACCTACCTGACCTTAACTTTGGGTATGGTGGCGGGACATAGTTCAATTTCATTTTTGCCCCATCTGGACAACCAATTGTCCTTACTTATTTATAGTGACATATGCCATATCTGGATCTATGTCGAAACTCTCTATTCAGTACCATTAGCTTGTCTATTCTTGTTCAAACAGTATACTGTCTTAGTTACTATAGCTTTACAAAGTATGGATCTATCTAGTACAATAAGTCCATCTTCTTAAGCAATGGCTTGGTTATTCTAGTCTCTTCGTGCCACCATATACCTTGTATAATCAGTTTGTCTAAGATGCATGAAGAACTCAATGGGCTTCTGATTGAAATTACATGAACATTATCATTAATACTTGTAGTCCTACGGATGAACAGGGTATAACATTTCCTGCATTTGGGTTTTATTTAATGTCTCTTGTCAATATAATCAGCACAGGCTGTTGCAACAGAAAAATTTCAATGATTTAGCACATTGAAGATTTCTTCCAGCTCAGGTAACATCCCCTGCAGGCCAGACAGCTGTGTTCCTTACTGAGATTGCCCTGAACCCGTGGTGTCCCAGATCACTGTGAGAGGAGAGACAACTAGAAGGGAAGACTGATTCTGAACTACTGTTCTCTGGCAACTGACACACCATTTACTCTTATATTCTATTGGAACATGGCCAAAATGTAACTGCAAAGAAGGCTAACATATGCAGGGGGACACATGGAATATTTGTTGCTGAGGAAAGATAAACTGAGGCATATCAAAAATGTTGAGTTTATTGGAGCAAAAAAAATTCAAATTAGGCCATGCCCAAACAGAAGTGGTTACAGAGCCCTCCACAGACAGGAACCAAGGGAAGAAATACATAAAGTGGGCACACAAAGAAAGGAAATTATTTGATTGGCCATAGCTTAAAGCTTAGTTGATTCTTTGCAATTGGTTGTTTTTATCATTTTGATTTCATAACCTGAAAGCATTTACAGGCTTGATTTTGGTTTACTTACAAAAACCACCCAGGCTTAGAGCCACATCAGTTTAATAGTTTCCTTGTTTAATTATTTTAACATTCAGTACTCTGTCAAATCTTTCAAGATAGTTTTATTGTTTTCTTTATGAAGGTTTATACATTTTATTAGATTTACTCCTAATATTCTGTATTTTGCTGCTTTTCCTAATTGTATCTATTTGTCATTATCAAGATATAATTTATATATAACAAAATTCACCAATTTTCAGTATATAGTTCAATGAGTTCTGACAAACTTACATAGTTCTATAACCTCCTCAACAATTAAAATCTAGAACATTTGCATCAACTCTCCAAATTCCCTCCTGTCCCTTTGTAGTCAATCCCCTCCTCCTACTCCTGACCCTTGACAACCCGCTTTCTGTCACTAAAGTTTTGCCTTTTCTAGAATTTCATATAAATGGAATCATAAAGTATGTCATCTTTGGTGTCTGGTTTCTTTCATTTAGTCTAAAGCTCTTAAGGTCAGTCCTTTGTGTGGATATGCCACAATTTATTTATTCACTTACCCACCGATGAACAATTGGACTGCTTCCAGTTTGGGGCTCTTACGAATAAACCTCCTATGAACATTCATCTTCAAGTCTCCATGTGGATGTGGATTTTCATATATCTTGAGTAAATATCCAGGAGTGGCACTGTTGGGTTAAATGGTAAGTATATATTTAACTTTATAAGAAACGGTCTGATTATTTTCCAAAGCTGGAATTCTCCTGTACATCCCCACCAGCAACTGTATGAGATTTTCAGTTACTCCATAAACTTGTAACACTTAATACTGTTAGCCTTTTGTTTTTACCATTCAAGAGGGTGTATAACGTTAATTCCGGGTGAAAATTTACATTTCCATAATGAATAAAGATGCTGAGCATCTTTTCTGATGTTTATTTGCTACCCATATGTATTCTTTGGTAAAATGACTGTTCAAATCTTTACACATTTGTTTTCTTTGTATTATTAAATTATAAATAATATATTCAGGACAAGTTCTTTATAAGATATATGTTTTGCAAATATTTTCTCCCAGTTTATGGCTTGCCTTTTTATTTTCTTTTAAAGAGTAAACACTTAATTTTGATGATGCTCAACTTACTGACTTTTCTTGGACTACATATATACATTTAGCTAGAATGTATTCCAACTATTTTTTGTCAACAAGAAACATGCTTCGTATGCAAAAACATATAAATTGAAAGAATGTGAAAATATTAGCCAAAATAGACTTGAAATACTATCCTAATATCAGAAAAAATAGACTTTAAGATAAAATTGTTACTAAAGACAAAGGATTTTCTAAATGATAAAAGGGTCAATCTATCAAAATTTAATGATTATAAACATATATGTGCATGTGTGTGCATACACACACACACAAACACACACCCTAACAACAGAATCTAAAATTCATAAAGAAAACCTGACATAATAGAAGGGAGAAATAGAGAATTCAATAATAATATATGTAGACTTTAATACTCTACTTTTAAAAATGGTTAGAGCTGAAATAAATGAAATAGAGATCAGAAAAAACAATACAGAAAAACAGCAGAACTGAAAGTTAGTTCTTGAAAAGATTCAAAAAACGACAAATTTTAACAACTGATCCCATAGGAGACCAAGAGCTAATTGAGTCCAATTCCAAAATGATGCAAAATAAAATATATATATATATATATATATATATATATGTAGTCTCTTTGCAAAACGCACATTTTCGTATTAAGTGGACAAATGCAGTGTTAGAGTGCTATGAAACTCCTAGTTGAGAAAGCATTGTTTTTCTGTGATAATTACAACTATGGAAGACAACTGCCATTTTGAAACTTCCCAAGTAATTTTTAAATTTCTGTGAACAAACTTGAAGTTGCAATTTCTTTGATTTGACAATCAATAACTTTAACAAATATCAGCATAACTGTTATGGAAAGCTTTCATATGCAAATGTTGTGAGTGTACTTCATCAAGGGATCAAAATAACCTTGTAAATTCTATGTTAAAGAAAATAAACTGGCTATTTGTGACAACAAAAAGCCACTCTGCTGAAAACCAGAGAGAGAGAGTCAAAATGTCAACATCAGGAATGAAAGAGGGGTTACTACTACCAAACTTTAAGGGGAAAAAAAGGAATATAAGGGAACATTACGACAATTGTATGCTGAAAAATTAGATAATGTAGGTAAAATGGACAAATTCCTACCAAAACCGAATCAAGAAGAACTAAAGGATTTAAATAGACTTGCAACAAGTAAAGAGATTAAATAAGTAATAAAACATCCCACAAAGAAAAGCCCAGGTTCTGGGCTTCCCTGGTGGTGCAAGAGGTTAAGCACAGCACTATGAAGCGACCCAGAGCCTCTCTAGCATGAGTTCAATCCCGGGCCCTCCAGGGAGCTGACCTACATGGCGCAGCAGACCTCTCCTGTCTTGCCCGCTGCTCCCCTCAGCAGTGTATTTCAGTAGATCTGCCTGTTTGTTCCCCACTCTGTCTCTGGTGAATCCTTTCACCCCCCACACCTCTGGCCTGTACCTCAGTTCTTGTATGCATGAATAAATAAATCTTTAAAAGATTATTATTTAATAATAATAATCTTAAAAAATCTTTTAAAGATTTATTTGCAGCGTGGGGCTGTGACATGTGAAACCTTCCTTACCTCCACCCACGACCAAAGTCCAGACAACAACTGAATGCTCTCACTCACTAGAGTTTGACACACCTGCATCTTAATAACAGGAGCAAATGCTGCAGGTTAAGGTTTCATACTAAAAATTCAAGAATAATTCCCTGTCTCAATGATAGCCCCACCTGGTATTATACATGTTGCTCAACCACAACAACAGGTTAAGGTTGGCAAGAGACTGTATAAGACATGTTGGCTGAGGAGTTGGCCTAGGGGAGATCACTGTGGATCAACCCCACGCGACTTGGGTACACAGCGCTGTAGAAAGCTTGAACCCTTGAAGCTCACTGGAGACAAACAGTATCCCACTGCCCTAGTTCACCAGGCAAGTTTTTGAGTGAACACAGACAGTGTGCTTGGCAGTGGGAGGGAGTGTCCAAACAGCAGCATGCTTGTTTTCCTTAAGGAGTTCATGGTGTATTGGAAGAGACAGAAATAGGAGCAAGAACAATCAGGGGCCTGGATAGTGAGGCTGGGTCTTCAAAGATGAATAGAAATGTACCAGGTAGAGAAGGCAATAGTGAGAGGAGGCAGGGAGGCAATTTGAAGCAAGGGGAATAAATAGTACAGCTCTGACAACATGGCTTATTCCGCAAGTGCAAATTGCTCTTGTTAGGGCCGAATTTGGGTAAAAGTGCAAGTTATGTGGCAAATAAAAGCAAAAAGGCAGACAGGACCACCTGGAGCTCTACTCTGCAGATGGGGCGGGGGAGTTAATGCACAAGGTTGAGCAGGGGGAGAGATCTCAGATTTGAGATAGAAATCTCCATAGTTGTGGAGGCTGCTGGTGAGGATACGGCAGGGAGGGGGAGGGGGAGAGTGGGGGAAGCTTATTGTGTTTGAGCGAAGGAGTTTGCCCAACAGAGGACAAAAAGGATGAGCACTGGGCTGCGAAGCTGCCCGCAGCCTCTGCAGCACCGGTTCGATCCCCAGCCACCAGCGAGGGTCCCACATGGCGCGCAGACCTCTCCTGCCGCCCGCTGCTCCCCTCAGCAGTGTGCTTCGGTCCTTCTGCCTGCTCTGCTCCCCGCTCTGGCTCTGGTGAATTCTCTCACCCTCCCACGCTTCTGACTGTACCCAGCGCTTGTATAAATAAATAAATCAATCTTTAAAAAAAAAAAAAAAGGAGCCACCTTGGCATTTGAGAGAGAGCTGCAGGGTTTGCTGAGTAATGCCATGGGTGTGAGGAAAGAATGCATGCATATTTCTCCTTTGAGAGGTCATGTTCTCAGACCGCAGACCCACCCATTGCAGGGTGGGGCAGGGTGGGGGGTGTGGGAGTGGGGAAGCGGTGGGCAGAAGTACGGAGGACAGCACAGTGCAGCTCCAGGACACCAAGATGGAGGGTGTGGAACCAGAAAGTCCTTGCAACCCAGACAAAGCTGAGGTCAGTCTGCCTCTTCAAAATCTGGATAAGGCTGATTGGAATTCACATTTCTTGGCCTATGAAAAGTCCTGTGCCCTCTGCTCACCCCAGGATTCTGCTTTAGATTCTTTTGGTTGCTTCTGGCTCTGAGCTCCTGCTCCTGGTGAGCCAACTCCATTATGGCTCACCCTCACCAGATTCGCGGTCCATGCCCGTGCTGGCCCAAAGGCCCCTTTGTCTGTTGGGGGAGCAGCCAGCAGCTCTAACCAGGCCTTGGGCACAGGCAGATGTTATATGACTTTGAAGTCAGAAGGATTTACCTCATGCGAGCGTAGAGAACAGACAGCAATAAGTTACCTCTCAGATCTTCTCATTTAAAAAAATTCCTTTAAAGCACCTCAGGGGCAGCCCTTCCCACAGAGCCCCCCATTCACTCGGTTTCTTGTTAATCATACCTGGTGCCAGCACTACCTCATTCTTCCTCTAAGGTACAGCAAGAGTCTCCTCTGACCCTTCTTCTTCTACTACCTTTCTTGTGCTCAGTTCGAGGTCCACCTTTTCATTTCCAGAATCCATCAAATTCCTACTTGAGTGAAATGGGAATTTGCCATGAATATCACCCACTTTTCTTAGAGGGTAATTGTAGTTTTAGATAGCATTTTGCAACATTACATACTTCAAAAATATTATGAAAATGTATTTTCTTTCAATTACTGTCTCTCCCCTCTGACCCTGGCGAACGTCCTCCTTTGGTAGCTGGGAACCCATGATGAAGGGTCAGCACCTGCTGTGTGTGAGTGTGTGTGTGGGGGGGCTTTGTGTGGGTAGGGCTGGCCCCTTGGGTGCCCTGCTTTTCCACCCTCTACCTCACCAATGACGGTCTATTTAGTGCTGCTTTGCAGGCTTTCCTGAAGACACCACACCCCTGGCAGGAAGGTGGCTGAAACTGAAAAGGCTGATGGACTGGGGCAAGAGGGCAAGTTCACCCCAAGACACAAAGGACCACAGCTGCTGGAATGGAGGATCCTGCCACCAACCCCACGGGCACCTGGTAGGATCCCTCATGGCAGGGCGGTGCGTGTGGGGAGCCTGCCAATGTGCTCCAGGCCACGAGTCCCCTGTCCGCCCATCTGGGAGACAGGCTTCTCTGGGGTTGGAAACTGCTGGTGGCAATAGGCATTTAGTAGTAAGAGATTATGTCCCCACTGAGTCCAGTCTGGTGGAAAAACTCAAATGCTGTAAAGAGTGGCGAGAGCGCCACCTAGGGAGGCAAGCAAGGCTGGCACTGAGGACTCTGGGCTCTGGGAACAAGAGTGGGTTTTGTGTGCGAAGACGGAAGCATTTCCCAAATCATTCCCTTGGCCTCAATCCTGGGTGCACACACTGCGGGAGCCTGGAAGCTGAGGAGAGAGCAGACTTCAGCACTGGGGCCCCAATTCTATCCTGAGCTCAGAGGGGCACGGTAATGGCATATGGGTTTCATAAAGTACACTCGGTAGCAGAGCAGGTGTATCCCGGGGCCGAAGGAGCAGTCGGTAAGGTGGTGGGCCTGTATCCAGCCCTCACTCTGTTGCAAACTCATGAGGGCCTATGACTGCCGTGTTCCCCACTATCCTGTCCTCAGACAGACCCTCATACACTAGGAGAACTCCTAGTGCTATGGACTGAGTGTTTTATTCAAAATCGTATGTTGAAATCCCAACCCTGGCTGGAATAGATTAGGAGGTGGATCTTTGGAAGGTGCTTAGGTCACAGATTAATCCCCTCATGAGTGGAATTAGTGCCCTATTAACTCTGGAAACCCCTCATGCCCCTTCCACATGTGAGGACACAGTTTACATCTGTAAACCAGAAAGCAGACCTTTAGCAGACACCAGGCCTGCTGGTATCTCAAGCTTGGGTCTCTCAGCTTCCAGGATGGTGAGAAGTAAATGTTTGCTATTTAAGCCACCCAGTCTATGGTATTTTTGTTCCTGCAGCCTCAGATAAAGCACAGAATGAATGCAGTGGGAGGTGAGGCAGCCTGGGTGAGGCAGGGCTCCTGGCAGACACCTCCTGCCAGGGTCATGCACCAGCAGAGGTGGGGCTGGGGCAGGCAAGCGCAGCCTGGTGTGGGGGTGCAGTCTGTGTGCTGACAGAACGAGCTACTGCCCGGGAAGCTGCCACAGCAGGACTTGCCTGCACACCACACAGGAGCAGGTCTTTCCTGCTGGGGTTACTTGGCTCTTTCTGACAAGGGTCACCTTCGATTCCTCAGGCTGCTCGGGCCCAGAAGGGGAACAACGGTGATGGGGACAGGGCTCACCCTCAGGGCTGGGAACTCTGCCTCTCCTGCAGCCTTCTGCCTCACCCGTCACTCCCCAGGGCGCCCTGCAGAACTACAGTTTTACAGTTGTCAGGACAACATGAAGTCAACTAGGGATGGGCAACAAGGGACCCCAAGGTTCTGTTTTCTTAAGGAAAAAGGAAAATAAGTCTTTGACCAGAGTTTGATTGGATTAAAAAAGTGTATTGGATTTCCAATACTAAATAAAAACATGAAATTGTTTTTTTAAAAACCATAGAGTTTACAGCATCAACTACAGAAAAGGCCAAACAGGTGTGTACAGAAACCAGTCCCCAGCAGTCCTCCAGGCCCCCCTCAAGCAGGCAACAAGGCAACACGCACATTTGTTCTCAGTCCTCCTGAAGGAAGCTGCTGAGAAGCTGATCAACTAGGACATTACAAGACACACAATGGTTTAGTTTCAAAAATCACAGGAAAATGTAAGAAAATGTATTAAATTGTGAAAAGGTGCAATACAGAATAGTTCTTTTTCTTAATTTTAAAAAATCCCCCAACTTTGAACAGTTAGTTACTTTATTTAAAAATAGGCCCTCCCCACCCACCCCAGTTCTGTGGCAGTATCCAGGTCCCAAGGCCCTGAGGTAACAGAAGTGTCAGGGTTCATGGGGGGATGCCCCGAATACCCAGCATGTTTCTTTGGGCAAAAGGTAAGAGACTTTCTGGGGAATCTAGCCCACCTGGTGTCCAGAGTGCTCTTTTCAGATCAGTTAAGTGCACTGGTTTTGCAGAACCCTGCCTGCACCATCCTCTGTGATGGTCAGCATTGCACGTTTTATTGCCCCCCAAATAATAAATAGAGTTCATCTCCTAGAAAAACAAATGTGTTTTAAGACCTAAAATGTGAAATAACCAATGCACCAAGGCAAGTGGCCTGCCAGGGGCCCATGGGCCTGGGGCAGGGAGGCTGGGGTACCCACTGGTGGTCTCTGCAGCTGGTCCTTTCTTGGGCACAGAACTCTTCTGGGGATCTGTTGAAGAGTAAGGGAAGAGGCCTGAGGGTCAATCCTGTATTCTTTTAATAATATATTCTTAGTATTTAAAAAATCACCTCAGCTCCTTACCTTTTGAAGAAAAAGAACACAAGAACTATTTGTAAAGGCAAAGGCTTCTGCATGTGGCCGGGCCTCTCAGCAGCTCACAGAAGCCTCCTGCCGCCCTGTTGGAATCTGGGCTGAATTGGGTTTCAGATATGGAGGGGGCAGCTGCCTCCACTGTCCCTCTCTGCTGTCCTCTCCCCTGCTGCTCAGAGAACAATGTTTGGAAAGAGGTGGGGTGCCTCCCTTGTGCTGCAGCCTGCCTCCCTCATTCCTGCTGATGCTTTTTCTGGAGGGGTGCTGGCACATGGACTGAGAGCTGGACAGGCTGAGGACAGGGCCCAGAGAGAGCAAACAGTCCTGTGTGGAAACCAAGTTCCTTCCTCATCCTCCAGTTTCCCCTGAGGGAACATGGAGCACAGCAGGCCTTTCTCTCTGACTTCCCAGGAGGGAAGGCTCTTACCCTGCCCTATCACTCCTGAAGCTGGAAGTATAGAGCCTGGCCCCTGGTACGGACATTTTTATAGAATCTGACCAAGACATCAGGGTAGCAAAATCCTCAAACCCACAGACTGCACAGAAGAGTTTGACTAGATCCAAATGAAACTCCAGTTGCAAGTGACAATAGATGGGCATGCCAGGAAAGAACAATAAAGATGCTTCCATTCTCTGCAGGCTTCTGGAAGAAAGTACAATGACTGATACATTCACAGGACCTCAGCAGCCCCTCCATTTCCTATTACCAACGCCCCCCAACCCACCCCCACCCCAATACTGAAACTGCACAGAAAGCAACAAACAAGTCTTTTCAATGTTACATTTCATTCAAATAGATCTGTAATCTCACAGTGATGAGAGGAGAAAGTCAGGCCTTTAATAATTATAATAAAAAAATAATAAAAAAGTTTACAAACAGCAATGCAACATTTCCTCCCCCCCTCAAAGTGATGGATTAACAGCTGGTAGAGGATGCAGTGACTCAGAACTAAAAAACAAAAACAAAACCAAGCCAACCCCCCTGGAAAAACCCACACTGTCAGTGACCTTCCATATGCAATTCAACCAACCGGTCAAATGTCAACCACTGTAGAGAACACCATGGATTTCCTTGGGTTTTGATGGTTTTTCTTTTGAAGGTAAAATAAAATAGGACACAAATAAAATTGTACATAAATGCCAATGTCTACACTCCATAAAGGCGATGCAGTCGTAGCACGAAGACGCAGCCTGACCACAAAGTGAAATGTAGGTTGCATTTCTTGTCTCTTCCCTGGACACAAACTCTTGGCCCATGGTGCCCAGTCCTGCAGGGTATCAGCAGGCAAAGGGAAGCTGCCTCGGCACAGGCTTCTTCCAGGCCAACCAGGAGAAGGCAGGTGGCCAGGCCTGGAGCGGGCCCCACGCAGAGACACTGGCTGGCCGGCTTGCTCACTCTGTGTTCTCACGCTGTCCTCTCGCACTCTGTACAAGTCCTTGCTTTCAAGGCGAAGACCCAAGACTTCGAGACTCAGGTCTGGAGTCATGTTCTGGTGAAGGGCGTCATGCTGTTGTGATGGCGTTTAGGTCCTTCATTAGTCCTTCCAGGTGGGCCATCTCTTTGGTCAGCTCATCTGGTTCATAGCTCTAGGGAAAAGAGAACACTGTTACTGAGCCGACCTGAGGAGCTGACGGAAGGAGAACCCAGGGAGAGCGCTCAGGCATCGAGAGGCCAGTGGTAGAACAGCCCTGAAAGCCTGGGACACCAAAAGCCTGCCGGGTCCAGAAGGTAGAGACTGCTAGACGTGCCCCGGTGACTAGGGTACCAGGCTGGCAGTTACTCATCAGCAAAACACCTTTCTCCCAACACGTGGTCCCCAGGTCCTAATAATAACCTCGTAGGTGAGAGGCCTCACCGCCCACACCTTGGAGGGCACAATGATAGTCAACACAGTTGGTGTGTCACCTGTCTCTCTGGGCCCAAAGTGAGTCCCGTACCTGGAAATATAGATGCAGAATATCTTTATTAGAATCTGAGAGTGAATGATCAGGAGAGACCCTGTGGATTTTTGTCTTGAGAGTAACTATTCAAGTACCTTCCTCTCCAGCATCCCACTCAGAAAAGGCCAGGAAGTGGAATGGCGCTGAGAGAACAGGTGGATGATTCAATCCAAGAAAAGAGGATCAGATGCATAGCACAGAACTGAAAGGAAGGCAGGTGGGTGGATGGGAGAGAAAAAATTCACTAGCTGGCCTGGTTGGACACACTGATCTGAGATTCACCAGGGTGGTGAGATAGCAGGCTAAGCCCGCGGCACCATCCCTGGCTCAGAGGAGATGCTCAGTACACGGGTACTGAGTAAGTGACTGCTCCACACTGCTGGTGGCAGAGCCTGGGCCAGCAAAGAGTACAGGCCCGACCAGCACAGTCCTGTCTTGGGACACACTAGACATCTGGCGGGGCTGATGGGCCTGTGAACTTACACTCTCGGAGTCTTCCAGCATTCGTGTGGTCTCCTGCACTTCAGGGGCACTGGGAACCACCACTGGCATAGGAGGCCGGCTCCTTCCTAAAGTCCCAATGGAGGCCGTCTTCACCGAGTGAATGTGATGGTTGAGAGCTGAGGGGAAAGGCACCATTAGGGGTGTGGGAAGTTTGCTTCCTCTAGACTTCAGGCATCTAAGGTCCAAATGTTGCTTCAGGGTGAGGGACACACACAGACCCAGTGCAGAGATGATCTTCTAATGGGACGGGAAGAGGGAGAAAGCAAGGAATCCCAGAGACAGAGACAACATCCCATTTGGTTTTAGAAAGCTAACGTCCTACTTTAGGGTTCTCAAAGTGTGGTGGTTGTGGACAGACCCCTTGCAGAACATCTGTGAGAAATTCTTTTTTTAATAAGACATTTTTTTCCCTTTATACAAAAGTAACTGGGTAAAACTGCTGAAGCCTCAGCACAAATTAAGGTAGAGTCACCAAACTGCTGTCATTCACTGATGTAAGCCTGCAGCTTTTAAAAAAAAAATTTTTTTTAAAAAAGCAAATTTAACTTAAGATCCTTAATGAAGTAGTAAAAATTATATTAAATCTTGACCTTGATTACATGTTTTAAATATTCTATGTGACAAAATGGAAAACATGCATAAAGTCTGATGCCATCTCAAAAAAGGCATCTGTGATCGTCTGAGTTGTGAGCTGTGTTGCTTTTATCATGAACATCAATGTTAGTTCAGAGAAAGACTGACTGACAAGCTCGTTGTTCGGGCCTGAGCATTTGGTGGACATTTTCTAGAAAGGGAGTAAAGTCTGTCCCTTCAAGGAAAATAATGGACGACATTTTTTTGGCCAATGGTAAAATCAAGTTTCAAGTGAAATTAGAAAAACCTGTATCTGCCACATGAGCTTGAGACCGTCCCGACACACACTTACAGGCTTTGGTGTTACGGCTGAATGCATCTGTAGATATTGTATAATGAATGTATCAAGAATTACAGGATCTGTGTAACTCAGGTCACTTTCCAAGTGACCAAAGTGTGATGTTCCATATCATGCACTCAAAATAAAAAACAGATGGAATTCCATGGGAGAGGGTACAAACAGCTCATGGATACGGTTTGACTCCACATTACAAACTGTTATTTATCCTAACATGATAACAGCTTTATTTTTTTTCTTTCCAAAGGGATGTTTTTAATCTGTAAAGAGGAGGTTTGGTTTCCCAGTCACATGTAAATACTATAGCACATCCTGCAATAATACTACTTTACTATCCATTTTGATTCCTTTTTATTTCTTCAGTTGAGATTCATGCGGAGTATTGGATAACTGCTTTATTTTTAGAAAAATTAATAATCAAAAAATTTCCTGGCTTTAATTTCTAATATAGTAAACACTGACAGATATAGCTCATGTGAAGAAAAGCTCTTCCGTGGTCTCATGAGCTTTTAAGAGTGTAAGGGGGTCCTGAAACCAAAAAGTTTGAAGGACCACGGCCTTATCCTGAAACCAGCCATCCTAATAGACACCAGTGTGGAAGCGTAGGGGAAGAATGCTTGCCTTTGAGGTCAAGGGACTTTTGTGGAGCTGTGTGGACTCAGGGAGTCAACATCCCTTCACCAGGCTTCATTTCCCCATCCTAAGGCTCCCTCAGGTCTTGGCCTCCTTAACCCTTCTCCAACCTGCAGGGATCTTATGGAATGAAGTAATTATAGGAGGCTGTTGCTCACGCCCAGTCATGCTGCTGGATTTTACCACCTAGCATGCTGGGTAAATTACCCAAAACATTATTCGAAAGACAAGTCCTTGCTCCCCAACATTATTCTATGGCTCAAATGAATCCCCAAAGGAGGCTTCTCAACACTCCCTGAGTGGGACAATAACACTACTCTAAATTTCTGGGGTGAGCAGAGAGGATCATTTGCTCTGCCATTTTTTGTGACTTCTGCCAAAGCAGGAGGTGTCGCTGTCCTCACTCACCTTGCTGGGATAGTAAAGGTGTGCTTGGCAATGCAGGATCATAGGTGGGAGGTCCGGGGGGTGGGATGGCTGGCACGGCAAAGCTTTTCAATGGGTGGGAAGGGCGAACATGTGCTGTAGGAAGACTCTGGCCTGAATCTTCCTCTTGGGAGCTGGCCAAGTAAGAAGAGCTGGTAGCACCTTCAGGATCTTGGTGATCAGTACAGCACGTCTGAGACGAGGAGGCCGGCATGGTGTCAGTGCTGGGGGTATTTCGAACAGATTCTACAGTGGGAGAGTCTAAATGTTAGCATTTCTTTTGTCATTAATGTAAGCATATCCCAGGGTTCTGGGGCTACTTCTAAGTTAGCACAATAAGCAGTGGGGATCAGTATTAGTCCAAGGAAACACAGTTAGTTCCATTGCCAAGGTTAAGGATGGACTAATCCTCTGAAAATCTTAAACAATTTTGTCAACCTACTGCTGGAACTTTTTCACCTACACAGCTAGGTGGATATGATTGTATTTTCCTCAGTACTTACTATGGAGCACACATAAAGGTTCCCGAAATTGAAATGTAAGTAAGTACAAAAGTAAATTAAAAATCTCACTCACTGATTGGTAGTCTTAGAGATAGGCCTTTCAAAGACAATGTATCTAGTCACCAAGGCTGGCTAGGTCCATGACAAGCACTAGCTGTGTCTGTGGGCCTGGTGGGCACTGCAAAGGGGGCAATGCCACAGGCCCAGCATGCCCTCCAGGGATTGTGCATGGCCTCACCAGAGAGGCAGCCACAAAGCTCAAGTATGACCTGGATAACCAAGCAGTCCAGAGAACTGCAAATCGTTTTAAAAATCACACCATATGAAGGGTGTTTTGGTCCAGAGAAAGAAAGAGGAGATTAGTAGGGGCAGAGATGGTCTGGAAGAGCAGTGTAGTGGACAGCAGACTCTAATTTTGGCGTGCTAGCTGGGTGAGCCTGGCAATCACTGTAGCTCTCTGAGTCTCAGTTTCTTCACATGGAGAATAATACATAATTCACTGAGGTTTAAATGAGAAGATGTATGAAAAGTGCTGAACACAGTGCTTGAATAACTGACAAAGTTCTTTGTAACTGACAAAGTGCTTACTCTGAGTGAGTCACTACATTTAATGTACTCATTCAGCTCATTCATTTCTCATACTAATGCAGAAGGCACCAGGAGGTTATGCCATACCCAAGGACACAGGGAGAAGTGATGGGGGCAGGAAACTGAATCTCTTCCCCCTCACTCCCACAACTGTGCTCTGAAGCACCTCACACTATGCCTGTCCATGCCCAATATCACCCATGCCTGACCCTGCAGGGATAAGGCCCACCCAGGGAGGCCTTTCAAACAGTGTGAGCTGATGCAGGCCACCTTCCCCATCCCTGAAGCAGAGCCTGGAGCACTAGCTCTGGACAATAGACTGCACCAGGAAACCTGAAGGAGAGCTGCCTCTGAATCCTAAAGCTTTCAACCTCAAGAAGGAAAATAAATCCTTAGTAGTAAAGCCCGAGCACCCTGTAGAAATCCCACCTACTTCCCTGTCTTTGCTGCTAAGTGAGCAACTAATCTGTTCCCCTGGGCTCTCAGGAGCCAGGTCAGGTCAGTCAGGAGTGCTGTCTCCTTAGCTTAAAGTTCTTGGGTGCCAAGGATGAGGGACTCAACTGTTGAAAGTATGGCTATGATAACCCTACAGATCTAACTCACTTCTCACCATCTGAAGAGATGGGCTGAGGATCTCACTTCTTACACTTGCTCAAGCCAGCCACTGCATAGTTGGGAGTGGCTGATCCCCTCTGTGATTCTGGTCTGGGTGGAAATTGCTTAGAGAGCTCGGGTTCACACCCAGACCCTGTCACTGCACTGGCAGATATGTCATGTTGGCTCTGGCACACAGGGCCCCCTGCGCTGCCTTAATTTGGTGTATGACTTTCTGAGAGGCAAAGAGATGGTGGGAAATGTGAAAAAGGAAAATAGGATTGCCTATGTGAGTCACAGCCCTGGCCTGCTGCCATAGTTCAGGGCCATTTTGCCCAACTCCAGAGGGCAATATGTACACTTCTCTGTGTATTTTCTGTGAAGGGTGTGCCCTGAAGTGGTGCAACAACATTGGCTGATGAAGAAAACTATGCTATAGTTTCTACTATGCTAAAGCTTCTACTTTGGTGATGGGCCTACTTTCTAACTGACTTATCTTTCAGAGTTGTTTAAGACACACAAGTTTACAGTGGCCAAGGTCCTGGACAGGTAGATAGTGCTCTTCCTGTGTTATATGGTGGCGACAGTGTAAAGGCCCAAGGAAAAGGCCCAGCAAATGGTCTTTAGAGCAAGGACTCTGAGGCCAGGTTCTAATCATTTCCAACCACAGGTTCAAGGTTTGTGGTAACACTGAACTCTGGATACACAGAGCTTGGAAATACAATGGTAAAAGAAATCTGATTACATCCAGATATTTGCTCTACATTTCAAATCCATCTATACTGAGCCTGTTACTAGCTTTATCTTCTTTTATCCAGTCATCAAAGTGAAGAACCCTTTAGTACTGAAAATCATTACTTCATCTCTCCACTTTCTGCTTAGGTCCCTATAAAAGGGAACTGTTACTAACACTAGGCCATTAGGATGAGGGCTGGGTGGGAGCTGTCTTGTTTCCTTCTAACTTTACCCACTCCGAGTCCAGGAAGAAGAACTAATCTGATTGGTTAGAGCATGCCATAGACTCAGGCAGGGCCCCATCCTGGTGAGTGAGAGTCCTCTGCCCTTAAAATGGGGAACAGAGGACACAAAACCTGCTTTCTACAAGCAGGTTTGGAGGTTGTTTCTGGGTCTATTCTGCTTGAGACTATGTCTATGGTCTAGAACAGCTGTCTATTGTGTAGACCATGCTTCCCTAAAGGCAGGATTCCACACCTGGAGGGAAATAGTAGGAAGGCTAATTTTAGACATGAGTCCCAGCAGTTTTCTCCAAGCCAGGTCCAAGTTTTGGAATTAGATAACTTTGGGAATTTTTAGGGCCTTAAAGCTTTGATCTACATCTGATGTTTTGGGTGTATTTATAATTGATCACAACTTAAAGGAGAGGGGGATGTTCTTGGCAACCCAAACCTTTGGCATGAAATTTTAAAATGAAATTCACTTGAAATTCTTCCCAGAACCACCCAAACTCAGTTCTACTAATAACACTGTAACTACTAATAGATGAGTTTCAAATGATGGAAAAAGAGTATGCTGTATTTATAAGAAGTTACCAGATTTGCACCTTAAAACTGAAAAGTATAGACATTAACTTTCAGTTAAGGAGGAACAATAATATTTGTTCCATTTTCTATTGCCTCTCCTCCATTTCTCCTTAAAACCGTTTCGATAACACTGTTTTGTAAGATTTCTGAATTGGGACATGTTTATCTGGCAACATATTCTTTAAGCACACTGCAGACTGTTAGGTTAATCTATCCGGTTTGTGTGTGGACGCTCTATGCCTGTGCAGCCCTTTCTAATTTCAGTAATCTACTAGGTAACCTGAGCTTTATAATGTGCACAGACTCATTGAGGCTGCCGGCCCAGTTGCCCCAGATACATGTCTTATATATGTGCACAAATATGTGAGTAAGACCTAAGGTAAGACGGACTTTATGGCTGCCCTACACCCCTCCCCACTTTAGGACGATTATCAGGCAAAGGAACCTTTAGAGTCTGAAAATCACCCAGAATGACTTTGCCTTTCAAATTGGAAGATTATAAAAATAAACAAACTGAAAATAAGACTGAATTAAGATATAAGTTGATGGAACAAGACATGGTTAAGTGATTATAGCTATTGTGTTTATAGGCACATAGGCACTAAAATTATACCTCACAATAAGCATTTAAAACTTAGGGAGAAAATGGAGTGAGTTTTATAGAAAGAAATTTGAGTCAATAAAAGAAAAGTTATGATAAATATGTGACACTGAGAAAAATTCCAAATCCTTCTAAGCAGGGCAAGTTGTTCCCATTTCAGCTGGCCAACTCTGTGGAGTGCTTTCCACCTGGGCTGGTCCTCATCTCTCACCTGTGGAATTGGCCCTGTCTGAAAGGGACATGGATGTGCCAACGGGCCATGGGCTGCCCGGGTGGTAGAGATGACTGCGAGCTGGAGAAGCGAGGCTGCTGGAGTGGAAATGATGGTGAGGGTTATCGAGGGAATGGATGGGATGGGCACTAATCACAGCTGTGAATGAACACAAGACAGAGAAATGCTTAACATGCTTGCACAGACACACACGTCACCGCTGGTCACCCACCCCCACCCACACAGAACCACCACTCCCTCGGCTTTTGGCGGCAGCTGGCTGGATTTGGACAATTAGCTACGGATTTCACATTTGTTATCAATAATTAACATACTTCTATCGCATGTTTTTCTCTCTCTAAAAATCTATATATTAAAAAAATATGGAATACATACTAAAAGTCTTACAGTGATTATCCTGTAGGGAAGAGTGGCCAGGATTTAAAAAAAAATTTCAACATCAGTTCAATTTGTTGAAACACACAAACACAAATTAAATATTATATATGCATGCATATTCCCTACCACAAAAAAAAAAAAAAAAGGAAAAGAAAACAATGGTATTAGCTGGTATAATACTTTTTTTTCCCCCTATACTCGTTTTCTAAATCTTCTACAATAAACATGGATTACATGAGTGATTCAAACGATCTATTTGAATATGTCACAAATATAAACCCAAACCCATACTTTTTTTCTCTGGCTAAAAAATAGAAAACACTTCTTGGGCCTCCCTGGTGGTGCAGTGGTTGAACGCTGGGTTGCGACACTGCCTGCAGCCTCTGCAGAGCCGGTTTGATCCCCGGTCACCCGGCAAGAGTTCCACATGGCACGCAGACCTCTCCTGCCGCCCTCTGCTCCCCTCAGCAGTGTACTTTGTCATTCTGCCTGCTCTGCTCCCTGCTCTGGCTCTGGTGAATTCTCTAACCCTCGTGCGCTTCTGACTGTACCCAGTGCTTGCATAAATAAATAAATAAATGAATAAATAAATCTTAAAAAAAAAAAAGAAAGAAAACACTTCTTCCAGTGTATTCCTAATTTTCACTTTGCATTTTCTTACTTTTTGAAGGAGGCAAGCAAAAGGATTCATGCTAAATGAATAAGCAGCTGTTTAGTTGCTTCCATATCTTATAGAACTTAAATGGTTTGAACGCCTATGGTCCAGTCTAATACTAAAAGCAAGAAACACAGTCCATGACACCATCTCTTACTGCTGCCAGTTTCAGGGCTCAGTCATATCCATTCACATTTTAAAATATAAAACTTTCCTAATTGCCTCTTTTCTTCCCACATGGGTTAAAGAACTCAATTTACTGCATTTAGCTACTGAATGCAATTTTTCCACACAGATATTTCATATACAATTTTTTGTAAAGACAAAGCACTTCTTTAATGAGGCTTCATTATTGATTCCTGAGACTGACACTAACAAAATTAAACAGTTTGGGTGTAAACTTTGTACACCCTTAACATAGCTGTAGAAACAGAGTACTTAAGATTAAGATAACCAACTCTAAGCCTCCAAACAAGCCAATAGGCAGGGCTGAGTAGGAACACCGACAATCTTCTCTAAGCAAGGACTTCACCAACTCCGTGATGAAATTTAATTGGCCCGTGAAGTATTCTACTAAAATGTCTCTGGGCTTGTATGGAGTCACACAACATTACTTTGGTGAAGAAAAATCCCAACCAAGAAAACAGATGCCTTCATCTTCCACTAATTTTGGTTTTAGTCACTAGCAAGCAAGCAAGCAGGTGGTAGACAACTAGGAACCCTGGAGTTATTGCTCCCTCCACAAGACCTAGAAGTTCCCTACTCTCCGGGACCAAAAGACTCAGGTGGTTTTTTGGAGCAAAACACAGCCTAGCAAAGCTGCCTGAGGAGGGTTCTCAGGTCAGTTTGGGAGTTAGCATCTCCTTTAGGAAGGTGGGGTGCAGGAGTTTTCAGAGGCAGATCCCTTGGGATCGATGTTTTCCAGAATTAAGGTTAGAGAGAACAAACTTGATTTTCACCCCGGAAGTGCAACCTGAAAGCATTCTAGGCATAGAGGACCCTCACAAAGGAAAAACAAGTAATTTCCAGTCTTTCCAAATTAAGTAAATAAAAAATAACAATGTGAAAGTGCCTGCCTAGCTAGAATACACTCAGAAATCGTTAGCTTTTAGCTGAATCCAGTTCTCTGTAAGAACTGGATCAAACCTCCCTCTTTCCTAACAGTGCTCAGGCATTCAAGGTCGGGATAGGTAAAAGTGGATACAAACTCTAGGGAATTCTAGCTTGTGAAGAGGATGGTAGTCATGTAGGGAAAGGGGTATCTCAAAACCTGAAGATCACAAGTATATCTGGGTACCTGTTTGCAGGTTATTGAATTAAAAGATTCCACTCACGCACCTAACTGTTGTAACATGAATTAAGTATTATATTCTCATGCATATTCCTTCCCTACCACCACAAAAATAAAACAGAAAAAGATGATATCTTACTTTTTTCTTAACATATTCAAAAGTCAAATTTTATGTTTGAAATATAGGCTGGTTCAGGTAAGAGCTAAAGTCTTAAAAAAACAAACAAGCAGTTCAGTTACCATTCTCTTATAAATCAAAGCAACTGGAATGGATTACTTTATTCTTTTTGAACATCTATAATTTCAAATTTGGAGGCCCTGTTCAGGGTACCTCTTATAAGTGGAAAACTACAGCTTTTCCCTGTATGCTTTCAAGAATAGGCTTCTTTTCATTATAGACTCTAAGCAAAAACTACTTGTGCAGAAATGACCTACTGTGGAATATATCTTTCTTTCAAAGCTGACTTTTAGAATCTATTAACTACATGTGAGAGCAGTGAGACAGTGTGTGTGTGCAGACATCTATGTGCTTGGAGCACTACTGTCTTCCCAGTACAGAGTGCCATGGAGCAGCTCTTTGCAAGTAGCAAATCTATGATTATTTAAATCTCTGTCACTTGTTGACAGAAAGATGGCTGGGAGTTCGGAAATGAGAAGTATTTTAAGAAATGAATGAAAAATTCAAAAGCTCATTTAGGTCAAATTGAAAAGAGATCTTTTAGGATTTGATGCTTTCAATATTTGAATCTAGTTATCTGAGAGTATTGAGGCTTACTGGCCCACTGTTCTACTTAGAGCAAGTACTCCAATTATCAAATAGTTTTAAAACTTGATACGGGTAGGCAGGTTGCTTCTTATCACTCTAGGATGGTAGAGGGGACCACTCTCATGCCACTGTGCCAGCTAGTCTGATAAGCTTCTATAGCTTGAAAACAGGACAAGGGAAAAGATGCAGTAGTTTGAAAAAAGAATTGGTTCATCCCACTGCTTTTTGGTTTTCATACATGACATTTACCTTATTTTGAATTTCAAATATTATTAAAGGATGCTAGGTTACTCTTATCACAGCAAAGCATAGGTCAAATAAGGTAGGAGAAACACTGCTTTTAAAACTCCATGCTGTAAATCTAAAACTTCTTCTACAATAGAAAAAAAAAAATCCCACAGGTGCTCCCCAACACAAAGATCCCACAGGTGACAGGAAGCCTAAGAGGCACTGTGACACCCAGCTCCTCAGCCACAGCCTGGAGGAATGCTCTCCATCAATCCCATAGAGATGTCACGCACTTTTAGGGAGACTGGGTACTATTCCTGGGAGACCAGGGAAATTGGCTTTTTAGTTTATTTATGCTAAACATAAGCAAGCTGGTCTCAAGAATAATATTAATTGTAAAACATGGCAATTGCTTGATATTTCTTTCCCTTCAAGGTGCCAAAGCTTTGGGACATAACCTATTGTGTTAAGATCAAGTGAAGTCAAAAGGATCATTCACAACTGTTTCCCAACATGAATGGATAGATTGGCAGCACTGGGGGAAAAAGCTTTTAACTTACGCTGGGGTGGCTGGGAGTCAAAGGGCATCATCATTTTTGGTCTCATCCCCCGTCTTCCAGCCAGCGTAGACATGCTGTCCTCTGATTCATGCCCTAGACATCAAATATGGAAGTTACGCACAAGCATGTGCCCTCAGTGACTGAGCAGCCTCAGCAGTGACCTATCTATAACGGGGGACTGAGGATTCACAAACACAATGAGGATAAGGCGCTTCTTCAGGAAGTGAAGTAGAGGAAAAAGATCATTACTCATTACTGGAACGCCTGTTAAAGAGTCAGTACAGTTGACACAATGCTGCCTACCATGCTTCATGGGGTGTCTGTAAGAGCATCTGCACCAAGAACATTCTGAACACTGCAATGACAGCTGGATTCCAACTGCAGGGCTAAAATGAAATGTGAAGACATGGGCAAGTTTCTCTCAAATGCTTGAGGATCAAATGGGTGAAGCATGATGTGAAGCCTAAAACAGCTAAAATGTTGTCTCTTCTGGGTACAGAACCATTCCCCCATAAAGGGTTAGCTATTCTTCACCAGATGTTGACCAAATTCCATAACATACATTTCTTTAAACCCAACCTCATATAGGAACCACCATATTTAGACAACCTTAGGAAATGCAAAATGATTTAAGTGAAAATAATCTCTCTAACATTTGGGAAAAACCTGCACCTCTGTATGAATTCCGTCTTTGATGTATATTGCTGTCCATGGAATTGTCAACTGGTGTGATATCTTGAGAGTTACGAGGAATTGGAGTATCAGTCATGATGGGGTTTGGGTCTGGAGATTTATCGATGGGTTTCAGCTCCAGTCTCTCATGATGGATCCAAAGGTCTGGGGGTTTGACATCTTTCGAGTTCCCTTTGTACTTGTGGGAGCCATTCACAGATTTGCAAGCAGCTCGTTTCCTAAGCACAAAATTAAGAGAATTTTAAAAAAGTAACTCTTCAGAGTTATAAAAGGCTTATCCTTTTGAAGGCTGCTTCAAGCAAAGTCAGAAACTTAAAAACAAACAAGAGAGGAAAACAGGCAAGAAATTTACTTCTGGAAACAGCAAATGTATTTCTGCTTTGTCCACACATATTTGGAGATACATACAAGGGCATATTTGAATTCTTTCCTGTGACTATTTTTTTTGAGTATCTACAGATTAGACAGCATTTTAAGATCAAATAAGCTCTAAACCAAAAAGTTCCCCCACAAACTTCCAATCAATAGAGAATAGACAACATTAATTAGAAATATAGCAACAGAGTAAAGGTAAAGGTGGTGGCTTATGAAAGAAGAACCCCAACTAGAACTACCAAGTGGGCAAGTCAGGAATGGGAATAGCAGCATCCAGTTCTCCGTGCCTTAGTTTCTCCCTTCCCTACTCAGTAAGCAGTTATTAGGTACCTATACTACTCTATGTCAAATCTTGTGCTGGAATGCTATGTCCTCAGTATTTCTGGTCACACACGCAGACAGATATCAAGCTATTATTTTAAAATCCTTGAGCTTAATAAAACACCAAGCATTATAGTAGGTTCTTAACAGGTGAATATAAAGTAGACAGGAAAAAAGTGATATTTAAACAAATGGATGCAGGGCAGAAGGTGCCTTCTAGGCGGTGGAATCAGCTTATGTGAAATCCCTGCAGTATAGAGCAATAGTCTGATACGCTGGAAGGACTGCAGGGAGTTCTGAGTGGTGGGAACAGAGTGAACCATGGGGAGAATGATGCTGGAAAGAGAGTCTGCCATCAAACAGAAAACGCTCTGCTGAGAGTCTGAAGTTCCCTCTCTGAGTAGTAAGAAACCATTAAATGGTTTTAAGGAGGTAAGGAGATCAATTTTGAGATAAAAATTTATACCAACTGTAGTGTGAAGAATGGATTTCAGGGGTGGGATTCAGAAAAGGAGACCAACTGGGATATCACATCATTTCAGGCAGGACTGATGGGGGCTTAGGATAGTAGGAATGGAGGAAGAGGCAACTTTGACAGTTATTTAGGAGGCAGAAATGACACAGCTTGGTGGATAAATGTGGGGTAGGGTGGGAGTAAAGTAAGGTAAATGCTGATGCCAAAGGTTCTGTTTTAAGTCATTTACCAACAATGGGGTTGAAACATGTTTGACAGACAAGCTGACTAATTCTGGTTTGGACATGCATGTGCTTCTGAGCCTAGTCTAGAGGAAATGCTGAAGAGACAACTGGGTATGCAAGACTGAGACTCAAAAGAAAGAGGCCTTCACTGGAGACAGAAAGATAGGAGTAGCTAGGATGCAGGGAGTAAATGAAGCCATGGGAGTAGGAGATATCACTTAGGGGAAATAAAGAAGAGTGCAAGTCTATGGCGAGTCCCTTAAGCATGTCTGCATTTGATGGCCGGACAGACAGGAGGGCTGTAAAAAAGAACATATATGCAATTACAGAATATAAGAGAAGAGAATGTTTCAACAAGGAAGGAATAGTTGATATCAAGCACTGTTGAGAATTTGGCTTTAGCAATAGGAAAATCACTGGTGACCTCAGCAAAAGCAAAAGTGATAGGGGCAGAATTTAGAAAGGATTGAAGCATGATTAGATAGTGAAAGCATGAACAAGTTGAGTGTAGACCAGTATTCAAGAAATTTTGTTGGGATGGGAAAAACAAGGAATTAGAACAGCTAGGGACAAGGAACATGCAGTAGTGGGAGGGTTATAATTATAACTATTTCTAAAGATGTAAGAAGTTTGAGCACACTTATATGCTGAAGCATGGAGTCAATAGAGACTAAGAGGTAAGCTGTGCTGGGGAGAGGGATAACAGCAAGTGTGAGGTCTTAGAAAGAGGGGACAGTGAGATGAGGATAAATGAGGAACTGGCGTTGGACAAGAGGAAGTATACATAGAAGGGAGAGAAAACAATTAGTCTCAATGTAGAAGGACCTTTAGATCTGATGGTGGTAGACTGAGGTAGTTTTCATCTGATGATGGCTTTCCCTCTCTTCATGGAGGAGGTCATCTTCTGGGAGGGAGTGGGTGAAAGAGAAACGTGCTGAGAAGCAATGAAGGGCTAGACTTTATATGCTCTGTTAACTTTGAGGCTATAAGAGTCTATAAACAGCTACCATTGAAATAGGAGATATCCAGGCATCAGAGAGGAAGAAAGTAAGAAAAGCTCACTTACATTTTTCAATGGTTGATGGAAAACTTGGAAAGCAGGTCACAGGGAGATGGAAGGGGAAAGCCCTGTGAAGACTTGACACAATTCTTTTAAACAAAGAGACTCAAATCTGCAGGACTTAAAGCTTCAAATACAAAGTATAGAGTCTATTATCAACCCATTTTCCCACCTCTAGATCTGGAGACTAAGTGCTTTATTTTGAATTTTAAATCTCCCAAAGCACTAAGGAACTGCCATTTTAAAAATGATTCCTTAAATAAATATCTCAAGATTTCTAAAACAAGATATAAAATCAAGTTCACAGAGATAGATGAATTTGTCATGACAAGAAGCTAGCAGAATATTTTTTTGAGTAGAAAAAATGTAATCTTTGAAGTTTTTCAAAGAAACCATTTCTATAATCCAAAGTAGACAGGGAGAACAGTAAAAGGCAGTGATCAGGCTTACAAAAGGAGCCCCCATTTTCTTGGACAAGTGACGGTATGAAAAAAAAGCTATTTCATTCGGGCAAAAGAAAGCTCAAAATCATCACATAACCGATATAAAATGATATAAAGCGATTACTAGCAGCAGTTACAGGGTAGCTTGTTCATGTCTTTTCTATTAAAAAAATTTATTAAGTATAAGCATGCTTGTCTTGGGCAGACCAAATCTGACGAATGATAACAGACATGAATTTCTTTCTCTCTTAAGGGGCAGCTCCTCCATCTTATGATCTTAAGGACACTACAACCAAAGTTTTGTGTTTTTGTTATTAGGGGTAACTCTAATATATATATATATTTTTGTTATGTCTCACTGGCCAGTGAGTGTAATCTAGGGTCAAGAATTCTGTCAAGTTTAGGAGAATGTAATCTAGGGTCAAGAATTCTGTCAAGTTTAGGAGAATAAGCTGCTGTCACCAAGTTCTACATTACTACATCTCCTCGCTGGCTGCTCTATGCAATCAGCCACTAGCCTCAAACTCCCAGAGGAGTTCAGAGCTTTCAAGCAGTTTACCTGTCTGTGAATTTATGTCTATACATGATTGTTTCTTAACTCATTAAATCAATACATCTCTAGCTGCCTTACCCCAGTCAGTCCCAACCTCAGCTTTTACATTTGGTAGCACTTTAAAGTGCTTAAACTCAGATTCAGAATAAAGGCCTATGGTCTGCTTCCATCTCAGCTGGCATCTGTCCTGTGAAGGAGCCTGCAAACTCGTCACACATATTCCTGTGTGCCTGGCTCATTGGGTGTGTGTGCAGACAGCACTCCGCACCAGCCTCCAGGATGCTGGACATGTCCATACTCCTCATCAGAACCCCTTCTCTACCTAGCTCTGTAACTGGAGAGGCTGAGTTAAATGAACTGCATCTACTTAGCAACCCTACCCCTGGTTTTTGTTGGGTTGTTGCCATTAAAAGGTACAGGCAGGAGCCTGGAAATAGGAGGGTTTTTCTCTCTTAAGGGGCAGCTCCCTACTGGGTTAGAAGCTAGCAAAGGCAACATTCTTAGCACCAGACAGAGTTGTATTCAGGAGTTCCCTCCTATTGCTTCACAACTCTGAAAACAGCTCTCTTCTCCAGAAAGAATTTTTGCCCTTCTAAGCTTAAGGGCAACAGTGGACTGCAACTGCTGCTGGCCTCTGAACTTCCCTGCCTGCTGCCCCCTGTCCCTGCCCGTGACTTACTGGTCCCTTCAATAAATTCACTCCTTGTGAGTGTGCCACCTCTTCTCCAGGCAGAACCCTGATTGATACATGTTTATAAAAGAAACCATTCTGCATTTTCCTTAAAAATATTAAAACAGCCCTTTTCCTGAATTTTATGCTTTAACTTCGTGTACCACTCCAAATATAGAAGTTACATAGAAACAATAAAAATACACTCCAAGTTCATGGGCTATATTTAGGCTCTTACTTTTTCTGGTGTGAGGTGGTGCGCCTTGTGCAAAAGACAGCAATGATCACCACCACGACGATGGTGATGACGCCAACAGAAACGATGATGACCAGGAGCATGTTGCTGTCTAGAGGAGAGGTGGGGCTTCCATGAGGGCTGTTACTGCCTGGAGAGGGAAAAACGGTACATTTTTGTTCGTGTTAGAGAACTCTCAAAATGCATGCAATCAGGCTATAAACTTTCATGTAGAGACAAAAACTCCATGTGAGCTGCTTTGTGGCACACATCACATGCCTTTTGTAAGTGTCTGCTGAACAGGGCTGTGTCCTCTAGATTATGGAATCTAGAGAGCAGAGTTTCTGCCTTATGTGTAGTTCTCTGTGGCTTGCACAAAGTTGTTCAGTGAAAGCTTCTCAAATTGTATTGAATGTTACATATGGACAAATAAAGGGTCTGCCCTTCCAGTGTCGTCATCTTATAAAGCACCTTCTATAAATCATTTAATTTTCTGCTTTTCAGAACCATTTTAAAAGGGTATATTCATAGAAAGCAAGTTTTTCCCAATATACATACATATCTATGTATGTGTGTGTGTGTATCTCTCTCAGACATCACAAAAAATTACTTGAAAAATAGTCTGTTTTTATAAATATACAGTCTATGCAGAGTTAATGCTCTTATTCAATTTCAGGAAAAAGATGTGTATGATACATTAATCTGACGAATATTTACTGAGTGGTTATTATGTGCCAGTGAACAACAAAGATGTGAATATTGGGGTGGGAGTGGGGGAAGACTATATAAACTGAGGGGCTATGATACAGAATAACTGGTGGTTATTTTAGATTGGATGGTAGGAAAAAAACTCTGGAGATGGCATTTGAGCTAAGATTCAGGTCACACAACACTAAGACCTGGAGGAAGAATATTTTAGACTGAGTGATCAGCTAGTGGAAGGTTCCTTCTAGCTAATGGAAGGCAGAAATGAACTTGGCGTGTTCAGCAAAGAGAAAGGTAGCCCAGTGTTGCTTAAGCTAAAAGAGATATGCAAGGTTAGAGGGGAGACAGTGTGCAGAAGTAATAATAGTATATATAAATGCATGGCAATATGTTTGTGGACATTTCCCCACTCTGGATTCCCACATCTGGTGTAGAACCCCATGACTTTTAAGCTGCATATGACAGCAGAAACCAGAAATCAGAAGACCTAGGTTTTGGTGCTACAACTTCCATACTTAGTAGGTGGCTCCAGGCACAATACTTTTCCACATTGCCTCTTAATGCACAGAATGGAAAAAAAAGAGATCTATCCCAGCTGCACAATATTATGAGGAGCAAATGAATGAAAGTGTGAAAGTAAATTACAAATGGGCAAGTTCTGTGGAGAAGTAGGTATCACCATTTAAGTGAACAGGATGGCTAGGAGACTGAAAGAACTTTAGAGAATTCCCAAACTAAAAACACTGAAGTCGTGTAGGGAGAAATCAATGATTCTGAAGTATTTCTTTGATTTGCTCTTCTGTGCAATGGTTAATTCCATTAGACATTTTATTTTTAAAGTATAAGATTCTATTTCTTTCCAGAGGCAGTGGCAAAAGGAAGATTCATTTGTTTAAAATTAATCTTATTTTAAGTTGGATATAAAGGGAAACAATTTTATTTCTGGATCCTATAATGAATGGGTTTATGGTAATTTAGCAAACATTTGCTGGAAAATGCCTAAAGCCAAATCTATTAATTATTAAATGCTATAACCCATGACATACAAGTTACAAAAGGCATTTCAAGAGTTCAAGAAGAACTGCTTCATATCCATAATAGGCCAAGAAAGACACAGGAAGGCTTTACCGCTCATTGGAGGTTTGTAGTCAGATCCTAAGTCTGGCAGCCGACTTCCTTTTCCTGAAGACCCTGAGGCTGAAGCAGAAGAAATCATGTCATTATTAACCCAACACTCTGGTGTGACAAGTCCACTTCACAGCCAGTGAATGTTTCCTACAAAACATTTCAGTCTACTCTGTCCATGAGAAAACGAAGTAGCACATAAACAACAGGGAACAAAATATAGCCTATTTGTACAAAGCAAACTAAAGTGTAACTTTCTACGCAATGAGGCATCTGAAAGGCTGAAAGCCCTATTACACAGTTCTCTCTGGGTTTGTCACTCCCTGTTTAGGAGGGGTGGGAACACATCCATTTCTCTACCTCAGGAAACAGTTCCAGAAAGGCTGCTCAGAATACTATGGCAAAAGTAGCTTCTCTTAGAAAAGAACTAAGGAGATCTGTTAGGTTAACTTCTACACAAAAGACCTGGACTCTTTCAGGGGATCTAGCTATGTTGATCTGACTTAGTAGGTGTCTGTATCATTTGAATTCTATTCCAAATTATACAGTTGCCTTTCTAAATATAAAGTTAACCTAAGCAGGAACAGGAAGGCAAGCAGAAGATCAAAATGGGGTCTTAGTTCCTGTGCAGCAACCTAAATATCCAAAGATAGAAGAAACAAAGTCTTCCCTTTGGTTGCTCACAAAGGACACTGTCTCCTGCTGTATTTCATGGGGAAATACAGCAAGTGGGTCTTCTGACCTTAGACTTGGGAAACCTCTTAAGCAGGCCTCAGAAAACATAAAACACCAATAATTCTTAGAATTCTGTATTCTTGATCTTGAACTTTGTTCTTCACATAAAGAAAAAGGTGTTTTGGTAAAGCAAATACAAGGATTCCTTTCCCAATAAGGCAAAGGTATTTCTCAATCCAAGGTTTGGGACTAGAAAGCAGTATCACACTGTCCCTTGAAGAGGTCTGAAGGGAGTGAGGAGTAAAAACTGCTCCTCACTGTTAACAGCACAGCACTGAATAGTGGATGCACCTGGATACTGGCTCCATCAGGTATTGAATGGCTTTTGGTATGTTTTTTATTCTTTCTGGGTTTCAATTTCCTCATTGTAAAACAGTGATAACAATGGTATTTACTTCACAAAGTTGTTGTGAGGATTAAATTTTAATCCTATAAATTATTTTGAGTACTACAAAATGACACATAGCAAATGTTCAATAAATACTAACTACTATTATCACAAGCATAATAAATCTTTAGGGAAGAATATAATCTTTCCTTTACAGAGGCAGAGAGCATGAAGCTTCAGGAAACACTTATAAATAAGTTATTTTTACAACTAAAGCTTGACTAGAAATGCATAAACTGGATGTGTTTCTGTAAAACATTAGAGCTGATGTCAAGAAATTCCATAAATTAGCAGACTTGGGGGAAGTGAAAGAAATTGAAACTTGAAGTTTCTATATCTAGTTCACATAACAGAATAAATCTAGAGATGAAAACATTTTCTGCTTCTGGAAGCTAAAAATTCCCAAAGGTAACAGAAATTATTGGGTTTCCAAAGGGCATATTCTAGAATTTAACTCAAAGCCCCGATCCCTTTTCCATTGTTCACACTTCTCCCTTAATCTCCTTACTTCTTTTGCCATTATTTCTCCCAAATAGTACACACCATATCTCAAAATTCCAGTTCTTTTCAATATGATAATGTCTAAATGGCAGAGATGGCTTAGCACTTTTTAGGCTCTTCATATGTAAGTATACTTAGGTGTCGGGTAGACCACAGGCCAAACTATCCAGAATATCATATTAAGTAAATAATTGCCAAAGAACATACTTGTCAATAAATAGGTTGGTATGATTCCTATATTTCCCAATATTCTTTTAAAGGTAACCTCTAAACAAGAAATTCCAAGGACTAACCAAATACCAAGATAAATATGGGTAAAGAATTTTAAACACCAGAGGTGTGGTATAGTTAAGAACTGTACCCTGGCTATCAAAAGAGGTCAGGAAAGGACAATAACCACATTTATATCCTGTGCATATGCAGTATGGTTATTTTTCTATTTTCATGCTTGAGTCACAGTTCCCAACATGATTAGGATGCTTTCCACGCACACATAAAAAGCACATACACAGTTTCTCCAACGTGCAGCGAAAGACTCACTGAATGGGAACATAATTCCAAAGCTCTGAAGCTTGAAGCCTCAAGTTCTGACTCTTCCTTGCTGTTAACCAAGATCAATGACTTTGTATTTCTAATAATTTCTCTTATACCATGAAAGCAACCATCAAATTTATTTTTATTGCTTTTTCTCAGCATAGAAAACAGGTACCAACTTCAGCTGACTTCCCAGAGATGAAAATCACAAGTACAGTTACTGCTCCACCACAGCAGTTATAATGAAAAGACCATGCTGACAGTTTCAAGAATGGTGACACTGAGGCACATACTTCCTACGTTTCAATTTCCAATGTTTTTTTTCTCTTTTAAAATGAACAGATATATTTAAGAGAAGACATGAAAAAAGAATTCTGAATTAAACCCTACAGTAACAGAATATATAGCACTAATTTTGCTAGAGATAATCACATAATTCAGTAGCTAAATTTGTAGTCTTTGTGTGAAGAGGAATATAGGGTATTCACTGAATTTGATTACAACTTCTCATTTAGAGATACTGTTAAAATCTTAAATGCTAAGATTTTCAAATATGAAAAATTAGTATGCTGTTCTCAAGGCCCAAATGCCTATCATTGTTACAGAATATCAATCTCTTAGCACAAAGGATAATCTGACCCACACTTGAGGTCAATTTCCTACAGCTGCAGTACTCAGTTTATGTGATTCAGTTTTTTTCCACCAGTCATTTTAGCTTCTAAGTAGATTCCCCAGCTTTTCAGATACCCCAAGTGCCATAGACATGGACTCAACTCCACTTTGGCCAATAAATATGTGCATTTTAATACAGATTTTCAGGAAAAAAGAAACAAAAACAACAAAAAGCTAACAATAGATCACAAAAGAGAGGAGAGGAAGGAGAGGCCATCTACTCATTTACCTTGATCATTAGGCATTTTATCAGAGGAGTCCGCTAACAGGCCAAGCACAGGGGAAGAAAAAACAAGAGCAAGGATCACAAGCTTTGAAGATGGGAGAGGCAGAATTTTTAAAGGAAAAATAAAACCCCACAACGTTCTAAACAAATTGAATCTTGTTTATGGTACTAATAGAAATCCGCATTGGGTTTCCATATTCCTATATTCAGTCCCCGACTAGTCACTTGGTCCAATACTTTACCTTCACTTTCTTATCCAAAGTTTTCTTTAAAGGGCCCCCCTTTAGTCTCTGTCTCTGTCTCTCTCTCTCATCTTTCACTCTACAAATGTCCATGAAAAGCCTTTTAGTTTAAGAGCCTTAATTTGTTGAAAGAGAATTTCTCACAATAACATGCTATTACTCTGGGAAGCAAGAAAAGTGCATCTGATCTCACTGGTGAAAACTTTTACATCACTGTACTTTATCAGCCTCAAAAAGCCTGGAGTCAAAGTCCCCTGGTTATGATATGGTTAGGCAGCAACCTAAGGAGCATTGATTTGGTGGCCAGTAGTGGGTAAGGGGTCGTTTTAAGAGACATCTTCACACTGTGGCTCATAATGCTTATCTTCAGGACATCTATTATCCAGTCTCAACAGCCAAAGTGATATGTGTGAGCATAGTCCCACTAAAGAGACACATCATAAAACCTGTTTGGGAGCTTTACCTTTAGGTGTTCTGAATTGGACTGCTTCAGACATGGGCCCCATGCCCTTCGAGTTCCGGGCTTGGATTTTGAAGTAGTATGGTGTGTCGAGTGTTAACTCTTGAATCTGATGAGTCAGCCTGTTTCCCACAACAGGTTCAATGACCCAGTCATGTATCTCTGCATTCACATCCGTACTGTAATATATGATGTAACCTGTCCAAAAGAGTTAACGGGAAAAGATCTTATTTCTGTGTTTTCTTTTGTAATAAAAAGTCAATAAAGACATAAGTTACAGCACATATGGGCAAAAAATCAGATACTGGTTAGAATAGTGGTAAATGCATTCGCAATGCTACGCTAAACATAATATGTAGAAAACCACACTCTCAACAGCATCAGGCTATAAGTTACCATCTATACAACAGCTGAAGTGATAGTCACAGATAAAAATATAGGGTTAAGTACTCTCAGAAGCTAAGAAATCAAATAAGGAAACATAATCTAATTACTATAAATAACCTGAATATTTGAATAATGTTACCCTTCAAGGGTCTACAATTAAAATAATGCAGTTATGAAAACTAACAATGGCCCGACATGCTGCTTTAGCTCTTGCCAATATGACTTCCTGGGAGAAAAACTCCTGGGAGACAGACTATGACCTTTAAGGTCACTGGGGTGGGTGATAGTGACAAGTCACCTGATACTTCCTTCCACCAGAGGGCACTCAATCCCTGTGGTTGAGGAAAGAAGAGCCACACGCCTACCTGACCCCCACACAGCAAAATGCACTATATTATTACTGGTTTTTTTTAAGACAAAGTGAAAAGTAATCCAAGCCAAAGCATGCTTGATGCTTTTATGGAAGAGGCAAATTCACAACCTAAAAAAAAAAAAAAGCCACAAAGACTAGAGATTTACAGAAAGGGATTCCTAGTGAAAGTCAAGGTGGGGCAATGCTAAGAAATGCTTCCAGTTTCCTTAGGCCACCTAATTCATGAAAAGGAACTTCAGAAGGCAAACTCCTGCTCCACAGCATACTCCTACTTATGGAACAGAAGTTACAAAGGGAATAATTAGCATTCAAATCCCATCAGGCTTTCCTCCTTGAAAAAGCAAAGGAAGGCCTAGTGTCTACCCTCTCTGCTGTGGAAGGTTCTCTTCTGCAAGTCAAAGGAAAAACACCAGGTCCCTTCAAAGGCCTGAGCCAAGTCAAACTTTTAATTCTAGTTATAAGAGCACAGGAAGCTAAAGAAGTAGGTTTGGAGGAAAAAAAGGAATTAAAAGCCTTTTTGGGGAGTCTAGGTTAAAAGAACACAATCTGTATTTATTGGATATTACCCTACATAATTAGGTTTGGAGGAGGATATCTCCAAAGTCAAAGCTGGCCATCTAATCAGAGAAAGAAAATAGCTTTTCTGAAGAAAATAAATATGTCTGCAAGGACCCATTATAGCCAAAGGCTGTATTATGCAACCCACATTCATCATACTTTCACTCAGTTGAGTTAGGACAAACTGGATACCTGGTTATGTCACACTGGGTACACAACCCCTCCTTGCTCCATTTGCAAGGCCCAACATGACTCACAGCACCTCATAAAAAGATCCAGTCAGCCTTCTGATTCCCTCTTTTCCCAGTAACACAGCAGTCTCCTAGAAAGCTTCTGCTAGTTGAGAACAGGGAACAGACACAATCAAAGGCATCTTACCTGTAATTTTGCCATTGGCTTCAGAGGGAGGCTGCCAATTTACAATTATGGTCCTAGGTTTTCCCTCTTTACTCACAACTGTCACATCCTTAGGTGGAGAAGCAGGAACTACAAAATAACAATAGTTTCAGTAATTCCCATTCATCTTAATTCACCTTTCCGCAACCCTTTCCATTTATAAGCATAATAAATGATATAAGACAAAAAGGGTAAGTCTCCTGGCTCTAAAGAACTTACTATCTATTCATAAAGTAATAAAAAAAAGAATATGCCAAATACCAAAGAGAAAATACCATACTATAAGGATACATAACTTGACTGGGATCAGGGACGTATAGAACAGTTAGGTAAGGAAATCAAATGGCATTTGTAGTTACCAAATACTATATGGCTGTCATTTTACAAATAGTATTTCACTAAATATTAACAACACCTTAAAAGGCAGTTCCACTATCTCTGCTTTACAGATGAGGACACTGAAAATGAGAAAAGTCATAAAATTTGCCAATATGGCATTCCCCTGACTTTGCAATTTGAATTATTTTATTAGAATAATAAATTTTCCTTTGGCTCTTGTAACCAAATACAATGTTTAAAAATCCCTATTCCTTCAAAGAAAGATTTACAAATTGATTTTTTTTATTTTAAGTTTACAGTGAAAACATCTTACCAACTATGTGAAATTATTGCTCTTATAGGTAAAGGATTCACAAGGAAAAAACCCATAAAATAAAAATGACAGTGTGTTTGTTGTGTTTCCATATTAAGGCTGCAAACTTTTTGTATTAGTAGGAAATAAGTAAATTCAAAGTGTAGTCTTAAATTTATTCTTCCCTCTGTCAAATTCTCCTAACACAAAATGGAAAAGCCTGGTGAAATACAAATAACCTAAGGGAATACACAGTATCATTTATTAGCTAGTGGGTTGGAATTAAAGCATTAAAATCTTAAAAACTGGTAAAGAAAGCAAACTCAAGGTTTATTTAAGTTTGCATACTATATTTCTAGCTCTGTAAATTCAACCTTCTCCTTTGTAGGAAGTCCAAACACAAGAAGATCAAGACATTAAGGTCAAGCCTAGTTTGGGGAGATTTCTATATTTCATTTTTAAATTCATGTATAGAAGAGGAAAAAGACAGGAGGTCAGAGACCCCAATGCTTACACATATCCCCAAATTTGGATAGTACAAAGGATACATGGGCAGGCCTACCAAACTGAGCAATAAGCAAACACTTTCTCCTCTTAATTTGCTCAGTTATTGTTTCTCTCTCATGTTTACTTACAGACAAAAACCCTAATACTTCAGAAGGAGCTTTTATGAGATACTGCCTTAATCTTTGCAAGGCCAACTGATTTGCAAGAAAGCTTTGGGGTCCCTAATACAGTGCTCAGGTTCTAGTAAGCACGACATTGGCAGCTGTCAAGCGTAGATAACGTGAACTTTTCTGTCTCAATTTACCAGGAAAGCAGGATAAAAGACAATAATCCCTAATTCTATGTGTTTTATAATTAACCATGTGTGTTCCCATCTGCTCCTCATTTTAACTTCACAATAATCCTACAAAATAGGAAAGGCAGAGATTATCATCTTTCTTTTATTATTGGAAGGAATGGATTCAGAGAGGTTGGATGATTATGTTTAAATCACTCAGTAAGTGGTTGATCTGGGATTGAACAAGTCTCTTGATCCCTAAAATCTAGTGTGTTTTGCATTGTATTACTGTTATTTGCTAGTGTTCTGGTACAATGATGAAAAAAATTCATCAGTTGAAAAACTGAGGAACTCCTACTATAGTAGCATTGTGTTTAATTAATGCATTCAATTCTTCCCTTGGTTATGTAGCAAAAGCAGATGATGATAAGTCTCATGACTTGAAATGTGGCAGAACATTAGCGTGAACTTCCACTGGCCTTCACGTCTTGTAAAGAGAAGAAATGCCATGTGATGTAGGTTCTGACAATACATACCAAACTCAAAGGTGGTCCCATGGGCTGTCATACTCCACGTGCTTGATCTTCGACCCTTGGTCACCATCACAGAGAACTCATAGAGTGTATTTGCCTTTAAACCAGTCACCAAGTAACTCAAAGTTGTTGCATTTGCATTCTGGAAACATATGAAGCAAAAACTTCAGAATTACATAATATCAATAATTAGCTTTTCTCACCCAGAGCAAATGTGTCAATACCTTGTACTTGGTGTTTGCTGGGATGTTGGTTTTCCATCGGACTGTGTAATACCGGGAGTCTGTAATCTTCTGGTGCTTGGGCAGTGAGTTGTCCGCCCATGTGATCCTTATGGTGTCATGACTCAGAATGGAAGCCTGAACTCCCACAGGTGGCATCATGGGAGTGGGATCTGGCACTGGAGTGTATGGAGCATTAATAACAAATAAATCAACTTCAGAAGTGTCTGGGTAAAAAGTAATTAAAAAAGGGAAGTGGCATTTTAACATAAACAAAAAGAAAAGAAAAGGGAAATGTAGGGCAATAGAATGGAATGAAAGGTGAGAAATGGAAAAAAAGAGAAGAGAATCCAGTGTTAATAGATAACCACCACTCATTTAAGAGTATTTCCATTTGTGTTCTTTCAGGAAAAATATGTAAAGAAACAGGAATGAACTATTTTCTCTACTGTATTCTGTAGACAATTAAAATTTGATAATAGTGATTTTAATGTAGCCATACTTGAATTTCCTTAAATTACTTAAGAAAGCTATCTCCTCCTCCTGTCCAAAAAGGATCCTGAAAAGATAACTGCTTTTAAAAGCAAGGGTATAATTTCTGGATAAGCAATGCAAGGCTCAGTATCTGTTTTGATATTTCAGTGACTGTGACTGAATTTTTGGGACTTGGGTTACCAATGCAAATCACTAGATATATATTTGGTCTTACTGTCAAATCTGAGTCCATTTTATTTTAGCAAATGACCTTATTTTAGGCGTTATCTGATACCCCAAAGGGTCAAGTTCACATATGCTAACATCCTGGGCTTAAAAGCAGTACAACAATATGGTCCCATCAAAATTAAAGAAAAAGGAAATGAGAGCATTCCTTGTTTTTGAGGAAAGGCAAGCTGATTATCATGAGAGACTCTTTGCTACACTTTTCCAGTACAGTCAGGGGACAATACATTGAGGCATCCCAATCAGTTATGAGAAATATCATGGTTATCAAAGGTTCAAATGACATAGCCTTTTTGAATTTTAAAAATCAGAGTACTTAGATGATAGGAAAGTCTGTAGTTCATATGCTGATCTTGTGGCATATGCAACAGACACATTCACTATGGAAAGCACAGCAACCAGAATGAGTATCAAAGGATCAAACACTGGAAGTTCAGGGCAACACAAAAGGATGGATTTGGACTTTCCCAACTCTCAGGTTTTCTAAGTATATGCACACCAGTTTATAGTAATGTCATGTTTATTTAAAATGGGCTTTCCACATGGTTATGGAGATGAGTCCTTTCTATAACTCAGAATCTGAAATGGCATAGGTCGTATTTATGAGTAATTGCCAAGTCAAACTAAGAGTCTCTGTTTGTGTATTTCCTGCACAATGAGGACTAAAAATAACAGAGGAACAGCATACATTATAATCAAGGGCTTTGTTCAAAGATTGTTAGGACACATACCAATTAGTTACAGAAAATGCACCTTCAGGTGCAAAGTCATTAGAATACTTTGAGAAATTTTTTTCTTATTGGTAACAATTCTTCGAAATGATAACTAGATTACAAGAACATTTCCTGGTCTATTTCTAGGAAGAGGGCTATATTTTTAACTCACATAACAGATTACAATTAAAAAAATTTCTATTAAAGGCTTATTTGAGAAACAGTAAACCATTTACTTAAATATTCCCTTTCTGGTTTTACTTTTTTTTTTTCTTCTTTCTGGAACACCAAAGCTATATTTAAAATAACTTGTAAATTGAAAGCACATCGAAGCAGAAGACAGGAGAGAGCAACCAAACACATAGTAATGATGCTGGTTTTGTTAAGCAAAAGCTTAAAAAGAAACAAGAAAGACGAGATTATCTTTTTACAAAGAATAATGCCAAATCTATACTATATTATGTAAAGTATCCAGAACTTATAGGAGGCAATACAGATTCACAATTCTGGGAAACAAATAAAAAAGAACATTTCTGAAAATGATAAATTCTTTAGTTTTCAGTACTTTCTAGAAAAATTTACAACTGAAATAGTTCAATAAACTTTCTCATTCATATACAAATTCAATGTCTTTTAATTTCTCAGAAATTTTATATTATATTCTTTCATTTTAATAAATTACAAAGAAAAAGTGATGAGTACCTGGTCTTTTTATAAGAAATATAGTTGTTCAAACGGAGAGAACACCTGACTTTATATAAATAAAGCTTGAGACTAGCACATAGACTAAGGTGGCGCAATGTAGGTGCTTGGTGATGGGAGTGGTATGGTAACATACACCTGAAGGGTGTGATCCTACACCTCTGAATCATATACAGTGTTGTAAGCCAATGTTACCTCAATAAGAAAAATTTGAAAAAATTAATTGATCATTAAAAAAAGGAAGGCACATAGAACAAAATTCTCCCCACCAACTCAGGTGGACTAGTAAAGGAAATGTGAGATACACCACCACAAACATTTTTTGGCTCAGTTTAGTTATAACTTATGCTACTGAAAGATGAAAAATTACTTTTAATTCTTTCAAAACTATGCCTTCTAGGTCCTAACACATTAAAAACATGTGTTAGGTATCTACATAGAATTGTTTACATGACAGGATAGCATTTTCCAAAAAAGCAAAACAGGATAGTCCATGTTGAAAGTCTGTTTTCCTATTTGAAGCCTACATCCTAAGTTGCCATACACTTTTCCTTCCACTGATACCTGAGGGGCAGGCTTCAGGCCATGTTTTACTTACTTTGCTGAAAAGAGTTAGAATGTTAACTTTACCTGTGTGAGGCCTGGTCACAGCACTCTCATACAGGGGAATGCCTTCACCCACATTGTTAAACGCTTTCAGGGTGATCACATAGTGAGAGCTGGGATCTGAAGGAAAAAAAAAAATTAAAAAATTCTCACTACAAAATTTTTTAAAATTCATCATCTTAATTGCAGAGGAGAGAAAATGTAAAGAATGTGTACGTAGGATTATTTTGAACTGTGGGGAGATATGGAGATGGATCTCCTACTACTCGGTCTTCACATGTGTACAGCTGTTCCCTATGCTGGGGACACACAACACCCCTATTCTTTACCAGATGATTGCAGGTGTATTGGTAATATAGTATTTCTAATAATTAGGATCATGTCTGTCTGATTCTGTACTCTATGCAACATTTCAGTAGCTGCATAAAGGAAAGGGCAGAAGGTGACTGAGTCACCACTGCGATGTTTATCTTACCAGAAAGACTTTTCTTTTGCCCTCTTACAGTTGCCTTATAAGACTGCTTTGTGGGGAACACTTCTAGGTAAGCTATGTTATTTCTTCTTGGAAGGGAAAACAGAAAGGCTACAGTATCTGAGATATTGCAGCACTCATTAAACATTTGCTGACAGGTGAGGTGGAAAAGATATTAACTTTAATTTTGATTAAGTTATGACAGAATATGGGATAGAACCTGGTGCAGATGTCCAGTAAGCAGATATTTACATGGATCTGAAGGTTAGGCAAGTGCTCTTGTTTGATTAATAATTCCTGAGTACATTTCTTCCCCTCTGACTTGCCACTTTTGCTCAACATTACATGCATCTTAGATCTACTTGTGTTGACAGAATTCAAGTTTATTTTATTTTATGCCAAATTAAATTTTTTGCTTTTATCAATGTGCACTCTTCTTTCTTATCTGCTTATTCTCTTCATCACATGTGACACTCCTCATCTCTGTTTTCAAACACTATTCTGACTCAATCTTTCAAGGACAGGTTAAGTTTTTTTTTCCTTGACTGTTCTACAGTGCCTTGCTAGCTCTCCCTTCTGGGAACTGACTTCACTTCAAGTCTTAATTGCTTCTTGTGTTTTACTTTTGTTCTTCTATTAGGGTGAAAGCACCTGAAGGTCAAGGGCCATGTCTTGCCAACACTGCAGAGGATTTTCATTTCAGTAGCTGCATAAAGGAAACAGTAGGAGGTGGGTCACTACAGGGGTGTTTTTTTTTATCCTACCTATCCTACCAGCAAGAATTCTTTTGACCTCCTACTGTTGCCTTTTAAGACTGTTCATGTGGGGAACACTGTAGGTTAGCTGTGCTATTTCTTAGAAGGAAGAAAAAATGGCCACTTTGTTTTTGAATAAAGCATTAAATTGTTGCTTATTTTCTACTAGGATTTTCTACCAAGATTAAGTGTCGGGCCTCCCCGGTGGCGCAGCGGTTGAGCGCTGGGTTGCGAAGCTGCACGCGGCCTCTGCGGCGCCGGTTCGATCCCCGGCTGCTCCCCGGCCACCGGAGGAGGGTCCCACATGGCGTGCAGACCTCTCCTGCCGCCCGCTGCTCCCCTCAGCAGTGTGCTTCGGTCCTTCTGCCTGCTCTGCTCCCCGCTCTGGCTCTGGTGAATTCTCTCACCCTCCCGCGCTTCTGACTGTACCCAGTGCATGTATGAACAGAACAAAACAAACAAACCAGCAAACAAATAAATAAAGCATGCCTCTATTAAAAAAAAAAAAAAAAAAAAAAAAAAAAGATTAAGTGTCATTGTTAGGCACTTAAAGTTGTTCTTAGGAAAGATATTTAGAAAGAAATGATTTAAATAAAAAACCTGGTTAGGGAAAAATTTTAAATTAAAAAACCAGTCTTTCCAAAAAAACAATAGCGATAATCTAATTTGAAAATGTAATTATGCCCAAATTAATTTACTATTATAAAATATTACTATTTCTCTAATTTTTTTCCCTTTGTAAATGAACTTTGAGTTTATACTAGCATACAACAAAATACACTCATTTAACTATAGGTTAATGAGTGTTTACAAACATATACTTGTATAAAATATATTTCAAAATACATGATAGTGACCACAACCATGATATGTAATATTTCCAACACTCCAAGTAGTTTTGTTTCAGTCTAATTTTCACCAGCCCTGGATCCAAGCAACCACTAATCTTGCTTTGTCACTATATATTAAGGGCTGCCTATTCTTTAATTTCATGAAAATGCACTGACACAGTATATACTTACTCTCTGCTACTTCGTTTCTTTTGCTCAGCATGTTTGTGAGATTCACTATGTTGCTGTGCATATGGATAGTCTGTTCTTTTTAATTGCTGGCAGGGTATTCCAGTGTGCAGATATGGTACAATTTACCATTTACCTACTGTTTGCTCCATTGAGACTATTATAAATAAAGCTATTATGAACATTTGTGTATAAGTCCTTGTATAAATAAAATGTTTTTATTTCTTTTGGTTAGAAATGAGTGGGATTGCTGAGTTGTAGGGTCAACTTTTTAAAAATCTCTACACTGTTCTCTGAAGTGGTCATATAATCAGACATTCCCACCACCAAGTATTAGAGTTCCAGTTCTGCATCCTTGCTGATAATTGGCATTATCAACCTATCAAGAGTTTTAGTAGACATGTAGTGGAATTTCATTGTGGCTTTATTTGTATTTTTCTGATGGTCAATAATGTTGACCAATAATTTGAATCTTTTCACGTGCTTATTGTCCACTCATAGATCTTTCTTAGGATTAATGTTTCTCCAAATCTTTGTAGGGCAAAGAATTTTTATATATTCTGGTGTCAAATTCAATGTCGGATATTTAAATCAATTTTATCAGTGCTTTTCCAAAAATAGTTTTAAATTTTGATGAAGTTCAATTTATCAACTTTTAAATGTTTGTGATTTTTTGCATCCTAAGAAATCCCTGCCTACCTCAAAGTCAGGAAGAATTTTACCAGTATTTAGTTCTTGTTTTTAGTTTTGTTTTGTGTATGGAGTGAAGTAATGGTCAAGAAAGGCTCCGTTTTTTTTCCTTTATACAAATATCCCACATCTTTTGTTGAACAGCCGATCATTTCATTTCATGTGTATGTAGAATATAAAGAAATAAAACAAAGGAACAGACAAAACTAAACCATAACAACCCCTAGAAATATAAATGCAGAAATGATCCTATTAGTGGGGGGATGCTATTAGATAGAGGTGATGAAGAAAGGGGAAAGGGACAAAACAGACTATGGTGGAGGATTATTGGGGCTTTGGTGGCAGATGTGGTATAATAACATACATTTGAAGCGGTGTGAACCTTGTCCTCTAAATCATACACAGTGCTGTAAAGTAGTCTTACCTCAAATTTAAAAAAGCTACAGGGAAAAAAAGACCATCATCTTCCCTGTGAATTATCATAATACTTTTGTCAAAAATCAACTGATCATATACATACAGACCTATTTCCAAATCTTCCATTCATCTAAAATACCTACCTTAACACCAATATCATCACATTGTTTTGATCACTACAGTATCAACAGTATTCTTCTTTGTCAAAAATTTTTGGCGATCCTAATTCCTTTCATTTTTCATATAAATTTTAGAATCGGTTTATCATTTTCTACAAAAAATCTATTGGAATTTTACTTGGAATTACAAAGGGAAGAATTATCACTTTAATAATATTGTCTTCCAATTCATGAACATGGTATTTCCATTAAAGTCTTTAATGCTCTCAGCAATAACTTTCCAGTTTTTAATGCACAGACCCTGTACATATTTTAAAATTTTATTCCTAAGTCCTTTGTATTTTTGGTGTTATTATTTTAATTACACTTTCTGTTTATTTTTAGTATAGGAAAATTGAACTATTTTTGTATACTGATTTTATATCTCGTGACCTTGCTAAACTCAAAGTTTCAGTCATCTTTTTGTACATTCCTCAGGATTTCCTACCCAATAAGAATAAGCATGTACGTGCTCAACTACTGGTTTCTAAAGAGCATTTCCCATAAAAGAAACTGGGGTTCCTTGGAGATTTGATATTTCAGGGGCCAATACTAGGTAAATACCTGTGAAAAAGATGGGACATGAAAAATGGACAAAAGACTCCCATTGGCTATTTTCTATGGGGGAAGAGGTAAGTATTTCCTTGTCAAAGAATGCTTATAAATGTAGAAGAAACAATGGAATTAGAAAATCATAGCTTATAGTACCGTTATAAAATTGCTAATACTAGTGAGTGGAAATTTGATGAGAAACAAGACACAAAAACTCAAGCTATCTCCCCACAAGGTACTTGTTAAATATGAAGGGAAAAAATTACTTTATCGTGGAGAAATGTGGCAGGTAACATTTTAATCCAGTGATTTAAAGTTAACATGATTAGCAACGGCCCCCATGTGCCTGATACAATGCACTGACAAGAACATAATGCTTCTATACTATTTCTTCCAAAAACACATAAGCTGAATGTAATGAGGAAATACTAAACAGTTCTGAAATGAAGGATATTCCACAAGACATTAGTAGCCAATGCTTTATGTAAAGGTCATCATCATGAAAATTAGGAGGAACTGTTGCATAGCAAAGAAAACCACTGAGACCTGGTAATTAAATGCAGTATGTGATCATGGACCAGAAGATAATGTTCTTCTTTTGTGACAAAGGATATTAATGAGACAACTAGTGAAATATGAACAGTCTTTAGATACAGCCTAAGTATTAATCTGATGATTTTGATAAACTAGTTGTTTTAAAATATCCTTGTTTTTTATGGAAACCATTATAGTACTAATGGGCACCATGTCTGCAACTTATTCTCAAATGACTCAGAGGAAAAATAAGTACATACAGGAAGATAAAGAGTGATAAAGTATATGTGGTAACATGTTAACCTTTGAGGAACCTGGTGAAGAACACATAGGAATTCTTTGTAGAAATTTTCAGTTTTCTATAAAAATAAAAATTATTACATGATAGAAAGTTAAAAAGAAACAGTAAGTACAATTACTTCTACTTGGCATACATACCCAGATTTTCTATGGTGTAATAGCGCTGTTTATAGTCCACTTTGATGGTCTGGGCATGAGGGCTGCCAATGCCATAACCAATGGCATAACCTCTGACCACAATGTTTTGATTCTCTGGAGGAGTCCAGCTTACTACAATGCTAGTAACCAGTGGGCGAACGTGAAGAGAACTAGGCACTTCAGGAACACGGGTTTCTGGGAAGGAAAAGTAGAAAAGCAAGATGAGATCCACCTTCTGAATGCTGTTCAGCCTCCTGCCAAATTATTTGCGACTAAGTGTTTTTCCATTCTGCCCAAGAATTCAAAGGGAATTTTTAGTATGATGCGTGGTTTTACTACGTTACTACATTTTAAGATGAAAGCAAAACCTAAACACCTTTGAACACAAGCTACTCATTTGGAAAGGAAGACCTAAGATCCTCTGCACAATGGACTTTTGATGGCTGTCTATTCCTCTTGGTCATACATCTGATACAACAATTCTATTAGGTAGAATAAGGAAAGGCATTGTACCAACTAATTGCTATCATAGGTGATCAAGGATTACATTACAGCAATGGTGTCAATTATATAATCCTCTAAATACTGAAATAGGGCAGAAAATATAAAATTTTAGAACTACCAATTAGCTTAAATGGTGGTGGACCCAAGAAGCTTACAAAGGTGGCAATTGAGAGTTATGTTTCAAATACATATTTCAAAGCATAAATTGCCATCTTAATTAAAAATTAGTAAACCAAGAATTACAATAAGTACCAAGTTGTGTTTTTTTGGTTTTTTTTTTTTTTTTTTTTTGTCTCCCAACTGCAGCATCTGTCTCTGATAAGGATAAATACTACAAAACTATTCACTGAAAAAAACAGGTGAATAAAAGGGCAAAATGTCCAGGACTCAGGGAAAAGGGGAACTTTAGGATTCATGTATTTCAGTCTTAAATTTTAGATCATCCATCTACTTAAGCGCTTTGGTCAAAGCTAGACTTAAAGCACCTGTACATTTTTATTTTTCTGGTTCTGCTTAAAGGGACAATTTTCTAAAAGCCACTGCAAAAAACAAAGCACAACATTCTAGATTTGCTATATTACAGGAATGAGAGCAGTGTAAAACAAAAGTTCACAAATTTAAGTTATACACACCCCAAATCTGTGGCCTTCCAGTTAATTCATTTAACTATAGTTAGTACTAAGCCTGTGCCAACCCTGTCATTATTCTTTTTTGCTTTTTAAAGATTTACTTGTTTATGCATACAAGAGCTGAGTGTATGCTAGAGGTGGGGGGTGTTGGTGAGAGGATTTACCAGAGACAGACTGGGGAGCAGAATAGGTGGACTGACTGATATACACTGCTGAGGGCAGCAGCAGGTGAGAAAGGAGAGGTCTGCAGTGCCATGTGGGTCACCTCCCTGGCTGGAGATTGTAGCTCCGAATTGTTTCATAGTGCTGATGCTTAACCCCTTGCGCCACCAGGGAGGCCCCCTGCCAATTATTCTTACCATCTAAGTCACTCTCAAAAGTTTCAGCAGATAGCCAGTCAGTAGCTGGGCCTGTACCATTGATGGTTAGAGCAGCCACTCGGAAATTATATTCAGTCCCCCGATCAAGACCTGAGACACAAATGACAAAAAAATGATAAGCTGAACAAGAGCTCTGGAATATGAAACATTAACAGTCCTTCATTAAAGCAATTATCTCATCTACCAACTTGGTAGATAACTACAATCTTGATAATACAGAACAGGCAATATGTAAGTAGAGCAGAATAGCTCCCACCTTTATAGGCTGAAACCCAACCCTCCTAAGAGAAAACAGATATGAGTAAAGCTCCAAGGAGACTACAGATTCTTTGCATTTGAAGGCATTTTAGAAATCATTTAATAAAATCCTTTAAATTTTGTTACTAAGGAAGTGAAAGGCCCAAAAGAGGCCAAGGATAATGAAAGAGTTAGAACAAAGGAATAAAGTCAGTTGGTCTCAGAAAACACCAAAATCCAGGAAAGAATGCAAAAATATAATGTCTACCAGGTTCTGTGAGACATCTATAATACATTCACAGTTGAAAAATTCTGAATAGCAAATAGCACCTAAAAATTTTTTCACAATCTAGTTGTCCAAAAAGAGGACTAGAGTATTTCTTCTCTATAGAACTCTTCATATTTAGTATCAGCTAACAAAGTACACAATTTACCAATGTATAGATGTCAACAAAGACCTACGTGTAAAAGTCTACCCTTATATAGGGCAACAACCAATAATATAGTCAGTCTTACATTTTTTTCTTTTTTTTATTGTGTTAAAATATACGTAACATAAAATTTGCTGTCTTAACCATTTTTAAGTGTAGATAGTTAACATTAATAAATTTTTAGCATTTGTAGGTAATAGATATTATGATAGGTCTTAAAAGATTTATGAAATATCTTAGCTCCCCATATATAAATACTGGAAACTAGAAGGGTGAAAAATATCCTTGGAGTCATATATTTACCTTCTCCTATACCAAAGGAAGCCAACCCCATCTGTGAAGTAAGGAGCAAGGAGAAAGCTTACTGGGTTACCAGAGTATAGGTTTTCATTGTCAATGGCTCTCTCAAGTTTTAGAAACTTGAAGCTATAAAGAAGGGAAGCGCCATCATATCTTTTAACCCCAGACCTTGGTCCTCTCAAGATTATACTCCCAACGGCACAAGTGACTGATGTGAAGCTTCTTTAATCATTTCACTTACTATGCAGGAGGGATGTAATATAAGGAAAGTTAAGAGTTCCCCAAGGATGACGAAATTAATTCGCAGGGTTTTGATACTAATGACATACCTCCAATTCTTACAGTTCTCTTTTATATAAGAGTGGAAATCCCAAAAGAGTTTCTCAGAACCATCTGTTGCTATTTTCTGTAAGCATGGTGCCAATATCCAAAGATTAAAAAGCACTTCATCTTTCCCCCAACCTTCTGCAAAGCCAACTTGCCTTTGCTAAGCCAACTCTATTTAAGGAAGAAAGAGGGGGAATCTCTGTCACTTATAAGGGGCCCCAATTTGAGATGCTTTTGGGTTCATTTTTATAAGTATGCCACTTGCTGTGTTTCATGTGAAGGGAAAACTACCCAAAAGAGCTATCTCTGAAGCAATTTATAAGACTTTATCATGTCCATAGTAGCAAGAATGATTACCACATTAATATGGCAATGCACAAATATTTCAGGCCACATACATACAAGTGGAGTTGGTATTATACAAATAATTTTGTAGATAATTGCTACTACCTTGATTGAGTAATTTTTATTTTGCTTTTATAGTTTTGTTTTACCTTTTCTTTTAGATTACAAGAAATACATATATTAAAAAAAGAAAATATGAAGATAATAGAAAAACACAAATAAGAAAAAAAACCCCAAAATTAAATTATACCACTTGGAGATGGCAGAACCTGTAAAAGAGTTTTCCAATAATTTTTATCAAGCCAAAAGTGTCTTTTCTTTGAAGAATTTTTATTTGTCTAAGCCAAAAGTTCAAAGAAGTCATGTAATTAGAATATTCCTTTTTCTTAAAATTTGTATTATAGTTTTATCTTTTCATTTCTAAATCAATTTCAAAGTCTTTGGGGGGCAGAGCAATACTGCCCTTCACTGTTTGCATACAGTGGGGGTCTGCTAAATGTTTATTGAAATAAAACAAACAAAAAAATAGAACCAACGTACCGTGCCTTGTACTCTCTCTATATATGTATCTATGAGCCCAATTTAAAAGATAAATACATAAATATTCACACATGTATGTGTATGCATAAATATGTATATATGTATGCATCTGAAAAAGAAACAAAAACCAAGGAAGAGAAGAGAAAGTAACAACTTCAGTAATGTAGGTAAACTTCTGTCTATTGCCTTCAAAAAGTATAGTCCCAGGAGAGAGCAGAAGATGAGAGGGGTGCCCTTCTCTCATGCACTCTCAGTTCCTACGAGCACTCATGACGGAGCACCATGCTGTGGTGAGTGGGATGCTAGTGTTAAAGATGTATATTTTTCATGCAACATGGTATCCACACGAGAGACCAGCACATTTCACTATCTGAGAAAGACCTTCTCTCAAGTTTGCTCATGTGCAGTACAGCCTACCTTCCACCAGCTGAGACAGCTGGGTTCCAGCTACCACAGTCTCAGTGACGTCACTCTTTCGGGAGGCCTTCCGATAGCGAACCTTGTAGCCAGTGATTTGTCCATTTTGTGTGGCTGGAGAAGGTGGCTGCCAGTGAATCATAATACTCTGGGAAAAATAAGATTATAGGGAAAAGACTGACTATATAAAAAGTTTGGACCCAAAGGTTTTGTATATTACTACCCTAATTTTTCTGTGTAAAGGAGGTATATAAAAGGCAGCAGGGTACTCAGAGTTTTACTAAATTATTTAATAATCACTCAAGAACACTTTTTAATTTTAAAATCTTCCATTATCAGAAAGGGATATTATATTTGTGGGCAATATACCCTGGGCACTTGACCTACTGGATATTTTCCAGAATGACAACACTGGGCAAAAGTCTCAGAAGAGTTTTCAAAAGGAAAATACAAGATTAGAAGCAGATGAATTTGGTAGTAAATTATTGTTAGGTGTAAAGATTCTTTCCCATCTGCAGTATGCAATAGCTGAAATTAAATAATATCCATTTAAAATTCCTCAGAAGGTAATTAACAACTGTTATCATTAATTAACAACTGTTGTTTGTTGTTTCTAAAAGAAGAAATGGAGTCCCACTGGACTTTTTAAAAGGACTGAATCCCTCAGTTGTCTATGCAGCCCAGAAAAGGCTCTGGACTCTGAGAGGCATCCATAACCCTAAGTGTATAGTGAAGTTGACTTGGAGGGAGGATTTGAGCATATGCACCCAGTCTGACAGCTGTCTGCCTTTAATTTACATGGGGGATGTTATCATAAACATCTTCTTTCTGTGTATCACCAAGGTTCTGGAATGGTAAGATCTCAAATGCTGTGATTTATATAACAATTGCAGTGTATATGTACAGCTAAAGTAATTTTGGCAATAGAGAAAGGCAGCAAAGTTACACAGTATAAGCTGGAGTTGGTTTTCTAAGTCCAGCCTTACTAACATATCTATGTCACCTTATTTCTCTGATTATGATTGTTTTTAGTTAAGCTGTAATTTATAGGCTTAGTATTTTAAAAAACAAATAGATGATTGCAATGTTAGCATTCACATATTTTGATGGTTTCCCACAAAATTTCCCTGCTATAAACCCTTCTGAGATTTGACAGTATAGTAGTGAAAATGAGTAACAGCAACATAAAATTTTACCTTTGAATTTCTTACTTCTAAGGACAGATTCTGAGGAGCAGCACTGGGAACTGAAAAAAAGGAAAAGTTTTTTCAATCACCCAACATATCATCATGTGACTGTTTTTGGCTAGACTTTACACAAATGCACATTTCCAACACTAATTATGCATCAAAATTCTTTTTTTTAGAAGAATTATTTATCTATGCATACAAGAACTGAACCGCGGCACAGGCCAGAGATGGGGGTGGGGTGGGGTGAGAGGATCCACCAGAGACAGAGTAGGGACAGAACAGGAAGATTGACCAAAATACACTGCTGAGGGGAGCAGCGGGCGAGCCAGGAGAGGTTCGCTGTGCCATGTATCAGCCCCCTGGCTGGGGATCAAACTTGTGCTGCAGTGGCCGCGGACAGCCCCATAGGCTGCATCTTAACTTACCCTTGTGCCACCAGGGAGGCCCTATGTATCAAAATTCTAACCCACCTCAGAGTTCATATTGATTGAACTATGTGGATAAGGGATGGCCAGGTTTGACTCATTAGAGAAGTAAGACATATTCATTTAAAGTTTGTTCAATAAATGGTGCTGGGAAAACTGGGTCGCTACATGCAAAAGAATGAAGCTTGACTACTACCTAACACCATGCACAAAAACCAACTAAAAATGGATTAAAGAACTAGACATAAGACCTGAAACCATAAAATACATAGAAGGAAATATAGGCTAAACTCTACATGATATGCATATCAAAGACATCTTTACAGACACATCACCCAAAACAGTGATAGTGAAGGCAAAGATTAACAGCTGGGACTACATCAAATTAAAGAGCTTCTGCACAGCAAAAGAGACAATAACCAAAACAAAGAGAAACCCCACCAACTGGGAGAACATTTTTGCGCACAACACTAATGATAAACGACTGATCACAAAAATCTACAAAGAGCTGATGAGACTCAACAAAAACGAAGAAAATAATCCAGTCAAAAATTTGGCAGAAGACCTAAAAAGAAACTTCTCTGAAGAGGAAATGCAAATGGCCACCAGGCATATGAAAAAATGTTCAACATCACTTGTAACCAGGGAAATGCAAATCAAAACTACCATGAGATACCATCTTACACCAGTGAGAATGGCACATATTAAAAAAACTAGCAACAACAAATGTTGACGAGGATGTGGAGAAAAAGGAACTCTCCTGCACTGTTGGTGGGAGTGCAAACTGGTCCAACCACTATGGAGAGCTGTGTGGAGATTTCTTGACCTACTAAACATAGAGCTTCTATATGATCCAGCAATTCCACTCCTAGGTATTTACCCAAAGGACACAGAAACATCAATTCCAAAGAGCACCTGCACCCCTATGTTTATAGCAGCACTGTTTACAATAGCTAAGCTTTGGAAACAACCCAAATGCCCCAAAATAGATGACTGGGTCAAGAAGATGTGGTGCATATACACCATGGAATATTACTCAGCATTCAAAAAAGATAAACACATGCAATTTGCAGCAACATGGATGGAACTGGAAGGGATCATGCTCAGCGAAATAAGCCAGAATGGAAAAGAAAAATACCGGATGGTCTCACTCATAGCAGGAATCTAGAAAACTTAAATAAGGGACCAGGAAAAAGAATAACTATAAGAAAGAAAATATCAAAATCAACAAACAACGATGAACTAGAGACACTCTACGGGGGGTGAGGGGGCGGGGAAAGGAGGGATTGGGGTCAAAATAAGGGGGTTGTAATTGTATGGGGAATATAAAAATAAAAAATTTAAATATTAAAAAAAATTTAAAAAATTAAAAAAAGACACATTCATTTATATATCCATGTCAGTTTGTGCCTTGGCAAGTCAGACACTTATTTAGAGATGTGACAGTGACTTCAAACTTTCCTAGGTTCTGAATTTTTCCAGACCTCTGAACCTTCAACATATTCTTTGAATATTCTTGATGATAGCATGTATTTATCTTGGAGAAAGGATCATAAGTTTTCTGGAACCAATTCTCAAAAATATGGCAAGTGAGAGATTATCATAGGTTCACAATGTTATTGCATAAATCAGTGAGTTTTGTTTTCTTATGCGGTTCCTAAACTGTCTTTTTATAATAATTTCTTTTATTGAAGTAACATTGGTTTACAACATTGTGTATGATTCAGAGGTATAGGATCTCCCCCTTCAGGTAGATGTATTACACCACACTCACCACCAAGGCACCCATAGTGCTCCACCATAATCTATTGGGTCCCCTCCCCACTTCCTTCTTCTCCCTTCCTTCCTGATAGACCCAGTTATATAGTCAGATTTTATCTGCTTTCTTGCTTTGTTTCTCTATATTCCACATATACGTGATATAATCTGGTATATGTCTTTCTCCTTCTGACTTATTTTACTTAGCATTATCCCCTCCAGTTCCATCCAATGGGAAGAATTTCTTTTTTAGTAGAGCAAAGAGATATTTAAGCAATGGCAGCCTCAGGAAAGTGACCATCTGGTTTCCCAAAGCAACTATTACAGCAGGGAACACTCATTTAGAAGTGAGAAGTTTGGAGCTATTGGTTAAAGAAACAGCTGAACTTCAGTTTCTCACATATTAGGGATAAGATAGGGTATTCAAAGTCCACAAATGCAACACCATTCCTCTTTGTAGTGAGTATAGTAAGCAAAGAAAATTTAAGTAGACCTGATTAGTTCTCTCTCCATTCATAAATGCTGACTTTAGTTCTCTGTTGTTGTATATCATGCTTTAGTTCTTTGTTGTTGTAAAGTTGTTGTATATCATGCTAGCGAAGTATATCAGGCCTCAACCCTGACAATCAGGTGCAAAGGGTCTGGAGTAGGTCTTGGGCACCTATTTTTGGTTTTTTTTTTGAGGAAAAAAATCTATAGTTGTTCCATTCATTTCCCTATTAAGAACCTATGCATTGGCTGCATATGCACTCAACAGTGGTGCTGTCATTGCTGTTGTCATCACAACTGTCACCATCTTGACCATCACTGCTACAATTTGCTATATGTGCCCATACTTCAGTATCCATACAATTCCACAGAACAGTTTTTTTGTCATTATTTCTGTTTTTGAGATAAGGAAACTGTAAGTGAGGTTTAGGGCAGTTAACCCACCCTTGTTTCAGCTGGCGACAGAACCAAGATTTGTCTCACTTCAAAGTGATGCCCTTAATCACTGAGCTAAGACACATTCAGTGCACATGACAGGCACTGTATTGGGCATGCCAACCCACCTGTGTGCAGTTAAAATATGGCTCATAATGTAAATTTAAAAGCCCACATTAAATCTCTTTCTCCCCTCAACTTTTCTGAAGTGTCTTGAACAACTGTGTAGCTGGCTAATCAAATTACAATTTTTATTTATTTCCCCCAACTTTTCATCCTGAAAAATATCAAGCACAAAGAAAACAGTGGTAGGAATCATACAATAAACACCATATAGTTTCCTCCTGTAAATACCCCACCAATTTGCCTTATTTCTCTCACTGTGCATGCATACACATGGTTATTTGTCTTTATGATGCTTCTGAATCTGAGGTAGAGACACAGCCATCATGGTACTTCTCTCCTAAATGCCATAGAACAAGGACATTCTCCAACAAAATGATAACAAGCATATTCAGAAAATTTAATCCTAACACACAATTAATAATACACTTAATAAGATATCTAATATTCACTGTTGCTTCCTATTATACCTATCTAACACTAGGTAATTATACAACCAGTATCTTTGTAGCATTTTAATCACCAGATCGAGGATCTAAAGATCACATATGCTTCTCTACGTGTCTTCACTCTTCTTTAATCTAGATTCTAGAATATTCCCCAACTTTTTATATTTCTAAGACTAATATGTTTCAAGAATGCAGGCCAGTTCTTTTGGAGGGGTAGAATTTGCCCGTTTGGGTATGTCTAGCTTCTTCACCATGATCAGATTCAAGTTAAACATGTTTGGTGGGGACTAAACACAGGTGAGAGGTAGAGTTATGTTCCTCTTATGCATCACTCAGGAGGCACATGATGTCAGTCTGCTCCTTGGTGATGCTGCATTTGGTCATTTGCTTAAGGGGAGCAAACTACAGTTCCTAAAGCATGTGTGTTTATATATAAGGACATATAAATATACATTAAAAAAATAAGACATTTTTATAACACACTGATTATAGTTGAGTTTCAGGAAATAATATGTACACATAGCAAGTACAATGGATGATGTTATTTTTTGTCAACTCTAAAAAACTTTTTTTTTAAAAAAATGCTAGTTATGCCTACTCAATCTCTTTGACAACCTGTACTTTGGAAAATACTACTCTGCGTCATGGGTATATACATACAACTTAGCTTAGAAATTCTATCACAAGTGAAAAATGAAATGTCATTACAAAAGACCCATTTGGCATGCAAATATGATTGCTAAGTACAGCAAGGCTAGCCTTCCAACAACACTAGAATGATCTGTGCTATGAACAAACAACAATCTTTATGAAAGCCCCAAGTAAAAATAAAAGCACTGAGAACATAACTCAGTACCAGGCAATGCATGTGCTGTATCCTCTGACTGACTGTTTACAGCAGTCCAATTAAATTGGTATTAACTACATTTTAGATGTAAAAAACACATTCTCAGCTAGGTCAAGTGACTTGACAAAGGTTTCACTCCCAGGGATCAACTGGGATCTGAACTAAATCTTGTTGTATCAAAGCCCATGATCACCTCTTTGCCACCAGGGGCACTGTGTTTCAAAGGAAGGAAGACTTACCATCTGACAATGTTCGAACAGCCACATCTTGTGTGGAGACCCCAGGACCATGTTTATTGTAGGCAACCACTCGAAAATTATACTCTGTATATTTTTTCAACCCATTAATGGTGTGGGAGAGACTTGAAACATCAACATCCTTAAATAAAACAAAACAATTTATATATATGCCACTCAAGCCAAAAGAAGTGCTGCACTATGAAGAATTAACTATGCAAATTCCATACTGAATGCAGTCAAAGCAGATTAATCATAAACATTGGCAATTTACTTAGAAGTATCGCTTGATGTTTAGTGACCTTTACTAGTAAAAATCTTGGTACAGAGAAATGACTCTACTGACTTTGTGTTTCCTATACATTACTTTTCTTTCAGATTTTGACTTTTGGAAATATATTTCAAATTTACTAATCTAATCAATGTATTGGAAAATGGCTTCATCTTTTACCTGTTCTTTATCAGTCCCTTTTTCCATGTAGTATAATTTGTAATTCTGAATTTCTCCATTGCCAGACAGTGGTGTTTCCCATGTGATGGTGATGGAAGTAGGTGAAACTGCATATGCTCGGATGTTAGGTGCTGGGCCAGGAAGCTGAACTGGAAAGAAAATTTCAAGAGAGCAAGATATATGAAATTAACTGCATTCCTCAATAACCATTCTCAGCATTAATGCCATACTGGATTATTTTAAAAACTAAGAAGTGATTTGATTAACGTATTAGGATTAATACACAATTAAACACATTTCCCTTTATAATTCAAATTAAAACCAAAAATTATCTGTAAAGTATCCATAAAGTATCTCAAATTTATTCAAAGAAAAATATGAAAACTTTAGAATTTTTGTGGTTTATAAAATACCAGCTTTGTGGAAGGACTGTATAGCAGATAAGAGCGACCATCACAGAAAGAGCCTTCTTTTGTCAGGTGGTGAGGTAGAGTGATGAACAGAGTTCCAACCCACCAAGAACTTTTAGTCTAATAGGGAAGTCAGACATAAATACACACAAATAATGTCAAAAGTGCTAGTAGCTAGGTAATGATCACAATGAAGAGAGAGAGAAGAGTACACAACTTTGCTCTGGGAGGGTTTGGTAGAAAAGGGAAGGCTGGTGTGAAGACTTCTGGGGGCTAAGGAAAATGAATACTTTTCTCAGATACCAAGGAAAAAATTATACCAGTAAACAGGTCAGGGAGGAGGATGTAGGAGAAAACCGTGCTACATGGCTCAGATTAAAAGATGGCAGCTGTGGGAGAGATAATGATTGACAGGATGACAAGAACCAGTTAGTGAAGAACATGTAGTGCCTTACTAGGGAGTCTGGATTATTTCTAGTAGGTGCAGGTAATTACTGAAAAACTATGAGTAGGAACATATATGACGTGATCAGATCTGTGTTCAGAAAGACATGTGAACATACCATGGAAGAACAGCACTACGGGAACAAGACTAGGGGAGAGAATAATAGTCTATTTAAAAAATAGCTATCATTTGTTGAATGCTTAATCGAGTACAGCAGTTAGTGCTTTACATGTATTTAAGTGACATTTTATTTACCTTTGCACTCAACACTCTTTACAGATGAGGTTCAGAGACCTCTAAGAACCATTCCTAAGTGAATGGATATTAGTGAGTGGTGGAGTAAAGATCAAGCAGTCTCTAAATCTAAAATGTGGCTCAGGAAGACCAATCAGACAGCTGTAATTCCTCCTATAAGATGTATATGATGGAGAATCAATTGTCTGCCTGGTTCTGACTCTTACATTGGCTCACATACCTTATGATATTCTTTTTTTTTTTTTTCTCTCTGTGGGACCCTCGCCGGTGGCCGGGGAACCAACTGGGGCTGTAGAGGCTGCGGGCAGCCTCGCAGCCCAGCGCTCAACTGCTGCGCCACCAGCCACCAGCCACCAGGGGAGGCCCCCTTATGATATTCTTTTAGTCTGACTGACAGGTTCCAATCCCAATCTACACACAAATTCTATGCCTACACTTGGCACACAGTCCCTATTTGAAAACAATTTCTCTGGTGCTAGGGTTCAGTAACAGACATCCATTAGAGTGAAGGAAAGGGGGAAAAACTAACAAAATGTATGACAAACTGGCTTTCTTAAATAACAGCAACATAGCTTAAGATTAGTTTTGCTACCAAAGTAAAGAAGCCTGAATATGGTTGTTTAAACAGTTGTGGGCTTTATTTAGTCATGAATCATGTTATTCACTTAATGTGAACAGCATATTTTGTGCAGCCTGACAGGTGGGATTTGTCTCACTTCTGCTGCTATGGAAAATTTCCTTCTAACTTATTAAAGGGAAAGAAAAACAAAACAGTTCCCAAATTCCCTTGAAATCACTTTCAGTATATTCGTTGGCTAAATGTACGTAAATAAGATCCTAAAAAAAGGTGCTAATAAATTCTTTCCTTTCAGCAGTATAGTGGCATAATAGAAAAAATTTTAAGTCAAGTGGTTTGTGAAACTAAATATATAAACTATTTTCCAAGGGCTGATTCCAACACTTACACCTCCTCACACAAGCTGAATACTTCCAGATGAAGTTCACATCTCTCTACACTAACTTCTCGTGTGAAAATGTGTTACAGTCTCTCTCCATCCCTAAAATACCCTCACCAGAAACTGATGTCCCTTCCCTGTACATTCCTCTTTTGTTACTTTTAAACAAACTCCATGAACAAAGGACTATGCTGGCTGCTTTCTTTGTGAGACAGCCCACACTGTCAATCTACTTGTCTGTGGTCCCACAGTGGAAGTTCCTGTGGTCAGAAGTCCACTCTTACTCATCTTTACACCCTGACTGCCTAGCACAGTGATCAGCATATGATAGCCTTCTTCATCTCTTTTCTTTCATCTTTAAATTTGACAATGACCCTTCTAGTGGTTCTCAAGAGTTTTGACTCAAGTTTTGAAGTAATCAAAGCCACAGACTCTTTCCCAAGAAAAATATGAGTATGAACACACAAATATTTTCATGTATTTTCAAATGGGTCACAGTTGTAAGATGGAATCCTGGGACCATATCAAATTCAGCAGTCATTGCGTTCATTTTTATCACGATTCCCTTGCATGTATACTGTTTGATCCTATTTCTAGGATTTGGGTCATGCAGTTTCCTCCCCCAAGAATACTTAGTCTAAGTCAGATGCTTCAAGGTCGACCTCAGATCTCATCTTTTCCTAGGAACCTGCTTCAATTTACTTTTCTTTCACAGAAATTGTCCCTTGTTCTGTATCCCAATATCTTTCACATGACACTTGTTCATTGAAGCTAATGTAGGAAAACTGACTAACAATTTGTTCCTGCATCTATCTGAATGTACTAACTGTGAAATTCAACCTCCTTTCCCTGTAATGAGGGCACATTCTATCCTTAACTCAACCCCCTGATTCTCTGATGGTGCTCTTGTTCTTGGCTGGGTTTGAATTCTGATCTTCAAGTTCTATCTCTGAAATGATCCACGCCACCTATCTTGACTGCTCCCTCTTAAGGGGTAGAATCCTATTTTGCTCATCTCCTGGATCTCCAATACCTTTGGATAGTAGCTGGTGTAGGAGATGCTCAACCAGTGTTTGATAAATGAATAACGTGCTATAGTATTAGTGAGTAAAGTTCCACAGCTTCTGGATTTTACTTATTCCATCCATCAGGGTAAATAAAGTCCTTGAGATATTTCCATAGCTTCATGGGCAAAGTCATTAGTCTGTTTAGTTCTCTGGTGAGTAACTTCTAAAAATATATCTCATATGCCCCCTAGCTGAAGTAAAATCTTTATTACAAACTTTTAATACAGAAAAACCAATACAGCTAATGGTAAAAGAGAACTGGAGAAGATTCTAAGGAAAACAGTGACTTTGTTAAAGGAAGGAAAAAGTGTAGATGAAAGTCTCAGTGGGAAAAGCATTAATTATTATTCAATTGTTTCTTCTTCCAATCTCAGGTCTATAGTTTGCAGTGAAAATTTAAGATATACAAGATATTTATAATATAAAACAATCCAATACTCATCTCAGTTGCAGAACACCTTAAGAAATATGAGTAGACGTAACACTATTTAGGCCAAAAGACCCACGGCTCCAAATGAAATCTTTAAAGGGATTCTGAAGTGTGTGGTGAATGTAAACATCAGAGCAATCTGTTTGACTTTCTGATTACAGTTATGAAACACTTATTTCACATGCAAAGCACTGTATCAGAAATTCAAGAAAATAAAAGGATTGTGAAGACTGTTTTGCCATAAAACAATGTACATTAATATGAGAACTTAAGGAAAGAAAGTGATACTATATCTTAAGACTACTGAGAAACAATATTAGGATCTGAGGAAAGATTCTAGAAGGTTATCTGGGCTAGTTCTTACAGGATGGGTAAAATTTAAACATGCATCAGAATTATATTGTCTTACACTATTTGCTACTGTTTGATCTGAATTAATTTTGTCTCCCCTAACGGATGAGGAACTATTTTCTTGCACCCCAATGATGTACAAGGCTATTCACAGGGCAGACCTTCATAAAGATCTACCTACAAGTGGGGCTGCAGGTGGTGGAAGACTTACCCTCAGGCTGGGTTTCAACTCGAAGTGGAGCTGAACTCTCTCCTGAGCCATGCTTGTTATGAGCCATAACTCTGAAGATGTACACAGTTGCTGGCATTAGGTTTTGAATGGTTACCTGCATTTCTCCTGGGCGACTGGTATTTTCAACACGTTCCCTTTGGACAAAGAGGGATTTGGAAAGAAAGAACATCAATTAGGGAAATTTCTAGAAAGTACAGTGTCATTTTCATTGCAATGCCTATAGACACCACACCACATCAGAATCTTAATAATTTAAGTCAAATTAACTCTCAAAAAATTAAACTTCTGAGATGGAATAGTGCATAATATAGAGACTGGCAAAGAGCAATGCCAGCTGTATTTGATAATGCGCCAACCAACCAAGCTTCTTGCTTGACCATTACTGATCTCTGGTCAAATTCACCACTTTCTTTCAGAGAAGACACAGAAAAGGGTCTTCTCAGTGCCATTTTAAATGGGGCACCTGGTCATCAATTTTCCAAATTTCTGCAATAACTGAGTTTTAAGGGGTGATTCTCAGGGAGTCAAAAAGAAGCTGATAGGGATGACCCAATTTTCACAGCAAATATAAGAATACTGTGTATATTTTGGATAGTAAGACCCTCGATAAAAAGAAACTCGATGTAATAACTTTGAAAACATCAAAAATTTAAATGTGTTCTTAATCTAATCTGTAAAATAAGTTCAACATGATGCTGATTTTCATGATTTATTTCTTAAATACTCTTTTCAAAGCATTTTAAAACTGATTTGCAATGTTTAACAAATTGTACCACAAACTGTACAGTCTAGTGCCATGAGATAAAAAAATTAAAAGCAGTTACCTAGATTCTATTCTGGGGAGTCTGTAGGTCCACACTTGGGCCCATAATTATGCTCACTATAATAAAACCAAGAGTTTTCAACAAGCATTGTGAAGGAATTGTGTTAGAATGGTCAAATTTGAGGGAAGATCTGATCTACCTAGAAAAAGTAATAAAAGGTTGAAAAACTACTCTGTAGAAGATATTACTTGGAACTATCTAAGGAGTTAAATCAAAATTCTTATTTTAAAATACTGAAATTACTAACTAAAATTAGTTTAGGTCTCCATGACCATAAGCCAATCTGTGTGACTGTTAACAACATTTGAATTTCAAAAAGCTGTGTTTTTCCAATACTTTTTCTGTAGTTCTTTAAACGACTTTATTTTAATACAAAGAAACCCAGTACCTGTATTCTATTTAGAGAGACTATTAGTCTTAGGGCCACTGGAAAGAGTATTTCAGTAATAAAGGTTAATGGCTAACAGATACTTAAGATATTTATAAAATTATTTTCCGTTAGCTAAACCTCACAAGATGTATTTAGGAGGATATCAATTGATTTCTAACACTTCAAGATTTCTGACACTTGGTATGATCACAAACAATCTCTTTAAAAGGAAAGATGGTATTTTATGCTTTACTGCACTATAAATTCCATGTGAGAACATAGATTATGTCTGTCCTGCTTACTGTATACATAAAGGTGTTAACAGAGTCTTCTCTAGAGAGATAATGGGCAAGGAGAGTGGGAAGGCTATTTTACTATAATTTGAAGTGAAATGTCATCTCCTTCATGTTCACATACAGAAACACTTAGTAGAATGATCAAATATTCCACTAAGTACAACATACCACATGTGTGTTAAATGAGTATAAATCTGCCTTCTGATATATGTCATGTATAATAATGATATTACGGATACCTTTTGTTTGTTTCTATGAAAGGGGGAAAAAGTAGGTGAAATGAGTGAAGGGATTAAAACCTAAGACAAATTTCTATGGCAGCATTCCACCCCCTTCCTCCCAAAAAAAATCAGTCGCAGGTGTGATTAGCCATGATAGAATACACAGCACCTGAAAAGGTTTCTAACACTGAACTGAACTGAGGGCCCAAACAAGTTTCTCTTAGAAAAAAACTTTTAACTTGAAAATAGGATTCAGGGAGAATTATAAAAGACAGTTCACAGAAATATGTAGGATTACAATGGGCCTTAGGTCAGAATGTGTCAACGAAGAGTCAAGAGAAAAAGAAAGGTACACTTTATAGTACAGTTCCATTCTGACAGCACAACAGCTGGGGTAAGTATCAAGTCACTAATTCTGGGTCTCAGTTTCTTCATGTATTAACTGGAAGAATGAGACCAGAGTCGTCAACTTGTTCTTAAAACACCAAAAAAAACAAAAAAAACAAGCCCTAATAGTAAATATTTATGGGATAAGTGGCAAATGGAAAATACTATGCAGTTACTTATAAATCCTATTAAAGTGGAACCATTTAAAACCATAAAAACTATCTTTTGCTCCTGGTCCATAAAAATAAAAGCATTATCTGGACCAGCATCCATAGTTTGCCAAATCCCCACCTAATAATTACCTCTGGGCTTAGCCAATCTCTATAATGGTATTAATTTCTGGAATAACTTATTCACTATTATCCACTTATTAATATTAGGAGAGTGATACTGTCTACATTACATGCATTTTCTAAAAGGGTGAAAATTTCAGATCTGAAAAGGCAGATAAAAAGGACCTTTTATACTGTTTGGAAACTGAGGTACCCAGCAGAATAGAGGCGTGCGATCAAGGCAAACAGTGCCACCTGGTGGTTGAATTTTCAAATGCAGGAAGGGGAATTTGTAAATGCAAGTGCTGGCACACATTTTCACAATGAATTTTTATTATTCGCCTGTGAAGAAAAGTTATTACCCTCATTTTTCAGACGGGAAAGTTCAAGCTTATAAAGTCTAAATAAATTGTTTATAAAACAAATAAGCAGGATACAGTCTTTTGACTTACTGTTTTAATTCATTCATATCAGAAATCAAACTCAATGAAGTAACAAAAAATATTAGTCTGCAGGATTTCTCTGTCCACTGAGGTCACTGCTTTTATTTCTATTCATATCCATCCACACCTAGAGGAACATAAACTGCTACCTGAAAGTCTCCCTGACTCCATTTCTTCCTGTCTCTAATCTTGTGCGGTGCTCTCAAAGCACTACTAAGAAGAGCTGTTTAATAAAACCACAGTGCGCACTTGCTCATGAATCTACAAATGCCTTCTGCTGAACCGATTATGTCCAAATTCAACATTTGGCTCCCCTTTATTATACTTTCTTACTAACTGCTACTCTAAACTTGGCCAGTTAGGCTAGTTTTCTTACTTTCCAATCCTTCAAACACCAGAGATACAAATTAACTTCGATTCTTACCTTGCATATCCTCTTCCTCCACATATAGCTGCCTAGTCCTCCTTACCTGCCAATTTAACTTTTATATTTTTCTTAATTTCAACTTCATTATTAATTATCCCTGTTGATTTCCTTTAAAAGGTCTTTCACACACAAATGATGAAAGTAATTTCTACTTTTCTAATACAAGTTTTAAGAAGTATCTCAACCCACATATAATTCGGTGTTATATGTCAGACATAGAACTGCCCCCCCCATGGTAATTACCAACATAATATTTAACAGATATTAACAGATATTTAACAGATACTTAACAGACTTTATTTCATGCTACTTATATGCCAGGTTCTGCTCCAGACAATACTCACTGAACAAGACTGATACCATTAATACATTAACAAAGAGAGAAAATATCAGTGGTAAGTGCTTTGGAAAAAAAAAACAACAAACCAACAGGGAGATGTGACAGCAGTGACTCAGTGGTAAGCATTTAGCAACTGGCTCTGTGCTTACCATTGTAAACACTTATACCAGGACCAATTTCAAGCTACCACAACTTCCTGAATTTTGTCATTAGGTTGGAAAATTTTCCTGAAAGTTTAACAACTGATTTGGGATCAGCTGGTTTCAGCTGTGTAAGGAGGGTAAATTGGGTGGGCATTCATGGAAGGCCTAAGGAGCAGCATATAAGAATGTCAGCCAAAAAGCCAGACAAAATTGTTTATGAAAAAAAAAAAACAAAAAAAAAACAAACACCTATCTGGCAGAAGGAATAGGAGAAAGGCATGTTATTCTGAGGAATTACTAAATGCTTTCTTACCTCTGTGAATGCCTATGAGACATGTTATGAGACTTGAAAGTCTACTGGATACAGTTTAATATAAATGCTGTTTGGTAGTGATGACTTGCCGTTTTGTGTCTGGAATTGTTTCCTTATGTTTCTAATATCCAGAACATTCAGTATAGTAGAGTTCAGATAAACATTACCATCTATCTGGCTCAAATCCTCATACTTCTCAAGAGTATTAAATCAAGGGATCTTGAGGAAACTTTCTGTACTTGTTGAGTTTGCTGGTCTGGTATTAAATACAATGTATGCCAAATGTAAGCACCTTAACAGAAACACAAGATTTATTTCATGTGTTTGGGTCTGAACCCAAACAAGTATGTTAGCATCTTATTCTGGTGTGAAGTAACAGCACACTGAAGGAATCCACACAGCAATATTTATAATACACAGCATATAGCACACTTACTCCCTAAGAGTTTATAAACTGGGGAAACAAGACAAATGCACATAGTAGAATAATTTATGGTAGTATAAGATTATGTGTTACAACTGAGTGTCAATGGCACAAACTAGTAACACATATATAAGAGCAATGCTGCACATGCTGAAAAGGTGGGAAAAATTTGATGAAAATTTCATGGGGGGTGGGATTAGCAGAATTTAGTTTTAGTTTAGAAAGGGTAATAAGGGAAGTGGATGAAGAGAATAGACTGGGGGTGAAAATGAGTTAAATTGGAGTGGGAAGTGGAAAGAAAAATAAGGTGGAACAGAAAAAAAGCTAGCAGTTGGATATCCTGGATAATTTCCTAGAAGCAGTGAAGAGGCATTTGAGTTCCCTATATGGAAGAGGAATTTAATGAAAATGCTGTTCTAAAAATAGTTGCTAATTAATCATGTCATCAAGGAGACACCTTGGAGTTCAGCAGCCCACATTCACATACAGGCAAATAATTCATTTAAGATTACTTTAATAAATTAAATCTACCTTAATTTCTAGAATCTGAACGTTCTAAGTAAGCTACAGCATGTGTTGAGTGAATCTTAGGAAAGAAAAAGGGCAACCCCTTTTTATAATTAAAACTTTTATCACTTGCATCTAAATAGCTATATCTACTATCTCCCCAAGTCATGTAAAAAAGAAGGAATATCTGAATTTCAGTCTACTTGGAATGTACTTTTAAAGATGTAAAAACAGAAGAGATGCATCTCAACACTATTTTCTAGAATAAAAATTGGTACAGATCCCACACAACAAAGAGCCAGGGTGAGCATGACCAGGTTGGGCTAGCCAAGAAGCTACACACAGATAGGTGCTTACCTAGCAGCGCCCTCCTTGGTGTAGAAGACAGAGTAGGTTAAGTTGTCCCCATGAGGATCTGATGCAGGTGTCCGCCAAGTCAATTTGATGAAGCGGGTAGAGACCAGGGAGGCCACGACATCCCGAGGAGCTGAAGGCAGTGGTCCAGTTGTGGCTGGTGCTAGATGGTCAGTAGTGGCACTGGTCAGTGAAGTGGGAGGTAATGTTGGGATGGCAACATCTTGTCATGTGCAAACATTGGGGAATATGAAGGGCAAACCACGATGGTTTTAAAAAAGAGAACAGAAAAAAACAAAACAAAAAGAAATAAACAAAACCACGATGGGAAATAAAATAAAATGAGTGAACATAAAAAAGGCCATTAAACTGAAGGCTAACATGCAGGCCAGGGGTAACTACCGAAAACTAATGGGCATCTTCAAGACACACCACTGTAGAGCAAGCAGACTTTTTGGCCACTATAATGGGTGTGGGCAAGGGACAGGGAGAGTGACAGCTGAGAAAAGAAATCTCACAGGACACAGCAGTGCCCCTGAAATAAGCATGCAACATCTGTCAAACTCTGCACAATTAAGTCTCATGTATGTTAAGACCTCAATATTTGCTCTTACTTTATCAAGGTGTAAGAACAATGTATGAAAAGTATGTGGTACGAACTGAGTTACACTCAACAGGCCCCAGGGTCACTGTGACCTCACTGATGAGCTTGTGTGTCTTCAGCACTGCAGGAGAGCTAAAAGCCACAGTTTTCTTCAACCTTACCCTAATGTTACACTCTCTATTAGGCAATACCCATGGAAGTCTATCACCTTCCTACTCACTTTGGGATAATGAAGTATAGAAATGATTCCTGAAAGCACAGTCTTAGTACCATTTTAATAAAAAACAAAACAGTGAACTAAAGCTCTGGTCACTATAAAAAATATTTATGTATTTTAGTTTTGTTATATTCACTTGCTTCCTTTTTAGGAACATCTACACTTTCAGTAAATGTTTGCTCCATCACTGAATAAATAAAAACTAAGAAAACACTCAAGAACTAAGATATGTAATTCTGGGGATAGGAAGGACTTTGAAATATGAATTAATATCGTAAGGAAACTTTTCAAGCTTTCTAAAGAGGAATCATTTAGTTTTCAGGAAAATAAGGACTTTTAAATACATAAAACTTGACAGCCCGCCCTAACACACTATGATAAAGTGAAAGGAATATTTTTATTAGCCAAAAAATCCCAGGATATTTGTGTATATGTAAGTAAATACAGACTATTGAACTTCCAAATAAATCTTAAATTATTTTTCTCTTATTTGTAAAAGTCTCACCCCAACATATTTGCTTTTTCAAGTAAGCTATATGCATTCAACTCTGTTTCACAAAATAAGTCCTCACACTTTCTTATTACAATTTTAAATTTCTATAAGGGTCTACATTTCCAACTTCATTATACTAATGACAATCTTAGTTCACTCCAGGTTACCACTAAGATGTATAGTGACTGGTGCAAATGAAGCCCAGCCTGAATTCTGGATTCCCTAATAAAGGAAAATTGCTCATGGATACAGGAAACACTTCTAATCCCACTCAGGTTTCTAGAAGTAGATGTAGCAATGATCAGGCTGAAGCATTATCACCACTTTAATGGAAAAACATCAAACAGCTGTTCTTGCAAAACTCAGTTCAAATATTCTCAACTTCTCAATATTCTTTCTTCTCCACTTTTAGTCTTAACTTACACTTTATGTATGATTTACCGTCCACCCCCCACCAAAAAAAAAAGTAGTGAAAGTACACTGGCATTTCAGATAGCATCTATATGTGACTGTCATCTGAATAACTAGCAGGCTAAAGAGAGAAGCTACTATTCTAATTGCCACCGAAAAGTCAATCAAAACTGCTACAGGTGTTTATCCCATTCTCAAATTACCATAAGATAAATGTATGAATATTCTAATATTTCAGGATTCATCTTTAAAATTTCTCTACTGGGGGCCTCCCCAGTGGCGCAGCAGTTGAGCGCTGGGTTGCGAAGCTACCCGCAGCCTTTGCAGCGCTGGTTCATTCCCCGGCCACCAGGCGAAGGTCCCACATGGTGCGCAGACCTCTCCTGCTGCTGCTCCCCTCAGTAGTGTACTTCGTCAGTCTGCCTGTTCTGCTCCCTGCTCTGGCTCTGGTGAATTCTCTCACCTTCCCGTGCTTCTGACTGTACCCAGTGCTTGTATAAACAAACAAACAAACAAACAAATAAATCTTTTTTAAAAAATTTGTTCACTGGGTCCTACTCCACAATTCTCATACAGAAGTTCTTTCTCGCCCACTGTAAGAAGCTCAAAGAAAGCAATCAAAAAACCTTGAGAAACAGAAAAAACAGAGTCCAATAAAACAACTGTTCTTTCTACTTAAAGACATTCAAATGAAGCACACTCAACAGGGAAACAACCATTATACTAGACTATTTATCACAGCACTTTATTAAAAATAAGAACACTAACAGAATGTGAAAAAGGCATCAAATTATTTTCTCCTGAGAGTAATCTGTCACATAAAGGAGCTACTGAAAAATATGTGGCAGTAACAATGAATTTAAGGCTGTACACTAGTTGTTCCTAGTGGTGTCTCTCCATAGATGAGGCATATTTCATGGATCTGTGTAAGCAGTAAAAGATACAAACGTCTTCCCCTTCCCCAAATTAATACAATTCACCACTATTTTTAAAGTTAAAATATAATTATACTTAATTTAAAGAAAGCTAAAGAAGAGGAAATATGCTACACAATAGTGATGATTTAGACTTAACATGTTCTTGTACTATCACAATATGATTTATAAACACCTGTTTTTGGGAGACTCAGACTAAGAAATAGCCCCTGGCCAGACCCTACCCCATTTTGGCAGATGCCCCATGTAGGAGTCAATGTTAAAGATCTTAAGATTTTTATGGACTCTAGAGATTCACAGCACAGGTAAGAAAGAAGAGCTAGAGAGCAGAGACAGATTTTTTTAAAATTAGGAGTACATACACAAAAATCAACTCAAAATGGATTAAAGAACTAGACATAAGACCTGAAACCATAAAATACATAGAAGGAAATATAGGCGAAACACTACGGGATTTGCACATCAAAGACATCTTTACAGACACATCACCCAAAGCAGTGATAGTGAAGGCAAAGATAAACAGCTGGGACTACATCAAATTAAAGAGCTTCTGCACAGCAAAAGAGACAATAACAAAAACAAAGAGAAACCCCACCAACTGGGAGAACATTTTTGCACCCAACACTAATGATAAAGGACTGATCACAAAAATCTGCAAAGAGCTGATGAGACTCAGCAACAACAAAGAAAATAATCCAGTCAAAAAATGGGCAGAAGAGCTAAAAAGAAACTTCTCTGAAGAGGAAATGCAAATGGCCAACAGACATATGAAAAAATGTTCAACATCACTTGTAATCAGGGAAATGCAAATCAAAACTACCATGAGATACCATCTCACACCAGTGAGAATGGCACATATTAAAAAAACTAGCAACAACAAATGTTGGCGAGGGTGTGGAGAAAAAGGAACTCTTCTGCACTGTTGGTGGGAGTGCAAACTGGTCCAACCACTATGGAGAGCTGTGTGGAGATTTCTGGACCTACTAAACATAGAGCTTCCATATGATTCAGCAATCCCACTCCTAGATATTTACCCAAAGGACACAGAAACATCAATTCCAAAGAACACCTGCACCCCTATGTTTATAGCAGCACTGTTTACAATAGCTAAGCTTTGGAAACAACCCAAATGCCCAAAAATAGATGACTGGATCAAGAAGATGTGGTACATATATACCATGGAATATTACTCAGCATTCAAAAAAGATAAACACATGCAATTTGCAGCAACATGGATGGCGCTGGAAGGGATCATGCTCAGCGAAATAAGCCAAAAAGAAAAAGAAAAATACCGGATGGTCTCACTCATAGCAGGAATCTAGAAAACTTAAATAAGGGGCCAGGAAAATGAATATAAGAAAGTGAAAATCAAAATCAACAAAAAACTATGAACCAGAGACACTTTTTGGGGGGTGGGGGGCGGGAGGGGAAGGATTGGGGTCAGAATGGGGCGTTTGCAATTGTATGGGGGAATATAAAAATAAAATTTATTATTTAAAAAAAAAATAAAAAAAAATTAGGAGTAATTTTTTAAACATAAAATTCTGTTTTATAGTAGAATGTGATGTTTTGTGAGGAAGACTGTCCTACTGTTGGAAGATGGTAAGGGTTACTGTAATCACTGTAAAAGTAAAATTTGTGATTTAAAAATTCTATTTTTTTAAGATTTTTTTGGGCCTCCCCTGGTGGCACAGGAGGTTGAGCGCCATGCTGTAAAGCTGTCCGCAGCCTCTGCAGCACAGGTTCAATCCTGGCTGGCCGGGGAGGGTCCCACATGGCGCTGCAGACCTCTCCTGTTGCGCCCGCTGCTCCCCTCAGCAGTGTATTTTGTCAGTCTACCTGTTCTGTTCCCCATTCTGTCTCTGGTGAATCCTCTCACCCTCCTGAGCATCTGACCTGTACCTCGGTTCTTGTATAAATAATCTTTAAAAAAAAGATTTTATTTATTTTTGCATAGAACTGTGGTGAAGGTCAGTGGTGAGGGAGGTGAGAGGATTCATTAGCAACACAGTGGGGAGCAGAACAGGCAGCTCTATGAGATACACTGCTAAGGGGAGCAGCAGGCAAGACAGGAGAGGTCTGCTGTGCTGTGCCGAATGGTTTAGCTCCCTGGCCAGGGATCAAACTCAGACAGAAGCGGTGATAGCGTGATAGCTCTGAGATTTAACCTCTAGGCCACCGGGGAGGCCCCAAATTCTATTAATTTTTCAAAACAGAAAAAAATGGTCTTGCTAATAAATCTAAGAGATTCTGTATTTAACATTTTACTTGTTTGAAACAGAGCAAATTTCATTGTTATATATTATTAAAGAGAAAGAAAGCAAACAGCAATTAGTTTGGTGAAACTAACATGAATGTTAAGGACTTGACAGATATGTGCTATCTCCTTCTAGGTGACAGAAACAATGATCTATTTAAGTTTGATTTTTTGTTATGGAAAAGGCGCTAGGAATGTTTCATAGCAGATAATCTCCCCATGGAGGAGTTGACTTGGGAATAATCTTCCATATTATGAACCTTATTATTTAATTTCTAGAAGGAGAAATCAAAACATTTACTTAGCATGAAAATAACTCCAAAATATTCTGAATCTCCTTGAAATTTTCATGCAAATTCAGACACCTTTATTGATGCCAGTATGAGGAGCCTCTATCTAATTAATTCTAAAACTATTTGCCATTCCTGCGGGTTCGTATTAATTCGAACAAAGGGATTCAAACCGATAAACTCAAGATCCTTACACATATTTAAATAAAATTTACTCAAATATCGGAAACCCTGATGTAGCAATTAATTCAAAAGGTTATATTTATAAATTAAAGACAAAAATAAACTGAATAAATACACATATTTATTAACATTTATTAAAATGGTAACAGATCAAGCAATGCTAGGAATTATAAAATTACATGATAAAAGGAATAAGTCCTTTTAGTAGGGAAGAAATTGTATTTATTTAATGACTACATTTATATAAAATAGTAAACAATGCTAGAAAGGAAATAAATGTGAAATGAGGTTAAAAAAGGGATTTCTGCTGGAAGAGTGCCAAGAGCATTGCAGTTGAGGTGGTATTAAAACGGGATCGTGAAAGATATCCAGGATTTGGTGTTGGTATAAGAGAACTGCATCTTATTAGCAAAAACACTTACAGGCTAAAGTACAAGGTGAGTGAGGAACTGAAATCCATTAATCTTGGTGGAGTAGAAGCTATACACTCACAGCAAAGTACTTAAAAGGACCTGTGTGGATGTCTATCAGTCAGATGCATGAGGTTGATAACCTGATTCTGACATACATATTAGTCATGTGATCCTGGGCAGGTTACTTAATGTTTTTAAACTTCATTTTTTTTAAGCTTACATACAAATAACAACATCAACTTTATTGTGTTAATGTAAGGATTAAAAGAGATGTTCCCTGACACAGAATACTAACTTACAAAAATTAAAATCTACTTTGTTAATTGAAAGTGAATGAAACTGGATCAAGTTAGACTGTACATGCCTACCATCTCTTTCAACCAAATTCTTTTGAAATTACAGAAGAAAAATACTTGAATATGAAAAGATATCATCCTTAAAATTAAAATGCTGAGAAGTACTTAAAAAAAAAAACGGTTTGGTGAAAGGAAAAGAATACACAAAATCTATACAACATCTGAGAGAAAACAGTTTTCAAATTACCTGATATGAGCAAGATCAGACAAATTCCACAGATTAGACATGAGAAAACACATGCTTAATTAAATGAAGAACTATCTTTGGAATACCTGGCCCAGACATGTTTGTTTCCCTTCTTTTCCACATACTGTCCTGGTTTTCCCGTTGTCTCAGAACTCTTTCCCTAATGAGTACTTAGGGCAATATTTTTATGAACTGACTTTAATATGTTAACAACAGATAAGCAGGGGTGAGGATATATATGTATACAAAGCTACAGCATGGAATTAAAACAGTAAAGACAGGTACAAAACTCAACAGGAGAAATAATAATCTAGAGATCAAAAAATACAGGAGAAAACTTTAAAAAATGTTAAGGGTTTGGGTATCTCAAAACAAGAATGTGACATTAAAAAGTTTTTAGAGATACTAGTAATGAAAAATATAGCCAGGGAGCTGTCCAGTTTCAGTTCTGGCATGTAAAGAATTAGAAAAACCATCATTCCTGTGCTTACAACAAAACAAAAATAGCTGGACAAACTGAAAATGAATGACTTTTCTTGGACTCATCAGAAAACTCTAAGTACCAGGATAACTGCTACCTCAAAATCTGGAGGGCTGGGTACATACAGACAGATACAACAATCAAGATCTGCTTATATGAAGCAGAAATCACTGAAGCTATAAACTGGAAGGAACACTTAAAATGGTAATTTTTGATGAACTGATAAAAGGTTGAGTGTGGACTAGAATAAGAGATTCCTCAGGGCCACAGTCTTAAGGATGATCCTATATTTTTGTGGGTTTTCCCTCTAGGAACTCCAGCAGATTCTCACCTTTAGGATCCAAAAAAAGATCTCCTCCAATCTCCTGCATAGGGAGGAGAAGAGTAACTACTGTGAAACATTCCCAGTCCCTTCTCTATAACAAAAGTACATGCTTCAGAGGAAAAGACTTTGCTAGAAGGCAATTCTGAAATCTGTGTACCAGCTGAGGAAAGTTGTCTTCTAGCTTTCCAGCCGTATCTATGGGGTAGTGGGCAGAAATACAACAACAGGGGACAGGGCTTCAAGGAAATAGACTGGAAACACTATATGCAGGGAAAGGAGTAGAGAGCAGGGAGAAAAAAACCACCACTGTACAAACACTGTTAAAGTTACAGAATGATACACAGGCCCAACTTAATCAAAGATTACGAAATGGTGCTCCTCTTCATCCCTATCTTAATACCACACAAATAGTGCTCAGTGACCAAAAGGGTATTTATTACATGTGAAAAAACTGCAAGAAACTCTCTGAGGAATAGTATATAGGAAAGTTTCAAAGTCAAGAGTACAGAACAAAAAACCAAGTATATAAGAGGAATTTGAAGCCCCTGGTATCTACAAAAAACATTAAACACAACCTAACTCCTAGTTAGTTAAAATCCTCACACTAAAGGTTTAATGACTTCAGTTCCTACTACCTGAAACAAGGTGCCCAACTTTCAACCAGAAATTGTAAGGCATTAAAAAGCAAGGAAAAAACAAAAGACGGGAGAAACAAAGCAACCACTCGGACAAACCACAGTAATTGGAATTACCAGATTTGGAATTTGAAATTATGAATACAATATGGGCTCTAGTGAACAAAGTGGGTAACATGCAAGAACAGATGAGTAACAGAGAGTCAGAACTCTTTAAAAAAAATCAAAAGGAAACATTACAAATAAAAAAATACAACAGCAGAAAAGTCTCATCAATATACTTAACATCACTGAGGAAAGTCTCATCAATATACTTAACATGACCAACCTGAAGATTGGTCAACAGAAACTTCCCAAAATGAAATGATATGAGGAAGGGAAAAAAAAGACTAAAAACCCCAGAATATCCACAAACTGTTGGACAAAATCAAAAGGTATAACATTTAAATACTAAAAGGAAAAGAAAGAGAATGGAGGAGAAGAAATAGGTGAAATAATAATGACTGAGAATTTCCCAAAAATTAATGACAAACACCAAACGAACACAGGGGGCTCAGAGAACACCAAATGAAATACATATTTTAAAGATTCATGTGTAAACATATATTCAAATTGCTGAAACTAAAGACAAAGAGAAATTCTTGAAAGAAGTGAGAGGAGAAATATCACCTTACCTGGAGAGGAACAGTAAGAATTACAACAGACTTCTTGTCAAAAATCATGTAAGGAAGAATAGAGTGAATCTTGAAAGAAAAAAATAACCATCAATCTTTAATTCTATATCCAGCAAAATTATCCTTCAAAAGTGAAAGAGAAAGAAAGACTTTCTCAGACAAACAAAAACTGATGGAACTCATCACCAGATGACCTGCCCTGAAAGAAATTTCAAAGGAAGTTCTTAAAGCCGAAGAAAAATGACATAGGCCAAGAAACTTGAATCTACATAAGGGGAGAGCATCTGAGAGGGGAAAAAAATGAACGTGAGACAAAATCTTTTTAAAATCTTAGTTGATCGAAAAAGTATTTGTTTACAACAATAACAGTAATAATGTACTGAGTGATTTTAGCATGTGGATAAGTGAAATGAGCAGTTGCAATACATAAGGAATGGGAAGGATGAATTTGGAATATTGCTATAAAGTGTACATCACAATTAGATTACTTAACATAGTTGTTAATACAATGTAAATGCTATGTAAATACTTGTCACACTGTCCTATATAGAGACTGAGGGGGGGAAGTCTGTCCATGTGCAACAACTGTAGGCATGATTACATAGCTGGTATCTTCAATCCACAGTTGATTGAAACTGTGGATTCAGAGCAAATGGATACAGAAGTCCAACTGTATATTAATTTCAGACAAAGAAGACTCTGGAACAAGGAAGATTACTGGCAACAAAGAGGAGCATAGCATAATGTTTACACTGTCAATTCACCAAGATGACATAACAATCCTACTCAAAAAGAGTACCAAAATACAGGAGGCAAACTGCGAGGAGAAATAGGTAAATTCACCATTATAATTATAGAGCCAAGAGCCTCCCTGGTGGCGCAGTGGTTGAGCGCTGGGTTGCAAAGCTGCCCGCAGCCTGTGCAGAGCCAGTTCGATTCCCGGCTGCTCCCCGGCCACCGGAGGAGGGTCCCGCATGGTGCGCAGACCTCTCCTGCCACCCGCTGCTCCCCTCAGCAGTGTGCTTTGGTCCTTCTGCCTGCTCTGCTCCCCGCTCTGGCTCTGGTGAATTCTCTCACCCTCCCGTGCTTCTGACTGTACCCAGTGCTTGTATGAATAAATCAATCTTTAAAAAAAATAATTATAGAGCCAAACACCCTTCTGTCAGTAAATCATAAATCAAGTAGAAGAAAAATTAGTAAGGCTGGAGATGACCTGATAGCATTATCAATCTACTGACACATAACAGATTCTATTCAACAATAGCAGAATGGACACTCTTCTTAAACTTACATGGAAATTCACTAGAGATATAATGCCCTAACTATGAAACATATTTTAACAGATTTTAACAAATTGAAAAGAACAGAAATCGTTCAAAGTATGTTCTCAGACTACAGGAGAGTTAAACAAGAAATAACTAATGAATATAAATGAAAAACTCTGAAATATTTGGAAATACACACCTAAGTAATACATGGGTCAAAGAGGTTATCACAGAGAATGAGAAAACACTTTGAATTGAATGAAAGTGAAAACAAAACTTATCCAAATCTGTGGAATGCAACAAAAGAGATGTTTAAAGGGAAATTTACAGCATTAATACACATATTAGAAAAGAAAAAAATAACCAATGTTTCTACCTTAGGAAACCAAAGGAACACATTAAGCCTAAAGTAAGAAAATAAATAAAAACTAGGCTGCAATCATTGAAAACAAAAATAGGGGAGTGACAGAATAAGACTGACATTGATTACATGAAAATATCAATAAATTGATAAACCTCTAGCTAGGTGCATCAAAAAAGAAAAAATAAGCCACAAATTACTAAAATCAGATATGACAGAGGAATCAACAAAAAGAAATATAAAAACCATATGATAATATCAATAGATGCTGAGAAAGCTTTCGACAAATTGCAACACGCATTCATGATAAAAGCCCTTGAAATTCTTGGGATACAAGGAACATACCTCAACATCATAAAGGCCATATATAACAAGCCAACAGCCAGTATCATTCTCAATGGTGAAGAGCTGAAAGCATTTCCATTAAGATCTGGAACAAGACAAGGATGTCCACTCTTACCACTGCTTTTCAGTATAATACTGGAAGTCCTAGCCAGAGCAATAAGACAAGAGAAAGACATACAAGGAATCCAAATAGGAAAAGAAGAAGTCAAACTATCACTATTTGCAGATGATATGATAATATACATAGAGAACCCCAAAAAATTCCACAGAAAAACTAATTCAACTCATCAATGAGTTCAGTAAAGTGGCAGGATACAAAATCAACACGCAAAAGTCAGTAGCCTTCCTATACACAAACAATAAATCTGAAGAAGAAATAAAAAAAAAAATCCCTTTTATTATTGAAACAAAAAAAAAATCAAATACTTGGGAATAAATCTAACAAAAGAGGTAAAGGACCTATACAAGAAAACTATAAAACACTGTTAAAAGAAATAGAAGAAGATATAAAGAAATGGAAAGACATCCCCTGCTCATGGATTGGAAGAATAAACATTATTAAAATAGCCATCCTACCAAAAGCAATATACAGATTCAATGCTATTCCAATAAAAATTTCAATGTCATTCTTCAAAGAAATAGAACAATTATTGATGAAATTCATATGTAATCACCAAAAACCCCAAATAGCCAATGCTCTCCTGAAAAAAAAAGGAAGGGAATGGAGGCATCACACTCCCAGACTTCAAACTATACTACAAAGCCATACTCATCAAACCTGCATGTTATTGGAACAAGAACAGACACACAGACCAATGGAATCAAATAGAAAATCCAGAAATAAACCCACAGATTTATGGTCAACTAATCTTTGACAAAGGAGCAAAGAATATGCATTGGAGCGAAAAAAGTTTGTTCACACCATACACAAAAAACCAACTCAAAATGGATTAAAGAACTAGACATAAGACCTGAAACCATAAAATACATAGAGGGAAATATAGGCGAAACACTATGTGATATGCACATCAAAGACATCTTTACAGACACATCACCCAAAGCAGTGATAGTAAAGGCAAAGATCAACAGCAGGGACTACATCAAATTAAAGAGCTTCTGCACAGCAAAAGAGACAATAACCAAAACAAAGAGAAACCCCACCAACTGGGAGAACATTTTTGCACACAACACTCATGATAAAGGACTGATCACAAAAATCTACAAAGAGCTGATGAGACTCAACAACAAAGAAAATAATCCTGTCAAAAAATGGGCAGAAGAGGGCCTCCCCGGTGGTGCAGCGGTTGAGCGTTGGGTTGCGAAGCTGCCCTCGGCCTCTGCGGCGCCGGTTCGATCCCCGGCTGCTCCCCGGCCACCAGAGGAGGGTCCCACATGGCACGCAGACCTCTCCTGCCGCCCGCTGCTCCCTTCAGCAGTGTACCTCGGTCCTTCTGCCTGCTCTGCTCCCTGCTCTGGCTCTGGTGAATTCTCTCACCTTCCCGCGCTTCTGACTCTACCCAGTGCATGTATAAACAAACAAACAAACAAACAAACAAATAAATAAAATAATAAAACATGCCTCTAAAAAAAAAAAAAAGGGCAGTAGAGCTAAAAAGAAACTTCTCTGAAGAGGAAATGCAAATGGCCACCAGGCATATGAAAAAATGTTCAACATCACTTGTAATCAGGGAAATGCAAATCAAAACTATCATGAGATACCATCTTAAACCAGTGAGAATGGCACATATTAAAAAAACTAGCAACAACAAATGTTGGCGAGGTTGTGGAGAAAAAGGCACTATCCTGCACTGTTGGTGGGAGTGCAAACTGGTCCAACCACTATGGAGAGCTGTGTGGAGATTTCTGGACCTACTAAACATAGAGCTTCCATATGATCCAGCAATTCCACTCCTAGGTATTTACCCAAAGGACACAGAAACATCCATTCCAAAGAACACCTGCACCCCTATGTTTATAGCAGCACTGTTTACAATAGCTAAGCTTTGGAAACAACCCAAATGCCCAAAAATAGATGACTGGATCAAGAAGATGTAGTACATATACACCATGGAATATTACTCAGCATTCAAAAAAGATAAACACATGCAATTTGCAGCAACATGGATGGAGCTGGAAGGGATCATGCTCAGTGAAATAAGCCAGAAAGAAAAAGAAAAATACCTGATGGTCTCACTCATAGCAGGAATCTAGAAAACTTAAATAAGGGACCAGGAAAATGAATAACTATAAGAAAGTGAAAATCAAAATCAACAAACAACTATGAACCAGAGACACTCTATGGGGAGTGGGGGGCGGAGAGGGAAAGGGTTGGGGTCAAAATAAGGGGGTTGCAATTGTATGGGGAATATAAAAATAAAATTTATTAAAAAAGAAAGAAAAAACTATGACTAAATATACAGGCTAGTCTTAAAGTTGACCATTTGATAAACATAGTAAGATGGGTCGGCAGGACTCAGAGTATGAGTATAAAAAGAATAAATAAAAAAATAGAAAATATAGATCAGTCAGGGCTACTAAAAAGAAAGCAGGTAGAGTAATGCCAATAATAGTCAAAACATAAGTGAAGACAACAAAAATCAATCAGAACAAAAGGAATGTTTCCTACTGATAAAATAAGTACCATGTTTTATGCATGTTTTCACATTTTAATACCTCTGAAATCAGGATGCATATTATTATTCAACGTCTTAAATCTGATGAAACAGTAATCTACCAGGAACATAAGTCATGATTCTGAATGCATTCAGAACATAGCTTCTGATTAATATAAAGCAATAAGTTAGAAATACAAAGAACTGAACAAATCTATAATCATACTGTTCTCAGAAATACATTTTCTTAGAAATTGGCAGATTGAATAGACAAAAATTAGGTTAGTCTCTACAGGATTTTACAAACACAATTAACAAGCTTGATCTATTAGATTACTTATAAATTGTACAATGTAGGAAACAAAAAACTCAAGGATTTATGACAAAAAAAACTGATCATCAACTGTATCACAAAAAAGAATCTCAAATTCCAATGAACTGAGAAATGTGGTCATCTGCTAATGAATGGTCGGTATAGGGGAATAGGTTTGAAGAGCATGAAGTTCTAATTAATATACACAGGGAAAAGGGAGTAGATGAGGAAAATCTAATAGGACTTCCCAGCAGTTCTGAAGTCTAATTAAAATTGGTGCTTAAGAATTCGGTAGCAGTCTTCCTGGCTGTGAGAAAACTGTGAAATAATTCAGTTATCCAAATACCTGAAATGTTTATTAGCAAAGTTGTTGAAGACAATGTAAACAATGCAATATAAACTTACAAATTAGTCTGCCAAAATCATGAATTTGATTATTTAAATAACTACATAGGAGTGTAAGAGTTCCATGTAAATAACCCCATAGATTTCAGAAATCCTACTTTGAAGAACTAAGGCAGAAAACACCAAATCTGGTAACAGATACATACTCTATTGGAGAGTTTTAGTATGCGTGTGTTCTGACAAACAGCTCTGTAGTGAACTGCTGGCTTAAACAAATGACTTATACAAACAATTGAAGGAAGTTATAAAATAAAATGAACACAAAATACTCCTCTCATTCTTGTGTGCAGGAGAGATATTTCAATTTGAAGGAAGTCATCTGACTTTTTCCTGACATTAAAAGCATTCATTAAAAAAGGTGTGCCAGAGGCTAATGACGTACTTGTCACAGCAGTGAGCCCCGGAAAAGATAGCCTTCTCCCTTTCATCCTAAATCAAAATTCAATCCCTTCAATAAGATGGCAACACCCCAGAAGGAAAGGAAATATAAAATGTTTAAAGGTATTTCTGCTTATTACACACTGACACCAATAAAAAGGGAAAACTGACATCACTCCAGTATGCTAAATGGTGTACATTAATTCTAAATGTAACCAATTTTCCAAGATGTAGTTGAGAGACAAACAGCAGCAGCATTTTTTGGGATTCAAATTTAAGATGAATTTGAGAATTTAAAGAATTTAAAGAAGAATTTAAGAATTTAAAGAAGTTCAAGTTCTAAGTTCTTATTTCTTCAGATTGTGTACAAAAGTAACAGAATTCAAGTAGCACCTAATCCAGATCTTTAACATAACTATTTTATAAGAAAATATAACTACTCAAATATGTGGAGGAGTCTAAACTAAAGAAGAACTCTAAAAATTAGAAGAAAATCACCATCACACTGAAATCCAGCTAAAATAATCTCTCACATTCTCTTTATCATCTGGGGTCCACAATGTCTGGTAGACACTGTATAAGTTCTAGTGGTAAATAGTTTTTTAAAAAATATATACAGCTAAAATATTAGACTCATATTAGAAAGTGATAGCAGTAACACTTAAAATGCTAATACTAAAGAAAACATTTTTCAAAATGCATATAAAATTATACCATACTTTAAATTTCTCTAAAGTATGCAGCAATTGGAAGATTTTCTCAGCACCAACAGGATAACTGAAATGAGTAACACACTGATCCAACACTGAAACTGTAAGAAATCAAGTCTATAAGTAGCCAGATTGTCAGTGATGTTTTCTAAACTCAGATGATACTCTGCCAACTAAGTATGACATTATTGTATAATTTAGCATCTTTTAAATATAGCTACCAATTAAAAGATATTCAGACATACTATCTTCCTTCTGGTGTTTTAGCACCGCATAATGGATTCTTTATAACAAAATACTAACATCAAATTTAAATTCAGCCATGGTCTCTGATAATTCTTAATTCATCTTTGTGTCCAGAAAGGTCATTTGCAGAACTTCTGTATCACTTCTAAATACTAAAAATTACAAATGAGGCAGTAAGTCACTATCTGTACCTCACAAAAGGTGTGTCCTTAAAATTCATGACTGTTGGGAAATATGATGTTAAATATTAAACAAAAAATCATTATTTAATATTTCTACTTCTCCAAACTTTTCTAAAAACTGAACATTCATTATAGCACAACAATAATGGGGACAAACTTTCTTAACCTAAGGACACTAAGATTGTAACTGTAGACTAATACAGAATATCATTCTACATGTATTAATTGTAAAGCTCCAACCTACTTCTTTCCAGTACGTTAAATATCAAAATATTTATCTTATGTTCTGAGCAGCTATATATTGATAACAATTAATATGTATGAGCCACTGAGGGCTAAAAAAACTTTTATACCTACTGTCACTACCTAGTTGGGGGGATAAGGGTGTCTTAAAATGATATCTGATTTGGTGCATAATGCTCCTAATCACTATCATAAATTCATTATTTATTTCCTCTTTAAACCCATGCAACACATCACCAATATCTAATCCTAAACAAGTGTTGTTTCTTCATGTATCTGAAAATTGTGAGATTTTCTAGTTATTCAACAAATTCCAACCTTGTGACTTGGTATTAAATAAACTGGTCTACACATACTGCCAGAATGTATATTCCTGAATTTGTACTTTTCTGAACACTGTTAAATAGAGCTGCTTGCTATTCTCAAATACTTTGCACTTGAACTTTCTTACTTGCATACCTGAAATGTCATCCTTTTTCATGTCTGTAAAACCTGACCAATATATAATCCCATTCACTTTATAGGTTCAGCTCCAATGCAAGTGTCTGACTTCCTTTGCTGTCAAACCTAGCAGAAATCAGTTCTCCCCATTTGGAATTACAGTGGCAATTTAGCATTTAGCGCAGCTTACACTGCAATTATTTAGATTCATAATCTAAAACCTATACCCCAGAACTGTTAGAATATTTCAGATTTAATAAATTGGCAATAAATAGTTTCTGTGGAATATATTGTTCACAGCTAGATACCTCTAAGGGTGCTAGAAGGAATTTTCAACAATTATGCTGGGGCAACAAACTAGGACTGTCTCAGGCACACAAGATGCATGGTTATCCTTGCAAAATGATACACCTGATCAGTCTTATCAATAAGTATAACCACATAGATTTAAAAATTTAACCTGAGATTAAGAGGAACATAAATGATCTTTGTTTTGAAAACATTAAACTTATTAAATTGGTACAATGAATTCTGAAAGTGAAAACCTATGTATCAGTCCTGACTTTGATGCTATCCATGTGATAAAAAAAAAGTCACTTACCTGAGTCCCCAGCTAGTTGGGCTGGATACTCACATCTCTAAGCTATTCTAGCTAAAGTCTCTATGATTTTATATCATCTCTCCTGATGGCCTAGACAGTAAGGTCTCAGGTAAATATAAATATATTCACAGAGTATGTGTACTCAGTAGAAAACTCCGTTAACAAAAAAATTGATTTTAATATTTACAAACTATACTTAATTATCTTAGTATTTATGAGAAACAACTTATGTCCAAGGAAAAAGAAATACTATAATAAATGGCCAACAGTTGAAGATGGTTAACAACCTATTTTTTTCCTCACAGCATTTTGTCTCAAGAAATAAACTCAAAAAGTTATAAATTACCCTGAGTGAAGTAAAACTCACTATGTATAAACCTGATTGAACTATTTCAAATCTAATTTCCAGTAATTTTTTTTATTTGGCTTTTCAAAAATTTACAATACATTGTCCTCTCCTCCTCATCTTTAGATTTGTCCAATCCCATTCCTCAGTTATAGCACCATAAATACATCAATGAAGATTTATAGAACTTTCTTATACATACAGGCATAATACAACTATAGCCCTTTCACCTTTCACACAAAGCTAATCAGATGACACATATTTCTTTGAAACTTGCTTTATTAATAAGTTGGGCCTCCCTCGTGGCATAGGGGCTTAAGATGCAACCTATGAGGCTGCCTGCAGCCACTGCAGCACGAGTTCGATCCCTGGTCAGGGAGCTACCCAATTGGCACAGCAGACCTCTCCTGTCTCACCTGCTGCCCGCCTCAGCAGTGTGTTTTGGTCAACCTGCCTGTTCCGTTCCCCTTTCTGTCTCTGGTGAATCCTCTCACCCCCTATACCTCTGGCCTGTACTCCTGTTCTTGTATGCATACATAAATAAATATTTAAAAATATATAAGCTGGATATTTTTCCATATGTACCTTATTTCTTAAATGTCACCTAATAGTCCACTGTATTCATGTATTTATTTGTTGTATCGTTTGCAGATTTACGCTAGTCTAATTAAGTATCTTTAAATATTTGGTAACTAGATCTACAAATTATTACAAATAGGATTATCTGATGAAAGGATATATGAGTTCTAAATTATTAAGTTGCATTTCAAAAAAAATTATACTGCTACCAAGAATGCAAAAACAAGTTATACTATACTATAGTCCAATGAATAAAGAACAGTTAAAAGAAATAAAGTAAGCCTATACGTACTGACAAATCCACAAAATACTGTTATGTCGTCATAAAAATAATTTCACTTCTGTAAGTAAGTTTATAGCGAATGTGTATATTCATATACATGACCATAACACACAAACAACGGCTTATTCTAATGCTTTTAGGTCACAAATATCATATTAGAAAGACCCATGTAACTCCCACTCTACCCTCAATAATTCCTTTTCAGATGATTCTTTTTATTTAAGTAAACATAAAAACTGTTAACTATTTTGTTAACTTATTTAATGTCTGTTTCTGCTAAATGAACATGAGCACTATGAGGGCAGAGTCATGTCTGCTGTTCATCTTTTATTCCCATACTTAACATGATATAGAAACTTTATATAGCATGTATAATTTTGCTCAAAAATATTTATTGAGGAGTAAGTATACAAAAAATGTTAGTTAACAAGGACTATCTCAAGAAAGTAAGATTAGGGGAAGGGTTAAGAGATCTTTACTTCTAATATCCAAGTCAATTATCCAATCTCTCTTTTTTTTTTAAGATTTATTTATTTTTATACAAGAACCAGGGTACAGGACAGATGCGTGGGAGGGTGAGAGAATTCACCGTAGACAGAGCAGGGCATAGAACAGGCAAACTGAAGAAATACACTGCTAAGAGGAGCAGCAGGCAAGACAGGAGAGGTCTACCTCGCCATGTGGGACTCTCGCCAGCCAGTAGGCCGGGATCGAACCCGCGCTGCAGAGGCTGCGGACAGCCTCATGGTACGGCACTCAACCGCCTGCGCCACCAGGGAGGCCCCCAATCTTATTCTTGACAATGAACATGTGTTAAGCTTATTTAAAATTTGTGCAAATTTCCTTTTAATAAGGCTATTTCAGATGCCTTGCAATCTGGTCATGTATTTTTTCTTGTTTTTCAAACATGATCGAAATGAATAGTTATCAAACTTTGCTTCACAAAGGTACCTTTTATCTTTAACAGAGTTTAAGGTGACTACTGATTCCTATTCAGTAGCTTTGCCTCTGAACATTCTTCAAGCTACTATTATGTTAAGTTAGAGTATTTACAATTTATAACATGTTTTACATATATTCTACTTTTCCCTCAGAAGTGTACTGTGCAGAGATTATAGTTTATATTATAGGTAAGGAAACTGATGTTCAGAGAGATTAATTAACTCATCCACAGTGGGGTTGGGACATGAAATCAGTTGTTCAGATTTTGAGCACAGATTTCTTCATTACACACATTGTGGCAGGTAACAAAAAATTATTAACCGGCAATGCCCCAGCCTGTCTGTGAACATATTTGTTCATATTTGTTTCCATGTCTAAACAAAAACTGCTCTGAAATACATCTTATAGTCATCTGTTTTTCTAAAACAAATGCATTCAAGGTATTTGCAATAAGGGACCTAGAAAATCACTTAATTTAACCTCTTCATTTTATAGAAAATAAATATTACAGAATTTCAGTATGTGATTCAATCACTAAGCAAATTAATGGCAGACAAGTAGTAGAATCCATTGACAATAGGTGCATTTTCAATCTTAGATAGTTCTGAGACATGGACTTCATCAAATTTCATCGCAACTATCAAGTTAAACCTTTTTCTGAAGTTATAGTTACAGCTTTAAAAATGCAAAATAACTGACTAGTATTCTTTGATTAAAATCAACACCTGCTATCCTATATCCTAGTGCTTTATATTTAAAATATTCCACTAATGACTAATAATTTCCTGCCACATAGCCAACTTCTAATCATGCCAAACCTTTAGTCATTTACTCCAAAACTCTTATTATTCAATATTTACCTCAGATACTACATGGAATTTTTTTTTTTTTACAAATGTCTCTGTCCAAAAAAAAAGAAATGTATTGTCAGTCTGCACTCTTATCTACCATGACCATAATACCCTTGAAGTCATTTCATGAGTTAGTAAAGTATGAATTTCCTTTAATAAAAACAAGCTAATATTACTCCTTTTTCACAAACCTAGCCTACATTATTGCAACTAAAAAACTGCCAAACATTAGAACTGATATGAAAGGATGTACAAAAAATTGTATTTGTTTCTACATTTCAGTATTACATAATTTTGGAATCTATTTTTAAATTCAAATTGACAGGAAGGAAAGCTAATAAAAATTGACAGACAAATCCACATTTTACCTTAATTTTTACTACTTTTAACCTGTCTGCAATAATTTATATGCCAATACTCTTTTAAAAATAATAGATGATTAAAAAAAGAGATGATTATTACAAAGAGAAGATATTTTAGCATAAATGACAGGCATATTTTAGCATAAATATTAATTTACACTGGTAGCAAATAAAACAATGTTAGTTAACTTAAATATATTAGTCACATCTTCAAAAAGCAGAAGTGTTGTTGTTCCTAAAAATACATAAAAATAAATTTAGTATTAAAACTGCATTTTAAGTGTTTTGATTAAAAAAAAAGTTTGACATTGAATTCCAAGAAAGAGCATGGGATGGTGACTGCCAGGGGCTGAGGGGTAGGGGAATAGAGATGATGGTCAAAGGGTACAGACTTTCAGGCATAAAGTGAGTCAGTCTCAGGGTTCTAATGTACAGCAAGGTGACTATAGTTTTCATACTGATCCATATGCTTGAAAGCTGCTATGACAGTAGAGCTTTGATACTCTCACCCTAACAACAACAAAATAGAAATTATATGTCAGGTAAAGTACCTGTTAAACTAGCCTTATAAGTATTTTGCAATGTAATTGTCTAATCATCAATGTAATTGTCAAATCAGTGTTAAATGTCAATTACATCTCAAGAAACCTGAAGGATAATTGTTTGAAAGAAATCTACTTCCCAATATGACTATAAATTCTCTTTTCTAGTGTTGTTGCATAAGTGTTTTGCATATTTTTAACTATAATTATGAAATTACACTTAATGTTCAAAGGTGATAATAAACTTTAGAACCATGCTGTTCAATTGTATCATAGGTTAATGTGGGTGCTCCAATGTACCTTCTTGTGGCCAAGCACCAGTCAGCAGATTGAAGGTCGGTACATATAGCCATACAGTTCTCGTGGGAATCTGAAAATTCCCTCTACAAAAATAAGACTCTGTCAAAGAAGCTCCATCAAATATTTCCAACATTAATTTTAAACTAGGTAGATAAAGATAAGTACCATCACAACAGGTTTCTTTCTACTACTAAAATTTTATTCCATGGTACTCTAAGTGCTTAAATGTCTCTCGGATGTTACTCATAAAAATCTCCTAGCAAACCATAGTTTGTAGTTCTCCTGTTAACAGTTCTCCCTTGATTATTCACACATTCAAGTTTGACTTTTTTTTCTTATTCTTTTATCTTCACCCTCCTGACTTCTGCCCTTTTCCTGCCTACCCTTCCCCCTTTTTTTTTCATTTAAAAAGTTGTAAATGAAACAAATTTCCACTTCAAATCACACACTGAGGCTGTAAAGTATATATAACATAAACACTGTTTTCAGAAAACTTGTACAACGCCAGAGCATAAAAAGTTTTGCAGGTCATATGGTCTCTGTCTAAACTATTCACCTCTATTATTGTGAAAATAAACCACAGACTGGACACAAACCAATCTGTAAACAAATGTGTGGCTGTGTTACAATAAAACTTTATTAACAAAAACAGGAAGTTGGCTGGATTTTGCCAACATTACTCTTGTCCACCTTTGGAAATCCTTACATTAATGCTTCCCAAACTATGCCTTTTAAAAATTAATGGATCTACTTAAAAAAAAAGAGCGAGTTCCATGGTTAAATAGATTTGGAGAATGTTATATACACATTCTATTTTACTCTTTGAAATTTGTAATGCTAATAAACACAAAGGAAAAGAGTCCCAAGGTGAGCCATTTTCTATCCTTCCTCCTTCAGGTGCTCAAGCCTCTAATCCTTGTACCAAATCAAAGGGTATCAGTGAATTCTACCCAAAGATGCTCAATTTATTTCTTGCAACACAACCCAACACTCTTGTGAAGGCAACTGTTTCTCACTTTTAACTTGTACATTTCTGGCAGAAAGTCCTCAAAATTGTGCTTGGAATCTTTTCTAAATTTCAGCATTGATTGACAAATGGCTTAAATATTAATTTTTAAAAAAGAAAAACTATTAATGATTACAGAATATATGGCTATTTTAGAAAACTGAGAAACTATCACTACCCAAAGACATGGGAATTTCTAAATGTAAATGTTTAATTTTTTAAACTAAATTCAGATTAACTGGCATGTACAATTTTTGTATTTTAATTTTCAAATTCACACTATATCCTGAGTTTTTCCCGATATCATTAAAGACTGTTCAAAGGCATAATTTTTAATGGACAAATAACATCCATCATAAGGTGGTACTATATTTTCATTATTTCCTCTAATTTAGGGCATTTAATCATTTCCTATTATAATTACTACTATCTTTTTCTTTTGAAGTTACTAACGTTGATATTATTAGCCTTTGTCCAAATCCCTGAAACCTCCCTAGGAAAAAATTCTAAAAGAACAATTAATGGGGTGAGTCAGTAATTTTTAAGACATAATTGTTAAAATGGCTTTAGTAAATGATGTAACAATTTACATTTTCAAAGACATGAATCTAATCACACCATACCCCATCATTACAAAATAGTGCCATTAAAGATATAAAAAACTGAAATCTCATTAAGATTTTTAAAAATATTTTATTTTATATAATTCTTACATCATTTTTCATCTTTGCACAATGTATGCATTTTCATTATGGTTATATTCCCCATACAATTGCATCCCCCCTTTATTTTGAGTCTAGTCCTTCCTCTCTCTGCCCCTCCCTTCACCCTCCACCCCAGTAGTGTGTCTCTGGTTTATAATTGCTTGTTGATTTTGATTTACTTTGTATTGATTAGAAGATCTATCTTTATTCTATAGTGAATTGCATGCTATGTGTGTCATTTTGTCACATATATTTGTATTCCTGTTGTATTTAGAATATTAAATTTCTGTAATTTTTGTGACATTATTCCAGTTTGTCTCCTAAATTTAGTTAAAGTATTTCTCATACACAGATGATGTAAATTTTTATATCCTAAAATACCAAGATTTTCATCTGTACTCTATTTTATATGTAAAAGCAGATGGTAACACTATTCCATCATCTTTCAACCTTTTTATGAATTCAATAAATTTTAACTCTCCAGATTTTACATATTTTAGAAGGTGAATAATTTTCTTTTCAAATCACCAAGTAATCTGTGTTCATGTAATGTATTATCCTTTCTATACACACTGGTTCATGATTAAACTTTATCATACACTCAGAAATTTTAAAATGCTATTTCTGTAACAGGGTGGTGCCCAGGATGAGGGGAGGTTCCAGGTTCCCTGCCCTACCCAAAAGGAGAATTGAGCTGAGCAGGGAGAAGAAGCTGGAAAGGAGAATGGGGAAGGAAGGAAGCAGGATGGATTGCAAGAAGGAGACCTGGAAGAGGCTCATGGAGCAAACAGACATTTGCCTTTTGGTCCTGGGCTGGGTGAAACAGATGTGGGTGAAAGACCCATGGGGAGGTAAACAATGGCAGCTTTTATCTTGATTTTGACTTTGCTCTTTTCCTCCCAGACTTGTCTGGCTGTTTCTGACCCTTTTCTATGGGTCCCCGCCAGAAGGTGCTTTAGACTTGTGGCAGGCTTTCGAGTCTTGCTCTGGGCCAATCCCGTCTGGATGGGCTTTTACCTATGAGGGGACAGGTAAACTGGGTGCTTGACTTAGAAACCATATTCTTTGTCTTTTCTGTATTGTTCACTAATTGTATTAAAGTTCCTTTCCATTAAAGGTCTTATACGTTTTGTCTTAATGTGGAGGATGGCAGAACCTATTTACAGTGGGCTTCTGGGGTGCCCCTCTCCCTGCCCTGTGACATTTCTGCTCTTAAGTTTCTTTTTCCAGCTTCTTTTATTTAAACCATCTATTTTTCAAATGAAGTGCATTAGACTGAGATTAAAGACAAGTTTTTAAAAAATCAGCAGAACAGGTACTTCACTGGAATTGATGTGAAGGAAAAAACACAGTAAGGGAGTATGTGCTCTCTAGATATTGAGGTGTAAGTCTTCAGAAAACAGTGATGGCTTAAGGTATAAACAAGGATGAAAGTTTTGACTATAAGTAGAAAACACATAGCAAAAACCATATGAAAATTTCACTAGAGATGATGTCTATGGAGATCTTCAAGAAGACGTTCAGTGATAAATTCTGGATCACCAACCTTCCTCCAAAGACAGAGATCCAAGACTAGATAATACATGGTCCCTTATAACTACATTTACTGAAGAGAGGTTGAGGGATCTGACTTTCAGTAGTGTGGAAGACTAACACAAAAACAACAGCAAAGCTAGTAAAACAACATTAGATACATGTTGCAACAGAGAAGGCTGGTTTCGAATCTTGGATTAAAATCAAAATGAGTTACTTTCCTCCTCAACCTTTTTCCTAACCATCTGAGAGGACCCATCTTGCTCTGGTGTTCTGCTGTAACCCACCCTCCACACATCTTAAAAGTGATGTCTTAACCTCTCTTCAACAAATCAGATCTATTACTTTTTTTCAAGAAATAAATTTGTCCATAGCATTCCCTCATATCCTCCTAAAATTGGTAGGTCAGTAGTCATATTCTTCCTTTCATCCCTGATACTGACAATCTGTGTTTTTCTTAGCCTGGTTAAACATATTCCAATTTAATTGATCTTTTCAAAGAACCAGTTCTTGATTTCATTTATTGCCTATTTTCCATTTTATTTATTTATGTTCTTTTTCTGAATGCTTTAATTTGTTCTTTTCTGATCTGATTTGTAAAAGCTTTTCTCAAAATACTAGTTTAGCTGCATTCTAAAAATACTCATGTGCTCCCTTTTCATTTTCAGTTTAAAACAGTATCTCATTTCTTATGTGATCTGTTCTTTGACATGTGGATAATTATAAGGGTGTTTAATTTCCAAATATTTAAGGATTTTCCAAGTATCTATTATTGATTTCCAGTTTAATGCTGCTGAGGTCAGCAAACATACTTTAGATGATTTAAATCCTGGTAAATGTGTTGTGACTAGCTTTGCAGTCCAGAATCATTTACATTTAATGTACTTATTAATAAAGAAGATTTAAATATACCATCTTGCTAGTTGTTTTTAACTTGTCCTATTTATTTTATGTTCCTTTTTCTTCTTTTTTTCTTACTACTTTTATATTGAGTGTAGTTTCTGATTCCAGGGTATTTCCATTATTCACTTATTTAGTCAAATTCCTTTTTCTATTTTATGGTGGATTCCTAAGGTCTATAATATCCACCTTTAACTTATGGAATACTTCAAATAGTTTTATGTGATTTGACAGTAATGCAAGAATCTTAAAATAGATCTCAATTCTACCATACTTTGTTCTGCTTTTTTGTCACACATTTTAATTTTGTATGTTCTATTTCTTTAGACCAAAAGTCAGCAAACTAGAACTTGCCATCTGTTTTTGTAAATGAAGTTTTGCTGAAACAGTGCTGGCTGTTTGATTTACATGGCAGATTTCATGCTACAATGGCAGAACTAAACAGTTGTCGCAAGAAAGTATTTGGCCCACAAAGGATAAATAAAATATTTACTATTTAGTCCTTTACAGGAAAAGTTTGTAGGCCCCTCTTTAGACAATCAATTGTCTCTTCATTTATTAGAAATAAGAGAAGATGGGCCTCCCCTGGTGACGCAGCGGTTGAGCACTGGGCTGCGAGGCTGCCTGCAGCCTCTGCAGCGCCGGTTCGTTCCCCGGCCGCCGGCAAGAGTCCCACAAAAAAAAAAAAAAAAAAAGATATAAGAGAAGATAATTATACATATATGTATGTACATGTGTATATATGTATGCAGTATATATGTATATATATATATTAAATCACTATAGCCTGTTTTGTTTCTTTGTGAAGGTTCTTTAAGTTTCAGTCATTTATAATACTACCTCTCCTCAAGGGTCTGTAGAATGCTTTTGGAGCGACACCTCCCTGTGAAGAGCTCTGACCAGCATACTGACAGTGACTTTTAAGCAAGTTTTGACAGCACTGCACAGTAGCACAGCAACTTCTCTGTTATCTAGTAAATGATGACCACACCCTCCTCACCAACAAGGTGTGAATTTCAGTCCTCAGGGGACCTAGTCCTGAACACTGTCACTTAGTCCTAGCAGTATGGTTGCTCTTTATATCTGATTCTTATATTCTTCTATTCATTATATTCATTCTTCTTCTTATATTCATTCTTATATTCATTATATTTGCCTCACTTTTTCTAACTAACCCTTTGTTATTCCAATTCCCTTCAATTTAAAAATTCTTTACATTAAAGTATATTTCTTTTGTTTTTGCTTAAATTTACATTCTGAGTAGAAGTCCACTTCCACTTCAATTCACAACACTTTTCTATTTTTGTAAAGCATCCCCTCTTTCTTAGTTGCCCAAATAACCTCGAAATAGTGCCTTCCTTCTTCTAATAAAAGTTGCATTATCAGACTGCCTTACTACACTGTTATTTTGACTATTTATAATCAAGGTCATTATCAATTGTATCCTTTTCTGCCTTTATAATTCACCTTCCTAAAAAACAGGTACTCTAGTGATCCTATTTCCATAATGACCGAGGTCCTCAGTTTAACATGTAGAAATCCTATTATTTGAGGCCTATTACAAAGAGGACACTCTTCATGAATAAACCTCCCTAATAATAAACAAAATTATTCTTGTCTGCATTATATACTGCTTTATTTGTACTATAAAAATAATACTTACTATGGACTGGTATTAAAGTCATATACAACTCTTAACACCCTTTAAAATACTATAAACTCCAGAAAGGCAGAGATCATACTTTATAAATTATGTTCTCTCTGTTTTATCTCCCCATATACCTTGCAAATTTAAATAAAACAGTAAAATGGAAAGCAAAATTGGTAGCATGGAACCTACCTTCCTTCCTATAACCTGTACATCCTTAATGCTTCCATGACAAGCTCAATAAAATATCTGCCAGCCCAAAAACATTGTCTGTTTTTGAAAAGTTGCCTCAAAAATTTATGAACACACATCCATGAGTATCATTATTTTGGCATCAAGCATTTTAAAATGAGGATGAGTTTAGGGACAGCCAAACATAGCCGACCATTGAAACCTACAATGGTAACCCCAAACACAAATATACCTAAGTTCCTTTATTGATTGCCATGAAAATAACCTCAAGAGAGTCACAAAGTTTACTAATGAAAATCACTGTCACTAATAAAAAGAAATAAACCTATTTACTTCACTTTAGTTCTGTTAGTGCCTTATTTGGTAATCAAACTGAGGTATTTTGCCAAGATAGAAAAGTCGTATGCCTCACTAAGTCTTTTCAATGAATAGGGAAAGTATAATGGCAGACAAATATAGGAAGAAAAAGTTCAATTTTGCATTTTTATAATAGTACTCTCAAGCGTATTTTTTAAAAATAGCATACAAAAATCTTATATGATATTTTAGTTAATCAAATGCCCTCCAATTTAATAATTCTTTATATTAAAGTGTATTTAACTGTTTTGTTTCTGTTCAAATTGCTGTGTGATTTTCCCCTGGACTGACCCTGACTGAAACAAGGTTCTTCCCAATTTTTGAATTTTCAAAGTTGTATGAATTTGTAATAAACGTATTTTTGATGATAACTAGAAAAGGCAAGTTAATTTTATTTTTGAAAGACTGAAAATTTCTATGCAAACTAAATAAGGTAGAAATATATTTGTGAGATTAATGATTGAAATCTAAAAAAAAAATTCAATTGTGTAAGGCTATAATTGTTGTTTATGAAGGTCAGTTTTTCCTTTTTTAATTTAAATTTTGTTTTTATATTCCCCATACAATTACAACCCCCTTATTTTTACCCCAATCCCTCCTTTCCCCGCCCCCCACTCCCATAGAGTGTCTCTTGTTCATAGTTGTTTGTTGATTTTGATATTTTCTTTCTTACAGTTATTCTTTTTCCTGGTCCCTTATTTAAGTTTTCTAGATTCCTGCTATGAGTGAGACCATCCGGTATTTTTCTTTTTCTTTCTGGCTTATTTCGCTGAGCATGATCCTGAAGGTCAGTTTTTCTTAATACCAATTTTCAACATTATCTAAATTGTTTCTAGATCACTTTATGCAAATGAAATGATTTAGAATGCTATTTTTTCCTCACAGTTATGTCATATATTGGCCTTTACCAATAGATCATTAGTTATGAAATATACTGAAGTGATAGATACTAATTCTCAAACACACAGTCTCTTTCATCTTGACATTTCAGTCCCTCTTACCATGTTCAAGAATTATCAGTTGGGCTCCAGCTTGTGCATTTCCAACATCATTCTCAGCAATGCACTGATAGAACCCTTCATCTGATTTCACCAGACCCAAAACTTGAAGATTATGTTCCTTCTAAGGGAGAAAAATATAAATAAAATTTTATAATTCAAATGCTGACTAGTTGAAAATCTCAAGGTATGTTCTGTCTGGGAAAGAAAAACAAGTAAAATTGTGTGAATAAATCACTGAATAGTATTACTTCACCATCTACCTGCTAACTCAATTTTACATTATAGTTTTGACAAGGTATTGACTTGACCAGAACAGGAAACAGTGTCATTGACAAGAACTTAAGAGAATGACATAAACAAAGAACTTAACTGAAATGGAAAGTCATACCCACAATGTTTGCAAACTTAACTGCTTTATTTGGAATAATGTCTGCCATACAACACCATGTGACTGAAGTGAAAGTCTGATTTGTGAATTCTAGACATTTTCTTAAGATTATTTTTAACATTAATATTTTAGTAGATTAGATTATAATAAATCAAATGAGGCCACGTATATACCAGCTTTCCTTAAACTAAAAAGTACTATATTAATGTCAACTATCTTTATTGTTAGATATAATATAATTTAAAAATCAGAAGAACTATGAAAACACCAATGAAGTGAAACTGATAATTTAGCCATAAAAGTAATTTTTAATAAGATTAAATATTTGCAAATCATTTTTTCTAACATGAATATGTATTTAAAAAATAGAAAATATATTCCTAGCATGAGTGAAATACTTACATGAGAATTTGAAAGGAGACATTCAACAAACATAATTACTGACTCTGATTGTTTATGAAGGTCATGTATGTTATCTTAAAATATACCATTAATCCCTATTACTAAAGCCTACATAATTCTATTACTATTACTAAGATGTTAGATAATGATATAAGTAGTAGTAGATAATATTTACTAAACCATCTACTATATGTAAAGTAAAAAGCAATAATGGTTAAGTATTTTTAAATATATTTAAAATTAATCATTTACTTTTGTATTTACTTTTTAAAAAAAATCTTTGTATCTACTGTCACAACAATTGTCCAGCACTGGGTTATACTTACCTTGAAGGGAATGGGTATTTATACATGAGGGACAAATTTGTGGTCCCTTAACTAGAGAGCTATGAAGAAAAATTGGTACATGGCATGCACATGTGTACAAACACACGAGGGGTAATCATTGCCCAGAAAACGATGGCAGCTATGTTTAAAGATGCCATTGTGTGTAAGCAGGAGTACTAGATTGCTGGTCAGGCGATCTGGACTTCAGGCTTAGTTCAATCACTGGTTTGCTATGTGATTTATATAAGTTATCAAAATATTTCTGGGTTTAGTTTTCTCTTCCTCAATGAAGAGATTACATTTTGTGCGAACTTTTCTATCTTTATCTGCAATATATAAATATGTAAATGACTAAATTCTTGGTGATTACATTTAAAGATCTCAGAGGTAAGTGTCCTTTGAAAAATACTTACTACAATCTTAAAGTAATCACTTGGGATAACCATATCCCCATTCTTGACCCACTTCACAGTTGGAGTTGGTTTCCCAGTCACTTCACATTCAAATACAATATCCATGGATTCGTGAGCATATATATTAGTAGGTTGCTTCAGGAATTCAGGTTGCACTTTGAAAGAGAAAAGAAATTAAGTATTAATGAAAATAAAAATTCATATTACATATTCATAATTCAAGCAATTTTTTAAATTACAAGACTTACTTATTTGAGACTTTCACACATTTTTACAGAAGTATATAATAAACACATGTTTTCAATATGTTAGGAACATAGTATCTTTAGAAATTGATACTCTGGATGAATTAACTCAAAGAATAATTATAAAGATAATCTCTCAGTTTCCCTGTTAGAAGAATTTTCTAAGTTGACTATATGAAGAAATTAAAACTGTGAATAATCTAAACTGTTTAAAAAGGAATATTAGAGACTACTTCACTAAGATTTATACCATTTTGAAAAGCTCATAATTAAAACTCAAAGAGTTGAAAAGACTATTATCTTCCTTTTCAGTCAGCCTAATTAGTAACAACAACAAAACAACAACAACAATGCAAATGTTATAACAGCGGTCTTAAATAGTACACTCACAGAATACATTCTCACTAGTAACATCCCTTGTAACCTAAAATGGGTTTTAAGGGTAGGAGAAAGAGTGAACGTGATAGGATCTTTGAGGAAAAGTTAGCGTGTTGAAAAGCCCAATTATTCCTTTATTTATCTTCTCTTCTGCCCCAAAGTTTTAAATCACAAACATAACAGATTAAGATTTTGAATTTGAAGGGACAAAGTAGGACTGCCCACTCAATTCTACAATGTCCTGTACAACATCCTGGACAAGGGCTCTTAAGGATCCATGTTTGACACTGGAGAGGAAAGGATTTGTATTTCAGATTGGGATGTGCTCTGCTTGCACCCTTATGGTGTGGCAGCCACAGGTATGTGGGAGATTAATTGGTGTTCACGTCATGCATTTCCTTCTCAGTATCAAGCAAGTTTCTCCAGTTTATTCCAGCAAGTTGTCTTCTGTGCACCATTTCTGATCCATAGTATTCCATTGGATACCAGTTCTGATTCATGGCACTCCAGCAGACAACTTCCTGCTCATCTTCAGTCAGGCCATTGGCATTCCACAGTAGGCAACTTTCTACACAGTAGCTCAGGACTGTGGCATTTAGCATGTAATTTCCTGTAGACCATCTTTGCTCATGGCTGTATCTTCTGGCAGCAGCTACATTCTCTCTAAGGTCTGAACTGCAGCCTTGGAAAGAGATGTCCTCTTCCAAGCTCTGTTTTTGAATTTTCTCCCTCAGTTCTAGAGGTAGTAATTGATCCTTTTATTTACTATTTCTGTATTCTTTAGTGTCCTATTTTATCCTTTGTAGTAAACATCTTTTAGTAATTAATAATCCTTCATATTAAATTTTATTTCTTAAATTTCCTTGTTCAAATTCCTGTTGTGATTTCTGGCTCTTGACCAGATCCCAAAACTTCTTTTTGGCTTTTTCTTTTGTCTTTTAACTTAAGGTACCTGTTGTACCAAAGTTTTAAATCTGTATGTGGTAAAATGTGTAAGTCTTCTCTTTTCTGGCATCTGCATTTTATTATTCCTACTCCAAAGGTTTTCCATTTTAAGTTTCCATACTACTAAAAATATTCAGTTACATTTTTTTTTAGTATGTCTATGAAGCAACCTGAACTTCACTGAGGTTGAGTGTTAAAACTTTCTATTTTTCTAAATGGCAACTCCAGTATCCCAGTATGAGTAGCTGATCTGAAATAGTTTTAATATTAAAATTTTATGTACTCTTCTGTCCTTTTTCTGAAACCATATAAGCTGGGAATGGAAAACTTTATTAACTTCAGAGAGAGAGAGATCATCAAAATATGCGTAGGGGCCTCCCCGGTGGCGCAGCGGTTGAGCAGTGGGTTGCGAAGCTGCCCGCGCCTCTGCAGCACCGGTTCAATCCCCGGCTGCTCCCCGCCCACCGGAGGAGGGTCCCACATGGTGCGCAGACCTCTCCTGCTGCCCGCTGCTCCCCTCAGGAGTGTACTTCGGTCCTTCTGCCTGCTCTGCTCCCCGCTCTGGCTCTGGTGAATTCTCTCACCCTCCCGTGCTTCTGACTGTACCCAGTACTTGTATAAATAAATAAATAAATAAATAAATAAATAAATAAATAAATAAATCTTTAAAAAAAAAGTATGTGTAGGCAATCCTCATGACCACTGTTTTCCTTACTATCTGATGGCATCAAACTGCAAACAAGGAAACCAGTTTGCCGGTCTCACCCTTATCTGAAGATATTTGGAACCTAGATATCTTGAAAATTTTCCTGATTGGTGTCCCATGGGACTCCCAACTGGATGTTTAGTTTGCTTTAATCTGTTAGAGGAACAATAAGGAGCAAGCTCTGAGCTATGAATAATGTACTAAAAACTCTGTCTCCTGACATTTTTACAGATTCCCATCTCCACAGAGAAGAGATTTCAGGTGTCAGTGATCCCAACTCCCATCATGCCATGAACCTGACTTCCTGAATGGGAAGCTGCTGGGAACTAGGGAAAGAGTTAAACAGCCATGCTTGACTCATAAATGAACATGTGTGTGCTTCTGCTCTCTGGCATTTCCAGCTTCAAGTTGCCCCCAGTACCTGGAGGACCGAAATAGATACTTGGAAGAAACCCTTGGGTGAGACATGAGGGTGGCTGCTCTTGGTTCTCAACAGAAACAATGGCAACTATTATCTTAATGTGGTAAAATTTTTTTTCAAGATTTATTTATTTATACAAGCACTGGGTACAGTCAGAAGCGTGGGAGGGTGAGAGAATTCACCACAGCCAGAGCAGGAGCGGAAGCAGAACAGGCAGAGTGATGAAGTACACTGCTGAGGGGAACAGCGGGTGGCAGGAGAGGTCTGCGCACCATGTGGGACCCTTGCCCAGCGGCCGGGGATTGAACCAGAGCTGTAGAGGCTGCGGGCAGCTTCGCAGCCCAGCACTCAACCGCCGCGCCACTGGGGAGGCCCTTAATGTGGTAAATTTTGATTTTTGAGTCTCTCCTTCTATCCCAGTTCTCTGGGACCTTCCTAACCCACTACTTGTGGTTCCCTGCCAGAAGGTACCTTAAACTTGTACCAAGTTTTCAGGTCTCAGTGGCCTACTTCAGGCCAAGCCTGCTAGACTGGGCATTTGCCCATAAGGAGATGGGTAATTTAGGGGAGTTTTATTGGAAAACTATTGGAGGTCCTTCTCCCCCCTTTCCCCCACCAATTCTACCAAAATTCTATCAAACTCAGAGTCTGTTTCCTTTGCTTTTTTGTACACAGATGGCTGAATTCCTTTTAGAACATGCACCCCTTAATGATCTGGGGTCCTTAGGTAGTTTTTGGTCACACACTAACCTATTTTTCTTTATTTTTCATTATTTTCTTTTGTTTTCATAGATATGCTTATTATTGCTTGTACTCACCTATAGAACTACCTCTACAAAACAGACACAACTGTCTAATTGGACTGAAATATTCTCAAGACAAAGGCACTGGTCTATTAGGCTCAACTGAGTTAGCTATGATTACTTAGCTTGTTTTGGGTTGAGAGCAGTGAGGGTCCTGAAGGGTAGGAGTAGCTTCTGTCCTTTGCCCCTCCCTATCTGAAGAAGAGATACCTAGTGGAATGTAGTTTAATCTATCTCATTCAGCTATAGGTTTATCAGTGAACAAGTCCTCTCAATCTAAGAATCTTGTATTTACTTTCAGGGTAAGGATGAAGTAATCACCCCCCTCTCCTTGTCTGTCATGTGGAGTCTCCTTTCTCTCCTGATGTCCCAGGTCCCTAAACATAGGATAAATATACCTAGTCTACTGCATTATTCTTTAGAACTACAGCCATCTAAACCATGTTCATATGTATGCTATTAAATTGATATTTTTCCCTTTGCTAAAACAATTAAATGCTATGTATTCTTCGGGGTTTATTTGTAGATATTAAGTGGTTTTACTGATAGTCTACTCTTGGGCCAGAACCACAAAATTAATTATTATAATATACAATATTTTAAAATATTTGGTGGACTATGTATTCTCTCTTTTATTCTCTCAAAATTTTCCTAATATTCATTAAATTGGTTTTATTCCTCCAGATGAGTTTAGATTCACTGTTGATCCAAGTTTCTCAGTTCTTTCTCACAGAAAACACACAACAAGAACAACCTGAAATTTTCTTTTAAACTGCAAAAAATCTGAGCAACAGAGAAAAATTACTTGGAATTTTGAGTATTCCTATTTAAGACAAGATTATTTAAATACTTGCAAATTCTTCAGTGATGACCTACTGTAAAAAAGATGTCAAGGCAACAATCCCTCTGCTCACCTATGACTATGCAGGTGCATTTTTTGACCAACTCTCTCCATCTGCAGGGCAGCAGCTTCCTGCCTGCCTGTGACCTGTACCATGCTGAGACTTCTCTTTACTGACCTCCCTCAGCGGAGGCCGCTCACCTCAAGTTCTCCTTAAGGCCACCTGCAACCATCCAGGCCTCTCTGAGCAAACCTGTCCCTTTTGGGGCAGCTCTTCCTTCCTGCTTGTGTCTATACAAGTGTCCTTTATTCTTCTGGCCCTTTCCCTAATAAACCTGCCCTTTAAATATAATTTTAAAAATGTCAAGACTGGAAGTCAAGAGATCTACAGTTGATTTCTGGTTTACCACTGGACATTTTGGTGATCATTAGTTTTAGTTTGCTTCCTATGTTAGATAAGGAACGCAAGTAGACTATTCTTAAATACACTAAGAACTGTGATTTTATGATTTCAGTTTCTTTGAAGTATAATATTTAATATTGACTTGTGCTTTGTACTTTAGTCCTTGCAACAATACTACTATTTAGGTTTTGCTATATTATTTTCATTTTATAAACAATGACACTAATATACAGAGAGGTTGAGTAGCTCTACAGGGTCACAAAGCTTAGTCAGTGACATATTTGGATTTTGAACCTAGGCGGTCTGACTAAAATCCTGTACTTTTTAACCTTTTATTTTATAGAGAAGAGAGCAATAAACCCTGTGTACCTGTTACGTAGCTTCAACAATTATCAACTTATGGTCCATTAGTATTTCACCTAAGCCCTAATCTATCTCACCCGCTTCTCCAGATTATTTTGAAAGAAAATTCCAGGGATTATGTTATTTTGTATATAAATAGGTAAGTACACCGCTATAAAACTAGAACTCCTATTTCTAAGCATAACCGTAATACCATTATCAGGTAGCTATCTATAATATCTGTTAATTTAGTCAAATATTCCATTAGTATTCACATTTCACTAACTGACCTATGTTTTAAAAAACTGATCTATTTTATTTGAATTGGGCTAACAAGGTGCATTCATTGGTATTAATCTGTTCCTTATGTATCTTAATTTACAGATTTCTCCTTTATCTCATCTTTATTTGCAATTTTCCTATTGAAAAGTCATTTGTCCTATACAGTTTCCTGCTGTCTTTTGCATTACCACAATGGCAAATAACATATTCTTTCTAAAAAAAAAAAAAGACAGTTAAAGGAGAAGCTTGATTGGAATCAGGCTCTTTTTCTTTTTTTACCCTCAGATTACTTATTACACAATGGTACATTCTCCCATTAGGAGGTTCACAATGTGTGAAATGTCTCCTTTTTGTGATGTTTAGTTTTTGAGATCATTACCTATGCTTAGGAGTTGTAAACTAGTAATGTTTATCATTCCACATAGTCTAAAGAGAAATAGCTTCTCATGAACTATTTGGTTATCCATAAGTGTAGATCTTACAGAAAGAGCAAGATAAATGTTTCATTCTTTCCCTTTACTTGCCAATTTTCAAACTAATCAGATACTCTGATTTCTTCCCCAAAAGATAATTACTGATTTTTTTAAAAAGAAGTATTATTTATGAACTCATGGATTAAAATGTTATAATATATAACATAAGTTAATTCTTTTGATTCTCAAACTATCACATCTTTGACCAGTGGAAGTCTGAGTTGATGGAAGTTCCTGAATCCATTCTGACAAAACCCTAGTGGTCTTTAGTATCTTCCGGTCACTGTTTTTAGACCCTTTTTTTGTGGACAAAGCCAGGAAGCTTGTAAATTTTAAAAATAAAATTCATCATGATCTCATTTGGGTATTTCCTATTAAATTCAGAACTATAGGTTTTAAATGGATCTTATTAACTTTACATTTTCATTTTTGTTCTCTCATGCCAAAAATCTCTGCTCATGAGAATACTAATTCACAAGCTTTACTTAAACTAAGTAGTCTCAGAATAGTGATATCAATATTTCTACCAATGATAAGAAAACAGCCAACAGTTGAAGATTCTTACAAAGTTTTCTGACCTTTAGCATATGACCCACTAGGTATATACAATCCAACTGCTATTTTAAATTTATTTAGAATAATAAATTTCACTTGGAACTGTCACTTTCTGGGTGGCTATACTACCAAGTATATACACATGTAACGAGTCGTTTGTTTCACTGTCTCTCTTCAGGAACTGCTTTATAAAAATTTAAATCTATAAAAATAAGGTATATTCAAACAAACAAGTCCTGCTTTTAACCCTATTATCCCTTTTCCTACCACTCTCCTACAGGTAGCCATTTACCACTTTTTTATGCTTTATCCTTCCATTTTTAGAATTATAAACAACACACATATACACAACTTGTCGCTACTCCTCTTTAAATTAGTAACATAATAAACAACTTTTTCCTACAAACCCTCAACCTTAACCGCCATGGTACCATGATTCTAAGGAACTGACAATGTTCCTTGAATCTGAAAGGATTAAGGATCCTCCAATGCAGAATATGTAATTTTGGAAAACAAAATCTTCAAAAAAATTCAAATGAATACGATATATTAGTATGCATTTTTAGTAAACAGATTTTCAGATTATTAGGAGGAAAATCACAATGTTCATTTACTTTTCCCTTTCATGAATTATAAAATAATGCCTTTAAGATGTTTTCTGGATTTTAACTTCTCTGTGGATAGTAGTCACACCAATTAAACACAATGTAAGAACAGATGTTTGTGGTAGGGAAGTTAAATTGATAACCAGAGAGCAAACGAGTCAATTACCATAAGAAAATAAGCCCTGTAATGGAAGATTATGCATTTCGTTACCGAAGAGATAATTAAGCTTCAAATTCTCATTGACAGTCCCTATCCCTTCTAATGCCATCATCATCACAAGAATAATTTTAATTGCTAAATGCACAAGTAGAATTTAGTAATAAAACACATTATACTTGCAAAATTCTTTTACTAGAAACATCATTTAATTCCATCACTATTATATAATGCTGGAAGGTGCTACCTAATTAAAAAAGAAAACAATATAGGGCCAACACCAATGTTTCAAGGTTACAAGGTTATTTTACTGTTATTTGGAAGATAACATTTGTTGTGTATATTTGCTCTGAATTGTTGTACTTCCTAATTGCTTGATTTTAAAGGTTTAAGCATCTAAATTCTTAAAAAGCTCTAAGTACAGAAATAAAGCAATTTCTTCCATTCATGTTAAATTATACACTTGATTTTCTTAAGCAGCTTTTCAATAATTCACAAAATTACATACATGTAAGTCCTTAAAAAAAACACCAAATAAATAAAAACCAAGAATTCTCTTCAGGGATGTTGTTGACAGTCTAATCACAAGTTAGCTTTCAGCATGGGTTTAAGTAGCAAAGCAAAAAAACACTAGAACTCTCCATTTCTTAAGAAAACTTCTCCTTCTAATGATGGTGGAATGGTTTTCTTTAATCTCCAGGAGAAATAGGTGAAATGATAGCTATGAGGTAACATTATGACAAAGTTGCTACATGACCCTGAAATGATTTTCTACCCTCTCATGCCCAGCACCAATCTCAATGCTTTTCCTTAAAGCTACCCCTTAACTTTGCTAACAGGTACTCATCCTTCAAACCTGAACCAAGACCTTTCTTTAAAGAAGTGTTTCCTCATCTAAAGCTTCCTTAAGAAGTTTTCCTTTTTCAACTCTCCTGCACTACTATGGGAGTGCAAAATGGTCCAACCACTATGGAAAGCTGTGTGGAGATTTCTTGACATACTAAAGATAATGCTTCCATCCAGCAACTCCACTCCTAGGTATTTACCCAAAGGACACAGAATCATTAATTCAAAAGGACACCTGCACCCCTATGTTTATAGCAGCACTATTTACAATAGCTAAGCTTTGGAAACAACCCAAATGCCCAAAAATAGATGACTGGATCAAGAAGATGTGGTATATATACACACAATGGAATATTACTAAGCAATCAAAAAAGATAAACTCATGCAATTTGTAGCAACATGGATGGAGCTGGAAGGGATCATGCTCAGCAAAATAAGCCAGAAAGAACAAGAAAAATACCGGATGGTCTCACTCATAGCAGGAATTTAGAAAGCCTAAATAAGGGACCAGGAGAAAGACTAATTATAATAAAGTAAAAATCAAAATCAACAAGCAACTATAGACCAGACACACACTACAGTGGGGGGCGGGGGGAGGAGAAGAGGGATTGGGGTCAGAAAAAGGGGGTGGGAATTGCATGGGAAATATAACTAAAATGAAAATGCATACATTATGCAAAAATGAAAAATGATGTAAGAATTATATAAAATAAAATAATTCATAAAAAAAAGAAGTTTTCCTTTTTCTTCTATCCGTTCCCCAAGCCTATGTGCCACTGAAACCATAGCGGACTAAACTGTAATAAGTGCTGGATGCATACCTGTTAGATAAGTGCTTACTTGAATTCTTCTAAAAATTCCATTAACCAATACCCTCAGAGAATTAGAGATATCATAGAGCTCACAAACCAAAATAGTTATTATCTGCTCCTTTAAGAAAAAGCTTGCTGACTCCGCTCTAAAATCTTTTCATGCCTCCTAACAGAAAAAAACATGCCAAAATAGAATGGTAATATTTCATTTTTAAAATGAATGTGTTTATGAAATAGCTTAAAATACACATAAAATAAAAGGTTAACAGCTATGCTCTTTCTGGGTGTTGAAATTATAGGTGACTTCTACTTTTCTTTTCTATACATTCTAATTCTCCTTTGTTTTTGTGGGGAGAACATAAAATATCAATTGTTCTTATAATCTAAAAAACCAATAACATTATTTTTGTAGTATCAATTAACAGTTCTTAAATGAATGCAGTCCCCTGAACAACAATCCAATCATCAAAACCAGTAAATGATAATTAAACATCTTCTGAATTCCTTATCTACAAAGAGGAAAAGCACGTTTTAAAAGATGTTATTATCAAATTGCTACCAGCATGCTAATTTTTCACTCCTAAACTACCACACACGAAAATTTTTCAAGTTGGCCTAGCTGAGAAAAATCTTTATATATTTTTCCCATATGCAAATTAATGCATATATATTTGAAAATACACAAAGCCCTGATAATGAGCATTTTAGCTCTTAGTTGAAGTCTAATATAATAAATCACCAAATTTGCTGGTCAATACACGATTCAACAGTTTACTACAAAGCATAGTATCTGTTCTTCAAACTGTTGACTCCTGGTGTACCAAGAGTAGACCAGTGGACATAGTCAATTTGGTGCAGGCAGTGAAGAAGTACTTTGTAGAATTTAAAGATAAAAATGAAACTGACTAAAAATTAGTCTACTTTATTTCACCATATGCCAGCAATAAACAATGTCAGCAAATAACAATTTCAGTAATAAAAAACCTCCTCCGATCCAGAGAAGATTACTGCTAGCCCCGCCCCCACCCCCATCAGTTAACCTACTGATGTTTCATAAAATCCATTTTTAAATACAAGAACAGGGCCTCCCCGGTGGCGCAGCGGTTGAGCGCTGGGTTGTGAAGCTGCCCACAGCCTCTGCAGAGCCAGTTCGATCCCCGGCTGCTCCCTGGCCACCGGAGGAGGGTCCCACATGGAGTGCAGACCTCACCTGCCGCCCGCTGCTCCCCTCAGCAGTGTACTTCGGTCCTTCTGCCTGCTCTGCTCCCCGCTCTGGCTCTGGTGAATTCTCTCACCCTCCCATGCTTCTGACTGTACCAAGTGCTTATATAAATAAATAAATAAAATCTTAAAAAAAATCACTAATAATCACTAATAAGCTAAGATATAAAAAAAAGTTTAATAAATAAATAAATAAATAAATACAAGAACAGTAAGATATAGGATGGATAGAAAGTAGTGCATCTCATGTAGTATGGGGAGGTACTACTTTGTAAATCTTGTTTCCAAACAGATATAAACGTATATTGGATGATAATACAGAATGTATTTCTTACTATTATTGAAACAAAAAAAATCAAATACTTGGGACTAAACCTAACAAAAGAGGTAAAGGACCTATAGAAAGAAAACTATAAAACACTGTTAAAAGAAATAGAAGAAGACACAAAGAAATGGAAAGACAGCCCCTGCTCATGGATTGGAAGAATTAACATTATTATCAAAATGACCATCCTACCAAAAGCAATTTATAGATTCAATGCTATTCCAATAAAAATTTCAACAACATTCTTCAAAGAAATGGAACAAATATTGATGAAATTCACATGGAGCCACCAAAAACCCCAAATAGCCAAGCTCTCCTGAAAAAACAAGAAGGGAATGGAGGCATCACACTCTCAGACTTCTAACTATATTACAATGCCATAACAATCAAAACTGCATGGTATTGGAACAAGAACAGACACACAGATCAATGGAACCGAATAGAAAACCCAGAAAAAACCCCACAGATTTACTGTCAACTAATCTTTGACAAAGGAGCAAAGAATATGCAATGCAACAAAGAAAGTTTGTGCAATAAATGGTGCTGGGAAAACTGGGTTGCTACATGCAAAAGAATGAAGCTTGATTACTACCTCACACCATGTACAAAAACCAACTCAAAAATGGATTAAAGAACTAGACATAAGACCTGAAACTACAAAATATATAGAAGGAAATATAGGCGAAACACTACATGACATACACCTCAGTAACATCTTTAAAGACTCATCACCCAAAGAAGTGATAGTGAAGGCAAAGATAAACAGCTGGGACTACATCAAATTAAAGAGCAAAAGAGCAAGAGAGACAGTAACCAAAGTACAGCAAAAGAGACAGTAACCAAAACAAACAGACACCCCACCAACTGGGAGAAAATATTCGCACACAACACTAATGAAAAAGGACTGATCACAAAAATCTACAGAGAGCTGAGGAGTCTGAACAAAAACAAAGTAAATAATCCAGTCAAAAAATGGGCAGAAGAGCTAAAAAGGAACTTCTCTGAAGAGGAAATGTGAATGGCCAACAGGCATACGAAAAAATGTTCAGCATCACTTGCAATCAGGGATGTAAATCAAAACTACGAGATACCATCTTACACCAGTGAGAATGGCACATATTAAAAAAATTAGCAACAACAGATATTGGCAAGGATGGGGAGAAAAAAGAACTCCCCTGCACTGCTGGTGGGAGTGTAAACTGCTCCAACCACTATGGAAAGCTGTGTGGAAAGTCCTCAACCTACTAACGATGGAGCTTCCATATGACCCAGCAATTCCACTCCTAGGTATTTACCCAAAGGACACAGAATCATTAATTCAAAAGGGCACCTATGTTTATAGCAGCACTATTTACAATAGCTAAGCTATGGAAACAATCCAAATGCCCAAAAATAGATGACTGGATCAAGAAGATGTGGTACATATACACCATGGAATATTACTCAGCAATCAAAAAAGATAAACACATGCAATTTGCAGCAACATGGATGGAGCTGGAAGGGATCATGCTCAGCAAAATAAGCCAGAAAGAACAAGAAAAATACCAGATGGTCTCACTCATAGCAGGAATTTAGAAAACCTAAATAAGGGACCAGGAGAAAGACTAATTATAATAAAGTAAAAATCAAAATCAACAAGCAACTATAAACCAGAGATATACTATGGGGCGAGGTAGGAGGGATTATGGTCAAAATAGGGGAGTGGAAATTGTATGGGCACTATAAACAAGATGAAAAAGCATACATTGTGCAAAAAAAGAAAAATGATGTAAAAAATATATAAAATATTAAAAAAAATTAAAAAATGGCAAGAAAACCCTCCTTAGCTTCTTCAAACTTAAAAAATTAAATAAATAAATAAATAAATAAATAAAGTGCTTAATGAAAAAGACTTCCAGGCTAGAATTCTTTACAGGCAAAACTAGCATTCAAGATGGAAGAGTAAGGAGCTTCACTGAAATGCAAAAATCTAAAAAAATTGGTCAATAAGAAACTGCATATGAATGAAATCCTAAAGAGGTTATTGTAAAGCAACAGAACAACAAATATCAAGGCAACAGACACTTAAATCACTTAACATGGAGGAGCAAGAGGAAAGTAACAATGTGACCCATCAGAACCAGAGACCAAACCATCCAATGGGTCACACAAGTAGCTGTCATATACCAACCTTGGTAGAATTCTAAATAAATAAATAAGGCACAGACAGTGGAATACAAACCTAACAGGAATCACTCAAAAAATAAGACAAGATAAATGAAAGCAAAAACAAGACAAAAGCAAAACAAGAAAATGTGTACTTACACTATGGGAAAGTGGGTTTGGGGTCAAAATAAGGGTTTGCAATTGTATGGGGAATATAAAAATAAAATTAAAAAAAAAAGAAAATGTGTACTTATGTCTCAAAAATCACCTTAAATGTAAATGGCCTGCCCTCACCAGTCAGAAGTTGAACAGTGGTTAAATGGATTTTGAAACAAAGTTGAACCTTCTGCTATTTATAAGAAACTCCCTTACGAACAAGCACAGACTTACAGGCTGGTAGACAGTTACACAAGCTAGTGGCAACTAAAACAAAATCAGGAACATCTACATTTAAATCTGGTAAAATGGACTTCCAATTAAGAAAGACAAAAATATGATAGAGAAGGACACTCTACTATGATTAAGGGTCTAATACAACAAGAAATGGCACTCATAAGTATATATGCACCAAATAATGGAGCACTAAGACATATAAAACAATAACAGAACATAAGAGATACTGATAACAACACAGTAATACTAGGGGACCTTAATATCCCACTTAACAGCAACAGACAGATCACAAGTCAAAGCACAAAAAACGCTTTCAATGAGGAGCAAGACCAAACAGATCTAATCGATACCTACAGAACATTCCTCCCAAAAACCTCCTCACACTTTTTTTTAAAGTATACAAGGCACATTTCCAAAAATAGACCATATCTTGATACATATGTCAATTGTCAATATAACTACAAAGATCAAAATTATATCTATTACTTTCTCTGACCATGTCATAAAATTAGAAATCAACTACAAGGGAAAAAAAAAGGAAAAAATAATATGAATACATGGACACTAAACAACACGCTGTTTAACTGCAATTGGAAAAAGAAGACATCAAAGCAAAAATTAAAAAATACCTTGAGTGGAACAAAAATGATGATACACATTGCCATATTCTATGGGATGCAGCAAAAACAGTCCAAAGAGGTAAGATAACTGTAATATAGTTCCATCGGTGAGAGAGGGGTACTGAAATCTCCTACATAAATGTGTTTTTTTCCAATATTGTTTTCAGAGTAGTTGCCCAATATATTGGTAGTTGCTCAATATATTGTGGTGCTCCTTTATTTGGCACATATGTACATGGAGATTAAAAATGGATCTTTCATAAGACCCAGTAATTCTACTCTTGGGCATCTACCCCCCAAAAGTAAAAAATACTAATTTGAAAGGAAAATTACACTGGCATGCTTATTAAAGTACTACTCACTACAGCTAAATTATGAAAACAACCTAAGTGCCTCAAAACAGGCAAGTGGATCGAGAAGATATGGTATATACATATACAATGGAATATTATTCAATTCAAAAGCAATACTCATACCATGAGCAGCAATACAGATGGATCTGAAGGGATAATGCTAAGTGAAATAAGTCAGAAGGAGAAAGGTTAATACTGGATGGTGTCACTAATAGGTGGAATATAAACTAAAATAAGAGTAAGATAAATACAAGCTTAAAAACTAACCCCTGAAAGCTGACTACAGAAGTGAAGCACCAAGATGCGAGGAGGTGAAGAAGGGCAAAGGAAGCACAATGAACTACAGAGCTGGATGGGTACTCTGGTGTTGGTGTACTATGGTGGTAATACCTAATGGGATATCCAAATATTACCTCAATTATAAATAAATAAATGAAACATTCAGTCATGCTAAAAAGAAAAGATCAGGAACAAGACAAGAATGTCCACTGTCACTATTCCTGTTTAACTTAGTACTGGAGGTTTTGATCAGTTATCAGACAGATATAGGAAATAAAGGAAATCTAAGTCAAAAAAGAAGTGATGCTACCACTATTTGCAGACAATACAATGTTTTATATAGAAAATCCTAAAGACTCCACTAAACAATTAGAAACAATAAATATAGCAAAATAGCAGGCTACAAAAATCCATAGCCTTTTTATGACACAAAAGAAATTAAGACAATAACTTTATAATTGCCCTAATACAATTGTTGTTGTAGTATGTAAATAAAGACTGCTAAGTGTTCACTAACATTTTGTCTAGTATGTTTTCCTTGACAAGCAGGAGTCAACAAGCATAGACTAATGTGTCTAAGAAGCCAGATAGGGTAAAGAGTGTCATGTGAACAGCTTAGCTCATGGGCCACAAAACATGGAAACAAGAGTTAGCGTAAGACAAAACCAAAAGAGAAAGTGATGTCAGTCTGAATGATCCAAAGCAGCAGCAAAAAAAAAAAAAAAAAAAAAAAAAAAAAACAAAGAAAGTAGAAAGAACTGAAGAGGGCTTAGCAGGGAGTCTTTGAATGACAGGGACATTAGGTGAGGCACAACTACTAACTGCCTATAATGTGCCAGAGATTGTATCAGGTATCATCCTTACACCATCACAACAATGAAGGCATTCTCATCTTCATTTTACAAATAAGAGGAATGAAACTCTAGTAAAGGATTCATTTGCCAAGAACACAAAGCCAGAGACTGGAAATGTGAAGCATGTCTCCAAAAACATCTTTTTTATCATGTTATATTCCTTTTATATTAAGCATTGTTGATTTCTTAAGTGATTTTACAGAAATCAGGGAACTATTTCTATATCATGATTCCCATTTGTTCCATAAAGCTTCTTCTTGACTAGGGTTATTTGGTAATAACATAAAATCGCAATAGAGTTGAGTTCTTCTCATGCTGTATTTGACTAATGCAAAAACAGCAAATAGGAAGAATCTTCAGGCATGTGAATGGGTCTTCTATTATGCAATGTTTTCATCATCATAAGCCACACACCTGCATTTGTATTCCACATAAACCCAAATTCTAACTTTATATCATATTCCCACCTTTTTTAGAATACCTGCAGGTTCTCTCCTAAGATGGTTAGTTACCATGTAAGGCTATTGTAGTTCAGAATAAATTTACATAACTACCAGAAATTATTTCAGTTTGTAAAATATGGGATTTATCTGAAAGCTAACATGACCACTGATGCAATAAAAGTCTATGAACTGCAAAGCAATCCAAAATGATTCAGGTCCCAGTTGGTTTATAAAACAATTGTAAAAATTTTTATAGTTTATAGCAATGACTTCAAAATTAGAAAGTTTATAAAGTGAAATTTTGAAATCTACTGGATACAAATAACATCCTATAAAAATGTTCCAACAGATTATCATTTGTTGTCAAATATGTAACACCAGGTTCTACAATAGGTATAAAAGATCTAAAAGTTGACAAGATCCAGCTCTATCCTCAAGGAACTCAATCTGATAAGAGAAAAAAACAAACTGCAAAACCATTTAACCCAATAGGTAAAAAAAGAAAGGTATGTAATAAAGTATATCAGCAAAATTAAAGAGAAACTAATGCATGGAGAGAATGGGTACAAATGTTAAGAAGTACAGAGAAGTCAGAGTTTCAGCGACTTCTGAGGAAAGCCATATGAGAGGCTAGAAAGAGGAACAGTCTTAGGCAGAAGGAACAGTACAAACCCAAGAACTGCACTGGTGGTTAGCTACTGCCCTTAACCAAAAGTTTATTTAATTAACCCTTATAACAACTCCTTTAATTGATAAAAGAAACTAAGACACAGGTAAGTTTAAAAATTTGATCAGGGGCCTCTACAGTGGTGCAACGGGTTGAGTACAGCACTGTGAAGCTGTCTGCAGCCTCTGCAGCGCAGGTTCGATTCCCAGCTGGCCAGGGAGATTCCCACATGGCTCGGGAGATTCCCATAAAGCACCCTCAGCAGTGCTTTTAGTCTGTCTGCCTGTTCTGCTCCCCATTCTGTCTCTGGTGAATCCTCTCACCCTCCCACACCTCTGGCCTGCACCCCAGCACTTGTACAAATAAAATAAATAAATAAATAAAAATTTGACCATGTTAATATAGCTTAAGAGGGAACGAGGGAGGGGAGATGAGAGGGTTGTGGCAATGAAGCTATGGTGGAGGGGGTGTGAAACACATTCACATATGTAAATGTACTCATTACTCACTACAAATCAATAAAATCTGAGGAGGAAAAAGACATTAAAGCAAAATCAAAATGAAAATGTAGTAAGATTTGCATTTATAGATTTAATTTTTTTTAAAAAAGGTAGAGTGAGATTTCATAGAAATAATAAAGCAATGTTTATAATCATACATGCAAATGAATGAAGGTGGCAATGATGACCTCACTTATATAAATTAGGGTAATAGCCTCATCTTCCTAAGAATAATCTTTTAGATTTTAACTCCCGATTTCTTTTACATTAGAAGTCCATGGAAAACAAAGTACAAAGGAAAACATGAGTAATAAAGTAGCCACAAACATTAAATCATTATAGCTGTTGGATTTCAGACTTGAATACATTTCATTCATTCAGTAGTTATTACTAATATACTATGATAAAAATAATTAAGACCAGTTACTGTTGATAAGGACCTCAGTCAAAGAGTAATGGGAAAAAGCATACAAACAAATCAGTGAGAAACACTACTGATGAAAACAGAACTATTTCAAGAACACCTGAGAGTAGACAGTTAAGAAGAGCTTCACAGAAGGGTCAGGTCAACTAATAAATTTTAGCTGAGGGTGAGAGGGTATAAAGGGGCTAAAGGTATCAAACAGTACAGTATGTTCAGGAAACTATATGCAGCTTGATAAAGATGACTCCATCTGCATCCCAGGTTTAACTTGAGGAATGTCAAAAGTTTGTTTAATTAATCCTTAAAACAACTCCTAAAACTGATAAAAGAAACTAAGACATGACAGAAATGAGACTGGAACCCAGGTATGCAGGGTTCAAAGACTACTCTATACCTCTCTGCAGTAACATCTAGGTTAGCACTAAAAAAAAAACCACCAACTTCATATGAAGGGTCTGGCTCAGTTTTGTACATATGCCATAATGAGCTGCTTTTTATCCTAACCCAAGAGAACTGAGAAATCTAATCAATGACAGCAAAATATTGTAACTAAGAACTGACATCATGACGACTGGCAGAAAAAGGAGATCAATGTCTTAATGTGGATAAAGATCAGACAGCGCAAAAGAGCAAGGAAAGTAGAGTGACATTAGGCTGTGGTTTCAGAGAAAGATGGTGAGATTTAAAACTCAAGTGGTAGATTTTTTTTAAGTACTGACAAAGTTTTGGAGGTGGCCAGTCTAGAATTTATCAAGTTGTCCCACAAAGTTATAAATGGAAAATTTTCTTTTTGTAGGGAGGAGAGTTGTGTATCACAGACTATTATGAATGTTCTAAAAGAAAAGGGAAATTTCCTATTAAAAAACAACTCATGACCCATTTTAAGTGTTAATGACAATCTGAGATGACAGGAAATACATAATGGGCTAATTCACGTCACAGCATGTGGAGAAATCCCAGGAGTTAATAATAAAACAATAAATTTCAAATATTTAGCAGATGAAGAATGAACTTACAACCTTTTCTGCATTAACACTCACTATGGCATTTCCTGTAGCTGTAACTCATTAAAAAACATAAGTCAGATAGGTATGACTATATATATTTTTATATAGTATATTCTTTATCTCAATATATATAAAAACTATACATGTATGTTTTACTACATATAAAACACTATATACACTATGTATAAAACTCTACACACACACACACCCCTACCCAACTTTCTCACAAACTATTTTCCCCACACAAAAACACTTTGTTATGGGACAAGGTTCAAAACAAAATTTTCCAAATGTCTTTGTAGATAATGGCTTCTTATCAGTAAATAAAAGAGAACTCACATGACACACATTAATATTTCAGCTTGAATTATTGTAACTACCGCCCAAGTTAAGAAATGGAATATTAACACAGTAGTTCTGTAAAACATCAGTCACTGCTCTGCCCAGATGCAAAAGTAATCACTATTCTGCTTTCTACCAATAAAACCACTGAACAGTTTTGTCTGACTTTAATCTTTATAAAATTAGAGTCAAACAGTACATATTCTTTTGTGCTTGATCTGTTTCAATTGTACTTATGAGATTTATTCATTTTGTTGGATGCAATAGTGGCCTATTAATTTTCAAGCTGATAGTATGCCATCACATGATTATTTGTCTATTCTACAGTTGATGGATGCCTAAATTGGTGCCAGTTTTGATTTTCTGAATATAAAGCTAGTGAAAATTTTATTGTATTTGCTTTTTTTTTTGCATAGAACTGGAATGTAAGCCAGAGGTGCCATGGGTGAGTCACCAAAGACAGAGTGGGGAGCAGAACAGGCAGATTTACTGTAATACACTGTTGAGGGGAGCAGTGGGCAAGACAGGTCTGCTGCGCCATATGTGGGTTAGCTCCCTGGCCAGGGATGGAATTCAGGCGTTATAGCAGTGATAGCGCTGAGACTTAACCCCAAGGTCACTAGAGAGGCCCAGTGCTTGCTTCTTTTTTTTTCCCCAAAGATTTATTTATTTGTTTGTTTGTTTATACAAGCACTGGGTATAGTCAGAAGCGCGGGAGGGCGAGAGAACTCACCGGAGCCAAAGCAGGGAGCAGAGCAGGCAGAAGGACTGAAGTACACTGCTGAGGGGAGCAGCGGGCGGCAGGAGAGGTCTGCGCACCATGTGGGACCCTCCTCCGGTGGCCAGGGAGCAGCCGGGGATCGAACTGGCGCTGCAGTGGCTGCGGGCAGCCTCGCAACCCAGCGCTCAACCGCTGCGCCACCGGGGAGGCCCCCAGTGCTTGCTTCTTGATGCATATATTTATACATTTGTGATGAGTATACATACAGGAATATTGTATGTTTTACCATAAGATGTGTTTGTGTGTCATTTTTGTACATTCTACCAAATAGTGCTCTAAAGTTATTCCATCAATGCAAATACTTGTCCCCAGTATTCTTCATGCTAACCAATATCTGGTATTGTTAGTGTCTTCAATTTTAGCCATTGTGGTGAATGGAGTACAGTGGTATCTCATTGTAGTTTTTATTTGAATTTCTCTGAAAAGTAATGATGACAACTACTTACTCAAATAGTCACCTGGAGACCTATGGAATAACTGTTCAAATCTTTTGTCTACTTTCTACTAGTTTATCTGTCTTAGGTTACCTCACTGAGCTATAGGAGTTCTTTATAGAACAGTTTACATGAGGAGTGTAATTCTTTCTGAAAAGGACCGAATAGTAAATATTTTAGGCTTTGTGAATTATGTGGTCTCTGTCACAACTAATCAATTCCTGTGCTGTAGCATAAAAGCAGTCATAAATGAATACATACACAATACATAGATGAATATATATGGCTGTGTACCAATAAAATGTTATGAATGATAACAAAAAACAATTTCACAAAATTTTCATGTGTCACTAAATATTATTCCTCTGATATTTTTAATCATTTGAAACTACATTAAGTATTTAGATCTTTTTTTTTTTTTTAAAGATTTATTTATTTATTTATTTATACAAGCACTGGGGCACAGTCAGAAGCGTGGGAGGGTGAGAGAATTCACCAGAGCCAGAGCGGGGAGCAGAGCAGGCAGAAGGACCGAAGTACACTGCTGAGGGGAGCAGCGGGCGGCAGGAGAGGTCTGCATGCCATGTGGGACCCTCCTCAGGTGGCCAGGGAGCAGCCGGGGATCGAACCGGCGCCGCAGAGGCCGCGGGCAGCCTCGCAACCCAGCGCTCAACCGCTGCGCCACCGGGGAAGCCCATGAAACTACATTAAGTATTTTTAGTTCACAGGCTATACAAAAAACAGTCAGATTTGGACCACAATCTATAGATACAGATTCTTCTATTATTCCCTACAATGATTATAGAACACGTCCTATTTTAAATTATTTTCTATTAATTATTACAGATGAAAAATATTACTATCTTGGTAATAAGGAAGTACTCTATGTCAAACTTGCCAAATGGTGTTTTTTGATGTGATCAAAAAAAATCATATATTATTTTGTTGATTCTGTTGGTGATTTCAGGAAGACAATAAAATCATGTGCTGACAGAACTCTCTTCTTCCAATCTCAGCACTATTCTTTTTTTCTTTATATAACTAATAGGACTATGTTAAGTATTAGTATCTCTGACCAGAGATAACTGTGGTCAACCTAAACATTTCTGTCTGTATATATACATATGGGTTGGTGTTTTTTTAAATCCATTTTGCTGGTTTCTTTTGATGAGTTTGACCCATTTATATTATTTTAATAGCTATTACACTGGAAGTTATTTCTGCACTCTATTCAGTTTGTTTTTACAAATGTGTTTTTCCCACTCAGTTTGTGTAGCTAATGTAGTTTTCTTCCACTGTTTAGTTATAAGTATATCCTATTTTGTTCTATGGTGATTATCCTTAAGTTCCAAACTCATATTTGATATCTTAATATTTATGTCTTAGGCACATCTATGTACCTATCTGAAGATACATAATGTTCCTATCACTGTCTTTCCCTAACAACACACATACTTCCATCTACTCCTACTTGATATTATCAACAATTTTAGTTATAGGTTATCTTTCATGTGCTTTTGCTTTTTCTTTCCTTGGTCCCAGTCTTTTTTAAAACAACAACAATGAACTTTGCCAAGCTACTACTGTTATATAGCAAACCACTCTAGAACTCAGCAGCATAAAATAACCATCATTTTCTTATGCTCACAGACCCTTCAGATCAGGAATTAGGACAGAGAACAGCAGGGATAACCATCTCTACAGAGTCAAAGAAGACTTGAATGTTTGTGGTGACTGAGACAAGTGGGAGCTGAAATCACCTGCAGACTTGATTCACACATCTGATCTCTGGGTTAGAGACTTACAAGTTAATCTTGGCTAGAGGTGCCTACTAGAACACCTACAATGACATTCATTGTGACTTGAGATTTTTTTTATTATTTATTTTATTTTATATAATTCTTGTGACTTGATAGTCTTACAGCATAGCATCTGGGTTCTGAGGAGAGCCCAAGAGGCAAGTGCATGGGGATTAAGAATTCCAAGAGAACCAGTAAGAGTTTGCATGGCTCTTTATAAGCTTCAGAAGTCATGTGACATCACTGCTGTCATACTCTTGATTCAAGTACTAAGCTCAGCCACATTCAAGGACTTCATCTTATTCATTAAGAGGATTGTTGAAGAATTTGGGGGCATTCTCAGAGTTCCTCACCATTACCAATGAGGATTGAATGTATTATAAATATCTTTTATAGTATTTCCTGACTGTGTCTCTTCTTATTTGAGTATTCCCTAAGTGTTTTTAGCGTGTATCTTGTGTAGCAAAACTTCTGAGATCTTATAAGGTGAGAATTTTTTTTTTTTATACAAGCACTGAGTACAGTCAGAAGTGCTCTCACCAGAGCCAGAGCGGGGAACAAAACAGGCAGACTGACAAAATGCACTGCTGAGGGGGAGCAGCAGGCGCAGCAGGAGAGATCTGTCGCGCCATGTAGGACCCTTGCTGGCAGCCGGGGATCGAACCAGTGCTGCAGAGGCATGGGTAGCTTTGCAGCCCAGCACTCAACCGCTGCACCACCAGGGGAGGCCCAAGGTGAGAATTTTGATTATACCTCACATTTGGGATATGTATAAATTCCATGTGGATTTAATGGTTTATTCCTTTAACATTTTTAAAACATTACTCTGCTTATCCTCTTGATATCTTGTTGATTCTCAAAATCAACAAGAATTAGGTACAACCTAATTAGGTTGCTCATTTGTAGGTGATAGATTCTGTCATTGAAAAGCTTTTAGAAGTATTTGGTCTTTGCTATTATGTTACTGCAAATGGTTCACTGGCAAACTGTCCCTTCTCTCCCACATTTAGCAATCTTAAATTCTTTCAGTCTAAAGTTTTCCATGAGTCCTTCATTTGAGAAATCATCTTAATTGTTTCTACAAATATTTCTTCTTCCCCTTTTATTCCTCCCCTACTATTCCAATTTGTCTAGATAGAAGTCCTTCTACATCTAACTTCATAGGCTTGCTTTTTATTCTGTGTTCTCCCTATCACTTAATGCTGCATTCTCAGAGAGCTCCTCAATGTCATGTTCCACCTCATGATTTTGCTCATCAGCTATATACCACCTTTGACTATCATCCAATCTACTTTATTCTTTATTTTCACTGTATTTTAATACCTAATTTTTCAGTCTTTATGCTCTTGTTCTCACATCATATAACTAATATCTTCTTATCACTATAAATATATTTATTGTACCATTTTTAATTCTTGATCAATCTTTTCATATAATACTGCATCAGATGATATATTTTATTCACTTATCTTTCTCTGAGAATTATGGTACTATTCATTCCCATGACTAGTTTGGCTATAAACTTATATTTTTCCAGGGTACCAGTCACTCTTCTCTGGTAATAAATATGGTGTCAGGGCTAAAGACCAGACCCTAATTGATAAACTTAAGGGAAGGATGAACCCCAGAACAAAGAGTCCCAGGAATTTGGAACAACTGTTGTTTGTTCCAATTTGCTGGCCATCCCATGGACAACAACTCTGGTTAGAGTTTCACAATGAAATATTTAAGGAGAAACAGCACTGGGCCCTTAAGTGTTCCTTGCTTGAAATCTACCAATTTGGGAATTTGGAGGGATGGGAGAAGAGGTTGAAAGTGACCCCTTAAGGGTAGTCAGTCAGGCTACAGCAATTCTTATCAGTGCCACCAGAGCACCAGCAGACCTTTTGAACATGGAGGTCTGCACGGCTTCCTTCAATAAGGAAGAGACAGGCAAACAGTCTCAAGGCAACCCAGTGATGAACAATAGAAGTTAACAGCCATCCTTCGATCCATTTTCTCACTGTAACCTCTGGTAGTCCTTAGTTGTAGACTGCAGCTATGTACACCTCATCATACCTTATTAATCAACAAATCCAGGTTGAAGAGAACCTTCAGTTTCCATGTATTTCCTGCTCACTGCTTTAGATCTTGGGCAAGGAAGTCAACAGCTTGGACTAGCTTGACAGGAAACGGAAACCAGCCTATAAACTATTTTATCAATAGCGTAGAACTTTTGCTTAATTTCAACCACTCATAATCCATTTCAGAAATGTGAGGCAAATGGATGAATGCAAACTTAATATTTAATAATAGAATACCTTAGCACCAAAAAAAGCTATACCCTAGAGCATCAAGAGTTTGCAGAGTTGGGCCTCCCCTGGTGGCGCAGCGGTTGAGCGCTGGGCTGCGAAGCTACCCACTGCCTCTGCAGCGCTGGTTCGATTCCCGGCCCCTGGCGAGGGTCCCACATGGCACGCAGACCTCTCCTGCAGGGTCCACTGCTCCCCTCAGCAGTGTATTTTGTCAGTGTGCGTGTTCTGTTCCTCGCTCTGACTCTGGTGAATTCTCTCACCCTCCCATGCTTCTGACTGTACCCAGTGCTTGTATAAATAAATAAATAAATCTTCAAAAAAAAAAAAGTTTGGAGAATAACAAGTACTCCCTTCTTAATTCTCTCATGGATATTCATAACATGTTCAGCTTCATACTTCCAAAAACGTATTTTAATTTTTCTAACTCTTCATCAACCACAGATTGTGTGAAATTAAAAAAATAAAACCCTCTATAGTTGCTATGCTACCCAAGATTGTTGACCTCTCGGTGTCATTAGTGCCACGATTTCATACTTCTCTACTGAGAATCAAAGACCATGGCAGGAACCCTCAAACATACATACACAACTATTAGCCTCAAGCCAATTGAAACTATTAGAGAAGTTAGAAGGTGGGACACTATCTCAGTAGTAGGCAAGAAACAAAGGAAACCTACCCTAGAACTTTAAACACCCTCCCCAAGTAAGAGTTGGTGAACAGTTGATAAGATTTGGTTAGTAAATTAATTTAGTTGTTTGCTATAGTAAGGTTATCAAAAAAAAAAAACCCAATACAAACCTTAAATTTCACTGAAAACTATAATATCTAGTACTAAAGATACAGTGAGATCATATCAGTAATTACTTTCAGTTCTAAGTACCATGCCACACTCTCTTGAAGTCAAAAACCTTTTTAATTTTTGCCAGCAGAGTGGCTGCTGAAAATGGTATCTTTTAAATTTGTATTTCTCTGAGTACTAGTAAGGTAGATTACCTACTGATGAAAAAATGAAACTATCTAATAAGCTGTGAATTGCCTGTTCCTACTTTTTACTCAATTTTCCTATCAAAACTCTGTTTCCGAAAGCTCTCTGTATTTTAAGGATTCATTAAATGTGTAAGAAATATTTTCTCCCAAACTATGGATTGCATTTAGTGCCTATTTACATGTTTCTTGTTTTCCTATATTTTTTTAAAATGTGTATGTCATTAAATTTTGCTGGTGTTTGTGCTTGACATGCTACTTTGTTTTTCTGAAGATGGGCTCCTTTCCCAGAGATAATAATATAAATACTATCCCATATATTCTTCAGCTTTTTGCATTTAGACCTTTGGTTTGAAGTAGACAGAGCTCCAACTTTTTATTTTCCCCCAATCAAAAGTCTATTGTATCAATAATATCCTTCATTAATAAATACTTTTTTTCCTCTGACCTGAATCACCACTGTAATAAGATTTCTAAGTTTGTTACTTCTAACAGTTGGATTTCACACCTTCTATTGTATATTCTTGAATCAATACCACAGTGTTTTGATTAGGGAAGGGTTGTGGTCTTATCTGGGTCTCTTCACGCTTCTTTTTTCCTCAGTTTCCAAGGGCATTTTCTTTAGGCACAGATAATAAGATGCAACTGAGAACAAACTGAAGGTGAATGTATTATCTTAAAACTTAAAAAAAAAGTGCACCAGTTCAGTTAGTAGTCTCAAATTCCATACAATGAATAAAAATAAGAGCAGAAAATAAATCATAAAAGCTCTCGTGAAGAAAATACCGTGGAAAAAAGCAGCAACTGGCACATACAGAAGACACTATATGCATCTCATTTGAGGCTAATAACAGGATACTATACAGTGGAAAAATCTGAGGCACAGGGAGGAAAAAGGGAGCATTAGGCCAAGAATTTGATAAATGCAAAAAAAGACGAGAAAATGTCCATCAAGGGGAGGCATAGGTCAAATTATATAGAGTTCATTAACACTTTATATGTCTAATCCCACCTACAAAGAGGTAAAGAATTGATTATTTTACAGTGCTATATCCCAAAGCCAGCCTTATATCTATCCAGCCAAGAACACTGACTGGTTGAGCTCAACTGAAGCAATAGCTATCTAAAATCCAGACTGAGATTTTGATTTTCAGAGATTATGACTCCATCTACATAGTGATAGAGAATATAAATATTTTCAGCTTTTAGCAGCATAGAATCCAAGCAGCCTGCTCCCCAATTCCTGTCAAGAACACATTTGAGTCCTTTAGTGAATACTGCAGTAGGATTGTGGTTACTCTCCCGTTCTGAACCCACAAAATATACTAAAACAACAGCAACAACAAATTTTCATAAAAGATATGAAACAACCAAACCACAGACCATGAGTATTTTCTCAAATACAAATTGGGACAAGCTAATAACGATTATCATAAGCCATTATAGTTTCTGCATATTGAGGCAGCACTGAGTTTCTCTGAAAATAACAGGGGAGGTCTGAAAGATTTTTATTTAAAACCAAGGTAAATGAGAGTGCAAACAAATCATAGGATAGCAAATATTCCTCTGTGGATACAATTTCACATGGAGGAATGGCAAAGGAGATGGGGCTAAAGAAGAGAATATTGTATACATGCCATGTTCAATCTCTCTGACTTCTAAATAAGAGAACCCATAAGGAGAGAAGGTAAGAATATAGAGAAAAGCAAAGAACAACCATTTTTGCTGTAATCAGCATTAGTTGAACAGAAAGAATGAACACCCAATCATCAAAACAGATGTCCAGGTTCCATGGTGAGCCATGGAACACTCCTTCCTGGGTGATCTCACCTGAAAGGGAATACCAGAGCTTACCCAGACACGTGGTTTGGGTCAGAGAACAGAGAAGTTTGTAAGAAAGCATTCTGAAACAAGAAAAGTGAATCGAACCTTCCAAATGCTTTTCCCCACACTACTACTGCAGATAATAACTAACTTTGAGCTCTTACCATATTCTAGTCATTAATCTGGGAGTTTTACCCTTTTAATACTCTTATCAAAACAACACCAGTCAGTTAAGTACTCTGATTATATCCATTACAGAAAAAGAAAATGAGGATCAGATAAGTAAATTTCCTGTAGTTCCACAGTGAGGAATTAAAAGACCAGGAATTTGAACCCTGTCTGGCTTAACCTTAGACCTTTAACTATTATGCTGTATAGCCTCTCCCACAGAAATGTTCAACATTTAAACCCTGAAAGCTCATGTAATTTTTAATTTATACAGGAAATATTTACCTTGTACTGTAAGCTCTGCCTGAGCTTCAATTGTCTCATTTCCATTATCAGCAACACAAAAATAAGTCCCAGCATCATCCTCAGTGATATCACTGATCTCCAGATTATCACCTGCCAGCAATACCAATCGCTCAGAGCTGCATTCAAAAAAAAAAACCAGTGATACATATCAGTACTAGGAAAATAATACCTGAACATGCTTCACAGAAAACAGAGAAAATATTTACAAGAGTATTGTGATTTATATTGCTATGTATGAATTGAGATTAACATAAATTAAATTAATTCCCATTTGTTCTGCTCATAATTTGCATGCATAAATATCATTAATACAACTCAAAATGTTACAATGGAATATGACACTTCTATATTCCAAAAGGGGTATACAAAATTGTAACCAATTCCATTCTCCAGTCCACCCCTGCCTTCCTACTATGCCCAGTTTTTTAGTAAGTTATATAATTTTGAAGTACAGAATCAGAGTTTCCACCAAGCTATGCCACACTGAGATGACTAATAGAGGTCAAGTTCAGAAACAGTGAGTCAAGAGGTCACAATCTTACTGAACATTTTCTGTGGTAGTATGACTAGAAAAGGGAGGAAAAGAGGAAGAGAAGGGAAGGAGGACAGCTGCCAGAGAGCAGCTGCCTGGGAATGGTTATCTGGGCATGAGTCAGTCACCATCATGCCACTATTAGCAAGGATGCTGATACCCAACTCTACAGAGTGATTTAAGTCTATATAAATAAAATACTTGAAAAGAAAATGATCCTATAATGTCAAGGAAGTAATCACAAATCAATATTCTGACCAAATTTTTATTAAGTGAACAAGCTGAGTTAAGTTGTAGAGTTCTAAGCTAAATCAAACATGCAAAGGTAGCAGTCATAAAGTAAGGAAGGCAATTAATTATAGGGACAAGAATTAAAGGTACCACTCCAAAAGTCATGTTCACTGATGATACAAACTAAAAATACAATACCAAATACAATACCAATACAATAGTAAAATACACATTATTTTTGAGATTCTACATCTAAATTGACTTTCATAGGCCATACTTTTCTCTCAAATCTTAACATTGTTAATATTTCCTGTCTATTTATGCTTAACAAAAAAAATGTTTTGTTTATAATTTGGCTTTTCATATAAAATTCCTAGTGTGGGAAAAAAGAAGAAATGACTATTCATTTTGTGTCACATTTATAGGTCTCATCCCTTACATGTGCTTCAGTATTATACATTATAAATCTAGGTTATTAGTCTTCCTAAATCTGATAAACAAGATTAAACTTCTGGAAAAAAACAGAGGAAAACCAGAATCAGGTTTGGTGAGTTCTCTTAAGAAATACCCTGCAAAATTATGAAAAAAATTATCAAGTAGCCTTCCAACTTGAAGCATCTTTCTCATGACCTGAAACCCCAAATTTATGTGAAGAATAGAAAAGTAAGAGAACATATAATGGCATAGAGCAAGAAAGACCACATAGCAGTTATCATAAACTGAAATTTTTTTTTATAATTATTACCTGATTTCCCTCCCCTAAAATATAAACTACCTAAGAATTCTGTTTGGTTGATTATTCCAAGTACCTGAAAGAGTGCCTAACACCATCAGCAATCAATAAATATTTGTTGAATAATTATTAAATAAAGAAATAAGAACCACAAAAATCCTCACTTTGATTTCTTATATAAGAATCTTTTGATTCTGTATCATATATATTCATAATGTCCTTCTATAATGATAAGATAAAGTTTTAAAAATAATCTATTTCAGCTTTTCTACTCCTGAGAAAGATTTTACTTTACAATGTAGCCAAATAAAGTTTCTACTCTAAAAGAACTTGAAATTCCAGTACCCTATTTCAAGTACTGTCTGGTCCTATCTAGAGACATTTTTGGTTGTCAGAACTTGGGAGTGCTATTGGCATCTAAAAGGTAGAGGTCAGGGATGTTAGTAAATATCCTATAATGCACAAAATAATTGTTTGGAAACAAAACATACCTAGCAACCCCCACCATCTCAGTTCTCTTATCACGAGAGAACAGAGAAAGGTAACTTTACATAGGGAGGTGATGAGGGAAATGGGAGGGATGAGAGAACAGTATTGATGTTAACAGAAAAGGCATTTGTGGAAAATGATGAATTTGTGATCACAGAAGGTTGGTTTTCAAAGGGAGAACCAAAAGGATGAATATATTTTCTTTTCTTGTTTGAGTAAAAAAAAAAAACTACTACCAACAAAATGCAGATGAGAGTGAGTGAGACGACTCAGGTTAGTCAGGACCAGAAGGAGCTCAGAAGAACAAACAGAATAATTATCCCTTAATATTTTGAAAGCACATTTTTTCTTTAAACATCCTAATCATGTACAGCATAAAAACATATCTCAAGGATGACAAATAACCATTTTTATATGCTTAAATAAAAATAATCATTTTTTTAATTAATCAGTAGTCCCAACAGGATTAGACCAATAATCCAGCTAAGGATGAGAAAAACTTTTAGGTGGACATTACCTTTCTGTGTCAAGTGCCTCCTCATTTTTCATCCACCTAATGGTTGGAGCAGGAAATCCCGAAGCAACACAAGGCAAAACTGCACTCTGACCAACGACTCTGACTAAGGAAGAAGGCTGTTTCACAAATACCAAATTTAATGTAACTTCAGGATCTAAAAATAAAAAAAATAAAGGTAATAAAGAAAGCACTTTATTATTTTAATGAAAAGGTAGAATAAGTTACGATTCAGTCTCTGTGGTTTCATGTAACAAAATGTCAAGCAAAAGTGACTCAAGAAAATTCCACTTAAATTAGCAAACATTTCTTAAATAACTTGTATGTGCACAGCGTTGTGCTAGGCACTCTCAAGGCTTAAAGATATATAATTTATAATTTTTGACTTAGGGTGCTGATTTGACATAAATTCCCTTCACTTAAAAAAAAAACAGGTTAAAGTAAATGACATACTAGTACAAATTGAGAAAAGACTGAGAAAATTCAGCACCCTTAGTAGCATCTTCTTCTTTCGGAGGGATTTAAGAGGTTTCCTTTCCTTCCTTACATGAGTGTTATTTCCGAAAACCTTGAGTTCTATCTCTATATCCTGCTCATTTAATCTGTTAACCCTCTGAGTTGATAGTGCTGTAACTAGCTGTCATAATGTGTATTTGCTTTATGTAGTTGCCAAATTATTAAAACATATTAAAAGACCACACTCTTATGGGTAGAAGACAGGGTTCTCTACAGGATGGGGTGATATTGCTAGTGCTGACTTTGGAGAAAAGGACAGTTCTCAGGCGAAGAGAGGTGACTCCTGTCCCATTTTCTTAGAAAAAGATGTTCTACAGTTTTAACCAATCAAAGAAAGTTTTACAGTCATGGAACTAAGTAAACATTGCCTAATAAATCAGTGAAAACTCACTTCACTGAATTTGCCTTTGACAGTCAACAACTGAAAGACAGTGTCAGATTTTAAGCACCAGCCATCCAGTGGCAGAATCACTTGCTTCCAAGGCTGTTACTAATTGCTCTCATCTCTGCAGCCAGCCATAAAACATGCTTCTATGACTAACATCAACCCATCCAGAACAGTGTCCTCCCCAAAATTCTACAGATCAGAAATTTGCATTATTCAGGAAGACTATGCTTGACAAGTATAGGTCTCCTTTACTTCAGTAAACTAATTATTTAGTACTTATGTTTCAGCTACTGAGTGGTGAATCATCCTTCGACACTAAGAATCTTCTTTCCCTGGACTCAGTTCTAAGAATTTGCTTGAATGTTACTCTAGGTAGAAAAGAAATATGACTGTTACCATGTAAAAGCAAGTCAGAAAGAGACCAGAACACAGTATGGCAACAGCTCACTCTCAGTTTGAGTTTCTTGTAAAATATAGTTACTAGTAAAATATTGATAAACTCAAACAAATTTGAATAGTAACTGGCTTCTATGTGCCAATAACCATTTTTAGCAGCAGACAAAACTCCCTGCCTTCACTGAGCTTCCATATTAATAGGGGGAGAGAGTCAACACCAAAAGACATAATAGGTCAGATGATGATGTGTTCAAAGTAAAATGAAGGGGGGAGGACAGAGCAGCAAGTGGAAAGGAAGAATATGGTTTTAAATAGTGATCAAAGAAGGCTTCACTGATAAAGTGGTATTTGAGCAGAGAGTTAAGACAGTGAGGCAGACAGTTTCTGAGAGAGATAAAGCCAGGCAGAGAACACAGCAAGTAGAAAGGTCCTAAAGCATGCTTGGGGTATTACAAAAACATAGGTGGTCACAATCACTGAATGAGGATGAATGTGAAATGGAAGAAGTGTGCTGGATGGAGGAGGGAAGTGACACTGAGATTATATAGTCTGACACGTCAAGGACTTTAACACTTACTCTGAGGTGGGAGGTTTTGAGGAAGCACAAGGCATGATGTAATACACATTTTAAGAGACTGTGGCTGCTAACTGAGAATATATTGGCATAGGACTAACAAGGTTAAGGATGATGACCAAGAAAACTGCCTTTTAAAACTCCTCTTCAGAGGAATGCCCTCTCAAGAACTTGTCTCATAGGGCCTCCCTGGTGGCGCAAGGGGTTAAGACACAACCTATGAAGCAGTCTGCAGCCTCTGCAGCATGAGTTCAATCCCTAGCCTACCAGGGAGCAACCCACATGGTGCAGCAGACCTCTCCTATCTCGCCTGCTGCTCCCCTCTGCAGTGTACTTCGGTCAATCTGCCTATTCTGTTCCCCACTCTGTCTCTGGTGAATCCTCTCACCCTGCTCCCCACCTCTGGCCTGTATCCCAGCTCTTGTATGCATAAATAAATCTTAAAAAAAAAAAAAAAGAAACTGTGTCTCCTAACATTCATCTCACTTTGCAACCCAACCCAAAATAGGAACCTGATGTCCTGTATATAAGAACTGCACTCAAACAGCTAAGAATGGTCCAATTATATTCACAAACTCAGATTTGAACTAAGAAATATGGTGAGAATCAGGCACCTAGTAGTAGGAATATTAGTTGAAAGGTCAAGGGAATAATACGAGCTGTAAGTGAGAGGAAGTTATGAAAAAACAAAAGTTACAAAGTGAGGAAAGAGACACAAAACAGATGATGAAGAAAGTAGGCAGTAGACAAGAGAGTATGAACCTATAGAAAGAAGATGAAGAGAAGTTGAATTTACATTAAAATAGGGGGGCATTATAAATATCTCACAATTCCTGCTTACCAGAGCTGCTGTATTAGTAGTTGCCACTCTGCCCATCCTTTAAATGAACTGTCTGATTCTCACAAGTAAAAAAAAAACAAAAAACAAAAAAACCCTAACTTATAATAAGGATCCTACTATAGGAGGTAATAACACCAATAACCAGTATTCTATTGTGGGACAGTAGCAGAAGAGAGACTTGACAAAGGACAAAAAGTTAATGTTTCCAGATATCAAATATAATTTGTTGCTAGATAATTTTTTTTTGTGGGACCCCCACCAGTGGCTGGGGATGGAACCGGCGCTGCAGAGGCTGCAGGCAGCCTCGCAACCCAGTGCTCAACCACTGTGCCACCAGGGGAGCCCCCTGTTGCTGGATAAATTTTTACTGACTGAAGCATTCACTAATTTACTGACATGTTTCCTTCTTTTCCCCATAAGAAACTCCTTATGCTGATATTAATGTCATACCACATATTTAGCAGTGCTTATAAAATTCTAAAAGAACAATTTTTATCCATTAATAGCCATAATACCATTAGTCCTGATAATAAATTAATACCTGGAAGAACTTTTAATTCAGCCTCATCACTATACTTTGGTGGTCCACCACTTTCAACTATGCAGCGATAAAGTCCCTCATCTCCTTCAGTAACGTTGCTGATAACCAGTGTTCCACTTGGAAGTTTGATGACTCTGTCATCCAGAAGAAGAGGTTGTCTATTCTGTTCCCACCTCACAAATGGGACCAAGTCTGTATTAACTTCACAATTTAGAATTGCACTGTTCCCAGCATAAACTGAAGAAGGTTCTGGTTGGCTGGCAAATCTTGGCAGACCTGGACAATAAAGAAAAAGATTAAATAAAGTGTAGTTAGTTATTACTTTAAAATGTCATTCTGGGGAACAAGAGCAAGTAAGCCCATGTGGTCACATGTACAATGGAACTAGGGTAAAAAAAGAGCCATATGTAAGGTTAGAGATCAGAAAGATGTCTCTTCATTTTGGTTACTGTCTCTTTTGCTGTACAGAAGCTTTTTTAGTTTGATGTTAGTCCAAGCTGTTTATCTTCTCCTTTGCTTTCCTTAGCAAACATCTCTTAAATAACATGTGTGTATAAAAAAAGCATTATGCTATGTTCTCTTGGGGCCTTAAAGAGGTATCAATTATAATTTGCCTTCACGGTGCTGATTTGACAAAAATTTCCTTCACTTTAAAAAACAGGATAAAGTAAATGATACAAATAGTACAGACAACCAGTGACAACAAGTGAAATCTGAATAATATCTAAGGATTAAATGGTAGTCTGTATTAAGGTAAGCTTCCTGAAATTGATGGATGATTATTTAGGAGACTGTCCTTGTCTTTAGGAAATATACTATAGCATATTTAGGCAGAGGTAATGAGGCAACATGTCTGCAACTTGCTCTAATGATTCTGAAAAAATACGTGTATATTTTACACAGTGCAGGATATCTGCATACTGGCAAGCATCATTGAGACAGATGTGGCAAAATGTTAGTACCCTAAGAGAAGAGTATACAGGATTTCTTGCTTCCATTCTTGCCATAATTTCACAACTTTGAAATTAATTCAAAATGAAATATTAATTAAAAAATACATAGACACCAATGCGCTGTAGATAACACAGTGTGGCTAACAGCATGAGTCCTCAGGTCACATAACCTTAATCTTCACTCTACCACTTCACGGCTATGTGATGTTGGCAAGTTACTCACTATTAATTCTCACTTTTTCCACCAGTAAAATGAGAACAATAACAAGCCTCAGAGAGTTTTAAAAATATTAAATGATTAGCATAAATAATTCATACATAGCATGTTGCTTGGCATATAAACACACAACAAAGTGACTACCATTATTATTATCAATGATATTTAAAAAGTACTCTGATAAGTTCAGAATGTTTCTTTGAAGACAACAAACATACTCAATTATGAGAAACAATTCCTGGTTTTCTAGTTTTATGATGGTGAATGGTCCAAATGACACAGTTACAGATTAGCTAGCTGTGCTAAAAAAATATTTTGAATTTTTTATTACAAGGGGAGTTTTGAAGAAAAGATAAAATTAACCAAACATCTACTTTTAAGAAACCAGAGAATTAATAGAAGGATATAACAAAAATACAGAAACTAGTAAGGTAGGAAAAGGGGAATCTAAAATAAAGCCAACGGGCCTTCCCGGTGGCGCAGTGGTTGAGCGCTGGGTTGTGAAGCTGCCCGCAGCCTCTGCAGCGCCAGTTCGATCCCCGGCTGCTCCCCGGCCACCGGAGGAGGGTCCCACGTGGCGCATAGACCTCTCCTGCCGCCTGCTGCTCCCCTCAGCAGTGTACTTCGGTCCTTCTGCCTGCTCTGCTCCCCGCTCTGGCTCTGGCGAGTTCTCTCACCCTCCCGCGCTTCTGACTGTACCCAGTACTTGTATAAATAACTAAATAAATATTAAAAAAAAAATAAAATAAAGCCAAGAGTTAATTCTTTTTTTTCCTTTTTTTTATTTATACAAGAACCAGGGTACAGGCCAGCTGTGTAGGAGGATGAGATGATTCACCAGAGACAGAGCAGGGAAAAGAACAGGAAGACTGACGATATACACTGCTGAGGGGAGCAGCGGGCAAGACAGCTGCGCCATGTGGGTTTCTCCCTGGCTGGCCGGGATTGAACCCATGCTGCAGAGGCTGTGGACAGCTTCACAGTGCTGCACTCAACCGCCTGCGCCACCAGTGAGGCCTAATTCTTTTTTTTTAAGTTGAAATACTGTCCCTCCTGAAGTCTCATGAAAAGCAGTAATTTTTAAAAATATAAACCCATACCAACATATGAGGAGTCAACAGAGATTTCAAAAAATTTCTGAATTGGGAGAGCAAAGGGACCTAGTAACTGACATACCAAGGCAGAAAACTGACCAAAGGAGTCAAGAATATACACTGGAGAAAGTATCTTCAACAAACGGACTTGGGAAAACTAGACAGTCATATGTAAAAGAATAATATTAGTCCATTATCTCACATCAAACATAAAATTTAAATCAAATGCATTAAAGACTTAGATGAAGACCTGAAACCTTAAAATATATAGAAGGAAACAGTCAAAATACTCTACAATATTGTCTTCAGACGTGTCTTTGGGGATTCACTGTAATGGCAAGAAAAGCAAAAGCAAAAATAAGCAAATGGGACTGCACCAAACAAAAAACATCTGCAGAGCAAAATGAGTATCACTGAAACAAAAAGACACCCTCTGAATGAGGGTAAATACTTGTATATCAAACATCCCATAAGGGGCTAGCACCCAAGATGTACAAAGAACTCAAACAATTCAACTAAAGAAACAACATAATAAAAAATGGGCAGAAGAGCTAGAGACACTTCCTCAAAAAACATATAGCCAGCCAATGGGCACAAGAACAAATGTTAATCTTCACTCAGCATCAGGGAAATGCAAACAAAAGCCACAATGAGATACCACCTCAAACCATGAGAGTGGCCCACAAAAAAAGAAGACCAGAAGTGTTGGCGTGTTGGCAGAGTATAGAGAAAAAGGAGCTACTGTACACTAGTGGTGGGTATGTAGACTAGTTCAGCTCCTATGGAAAGCAGTATGAAAGTTTCTCAAAACATTAAAAATATATCTACCATATGCCAGCAAACTCCTAGGTATCTACCCAAAGAATGTAAAAATTAAAAATATTTGCACTCTTATGTTCACTGCAGCACTGTGTACAATAGCCAAACTATAGAAACAAATTAAATGTCCAACAACAGATGAGTGAATTAAGAAAATGTGGCACATATATACAACAAAATACTACTCAGCAATTTAAAAAAAGATGGAAGTCTCCATTTGCAACAACAGGGTGGAATTAGAGGGGTTTATGTTAAGCAACTAAGTCAGAAGGAGCAAGACAAACAGATTTCTTTCACATATGGATTCTAAAAAAAACAAAACAAAGGAACAGTTAAATCTAAAGCAAAACAAACCCTAGAAATCTGACTAAAAAATGAGGCAAAGAGAAGGGAAGTGGAGGGAGTGAGGATCAAGACAGAGCAAAGGCCGAATAGACTATGGTGGAATATTATGGGTGCTTTGGCAGTGAGTGTGGTATAGTAACATACATCTGCAGAGGTGTGAACCTGTACCTCTATATCATACAGTGTTGTAAAAGTGTTATATCTCAATTAAAAAAAATACAAATAAAAAGGGGAAGGATGGGGAAACCTAGCAGAAGAAAACAAAGGAAAAGGCAAGAACAGGAATCCTAGGCAATGAGGAGGCCATCAGCAAAGACCAATAGAAATGGGATAAGAGACTACTGTCTCCATATTCTGTTTCCACATGTTAGTATTTTACCATTGTGAATGTAAATACAGGACTTAAAAACAATACGATTATATTATTTATACTATATTATATATTTATATTATGTTATATTATATTATGTTATGTTATGTTATTGTATTATAGACTAGTCTACCTTAGACTAGTCCAACGCCTATGGAAAGTGGTATGGAAGTTTCTCAAAGCATTAATATATATATGTAATATAAAAGATTAATATAAAAATCATATGTAATATTATTATATTATTACTTAAAATAATATGATTATATAAATATAACATGACCCTTAACAAAAACTACAATTTATCTGGTACTCAAGTAAAAAAATACTAATCTGAGGAACACCCATGTGTACTAAAAAACATGGGTGACATATTCAGGGACTGTATCTTACTCTTCAAGAATCTGTATTATCTCTTATACTTTCATCATTCTTTAAGTAAGTATGCTCCAATCCCTAAAGGGAATAAATAATTCTCTTCACAAATTTCTGCTTTTCACACCTTTATACACACACACACACACACACATATTTACATATATCTCCTACAAATTTTTTTAAATAATTAACTCAAATATCATACCCTTGGTTAAAGCATAAAGGAACCATAATTCTTAGTTATAATTCAATTTTTAGAGTCATTTTATTTATTTATTTATTTATTTAATAATAAATTTTATTTTTATATTCCCCATACAATTGCAACCCCCTTATTTTGACCCCAATCCCTCCCCTACCCACCCCCCACTTCCTATAGAGTGTCTCTGGTTCATAGTTGTTTGTTGATTTTGATTTTCACTTTCTTATAGTTATTCATTTTCCTGGTCCCTTATTTAAGTTTTCTAGATTCCTGCTATGAGTGAGACCATCAGGTATTTTTCTTTTTCTTTCTGGCTTATTTCGCTAAGCATGATCCCTTCCAGCACCATTCATTTTGCTGCAAATTGCATGTGTTTATCTTTTTTGAATGCTGAGTAATATTCCATGGTGTATATGCACCACATCTTCTTAATCCAGTCATCTATTTTTGGGCATTTGGGTTGTTTCCAAAGCTTAGCTATTGTAAACAGTGCTGCTATAAACATAGGGGTGAAGGTGCTCTTTGGAGTTGATGTTTCTGTGTCCTTTGGGTAAATACCTAGGAGTGGAACTGCTGGATCATATGGAAGCTCTATGTCTAGTAGGTCAAGAAATCTCCACACAGCTCTCCATAGTGGTTGGACCAGTTTGCACTCCCACCAATAGTGCAGGAGAGTTCCTTTTTCTCCACAACCTAGCCAACATTTGTTGTTGCTAGTTTTTTTAATATGTGCCATTTTCACTGGAATTTTTACAGTCATTTTAAATGGCTAGACTAGGCAGGATAAAAGTGATCAATATGATTCAATTTTCCTATACAATTTTCTGTCATTTCCAGTTTAAATAGAAAAATAGACCTGGCTCAGTACTTGTAATAGCAACTTTAAGTCACCTAAATCATCAGAAAGTGGGAAAGTACTATAGTTTATTCCTTATAGTACACCAAGCAAGTCCTAGCATAATCCCAAACACACAGTATATGCTCAGATGACACTTGTTTAATGAGTGTATTAATGAAAACTCCAGGATAACATCACTTTCATCAAGATTTGAAAATACAAATTATTTAACAAAACCTACCTGCTACTGTGAGCTTGGCTGTTCTGCTGACAATAGTTCCAAGACTCTCAACAGTGGCCACACACTGGTAATAACCTTCATCAGGTTTATTGTGTTTGGAATGTACCACATTGCTGATAAATAAAGATCCATCTGAGAGAAGTTGGCGTCGATCATCAGACACTAAATTTAAAAAAGTTCCATCTTTTTTCCATTCAATTTTTGGAGAAGGCTCAGAATACGCCGAACAGTTTAATATAACAGAAAAGCCTCTAACTGAGAGTGTATCCACTGGTTCCACCAGAAAATAAAATGGAGTGAATGTTCGAATGCTGGCTCCTATAAAAATAATAATAAAAAAAGAACAAAGTTAAGCAAAACTTTCTTCTATGTTCTTTGGGTATGATATACATATATAGTCATTTCACAAGGAATTTACCTTTTACTAGAAAAACAAAACTTGACTCATTCAGAACATTAGGAAAAAAGACCCTCCCAAGATTAAAAAAAAAAAAAAACACTTTCTTAGATGATATGAATCTTTAATAAAGGTTTTCTTTCTGGCCTTACAGTGAAATTTATAAATATTTAAAATTATTGTATCCAAAGTGAACTTTTTTATAAAACATAGGTAGAAAACTGAAATGACTCTAAGGTACCTTTTCTATGTTTATCAGTTATATTTCTTTCATAAATTCAATATATATACACACTACATTTTTTAATGGATTAGTCATCTTATTGATTTAAAAGCAATCTTTGGGTTTAATGTCTCACAAATATTATTTTATCTCTTTTGACTGATTTTTATAAGGAAATAAATTTGACTACATAAAATTCAATTTGCTACATTTAAAAATGTTTTCTTTATCTCATGGTTATAAAAAAAGCTAGCCTTTCATGTGTTAGTATTTTTTGTAGTTTCATTTTCCACATAGACTCTTCACCCAGAAATCATTTTGATGTAAAGCGCACAGACAGATCAGCTTAATTTTTCCCAAGCCTTTGGCCAATTCTTCGAACACGGGAAGAATGTAATTTGAAGAAAACATCTGCTATATTCTCAGCCAAAAAGTTTTACAACCTAAAAGTTTGCCCCTTCTCATCAACTACCCCATGAACAAGTAAATTTGAAATCAAATTTCTTTGTGTGAATAATCGGAGAAACTTAGTACAATAAATGAAACAGGCCTTGTTTTTCAAAAAGATCTACACATTAATTTAGTTATAATTTATTTACATTATCAACCTAAGGATGACACTACTTCTTTGCTAAACAATTAAAGAATGGTTCTAAATAAATATGAAACAGCGGTGGAGGGAAAGCAGCTCATGGATAAGCAGTACATGGGTATGTCTAAGTGGAAGTGCATCATATGGGGCAAGGCCTTCTTGTCTGACAGCACTCTCAGTAAGTATGGACTCAGCATAAAAGGTGCCGTTCTGGGACTAAAACACCAGGATGCTGGTGAAGAACCATCTCATGGCAACTGCATATGTGCAGTCCATTGCTGTGTCTGATCAAGATAGTTTTGTGATGCGTACAGCCTCGGGGAACAGTATTCCTTTTTCAGCTGGTCTTTGTGATTTCCAGCAGTAAGAGGCAGTGGACACAAAGCCCTTCTAGCATCCCACTCAGTGAGGACCGAGGCCCACAGCCCAACAGCACTCATATCTGGAGGCACCGACACCCACCTAGTCATTCCTCCCAATATGTGGAGATTAAGAATTATGATGCTGCTCTCTGAACAATCACTTATCCCCATCGACTTCTTACTTCCAGTTCAAAAAGGAAGCAGCTTCTCTTCTTCCATTTTGCCATCATTTGAACTTTGGCAAGTGGGGATCTACAGTTCCAACAGGAAAGAATAGGGATAGACTTCCACTAGCTAAAGATGAAGCTCATTTACTACACCTCAAGACAAAGGTCCTGAGTACATTATTTAGAACTGTATCTCCCCATGTGGTCATTGGATAGCCTATTCTGCAGCTTCTCTGTTTTCTATCTGCTGAACTATGAACATGACAACACAAGCCTCCAAACAGTTTCCAAGATGCCAGTGTTTCTTTGCTCTTCCTTTCAGATTCTGTTTTCTGAAGATTCAATAAAGCTCTTTATGGCATCAAATCTAGTTTCTCTATATATCATCTGACTGTTGCAAGGAAGCATCAAGTACCCGTATACTTTCCAGCCTCAGTCAGGGATAGTGGAGTCCATGCATCTTTTGGCAGTCAGTCCACATGGGAATCACCTCACTGCGTCAGGTACCACTGCAGGGATCTATGTGTAAATCCTGAAACCTCTAAAGCTTCACTGCACAGTGCCTGTTCACAAGCTCCCTGTGACTGCTCTGGCCATCACCTCCAATACCAACAACCTCATGATTGCTCATTCTGATCAGCAGGTGTTTGAGTACAGCAACACAGACAAACAGTATAAAGAGTGAAGTCAGGGGCCTCCCTGGTGGCGCAAAGGGTTAAGTACCACACTATGAAGCAATCCACAGCCTCTGCAGCAGGAGTTCGATCCCCAGCCAGCCAGGGAGCAACCCACATGGCACAGCAGACCTCTCCTGACTCGCCCGCTGCTCCCCTCAGCAGTGTACTTTGGTCAAACTGCCTGTTCTTTTCCCCACTCTGTCTCTGGTGAATCCCCTCACTCTCACCCCCACCCCTTGCCTCTGTGGCCTGTACCCCAGCTCTTGTATGCATAAATAAATATTAAAAAAAAAAGAGAGTGAAGCCAGACCATCCAAAAACAGGGTTTCATTCCTTTTGGCTCCAAAGGGATATTCCCATCATACACACCAATTTTCATCCCAAGAGACCCAAAGCACATCCTTCTCCTGATGCCTTATGTTCTGAATCACTGACAAGTCATTGCCTCTTCCTAATGACAATCCACTTCTTCCAACAAATGAGTCATATGACATCAGGAGATGCACAGACCAACAAACATTTAAGATATATAAGCCTCTACTTTCATGGATCTTTGGATGAAAGAACCCTGGTAGCAGAACAGTCCCTGGATGCCATCATCACTCAGCTCCCACCTCCCATCAAAAAGAAGAAATTTGGGACTCAAAAAAGAGCACTGTTCTTGAACCATCTACCCTGTCCTTTTTCACAAATTATGATAATAAAACAAAGTTATTTTTAAAGAGAGAGAAAGAGAAAGAGAGCGAGCGAGAGCGCATGCGCACTAACTCAGAACTAGAAAAGACACACCTCAAAACATTAAAAAAATAACTACATGGGGCCTCCCCTGGTGTTGCAGGCAGTTGAGCGCTGCTCTGGGAAGCTGCCCGCAGCTTCTGCAGCGCCGGTTCGATCATGGCTGGCCGGTGAGGGTCCCACATGGTGTGGCAGACCTCTCCTGTCATGCCTGCTGCTCCCCTCAGCAGTGTATTTCGTCAGTCTGCCTGTTCTGTTCCCCGCTCTGTCTCAAGTGAATCCTCTCACCCTCCCAAGCATCTGGCCTGTACCCTGGTTCTTGTATAAAAATAAATCTTTAAAAAGTAATAATAATAACTACATCAAAATATCATTAAAAAGCAAAGACAAGATTAGGGGGAATTATATCACAAATAACAAATAATTTAGAAGTTTACACTACTCAATAGAAAAATGGGTAAGACTGGGTTTCAACAAAACTTTATTTACAAGAACAGGCAGCAGAATGGATGTGATCCATTCACTGTATTTTACTGATCCTTGCCTCAAAAATATTTAGCCAGTAAAATATGAGTGAGTTGCATTTCATGTGATATGGAATGAGTTCTGTGAAAACTGGACAATGCAGACAACTCTAATTTATATAATTTCTATGCATATTATTGCACTCAGCATTGAGAATGGTAGGAAAGAGTATACTAGCTTGTTAGTATAGGTTATTGTGAGGAAAAGAATGAAGAAAGAGTGGGTGGGTCAGGGAGGACAAAAATCCCAGGCACATATAAAATAATTTCATACTATAATCAGTTTGTGTGTATCATTCATTTATAAATATTATACATATGGTAGATGTGAGTGTATGTTTACACATGCACGAACACCTGAAGGAATAAATACTAAAAATTAGCCACCAAAATGGGGATAATCTCAGGGTAGCAAGGTTTCAGTCTATTTTAACAACTTCTCTCAACATTTGGTGTTATCTGAATATCTTATGTAAAAAAATAGTTTTGTTCACTTAATCATAAATAGTTATTTTCATCTACATGAGTTACATATATGTGTGTATAAGTATATATATATACATATATATGTGTGTGTGTGTGTGTGTATATATATATATATATATATATATATATATATATATAGAGAGAGAGAGAGAGAGAGAGAGAGAGAGAGACTCCACAGGATGGGGATAATAGGAACTCTGTGGCATACTCATATTCTGAGCTTGAAAGATTATCAAAGTACATATAAATAGAAAATATTCACCTCTTAAAATATGTAGAGCAGACTCTGCTTATATTAAAATATACATATACATGTACACACATATACATATTCATATTTAAATGTAATTACTGGAAAAAGTCTAGAAAAATCAACACTGGTGTTTTTCTGGAGAGAGGAGTGAAGTTGAGCTGCTTAAGGAGAATGTGCAAGGAGAAGCCTTCTACCTTCATGGATTCCTATACTATTTATTTTCAAAAATATGAACTACTTGTGCATTTTTTCCTTTAATTAATAAAATTATTGCTGGTGGCAAACAATCCTTTGTTAGGAACAGAAAATTATTTTTAAAAGACCTATCACCATTTTCTTTACCACTTTCCTTTTGTCACAGTAGTAGAGTTATCACTCACTCACTCGGGCTACTTTTACATAGATTGTCCTTTACTTCTCACCAGGGTCCTGATTTCCCACCTACTTAAGTTTGCTTAATTTTAGTTTACTGTGACCAGAGTTACTGGACAAATTATTCTGAATTACGCTTAATGATCCTGTCTGATCTCTTCTATATTCCCAGGTCTCTGCAAATTTCTCACTTCTTAATAGAACAACTCTCACTTCTTGATAGACTATTCCTCACTTTGCGATAGACTATTTCACACTTTCTGTTATTTCACACTTTCTGATAGAATTCCATCTTATGAAAGGAATATATCAACAGGGAACTTATATCAGTTTTAAGCCCCTAAATATCAACAAATCTTGTCACTCACTGCATACCTTGTATGGTGAATAATTCTAAATTTTATTGTACCCAGTTTGTTTACGCCCTGCACAGGCAATTCTTCCAAAGACTGAATCTATAACCTTTCATAACTCCTTTTGTGGGGTTTACAAGTAAGATAAGTGGGCTAGTTATATAGGTGATTTTCATTGTCCTATCTACAAATACATATATACTCATATATACATACACTTTGAAAAACTTTATGGTACACAAGCATACCATAAAAAATGAATTTCAACTCCTTATCACAATTGATTCTGAAATTATTTTTCAGGATCATAATGTCCTAATAGGGAAGTTCAACTGGTTTGAATGTATAGCCTCTATCTTCCCAACCATTTCCCCTGAATGAAGGCTATCTGAATTCCTTTATCCAATAAATATTTATTATAGTAAGAGTGCTTTTCTTTTCTTCAATGTTCAGCCTTCTACCCTGTCAAAAACAGCCATAATGTGAAAAAAACTTGGAGAAAGTGAAGTCACTCACACATGGCTTTGAATCCTAGTTATATAACAGGGGGTACCCCAAAAAAGGGGAGGTTCCAGGTTACCTGCCCCACCCAAGGGAGGGTGGAGCTGAGCAGGGAGGAGAAGGAGCTGGAGGCAAATTGGAGAAGAAAGGAAGCAGGATGGAGAGCAAGAAGGTAACCTGAAGGAGGCACATGGAGCAAAAAGACATGTGAAGAAACTGTGCTTGCTTCTTGGTCCTGGACTGGGTGAAACAAATGTGGGTGAGAGATCCACGGTGAGGTTAACAATGGCTTTTATCTTGATTTTGATTTTGCTCTTTTTCTCCCAGACTTGTCTGGCTGTTTCTGGCCCTTTTCTATGGGTCCCCACAGGAAGGTACTTTAGACTTGGGGCAGGTTTTGTGGCCTTGCTTTGGGCCAATTCTGTTTGGCTGGATTTTTACCCATGAGGAGATGGGTAACTTTGGGTGTTTGATTGAGAAACTATATTCTTTGTCTTTTCTGTATTGTTCACTAATTGTATTAAAGTTCCTTTCCATTAAAGTTCTTATATGTTTTGTCTTAATGTGGCAGATGGCAGAACCTATTTAGAACAGGCAGGTTTGGGCGTTCTGGGGTGCCCCCTCCCTGCCCTGTAACAGTTATGCCACTATGTTCCCTCATTTCTATATCTAAAATTTTGTCCCCATAAAATAGTAAAAAATGGTCTTCCTTTCAAAGACATTTCTGCGAAGATGAGTTTGTGTAAAGCACATACCCATTGCTTGGACAGATAATAGATCCCTAATAAACAGTAACTAATCATAGTTTCAAATGCCTATAATATTTCTCTGAAAATTGCTAACATCTAGCAGCTTAGTCTTCACCAATCACATTTTAGAAATTGCTAGTATTAAATAACAATGACCTTAATTTTTACTTTTAATTATATTTTTGCCAAGTGTAAAATAATATTACAAGATTTTAAAACTCAAATTTGTCCATTTTTCTTCTCTGCATAATCTTTCAAACATTCCCCATTATAACTAAAATAAAATCATTAGCATGACCTTCAAAAACTGGTACAGTCTCTGGTTCCTGCCTCTCTCCAACCTTATCTTACTTCACACTCACTTCTCAGTCAGTAAGTTCTGGTCTCCATATTCAGTTTCTTGAACAAGCCATGATTTTGACCATTCTGAAGTCTTTGCATTTGTTGCTCCCTCTGCCTGGACACTCGCTCTGCACCCATTTTCTGTTACAGGGCTACCTTCTTATTATCTTTCATATTTTAACCTACTGTCACTCTTCCAAAAGAGGTGTTCTCTGACAACTACTCCTAGATGCTCTTCAAAGAATTTGAACTTCTCTGTGTTTGTAAGGTCTATCTTCCCTAGAAGGGCAGACTACAAGAGACTATTAAAATCTAATCAATTAGATTATTACAATGACCATGTAGCCTTGGTTTGCCATGTAGCCTTGGTTTGTTTTGTGTTTTACTTGTCTGTGTCCTTTGGGGATCTTCAAGTAGGAAAGGTAGTTGGGTTAAGATAAAATTAAGTGTTAGAGATTCTTAGTCACTTTGCATTACATCAAATCTCCACTATTTTTTCTAAGATCAGCCTCAATCTCAAAAATTGTATAAGCAGAGAAGTGGTAATCTGTCCATTGTAAAAATGTTTAAAGTGACATAAACAATTAAAACTAGTATTTTATTGTAATTCCTATATGATCTGCAAGAAGACTTGGTATAATCTAATAACCTGCAGCAATACTACAAATGTTCTGAATAGCTACCTGGAAATTTTCTAGAACAATTCTTAGGAAAAGTATGTTAACAATTGCATCAGTCAACAAGATTAGCAATTATTTATAATTCAGCTCTAAATAGAGGAAAAATGTGAACTGGTCACTTTTAATTCTGCTATATGAAAAAAGGTTAGAATTTTCATGTTAACCTTCATGTAAACAACTTGATAAGCAACTAGGTATAACACATTTCACCAAATACGTGATGCAAAGTATTTCAGAACTTTTAAAATAGGAGTATTTTCCATTTGCACTTTTGCATAGTATCCTAATGAAAATATGGGCTCAATGATAACATAATGTCAGAATTAACCAAAAGGCACAATCAAAAGATCTGACTTAGGACTGACACTGTTTTACATGTAATTCATTTACCACCATTTTAGAAATATCTTTAGGAAATGTTCATTAATTCAGAAAATGCACATAAAGATTTCAACTAACTAATCTTTGATAATTAAGTGGTGTACTTTTCTACTATGACCAATAATAGTACTTTACTGGTATTCTGAGTGGAAGATGCCTTATCACAGTAAAATGCCAACTTATTTATACATACTAGAGCTGGGGTGAAGGCTAGAGGTTTGGGGGCTGAGAGACAGAGTGGGGAGCAGAACAGGCAGACTGACTAAAATACACTGCTGAGGGGAGCAGTGGGCAAGACAGGAGAGGTCTGCTGTGCCATGTGGATTAGCTGCGTGGCTGGGGATCAAACTCATGCTGCAAACACATGCTGCAGAGGCTGCCTATAGCTTCACAGTGTTGAGACCTAATCCCTTGCACCACCAGGGAGACCCCTTCCAACTTATTTTTAAATAGATTCTTTGCTTTGCAAAACTTCATTAAGTACTTAAATCATCTACAGCTATTTTGTTTTAATATAAAAATGGGTAGTTAACTAATTTAAAGTTTAAATAACTGAAGTAGATAAACTACATTCATTAATTTCAAGTGCCCTTTATTTTGTATGCTAATATTTTATCTTACTGTTATAATTATATAGACTTTTGTGAGAGAGAGGTATTTGTGGGTTTTACAAAGAGAACCTAGTCTACTGTAGCTCTCAATCTTCTGCATGTTTTTTTTTTAAATCATAATGACAATCTTTCATTAACCCATTGCCATTGTCAGAGTCACTGGGTTTTCTCATCCATTTCATGATAGTACCAAGAGGAGAGGACCCTTGAAATCAAATTGTCCTGGAAATCTAGTTCATCTTGCTGGTTTATAACATTACCATAGAAGGGATAAAGCAAGAGAATGAGGGCAAGATATCAAACATACTTAATTCTAGTTTTCCTAACATGGTATACTTCCTATAAGAGTACTTTCTATAAAAAAATATTTATCTACTTATTTATTTATGCATAGAACTGGGGTGCACACGAGAAGTATGTGGTGGGGGTGAGAGGATTCACTAGAGACAGAGGGGGGAGCAGAACAGGCAGATGTACTGAAATATACTGCTAAGGGGAGCAGGAGGTGAGACAGGAGAGGTCTGCTGTGCCACATGAGGGTTAGCTCCCAGGCCCCAGCAATGATAGCGTGATAGCACTAAAGCTTACCCCCACGCCACCAGGAAGGCCCCTTATAAGGACACTTCTAAGACAAAACAGAAATTAAAGGACCTAAAGTTATAGTTAATTATTGCTAAACAGTTTCTAAGTTCCAGGTATGGTTCCAGTGCTTCATCTGCATTAATTCTTCCAATCCTCCAACCCTGGTGATAGGATCATTATGCCCAATTTACAGTGAGAAAATTGAGCCACAAAGAGAATAAATAACTTGTACAAAGTCATGAAGTTAGCTATGAAAAAAGACAAGACTTGGAACCAAGAAAGTCTGGCTTCTCTGTGCCCAAGATCACAATGACTACCTTTGCACAAGCCCATGCAGGAGCAACTTAGCAACATTAACTCCACTGAGAATTCCAAATATGACTAAATTAAGATCTGCACTAAGTATAAAATACATGCCCGGTGAGAAGACATCTTAGCAAACAGAACATAAAACATCCCATTAATAATTTGTATATTGTTGTTTTGGATATATCTGTGTAAATAAAGTATAGATAAAAATTAATTCTACCTGCTTCATTTTTCTAATGTGGTACCTAGGAAATTTTAAATTGTGTATGTGGCTTGCACTATATTTCTATTGAATAGTTGGCACTGGACCTTGCTACCCTTCATCAATGTTTTAAGACAAACAACAAGTTCCTTCTAAAGGAAAAAAGGCCCTTTTTGTAAAGGGTAAAAGATAATAAATCATGACAGGTGATATGAAGATTAAAGCAAAGCTGTCTCTGTCAAATGCAAACCAATGGCCTTCCATCAAAACAGCAAAAAGTAAAGAAATTAAAGCAACTATTTTCATCACCTCTTTAACACCTTTTCAGAAATGCCTGTTTGGAAGCTAAATTTTTTACAAACTTTTAATTAAAAATTATAATAATTCAATATTGGTAAATGCTCAGACGATTGGGTTTCTGGAAAAAGGATAGTCACAAAATTTCAGAGTGTCACCCACAAGTCAATTACAAGGAGGAAATGTAACTTAATAGTGGACAAATTTGGTATTCACCTCTTAACCATGTAATCAAACACAACTGTACCAGTACTAAGAAAACCTGACATCATCTATGTCCTGATGAGATACAGTAGGAAGCATGTAATTTTCTTGTTAAAAGTGTACAACCTAAATCTAAGTATGAAGAAATACACAAATCCAGAATGTGAAACATTCTAAGACAACTGTAGCTTCAAAAAGGGCAATGCCATCATAAACAAAGGCAAGAGGATTGCTCTAAATGCAAACACTATAAAGAGACAAAAACAAATGTGTGAATGAACTACAAATAACGTTTAGGAAATTGGGTGAATTTAAATTTTGAGTATACCAGATAATAATGAATTAATTCTAATTTTCTTAGATGTGATTAAAGGTGTTGTTATAAAGACTGTCCTTATCACTAGATACTTTTGCAATAGTAAAACATGTTGATTGTCTACGCAATTATAACATACCAAAAACTATGCAACATGCTCTTAAGCATAGACTCAAGAAAACTGAGTCTATAATTATAATTAATTATATAACCCAGGAAAGTTATAATTTACAGAAAAATAATTTCTTTGGCCTAAAAAAGTAGGTATCTGTTAGGTCTTTAGTTTTCCACTGATTCTTTAGGCTACCCCATATCATTCCCATATATATATATATGGGAATATATATATATATATGCCTATGCTAGTTAAAACGTCTGGTGTTTGCAATAAAAAAAAAAAATGGAAACTCTGGGTATATAAAATTTTTATAGATTTAAAAGCACATTTTCAGGGCCTCCCCTGGTGGCGTAAGCGGTTGAGCGCAGCACTGTGAAGCTGTCCACAGCCTCTGCAACGCAGGTTCGATCCTGACTAGCTGGCGAGAATCCCACATGGCGCAGCGGACCTCTCCTATCTGGCCCCTGCTACTCCCCTCAGCAGTGTGTTTTGGTCAGTCTTCCTGTTTTGTTCCCTGCTCTGTCTCTGGTGATTCTTCTCATCCTCCCGCACATCTGACCTGTACCCCAGTTCTTGTATGCATGAATAAATAAATCTTTTTAAAAAAGCACATTTTCATATAATTAAAGCATAAGAAATAAAGTGATAGCTTTTTAAGAAAGTGTTCCAACTATTAATGCCTATTTAAGAAAATATAAACAATTGAATAGCAATCTGTATTTTAGCTATCTGAGGAGGAATTTTTCCAATTTTAGGATCTAAGTATATAACTTTATAACATACAGTATAAACCTATCTTTTCTTAATAAGAACATAATTTTTTGAAGCTAAATATCATTTCTTACTGCTATTTCTAAAGGATACCTCTAACAGCCCTTATTACCACAGCTTTATTCAGAGTAACTAGGTAAACTAAAACTAAGATTAGTTTTAAGGCAGTGTAAGAGGCAGAGTAAGAGGTGCTGAATAATAATCTAATTACCACAGATTGCCTGGTTCAAAAAGGTTTATTACATTATTAGAGAGTAGTATTTCAAGAACTTAAGTCAGTAACAGTAATATCAAAGATTTCTGGACTGTAGGTTCTCTTTAAAATAATTTATACATTAATTCTTTCAAAAAGATTACTAAGGATATACTTTGAATAAGAACAAAACAATTTCTATTTTATTGTTTAATTTCTCATGCCTCATAAACCTGCTCCCATCCTCAAAATATAATATAAGCGGGCCTCCCTGGTGGCGCAAGGGATTAAGCACCGCACTATGAAGCAATCTGAAACCTCTGCAGCAAGAGTTCGATTCCCAGCCAGCAAGGGAGAAACCTATATGGCGAGCAGATCTCTTCTGTCTCACCCGCTGCTCCTCTCGGCAGTGCATTTCGATCAATCTGCCTGTTCTGTTCCTCACTCTGTCTCTGGTGGATCCTCTCACCCCCCCCCCACCCTGCATCTCTGACCTGTACCACCGCTCTTGTATGCATAAATAAATAAATCTTTAGGGCCTCATCGGTGGCGCAGCAGTTGAGCACTGGGTTGCAAAGCTGCCCACAGCCTCTGCAGTGCCGGTTCAAACCCCGGCTGCTCCCCAGCCACCATAGGAGGGTCCCGCATGGCACGCAGACCTCTCCTTCCACCCGCTGCTCCCCTCAGCAGTGTACTTCGGTCCTTCTGCCTGCTCTGCTCCCCACTCTGGCTCTGGTGAATTCCCTCACCCTCCTGTGCTTTTGACTGTACCCAGTACATGTATAAATAAATAAATCTTTGAAAAAAAATATATATATAAGCTAGATGAGAGCAAAAACTTTCCCTGGCATACAATGGTGGCTGCTCCCTGAGTATTTGCCAGCCAGTAAATAGCAGACTGCTTCCAAAGGAACAGCAAGTGCAAAAGCCTAGAAATAGATGGTAGTGGAGGAGCAAGTAAGGCAAGAAATCTGAACTGAGTAGGCAGGGCCAAGATTATGAGGATTTTTATGCACTAAGAAGTTTGGCAAAGGTTTTAAGATGAGACATGAAGATCTCAATTACTTTTTATTAACAGGATAATTCTTGCTCCCAGAACAAGACCAGAGATAAGCAAAATAAAAGGATGGAAAACAATCCTACAAGAAAACAGAACCCCAGAATACGTAGGGACAGCCATACTGACAGCAGAATAGAATTTCAGTTAAAAAAGGTAACAAGAAACACAGATGGACACTATATGGTGATTAAAGAATCAATATATCAGGAAGACATGACACTCATCAATATATACACAGCAAACAAAATACATAAGGCACTGTATTATCAAATTTGAAACAGACATTGGTAATAACACAATAGTAGAAGGAAGCATCAACATCTCACTTTCACCACTGCACAGAAGAACCAGACAGAAATTCAACAGGGAAAGAATAGTATTAATAATAGTATTAAAATTAAAAGAAATAGTATTAAAATAGTATTAAAAAGAATATACACTGGAGAAAGGAAAAGCTTTTCAATAAATAGTTTTGGGGAAACTGGAAAGTTACATGCAAATGAATGAAACTAGATCACCACCTCACGCCTTACCAAGAAAAAGTAACTCAAAATAAAGTAAGACTCATATGAAGGTAAGACCCTAAACCAAAAGTAACTGAAGAAAGCATAGGCAAAACACTCCACAACATTGGCTTCAGTGATATCTTTTTGGACTCATCTACAATGGCAATACAAACAAACATAAATAGAAGTAAATGGGACTATATCAAACAAAATCTTCTGAATGAAAGAAACTATAATCAAAACAAAAAGACAACCTACTGAGTGTGAGGAAATATTTGCACATCAAGGGGCGAATATCCAAGATACAAATAACTCATGCAACTCAACAAAAAGAAAAAAAAAAACCCAATCAAAAATAATGAGCAGAAGAGCTAAACAGATACTTCCACAAAGACGTACAGATGGATAACAGGAACATGAAAAAATATCCATCATCACTTATCAGGTAAATATAAATCAAAGCCACATCCCACACCTGTGAAAATGGCCCATAATCAAAAGACCAAAAACAACAAGTGCTGAGGAGGATTTAGAGAAAAAGAAACCCTCACACACTGTTGGTGGAAACGTAGACCAGTTCAATTCCTATGGAAAACAGTATGGAGATACCTCAAAAATATTAAAAAATAGATCTTCCTTATGACCCAGGTTTCCATTCTTACGTATACACCAGAAAATGCAAAAGCCCTAATTTGAAGGAATATATGCACTCCTACATTCATTGAGGCACTATTTTCAATAGCCAGATTTCACCAGACATTAAAATTATCCAGAATAATGGAAGATTTGAAAGCATGGAAAGACTTTAAAACAAAACCTAAAGTTTTTAATGAGCAAAAGTGAATAAAATTATACAGAAACAAATAAAATGTAGTAGCCCAGGCCTTGAAAGAACAGCAATTTTTATGAAATTATTTCACATTTTTGAAAACTTTTTTTTTAATTATTCTTCAGTAATTAGCTATGTTTTAGAGAGCTGATGTTACCCTAAATATCACTAAAAGAGTACTTTTCTTATAAGGGAAACAAGCATTACATATTTTATTCAAGTGTACCACCATATGTCTATAAATTGTTACCAAGTTATAGAGTAAAGCTAAAATAAAAATTCTAAGTAAAGATGCATTAATTCTTGAACACAGAAAACAAATAGCACATGAATAATTTATTGAACACTTTTGCTGTCAGTAGCTTTACCAACAGAACTAATATTTATGAAATCCCATAGGACACTCTAACAACTTAAACATATGCAAAAAAATACAAGATGAAGACTCTTAATAATGACTCATATAATACCAAAGCTATTTTCTGCAAACAACACTGTGCATGCACAAGTTCTCAAATGCAAAATAAATAGATGCTTAGAAAAATGTGAGTCTCATAGGCCTGTATAGAGGGTTCTAGAATTCTTCAATTCAATTATATATTCACTAATAAATATAAACTGAATTCAAAAGCTGGTGTAATTCAACCCTGCATACATAAGCTGTCACAATAAGTCACAAATTCATATTTCATGCATTGAGCTCTTAATCACTTGATAACACATTTCTGATGTGAAATAATCTTGGGATGGGGTATGAGAAAAAAGGTGGAAATCTCTGAAATCCAGAAGTTAACAACATCTTGATAAGACTTCATTTCCAGAATACTCACAATGGAGTCCAATAAATATAACAACCAAGCAGTTGTACATGCATTTGTTGAAGTAAAATACTTTTCCATGCTAGAACTGCACATGATTTTCACATACATGTAGAAATAATTACTAAAATGAAATAAAAAATAGTCCTTAATTATTTTAAAACTCAACCTCATTCATAAGAGAAATGCAAATTAAAACTACACTGAAATACAACTTGCAAAATTCCAGTTGTTTAACAACATACTCTGAAAGCAAAGTATAAAGAAAAAGGTTGACAGGAATCCAAAATGCTTGTACTATCAGTCTGCAAACAACCATGATGTTCTTCAATGGGGGATACACTGAACAAACAATGGTATACTAAAACAATGAGGTACTATGCAGCTGCAAATAGGACTACAAAACAATTTTATACTCTACCATGAAGTAAACTCAAGAATAAATTAAGTGGGGGCCTCCCTGGTGGTGCAAGGAGTTAAGCACTGCACTATGAAGCAATCCACAGCTTCTGCAGCACAAGTTCGATCCCCGGCCAGCCAGAGAGCAACCCACATGGCGCAGCAGACCTCTTCTGACTCACCCGCTGCTCCCCTCAGCAGTGTATTTCAGTCAACCTGCCTGTTCTGTTCCCCACTCTATCTCTGGTGAATCCTCTCACCCCCCACAACTCTGGCCTGTACCCCAGTTCTTGTATGCATAAATAAATAAACCTTAAAAAAAAAAGAATAAATTAAGTGAAAAACACAAATCAAGGGTGGAGCAAACTGGGTGTATATGTTAATCCAAGATAGGTGGTATAATACATATATACACATTTTTTAAATACATATAGGTAGAGAAAATATGACTAGAGGAAACAGATTAAAGATAGGAGTCTCTGATTAGAACTTGCTCATAGCTTTGAAATTTTTAAAATTTAAAAAATTTAAAACTCCCTAAAAATTGAAAGCAGAAATGAAACAAATCTAATTTCCAGTTGATATAACCACACACAGAGGAATAGGTCCAAGATATTTTAAGAATACAGTAATAAGGCCTCCCCTGTGGTGCAGGCGGTTGAGTGCCTAGCTGTGAAGCTGTCCACAGCCTCTGCAGCGCGAGTTCGATTCCTGGCCAGCCAGGAAGATACCCACATGGCGCGGCAGACCTCTCCTGTCTTGTCCGCTGCTCCCCTCAGCAGTGCTTTCAGTTCATCTGCCTGTTCTGCTCCCCGCTCTGTCTCTGGAGAATCCTCTCACCCTCCCGCGCATCTGGCCTGTACCTCAGTTCTTGTATAAATAAATAAATGAATCTTTTTAAAAAATTATGACAGTAACTAAACTATTAATCTACACAGGGGAATATACCTTAAGGACCAAAAAAATTGCAAAAAAAAAGTTTTTATCTGCTTAATAATGATTTCTTTTGCGGTTACCATGAGATTGGGGTGGGGGTGAGCACAAAAAGCAAATGGATGATTTTACTGAGATCATGAAGAACAGGATTCTCAGCATGGGAGAAAAAGCAATATACAGACATGTAAAATCAACAAGAGTTAAGTAAAAGCCAAGCATCCTTCAATTTTAATTACAAGTATCTATATGAATTTGTATTTTATTTATTAAAAAAATATGTATTTCCTATTTCACATCACTGAAAAAGCCTAGTAAGCAATGGTCAATCCAGGAGTAATGAATACTTGCCATACCCAGATTTTCGTCCTAAATACCATGTCCCCTCAAAAGAATCTTCAAAAAAACCTGATTAATCGCAAATCTGCAATTCAAACATGAGATAAATCTTGAAGAACCTGTCATACCAGAAAACAAAAAGCTGTAAGTAACTACCAGGGTCATCCCAAAAAACTTAAGGACCAGTAATAACAGTATAGTAAATTGAAACATTCAAATATTTTGAATTCATTGCTTTACAATAACCTCAAGGAAAAAAAAGAACACTAATTGGTCACCTTTAGAGAATGTTAAGAATCATATCATTAAGTATTATTCAAATCAAACTTCCTCATATAAAATTATTGATGAAAGTAGAAAGAAGTCTGTCATAAATAATGAACAAAAAATACAGTATCACCATTTTGTAACCTGTAATGAATTAACAGATGCTAATAAACATCAATGGCCCTGAGTCAGCAATTTTTTTATTAAAAGGGACAGATAGTAAATATGTTAAACTATGCAGGCTATATGCAGTTTCAATCACATATTCCCCTATGTTTTTTAACTTTTTTAAAAAACATTAAAAATCTGAATACCAACATAAGCTCATGGGATGTACAAAAATAGGCTACATTCTTGATGTGACCACAGATCATAGTTTGCCAAACCCTGGTGGCAAACAGCAAAGAAGAAACAGAATCAATCACTAATTATATGCTTTTTTTTTTTTTAAAGATTTATTTATTTATTTATACAAGCACTGGGTACAGTCAGAAGCACGGGAGGGTGAGAGAATTCACCAGAGCCAGAGTGGGGAACAGAGCAGGCAGAAGGACCGAAGTACACTGCTGAGGGGAGCAGCGGGCGGCAGGAGAGGTCTGCGTGCCATGTGGGACCCTCCTCCGGTGGCCTGGGAGCAGCCAGGGATCGAACTGTCGCTGCAGAGGCTGCGGGCAGCTTCCCAACCCAGTGCTCAACCCCTGTGCCACCGGGGAGGCCCTAATTATATGCTTTTTTGATGAAAGCATTCACCATCAATACCAATCTGATAGTTTCACCAAACAAAACAAAATCCTAAAAGGGAACAGTCTCTAAATACAATTATCAATTAAGAAAAATAAAACAAAATAAAAGGGATATAATAATATGGTAAGAGACACCAGAGGGGTACATCAACATCTCAAATGAGAGGAAAATTCTTTAGGACAAATGACCCAGTGAAGGTAGGGAGGGGATTAGTATAGTTTAAAAAAAAACTTAAAATACATGCCAATCAATTATGTAGAACTTGATTCATAAAAAACAAAACTTTAAAAATAATTATTGTATACAATATACATAAAGCATAACAGCCAAAGATAAAATTAGAAACATGGAAACAACTCAATGTACATCAAATGATAAGTGGATAAATAAAATCTGATATAAACATACTGATGAATATTATTCAGCCATAAAAAGGAATAAAGTACTGATACAAGTTACAATATGGATAAACCTTGAAAACACAACACTAAGTAAAATAAAGCAGTTGCAAAAGACTATACATCATATGGTATCATCTATATGAAAATATCCAGAATAGATAAATCCAGAGATAGAAATTGTTGCCTAGGGTTATTAATAATGTACAATGTAGATTCACTAATTGCAACAAATGTACCATTCTAATATAATATGTTAATAACAGGAAAATATGGTGTGAAATAAATGAGAACTCTGATTTATCTTTGTATTTTTCTGTAAATCTAAAAATGATCAAAAATAAAAATTTTTTACAAGGAATAGTTATGATATTTATGAAACAACTGAAAAAACACTAAGTGTATATTTAAGTAATTAACTTTTCATGTATTATGTCGGAAAATATTTATGACTAACATAGATACTAAGAAAACTGAAAAAGACTAGGTACAGAAGCTACATTTGATAACCAAATACCAACCACATTCAAGATCAATGAACATTTCCAATAAAACCATCATTACTAAGTACTGTATTTAATTCAAAATTTTTATAGAAAGATAATCAAAAGTGTCATCAAAACCAAATGATATTAAAAAAACAAATGATATAATTAAGCAGAGAAAGTCCTAAGTTATTTGTTAGATAACTATGTTTTGCTTTTACTTAACAGATATCTAGAAATACAACAGGTGAGCTTTTTTAAAAAGCTCTTAATTATCTCCCACATCCAACCTACAGTAGCTGGCACCTGTCTTAGTACTTAGGTTTCCCTATTAAATTGATACCTTCTGCCTCCCAAAGACAAAAGAGCAGTAACTAACACTGATTCAGGAAACAGAAGTCAGAAAACTAATCAACCCCTCCTGAGTTACAAATGTGACTTCTCTATATGAACCCTGTTATTTTACGCTATTTCATAACAGTACAAGCACAATAGCTATTCTAAAGGCAAATAAAAGATTTGGTAATTATCTACATAATTTTTCCATGTGAACATAGTTCAGTTTTATGCACTAAGTAATGACAATAAAATTAAGTGTTCACTTAAAAAACTTTTCTTGCAGTTCTCATATGAAAAAATATAGTTCTGGGCCTCCCTGGTGGCACAGGGGTTAAGACGCAACCTATGAAGCAATCCGCAGCCACTGCAGCACAAGTTCAATTCCTGGCAGGCCAGGGAGAAACCCACATGGCGGGACAGACCTCTCCTGTCTTGCCCACTACTCCCTTCAGCAGTGTACTTCAGTCCGTCTGTCTGTTCTGTTCCCCGTTCTGTCTCTGGTGGGTCCTCTCACCCCCCACATCTCTGGCCTGTACCCCACCTCTTGTATAAAAATAAATAAACCTTTAAAAAAATAAAAAAGAATATAGTTTAGTATGCACAAAAGCAGAATCTTTGAAGGCACCCAAAAATGCCGAGTTCGCTCCTGATTTCTAGTAAATACTTTCTGATTATTCAAGAGAAAACAATTCCCCCCCCCCAAGAGGACAACATCACAATAGTGATACTCAAATGAAAAAAAAAAAAAAAAAAAAACCATGATTACAGATACATGATTTTTCACCTCATATACACAACTTTTCAGGAAGGTAATGCATAAGGCAAGGTCTATTTATACTGACCTATAACCACATAAATGTATACCAATGCCCACAATACCTAAAATAGAATCCTGCAAATAACAGGCACCAGTTACTTCAATTTAAAAATTTTGAGGAAAAAAATAAAAACTTTGAGGTTCAAATTTTAAAGTCCACAAGCTAGATCTATAACAAGGAAAATGGTTAATTATACAGTACACTGATAATATATAGTCACTAAAGCATTGTGAGGAGGACATTTAGAAAAATGGAAATAATGAACAAAGGAAACAATCAACAAAATGAAAAGGCAACCTACCCAATAGGAGATAAAAATATGTGCAGATCATATATCTGGTAAAGGTTAACATTCAACGTATATAAAACACTCATACAACTCAACAGAAAAAAACCTATTAAAAATGAGCAGAGGAGGGCCTCCCCAGTGGCGCAGCGCTGTGAAGCTGTCTGCAGCCTCTGTAGTGCGGGTGCGATTCCCGGCCAGCAAGGGAGATACCCACATGGCACAGCAGACCTCTCCTGCCTCACCTGCTGCTACCCTCAGCAGTGTCTTAGGTCCATCTGCCTGTTCTGCTCCCCACTCTGTCTCTGGTGAATCCTCTCACCCTCCCACACATCTGGCCTATACCCCAGTCCTTGTATGAATAAAAATAAATCTTTGAAAAAAAAAAATGAGCAGAGGATCTGAATAGACATTTTTCCAAAAAAGACATACAGATGGCCAGAAGGTACAAAAAGATGTTCAACATCACTAATCTCAGGGAAATGTAAATCAAAACCACAGGAGCTATCACCTCACCTCTGTAAGAATGGTTATTATCAAAAAAAGACAAAAAACAAGTACTGGCAAAGATGGTGTGCAGGAAAGGGAATCCTTGAACACTGTTGGTGGGAAATGTACATTTATATCGCCACTGCAAAAACATTATGGTAGCTCCCCAAACCACTAAAAATAGAATTATCATGATTCATCAATCCCTCTTCAGAGTACGTATATGAAGGAAATGAAAGTACAACCTCTAAAAGCTATCTTCATTCCCATATCAACTGCAGCATTATTTACTCTAGCCAAAATAGGAAAACAAAATAGGTGTCCACTCAGTAGATAAGGAAAATGTGGTATAAATGCTGTACAACAGAGCATTATTCAGTCATCCGAAAGGAGGAAACACTGCCATTTGTAAGATTATGCATGGACCTGCGAGCACAATGCTAAGTGAAATAAGTCAGACAGAGAAAGACAATTGCTGCACGACCTCACTTGTATCAGTAATCTTTATAACAAACAAAACCCTAATATATAGAGAGAACAGACTGGTGGTTTGGGGGAAGAGGGTTGTTTAGACAAAATAGGTAAAGGCAGTCAAAAAGTACAAACTTCCAGATGTAAGACAGATATAAGTTCTGTGATATAATGTACAGCATGGTGACTATATTCAATAATAATGTATTGCATATTTGAAAGTTGATAAGAAAGTAAATCACCACAAGAAAAAATTATAACTATGTGTGGCAGTCATTTGCAATTATACATACATCAAATCATTGCTATATGCTTAAAAGTAAATGTTACGTCAGCCCTAGCTCAATGAAAAAAGAAACAGGCATAGAAAGAAAAGTGCTTGAAAAATATCACACACTGTTGAATTACTAAGCAATAAAAATGAACTTTCCTTTTCTTTATATTTATTTTCTCACTTTACTCATTCTTGAGACTCCAACTATCAACTATAATGTAATGGACACAAATATGTATCCTTCCTTCATGCCATCTCAAACTCAACAAATTAAAACCTAATACTTCTCCCTCCTCCTTCTTTTCAAATCTTAGGAATCATCATTTCTCTACCCCTCTAGTCTGGAAATCTTATTATCTTCTACTTCACCCATTCTATCTCAGACTTTGATCAAATGTATTGAGTAAATTGCAATTACCTCTGCTGAATGTGCCCCTTCTCTACACTCACCATTTTGAGAGTCCATAGTCTCTCAACTCACCTGCGTTTCTGACTTTCTAGCCTCACATTCCTCCCACTCTCTCCCCTCAACCTTTCCACTCTTTTTTGCCCAGAGTTCATTCTGTAAAGACGGCCCTGTCTCCTATTGAAGAAAGTGTAACCCCTTTGATAAGAAGCGGGCTTTTTATTTCTTTATTTCTTTGTTTTCATCTTCCCTCTTTAATTTTCTGTCACATTAGGTCAGACCGTATGAAACTTTTGATAGGTTCAAGCCTAACAAAGGCATAATTCCTTTGCTCCCTCCTCCTTTTCTCTCCTTGACATCATTTCCCCTACATATCTTATTTCATCATTTCTAATAACTCTCTTATTCCCTTGCTCCAGTTCAATCTCTTCCTTTCTACTAGATTTTTGTCCTGATCCAGACAAAAACTCCCCACTTGTCAAATGAAAAACAAAAATAATTTTGCCCTAAACTTATTTCTTCCCTTTCACGGTAAAACGTCTGCAACAGCAGTTTGTACTCCTGGTCTTCATCTTCCTCACTCCATTCCTTACATTTTATAAGCTACCCTATCCCCTCACTGGCAATACTGCAACTTTCTCCAGAAGTATTACCAATCTCTATTGTGCCAAAAATCAAAGGCTTCTGAAGTCTTCAGATGTGTTGTGTTGCCCACCTTCTGCCTGACACACTTTCCTCTGCACAGCGCACTTTCAACAATGCACAGCTGAAACATATAACACATTAAAATAATGTTTTAACTCTTTATCTCTATGTCCCTGCCAGTTTCCTAATATTCTAGAAATCAAAGAATTTCATAAGGCTCAGTCTTGGTTTCCTTTTTTTCTATACTCTTTCCCTTGGCAACTTTGTGCAAAATTCCTGGCCTCAACTATCATTACCAACTTGGAGAGAATAATAGTTTCCTTCAGAACCTATCTTATTATAAGCAAATTTCCAATGCACTCTGAAATTTTCATAGTTCTCCTGTCTAACAGAAACCCAGAATTCCATGGGCAATCCTGGTCACTTCTCTATATGCTGATAACCAGAGAACAGAAAGTAATATTAAACACTGTCCTTTCTACTGGCACTTTTGCACACTCATTATCAAAGTATTTCCTTAATTGTGTATACTTACAAAATATATTCAAACTCATTTGGGTAACTCAACTTTTAAAAATGACATAATCTCAACATTTCTTAATATGTATATACATAGATAGACATAAATGTAAGATGCATTTACACACATGTACAAACACAAGTGTTCACTAGGGAGCAGAAGCAATTTGGCAATGTTTATGATGAGCCTTATATATGTTGAATGAATTCTTTCTGATCCCAAAAATTAAACTTAAGTAACTGTCAGGAAAAAAACATATAAAATACATGTATGAAACTTAAAAATGCACTATACATGTATAAAATTTTTAAAAACACTGAAATAATTTTTAAATTATGAGATACAATGAAATTAGGTAGCCACACTGGGTCCAGGCATAAAATGGCATTTGTAATAGGATCTCAAATTCTGTTTTAAACACATACATGTATACACACATGCAGTTCAAAAACATACAAGTGTATATATATGCACAGGAAGAAAGCTAAAAAAAATTCCATAATCATCTGAATTGTGAGAATGATTCCTATTTTCTTTGTTCATTTCTATAGTTTCTAAATTCTTAATAATATTTTCTAGTTTCTACAATAAATACTATTCTGATTATGAAAGTAAATTTGTATAATTAAAAGGGTACTTAGTTTTGTATTAAATTCCACCAAAGATTTAAAGAAGAACATTCTGTACAGTCTATTTCAAAAAAAGAGAAAAAGAAGGAACATTTCACAACTCATGGGGACATTGTCATCCAGAAAACAACAGTACAAGAATACTACAGAACAAAAGTTCTGATGAACAGAGGAATTAATCTTGAACAAAATAGTAGCATATCAAACAGTACAATATATATATTTGAAAGTACTAAGTGCCAATTAAGTAAGGGTTTATCCCAAGAATGTCAGGTTGGTTCCACACTCATAAGTCAATCAGTGTAATTACCAGAAAGTTAACACTAAAAAGGAAAACTACATAATCTTATCAACAGATGTAGGAAAGCACTTGAAAAATTCAACTACTTATGATAAAACTACCAATAGAAATTTCTTAATTTGATAAAGGGCATCTACAAAATCCCTAAGGTTAACATTTCACTTAAAATGGTGAAAGCTGGATGCTTTCCCCCTCAGATCAGGAACAAGGTATGTCTATACTGACCACTACACTCTTCAGCACTATAACGGAACCCCCAGCCTGTGCAACAATAAAACAAGGAAAGCTAATAAAGGCATATATGTCAGAAAGAAACAAAGTAACCTGTCCTTATTTGCAAACAACCTGACTGTCTAGTTTGAAAATCACAAGGAATTTACAAAAAAAGCTCCTAGAGGGGCCTCCCGGTGGCGCAGAGGTTGAGCGCTGGGTTGCAAAGCTGCCCACAGCCTCTGCAGTGGCGGTTCAATTCCCGACTGCTCCCCGGCCACCTGAGGAGGGTCCTGCATGGCGCGCAGACCTCTCCTGCCGCCCGCTGCTCCCCTCAGCAGTGTACTTAGGTCCTTCTCCCTGCTCTGCTCCCCGCTCTGGCTCTGGTGAATTCTCCCGCCCTCCTGAACTTCTGACTGTACCCACTGCTTGTATAAATAAATTAATTAATTTTTTAAAAAAAGCTCCTAGAGGGCCTCCCCAGTGGCGCAGCGGTTGAGTGCTGGGTTGCGAAGCTGCCCGCAGCCTCTGCAGCGCCGGTTCGATCCCCGGCTGCTCCCCGGCCACCGGAGGAGGGTCCCACATGGCGCGCAGACCTCTCCTGCCGCCCGCTGCTCCCCTCAGCAGTGTACTTCGGTCCTTCTGCCTGCTCTGCTCCCCACTTTGGCTCTGATGAATTCTCTCACCCTCCCCTCCCACGCTTCTGACTGTACCCAGTGCTTGTATAAATAAATAAATAAATCTTTAAAAAAAAAAAAAAAAAAGCTCCTAGAAATATTAAATTGTTAAAACCAAAGGTCACAAAGAACAAGGGCAACATACACAAATCAACCATATTTTTATACATTGAAAACAACTGGAAGTCAAAATTAAAAAATGAAACTATTCACAGTAGCTCCGCAAATGTGGAAAACTTAGTTATCTGAAAACAACATGTTAACGAAAGAAATAAAAAACAACCTAGTAAATAAAAAGATCAAGTTCATAGATTGAAAAGACTCATGGTTAAAATGTCAGTTCTTCCCAAACTGAGCAATGGATTTAATGTAATTCCAATCATAATCCCAACTGTAATTTTTATAAAGACAACATGACTAAAATGTATATGAAAAAAATAAGTAGAATAAAGAATTAAAAACAAAACAAGGCGGGCCTCGCTAGCCACAGCCACTGCAGCATGAGTTTGATCCCCAGGCAGGGAGCTACACACATGGCATAGCAGAACTCTCCTGACTCGCCTGCAGCTCCCCTCAGCAGTGTATTTCAGTCAATCTGCCTCTTTTGTTCCCTGCTCTGTCTCTGGTGAATCCTCTCACCCCCACCCCCACACCTCTGGCCTGTACCCCAGCTCTTGTATGCATAAATAAATAAATCTTTTTTAAAAATAAAATCAAATCATTAGGGCCTCCCTGGTGGTGCAGCGGTGGAGTGCTGGGTTGCGAAGCTGCCCGCAGCCTCTGCAGCGCTGGTTCGATCCCCGGCTGGACCCACCGGAAGAGGGTCCCACATGGCGCGCAGACCTCTCCTGCCGCCTGCTGCTCCCCTCAGCAGTGTACTTCGGTCTTTCTGCCTGCTCTGCTCCCCGCTCTGGCTCTGGTGAATTCTCTCACCCTCCCAAGCTTCTGACTGTACCCAGTGCTTGTACAAATAAATAAATAAATAAATAAATCTTTAAAAAAAAATCAAATCACTAAAGGAAATCAGAGGAGATTTTTATAAACCCAAATTATACAGCAAGTTTTTAGACATGACAGTAAAAAACCACAGGCCATAAAGGAAAAAAAAAAAAACTGATAAATGGAATCTCACCAAAATTTAAAACTTTTGCTTTGTGAAAGACACTGTGAGTATGAAAAGATAAGCAACCGATAGGGAGAAACTATCTGCAAACCACTAACAAAGGAAATTGGACACAGACTATATAAAGAACTAAAACCTCAACTATTAGAAAACAACCCAATTTCTTTTAATGAGCTAGATTTAAATAGATATTTCACCAAAAATGGCAAGTAGTACATCCAACACTACACTCCCTAGAAAAAAGGCAAATAAAAAGCACAAGGCACCACCACATATATTAGTATAATCTGAAACAAGTCAAAACAAACAAACAAAAAAAAAAAACCCACAAAACTTGACAATACTAAGTAGTGGTGAAGGTACCAACCAACAAGCAACTAAAACTCTCATATACTGCTGGTGGGTACACTGCTGGTGGGTACTGCTGGTGGGTCACTCTAGGAAACAGTTTGGTAACTTCTTATAAAACACACACACACACACACACACACACCCCAAATGGCCCAGCAATCTGACTTCAGATACTTATGCCAGAGAAAGGAAAACACGCTGACACAAAAACCTCTCCATAAATGTAATATTTTTATCCATAATCCCTATAAGCTGATGACAATCCTTCCCCAGATGAATTAAACTCTAGTGCGTGCATACAGCGGGATAAAATGCAATAAAAAGAAAAAACCATTGATACAACACAGATGAATCTCAAAGAATTATGCTCTGTGAAAAAGGCTAGTCTCAAAAGGCATGATTCTACATAAATGACAAAACTAAAGGGATGAAGAAGAGATCAGTGACTGCCAGGGAAGGAGGGTTTGACTACATAGGGCCAGCATAAGGGGATTTGGGAGAACTACTCTGTATCCAGACCACAGAGTTGATAAAAGAAATTACCACACACATGATAAAATTTATAGAACTGAACACATAAATAGTTAATTTTATGTTAATTTTGAAAGTTAACAGAATGAATGATCTTTATTCCACTCAGTCCCCATCACCGTCCCAAACTTCCCTATCACCCCTGTTGCGTAATCAATAAATACCACCATACATCCAGTTCTCCTGTTGCTCTTTCATAAACTCCATGGGTCAGCTAAAGACACTTTCATAAACTCCATGGGCAAAGATATGAGGAAATGATAACTCACATGTATTGCTGGTGGAAGCATATATCCTGGTACACAATTCAAACCCCAAAGCCTAGAATATAGCAGATACTGAATGAATATTTGTGATCAAAACATGGAATCTGAAGGTATTAAGAAATAATGTAGGGCCTCCCTGGTAGCGCAAAAGGTTAAGATACAATCTATGAGGCTGTCTGCAGCCATTGCAGCACAAGTTCAATCCCTGGCCAGGGAAGTGACCTACGTGGCGCGGCAGACCTCTCCTGACTCTCCCGCTGCTCCCCTCAGCAGTGTATTTCAGTCAGTCTGCCTGTTCTATTCCCCACTCTGTCTCTGGTGAATCCTCTCACCCTGCTCCCCACCTTAGGCCTGTATCCCAGCTCTTGTATGCATAAATAAATAAATCTTTAAAAAAAAAAAAAGTAATATAGGAGCCCTAGGGTCACTAACACAAAAAGGCATTAAGAGTAGTTGAAAAAAAATTTAATCAATGGATTGAATCACATTAAAATGAAGGATTTCTGTTCAAAGAATATCATAAGGTATCAAAGGGTAACAAAGGATAAACAGATGACAGAGAAAAAATGATCTGCAATGTCTGGAGACAGTAAGGATGGTAACAGGAATAGTCGAAGAACTGCAAACCAAGAAGGACTACAACTAGAAACATGCTACAAAAATAACTACAGTATGTAAATAGGAAAGTTACAGAGCAGATGACTAAATAGCTATAGACTCAATAATAAAATGCAAATTCAACCAATACAGACATAATTCTTTACACCCGTGTCAAAATGGCAAGGTTTATTTAGGAAGGTAAATCTTATCAAGACTGGCAAGGATATTAGGAGATGGCAACTCACATGTTTTCTGGTGGGAGTATAAATTAGCAAGTATTCTAGAAACTAAGCCATATACAGTGACATTAAACTATATGTATGTCATATGATATAATAATCTCACAGGCTTATACATCAAAGAATTTATGCAAATTATGGCTTTCTTCATGATAGTGGAAAATGGAACAAATAGGTATCCACGATTCAGGAAATAGGAAAAATGTACTGAAGGACTATGAAATACTATGCAGCAATCAGAGGCACTGACTAGATGCATACATAATAGCATAGCTACATCCTGAAAACACCATGCTGAATAGAAAAGGAAATAAGTAAAAAAACAACTCTCACAAAAATTATTTCTTTTAATCCTCCCAACAACATATAATCTAATTAATTTATCCTCACTTTACAGATGAAGAAACTGAAACACAAAAATCATTACATGACTTGCCTATGATCATACAGCTAGTAAGTGGTAGAATAAGGAACACAGTAAGATGTACAGCATAATATCGCAAGTTAAAACACATGAAACAAAACTTCACAGTTTATAGATTTTGATGCAGACTCAAGAAGCTATATTAAGCACATAAGGAGATATACTAAAAGCATATAAGACTAGGGTAAGAAAAGAAAGGGGAGTGGGAATGGCAGATGAAAGAGGAAAAAAATACAACATAAGAAAGTCCTTGCACTGTCTAAAAATGATAATATGCTAGGAACTGAATACTGGTTCTTCAACTTTCTACCCTTAATAACCAAACTATATATAATATATGTGAATAATGCCACAATTTATTGAATGAATGCCAAAAACTTGGATGCATCCTTGAAGTCTCCCTCTACCTCTCTCCCCTTCTACTGTGACCGGTATAGCTATATATTTAGCTATATACAGACAACAGACCAATTGTCTATTCTACTTCAAATACAGCCCAAATACATCGGCCTCTCACCCTGTCCACTAACACCCTTTGGTACAAGCCAGAACTACCATAATGGTTTTCTAATCAAATTGCCCATGCTCAGTCTTGCTCTGTTCCAATTCACTCATCATTAATCTGAATCTGACATTCCTTGCCTACACACTTCCATTTATGATGAAGTACAAAGTCCTTGACACACCCAAGAAGGCCCTAAATTATTAACTCCTATACTCCCTATCCTGCTCACTTTCACACCACAACCCCCTTCTCTTACTACACCAGCTACCTATCTTCTTTCAATTCCTTATACTTGTCAATCTCTTTCCCACTTAAGTATAATAAACATCCACATTTGGCTGGGTCTGTATTTGTCAGACAGCTGACAAGTCATTTCCTTAGGCAAGCTTTCCCTGACAGGCTAATCTGGGTTAGGTCTCTGTTATGTACTTGTCCTCTGTAGCACTTATCAACATTGCAATCAATTATTTCTATAAGCAACTGCTTAATATCTGCCTTCCATAAGGATAAAAACATTCCAGTGGTTACTCCTTTATTCTCTATAACCTAACACAGTACCCAGTAAATATGTAATTAATATTTATTTGTATTCCTGATGTAAGTTAGATCAATAATCTATTTTCTAAAAAAAATTAATGCCTACTGCTGATTTTTAAAATGAATAAATAGAATGCACAATTTATTACTTCAATGCTTTGTGCTTTGTTTTCTGACACAGTTATTATCCATATTAAAAGTTTCAGAATAGATGACAATCTTCTCTTCTCAAATGCTCCTATCTCTCTTGAATTTAAGGGAGTATGTTCTCAAAGTGCTCAGAGTTTATTTCAACTTGGTAATATACAAATTTCACGAGCCTGAAAGAACACTATATAATGTAGTAGACAGAAATACATTAGCCAAAATTTCTCTATTCGTCATATTTTAGTAACATTTTTCTCAATCAAAAAACTTAGGGAAAGAAAATGTTATATAAATAGCCTAAGTAGACTCTAAATCTATATATGGTGCCTACAAAGGCAAGCATCCCATTAAATTCTTATCAACTATTTAATTCTTGCTGTAGTATTTGACCACCAGGTGGCAGATCCATACAACTTTAGAAATTTATCGGCCCTAAGAACTAATGAATTTTAGGAAAGGTTAAATAATTTTAGGTATATCTGAACCTGAGCTAGTTAACCACAGGCTAGATGCAATTGCTTCTCTGAATATCACACTTCTATTTAACTACAAATTTTTCTCTAGATTACACAGAACACACACTTAAACACTAAACAACACCAAAATACAATTTTAAATGTGATTACCTATGGTTCAGTCATTCAAAATTCTCAGAAGTGTAAGAGAGTTTTGAATCCAAATTTTTTTTAAAGATATTAAAAAGAATGGGAAAAGACATACGAAGAAAGGGCAAAGAGAATAAACACCTACCAACCAAGAAATTTTCCAAACCTGAGTTACAGCAACCCAAAGAATAAGTGACTTTTCTCTGTTTTCAGCAAAAATAGTCTAATCAGTAATATAAAAAAGACTAATCTCAGGTCAATGAATTAAGAAACTGACTCAAATTTTTCAATAAAAGGAATCTAAAATTCTAAAAATGTATGATTAAATTCTAAGATGAGATATATTATCTTGGGATGAGTCTTCAGTTATTTTTAAATGCTATCGGACATACTATTTGCAAATGCATCCTTTAAACATAAGGAGAACATCCTCAGCTGCTTACCACTCCAGCACAGCCTCCCCTCAAACCACTCCTCCACCAGCCCTATTCCAACTTCTTGTCGGAGAACTCTTAGCCCCCAAAACTGGGAAAGAGCTCCCTGGTCATTACAAACACCAGTCAATAGCTCAGCTTCTTTACTAATGTCCTTCTTGTCTGTTACCTTGAAATGTACTTACCAAATCGACTTCAGCCACAATTAAGAAATCAAAACCCAAGCTGTCTCATTAACCAGGGTAGATTTGAGTTTTGTGGGGTTTGAAACATACATAATTTGAGGGCCCTTTGTAAGAAAACAGGAAGGAGAATTTCATTTTTGCAGGTTTTACAAAAATATGTAAGTACTGAAGGCACTGCTAGAGCCCCTCCCAGGCTTCTTCAAGCAATCAGAGCCAGAAATCATCAACTTAAGGTAAATTACCCCTACCATTAACTCATGCTGGGGGAAAAAGCAAGCTTCTAGCCCCAGTTCATTAACTAAAACAAAACAACTGGTATACCAATTCCAGTTAGCAAAAGGAAAAATACAGCCTAGATTTACAGTGTTGACAGTTACTTTAGAACAAAGTAGCTAAAATTAAGGACAGAGTCAAACTGTCTAATAGTGACATGAGAGCAAAACATAAGGAATAAAAATTTCCAGCTTACCAAGGTGGGAAATGCACCCCTCTACTTTATCCCCCTAAAGCACACTGCCACTCAGGCCTCTGAAGTCCCAACTGAAGTCCCCTTCTGAAGTCCCAACTTCAGAAAGCTCTCTTTTCTTCCCCGACAGAAACACTCAAAGAGAATAAACAATTCTCAAACAACTTTGCTTTGAGAAATTTTCCTTTTAATTATGCATCAAACATTCCATCATTCTGTAGTCCAAAGTCCTTAACATACTAGAACAAAGCCATGAAATCTCTTGTTCCTGCCTCTAATACAAACTGTTTTGATATACACAAAGGTCTCAGCAGCTTATCTGAGTGAACAAGAACACAAGTTCTCATTTCCTAATAACTTCCTGAATATTTTATTATCGTTTCCTCCCAGGAAATTTATTCACTCTATGTAGCTCCAACACTAACAGTCTATTTTTGAAGGGAAACTATTCAAGTATAGCAAAAGCTCATATAAAAGATTACCTCCATGAATACAGTTTGACAACGTATCTGAAAAAAAAGATATGAATTGAAAATACATATGAATTTCATCACAAGCAGACAAGACAAAGGTAAACAATTATTTAAAATCAAAAAGTTTTCATCTACCAATTGAAAAAATCCTAAAAAGGAGGAAAAACAAAAAAAAGGAAACATGCTTAAGATCTACACATACATTTTAACTGCACCTAGTTTCAATTATACCTCAGTAAAAAAAAAAAAAAGAAAAAAATCAAAGCTTAAGATTGAATAATTTTACCCATTAACAAGAAAAATTATCAGTACTCTTTTCCTAACTCTGATTTCAGAGAAAAAGATTTACAGAAATTACCTGTATGTTTCAACTCCAGCATCTATTTACTATATAATTTGTATTTGCATGCTCAGAATTTGGGGTCTATTGTAAGGCATTAACAGTACATAATACATGTCAAGCTTTTCACAGAAAAGTCTCTGCTCTATGGAGCAAGGATCTGGAGTAGTAAATAACTAGTTACAAGACTCCAAAGCAAATTCTATTTGGGCATTATCTTTGCCATATACACTTCTGAACAATTTTAAAAGAGCTTCTTTCCTTTCTTATTAGAACAGGGGAAGTACGTTTCACTAAACCAAGGTGATGGAGATGAGTGTGTTAAAGTGGGAAAGTGTCAGCATTCAGGAGGAAAAAAACCACACTGTTCATTATATCGTAACACGGACAGCCGCTTAAAAGCCTGACCTGAGTTCAAATTCCTGCTTGCCACTTAACTAGCCGATAAAACCTCACATTAAAGGACTTATTGCATGTAGCATGCTTGTTAAGTTTCTGGCACAAAGTACTTTACACGTGAAAACTGAGGCACAAAGAGGTTAACCAACTTGCCTAAAGTCCCCTAAAACCATGGGAAAAGGCCAGCACTGTTACTGAATAGGTGTGAGGAAGAAGATCTGCAGGAAGACACAGAAAAATACAGCCAAGTGTATCTTAGCACAGCAGAAACACGGAGCATCTACTCTACCTGCAACAATGTCTGCCCATGGCACCCCACAACCTTTTAAGAACCTCTAACTGCGTCATGGGCTTTTTATTTAGCAGGAAGGTAGGAACCTGCCATTATCTAAATTAAATAGAACCATCTATAGAGTGAAAAGGCAGTGAGAACAGTCCCATCACCTACACTTCTGATCATCCTTAAAGACATCAGCATGAAAAACTCTACAAAAATTCAACTGATAAAATCTACAGAACTCTCTGCACAACCAAATACAGAATTACATAAAATTCACTCTAAAATATCAGTGCTATTCTTCCTGTCCTGCAGTGATTCTCTAATTTATTCAAGCACAGAACACTTTTCCCCCATAACACTATTAACTCCGACTAGAGAAACAATGGTCCATGAAAGAACAATTTGGCAAATAATCTAGATAGATTCAACCAATTCATAATATACCCCACTGTCAGATCAAGCACCCTACTTTTTCATTCCTATATTGTGCCACCTCATGTAACACTCCAAACCTCATTATCACCAATGCTTTCCTACTCCTACACATTTGCTTATTATATTTCCTCTGTTCTTCCCATATCCACAGGTCCACAACCTCTACACAGCTAGCCCTAACCACCATCACACCAGCCCACACAGCTGAGACTATGCACTCAGTCTTCACACTGCATTTCAAATTCTCTCATCGCTTCAGTTACTCAATCTGGAAGTAACTTCTCCATTTTTAGAACTCCCTAAGCACTCTGAGCCCCTTTTACCAGTACACATCACTTTCTACATAGCATTTTGATTACTTTTATATGTGGCTGATAACTCTTATTCCATGTTCCAATGCCTAGCACAGTGCTTCACACATGGTAGCCACTCAATAAATGCTTGTTGAATTAATAAATGAGTCTGAGAATCCATTTCCCATTGGAGAATCATAATTCCTCTTTACTAAATACAGTTAAATGGACTGGACTTCTCCCTCAGAGAACACAAACTATCTGGGGTTGCCAAGAGCTACATCTTAAATCAGAAAGAGTCACTGAGCTATACAGCAGAACTTCATTCACACAAGCTTCCTTGTACTTACTTGTTGACATGTTCTTCTCTGTGAAACAGGCCTTTATACTACAAAATTGAGGAGGGTGGAGAACATAACCAGTTTAATTTGTGTTAAAAAAAATGCAGGCAATTAAAACAGTTATGACAGGCTGAAAATATGGCTCAAAAAGTGCTGTTATTCTAAGTATCGTCTATCCTACAGAAATTTCCTCTTAATCATCACAGAGGATGCTCAGTTCTGAACTTTTTCTGACAATTCAGGTCTTTCCCAGATAGTGCCTAACCTCCTCTGGAAAAGAGGGAACTATGACCTAAGAGAAAACAGCCACCTTACAAACCAAAATAAGACCCTTCTGATTCTTAAGAGATGAACAGCAATGACTTGGGAAGAGAGGAAAGGAAGAGATAAAGAGGTGGCCAAAGCAGTGGTAAAATAAAAGTGAGAGAAGTCAGGCTTGCTTCTAAAGAAAACATCAGTTATCAAAGGAAGGGACTGCTTCGCGACTTGAGGCGGTGGTGGTGAAGTACTAAGGTCAGAAGTTGGAAATACAAAATCAGAGAAAATGAAGCTACTTACCTTTTGCACTGTGTGGGATCCCAGATTTTCAACAACTGCTATCATTCTATGTTTACTATTTTACTTTCTATGTATTCATCCAGCCAATATTTACTGGAAACCAACTGTATGCCCAGCATTGCTCCAGTCAATGGGAAAGTTGTAATGAATATTTATTGGCGCAAAGAACAAGTTATATGGTATTATTATTCAGCTTCTTTAGGTCTCTCAACCTCCAATCAGACTGTATACCATTTGAAGGCAATATCTCTCCTAAATTACAAACATCTTGAGAGCAGGATAAATATATATTAAATGTCATCATCTTCACAGCTTCTTTTATCTTGATATTTCACAGATCTATTCTTACCCCTACATTGCTATTGCTAAAAAGAAAAATATTCACCATTTGTTTGTTTGCAGGAAAAGTTACATCATTACAAACCAAAAGCAGACAAAAGGGAGACCATAACCGCACTTGCTTCTATGTTCTTCGTTCTATGTACTTCTAACACATGAAATTCCCCCCCAGATTTCTACCTTCTCCTTCCACATTCAGCTATTTTCCAAATTAATGCAAATGTGAGATTCATTTTACACATGCTGAAGTTTAGCAAGGAAGGAATCCAATAGAGAAAAATAAGCTACAACTTACAAGAAGTATCACAGTGCCAGTTACAGCTCAAAAAGCACAACCAGATAACCAAGTGATGCAACCTCTCTAGACCAGACAGAAAGTGGGTGAAGAACAGGATCTTGAAGTCCCCTTCCATTTTGAAAAAAAAAAAAGCCCTATGATTTATGAATTCTCACACATACATCGATAAAGTGACTACAACAAGTCAGCATTATTCAATTTTACTGAAGGGGCTGAATTCCTTAGGTGGAGACAAGACATCATCTGACAAAAATCATCAAAAGTCTCAACCCCCACGTGGACATATTACACCGAGAAACACCCTTCTGCCATCTGTCTTCAAAACAATCACCAATATGTACTTTCAAACACAGAATTCCCCCAACTCAAATCTGTTCCCACTTCTATAACAGCAACAAAAAATGCATGTCTTCCTGATTGGATCATTTGCCATTTTTTTCCATTTTGTAAAGTTGGCATACACAAAGGAGTAACTCATTTTGCATTTAATCATACACTACTTTGAAACATGTTGATTCTTATGTTGCCTCATGTCAGAAAAGTTCCTTAAGGCCAGAGTTATGTTTTATAGAACTCTGTGCCTTCCACAACACAGTATGCAGCAAATACATGTATCAAAAACAAAATAAAACATCTCCCATCCCAAATTCCGCTAGATAAGTGGTTGGTTGACTTTCTATTTAACTTAGGATTCTTAAAAGGCTGAGATTGCATGTTATAGTCATTTACCTCTTTGGTCTAAAGTATAATCAGCCATGTCAGAGAAACATAAATAGCTGCTACTGAATCTAAGCCTTACTTTTCTCATTTATAGCAGAAAGATAAATGATTCTTCCTAATGACTCTGTAATTTTGAAATACTCTTTCATTCAAAAACAAAGTATTTCTGGAGGTATATTATATGTGAGGCACTGTGTTAGGCCCTGAGGATACTATGATTAAATGCTATGGCCCAACCTAGAAAAGCATGGTCTACTGACCATAATTAATTCCTCCCTATAGCCTCTGCACCCTGCCTCACCATGGGCATAGTGTGCCCAGGACACCAGATGTCAGCATTTCATAGGCTTACAAAGCAATCAGTGTAAGCAGTGACAAGAACAAGGTGTATGGAGAATGCCTGGGACTAAAGATAAGACTGACAGAAAGGGGAAATCCATCTCAGGTAGGGATATGAAGTTAGACACTCTAGTGGCAAGCCCACAGGCAGGCAAGGCAGGGGGGCAAAGTAAGGGAGTATGAGGGGCTGGGGGGCCCTCATGTTTCACAAGCCTCCCGGCCCCCAGCAAATCTTTAGGTTTTCTTTGGGCTCTCTCTGGGATTCTCTGGCGGTCTCACCTCTTTTGAAGTCACTCATCCTCTGGTAGCCATTTTCCTGTAGCAACCCATCTCTGAGGGATGCCGCCCTTATATCCCTGGCCTCTAGGCTCAGGTGTGCACTCACGCAAACCCACACCCATGCTCCAGGTGTGCACAACCAGACACACGTGCCCCGTGCCCACACTCCCAAGAGCCTTCTGAATCAACATGATCAAGGCCACAGATGATAGCCACAGTGGCTAGCGGCGCAAAAAGGCTGATTAATTCGTTTACTCCATAGACACCCATAAAGTACCATATTCCTATAACTACTTCAAACCTAAGAAAACTATTCTATCTGCCTGGAGTTGGTGATTGTCTCTAATCTATGTAACATGAGGGTTTCCTAACACGCTGAAAACCCATTTAATTACAATGAATATCTTAGAAGCCACTGACAGCTTCGAATGAGGCACAGAAGACATAGAAAAACAAAACAAAATAGCACTTCATTTTAGTCATTAATTTATCTACATTCTCTTTTTTTTCTTCTCCTTATTTTACTTATGAGTTTAGAGTAACAAAACGCCAGATTTAGAAGAGACTGAGAACCAAGAGGATTGCCAAATCTTGAGACAAAAAGCAAGATAATTAGCCTCTGAACAACTGGGAATTGGTTATAAAAGTCTCCACCTTTAGATACAGCAGGTTTTTAGAGATGGATGTCTTAAGGTGAATTGCCCTGAGGTGAAATTCTGATTGCATTTACAATGTATCTTAACTATGCCAAAGCTGTTACCTTTATCTGTTTAGACATAGATTGACTCCTCAAATGTGCAAAATCTGCTGTGTAAATCAGGTACTTAATTAAAGAGAAAAGCTTAGTAGGCTGCAGGGAGAGATTTGTTGAAATGGTGGATTAAACACTATATAGGAAGAGGCTTCCTTCACTTATTAGTTCTCACATTAGTCTAACAAAATTTAAGTAAGTCAAGAGTAGAGACTATGCAGTTTTCACTTAAGATTCCAGTTTAGAGTAAACACCTACAATCTCCATATGCTCATGAACCCCATAGCATTAGGGGACAGGGGAGCTATCCCCTTAGAAATTAAAATCTTGTTAGTAGGAAGTATGGATAATCCTGCCTCTCTGATGAACTAAATTCCCAACTCTCTTACCCAACTTCATGCACAGCCAAGGCGTCCTTATTAAGAATACCTATTCTTTATGTTTCTTGCTTCCAGTTAGAGTGGTATTCTCTCCCCTTTGATCTAATGCAATCTTTCTACTTGTGCTATTATCCCAACCTTCTAAGGAAACTTACACTATTTCATTTTCTTTGCATATTCAACTATCCCTCTCAAAAAGTCTTCCACTGCCTTGTAAATTTTCTCGAGTCTTGCCCCTTACACACACACACACACACATACACACCATTCTTAGTAGATTATAACCACTACAATCATTCATCTCTTTCCCCAGCTAAATTTCTAGTATTTTCACTCTATTTCTTCCCTTCCCTTTTGTCCCTCAACCTGCTTCCAAATTCCATCTAAAGATCTTAGTAAGGTCTCATATTTGTTTCTTGAGTTCTATGATACAACCGTTAGGGGGAAAGGATGTCCTGAGCAAACTCCATACAGGCTTTGTGGACTCCACCCCCACTCCATCAAGACACTGGGAACTACACATCCCATGTTCCCCAAAGGGATAGTTTCAACCTGTTTTATATCAGGGTTGCCCTGTAACACAACCTTTTCCTGGTTTTCCTTCTCATTTCTTATTCCTTCTTACTTATTTTTCCACTCCTCTGTCCTGTAACAGCTCATCCTTCTCAACTCAACCATATTCTAATAAGATGACTCACAAATCTAAAGCCCATATCTTCCACTACACTCCAGATTGTAGTGGATAACTCAAAGGTATATCAAACTTACGATGTCTAAATAAAATTCACATTCATCTTGCCCCCCCCCCCAATTTAGTCCTTTCAGGAAAAAAAAATACAACCAATATCACCATCCATGTTGCTATACAAACCTTAAAGAACTTTAGAAATAACCTGTCACTGCAATCCATCACCCAATTCAAAATCTGATCACTTAATTGTGAGACACCACTGATTATTTCATCACCACCTCCAAACTCCACACGGATATGCATCTTTTTTCTTGTGCATTATAATGGGTTGGTTATCAAATTACCTGTACTGGAGCTTCAAAGTTATGCAAAGCACAAAATCACTTGTTGATATATGACTTTCCTATCTCATTCCAACTTTACCAGAACAGATTTAAGTTTTTTTTTTTTTTAAAGGTTTTTTTTTTTTTTTTTTTTTATAGAGGCATGTTTTATTTATTTATTTATTTGTTTGTTCGTACATGCACTGGGTACAGTCAGAAGCGCGGGAGGGTGAGAGAATTCACCAGAGCCAGAGCGGGGAGCAGAGCAGGCAGAAGGACCGAAGTACACTGCTGAGGGGAGCAGCGGGCGGCAGGAGAGGTCTGCACGCCATGTGGGACCCTCCTCCGGTGGCCCGGGAGCAGCCGGGAATCGAACCGGCGCCGCAGAGGCAGCGGGCAGCCTCGCAACCCAGCGCTCAACCGCTGCGCCACCTAAGTTTTAACCATCCTCATGGCTCCAGAGAGCTTGGTGTGCAGCATATACTCAATAAAGGTACTCTGAATAAGTTAGTCTGAAATGCAGTTTTGGAGAATTTCTTTAAATGTGTATACACATGATTTCAGCTTAACTTTTCCTTATGTTTCTGCTTCCAAAAGTTGAAAGTCAAATAAAACAAAACTAGAACTATTTTAAATGTGTAATTTTTTTTTTAATATTTATTTATTTATTTATACAAGCACTGGGTACAGTCAGAAGCGCGGGAGGGTGAGAGAATTAACCCGAGCCAGAGCGGGGAGCAGAGCAGGCAGAGTGACGAAATACACTGCTGAGGGGAGCAGCGGGCGGCAGGAGAGGTCTGCGTGCCATGTGGGACCCTCGCCAGGTGGCCGGGGATCGAACTGGCGCTGCAGAGGCTGCGGGCAGCTTCGCAACCCAGCGCTCAACCACTGCGCCACCAGGGAGACCCTAAATGTGTAATTTTTAATCTTCTTTATATTACAATAATGAAAACAGTCCAAATTCTAATCACACTTCATAACTGAAAAAGCATTAGATATCATTTCCATGTAAAAACAATGAAAATAAGACATTTCAGAGAAATGGCATTTTTCTTTATTCCAAACGTTCATAGCTATAAAAAGGCATTTTTTAAATACAGGTGAATAAATAGCAATTACCTCATTATATGCAAATTCTTTTCTCCCTTGAAGAGGTAATCCATTCTTTTTTAATTCAGAAGCAACATTCTGGATTTTTTTTCAGTCAACATTTCGAAATTGTTTCTCAAACAGTGTGGGAAAAAGCTTCTCAGATGTTTCTTAAAATGCAGATTCTCAGAACAGTGAACCTCAGTAAATGTATAATGATACCCTGAAAGTAATGGCTACTTTAAGAATGACTTCAGCATGCTGCTATTTAATAAAGCAACCAGCCCCAAAAAGATTTTAAATTAATCTTAAAAGATACTAATAAGACATTGGTATTTGGAAAAAAACTTCTATTTTCTTCTAATTCTTCCATGATTCACTTGCACTGTAAAAATATCCTGTTTTATAGTACACAACAAATGCTCATTAATTATTTCTTTCATAGAAGTACTGAGTTGAACTGCATTTAAGTCATACAGCTTATACAATTATACTTTGTTTAATGTAATTAAAGGTATTACTAGTTCACAATATCTCACAAAGCACATCACTACCTCCAGATGTTCTAACACCTGGACAAGTGTGAAAGCCACTGCATTAAAAACTGAAAACCCGGCAGCACGTGTACTTCATCATCTCAAGTTTACATGATTTCATAAGTTAAATAATGTATTTAGCCTAGTAGGAACAACATATGAAGAAAAGTAACTTATGTCATGACAAAGCATTAGTCAGGAAGAGTCAATTTAATAGGCTTAATTTAACAAATTTTACTGTCTTTGTTGGGTGTAAAAATGCAGACAGCCAACTCTCATTTCCGAGTATTTTATGTCTATAACAGAAATAACCTATTCTTCCCGAAACAGCAAAATGAAGCTAGTCATTTTCTTTCCCAATCCACCCTTTGGACTCAGCTGTCTGCTGTTCTTCTTCGATACCCAATCTGTCAAACTACTTCCAAAAAATGATTTCCAGACTGGCAAGCTCTAAATTTAATGCTCCTAATTCTTCATGTAAGTAAAATATTGCATAATGAATACACAACATTTCTTTTCTCTGATTCATATCTTACACCTTACTAAATTCTGAAATGTTTTTTTAAAAAAAAGCCATGCCATCCTCTTTTCCATATATGTGTAACATAAGAGCAAATTCAATTGAATGTATGATATAAACCTTTATCATTTGATATGCTCACCTAGTCAGAAAATAAACTGAAATTCACGGTATTTTTTAATAAGCAAAGCAACACAATTATAAAAATTAACTAGAACATTTCTTACATACATAAAAACTATTATCAACATCTTTATATATATTCATTTGCATTCAACAATGTAAGTAAAGTGTTAAGAAAACAGAATTTTAAATGAACACTAGTGCTTTCATTCTCCAAAGTGTCTTGGCCTCAGAGAACATCTCTCTGCCTCAAAGACAGATAAAATTAGTGTCTTGCCCATATTTGTGATCACAAAACTTGGCACAACCCTGAAAACAAAGTTAACCTTCACAAAAATGGCTGTGCAGTAATAAAATGCCCCATTCTATCAAAGGGTCACTATCAGGCAAGAGTTAATTAGCCTATAGAGTTCCTTCAGTAATTGCATAATTATAAGCAAGAGGTACATAAACATAAAGAAAATAATACAACAATTCCTTAATAAACCAATCGGTTTAGTTTTTAAAAAAAAACTTAAGAAAAAGAGGGGCCTCCCCAGGTGGCGCAGCAGTTGAGCGCTGGGCTGCGAAGCTGCCGGCAGCCGCTGCAGCACCGGTTAGATCCCCTCTCACCAGGTGAGGGCCCCACATGGCACGCAGACCTCTCCTGCCACCTGCTGCTCCCCTCAGCAGTGTATTTCGTCAGTCTGCCAGTTCTGTCCCCTGCTCTGTCTCTGGTGAATCCTCTCACCCTCCTACACTTCTGACTGTACCCAGTGCTTGTATAAATAAATGAATAAATCTTAAAAAAAAAAAGAAAGAAAAAAAACTTAAGAAAAAGAGAAAACGGAGTGTAGATTATCAATTCAAGATGGCAAAACTAAGCTCATAAATTTAACACTGGCCACCCAACACTTCATCCCAATCTCCACTGAAATAGGCAAAGGAATAGTTTTAAAAAATGAAAACACATGGAGACAAAATCTGTAGCCCACTGAAAATCACAGAATGCCAACCATATGTGGACATAGGGAGCCTCCAAGAGAAAAGACTGGCAAAGCATCTAGCTGCAGGATTGATGTTGCAGATCTCATACTAAGTAAAGTTTAGAGACAAGGGGCAATTGCTAGCATTGAATTAAGAATTTTTTAATTTCAGCACTGAAAACAAACACTCAGCAGTAAACCTCCCTGTTTCCTAGCTCTTTAACAAGATCTTGCTTCTAAGTTCCTGAAAGCCACAAAACCAATGACCTAGCAATGTAAAATTACTGCAAAGAAAAAATTTTCTTTCTTCTAGACCTGAAACATTAAAATAGGAACACACACAAGTTCAAGAGTCCATCTCAACCAGCAATTAAGCACATGTATGAGCACATACAGACACTATCCCATCATCATAATTACCCCTAACAGATATTTGAAAAGACCCAGAAACTAAAGGGGTGATCTGCCTATTGACTGAAACAAATTTTCCAATTGAAAACTTGCTTAAGAAAGAGAACTTTAAAATAAAAAAAAAACAATCAGAAATCATGAGACTGCTTTCGGCCACAAAATAACTTAGTGATTTTTCAAAGAAATGTGAGGGACAAAGATGTGACGAAAAACCAGACAAGACTGAGAAATTCTCATAGAACACAATAAAAGGAAAGACGAAAGAGGCATTGCAGGAGTTTAGCTTCCAGGAATTATATAGTCAATGGTATGAATGAACTCTTACATTGAGAACAGCTAAACAAACTAGACAAAATAAAAATACTCTGTGAAAGCAATCAAGGTGATAAGTAATTAAGAGACCCAAATCCAAAGAGACAAATCTGGTATCTGTGGCTGCCTTCTGCCAGAGGTACCTGCACATTCTAAAGGCTACCACTGCTGAAAAGGCTAAGATGAGCATTGCTTCTGACAGACTCAAGTCCTCAGGGAACAAATATAGGAGTGAGGACCTGCCAAGGAGGAAGGTAAACCCCTTATACTGTGAATTAGAACCTCAGAGGACTACATTCAAGAAGTAAAGGTAAAAGCCTGAAATATTTGAACTCACAGGCTGTGAAGCCCAATTTTAAATCATAACAATCCCTGAATGGATTAAAGTGATCTGAGATTGCCAGTGCCTCTAGCATAAAACATCAGAGAAGAAGCAAGGGTAAATCCTTTCTAGGAGAAGATACTATCCTTTTAATTATTTCTACAATGTTTCATACAGTGTATGACATTCAATCACCGATAAGTAACCACATGAAAAGACAAGCCAAGGCTAAAATCAAGAGATGTAACAGACACAAAAGCAAACCCTCATGGGAAAAAATGGAATTGGTTAAAGGAATGAAGGTACAAAATGGAGAATTTCAGAAGAGATGTAGACATTATAAAAGAAAACAAAGTAGAAATACTAGAACTGAAAACACAATCAGTGAAATTAAGAAATCAATTTTACCCCAGCCAGATAAGACACTGGCAAGCAGCTAAGTTAAAGGGCCTCACACCTTTGGGCCGAAGCTAAAGAGCCTCACACCATGGGGCTGAAGATTCCTTGTGCCTCACACCGTGGGGCTGAAGATCTAACATCTTTTTGTTCTTGGTCATAAAAAGAGAAAAAGTTCCAAAAAGTACATTAGGCAATAAATTACATGTATCAGTATACTGCAAGTAAATGGCATGAAAAATTATTTGTTTAGAAAATTAGTTATTAAACAATTTGGCCCACTTGACAATGGGAGACAATTTATTGTACATATCTGACAAACAATCCAGCACAACAATTATAGTAAATCCTTCTTTTGCTTTTTTAGAAGTTTCCTTTTTTTTAAGAAGTTGCTTAGAAAAGTTTTAAATGAAGTTAACTGTGTTAAGGAGTTTCTAGGTAGAAATAATTCTGATAGCTGAGTAGCAGCTGGTCTCCAGCTGAAGGCCATATGAATAAAATAGTCTTTTGATGCTTAGGCTTTAGCTGATAGGAATGTAGTTGGCAGATATCAACTGTCTTAGGTAATTGTCTAGCTAAAATAATAAGTTTTAGTGTTAAGTTTGTTTGGTTTTTTATCTATTAACCTTGAAGGCTACCGTCTAACTAAGACCCATAGGAGCCAGTAGTCCATGGGAATAAAAATACTCTAATTGTTTCTGCTTTGTACATGATGATATAATTTTTCTGATTACTAAAAACGAATAAATAAAGACCTGCTGAGTCTCTCGGCAGAATATACTTACACCCCATCCAGTATCAGTGTCTCCTCAATCTCCTTCCCTTCAGCCCGTAACGTGTCGCCTAGGCCATCTCATCCTTTCAGGAAACCCTGACAGGACATTTTGCTGGAGGCTGGTCCCCGACACTAGTTAGAATGTAGAAGGTCACAAAAGACACCTGGCTCTTAATCTAAACCAAAACAGGGCAGATAAATTACCAAATCCCTATTTTTCTAAACCCATCAGAGGGACGAGGAACCCTAAATGAACTAAAAACTTCCATAGGGAAGAAGACAAATGTGAAGAGATAATGGGATAATGGCCAAGAACTTTCCAAAATTGAAGAGTTATCATTCCACAGATATAAGACAAACAGGTATTACAGAATTGGGGATCAGATGATTAGTTTAGTTAAATCAAATCATTTTGCTCATGTATAGGTTATTCAGAATTAACTTCATGAATAAATAGAATAATGCTAATATAAAGCTTGTTCTCTTCCCTTACCCCAACATGCATGAGTACAGTTAGAGAAGATTTTTTTAAACTATAAATAAGGAACAAATCTTAAAAATGGCCAAAAGGAAATGATGGAGGGAAGTACACTACCCACAAATCAAGAAACGTAAGACTTATGGCTAACTTCTCATCAGAGATTATGGAGTTCAGCAGACAATGGAATGAGACATTATTAGAAGGACTGAAAGAAAAAACTGCCTAGAATTTTACACCCAGCCCAATAATTAATCAGTTAATTAATTAATACTGAAGATGAAATAGAGATGTTCTCAGACATATACTAGGTGAATTCATCTCCAGCAACTTAACTAAACACTGAAAGTTCTCCAGGCAGAAGGAAATGAACCCAGAAAGACACTCAAAGATGCACAAAGAAATGAAGGGCAACTAAGAGAGTAAATATGTGGGTACATCTAAATGAGCAAATTACTCACATGATAATAGCAGCCTGTGGATCTCAAATATAGAAATAAAAATAATTTAAACAGAACAGCAGTAACAAAAACTGGGTGGGACAAATGAAACTAAGATATACTTTGCATTGTCCAATAAATGGTAAAAGTAGTAAATGAAAGACCCATTTAGAAATTACTAAATGAATAGTAAAAGAAAATATAATGGGTAAGCTAAAAGAGGAGAAAACTTCATAAATGAATCAAAAAATATAAAAGCGAGAAAAATGACAGGAAGAGCAAACATAAGTAAATAACAAAGTGAAGCATTTAAAGCCAAATATATCAGCCATTACGTAAAATGTAAAAAACCTAAATGCTCTAGTAAGAAAAAAATTGTCAGACTAAATGAAAAAGAAAACCTAATGATATGCTACATCATAATAAAAAATAGGCGACAAAAAGGATGAAAATAAAAGGATGAAAACACTACCCAAAGACATATGATACAGCTACAATAATGAGAAAAAATACTTTAAGAATAGTATCACTGGGCCTCCCCGGTGGCGCAGCGGTTGAGCGCTGGGTTGCGAAGCTGCCCGTAGCCTCTGCGGTGCCGGTTCGATCCCCGGCTGCTCCCCGGCCACCGGAGGAGGGTCCCGCATGGCGCACAGACCTCTCCTGCCGCCCGCTGCTCCCCTCAGCAGTGTACTTCGGTCCTTCTGCCTGCTCTGCTCCCCGCTCTGGCTCTGGTGAATCCTCTCACCCTCCCATGCTTCTGACTGTACCCAGTGTTTGCATAAATAAATAAATAAATCTTTAAAAAAAAAAAAAGAATAGTATCACTAAAGATAAATAAAAGTCCACTTATCAGAAAGATAAATCTGCATGCATCTAATAATGTAGTCTCAAAATATATAGAGCAAACTGACACACAAAAAAGGGATAAAGTTTCACAGGGAAGAAAGATGACAGAGCAAATATACTCATCTCTGGAATTGCAAAAGCAGTTAAGAGTATATGTAATAAAGAAAAGGAAGAAAATTTCCCTATCCTAAAATAGATGTGTGCATTCAGAACAGAAAGACTCACTAGAAACATACAGAGCACATTTTAGGTTGAAAGAATTTAGCCACCTAAGAGAAAGGGAACATGCAATAATTTAAAAAGAACACACCATTCTAGTGCCAATCAGTATAAGCTTGCAGTACGAGATAGGAGCTTGTCCTCCTGGCTGAGCTCAGCTCCAGTGTACCTCTTAGTATGAGCATCTCCACTCATACTAAGAATTCTGCAATTCCAGAGTTCTTTTAAAAAGCTTTTCCAGGGCTCCCCAGTGGCGCAGCGGTTGAGCACTGGGTTGCGAAGCTGCCTGCAGCCTCTGCAGCGCTGGGTTCGATCCCCGCTCACCAGGTGAGGGTCCCACATGGCGCGCAGCCCTCTCCTGCCACCTGCTGCTCCCCTCAGCAGTGTGTTTCGTCAGTCTGCCAGTTTTGTTCCCCACTCTGGCTCTGGTGAATTCTCTCGCCCTCCCGCGCTTCTGACTGTACCCAGTGCTTGTATGAATAAATAAATCTTTAAAAAATAGATAAATAAAGACACCCACCCTGGAATTGATAGTGACTTCTTAAAAAAAAAAAAAAAAAAAAAAAGCTTTTCCACAATGTAAAGTCTTCCTCTTCACTTGGTAGTCAACACAAGACAATTTTTCAAACATGAAGAGGAAAAAATATGTCAAACTTATTGAGGGGTGAAATAGCCTCCAAAATGGGGCTATCCTAAAGGGGAATATAATAATATACAGTTCTCACGTTACTTGATGAATTAAAATCTAATGCCTAACTAAAACAACTCCACTGTACTAGGTTTAAAAAAATAAGTCAAAGAATAAACTCCTATTCAGTCATATTCTGGTGAAAACTCTAAATCTAAAAGTACAAATACACATAAAATTCTACAAATATACAGATTTTTTTTAAAAAAAGAGGAGGATACCTAGTAGTCATTACATTATGTACAACACCAAGTACAAAGCTGGAGAATTGTCCAGTATCAAGGTCAAGTTATTAGACATATGCAGAGGAAAATTTTTAAATTTAAGTGTGATGTAAGTGGCCAACATTATTACCATAATTTCATTTCGTATTTCTTATTCACAAACTTCAATTCTGAAACTTTGAATTTTTACAAAATTAGTTCTAACACTACAAAATTTCTACTTAAGTATATCTACACAAAAGAAAGAAATTCATGCTTCCACAAAATTTTTTTGAAAACAAGGATTTCTTCACGAAGTGGCAAAAAGTAACTCTTCAGATATTTATTGCTACAACTTTGATTAAACTCCAGAGAAATCACTGTTTTCTAAAAGATACCCACAGCATCTAACAGAAAATAAATGAAAGCAAATATGCAATAAGGCATTAATTTTCATACATTAAAAATTATAACAAATACTGGGCCTCCTTGGTGGCGCAGCAGTTGAGCGCTGGGTTGCGAAGCTGCCCACAGCCTCTGCAGCACAGGTTCTATCCCTGGCCTCCGGGGGAGGGTCCCACATGCTGCTCTGCTCAACAGTGTACTTCCCTCAACAGTGTACTTCGGTCCTTCTGCCTGTTCTGCTCCCTGCTCTGGCTCTGGTGAATTCTCTCACCCTCCCGCGCTTCTGACTGTACCCAGTGCCTGTATAAATAAATAAATCTTTAAAAAATAAATAAATAAAATACCTAAATCTGAAAAGGCTATCTTTATTAAAAATAATAATAATAATAACAAATACTATCTCCAGTTTCTTTTTGAGCATCACAATCTTTTTTTTTTAATTTTTTTAAAGATTTATTTATTTATGCATACAAGAGCTGGGGTACAGGCCAGAGGCGTGGGGGGTGAGAGAACTCAGCAGAGACAAGAGTGGGGAACAGAACAGGCAGAATGACCAAAGCACACTGCTGAGGGGAGCAGTGGGCGAGTCAGGAGAGGTCTGCTGCGCCATGTGGGTTGCTCCCTGGCTGCCCGGGAATCGAACTCATCGAGCATCACAATCTTCAGAAGATAATCTGGCCTACGAGTTCATGATGTAATAATCACCTCTTCAATTCATAACAAATCATAAACTTCAGAAAAAAAACTGAACCTTTTAAGAAATGATTTACTGATCAAGAATGTTTCTGTTGTGCTTTTTTTTTAAGGTGGACAAATAATTTTATTTTGTGCATGCAAATACATGTCAAGTACTGCAAATTTTTTCCATCAATTTTCTCTCAAACACTGAAAATCATGATGCTCTATTCTGTGAACAGCCAAAGTTATTATCTCTTCACTTCAGTGCTACAGCAGAACACACAGAATTCACTCTGCTATTCACTGTCATCACAACCCTCACTGTTCCATCTCTATCTCACTCATATACAGGCCTTGTAAGTCCTAGCCTTCCCCCCATTTAACCCTATTCCTATAGCACAAAGGGGAACATTACAATTTGGAAATTCAAATTGAAATAAATGGAATAGAATTTATTCCCATATATAGTCCCCATTTCACTGTACAGAATTATTTTAAATTATAGTTTTAAATAGAAGCTGGGTATATGCCTTAAAAATGAGCATTAAATCCATCTTAGAGATGGTACCTGCTTTTTACATGATGGGTGTACACCATTTTTAATTTCATTTACATTTCAATCAAACAATAGATTTGCAAAGAAAATGTCTAATACAGACGTAACAATATTCACACTAGAGCTTCACAATCGGTTGTATAAGTGACAAAGAGGACTCTTTTCCGAAATCTTCCAGCTAAGCAAATTTATAAAATGTAATCAATGCATCTGTTGCTTTTGTTTTTGCTCTGCTTCAACTCATATTGCTCTTTATTACCCTTCCTGCCCAAAAAACCTGTCCATCTAAAAAGCCTACTCATGCCTTCAAAAGCAGCTTCAGTCCTACCTCCTACAAGAAACTTAACCAAACTATACTTCAAACTAAACAAATCCTTATCTTTCTCAACAGAAGTTCACTCATTTAACAACCTAATTATACACAGTCATCAGATAAAAATATAAACCAAATTATATAAGCATTATCTAATTTTCATGTATTTTTAACTAGCCTCTCCAACCAGTTTTAATAATAACAAAAACAAGAACAGTAACAGTTTACATTTAATGAGTGATTAAGATAAACTAGACTCAGTGCTAAGCACAGACACAGATTAATTCATTCATTGTTTACCTCAGCCCAAAAGGTGGTAAATTATGTTATTTATTTATTTTCTAAAAAAAAGATTTATTTATTTATGCATACAAGAACTGGAGTCTAAGCCAGAGATGTGAGGGGGAGAGGATTCACCAGAGACAGAGTGGGGGGCAGAGCAGGCAGACTGACTGAATACACCGCTTAGAGACGCAGCGGGCGAGACAGGAGAGGTCTGCTGCACAATGTGGTTTATCTCCCTGGCCAAGGATTGAACTCAGGCTGCAGTGGCTGGCTACAGCATGGCAGTACTGAGAATTTAACCCTGCGCCACCAGGGATACCCAAATTATGTTATTTAAAGTATCACTCAGAATTGTCTTTGCAAGCCTCCAATCTTCTTGCATAGCACTCTAACCCAGGGCCACTCATATATGTTAGGGTAAGGAAAAAGAACCAATATGGTAGCATATCCCATGTATCAGATATTCACAGGCAAATATTTTTATCATCCCACCTAGCTCTGATTCTAGGTATTTATCTTATTCTGCAAAGTACTGCTTCCTAACTTTGGACACCCAACTATTGGTTTATGTTCAAGCTTTTGCCCTAAGTTTTCATTTTCCTTCCTCAGTGATAAGATATGGTAAGTGATCTCATGGTTTGAAGATCTATCAGATAATTCCCAAACCTGGCCCAATGGTCTAGCCAGACATCTCATTTGAGCCTTAATTCTGTTAACAACTTTATAGAGAGGTTCTGCTGGCATCTCAGGCTCACAGTATCCAAAATGCAAATCATATACTGTCCCTCGAACTTGTCTCTTCTGCTGCATTCTTAATTTATTTCCTACTTTAAACCACAAGTATTTGATTAACTGACCTTACTCTAAACCAAAGCTGTCCTAAAAGAGGTAAAGAGCATGTTTCAATTTCAGTATTTCACTCAAATCAATGAATAAAATAATTAACTTTGTTTCCTTAAAATAAAACACCTTGGGCCTCCCCAGTGGCACAGTGGTTGAGCACTGGGTTGCGAAACTGCCCACAGCCTCTGCAACACCTGTTTGATCCCTGGCTGCTCCCCGGCCATCGGAGGAGGGTCCCATATGGCGCGCAGACCTCTCCTGCCGCCCACTGCTCCCCTCATAAAAACTGGGTTCACTGCAATAAAAAATTTGGGAGCATCGAAAGGGAATTAAATTATGATACATCCATAAAATACCATATGGTTATCAAAGTAGCTGTGATACATACATGTACTCACATTGAAAAATGTTCTAAAACAATTGCCATATATGAACAGCACAACTCAACTTGTTAGTGCTGGCATACATGTATTTCATATTTTAGACACTAAATTGTATATATACACACACATATACATATTTACATACACATACATAAAACTGTAAGTCCATAATAATTAAAGGTGATTATCTCTGAGGACAAGGTTGGAGTACACAATCTCACTTTCTGCTTAACACAGACAGTATTTAATATTTTATATTTTTAAGTCAAAATAGCAATTAAGTTTACCCAAAAATTAAAATTCACACAAATATCTTAGCAATCAGGGTTAGAGGCTGCTAGTAAAGCTAAGTCCCTGGGTAGAGAGGTAGGGAACAGCAAAGGGGGAGCCCTGCCCAGTCACCTCACCTCCCTTCCATTTCCTTCCCTCTCACCATGGGTATGGGTCAACCTGGACCCATACTAACTTGAGGTGACATGAGACTCCAGGGATCTCTAAGAGAACATGTGGCTCCAGTAGCTACTGTGTGTGTGTGTGTGTGTGTGTGTGTGTGTGTGTGTGTGGTGATGATGATGGTGGTGGTGGTGGTGGTGGTGGTGGTGGTGGTGGTGGTGGTGGAGTAGGAGGAGGAGAGGGGAAGGGATGAAAAAAAGAGCCAGGCAAGCAATTGCTATTAGCAGTGATAGAGATGGGAAGAAACATTCCTTAGCCTCGCTGAGAAAATTATTTCTATTTAAGGGAAAATCTGTGTTCCTATGTTTAAGTCTTCTTCCTTACAAACACTGCACTTGCTTTTGTTCAAGGGTCTTTACAACACAGTCTTTCTACCCACTTCTAATCAGCTGAGTTTAGAAATTGGATATTGTTTGCTAGAATACATATGAATTAAAGATAACTAGGTTCTAAACAATGACTTATTTACTTCAATGCATGACTAAAAATTATTTCTCTTAATTCCCCAGTCTTCAATTTTTCCATGGAGCTCAGGGTACAAAATGGTTGAGTTCTGCATAGGTAAGGTGCCATTACAAAGGGGTTATCACCATAAGCAGTGCACACACAATCCCTTAACTATATTGGGTTGTCAGAAAAGTCACAACACATTTTTTGTTTTTGACTTTACCAATAACCCAATATAACACTATGTAAATTTAAAACAACTAATAATGTACCTTAAACTTCAAAAACTCTGAAGAATTAACCAAATATATCCTCAAAATTTCAGCTGATATAGTAAAAGTTATGCTACAAAGTTATAAATAAAACATAATTTGTTGGGCCCTCCCCAGTGGCGCAGCGGTTGAGCACTGGGTTGCGAAGCTGCCCGCAGCCTCTGCAGGGCCGGTTCGATCCCCGGCTGCTCCCCAGCCACTGAGGAGGGTCCCACATGGCGCGCAGACCTCTCCTGCCGCCCGCTGCTCCCCTCAGCAGTGTACTTCGTCAGTCTGCCTGCTCTGCTCCCCGCTCTGGCTCTGGTGAATTCTCTCACCCTCCCACGCTTCTGACTGTACCCAGTGCTTGTATAAATAAATAAACAGATCTTTAAAAAAATAATAATAATTTGTTATTCTAGCTCTGAATTTGTGTATTACGATGCTATCATTATAAAGATATATTTTGGTGATTTTCTTTTTCACTCAGTCTACAGCTAAAAACCAAATATTCTGTATTCAGTTTCTATATAGTCATTTTTAAGTTTCACTCTACTTAGGACTCCTCAGTGAGTTTTACTGGCTATTACTGACCAACAGTAAATGTTGAAAGCCAGTACAATCAATCTCCAGATTTCCCAAGGATATGGAAGTAGCTGTAGCTGTAGGCCCAGATGGCTCCATTATTAGCATTCTCATATATTCAAACATTCCAGTAACCATTTCACTTAGAGGAAATGAAAAGTAACTCCCTCTGAGAATTCTAGTCACTGACTTCGTAAAACTAAGTTACAACTACTCTAAAGATATATAATCAAAATTATGAAAGCAAAACTATTACTTGAGCAACAGTAACACAAAGATTCCAGAATCAGTTTTCCTACCTTCCACAGTTATGTCACTTTCTCCATATAGATCAAGTGTCTATTAACCAGGAGTATGTGTTACCTCTGCTACATTAAGGACAGAAAACATGTCCAATTCATCTTAGTTTCTCCACAGTGCACAGCTTTTTACATTATTAGTCCTCAAAGATCAACTATTTGCAACCAATCAAAATTACCTAAACTTTCAGTTTTCATTTTCAAAGAACTGTCCAAACGACTAGAAAGTTAAATTTAAAAATTCTCGCTCTAAGACAATTTTAAAGGTTATTTCTTATGGTTCCTTTTTAAAGGGAAAGCAAAGACAATCTAAATTTCAGACTGCCCAACTGCTAATTCCTCATCAAAAAGTCAAGTACTATTTTAGTAAAAGAAAACATATAATCACTACCTCTTTCTCTCCTTTCTTTGATAAAAGAGACAAAAGGGGACAAAAAAACCTGCTGCTTTCAACCAGATCTGTAAGCTGGTCAATGTTCTTTACATCCCTTACAACTCCAGTAGTAAATAAGCATCTAATATTTCAAGTAATACTATAACTAAGTATTTATCACAATTGCTTAACACTGATTCTTTATTTCTCATAATCAACCCTAAATCTATAAAATAAAATAAATTCATATACAATTTACAAGCAAGTTAAAAGACATTCCTAATCATATTCTATTTCACACCACAAACACACACACCACACACACACACAAAGATGTAAAATAACTTGGACTGTGGAGAAGGATAAAAGATAATTCTTGCATCCAAGAACAGAAATGATCAGTATTCAAACACAAGAACTGAAGAGAGGTGATTTAGCTGAGATAAATCCACCAATTTTATAGAATTTAGAGTTACAGAAACTTGGAGGTAGACGGGCATTTGTAACTATCATTTAATTGGATAATTAATTAACCCCTTTCATTAACATACGAAATAGAGACGTATAGAAGCTGCATTTTAAAATAATGATAATGGCGGGCCTCCCCAGTGGCGCAGCGGTTGAGCGCTGGGCTGCGAAGCTGCCTACAGCCTCTGCAACGCTGATTTGATCCCCGGCTACCAGCGACGGTCCCACATGGCCCGCAGACCTCTCCTGCTGCGCCCACTGCTCCCCTCAGCAGTGTGCTTCAGTCCTTCTGCCTGTTCTGCTCCCTGCTCTGGTTCTGGTGAATCCTCTCACCCTCCCACACTTCTGACTGTACCCAGTGCTTCTATAAGTAAATAAATAAATCTTTGAAAAAAATAATAATAAAAAAATAAAATAATGATAATGGCTTTAAGTACTCAAAGTTCACAATTAAGGGTGAAAATATTTTGAAAAAGTTATAAGAGTATATAGTCAATGGCATTACTCTTAATGATACCATTATTCTTCCACAATAACTGGAATCCTGACTCCCACATACACACAATAACTTTTTTTTTTTTTAACCAATAATCCCTTATGTGGGAATCCAAAACACAGAGGGAAAAGACTATTTGCAAGAAAATATTCATTATGGTATTCTTTATAATAGCAATATATTGAAAAAAATTTAAACATCTGTTAACGGGAGAACAGTATTCCTTATAATAGCAAAATATTGAAAACAATTTAAACATTTGTAATGGGAGAATAAATAATTAGCAGCAAAACGCAGTTTAACAAAGAGCGCTGGCTTTCAAATTGGGAGATCTGGAGTCAAACGCCAACTTCTCCACATGGAACTGATAAACCTCTGGAAAGTCATTTAATATTTGAGACTCAGGAGCTTTATCTGTAGAATGGGGGGGAGGGGTTATGACCATCTTTCTCAGAGAACTGTATAAGGATTAAATGCATGTGAAAGAATGTGGCAAAGTGCCTGGAGTTCAGTGAGTATTCAATAAGTACTATCTTCATTGGCCACTATGAACATTATATTTATTCACTGCAATATCATACAGATATCATAAATAATGATTGTAGTAAAATCTATATGTACTAGCATTGAAAGATCTCCAAAACATTCTTAAAGTGGGGGAAAAAAAGGTGAGAAACAATTGGTAATATGATTCCGCTTATATGTAAAAAATAAAACTATGCACACAAAGGTAAATGTAGGGGTAAAATATTAAAAACGGTTATTTATGGGTAAAAAAATAAATTTGTTGGCAGAAGTGATACAACTTTATATACTTCTATATTGTTTTACCTCGCAAATGTATTTAAGTATTTTTTAATTTTTAAAAGTACTAAGATGACTTAAGGATAATGTGGCAACAAAGAAAAATGGCATAATGTTAAGGGAAAACATCTACATATAAAGCTGTACATACACCATGATTACGATATAAAAATGATGTGCCATACAGACAGCTACTAGAAAGATAAACCAAAATTATACCAGTGGGTCTAAGTGACTTTTTTGTTGTCCCTACTTTTTGGCTTATAATTAAATATTTTAATCAAAAAACTCTTTTCATTCCAAATGAATCCAAACTTTGGGTTCTATTTTAAATATCTCTCATTAGTCTGTGTTCCATGACAAAGTCAATTATTTTAAATCAGAAACAAAAAAAATCTTTCCTCAGCTCATTTAGCTCTCTGGTCAATATTATTTTACCTTTAATCATTTCTTCTAACTAAGCTCCTGTTATTGATACAATTTTAACTAGAATACTCCTACCAATGGTATAGTTAATAACGCTCAACTACACAGAAGTCCCTAATAAAATGTTTAGGGGAAAACGACTATTAAATAGATGACTAGAACCTCCATATAGTGAGAGTAATGTTACCCCAGTATTTTTTTCATTAGAGAAAACTCATGAAGAAACAAACAAAAAAAAAAACCCAACATGATGAAGTCAACAGAAAAAAAATCAACACTTTCCAAAAAATTTCAGTAGAGTAGTATATTTTTAAAGCTCTTAAAGAAACATTAAAACCAATCTACACAGATTCAGTACTTTACAAGTTTATAAGCAATTTTTTATTTCATTCATGTGAAAAGTCAGTTAGGTAAACGAGGTATTATTCTGTCCTGCCCATAGCCCCTAACAAATAGGTGGGACAAGGAAGAACCACGAGTCATATACCAGATCCTTTGCTCCATATCCTAAGTCTTTTCTCACTATCCCACATCATGTATGATTATCATATGGTTTACTAAGAGCAATCACATTTCTTACCTCCTTTGAGTATTCATCCTGGAAATCTATGAACCTCATCCTGCTGGGCAGACAGCAGAACATTAGTACTTGTTTATAGATGACTCAGTAAGATCACTGACCTTTCCAAAGATGACATAACTAATAAATACTAAAATTGTAGCATATCCAGAAAAGGATGACCAAACTCACAAAGGGTCAGAAAACTAAGTAATGTGAAAAGTGACTGAAAAATCAAGGATGACTAGAAATAGAGGGAATGTATACAAAAATTTTGCCATCGGCTATTTGAGGGACCACTGTATAGAAGAGTCAGATCTGTGCCATCTGTTCCTAGAGGTTAAAACCAAAGGCCATTCAACAAATATTTATTGGTTATCTCCTCTGTGCCAGATGCTGGTGCTACACTGGGTATACAAAGGTGTGGAAGAGAAGTCCCAATCGAAACAAGTACAGATCAGTAGAAGAGACAAGAAAATAACTACTCCAAAAGCTATGGAAACAGAAAATAATGACTCTTTGAAAGGGGTTAATAGAGAATAATTCATTGAATGGAAGAACAGAAGTTTCAGAGGTAGACAAGGAAGGATTAACAAGGAAGCCTTAACAGAAAGAACAGCATGTTGAAAGACATGGAGACATGAAGTCCTGCAGTTAATCTGCAGAGACAGAACACCAAGTACATATCAGAGGTGCCAAAAGATGAGGCTTTAAATTGAGGGCAGGGGAGGTCAGATGTAAAGTACACAAAGGACTTCACAATCTCCATGCCAAAGAGTTCAGACTTTAATATTCAAGCAATGGAACACTAACAAGAGGTAATAAGTAGGAGTGTTACATGCTCAGAAAAAAATATGTAAGAAAGGTCATTTCAACAGGTGTACAGACTTCTAGAGGGTAACAGTGGAAATAAAGCGATTAACTATGGGACCACTGTTATCGTTCTAGGTGGAGGATGATGAAAAGATACAGATTGATATTCAAGAAATAGCTAGGAGAAAAAAAATCAAACAGAACTATTGGTTAAGGGAATAAGGGAAAGAGGAGGATCCAGGATGACTTCTAGATCTCAACTTGGGTGAGTAGTGAACAGAAAATGCTCGAGACAGGTTTAACATAGGAAAACAAGTTCATAGAATCATTCCTACAACGTAAGACCAAGGAATGGTTTGTTATGGTCTGGAAAACAGGATGAGAGAAGTAGGATGAAAGAGGAGCAGAGATGAGTTTTCCTTTGTTCTTGTGTAATATAAGGTACCTATTCAGTGTAGCTGCTGAGCGAGACAATAAAGTGCAGTCTAGAGAGTCACTAGCTTACAGGTAGCAAATGATGTCAAGGAGAGTGTGCAGAATGATACCAATTTTAGATACCAACATTCAATGAGAGTGAATAAAAAATCTGAAAAATAAGAGAAAGGATGACTGGAGATAGCATGATGCCAAAAAAGGCAAGAGGAAAAAGTTCAAAAAGGTTGGAGAGAGTGAAGATTGAAGTCCAGTGCACTGCATAATGCACTTTACTAACATGGTATTCAAAACAGGAATAGACTGCTTTGTGAGACAATGAATCACTCCATCAAGTACAAGATTAAGGTTTACCCCCCTGCCCTGAGGGAGGGAGAGGGGCACGGATGAAAACAGGGTGGGCTGAGAGCACAATGGACTGAGGGTGGAGGCGATGAGTGCTCTGGTAGTGGGAGAACTAGGGCAACCACACCTGAGGAGAGAAATCCTATACTGTCAAAAAAAAAATTAAGAAGGATGTAAAACAACGGTACTTCATTTAAGGGAAAAAAAAAAAATTCAGGCCCAATAAAGCCAACAATAGAGAATGTTAACAAAATAATCCCTACCTTAAATGAAAAGTGTAGCTGCATGAACTCAACACTACGCCTCCAAATTCTAGGTCAAGTGTAGCCTCAAAACGATTATGACAGTTTTGTCAAATAGTCTTTTGCAATCTGACCAATGAATGGGACTACTCTAATAAAAAAAAAAGAAATTTAAAGACAGTTTCTACCTATTTCATATAACTCACAAGTAAGCAGTACTGTATTACGACTTTTCACTAATTCTGCTCTTAGGGTCCAAAAAATTGCTGGAGAAAGTACGGAAATAGTTGATATATTTTTCTTCAAATTCAAACTGATTTGAAATGAGTTCTCAACACTGCCTTCCCAACTTTCTCCATTTCCTGCATCCCAGTTTCAGCCTATTACCATCCAGTGACCCCTTCACTCTGAACTAAGATGGCATGCATTGCAAAGGTTGCTCTGACATGTCAACTTTCCTGCTCTTTCCTTCCTTCCTAAAGCCAGTGCGCCTCATCACTCCCAGCAGTCCACCACTGCTGACTATTCTCCCTCACCACTCCTTCCCTCCCTTTTCCTCCACCTCCTCTTGTATACATCCACCCCAGGTTGGGAGAAACATCTCCATGTATCCTCTTGCCCCACACCCCAATTTTCTTTTACAACCAAATAAATGTATCTCCCTGCCCCTACCACCTACTCACTGCAATCACCTTATAAGAAGGTTTGAATGCCTTGGTAATGGGTGTGGCGTGGTACCATATATCCAAAGAAGTGAGATCCTAGACCTCTGAAACACACAGGGTATTGTCGACACCTCTACAAAAATTAAAAAATTGAAACCACTGACACATGATATCTGACAGCTTGTTTTAGTTGCCATTTCCTCAGTTCTCAATTCCTTTGATCTCACTGCAGTTTATGACAGAGCTGACCAGCCCTTCCTTATTGCAGTGACTCCTCTCACTTTTGCAACCAGACAGGACAATTTGTGGAAAGTACACTGGACCAAGAGTCAAATCTGTGTTCTGGACCTAACTAAACCACTAATTAGCTGTGAGCATCCCAATCTCCCCCCCTATTCATCCCTCAGGTTTCACTTCTTCTGAAAAACCCTGATCCCCGGAAGTTAGGTCCTGCAGGATACACTTTCCCCAAATCTGTTCTTTACAGTGCTGATCACAATGACTTAATTGTATCATTAGTAGTTGAACAGCTATACATCAGTATGATATACCTATACACCAGACTGTAAGCTCCATGAAGGCAGGTTATATCTGAGCAATGTCACGCTTATTAGTGCAAAATAAGTCTATCAATACAATTAATTCTGAAAGAGATGTTATGACCATTTCCTGACACTGCTTATAATTTTTAACCTATGTAATAAAATTATTAGCACTTTTTACTCAACAAAATTACTGACAAAATTTTTAATTGGTTTAATTTTTTAACCCTAACATACACATAATCTGAACAATATATAAAATTCTCTCATGTAAAATTAAATGAGCTTAAGAGAGAACTTATCTTCCAAGACATTTACAGTTCTCATGCCCACCCACAAAAATAGAAAGAGTTGGATGAAAATGTGTGTTTGAAACCATATGCACGCTGAAAGTGCCAGTTAAGAGTTAGATACTAAAACACTGTATGCTGTTTAAACGCTGATAAAAACCCACTGGTACTTCAGGTTTAAAGCTTTTGACTTTGGCAAACGTCATGAGCTATACATACCCTGAAAGAAAATCAAAAGAAAATTTATCAACCACCGTTACACTGCAGTGCGACTTTAAATATTTCATATAAATCAGGGAGAAACAGAGATTTAGTGACACAGAAGTTGCCAGATCAGATTAGAAGACTTTAAAATGCAAAAAATTTCAGATCTCCAGCAAGCAGGTGAAAGTTTTGTCAAGTTTTATGATATACCACTTTGTCAAACAATTTAAACAGATTACACGCTAATTTGCCCTTCAACTGCTGAGTGTGTCCCACTCCTCAATTACACTGCAAGGTCTTTACAGGCAAGCTTGGCATTTTGTTCCATTCGTCCCTGCACATAAATAGGAATGCAACAGATTTCGGCAATCTATTCGTTTAAATCTGAAAACGATTTTTAAGGATAAATCGACGTATATATTGCCGCTGGAAGCCAACCTACAAATACTTTTTTAAAAATCCAATGCTTAGACAATTCCCTAGGTCCAGAGAGGTTAACAGGCTGTAAATACAGTTGTAATCCAGGGAAGAGGCGTTTCATAACGGAAACATGAACAGATATAATCACTTGGAGCCGATCTCCAAGGCATCCTCATCATTAACTCCCCACCACCGGCTACGGGCAGGCAACGGTGCCCCTCTGACCCTCTCCCTCTTCCGCAGCCTTGGGGCCACAATCGCGCACAAGGAGTCCCTCAAGATGTGCCAGCGCTTCCCTGGGACTTCAACTGGGAAATCCCAGGCCAGGGAATGCGGAGTTCAAACCCCCCTCCCCCTCCCTTCGCAGAAAATTAATGAATTGGCCGTCCGATTGTTTATTTAATGAGGTGTGGAGTGGAGTGGCCTCTACTGGTGCTGGTGTGAGCACAAGAATGTCCCACTCTTACAAGTGGGATGAGCCTGGGGGATGGGAGGAAGGCGAGGGGTGAACCTGCCTCCGGGTACAAAGCGCAGAACAGAACCCCCGAGCCCCCGACGCGCCCCTGCGGCCGCCCCTCCCCTGGCGGCGCCCCCGCCCGCCTACTCCCCTCTCCACCGGCGCGACCCCCATTCTCCTCGGCCACCGGAGCCGGGGCGTAGAAGTTCCTGCACCTTTCCTCCCGGATCCTACACAAAAACCCCGCAGCGGCCGCCGGGGTCCGCGCTGCGCCCCCGCTCCCCCCACCCGCGCCCCCCGGGCCCGCGCCCCAAGCCGCCGCTTACCTGGGGACGGCGGCGGTGCCCCGCTCCTGGCGGCGGCGCCCGGCACTCGGCGCCCGAGCAGCAGCAGCAGCAGCAGCAGGCAGCAGAGCCAGGAGGAGGAGGTGCCGAGGAGTCGCCGGGCTCCCCGCTCCGCCGCCATCTCTTCCCCGCGAGCGGCGGCGGCGGCGCCACGGAGCCCTCGCCGCCTTCCCTCCCGCGCGCCTCAGCCGGCCCCTCGCCGCCGGCTCGGCTCCCGCGGCCGCCGCCGCCGCTCCAGCCCGGCCCGGCCCGGCCCGCGCGGCCCCTCTCGCGGGAGGGGAGACTCGGGGGCGCCTCCCTCCTGCCGGGGGGCGAAGAGGGGAGGAGAGAAGAGGGGGGAGTCAGTACATTCCGGGGCTGGGTGGGGGGTTCGGTCTCCAGGTTCCAGGCGCCGCCACCCGCCGCCGACTCCGGCTCCACACACCAGCGCGAGGGGGGCGGAGACCGCGAGCGACGGGGGTGGGGGGGGGCCCGGGGCGCGCACCCCGCGCACGCGCAGGCGCGCGCCGCCCTCGCCCGCACCCCCTCGGCGCCGCGCGCGCCCCGCCCCCGCTCCAATCCCGGCGGTCGCCTCGCGGGCCTGGGCGGCGGGCCCGTCCCCTCCCCCGGCTCCCGGGAGCGGGCGCGGGGGGCGCGGGGGGCGGCGGGAAGCCCCGGGGAAGCGGCGGCTCGGTAGCGTCCGCCGGCTCGTCGCCGCCGCGCGCCCCCGCCTCCTGCCCCGGCCCCGAGAAAAATGCCCCCTTCTCACCGCCCCCGACGCCGCCGGGACCCGAGGCGAGGGCGCTCCACGCCCGGGCGAGTCCGGGAGGCCGGCGCGGGCGCGCACCGCTCCCGGCCTGGCCTGGGCCCGCGGCCTCTGGATGGGGCCTCTGTGGAGACCGAGTGGCCTCCGGGAGGAAAGCTGGGTGCGCGGAGGGCCGGCGCGGGGATTTATGTGCTCGCCAAAAACAATAGCGAGCCCGCCCGGCTCAGGCGGGTCCTGGCGCGGCTCCCGCGGGAGGGGGCCCGACGCGCCGCCGCTGACCTCCAGCTTCCAGGCCGCCCCCCGCCCGCGCGCTTCCCCCGGACGGGGCCCGCGCCCCCGCTCGCGTCACTCGGCGCCGGGCCAGGGAGCCCGAGCGCAGACAAAGGTGCCCGGGGCCGCGGCTCTGGTGCGTGCGGGGAAGCAGGCCGAGCCCCTGGCCTCGCGGGGGGAGTCCTCTGGCTGGAGCTGAAACGGTGTACCTCCACCTTTGAGGGGCGCTTCGCCTTTTTGTACCTGGAAATCACGTCTTTCGCCCCAGACCGGGAGCAAGAGGGATGTGGTTTTAAAGCCCTTGGAAAGGGTGAGGCAGCAGTCAGGCGACACGAAGTTAGGGGAAAGCAGTTTTGTAGTTCCACGACTGAGGAGAATACTGATAATTATATGAACTGCTCCCAGAGGGAAACATTTTAAGAAAGTTATGCACTAGAGAGTCATGTGTAGCTGTTAATAGGAGTTGGATTTTTAGTCACTGTTAGGTGTAGTCAGTAACTAAAATGTGTTGCTTCCCACAAGAAGATGGCTTTTTTGCTAACATCCACTTCCCTCTGTGCCTTTTCGTAATTACTTTTTTTTAGATATATTCTTTTATAATGAGGTGCCAAAATAAGCGATGTAAGGCTTCCGTTAACATCAGAAAGGAAAGCCCTCAAAATGTTCGTAAAACCTCTTAAATCATCAAAACGGTGAATTAGGGACCCTCATCCGAGTCTTTTCAAACAATTGACTCAAGGGAGCAGACACACGCTTATTGTTTTCCACTAGGGAAACAATTTAAATACCTTTTTGGTTTTGGTTGGAGTTGTTAACCAGCAAAAACACTTCTCTAAATACCCTTGATTGACCTGTTAAATTAGAAATAGATTGCCTCCCAATTACTTCATAAGTATTTGCTTAATTAAGCCTTAATAATCACATCATTATTGAGTATTCTGAGATAATGTGAAAAGTTCTTTGCAAACTATAAATTGTCTCGATTTGTTAATTTTCAGATATGTTTTCTAAGTCCGGAAAATTTTCATTATTTTTAAACTGAAATGCATAATGTGACTTCTAAGATGATGCTTATATTTATCTTCAATTTTAAAAAATGGGTAAGTTATGGCTAATAAAGTGATCAGATTGATTATCTTGTATCATTTCTGTGAACTGTTACTAGCCTGCTGTCAAAAGCAGGGTTAAGTGAAAAGTTTAAAGCACCTTCTGTAAAATGGGGTGACTAAGTAATTTTTTTTTTCTTTGTGGGACCCTCACATGTGGCCAGGGAACAAACCAGCGCTGCAGAGGCTGTGGGCAGCCTCGCAGCCCAGTGCTCAACCATTGCACCACCAGGGGAGGCCCCGACTAAGTCATATTTAATCTAACTTGTGATTAAATCACAATTTTAATGAAACCTACTCTAATAAGTCACCAGATAAAAAGTTACAGATTGTATAGCAGTTCAAAAGTAAAATAGTGAAGCAACGCAGACACATACTTGAATTAAGACCCTTCACCTTGTTCCAGTGTGGCTGATTGGATAGGCATTCCTTTTAAAAGTCATCACTTGGGGTCATGAATTTCAATCTCTCTCTCTGTCTCTCTCTGTCTCTCTGTCTCTCTGTCTCTCTCTCTCTCACCAAGGGCATCTCTTATTTATCATTTTCATTCTCCCAACAGATATTCAATTAATACCCACATTTATGTTGATTGACTAATCAACATATTTTATATAGTCTAAGCCATTAATCTATGAAGAGATAATAACACTTTGTTCATCTAAGTAAAGTTAGAACTTGAGATGTAGATTCAAGGAATAGCGCACAAAGAACTTTTAGACCAAAGGAAACAGACCAGTCATTGTATGTTGGTATAAGTTATCAAAATACAGGCCAAAATAACTAGACCAAATATCATTGTGAAATTTATTCTAAGTGTACTTTGACAGAAAAATTAAATGGTAATGAAGCCTATGAATATAAAACTCAGAATCTTACTCTCTATGGTAAAGGGATTTTCCCCTCAGCTTTAGTAGCAATATATAGTTCCGTGTTTTAATTGCTGGCCATAATTAGATCCTACAGCTGATTCCCTGGCAGAATTCCAGCATCCAAGGTAGAGAAGAAAAAAAGTAGCCCCCTGACCAATAAATTCCAGAAGAGAACACTTCCCAAGCACAGCAGATTTTACCTAGGAGTCACCCATGTTCTAAAAACATGTTTTTCTTCTGCGCAGACTTTGGCATTTTTACATCTGTCCTTTACATTCCACTAGATAAGAATTTTTCTCCCTTTCTCTTTCATAAAGCCACCTGTTTCAGGGAGCCATCTCTGATTAAGCCTAATTAAGAAGGATATGTACTCCTTAAGGACAAAGGCTACACAATATTGATTTTGCTTGTTATACATTGCTTAATCACATATATTTAGTTCAACAACAATCTATTAATTCAACAAATATTGTTGAGGACCTGTTATTTGCCAGATGTTGTGTGGGTACTAGGACAACAAAAGTATTAGTTCATTCACTCAGTATTTAGAAAAAATGCATGCTATGCCTCAGGGCCTGCCCCTTGTTAAGGGAATGCAATAGTGAGCCACATAGACAAAGTTCCTGGTCTAGTAGCAAAGATAAACAATTATAACAAAATGTGAAGAGCATTATAGTAAGGAAGATAAGGAGTGTGGGAAACATAATAAGTATCTAACCTGACTAAATTGTGTGAGAGGGCAAGAGGAGGGAGGGAGGAGGCATGGAGAATGAGAGAAGCAGCACTGGTCTCTAAGCTGAACCGGCTAGCAGGAAAGGATGGTAGCACTTAGCCACCCTGCAGAGGGATTTGACTTTGGATTTGCATTTTAGAAGGATCTTTCAAACTGCTTACTGGGGTGTATACTAGAAGGAGACAAGACCAAGAAAACCAGTCCAGGTTTTGTTAACATTAGTCTGGGCTAGTCTGGGGAGGAGGAGATTTAGAGGAGTGAACAGATAAGAGATTTAGAAGATAGAAATAACAGGGGTGTGTGGGAGAGAGATGTGAGTGACTCGGATTTCAATTTGGGCAGCTGAATGAAGATGGTAGTGTTTACTGAGAGGTGAGCAAGGAAGAGGAGTAGATGGAGGGCAATGTGAGTTTGACTTTGGACAAATTTAACTTAAAATGTCTATGGAACATCTGAGTAGAAGTATCAGTAAACTGTTTTTTAGGGTCTGGAATTTAGCAGGAGAACTGGGATAGAGAAAAGAATTATCAGCATATATCCCATGCCTGAATATAAGGTGTCTCTCAAAATGGATTATCCCCCGATACCTTTGCAAAACTGTGGTCAACTTAAATATAGGTGAAGTAATCAGGAATCTACTTATAGTATTGAATGTGTCGATTGAATAATACTGTAAATTACATATTGTGTAAAACATCATTTTAAAAGAACTTTATTGCAACTTTTCACAGTGCTTTAGTCATCACCAGAGTCACATTATGAGTCTGACTTAGTTTCCCAGGGCACATCATCTTAACTTCCATGTAAATTTTTGGTATTATATGTGATATCACTGGGAATTTTATTCCAGGCCACAGTATCTAATCATACCACATCACTCATTCTGTGATTATATTTACTTATCATATTGCTTTTTTTTTTTTAATAGAGGCATGTTTTATTTATTTATTTGTTTGTTTGTTTTGTTTTATACATGCACAGGGTACAGTCAGAAGCGCGGGAGGGTGAGAGAATTCACCAGAGCCAGAGCGGGGAGCAGAGCAGGCAGAAGGACCGAAGTACACTGCTGAGGGGAGCAGCGGGCGGCAGGAGAGGTCTGCGCGCCATGTGGGACCCTCCTCTGGTGGCCGGGGAGCAGCCGGGGATCGAACGGCGCCGCAGAGGCCGCGGGCAGCCTCGCAACCCAGCGCTCAACCGCTGCGCCACCGGGGAGGCCCTATCATATTGCTTTTTTACAGTGACCTCTAAAGTCTTATTTACAAGGACAAACAACACTTATAAATCTATTTTCCAGGAAATAATTTCTAAATCCGTGTTAAGTTTCTTTGCTTCCTTGCTTCTTTTCTTACCAATTCTATCAGATGGCTTCCATGTGAACATTAAAATGAGATCATTTCATACTAATGTATATTCTTCCAACAAGCATTTTGTTGTTCAAAATAATTGAGAGAACACACATCCAGCATTATGAAGGACTTTTCAGGATTAGAATTTAAAGTTGTCTCTTTTCTGAGGGATTATTGCAGTGGGGACAGGAAGGGTGGGGGAAAAGCTGGGAAATTAGTCTTATATTCGGATCTATATGGTAATGCCAAGATTGTCCCAGTAGAGGGTAATACTAAAAGGAGGACTGAAGACTAGGATCAAACTGAAGGAAAACCAACATGTTAAAGGAATAGAAGAAAAAGAGGAACTTGCAAAGAAACAATCAGACATGTAAAAGGAAAACCAGAAGGCTGTTTATCACAGAAGCCAAGGAATGAAAGTGTTTCAAGAATGCAGGAGTGGTCGATAGTGTCACATGTCTCCGAGAGGTCAAATAAGGTAAGACTGAAAAATATCCGTTGGATTTAGTGATAAGGAAATGACAGACAACCTTAGCAAATGCAATTGCAGCAGAGGGTGTGGCCACCTGATTGCCATGGCTTGCCTCAGAATATTTGCTTCTTCAAAGAGCTTACCTGTAATAGGAAGTAAGAGTTGGGAAGCCTGAGACAGATTTTGTTAAGAGGAGAGTGGACTTAAATGCTAAGACAAGGAGTCTATGGAGGGAAGTGTCGAATATTCAAGAAAGAAAAAGGATAATTGATAGCTTTCGAAACAGTGTAGTAGATAATTTGGCAGCTGTCATTTAGCAAGGCCCATGATTATCTGACCTCAGTCATCTCAGGCAACTGGCAATCGGCAAAAAGGATTTCACAGAACAGAGTTACACCCCAGGCCAGTGGTTTCCAGCCAACTTTCAGCTGTATTTGAGCAAGTTCTATTCTCATGACACCTTAGTATACACTGGAATCAGAGGCAATAGCCTGATATTTGCTACCCAGTCCTCTAAAATTCCATCCTCAAAGGACTCATGGTTGAGTTTCAACAGATAGCAATCACAAGGCAGTCTAGCTTTCCAGCAATTGGTCATAAGTGGCAGAAACCCCACATGAAATACAACCTTAAACAAAGAAATGTTATTGGAAGCACCTGGAATCTCACTCCAAGAACACAGACAAGACTCAGGAATGGAACTGGAGATTGATGTACTTTAAAGAACCCCAAAAAGTCTTCTTTTGGAGAGTCACTTGTCTCTGCACATCTCTCTGAATCACCCCAATTTCACACCTGCTGCAGAATGGCTCTCTCTGTGACCTAGTCCACCTGGCAGAAAAATGCAACTACTAACAGCTTCCAAGTTACTCTGTTAAAGACTGTTCTGATATCATTCCCAGTTACAAATTTACCAGTGAAAGGATTGATAGCCAATCTTGGTTTAGATATCCACTCCGAACCACACAGGGAGTAATATGGCAGCTCTCACTGTAACCAAATAACTAAAGGAGGTCTGTTCACTTCCTGGCAAAGAGCTACTAGTCAAACAACTCAACACACATCTTATGGAGAGGTTCTGCTTGTCACTATATCCCAATCGCCCTGTCTGGCTCCAGGTGCTTAATAAATATTTATCTAAGGAATAAATATTTTATTTGTGTAGATGCAACAATTTCTTAAATCATGGAAAGAAATTTAGATATCAAATCAAGGGATTTGCTTGGGTGGCAAGAGCCAGAAGAAAAGGCAGCAAAGATGTGTATATGCAAGTAGGTTTGTAGGGGGGAAGAAGATGAAAAATTGAAGGTCTTGATAGTCTCCATGAAGTAGGCAGCAAGGCCATCTGCTGCAGGAAGAGGAGTGTGGTAGGGTGTTTAAGGAAAGTGGTAAATGTTTGGAAGAGTCACAGAGGAGATTAGGAGAGGGAACTACATATGGGCCCAGCTGAAATTAGTAATGATGCATCTGTGATTTTTGTCCATCTGGTACTTATAAAGTAATGTTTGTTAAGAGGAGAGAAAGTGGGTGGTTGGATTGACCCAGAGTTTTTTGGAGTGGATGAAGAAGTAAAAGGGCAAAGAATTGAAGCGCTTTAGGAAGCTGAAAAGTGAACTGTTGAATTGGTAAATCAGGTGGTTTTATCTAGAATAGGAAGGAAATAAATCCAGAATAGGCTGAATGACTAGGATAAAATGAGTGTGTCAAGGAATTAGGACACTCAAGAAGAACAGAGAATAGATATATTGTGTATGAATAAAGAAGTAGGAGTGTAAAGATAGAAGATTGTGTATTTGAGACTACATGTTTACTGTTTCAGAAGAGTCAAATAAGCCAAGAAACTTAGATAATACAGTTTGGTACATTGCTTTTTGGTACATGACATGTATGTTTTGGAAATATTGGGAGTTTCCTTTTTACTGCTCTGAACTCAGCTCTATCCAGTTGCCTGCCATTGAGCTTGTGTATGATGTGTGCCCGCGCATGCACACACACACACACACACATACACACCCAAACTGCTTTCCACAAAGGATTTGGAAAATATTAACAGAGGACAACTACGTTCCTTTTTACAAGCGAAGCAGTCTGCTCACTATGATTAGGAAGCTGACTTAACACAAAAACCTCAATAATCTCTCATCTGTTCCTTTAGCTTGTGTCCTCTGTAGGGGCTACCTGTATTTTGGTCCCTTTTTCTTAGCCCTGCTGGACAATCCTAAACTGACAAACCCCAAGCAGAAGGCATCCCCAACATTGCCACTAATTGGGAAACAAGAAAAAAGATTTGCCTCTCTCCAGGCTCTGTTACAGAAGGAATAAATGGGAATTGGCCTTTTCCTGCTTGGGAATCCCAGTGTCTTGTCATGCAGTCTCCTCTCAGATAGTCATGAGGTGGGAAAGGAGAGGGAAAAGAAGCAAGGGCAGTGTGGCTAAGAGATTGGTCACCCACAAGACCAATGAAGTCACCCAGGATGGCAGCTATGGTGTGGTCAGAGTAGGGGGAAAGAATGTAAAGAAAACTCTTTACATTTAAGATATCAGAGAAGTGACTCAAAAGCTGGTCACTGGATGGCCAAGACAAAACACAAGGATACTTAGCCATATACCATGAATCTCAAAATCAAGCAGAATTCTTATTTTGCTTGGAGTTGTTTGTTTTGTCCAGATATGTGAGTGAAATGGTGAGAATGGTAATGGAAGCCCAGGTGAATATTAACACACCCCTACTGGTCACTGAGATCTTAACAAATGAGGTCAGCAAACATGGTCTCAGGAGAGAGTCAGATTGAAAACAAAATAGGAGATAAATGGAATGCCTGCACAGAACCTGAGGAAATGGAGGCGTTTGTTTACAACCCAGTGGGGCTTTGGAAGGGTGGAGGGAGAGGACATGGTTGTGAAGGAGATCAACACTGAGGGCTTACATCAATGGGGAAGAAGAGCAAAACATAAAAAGAACCCATAGGACAATGACCACTAGGATGAGGGGCTCTAAATCAGGGGTAACACTAACTCACAGTATCATGTTGAGGACTGTGAGCTGTGAGGACCGTGGTCCAGCCTGACACAGCCTTTTGTGCTTGGGGAGGTAGATGGAAGCCCAAGGGCCAGAGAGCCAGTCGTTGGCTCTTCACATGGGGGTTCTAGATTTTGAACACATACCTTTGGCTGGACAGCCAAGAGCTGCAGCAGCTCAAGCAACACTGCAGGAGCAGTAATGACTCAAAGGTGGATAAGAAAGAACTTCCTCCACCCCAGAAACTCAATGGTGCTGCTCCCACTCTGCCACTGAGCCAGAGATTCCCAAGCATAGAATCTCCTGGGGAATTGTTTAAAACAGAGAGTGTTAGGCCTCACTGAAATCCTCTTGAATTAGAAACTTCTAGAGATGGGCCGCCCATAATTTGTGTTTTGGAGAAGTCACCCAATGGCATCTTTTTTTTTTAAAGATTTATTTATTTACACAAGCACTGGGTACAGTCAGAAGCACAGGAGGGTGAGAGAATTCACCAGAGACAGAGCAGGGAACAGAACAGGCAGACTGATGAAATACACTGCTGAGGGGAGCAGCAGGCACAATAGGAGAGGTCTGCGCGCCATGTGGGACCCTTGCCGGTGGCTGGGGATTGAACCGGCACTGCAGAGGCTGCAGAGGTTGCAGGCAGCTTCGCAGCCCAGTGCTCAACCGCTGCGCCACCAGGGGAGGCCCCCAATGGCATCCTGATGTCTATATCAGACAAATGTAAGGGGTGATGTAAGTCTGCGGTGACTCAAAAGATAATCAGTTTCATAGATTGTTGTCATAGTCTTAAGCCCAAACTTAACCTAAATATTAACTTATAATTCCCTATTTTTAGCACTCTTGCTCTTCCTCCTGTTTTTTTCCAACCTGTCATTATTTTAATTTGAAATCATATGATCTTGTCATTAGTGATACTAAAAACCATTCCAGTCAATGTTGTAATTAGCAAATTTTCCAATATTAAAAAAATCCAGCTATGGAGAGGTGAGAGCAGGGAATGTACAAAATTCAATAGAAGAGGAAAATCACCTGTATTCTCTCTTCCCACACCCTTCTCAGTGTTTGGCTCTGTCTCCTTCCCTTCTGATTTCTCTCCACAAAGTTTCCTATATTTATCATCATCAAATATATAAAAAAAAGAAACTTTGTAATCTTTTCTATATATGGTTTCTAGCTTTGTAAGAAACTAGTATAAGAACATTTGTAATTATAATATATATGTAAAATTACACTTTGCTTTCTTATACTTATTGTTTCATTATAAATATTTTCCTATGTTATAAATCATTGCTCTTAAAAATGTCTGTAATAGTTTCACAACATAGTGAGTAGATTAATCATAAATGTCTAAATTATTCTCTTATTGTTGGACTCTTGGAGTTGTTTATTCCACAAATAGGTGTCACCTGCCTACAATGAGCTTGGCAGGGAAAGATGATAGTGAGGAAAGGAGGCAAATTCTCCTGGGGATTCTATTCTAGTGTGAGGGATACTGACAATAAAGAAATGCCAGGTGTTAATAAATGCCGTGAAAAAAGAAAAAACAGGGAGAGGGGAATAAAGGATGACAGAGCTGCTCTTCTGTATAGCTTGGTTATCACGAATAATACTGGTTCAGAATGCTTTTACATTTTAAAAATTATTTTGTCAAGATTATTCACCAGAGAAAGAATTACAGGCTCAAGGAGAGTGAACACTTCTCATATTCTTGGATACAAACTATTAATTCCAATCCAAGGCTTGTGCCAGTTTGTTTTCCCAGCTCCGAGGTAAGGATCATTGGCTGTTTATTTATACTATTTTAGACTCTTTGCTTATTTGAATTTCTTATTGATTTGAATACACTTTTAAAGAGTAGAGAAATAAACTTTTTATCCTATTTGCTGCAAATAGTCCAGGTTCTTGATTGACTCAATTTTGGTGGCGTGTTACTCTCTTTGTCTAACCACCAGCTATCTCAAAACCCATTGCTGAATGAATTTTCCTCAGACATTAGTTTATGCCATTTTATTTAACACACATTAACATTTTAAGTATATCGGGAGCAGTTGCAAGGTTATATATCTTGCTCGTTTATCTATTTCCCACTAATAGCATGCTGTGTTAATTATTCAAGTATAAAACATTCTTATATCTGACAGGACTTATTTTTTTAATTCTCTCTTATCCTACTTACCCTTTATCATATATTCTTTCTGTTATTCTTTATGATTTATTGTTCCATAGAAACAATGTGATCAAATATTCATTGCAGTCTGTTCACTACCATATTTGTATTTTCGATGCTATTAAAAATGAGATTTCCCATTTCACCACATTTTAAACACATTATTGCTGTTACACAGGCTAGCTATTGATTTTTATATATTTATCTAATCCTACCAGTTTGTCAAACTCCTTTTATCAATTCTAATAGCTTTTTAATGGTATCTCTTTGGTTTACAGATACACACTTCATTTTCCCTTAGATGTTTCAAAGGTCTTACTCTGTTTCTTATCTTATTCGATGTTTTAGGGTTTATTACTGTTATGTTTTTATTTTGAAATACAACTCTTTTCAAAATAAAATCACTCACTTCGGTGAATGGCTTTGACTTTGAATTTTACTTTCCTTATGTTCATGCCTAATATGTTTTTGCTTTGCTTTTATTTCTTTTTTTTTCTTTTTGTTTTAGCTATGCTTATTGGGTGCCTGTGAGAGTGCCCATCAGTCCCCCCTTTCCTTTCAAATACTTCGTTGTCATTGGTGCTACCATGTAACTCCAGTGTGACACCCGTCTCCTGACTATAGTTGAGTGGACTTGGTATGGACTCCAGACCAGAACGCAGCCAGTCGTGTAGGTACCCTAATCTACTGGCCACTGGCAACTGGTTCACGCATGACCTCCAGACCTAAATCAGTAAGAAACTCTTTGACTTGAAGTATGTGGAGAACAAGACCACTTCTTTCTGTGGGTTTAAGGTCTGTAATTTTACATCCAGGGACAACTGTCTGAAGCAATGTTTTTTAGTGTGTGGAGGAAACTCATATTCAGCAAAAGACAATGAAGCTGATGTCAGTTTCTGGAGTTCCTAGGTGCATTTCTGCATAACAGTTGTTCAACTACACCTTGGGTTTTGTGAAATGCCTCAGTCTTGGCCCAATAAATTCTCCTTTTTGCTCAGGCTAATTTGAATTGGTTTTCTGTCATTTGCAACCCCAAAATTGCTAGCTGATACATACATCTTTGTAACTGGCTGAGATTTTCTCTTGAGGCAGGAACGCAAGTGAGATAGCTTCTAGAGGTAATAATTTCTAGAGGAGATAAATCATTATTTTTGCTATTACATTGGTCAAATCAGTTCAACAGGCAATTAAGAGAGGAAAGAATACAATACATTGGCTTAAGTTATCTTGGTCCTATTCTCCTCATCTCTTATCTAGACAATGCAAGCCACTACTTGGCAGGACCATGGTTGAGGTCCCAAGTAGTTCCAGGCACAACGTGACCATTTTTTTCAAAGCACGTATCTGAATAGTATAAGATTAGCTTCATGGCCTCTGGATGAAGAGAGGGGGAAAAGAGACCAGATTGACAGCCTTTGAGAATAACTTGCTCCCTTTCTAAAGCATACCCTGCGGTGCTGTCTTCAGGGCTATCAGTCTGTACATTTTGCCAGCTAAACACAAAGAAAAAGACTCACTTTAGGGAACTGATTTTCTAAAAGGAACATCTGTCCTGTCACCTCCCAGCATGCTCAGGGAATTGATGGTCAAAATCAGGCACTCCAGGCAGGTGACACTGAGGGACACTGATCCAAGATAAAGACCATATCAAAGATCACCACATTTCTCTGACAGTTAGGCCTCCAAGAATGTCAAGATCTGTTCATCTGCTTTTAAGACATGGAGTTACCGTTTTAGAGTCCCTTAGTAGCAGCTCAGAAATCAAATTACTCTGCTGCAAGCCAGAGGCCCTCATTCACTGACTGAAAGACTGAATCAGACTAATTGAGGTAACAAATACGCCTGAGCGGTGCTTCCTCGAGAAAATGCAACCCTCAGAAGACATGACATTTACTTCTGACTTCGCTGAACATATTGACACCTAGGCATTTCTGAGACTGCTTTTGATTTGTATTGATTAAAAGAAATATGTAATGAATTTTAAGAGTTCAAATGCACCTTTGCCCAGTTTCAAAACCAAACAGAAACACTAAATAGAAATTTGTAAGAACACAAATCTAGCCCAAGCCAGTAACAATTAAGAGCTCTTAGTGCCTAGCAGTAGTTTTCAGACCCCCATGAAATGACGTGAGGGGTCTGGTGCAGTTCATAATAGGCCAAGCGTCAATGTCACAATGCCTTCCAGAAATTATGACAGTTGTTTTGCTACTGTGTTGGCAGCCTCAGCAGGACAACTCAGAAGTATAATGTTACCAACAGCACACATTCCTTTGGAAGGCCATTTTTGTCTGAAGATAAAAATGAGGTGAGGACAAATAACTCACTCTTTCTGCCAACTTGACAGATACCTTCAAAAATGTTCAGTTTAGGTCTTTTAATCACAGTGAAACACACATTAAGGAAAAATATATAATGCAAAGTGACAGAATGCAGAAAGAATCCATCAGAAGTATGTGAAGAGAGGGAAGATATTTTCCTGAAGATTGCTGTGCACCACGCTGATATGTTAATCAATGCTTAGGACCCTAAAATAAGCTCAGAAGATATTGAGATATTATCTTAAATGAATTATTCATAGACCAAGTAGCAAATTAAAAATAATGTATTGCACAATCCTTTTATGCCAAGACAAAAACTCTAAATAAAGAGGGTAGCCATGGCAAGCAGGGTACTTCAGCGAGAACTCCAAAAGAATTGGAATTTTTTGTTCCTAGCTTTCCTACTCACTCACTCCAAAATCCCTGTCTACATGTGCCAGGTCTACATATGTTTATATAGTGTAGACCTAGTCAATGTTGAAAGTAAACTATGAGCCACACAGTTCATTTTTCTTCCGACTTTGATAGCAAAAGATGTTTGATGAACAGATGTGATTATCTCCTAGAAGGTCAGCCCTGAAGATCACCAGCTTCTTTGATCAGCCATTACGGATTATTTACCCATTCCTCTACAACCTGAGAAGGTGATTCCCTTAAAGCACAGCTCTGAGAGTCACCCGGTTGGATTAATGAGAAAGGCAGTATAAATGGAGTCAGGAGACCAATGCTTTGCTTCTAGTTCTGCTCTGGTTGAACTTATTTATTATTAGTTCATCTATTTCCATTACAGGTAGACTGAGTGCCACTGAGGCACAAGTTCTGTAATAACCTCTGTTGGGTTATAAGTGAAGCTGAGCTGCTGATCCCCTTAACTCTGGACTGGCTAAGTGGCCTCAGCAGACTTTATAGTATGCTCAATCCCTGTAGGCTATAAATTATTATCAAATTCATGCAATCCATATTAAAAACACCGGCATTAATATCATTAATGCCATTTAGCATTGGCATTTATTAGTCTAGAAATACAAAGATTAACCTAAGATCAAAACTTTTGAAAAGCATGGCATGAACACAGAAACAGCTTGCCCTTCTTGCATTTGTATCCTGTTCTCATTGTCCTCCTATACGTTTTCCTTTATAACCATCAGGGAGATGATTCTAAATATATGTCCTAAAATCCCACCCTAATACCCATTGTTCTACAGGGGGATATCTGAACATGGTCCATAAGGTCTGTCTTACTCTAGACTGTGTCTACTTCTCCAGACTCATCTCCCATCATGGCCATTAAACCCCTGCCACAGTATCACACAGCGTGTAGCTCCTTGGGTACCCCATGCTTTTTCCACACCTCTTTGGTTTTGCTCAAGCTGTGCCCTCTGATTACAATGCTTATGCATGGAAAATTCCATCTTTTCTTTCATATTTCAATTCTTCTAAGATGCTTTCCTTGTCCTGAGCCCCATGCCCCCCAATCCAATCTCTCTCCTATCTACCTAAAACACACTTCTGTGCTTGTACTTATTGCCATGTTAGGATTTGCAAGTCTGCCTCTCTCATACTAGGGCAGGGACCACAACTTATGTGTCTGGTCATTTTGAGGACAGAAACTGTAAGCACTGGAGTAACTTTGGTTGGCCAGATGGACATACCGACAGATGGTTGAATGGATGAATGTATTTAGGATAATGTGGTCTTGTTCACCAAATTTCAAAAACTCTGGTGCAAGAGTTGAATAAAAAGAAGTTCAATTTTATCTAGCGTACACTTACTTGGCACTTAGTATATCGCAATATACCCTTTAATATTAATCGCCTACTTCTGCCACAAGATCACAAATTGCCAACATGCATACCAGTAAGATGTACTGTATGTAGGTAGCAGGAGACTTGATTTGTGTCAGACTTTATATGGGAAGTGTCTGGTCTCTACAATGTCTGTCACTAATTTTTCCAGGGGTCCTCTTGGGAGCAGCATTATTTAATGGGTGGCTAGTTAAAACTGTGTGGAGTTTAATATCTGTTGCCAAAGCCAAAGGACTGCCCCCCTTCTAATCTCTGGAGGTGTTCAAATGAATTAGTAAGCCCCCTTCCTTATGTTTACTTCTGAACCCAAAGCTTGGCTGAGAACAATAGAGGTAGAATCAAATGGCTGAGTTCCCTATTTAATTCAAAGCATCATCTCTGAATGGAAAGATGGAATTTAGCTAGAGACTTAGATTTTTTTAAGTGATTTTTAAAAAGTGGTTACTATACCAAAGAAAAATGTCAGAACAAAACAGGACTCTCCAATTGAGGAAAACATCTTTCTACTTTATTCTCTTCCTCTCAACACTGGGGCACAAGAACTATGATTATAATGGTCTTTTTCTACAGCAATTCTCATCTAAACAGAGGTCTAAAATTTTGGAAATGTAATTAGGTAAGAAACAAGACTGTCTGCCCCATGTGGCACCTCTCGGCTTTTAAGCCCTCATCAGCTTGACTTCTGCAATGTCATGTTTGGGGAAATACTGGACTCTTCCAAGCGTATAGAGTTCCTACTTGCAGGAGGCATTTTTTACTCCACAACTAGAAGAGTGTCTTTTAGAGTTTGGACTTCCTAACCTTGAGAAGGAGTTGACGTGCTTCTTCACTGAGTGTGAAATGAGCAGATGGTGTTGTTTCACTCCAATTTGTTTTGCATGGACTGAGGAGACGGCTGTGGGGGAAGGGATAAATGTGTTCTGTCTCTGATTGCTAAACACAACTTATTGGCACAAAGAAGCCACTTCACTAACATTGGATCATATACTTCTTAATAAGGACTGGCGCTTTCCTTACTCCACTTCAGTCTGGAAGTTATTATCACCATGTTTTTCCCTTTATCCGGAAGGGATTATATTCTCATTACAGCAAAAACCAGCATATTTGGACTGCCCAGTCTGATAATTGAAGGAACCTACTGTGGGCCCTTTGAGGTAATGAAAGTCACCCAAAACATACTTTAAAAGCACACAAAACACCCAATTGTCCTTCTCTAAATATGTTCACCTAATTTTCAATTCTACATTCGGCTCACAACACCCAAAGATGTCCATAGTGTACCAAGACAAAGAGCCAGTAAACTCTCCCAGAGAAGTTGCCAAATATCCAGTGAGCCTAAGCTAGCTCTCTCTCTGGACTGCTGGGAATACCGATGAGCACATTTTCTACCTCATCCTGGAGAACATTAGAGCCTTCTACCAGGCTAGCAAGTGGAAATCCTGGAGCAGGGTCATCTAAAGAAAAGGGTTATGAGGCAACTCATGGAGACATTATCCCCACTTTTTATGTACCTCCCCACGGTCCCCCACCTTTCATCTATCAGCACAGAAGCATCGATAATTAACACACTGCTGAAGATTCACTGGGGAGAGGGAAGGAATGGGAGGGGACAGTTAACATCCCACACAGACATGCCCCCCATCCCAGGCAAAAACATCTAGGACATATTGAGTTTCTGTTTTTAGCAGTTCTCTACTACCCTTCATCCACACTGCTTTACATTCAGCTATGCCCCAAATTTGCATAGACCCCTCAGTAAAAGCACTGCATTTATTGAACCTATCACCCTCTTTAGAAGGCAAGTTAGTAATCATCTACTACTATGTAAGCCCACTCTCTGGGTGTCTCATCATCACCGGAAGGAGCACTGAACAACATCCAATATTTCCCAGGTTAGTAATCATGTTAACACAATCTTCCTTACCTCCTTGTACCAGCTCTGGCCCAGGTTCCAGAATTCACTGAGGCTTCTTCCTGCTTTGCTTATTTAAACTATACTCTCTAATCTTATTTCCTTTTTTTAATTTAATTTTTTAAAGATTATTTATGCATACAAGAGCTGGGCCAGAGGTGCGGGGAGCAGGGGGGATGTGAGAGTATTCACCAGTGACAGAGTGGGGAGCAGAACTGGCAGATCTACTGAAACACACTGCTGAGGGAAGCAGTGGGCAAGACAGGAGAGGTCTGTTGCGCCATGTGGGTTGCTCCCTGTCCGGCTGGGGATCGAACTTGTGCTGCAGAGGCTGCGGATTGCTTCATAATGCTGTGCTTAACCCCTTATGCCACCAGGGAAGCCCTTTCCTTTTTCTTGGGCCCTCTTTTTCCTCTGTCCCTTGGAAACCAAGACTCACTTCAACCCTTCCTTCCTTTGGCAGCCTCTTTTGGAGGTCTTTCTTCAACTGAGCTCAGCTCTTTCCCTAAGAAAGGACTCAGGCCCTGCTGCCTCCTTATGGGAAAGACCCTGATATTTGCATCCTGGCTGGACCACTTGCTGAGAGTGGTGGGTCAGGTGACACCAAATCACTGTCCTTAAGTGAGCACCTATCATAGCACATGAATAATTTACAAATGTGTTCATCCTCCACCATTTCCTTCATAGTGAGGGGTAGCCACTAGTGGCCTCGAGACTGACGGTGAGAGGGTCTGGCCAGGGGATTCTCATCACAGCCTAGCCCTGAAAATCGTCCAGATCTGTGGTCTGTTTCTCATTGTGTCTAACACTCATGGTGGTCTTGCTGCTTTAACAGTGGTGCATTTGGACCCTGCTCTGCCTTTGGAACTCAACCCCTCAAATTAGGGCCTAAACTTCACACCTCACTGTTGGGTTTGATGCTGCATTGGGGCCTCCTCTTTTGACTTTGGTGTCTTGGACTTTTACAACTTTGGGGAGCCCACTGCCTGGGACCTGTTTGGAGTACATCTCTCACCTCAACCAGTCATTAAGGTGGCTGGTTCAAAGGTCAACTTTTTTTGTTGTTGTTTTGTTTTTTAAAGATTTATTTATTTATTTATTTATTTATTTATTTATTTATTTATTTATACATGAACTGGGACACAGTCCAGATGTGCAGGAGGTTGAGAGGATTCACCAGAGACAGAGTAGGAGCAGAACAGGCAGACTGACGAAATACACTGATGAGGGGAGCAGCGGGCACGACAGGAGAGCTCTGCTTACCATGTGGGTTGTTTCGAGGCCAACAGGGATCAAACCAGCACTGCAGAGGCCGCGGACAGCTTCACAGCACTACACTCAACCGCCTGCGCGACCATGGAGGCCCCAAAGTTCGAAGTTTTTAAGGAAAGAGCTACATGAACTAGCAAATATATTATAGGTTTACCTTTTATAGTGTCTGGTATTTAACCAGCTAATCTGGTAGTTTAACTTTCTGCATGTTAAAATAAAAAAAATTTTTGAGGAGGTACATATTTCTGAATAGTTGAGAGGTTATGATATTTCTAAAATATTATGGATATAAAACCCTACACAAATGATAACTACCAAAAGTTTGAAATAGTTTTATATCACCCTCTCTCTTCCCCCACTCCACTCCAAATGCAAGTCTGGTGCTTTTGTAGAAGAAAACCTAGAAGCCTAAATTAGTAGTGTTTAATACTGACCCCTCTCCTCTTTTAATTTGATAATGTACAGTAACTCGCTCTATTTTCTTTTTCCAAAATGAAATTTGTTTGTCAGGGAGATATATAGATAACAGAATTTTGTATTCAACTAACAATTTAGAACTATTTTCAAGTGTTTGATTTTCAACAGAATATAAAATGTGGTCTCCCTTGAATTTGTCTCCTAATCTTTAAAATACAGATGAGTTTCAAAGGACATTTAATCATGATTTTCATTCCTTTTCACTTAATATTTTTAAAGTGCTATTTGATATCTAAGAGATCTTCATGAATTCTTTTAATAATTTCCTCTGATTTGAACTAAATTTTTTTTTTGCCACAAATAGCTGGAACCCACAAATCTTTGGGACTATACTAAACTGTGTTGGCTTCATTTTTTGAAAGCTTGCCAGAATATTGTTTTCTCCAGTTTGTAATTTTTTTCCTTTTTTCTCTCACTTACCAATTGAATAAAAGTTTAAAGGTCATATCTTTCTCATATCACCAAAGTAAACATTTCTCCAATTACCCATAAAGGGCAGATGTTTCCTAGGAATTATTTATTGTTTATTAGCAAAAAGACAAAGGCTGTAAGAGAAGACTTTCTGTCACACATGTGAGTTCTTAGTAGTCACATTTAAGTATCCCTAAGCCTAGGGAAAAAGAAGTCATGCCACCGTGACTATACTTTTAAGAATTTGTTAACCAGTTGCCTGCTAAAATGCATCATTATCAGGGATCTCAAGAATGGGTTCTTGTATCACCTTCACAACACAATTCTTGTATCACCTTCACAATTCATTTATTTCACAAATGTTTGTTGCCTGCCACTGTTATAGACACTGGAGACAGAGAAGTAAATAAAAACCCAGCACTTCAAAGCTGTGAGAAGAGTGTCTCAGCTTCCTTAACAGGACCATCTTATTAGAAGTAAATACTTTGCATAGGAGATTACTAGAATCCAAAGATATCCAGACTTCCACAGTCAGACTGTCAGGTTTTGTTGTTGTTGTTTGCATAGTACCTTCTTGGAAGAAAGCACAGAGAGATTTTCATCTCTAAACTCATCCTTTGCCCAGTTGGGTATTTGTTAACCCCATCCATAATTTGTTGTAACAATGGATGGCCTATTGTGAGACAAGGAACCTCTGGATGCCTGGAGTGATTTCTTTGCATAAATAACCCAAAATTTTTCAGGTTTACTTGCTTGTCTCCATGCAATAGCCTCTCTTTTATCATCTCTAATATACAATAAGTCAATTTAGTAATTGAAATTTAATCAAGTCAAGTAAGGAAATATTCTGAGATTGTCAAACCAAGTTGATTTTATAAGGACAATGATATAGAATGGAATGCTTCATGGAGTAAACTGGGAGAAGCCCAGGGAGGTCCCTGCCATCCATATTCTCCTCTCTCTCTCCCCAGTTTCTCTCTTTCACCCAGATGTGTCACCGCAGGGGGGAAATGTCCATCATTGCATTGGTAATTACTCTATATTGAATTTCCTCCTCTAGGTGTGGTTTTATAACATACAGACACCTCTTGGAGGATTTTCATACTCTGCATAGTCACTGCATGGGAAGATCGAAGTAAATAAACACTTGAAATATTCAACTGCGGTCTAGGCACTTTCCATATCACGTTGGTTAATTCCTACAATCATCTTCATGAGGTGAGGAATCCGGGGTTCAGAGAAGTTAAATGACAAGCCCCCAGAACACACAGTCCTCAATGCTGGAGCCAATAGTCAAACATGACCTTTCTCACCCTTAATGTGAATTCGTTTTTCAAATCCATTTCCTCTGTGGCACACAAAACCTAAGAATAGCCTTGAGAATGATGACTGCCTGGCAAGAAGGTTAAAAGTGAGAGGAAGGAACAGAGAAATGAAATGAGAGACAAAAAGGAAACATTTTTGCTGACTTTCCAATTTTCTCTAATGTCTGATTCTGCATAGGATACATTCCTACTGCTTTGATAAAATTCCTGATTCTCAGAAATACTGACTTGGCGGGAGCTTAGAGGTCATCTAGCCCAACCCACCATTAAAAGCTTTATTCAGTCATTAACTCACTTTATTACTGTTGGTGATCTGGGAAGGAGTGTCATTGACTTGGCAAGTGAGAGCATTTCCCTGAGCCACAATTTTCCACTATCTCATCATGGATTCATCTAGAGAGATTTTCTTTAAGTAATAAGAATTCTTTACATCTAGTTAGTTTTTCACAGTTGTCAGAATACCTTCGCATACCCTATGCTCTTTGATCTCATCTCTGTGATGTAGGGAGGAGTGTTTTTTTTTTATAGTGGCAAGAGTCAGGACCTGGACCAGGTGGATCTGGGTTCAAATCCCCACTCAGCAACACACTTGCCATGTGGACTTGGGGAGATCATTTAATCCTTTTATCTTCCTTGGGAAGTTGCCTTTACTTTAAGACTCCGAGTCCTTCATCTGTTAAATGGGGACAATAATATCTCCAATGAGAGGCTGTATGAAAGATTAAGTGAAGCCACATATGTACAGTGTTTGCTCATGGCAGGTGCTCAGGGTTGATTGCTTTTCTCTTTCCTTCTCTTCTTTTTATAGAAATAACTTTCCGAAGATTAAACAGCCCGTGTTGGTGAAGAAAGGCCAAGCCCTTTCCCTCTTATTTTAGGGTTCTTTGTACCACACCATCCTATCTGGAATACCTTTCTCTTCCTTCTCTGCCCTTTTGATTTGAACACACTTTACCCTCTTTGTTTAGGTCCTGATTTCTTTGTACTGAAAACTCTTCCACCCTCCTCTGTGCTGTCCATGCCCTTGCGTTGCAGTCCTAGTGCTGGTTCTTGTGCTGCAGCCTCTTGTTAGATTCCTATGTGTTTTATACGCTCTGTGAAAGTTTAAGACAAATGGGCAGGCACCTTTAGCTTCATCTCTCCCATGTAAAATCTGGTTCTCAAAGAGGAGACAGAGCAGCTGTAGTGACATCCGGGCAGATGGGCTCCAAGTCCCCTGGCTTCTGGTGCCCGGGTGTGACACGCTACTGCTGCCGTCTGGATTTTGATTACATCTCCCATGGCACTGCAGCTTTCCCAACACTCCTCTAACAAACTCTGATTTAAACCACCTCATACTCAGCCTTTTACATACTCTTGTAACGCATAGAACCTGCACAGCCCACTGGGAGCCCCTCAAATGAATCGCTGCCAAAGGAAGTGACTTTTTTAAAGAAGTGATGTTTTCTTCCATGCTGTACAGAAATACATGCAAATCATTAAAAAACTTTGATTTGGGTCATTCAAAATGCATGGTCACAGTGTTGCTTTGAAGTGAAAATAAAGGTGTAGGTGAGCAGGTTTACAATACGGCATGCACACCTATATATTTATGAAGAACACATAATGAAAAGTTACTTGTCACTCATTTTCTCTGTCATAAATAGAAGTAATACAATTGGAATATTACCCAACCTGGAGAAAAATATAGTATCATATATCTGAGAAAATTCCCAAGAGATTCTCTTGTCGATCTACCTATTCCATCTGTAAGCAGAGGGAATGTTTAACCTAGTCAAATTGAGAGTTAATATTCCCTTATCGAATATCCTTGGTCTGCTATGAAGCCTATTTACGTATCTAAAATCATTCTTACTACCAAACAAATAAACCCTTGGGAACGCTCTTCAATATGAAATCTCATATATGTTTTCCTTCCCAGGGAAGGCTCTGGGAATATGATCTTAGAAAGCTTGTTGAGAAACTTTGCCACATGCCCCTTGAGCCCATGGGGGCCTCTATTTCCAAGAGGCTCCCCTTCCTCCTGCCCTGAGGGTCTCGGGCACTTCCACCAATGGTCCAGCTTGGGCAGGACTGATTTCCTGCTTGATGCTTCCTGTCCATAGGCCCATTAGTGACTTTCGGAGATAATAGTTTCTGACAAGTCAGAATAAAAAATAAATTTAGGGCCTCCCCTGGTGGTGCAGCAGTTGAGCGCTGGGCTGTGAAGCTGCCCGCAGCCTCTGCAGCGCCAGTTCGATCCCTGGCAGCCGGCAAGGGTCCCACATGGCACATAGACCTCTCCTGCCGCGCCCGCTGCTCCCCTCAGCAGTGTATTTCGTCAGTGTGCCTGTTCTGTTCCCTGCTCTGGCTCTGGTGAATCCTCTCACCCTCCCGTGCTTCTGACTGTACCCAGTGTTTTTATAAATAAATAAATAAATCTTTAAAATAAATAAATAGGTTTAGTTGTTGGCCAGGACTTTATGCCTTTCTGGGGCCCTATTAGAACTAAGACTCTCACAGTCCATTGCAAACCAGCTTTACCTTTCTACTTCAGGGTTCTCCTCCTGAAAGCACCAGCTGGTCCCTCAAGGAATGAGGGAGGAGAAGAGAAAGAACAGCCTCTCTGGAGAGAAATGAAGATGGCCCTCTTGATCCCACATGTTGTCTACAGAGTGCCCCTCCCCATGCCTCCTGCCATTCCTCACATATCCCTCCTCTCCTGAGAGAAGCAACAAAATCAAAGCAGAGCTAAACACAACTGCAGCCCACATGTGGGAGCCTGTGGAACACAAGGAGCCTTGTCTACACCCTGTCTGTCCATCCACCACGCTGGACATGCTCTTAAACTTCTTTACACAGTCACCAGAATTCTTTTGAAAGGGCAACTGGAGTTTATCTGTGTTTTCCTGGAACACCATCTTTCCACAAAAACCCCAAAGTTTTGTGAAGTAACAAAATATCAATATTCCACCAAATGGCTTGTAAACAACATTGTAGGAAAGAGGAAAAAACAAACAGGCACAGGTAGCTGGCTTACCCATTTTGTGAGCTAATTATAGAAAAAAATCCAGTTTTATTTTTTTCTGTAAGAGGGGGAAGCAAATAGGTGATAATACCCTTAAGAATTAAAATCTGCTTTCCCCACTGGGGCAAGCCCTGTTCTTATCAGGAGCTATTCACCGCTATAGGAAACAGGAATTCCACCCCAGGGAGTCTTCCTCCCACCCTTCCAGGGCCCCTGCAGCTCCCAAGGCTCTAACATTAACTTCTTGGATCCCTCCTCCTTGGCTCAGAGTTGATTTTGGATACAGTTACTTGCTCTTAATCTGTAAAATCTAGTTACAGCTCCACTAGGATCTTAGTAATTCTTGGAAACATTAATGCATATCTTTAGTCTTTTACCTTTTTTAGCATTGATTTTTTATTTTATATCTGTAACTGTTATTAATTGTTTAAAAAGTGAAAGCTAATAACCAGCAGCTTTAGTAACACACACACACACACACACCACACTTTTCCCCATCAAACCTTAGACCCTCGCCCTTTTCTCTCTCCCCTCCCTCTTAACCTCAGAAACCTCAGTTTGATTATCAATGTCTGCTAGTTTGTAGTTGTTATGCTTTATCAGTTTGTCTGTTTTGTGAAGCCATCCAATATTTATCTTTCTGGCTTACTTCATTTCATGCAATCCCTTTCCATTTTGCTGTAAATGGTAACATTTCATCTTTTCTTATGATGGAATAGTATTGTTACATGGATATACTACATCTTCTTTATCTAATCTTATCAGTGGACACTTAGGGTCCTTTAAAATCCTTGCTGTTTTAAATGATGTCACAGCAAACATTGTGGAACATATAATTTTTCGAGTTGATGATTTCATGCTCTTTGAATAGATGCCCAAGAGTGAGATTGCTGGATCATATGATATTTCCTTTTTTTTTTTTTAAGGCATGTCCAGATCGCTTTCTAAAAATGGGAAGTTACAATCCCACCAACAATGTATTAGAGTTCCTATTTTTCTAAATCTTCTCCAAAACTTGTTAGAAGTTTTTTTGATATATGCCACAGGTGTGAGATACCAATGCATTGTGGTTTTGATTTGCCTTGCCCTCATTAGAAGTGATGATGAGCATTTTTTCATGCATTTGTTGGCCTTCTGTATATCTTCTTTGGAAAAATGTCTATTCCAATCTGCTGCCCATTTATTTATTGGGTTGTTTGTCTTTTTTTGTTGTTAAGTTGGGTGAGTTCTTTGTATACCTTGGATATTAGCCCTTTGTTGGTTGTGTGCCTTTTCTTGTTTCTCCTTCACAGAGTACCTCATATTCCTGGTCAAAGTTTGGGATTTTGTCAACTTCCACCTGGCCCAACCTATATCTGCTCAACCCAGCCCAGCCCAGGCAAGCCCACGCACTCCACCAAGCCTACTATCTCAGGGACTTCCTATAAATTACTGATTTCACAATGTTTTAAGCAAAGACTTGCTCACCTGATCTTTGGTGATAAGGACAAAATGATAAGGACTCTCCAGCAGAGTTAAGAATGTAGGGTCATAAAGGACATTGTTTTCTCAACTAGACTCTGTTTAGGTTCTACTATGTCCAATGAGACTATGAGTTATCCTAACCTTGCACTTAGTTTCCCCAAAAGGGAAAACTGAACTGAGTGTGTATTGGCAAGCTAGGGCTGCCATAAAAAAATATCACAGAATGAGTTACTTGAACAATCCATTTACTTACAGTTTTGGAGGCTGGAAGTCCATGATCCAGGTGCTAGTAGGTTTGGATTCGTGTGAAGTATCTCCCCTTGGCTTGCAGATGGCTGCCTCTTGCTGGGTGCTCAAATGGTCTTTCCTCTTTCTCCTGGTTTTCTCTGCGTGGGTCCAAATTTCCTCTTCTTGTGAGGACACCAGATTGGATTAGGGCCTACCCTAATGACTTCGTTTTTAAGGCATTATCTCCAAGTACATTACATTCTGAGATACAGGGATTAGGACTTCAACATATAAGGAAGGGGATCATAATTCAGCCCATGACAGGTGGATTTGTCACCTGTTGAAAGTGCCCTCACTGGGCAGATTTTAGGCCACACTGCCTCACAGGAAATCGCTGCATAGGGCTCATGGGTGGCTGCCTTTGACTTGGCATCAGTATCTGATGAAGACAGTTACGGTGAGGGCACTGTGTTGGTTTCACTCAAAATATGGCCTAAGCAATAACAACTGACAGGAAAAAACCGGTTTGGGCCACTTTCCTTAAAAGGTAACTTCAGGTGTGGCAGGTGTTCTTAAACTACTGTAGCACAAGCTGAAAATCACATGGCTACCAACTGCTGGCAGCAACAGGTGTTTCCTCCTTCCCCACCAGCCCAAGTCTTAGCCTCTGGGATATGAAAGCAGGACTATGTCCTCCCCACTCAGTCTTACTTAGGCCTTCTCTAACCTCAAACCAGTTTCTGCATCTCCCTTACCTGGCTTGATTCTTCTAAAGACTTACATACCCCTGCCCTGGCAAAATGACAAGCTCTCTTTCTAGATTCTTTGTTACCAACCCTTAGACTTGTCTTCCATTAATGTTTCTTCATAAACCATTTAGTTCTCTTGGCTTCTGACTTTAACTTAACTCTCTTTCTATTGCTTTCATATCTCTAGCTTTAACTCATGAATCCCAAGACTTGTTTTCCATATCAAACTTGATTGTTCTATTCTGTTCCCCTAAGGCAGCCCCAACTTGACAAATCTAGGACATGGACACAAATCTGCACATACACTTTGGGTCTGAGGTGTGTGTGATAAACTTGATTGGTAGGTACAGGGAGGAGGTTTTGACTTTGGGGGGAATGCAGTGGTGAAGCTTCTGACAGAGCAGGAAGACTTAGAACAATATGCACTTTGCATTTCATAAATACCAGGCTGAGGGCGAGAGAACATGTGCCAGCTCAAGCAGTGAGGCAGGAAAAAAAAGGGACAAATTCTCCCTTGTTGTGTTTTTTGTTCTATTTGTGCCCTCTAAGGATTGACAATGCCCACTCACACTGGGCAGGAAAATGTGCTCTACTGAGTCTATTGATTCAAATACTAACCTCATCTAGAAACACTCTCGCAGATATGCCCAGAAGTGATATTTAATCTGGGCACCATTGGCTAGTCAAATTGACACATAAGTTAACCACCACAATGGCCTTTCTGGTTTTCCACTTACCTGGGTGGGAGGGTAAGTGCAATTAGACATGTAAGTGCAATTAGACAAATAAGAGTAATATGTAAGAATATAACTCTTATTTGGCAATCTGTTCCCTTAGGCATGTCAAGTGTTAGTAAGGCCTAAGCTGGGAAGAGGGAGATGGATGGGCAAATGAGACTCTTTCCAGAAACACCTCCAGGTGGCTAGGTTATGCCAAGGTCTAGATGCTTGAGGAACCTGAATCTTGGCAGGGGACTGCCTTCTCTCCTGGTGGGACCTCTTTATCTACTCCCCTCCTGGTGTTCAGATGACCCAGAAACATAAAGATCCCCTTATGTTCCACACCTCCAGGGAACAGAAAGTTAAGGAACTGTCCCCTCCTTCAAACTGCAATAGAATCTGGCCTCAGACTCAGCCCTGGGGTGCTCCTGCTGCCATTCTGTGCTAACTATTCTGAATGCAGCTACTGTAGAAAGCTGATGCCTATTCTTCCTCACTGCCAGGGGACCCAGTATTCCCAGAGCTGAATCTGAATGGAGCAGCCAGGTTCACAGTCATGATCAATTTGTGGAGGAAGCGGGAGAAGGCATCTCCCAGAGAAACTTAGTGCTATGGGTTATCCTGTTCTGCAGAAGGCACTAGGTTTGCCCTTCCAGATTCACAGGTAGTGGGACTCTTTGGGTGTTTAGGTTGGCTATGAGGAAACCTGGAGAACCATCTAATGACAAGTTCCTATAGACAGTGCTATTGAGGGACCCGAATCCCATAGTGATGTTTCCTTGAAATTGTAAAGCTCTCTTGGGCCTCCCTGGTGGCGCAGCAGTTGAGCGCTGGGTTGCGAAGCTTCCCTTGGCCTCTGCAGTGCTGGTTCGATCCCCGGCCGCCGGCAAGAGGGTCCCACATGGAGCGACGCCCGCTGCTCCCTTCAGCAGTGTACTTCGTCAGTCTGCCTGCTCTGCTCTCCGCTCTGGCTCTGGTGAATTCTCTCACCCGCCCACGCTTCTTACTGTACCCCAGTGCCTGTATATATAAACAAATAAATCTAAAAAAAAAAAAAGAAATTGTAAAGCTCTCACCCCTTTATCACAAACTTCTCAAGAAGTAATATTTATCCTCATCTTCAATCTCAGGTATTCAAATTTTCCTTTCAAACTGTCCTGTTTGGGTCATGTTAAGCATTTTCCTTTGGGAGAAGTGCTCCTCCCTAATTCTATGCACTTCTGGGGCAAGTCACAAAATTCAGGGACCTGACATTTCTATCACATCCCCAATCAGACTGTGGCACAAGTATTTGAATCTGATATGCGAACAGAGTCAGGAGACAGATGGAACTGGGCTTGCCCCAAATATTGTCACACCAGAGAAAGGAAGCACCTCCTTGTGTTACATTGGGAAATGAAGACTGAGAAGATGACTAGTGCGTCCAAGGTCACACACTAGTAAATGACAGAGCCACAATCTGAGCTCAGGTGTGAACTCTGTGTAACCCCTAACACCTGGATGTTTCATTCATCCAAACAGTCTCCAGGTCAAAGCACCAAGTTCCACTTTATACAGTGGAAATATTAGAGACAAATGACTCTTGTGCTCACCCACTTCATTCAGTGAGTTAGATGCAGAATCACATAAGATTCAGTTATATCTCATTTACATGCACGGTATCACGGTATTTCATCTCCCCACCTTACTGCAATTCCCCATATCAGCTCATCATTGTGTTTTTCACACATCCTACTACTAGCCGGTGGACGGTCCCCACTCTTTCAATGCACAGTTCTCAGAATTCAGAAGGTATGCCCTCATCTTCACCTCCATTAAACAGACACTGCCCTATGCATGTCCTAGATTTTCCTGAATCTTTCTTTCTCAATCAATTACTGTGCTCCCTCCAAACAACCCCCCACCCCACCCGACTAGCAATAAAAGCAAGCTGGACACCTGGGTGTCCCTGCAAATACTGAAATTGTTCTTCCATTTAGTCATTAGACACTGCGCTTTAACCAAATAAAGCTTGTCTGCGGAGGGCATGGAAGCTCTTCATAGATGGTTTATTTTCATACGACCTGGGAGCTTCTTTCTTCCTGATGAATCAGCACTGCTGCTTTGCTCGCTATGCTCTGGCAGTAACAAGGCACAAAGACTGTCAAGCTTCAGCCCATAAATGACTCTAATGCACCTATTATTCCACTGTTTTTCCAGAAGATTCCTCTGAGTTCAATACTCTGTTCTAGGCAGTTGTAAATGTCAGTATATCTTGCTGAAGGCTCACAGGGCTCAAAAAAGCATTTGATTTCCTGGGTGCACTGCACGCTTTGGGAAAATCTACCAAACCAAACAAACAATTCGTATTTGAAAATAATATCCTTTTCATAATCATCAAAGAAAACGTAAATGCATTGTCAACCTCATCCAATTAGCCCAGAAATACATGTCAGGCTGCTTCTGTGCAGATAAACTCCAGAGGCAAAGACCAGCTTGACACACCTCTCAGGGACTTGAAAAACACTTTCAGTGCTAGGTAGCCACCTGACTTGATGCACTTAGAAGCAATGGAAGGTGCATTGCAATTTAATATGACTTGAGCACAATTATTTCCTCTTTGGGGTCTAAAGGTCATGATCAGATACTTGGGTTCATGCTTTCTGTCACTTTTCTGCTCTGCTATGGACTCTGTCAACTACCTCCCATCCCCATTTTAAAAATGCCTACCTTTCTAGGCACTGTGGGAGGGAGGCACAAGAAATGGCCATATAGATCCCATTTAAAGGCCTCTCACTACAGTAACGTAAGCAGATTGTATCACTGGTGACAGGACCCTGAAGAGAATTTCAATTCTAGCAGAAGCAGACGGAAATAAGCTTTTAAAATCCTTCCTTGCCAGATTCTAACCTGCTTGGGAGCTGGCTGCCCACTTTTGCTGGTCTCCTAGCAACCGAGCCCCTTCTTCTGCAGGCACTGCTGCTGTCCACCCATCCAGGCTTGGGAAAACCAGCCTCTCCCTGTTCTCCCCAGCATAGGGCAAGGATGTCACCAAGGGAAAGGGTGTGAGCACTTGGAGAAATTGCTAAATGGTCTGTAAATTCATGGTGGGGATGGCAATCTAAATGGGGCCACCTTTCACACATTTTCCAGGAGATCTTGGGATTTAAATTCATCCTTCTGCTTCCTTCCAATAATAGCTTGCATGTGTGGAATGCTTTGTATTTTTCAAAACACTTTTCTATCCATTACCTCATGCAGTTTCTTACAAGAGCCTTGAGAGACCTCTATAATGGGAAAAAGCATAGGGGATGTGTACAAGTTCACTTTTAAATGCTTTTGAAGAAGAAATTTCAAGTCATTTAATAAATAGAGTTTAAAAAAAAAAGCGGAGAAAATTCCAAATACCAGCCTTTATTACTGTTGTTGTTGTTGTTGTTATCACTAACATCAGTGAGTTAGCATTCTGGGCCATGTTCATAGTTCACAATTCCAAACTTTGCCTTGTGTCTGGAAGCTTGAGTGGGCCCAGGATGGTGATATATTCATTTTCCCCCTCTTGTTCTCATATTCTTGTCTCTTCCTCAACAGCCACTATTGGGATTAAAATGGATGAAAAGCTCTTTATTTATATTGGCCTCATTCTGAGTCTTACCTGTAACATTCTTCCCTTCAGGTGCAAAGAGGAAAATTAGAATGCAGAGAAAGCTCTGTATCTGTCCACTCAGTCTTCCATAATAAAATAACAAAGACTAGGTGATCTAATCTGCAAAATTTACATCTCACAATTCTGAAGCTGGGAAGTCTCAGAGCAAAGTGCATCTGGGTCTGGTTCTGGTGAGGCCTCTCTTCCTGGCTGGCAGATGTCTGCCCTTCTCACCGGCAGTGCCCTCATATGGCAGAGAGGGCTCTGGTGTCTTTCCCTCTCATAAGGGTACCAGTTCTATTGGATCCAGGTTCCACCCTTATGATTCACTTAACAAAACCATTTCTGAAGGAGCCTGTCTTCAATAGTCACACAAGGGACCAGGGCTTTACATTCAAATTTGAGAGGGTACGTGTACAGTTCAGTTCCTAGCAAGGCCTTCTCCTGTAGGACAGAGGGAAGAGAAACAATATCTTCTCACCTACTCAAAGGCCAGCCTTTGAACGATGGGTCTGAAAATTCAGGCCAAGTGATAAAATCTCTTTGTGTTTCTCTCATTTGTGGATTGGCACTCTTTGAAAGAAGTTATTGATTCTCTGTGCTTTATAGCATCTTTATCATTTTAATAGTGTTCAAACAGCAAGCGTGATTGTTCTAAGACTCAGCTAGTAAAAGTCAGGGTGTAAAACTGCCACTGTGGAAGGAGCTTCTGCATCTTGCTCATCATAGCACAGTTAGCAGCAGGGTGTGCTCTTCAGGAGAGATAGCAGCAGCTAGAAAGCTCAGAGCTAGCCCCCAGTCACTGCCACCAACTGCAGCAGCACAGCTATGGCTGGACCCCAGCACCAAGACCAGATGTGGAGGTCTTCTAGGAAACCCTTGCCCTGGCTGTTGATATCTTCTTCTCCCTACTGTTTCTCATTGTCAGGCTGAGGACTGAAATGAAAATCTTTTGTAGCAGCAATAACTGCCTCATATCCAGTAAGGCCCTGGATGAAGCTAATCTGGCTGAAGTCCTAACGTCACTAGTTTACAATCTTGAAAAGAAAAAATGCAAACATAATTTTTAAAATAAACTTTTATTTTTGGAATCATGTTATATTTACAGAAAATTTGCAAAGACAGTACAGAGCATTCTAACCACTCCTCAGCTAGTTTCATTGTCCCCTAATATTAGCTCACATTATTAAGGTACATTGGTCAAATTAAGAAACCAACATCTGTAGATTACTATTAACTATATTCCAATTTTATTCAGATCGCACCAGGATATAAGCACCTTGCAAACCAGACTACAGGATACCTCCAGAGTAGTGCAAGATAGAGATAAGTCCTCACCTGTTTGGAGATGCTGTGGGGAAATGCAGCTTTTGATACCATAGGCAGCCTGGAGGGTCTTTTGAAGAAAAAGTGCCTCTTTCCAAATCAGAGTTGGAAGAAAACACTTGGTTGGATTTGCAGAAACCAGTTGTCCTTTGGAAGAGTCCAATAAGGCAAAGAACCCAACGACAGAGAACCAGAGTCTTCCCAGGTCATGGCAGAATCAATGGAGAGTTTGAAGGCCAAGATTCATTCCAAAGCCAACAATAATCAATAAAAACCAAAAATAATCAAATAAACGATACCAGAAAGCATTTTTAATGTTTGTTTTTATAATTTTAATTTTTAAAATATATTGCAAAAATAAATACAATCAATTAGAAATACAATGAAAATGAACACTGCTTATTCCAAATCTCTGTAGCCATTCTTGAAAGACATCAAGGGTTTCTTATGTTTCTAAAGATGGCTACTGCATCATTATTTGTAATAACTAAAAGACTAGCAGTCAGCAAAGTATGCATTGGTAGTGAACAAGTAAAATAAATTATGGCTCATCCATTCAAGGGAATGCTATGGAGATATTACAAAGAATAAATTCATTACTAGTGCATGTATGGGAAGGTCTGCAGAATATATTATTAAGTGAAAAAAGCAAGATATGTAGAGCATGACTTGTCTCCTTGATTTAGGTCACATGAGGCTCATTCAAAAGTAATTGCCTCAACATTACCACTAGGCTGGCTCTTATCAGAAAATGAATGGAGAGAAGTCACAGACTTGGTAACAGTGTGTTGGAGTAGATTGTACCTACTAAAATGATGTAACTACTGCATTGTCTTGAATCTTAAATGTCACTAGTAATTTTGCCCTTGATATTAACATGGGATGTCCCTCTTTAACTCATGGTACACTGTGATAACTTATGAATGCTGTACTTCATTTGTTCTAAAATATATTTTTTGTCATATTGTAACAAAACTGAAATCCAGATGTTGTAAAATCTCTGTCAGCCAGGTAGCCAGTGCAGGGGGTGCCATGGCTCACAAACAAATAATTCAGGATATGTTAGTGAAGAATTCTAAAACAATGTAGGCATCAGCAAGGAGGATAACAGTGGTGTGTGTGTGTGTGTGTGTGTGTGTGTGTAATCAGGGCAAAGGAGCTGTCTTCAACAACTCTGATTCAAAAAATGATTTAGAAGAGTCAAACTTTGAACATGAAAAAGTTATAAGAATACTGTAACCCATTTACCTTATCTAGGTTTTCCTTTTTATTACACATGAGAGTAATGCAGGATAAAAATCTATGTCTAAATAGGTTTAAAGAGTTCTTTCAATAAGTATAAAAAATTCTAAGTGATAAAACAGCTTGATATCAAAGTTTGTTTGTCAGTCTTTATTATTTCTTCACAGAACCTAAAACAATGGCATGTTTTACAATGGCGTTTTAGATTCAATTTTCTTATTTAATGACAACCTGCTGAGATATTCAGAATACACCATTCATTTCTCTAGTGGATCCAGCTCTTAAATAAGTTGGTTGATTTTCACTCTTTTATACCTGTAAAAGGAAAGGCTTGGATCTGAAAAACATTTGAAAAAGGATGAGAGAGAAAGACACTTAGTGAAAGTGAAAGTGTTCCTTATTTACTTTTAAATTGCCTCTCTGCCTGTCGCAAGCATGTTAATACTGGTTCATTTGTTAATTCATTTCTTTGTAGCATAGTTCCCCTGGTGTCATTCCAGCTTGTGGCTATACAGGAGGTCACGTTGATAACTATATTTTGCTGATTTGACCCAACTGCAAAGTTGCTCCCAGATTAGCAAGCCTTACTAGATTTACCTGGGGTGTGTCTCATGCATATAATGGAAGTTAGGTCCATAATATGAAGTTCTGTTAATTTTTGGCCTCCCTTTGGTCTAATAGCCTTCCATTGGGAGTGCTAAAGTCCACCCAGCACTGGCATTCAGCCAGGCACTGCTGCTGCCATCTCTGGCTGCTGCTGCTGCTGCTGCTACCGCTAGTGCCGCTGCTGGTGTATGATTATTCCCAAGTTTTATTGCAAACTGAGAGAAATAACCATATCCTTTTGAGGCTTAGCTTCCCCCGTTGCCATGTTTTTAGTCATCCTTACTGGGGAGGAATGGGCAAGTGACTAAAACTGAGCCAATCAAGGATTTTCCCTGGAATTTTTGAACTTGGAAAGTTTTCGTCTCTAGAGTAGTAAACCTAAAGTGAACTTAGGAGTTGCTGGCAGCTAAATTTTTAGGAGTGGTTTGAGGCAAGAAAGTCAGCATGCAGAGAGAAGCAGAGACCTGGATTTCAGGCTCAGCTGCATCTCTGCACTTCCTGTGGTTTGCTTACATGAGTCAAATTTGCTTAAACTAATTTAATTTGGGTTCCTGTCACTTATATACCAAAGTATACTCACTATACCATGACACTTCTCCTTTGGTATTTACACCCATGCATGCTTCCTCATGCCTGTGTTCATGGTAGGTTGCAATGGGAGATAAACCCAGGGGACAGACACTAAGCTAAGCCATCACGCACTGTCTCCATCAGCCAAAGCTGTGGTCTTGGGCTAAGCCCGCTTGTGGTTCCTTCCTAGGAGAAGTTCTCCATCTGAACATTCATTTCTGTACAACTTGGAACTTCCTCTCCCTTATTCAGGGTCTACCATTTTCCTCCCATCTAAACCTCTCCTCTTTTTCTCTGACTTTCCCATTCCTTAGTTACCAAATTCCTCTAGGTCTTCAACATCTTCATTGAACATTTCCTCCATCTTCAGTCTTCACCGGAACCAAGCTTTGTCCCAGGGACATCGCCTCCCTCTGCTACCTTCTTAAATGAAGCTTGCTCATTTTTGAACTTCAGGATCAGAAATGGGTGCCTGATCTTCCACGTTGGAAAATGACCATTATCTTATTATGTGCTTGTGAAATGAAAAAAGTGCATTTCTTTAGTCCAACTACCCACTTGTCACCTTGATGCCGCTTTATACTGTCTTCCTACCATCTCCTCTGCATTAACTGGTGACACTTGCCCCTGACTCACATATTCCCTCTCCATCCCAGCTCATGCCATCATCCTGGAGGACTTCAAAGCTCATATGACTATGGCCTCCCCTGGTGGCGCAGGCAGTTGAGCACCTCACTGTGAAGCTGTCCGCAGCCTCTGCAGCGCAGGTTTGATCCCGGCCGGCCGGTGAGGGTCCCATATGGTGCGGCAGACCTCTCCTGTCTTACCCGCTGCTCCCCTTAGCAGTGTATTTGTCTGCCTGTTCTGTTCCCTGTTCTGGTGAATCCTCTCACCCTCCCGCGCATCTGGCCTGTACCCCGGTTCTTGTGCAAATAAATAAATAAATCTTAAAAAAAAAATAAAAAAAGGTCATGTGAATATCCATCTTGGTCTCCTGGTCACTGGCTCCCTCATCATCAAAGACCTTCCCCCATATATCACCTCAAATATCTTCTCCCACTCTCTCTACTTGGATCCTGCCACTTTCCAGAAACTGTACAGATGTCTGTACCACTGATTTCAACATCCTGCTATACAACCACAGCCTCTTGTCCTTTTAGTTTGCTCATCTAATGATTCTCACCACAATCTGTCTTCAGCAATATTGGGAATTTATTGTAGCTACTCCTTTGATCTTTCTGCTTTCTCTTTGTCAACTCCTTTAGCAGAAGCAGCATTCAGTTTCCGGAGACCTCACCAGATATGGTATCTGGTGCTAGTGGTGGCATGTTGCCCTTTCCAAAACATGGCAGCAGAATTTATTTGATTTTCCCATATCTTGACATTACAGAGGAGTACTCATCATTCAAGTTGGTCAGTATGATAGAAAAATCCTTCCTTGCAGATTGTTTAATTTGTATATCTAAATTGCTAGCAAGGCTACATATCTTTTTTTTTTAAAAGATTTTATTTATTTATATAAGCACTGGGGTACAGGCCAGAGATGTGGGAGGGTGAGAGAATCCACCAGAGACAGAGCGGGGAACAGAACAGGCAGACTGACCGAAATACACTGCTGAGGGGAGCAGCGGGCGAGACAGGAGAGGTCTGCTGCTCCATGTGAGAATCTCCCTGGCCAGCCAGGGATCAAACCGTCACTGTGGAGGCTGCGAACAGTTTTACAGCATTGCGCTCAACCCGCTGTGCCACCGGGGAGGCTACAAGGCTACATACCTTTTTGTATAACTATTGATTATTTGTAAGCTTTTGTGAATTGTTTGTTAATGTCCATTTCTTATATATCCACCTGGGGGCTCATCTTTTCTTATCAAATCATAACATTAAAGATACAGTTTCTTGTTATATATGTTCCCAACAAATGTGCGTCTTTTAATTTTTTTTAAATATTTATTTATTTATTTATACAAGCACTGGGTACAGTCAGAAGCACGGGAGGGTGAGAGAATTCACCAGAGCCAGAGCGGGGAACAGAACAGGCAGACTGATGAAACACACTGCTGAGGGGAGCAGCGATCGTGGCAGGAGAGGTCTGAGCACTACGTGGGACCCTCGCCGTTGGCCGGGATTGAACCAGTGCTGCAGAGGCTGCAGGCAGCTTCGCAGCCCAGTGCTTAACCACTGCACCACCAGGGGAGGCCCCGCATCTTTTAATTTCGATTATGGAGTGTTTTTCCTCTCTAGACATTTTCAATTTTAAGATATCTACCTTTCAGTCTTTTCTTTGTGGTTCCTGCCCTTGGTGGCAAGCTTCAAAAAAACTTTGCCCATCTTTTTTCTAGATATCTTTCTGGTTCAAGAGATTACATTTTATTTTATTCTTTTTATTTTTTTAAGAGATTACATTTTAATTTGTAGTATCTCAGGAATTAACTTTGATGTAAATGAGTTCAGTGTGGATCCAGTCTTTCCCCTCAAAAAATGGTTAATAAGATATAACAACATCATTTGAGTGTCATCTATTTCCTTTAATTTCTAATCAGTTCCATGGGTCTAATCAATTCTCATGCCAGAACCATACTGTTTCAATTTTAATAGCTTTATAAAATGTGTTAGTATCTCCTAGAGTAAGTTTCTCTCATTAGCAAGAAAGCATGATTCTCCATTAGGCACGTATTTTCCCATGGCCCATAAGTAAATTTTGTTGCTTTATTCACATAATTAAATATATAAACTCACATAGATTGTTTTTATCAATTTATTTTGTCTTTTGCTTTTTGTATTTTCTAGGTGTTTCCTTTATTTTTGATATTTTATTCTATATCCTACATAGTAGTAAAAAAATAATAGGAATGTTTTATTTGCTTGAATTCTCTGTGGTAATTTAAAATTTAGAAATTCTATTTTTATTTATTCTACTAATATATTTAGCCTTAGAAAAGCAATCCTTGTCTTCATTGCTTTATCAGTAGCAAGTACATAAAACTTTTCATAAACCTTATTTTATTTTCTTCCTGTTCAGTAATCAATGAATGAAGTAAATAGATCCAGACTCAGGGGTTGTCAACAGACAAGGTATCTGGAATTTGCTTGACCCTTTTAGTCCACGACCCATAGATTAACTGATAGAGGAGTCCTTAGGGAACACTTGTTGGTGCATTTCTACTGGACACAGATACACTCCAATCAACCTACTCCATTTTAACCTTGTTTCTACACAAGAGATGGTGTCCTTTAAATAGTGTCAGACAAGAAGGTCACACACCTCACAGTTTTCCTATTTCCACCCTTGATCTCATTGTAGAGGAGACTCTCTATCCACGAAGTGGTGCTTCTTGGCTTACTCCTGACCACTTTTTATTGCATGCTGGGAGATAGCTCTCTAACTATCTGTAGAAAGATTTGCTGATAGGAGTTAAGGGATTGAGCCCAGCTCCTTCAGAACATGACTCCAGCACAGATAGGAAATGGTACTTTGTTTTTCTAGATTGTCTGGCCTGCACCTGAATTATGTATAGATAATGAAAGAAGACACTAAGTAATTCCTTCCTTGTCTAGGGCCATCTGCTCTATTCTCCTTCAGTGGGTAGAGTATGCAAAGGCAAATCAAATAATATGCTTCTTAATCCTTCTTGACTGTCCTGCTGCAGGCCTACAATATCATCTGATTTATGGTTTTCGGTGCTGTTGCCAGTTTTGTATTTTGGTCTATCCTCATGGCATTTTAGAGAGAAGGAAGGAGGAACTGTATCAGGAACAGCATTCTGCTGCTGTGCTAACCCAGAAGCCATCTCTCTATATTTTTTCAAAGTAAATGATGTAACTTAAAACCTATCCAGTTCAGGAAATGCAAAATTTGCAGTTCTTATGGGAATATTATATCACCATCTTTGCATTCACTTAAGGTATTTCACTTAAGAGGCAGAGTAGTAATCTAAGATACTTCCTACTCTGCAAGTATTAATGCAGTAGCCATAAGTTAATATTTCATTAGCCTTGAATTAAGAATTTACAGCTGTACTTACTGAGGGTGGTTATCTTAATATTGTACTGGTGGGAAGAGGTAGACAAACCCATCATTTCAAAACAATTCATACTAATCACAGTGATGTCTTATTATAAGAAAGACGCTATTATATGGGTATGTTACTCCTAGTGGCACATGAATTTTATTTTCTTTAAGGAGAGCTGCATGGTGCCTACAAATGTGAAAAGATCATTTTATTTTATTTATTTTCCTTTATTGTTTTATAACATTGTTATAAACATTGTTTTATAACATTGTTTTATAACTGTATGTAATTTAGGGGAATAGGTTCACACCTCCCCAGATGTATGTTACCGTACCTCTCCACCATCAACTGCCCATAGACCATTTTTTTTGTTCCTATCCCCATCTTTTTCTCCTTTCAGTAGTTTTAATTCTGCAGTCATATATATATATATATATTTTTGGTCAGCATTTATTCCTTTATATTTTTGTATACTTGATATGTAATACAATCTAAAATTCTCAAATTCTCTAAAAATAGAATATCATATTAGATATAACAGGCATGAACCAATATTATAAACCCATTAGTTTATCTCTAAAGCATTGTTTCCTTTGTTTTTGTTTTTTATATAGCATAAAGCTACTTTATTCCATATTAATTTTGATAGCTATCATATTAATGTTATTTTACATCATAATTAGAGTATTAGCTTTCACTGTATCCTTTGTTACATTACTCATTTTTTTACTTTTTAAAAAATTAATGACATATCGTTATTTAATTTCCTTACTTGTTTTTTCACAATATAGGATTTGTCCCATAGATTTCTTTCTCACCATAGATTTCCTACCACCAAAGCACCCATAATCCTCCACCACGGTCCATGTGCTCTCCACCCCCCACTGTTTTCTTCTTTTCCTCTTTCGCTCCCTCTTGGATGCCTCAGATCTACGGCCAACTTTTTTTTTTTTTTTAATTTTTAATTACACATTTACATTGGAAACTAAGTATATATTACAGAAATCTGAGGTCATTTATTTATTTAAAGATTTATTTATTTTATTTATACAAGCACTGGGTAAAATCAGAAGAGCAGGAGGGTAAGAGAATTCACCAGAGCCAGAGCAGGGAGCAGAACAGGTAGAAGGACCGAAGTACACTGCTGAGGGGAGCAGCAGGCTGCAAGAGGGGTCTGCGCGCCATGTGGACCCTCTCCCGGCAGCCGGGGATCGAACCAGCGCTGCAGAGGCTGCCGGCATCTTCGCAACCCAGCCCTCAACCTCTGCGCCACCGGGAAGGCCCTACGACCAACTTTCAAGATCTGGTTTCAAAAAAGATTAACACATGCAATTTGCAGCAACATGGATGGAGCTGGAAGGGATCATGCTCAGCGAAATAAGCCAGAAAGAAAAAGAAAAATACGGGATGGTCTCACTCATAGCAGGAATCTAGAAAACTTAAATAAGGGACCAGGAAAAAGAATAACTATAAGAAAGAAAATATCAAAATCAACAAAAAACTATGAACCAGAGACACTCTATGGGGGGTTGGAGGGCGGGGAATGGAGGGATTGGGGTCAAAATAAGGGGGTTGTAATTGTATGGAGAATATAAAAATAAAATTTAAATTAAAAAAAAAGAAATTACAAAGGATAAAAAAAATCTGGTTTTAAAGTTCGTCTTTCTCTGATCCTTTGTTTGATTTCTCTATAGTCCATCTGTAGGTGAAGCCATCAGATATTTATCTTTCTCCTTCTGGTTCACTTTACTTAAGATAATCCCTTCCAGTTCCATCCATCTTGCTGCAAGTGGCATGAGTTTCTCTTTTTTGATGGCTGAGTAGTGTCCCTCTGTGTGTGTGTGTATATCATATTTTCTTGACCCACTCACTGTTCTTGGACATTTAGTTTTTTCCCACATACTGGCTATTGTAAATAGGTTGTATTCATATTTCTAGGGTATGATTTGGTTTAGTTTTGTCAGTTCCTTTGTTTCTTTTTTCCTCTATATTCCACAAGTGAAATTATTCAGTATTTGTCTTTCTCCTTCTGATTTATTTCATTTAGCATAATCCCCTCTAGTTCAATCCATGATGTTGCAAATGACAAGACTTGATCTTCTTTAATTGCTGAGTTGTATTCTATTGTGTATATATACCACATCTTCTTAGTTTACTGCTCTGTCAATGGATATTTAGGCTCTTTTCTGTAACTTGGCTATTGTAAACAGGGCTGCAATGACCACAGGGGTTTATATTTCCCTTCGAATTAATGATTTTGTATTCTTCAGGTAGATACCTAGGAGTGGAATTGTTAGATCATAGGATAGATCTATTTTTTTAAGATTTGAGAAACCTTCATGCTGTTTTACACAGGGGCTGGAACAGTCTACATTCCCACCAAAAGAGTACAAGTGTTCGTTTTTCTCCACACCCTGGCTGTTTCGTGTGTGTGTGTGTGTGTGTGTGTGTGTGTGTGTTTCTGATATGGGCCATTCTCACTGGACTGAGGTGATATGGAAGATATTTTTAAAAGGTGGGGGGAAAAGTATGTATGGAAGAGAGATTTGATAAGATCCTGCTATAACAAAGGGAAAAAAGGGAGAACTTAAAATTTTACATTTTTCTTCGCTTACCCCAACATGTGTCTTTGATATGAAGTGCTGCAGCCCTAAGCTTCCCTATTTTAGCATTTGTTTATATAACGCTGTCTCTACTAATCGTACAAGCCCAGGCAAGTCCTGCACCTGAGTCCCATAAACTGTAAAGTGACGCAGGAGATGATGGGAAAGGAAGTGGATTGCAAGACAGCAGGTGTAACTAAGGGCCCTCACCCCAACCCCAAGCTGAGAATTTTTCAATGAATCATGAGGTCCTGGGGGTGAAGACTGGGAAGCAAACATTACAGTTATTAATTAATCTCTGTTAATAGACATAAGAACTGTGTGATCTGGATCCTGCTGGACTTGGGGTTTGAGGGCCACAATTGAGGCATCCTAATCAAATCCGAGTAAAACATTTTAAGGGAGAAAGTATACAGAAAATGAAATGCACCTGGAAAGAGTGCCCAGCTGACAGACTTACAAATAAAAGAACACATGCATGTGCACCCCACACACATACACACACCCCATGAATGGAAGATTGAGGAAGAAGCAGAATATTTTAGAATTAGAATATTTTAAGTGGCACTATGGAGAAACGATGTTTCCATTTGCCTCTGTAGCTACATAGGGCAAGACCAGGAATAGTGCCTGGAAGTCTCAGGGGGACAAATTTCACTGTGTGAGGCAGGATTTTCTCACAATGGGGATTATTTAGCTCTGAGAGAGGCTGCCTGCTGAGTCCTTGCATTTCCTTAGTACTTAGAGCTTAATGTTAAGTCTGAGGCTGGAGGGATATGTCAGGATTCCTATTGGAGGGAACAAATAATTAAATGATCCCTAATGTTCCTTTTGACTTTACAATTTCTATTCCAGTTTCCTATTATAGAATGGGATTTATAATGGGGACATTATAATCTTCAAGTACATGTAATACTTTTATATACAATCAGACCAAGCTGCAATAGAAATATGTATCATGGAGTGATCTGAATCACAAGGAAATCTCAAAAAGATTTATTCTTTATTCCTGAATTTCAGTGCTCAATTTTTGTTACCCAATCTTTTGACAGTTAAAAAAAAAATCATAGTTCTTTTTCCATGCATTTTAAAAATACATTGTTATTTAAACAACCTCTCAATTTAGATTAGTTTATTGTTAAACCTCTCTATCTCCCACCCTCCCCATTTACTATTAAAGTGTAGCCGTAAGCAGAATAAGACTAAGGAAACATACAGGGAAAGAGGAAAGTTCAATGCCACCTTTTCTGGACCAGTTACTCCAAGTGCCTAGGACAAATAGAAAGGAAAAGTAAAAAGAAATACCTTACCCAGTTTCAATTTAAATAGGCACATGTAGCTACTGGCTGCTATATCAGACAGCACAGGTCTATGAGTTCACCCTCCAATTTTTTTCCTTGTATTTTAGTTGTTCAAGAAAGCAGGTCTTTATCTTACAGATTCTCACAGCCTCCATCTTGCTGATTGCATCTCCATAGTGTGTTGCTTTGAACCATATTATCTCCTATAAATTGGTAGAAAATAACCCGATTCAGGTTATTGTTTGGGGAAGATAATGTCATAGATGGTGTTTTATATGGCCATCAGAAGTACAAGAAGCACCTATTGATTACCTGTGTGTGTGTGTGTGAATGAGCTGCCATTGATGACCACTGGCCTGCTCCACGAATTCCAGTACGAGTTACAATATGATGGTATTCTATTTCTCTCATTTCTTCTTCATTTATAAGCAGAAAACGGCCATGTACTTTTATTTTTTTTGAAGTACCATTGTTTTACAACCTTGTTGATATTTTGATAACAAAGGATTCTCCCTTCAGGTGCTTTTCACTGTAGCTCTCCCACCACCAAAACACCCCTAGTCCTCCCATGTACTTTTAACAAACCCAGTTTTAAACTTGGTGAAGAAGTGGGCCCTGTTGTTTTACAATATTATTGGCAGTTGCTATGAAAATACCTTTCTTTAAAAATTGTTTTTATTCAAGTGGTTTATATACATTACGTAGGTTTTATAGAGACTATTATAATTCCACATATATAAGTATATATTATACTAATCTATCTATTATACTTAAATTTAAATTGGTGAGAATTCAATAACATTTAAAATGCATTCCCTCAATTGTGCTAGACTCATTTTAGGTGCAGTGGCAGGAAATTCTACTGGACAGTGCCACTACAGACAGAGGTATAGGTTATGTGCATGGCAGAGACCTTACATAAATCCTAATTTGAGAAAATACTTTAATGTGTAACACAAATTGGGTAAATTTGAAGTGACTAGATATTTGAGGATATTAAAGATTATTTTAAAAGGAACATCCCATCTTCTGGCCTAGGAGACTGGAAGGAAGAAGGAGAAAGCAAACCAGAAAGTGTGCCCAGAATTCTTCATAGAGGCCTCAAATCTGAGTGAAGCTGGAGTGCTGATGGTTGGGGGGAATCCTATGGGAGGTATATGTTTGCTTTGCTTTGTGTATGGCACTCTGGAAGGAACGCTGTGGAGGAGCATGTCAGAGTCCACCTTGGGGCAGAACTGCAGTTTGGTTCTCCCAAGTAGCCACTGTGTTGTATGTGGAGTGGGTAGGACCTAGAGCTAGTGCCTCATGCCCCCGAGTGCTGTAAGTTTGGGATGCAGTTGCACTGAGAGCTAAGTAGGCCTGCAGTGGGGCCTGTGATAGGGAGAGGCAGAGTTAACCTCATTCAGGACTCTACAAGCCTGAAGGTCCAGTCAGCCAGGGAGTACCACATAGCTTCATTGGGTTAAGAGACCAGACCACAGACAATGGTAGAGAGGCTCACAGAGCAAATGGAGTCAGTCTCCATTGTCACAGGGGCCAGAGAGGACTTGCAGAGCCACACAGGTGCAAGTTCTGGATCTAAAACCTCTACCTCTGCCAAGGTCACTGAGCCATGCCCCTTCCTCATATACCAAGGTTCCATCTTGTAGAAGCTGGGAAGATCATTGGACAATCTGAAAGTATTTTTACCCAAAGGGATTAAACTTTTTCTTAAGGACACTGCTTCAGAGATTGTACCACCACACTGGGTTGTAAGATTGAACTAAAATTTGGGGGTTTTGTCTGGCTTTCAAGCAGGTAAGATCTCATGAAAATTGTTTACGAAAAACTTAAAGAAGCAACATTCCCTTTGCCCTTCTAACCTGGAGTGCAAATATGTTTCTTTACTCCATTACTAACGTCAATGGCATAAAAAGTATGACATTGAGTTTGTGGACAGACACTTGTATTTACGGTGGTGTAGTAGGGTGGTGCCTAGAATATTGAATGTGCCAAATAATTACTTGCTAAGATAATAAATTAATAGTCAGTAGTAGGGTAGAAAAACATTTTTACAAACTCAGATATATGACTGTAGAAATATCAGTCACTTCCTTGGTTCAGTTCAGGCTCTCTAGGGACTCTCTATAACTCAGTCCCCATGAAACAGGACCAGCAAGATAAGGTATCTCACCAGGGAGAAATTGAAAAGACGAAATGGAGTAGGAGGGACTGGCATCAAAAAGGACTGTGTAATAAAGGCCACTGAGAGGAAGTGGAAGGAAAAAAATCAATGAATAGCTGTAAAAGATAGAAAAATTTTTATGGCAAAAGTTAATTTAAGACAATGGCAAATGGAGTTGAGTTTTGGATTATGTTGGGATTGGTTTGGGTTATTAGGGGACCTAACCAATATAGTTCATTTTATTTTTATGCAGTAGTAGCCTCAATACTTCATGTCATAAAGCACTTAACATAAAACACTCACTAAGAGAATCAATTACAGACTGGAAAAGACATAAAAATAATTTAAATTTTTTTTCACATTGCGTTTTCAAACCAATTAACTTCAGAATGAGTTGCTGGCTTATGGATTTGCTTATTTACTATTGAACACAATTTTCCTCTTTTGCTTCAGCATATGCAATCCATTCACGGATTCAGAATCAAGCCCCCAGTGATCTTACTGAGAGAGCACTCTTTGATAGAATTTCTTCAAGGCTAAAGACATGCACTCATCCTAAACACCTTTTTCCTTTAATTTTTTTTTTCTTTACCAACAAAATGTACCTCACATCTGTCCTAGCTCAGGCTCTTAAAGCCTCTTGTCTAAATCAGCAATAGAATATACACTTAACTCCTGCACAAATTTATTTATTTTTTTTAAATAATAAATTTTATTTTTATATTCCCCATACAATTGCAGCCCCCCCATTCTGACCCCAATCCCTCCCCTCCCGCCCCCACCCCCCTAAAAGTGTCTCTGGTTCATAGTTTTTTGTTGATTTTGATTTTCACTTTCTTATATTCATTTTCCTGGTCCCTTATTTAAGTTTTCTAGATTCCTGCTATGAGTGAGACCATCCGGTATTTTTCTTTTTCTTTTTGGCTTATTTCGCTGAGCATGATCCCTTCCAGCGCCATCCATGTTGCTGCAAATTGCATGTGTTTATCTTTTTTGAATGCTGAGTAATATTCCATGGTATATATGTACCACATCTTCTTGATCCAGTCATCTATTTTTGGGCATTTGGGTTGTTTCCAAAGCTTAGCTATTGTAAACAGTGCTGCTATAAACATAGGGGTGCAGGTGCTCTTTGGAATGGATGTTTCTGTGTCCTTTGGGTAAATACCTAGGAGTGGAGTTGCTGGATCATATGGAAGCTCTATGTTTAGTAGGTCCAGAAATCTCCACACAGCTCTCCACAATGGTTGGACCAGTTTGCACTCCCACCAACAGTGCAGAAGAGTTCCTTTTTCTCCACACCCTCGCCAACATTTGTTGTTGCTAGTTTTTTTAATATGTGCCATTCTCACTGGTGTGAGATGGTATCTCATGGTAGTTTTGATTTGCATTTCCCTGATGACAAGTGATGTTGAACATTTTTTCATATGCCTGTTGGCCATTTGCATTTCCTCTTCAGAGAAGTTTCTTTTTAGCTCTTCTGCCCATTTTTTGACTGGAGTATTTTCTTTGTTGTTGTTGAGTCTCATCAGCTCTTTGCAGATTTTTGTGATCAGTCCTTTATCATTAGTGTTGTGTGCAAAAATGTTCTCCCAGTCGGTGGGGTTTCTCTTTGTTTTTGTTATTGTCTCTTTTGCTGTCCTGCACAAATTTAAATGGACTAGAGTGATATATTGAAAAGGATTTTGAAGCATTATCTAGATCTACAAGGAATGAGTGTCAAGATGGTTTAGTGATGTCTAGTGTGGATGTGGGAGGAGGAGGACCAGTATGTCAACACTGTACTATCCCTGACCCAGAGAGTGTACCTCCCTGCTATCTCCTCACCCCCAGTCTCTCGCTTGTACAGTAAGTTCTCATTTAACATCATCAGTGGACTTTTGGGGACTGTGACTTTAAACAAAATGACATATAATGGAACCAATTTTACCATTGACCAATTGATGTAAATGACAGTTAAGTTCTTAAGGTATATTTCTGATCACAAAAACACCCCCAAACTTCTAAATAAAGACCCAAAACATTTCTAATATTCAACAATAATTTGTATTCATTCATTTTCCCACCTTATTCTAGTTCAAGGTCTCAGGCAGCCAGAACCACCCCAGAAACTCAAGTTGTGAGATGGAACCCAAATTGCGTCAGGATGGCCTTCCATTGCAGGGCACACTCACACCCACACTCACTTGGGCTGGGACAGTGAAGACACACCAAGTAGTCAACATGCCCATCTTCAGGATGTGGGAAGAAACTGAAGTATCTGGAGAAAACTCCACTGAGACTATGGTCCTGGTAGGAATCAATTTTTTCCCTCAGTATTACAATGAATGACATTGAACAAAAGACCTCATTCAAGGATCTGCTGTGTATTATCTTCCTAAAGTGGGAATATTCATTTTCCCCTTTATAGACTTTTTAGGACTCCTTATTTCTTACTTAAGGAGGGCTAGTCTCCTTGGTGTGGTGTTCAGAGCTTCATATGTTGACTTTAACTCACCAACATTCTGTTTTGCTATGGCCTTACCTCCCGTTTACCTAACCAACTCACTTACCAGTCACTCTGAACTATTCAAATCAATTCCAGGAGTATGTCTACATGGATGTTTCCCCCTTTCTTTGAAATATCTTTCATTTTCATATGTGTGTGTATATGGATGTGTGTGTGTGTGTATCTCTTCTACATCTTTAATGCTTCTGTTCCAATGTCCTCTCCTTTGGAAAATGCTATTTTTTCCCAATCATTCAGATTTCATTGTTGATTCCTGGAATCTATTGTGCCCCCAGATGAAAATTAGTTCAGCTAAGCATTTGGAATAAGGTGCTGCTTGTCAGGTTTTGTCAACTCTGGGTCCCAGAGAATTTTTTTTTTTTTAGACATTTATTTTTTTTTTATAGAGGCATGTTTCATTTATTTATTTATTTATTTAGTTTGTTTGTTTGTTTTTTGTTTATACATGCACTGGGTACAGTCAGAAGCGCAGGAGGGTGAGAGAATTCACCAGAGCCAGAGTGGGGAGCAGAGCAGGCAGAAGGACTGAAGTACACTGCTGAGGGGAGCAGCGGGCGGCAGGAGAGGTCTGCACGCCATGTGGGATCCTCCTCCGGTGGCCGGGGAGCAGCCGGGGATCGAACCGGCGCCGCAGAGGCCGCGGGCAGCTTCGCAACCCAGCGCTCAACCGCTGCGCCACCAGGGAGGCCCAGGGTCCCAGAGAATTTATTGTGACTACCAGAGTAGTGGTCTCCTATCCAGAAATGGATATATTGCAATACCTGGGAGAACTTTATAAAAGAAACAAAAGGGTTAATTGAGAATCACTGAACCCATATTATGGAATAGACTAAATACTATTATTTTGTAAGCCTAAATATATTTGCTGGGTTTTGACATAAAGTTCTTTTCCTTATCAAAAATGACAGGATTCTGTTCTGATTCAACAGCAATGAATGTAAATGAGTTAAAATTGCCTATTTAAAGGAGAAGATCCAAAGATGGGTTTTTATTTTTTAATGATGATATCTAGGTTATTTGAGACATTTTTACAAGATGATAACTCAGAAAAATAAGAAGATGGGAAAGATGTATGAGGAATGTGAACAAACAAGATATTAATTAACTGGATAGAAATTAAGATATTAATACTGGATAAAGTTTAGTTCAAAATAAAAATGCTAAACAGAAAACATTTCATCTATAATAAAATTCAACAGTAATGAATCTTTTTGTACAATAGACATAAGCAGCAAAGTTCATCAATGGATTCTGAATGAATAAAGATATCTTATTTTCAAAGGGCTACACAAGAAGGACCCAGGGGACTGTCATGAGACCCAGACTACCAAATCCCAGGCTATTGATTGATCATCATTGGATAGTCGATCATCATTGGATATTCCTAAAGGCATCTTAGATTTTTCAAAGCCAAATTCCTTATTTATCCCCAAATCCGATCTCCTGGCACTCTCCAATTTCAACTAACAACAATTTTAGTCTTATAATTGCTCTAGCAAAAAAACTTGGAATTTTCGTGACTTCATTCTTTCTTCCACACCACAGATCCCTTCAGTGAATTCTGCTTTACCTTCAAAACACAACCCAGATCTGATCACCTTGTGATCTCTGCAGTTGCCACCCTGAACCAAGCAATTATCAATTTTTCACTGGATTATTGTAAACAGCTGGCATTTCTTACCTTGCCTAGAATAGCCAGACAATATCTTTAAAGCCCAACCTGTGTCATCCTCTGCTCAAAGCCCTTCACTCATCCTCCATGCACTGGAAATAAAAGCCAAAGTCCTCTCAACACCTGCAAGGCCCTATAGCATCGGCTTTCACTTACTTTATCTCCTTTCACTTTCTCCCAGTCTGTGTTCCAGGTACACAGACCTCCATGCTGCTCATGGATAAGCTAGTTGCAGCCCCACCTCTGGGCCTCTGCCCTCTCTGTTGCCTCTGACTGGAAAACTTGCCTGCAAAACAGCATGATCCACTTCCTTGCCTCCCCCAGATTTCTGTGCAGAAGTTATCTATGAAGGAGGCCTTCCTCCATTACCCTCCCCCATATCTCCTCATCCTCCTCACTCACTTCGGTTTTCTACACAGTCCCAGAACCATCTGTCCTATAACATGTACTTTTTAATTTTTGTTTGCTTGACTACTGCAGTTTCCTCTTCCCCTCTAAAATGTAGTTCCTATGAGGCTCATTCAGGGATTTTTTTTTTGGAGGGAGTGGAAGTAGGTTATTTCTTTGTTGATATAACCCTATAATCTATAATAGTGTCTGGCATATGTTAGACATTTAACAGATATTTGTTGAATTGGCTGTGCCAGTTCTCTAGCCATCTTTAGGTATTCCTTGGAACTCAGGAAGAAGCTGTGAAGGCTGGGGAGAGGTGAAGATGGTTGGCCTAAACTCACTGTCCTAGGAGCACCTCAGCACTTGACAGGCCACCTCTATTAGGGGGGCAGACTTTTTGGTTCTAGGCCTTGTTTATACTACCTCTATTCTGTATCTCTCAGCCTTTCTTGCTTTCACTTACTTCCTTTTCCTCTCACTAACATCATCACCACCATAGTCAAAAAGTCTTTATGAGGGCTTTACAAAGCATTTTCTGGAGCAGCTGTGGGGCTCCAGGGTGTGGATTGCCTGGTATTTTTAGGCCAAGAGAGTGTTGAACAATGAGCTCACCCGAAGGAACTGGAAACAGAATGGAGTTGAACCACCTGCCCCTGCACTGCTGTGTAATTGATGACTCCAGGCGCTGTGAGCTGGCCTGATTCAATTAGTCCTTGTAATTGATGGCCAAGCATAATTAATTAATGCAGAGTTTAAGAATAGGGACTTTGCCAGGTCTGAGTTCAAGCTCTGCCACTTAGTAGCCCTGAGATCTTGGAAAAACCTCCTAAACTCTCTGGGCCTTAATCTCCTCATGCATGAAATGGAAATAATAGTACTTGCTTCAGAGAGCTGCTGTTAGGATTAAGTGAAAACTCAAGTCAAACATTTAGCACATTATCACAGTGCTTGGTCCGTGGCAGGGACCCAACTAATATTAGATGCTGCTATTACAATGGTTGGGATTGCCACCCAAAGTATATAATAAAGCTCATGTACCATGGAGAGGAGAAGCATTAACTCTCATCTTGCCCTCAAATGCTTAATTTGGACTCTGAATTCTCAGTGACTGTATTTTGTCCTTGAAGTTGCTAAGTGACTAAAACTAGGGAGAGTCCGTGAGACAGAACCCAAGGGATTAGAACACAAAGTAAATGTTTACCTGTATTTTATGTGCTTGGTCTGCTAAATAGTTCTGTTTTCATTGACTTGGCTCAAATTGATCGGTGATTCACTGGAGCCCTTAACTATGCACTTCTATATATAAAGTTGATTTAGCTGTTTGTTTTTTAATTGCTTACTAGTTGAGGACTTTTAGAGCATATTTTTGCTGTGATTATCAATTGAAAAGTAATGTGCTCTGCTCATATATGATTTTCAAACATATGGCCACCACTGAAGGAAATGTGGCCAGACCTGGGTTTGTGTGTTGTGGGCTAGCTGCTGTGAATCACTTGTTTCTCTTTTGCTTGATGTATTTCTGTGTAGTTTATACACATGTTAAATTGGAAACCCTTTGAGATTAAAAAACAAAACAACTGGGGTTTCACTTTCCTTTGCTCTCCTCCCAGAAGCTCTCAATGTGTACAATGAGAGATCTCACATGGGGTGGATGGATGAATGTCTAAAGAATAGGTTCCCCATTCACATTTGCATTCTGCTATCTTGTTGTTTTTTGAAATCACAAGTAGCCTCTGTCTTTAACCCTTTAGGCTGAGTTCCTTCACATTTTTATACCCACAGTTCTCTTATTAATATGCAGTTATTTGTATGTGTGAACATGTATGCATACGTGTGTGAGTATATGTATTCTCTGTGCACATATATGTATACATATATGCAGGAGAGACAGAGATAACCTTCCTGGGCATGGCATGGAATTGGAACATATCCAGGAATGTCTGATGAATGAAAGGACAGATCCACAAGGAAGAGTTCATTTATATGGAGATCTAGTTTGAAAGATAAGGTATTTGTTGGGGCTCTTGAAGGCAAAATCTGTGTCAGCCTGGAAACCTATTCTACAGTCCCTTCCCTAATGGCTCAGAAGTCTGTGAAGAGAGGGACTGGAAGAATGACCTTTTTTTTTGTTTTAACGATTTATTTATTTATTTATTTATTTATTTATTTATTTATTTATGCAAGCACTGGGTACAGTCAGAAGTGTGGGAGGGTGAGAGAATTCACCAGAGCCAGAGCGGGGAACAGAACAGGCAGATTGATGAAATACACTGCTGAGGGGAGCAGCGGGCATGGCAGGAGAGGTCTGTCACACCATGTGGGACCCTCGCCGGTGGCCAGGGATCAAACCGGAGCTGCAGATGCTGCAGGCAGCTTCGCAGCCCAGCACTCAACCACTGCGCCACCAGGGGAGGCCCAAGAATGACCATTTTTAAAGGACTCGGAATACCTACAGATAATTGGGTTACTCCAACATATCAGGAGCTCCGCTGGTATACACCTACTTTGGCAACTTTGGACTTGTGGAAAGAAGATTTGTGTTATAAATTGCAGCATTTTCACAAAGACCTCAGTGAAAGAGCTAAGGATGAGGTACCCCTCCAAAATCTTAAAATAATACATATCACTCACTGTGATGGGGTGAGGGGGAACCACACCAATGTTAATATCCTCATTGTTGACACTGAGTGTGCCCATATGCCAAGCACAAAGCACACTTAATACCATTTTATTTTTATTTTTATAGAGGCACGTTTTATTTATTTGTTTGTTTGTTTGTTTATACATGCACTGCGTACACGGGAGGGTGAGAGAATTCCCACTTAATACCATTTTACAGGTTATGATAGTACACTGTCTTAGGTCACACACACAGCGTGCAATGTATTTGATTTTAATCTAGGCAGTTTGATTCTAAACCCTATGCTCTTAATCATCCCTTGATACCTCTCCAGGGTTGTATGAAACAAAGCTTGTAAATAGATCTAATTAGATGTCCTATATATGATAAAGAGTCTATCTTTAAAAGTACAGGGAGGGCCTCCCCGGTGTATAGGGTGTATTGCCAAATGAAAAAAAGCAAGGAACAGAAGGAATATAAGTTCCCATTACTTCTTGAAGGTTCATGTTGTGCTACTTTGCTTTTATGAAAGAGCTGCATTCTTTCAGGTTTCCCTCATTATCCAAAAGTAGACCATTTTTTCATAAGCTTTCATAAGCCAAAATGGTATGGAGTAAAGCAGTTACCATTAGTTTGCATGGAAACATTTTTGTGCATTCATTTTTGAGAAAAAATAATTTACCAAATCATACCAAATAACAATTTGTTGGAAAGAGGTACAGATACCCTCTTCTTTTCAAAAGTTCACTGTAGCTAGATCAATTTTACAAAAGATCTATATTAGTACCTTTTGTCGTTAAACATAAGAAGTCTGAAGAGGATTTTTGCTTTTACACCAAAGGCAAAAAGTGAAAATAGTATTAAACTTCAGTTTTGCAGTAGCTGTTCTAGAGGCAGGGCAGCCTGAGCAACAATGCCAAGCTCCTTGCCCTGGAACTACTTATACAGGCTGTGTATTTATCATCTTGGTTCCTGATTTTACTTTATGTTAGTGTTAATTTAGCTTTTATGTTTTATTTGGTACGATTTGAAAGGTTATTTTGGGGGTCTGGGAATGCTCGGAATTTTTTCATTATAAATTAATGGCAATTGCTTCTTTGCTTTAATGCCACGTCGGCTTATGAAAATATTCACAGGAATGCTGTACTTTTGAAGAACAAGGAAAACCTGTATGCAGTTTGGTACCTTTTCTATAAGAAAGGGAGACTATAGAAACATATATTTGCTTTGGCACAAAGAAAAGGGGAGGGAAATGTAAAATAGTAAAAGAGATTATCTCTTGGGCAGAGGAGTGGAGAATCAGTTGGATGAGGGGTGAGAGAAAAAATTTTCTCTCAATAACCTTTTAAATTATTTTGATTTTTAGCCATGAGAATGTGTTACCTAATAAAAATAGAAAAGAACTCGAAGAACTTAATTATACATACTTAATCATGTAGGTATGTTTGTCGGTTCCTTTCCTCAACATTGTGTGCTGATTTTATCCTTTGATAACAGACACTGACCTAGTTTTGTTCTATCTGCAAAACAGTGAACTGATCCCAAAGTTATCAGCTGTGCAAATTAGAACAAGGTCAGTTGTATGTGGTCCAAGAATGCGGGAGTGGAGGCTGAGCAGAGCTGTTTCATCAAGATTTTGGAAGAGCCTGGTATTATAACCTGGTATTCCTAGGCCAAAAAAGACAATAATTCAATTGAAAGTTGTAAGGGTTCACTCCAAGAGAAATGCAGTTCTCCTGACTACTCTAGAATGGAGATGCAGGTCAAAGGTGACGTGAGGCTATCCCGTCAGCTCGGTGGCACTCTGAAGTCTTGCATACGCTTAACTCATGTGACAAGGGGAAAGTAGGTCTCAGAATTCAAAGTGTAAGCAAAGAAAAGGAGGGTTGATGTATACTTTTAACCTCAATCATCTTACAATATTGTAGAAGGATTTGGAATTGAGAAGTATAAGTAAACAAAAATCATATGACCTGAATCAAAAAGGTAAATAGCGGAGAAAAGGAAGCAGAAGGGAACTAATGTTTTTTGAGTGCCTACTATTCACCAGTATTTTGTGGTTAAATCCTTCCAACAGCCCTGTGAGGTGGGTTTCATTACATACTTTTTTTTAAAAAAAGATTTATTTATTTATTTATTTATTTTATTTTATTTTATTTATTTATTTATTTATACAAGCACTGGGTACAGTCAGAAGCGCGGGAGGGTGAGAGAATTCACCAGAGCCAGAGCGGGGAGCAGAGCAGGCAGAGGGACCGAGGTACACTGCTGAGGGGAGCAGCGGGCAGCAGGAGAGGTCTGAGCGCCATGTGGATGTGGGACCCTCCTCCGGTGGCCGGGGAGCAGCCGGGGATCAAACCGGCGCTGCAGAGGCTGCGGGCAGCTTTGCAACCCAGCGCTCAACCCCTGCGCCACCGGTGAGGCCCCATTACATACATTTTAAAGATGAGGAGACTGGGGCTCAAATAAGTTAAGCCAAGCTGAGGAAGATTGTAAGCAATAAAGTCAGGTCTCTTTGATGCCACAGTCAGTGCTTTTGGCACTCTATGTTCAAGTTCATATTTAGCAATGGGTTCTGCTAGACATTATCACCCCTTTCCAAATAGCCCTTGTTTCTTCTGCTGTCCTCTGCCCCAGCTTCCACTAATAGAGAAATTTTGAGGCATTCCAAGACCTGCCTTTTGACTGCCAGAGCTCTGTGGTTATGCCTCTTGCATTTTTCCTGCTAGTCCTTGACCTCTCCTGACCCTGGTCCAGATCTCACGTAGAAGTACAATCCTTAAGAAAGGATGGCTACACTCTCTCAGGATTTTTGTTTGTTTTTAGAGCTTTTTTTTTTTTTTCCTCTCAGGGAATTTGCTCTGGGACTGTTGTTTCCCAATGTGAATGGCACCACCATTCAAGTTATGTCAAAATTCAAGTTATCCTTGCCTGTGGAACCTTGCAGATGGAGGCTGGGCTTATGTTGCCTGGTCACTTCACTGTTTCAGGAATCTCTCTGCTGTCTTAGGAAGGGGCCTGTGCCTTCTCTTTGACTTAGAGGTTTTATCTTGAGGTAGAGTTCTTTCCATTCTCATCTCCTCTTACATTAGAGCTTGAGTCTTTTTTTTAAAGATTTATTTATTTATGCATGTGAGAACTGGGGAACATGCCAGAAGTGCAGGGGGTAAGAGGATTCCCCAGAGGCAGAGTGGGGAGCAGAACAAGCAAATTGAAGTACACTGTTGAGGGGAGCAGCTGGCGAGACAGGAGAGGTCTGCTGCTGTGCCATGTGGGTTAGCAACCTGGCTGGGATCAAATTTGTGCTGCAGTGGCTATGGATAGCTTCATAGTGCTGAGACTTAACCCTCTGCGCCACCAGGGAGCTCCTGGATCTTGAGTCTTAATGCCAACCCTTAAGGTGCCAGGTGCTATAGCCAGATATTCCTTTGGGTCTTTGGAATCTCTGTGCAAATAAGCTAGCAACCATATTTGATCTGGTCCTGAATGGTGGGGGCTCATTTAAGTGCTTCCCTCCAAGTCTTACCCTTCCCAGTTGCTCACAGACATATAGGAGAATATTTTCTTCATGCTCATCTGCTTTCTCCCTGCCTGGCTGGGAGAAAATATGCCACCTCTTCTAGAGTCAATGAAATCTCAAATACACTTCATCACTCTACTACCAGATTTGTGGAGCTACTCCGCATGTTTATACATGTATAAACACACATATACACACGTAGAACACACTGCATGCTGGTGTTTACTCAAATTAATATGCTGCCATCCTGAGGTGTTTGGCACATTTTTTTCCCCTCACTGCATCTCTCGGTGACAGCTTAGTGACCTTTTGTCTGAAACAAGGCCCTATCTGTGAAGTTAACTTCCAACGCTGTGCACAATTTGACTTGTAAGCCATAAAGGGACATCCACAAGTCCTGACTCTTTATAGATAAATTTAACACATACATATGTATCATCCCCGGGCGCCTCCGATTAGAGGCCTTTAGAAGAACACAGTGCTCATTTATATTCCTCTCCTAGCTGGAAGCCGCATTAAGCAGTTACTTTTTATTGATGAGCCCAGAGCCCGTAGGCCTGAGTTCTGTCTCCTGCTGGTCACTGCTTCGGTCAGCCCCTTTCGGAAGGCAGGGAAGCTGTTTTCCATGTTAAAATAGTGAAAAGCCCTGTGCAGAAGCTTCTCGAAGAGATGCCACTGGCAGTTGCAGTCCCTGCTTGAACTCTGGGAAACCAACCGCCCACTTTCCACACTGTTGCAATTTACTACAAGTCTTAGCACGAACAGTCCCTGATTCAGACTGGCACCCAAATGTCTGGGGTTTGGAAATTTATAATTGGTACTTGAAAGAGCCACCAAAACTTCTTGGAAAAAAAAAAAAGGTTGAAAGACTTTCTTGCAAACATCGGTGCCGACGCCTGCCAGGTAATTTATAAGGCTAGTCCTCGGTACTCTGTTGCCTGTGGAAGTGCCAGTGCCTATTTTCTCAGGGGGACATCTGTGCCTCCCCACAGCCTGATGTCACAGCCAGCTTGTTGTGGCTTTGATCCCCCCACTCTGGGAAGCGTGAAGGAAGGACTGGATACCGGCAGGAATTTCAGCAGGTACAAATGAATTTAGCCAGCCATGAGCTCACCTTCCTGTTAGCATGCAAATATCCTCTAAGAGTTAAAAATGTGGGAGAAATGTAAGTGAAGTGATTTCTTACCTTCTTCATGAAGCCTCAGTGCTGAAAACTGAAGGAGAAAACCACTCTGCTTAAGTAGATCATCCAAGTCTGCATATCTCTATATTAAAAAAGTCAAATACTTCCACTTTCAAATAGTTGTCAAATAAACTTATTTTTTATATTACAGAAAGTATTAGGATCTCTAATTTTTTTTTAATGGAAGTGAGAAGAAATGCAAGGAGAGGGGATCCCAACCATCATCCCACATTTCCAAATCAAATCCTGTAACATATTGCTGTATTTTATCTTTTTTTTTTTTAAATAAAGAAATGGATTCGCTTGCCCGTCTTTGCCTCACCAAATACAAAGCAAATCTTAAAAGACAATTCAAAGCAGCGTGTCAAGGGAAAACGCACTTTTCTCATTCACCACGGGCCACGTAGACAGGGCTGGAGGCCTCTTTCACTCACACAGCTTTTCAAGAGAGGGGGCTGCACCTCATCACAGCTTGGGAAGTAACTTCCTGTCTCCTCTTTGCACCAACCCTACAAATTAAGGTTTTGGAAAGTGAACCGTGGTTTCCCCTTATGCACTTCTCTGTGAGGATCCATCCTTGGACATAGTTTATCTATACCTCTTCCCCCACCTTCTCCAGTTCAATCCCATGAACTAAACAGCTTTCCTCTGAGGGAGACTAAGGTCCCCTTAACAGCACCCTCAGTGAACAGGATGTCCTGACAAAGGCGCCAGACCTGAACAGCCCACTGCTGGGATATTTCTAGGGCTAGTTCTGTTTCAGAGGAGCTAGGCTGAAACTCAACAAGATTAATAGGCATGTTAAAGAAATCTAAACACTGGCTGGAGGATTGCCACAAGAGTCATTAGCACATGAACACACACCAATTTTCTCTCTCCCCCTCCCTCCGTGCCATCAGATTCCAGATGAATTTCCATTTGTTTTCGTTCCAAGTTGAATGAGGATGGCAAAGGAAGATGGGTTCTGGGGTGTTCATATAGGTACATGGACAATGAAAATGCCTGCCTCTTGTTCAAAGATTATTACAAATATCCCAGTGGGGTCAGTAAGGCATTGAGCCAAGCACAGGGCCTGTGTAAGCATGGGGTCCAGTGGGATGGTATATGTCACACACCCATGTAGCCTGTGTGTGTGATTCATGTTCTGGTTTTAGGAATGTGCTTTGCATGTGGGGAGCTCTACTTTACTTTCTTTAAAATAACAGAACAAAGGTAGTTTATAGTGGGAACGCCAAATAGGATACTCATAGACCACCCCCCCCTAATAAAGTCAGCTATTGATCAATTCAGGGTCAGGAATTAAACCAACAAGTGACTGAAACAGGGAAACAATTGATGATGGATATGTTGTCAGTTAAGAAAAGATGAGTAGCTTGACTTCTTCCCATACTTTTCTCAGTTCTACTTTTTTCCTATATGTTACACACATTGTATATAAAAAGCACTTATACCAGTAAATCCTTGAGAGCAGGACCCACTTTGGTTTCACTTCTAATGCCTCCAAGGCACGGAGCACAGTGCTTGGCACTCACCTGATGTTGAATGAATCAATTCAGGAATAGCCAGAATGTCAGGGGCAAATGGAGACCCAACACCTTATTTTTATTTTTTTTTAAAAAAAAAAGAAATTTGAAAATACAGGAAATGTTTCTTCACTGTGCCCAGGCTGAGCAAAGAGAAAGAAACAACTCAGCCACAGTCAAGCTTCAGTGGAGAAGAGTAAACACAGGAGAGATTATACATAATTATAGACAATCATGTTTCAGGGGATAAACAGCAATCAAAACCAAGGAGGTGCCGAAGCCTGGCCCCTTTCCAGTTTCAACCAGGACTGGCAGGCAGTGGAGAGAAAGCCCTGGGTAGGGAAGACACCCCCTCCCCACCCAGAAAAACTGTTTTTGGCTACTTAGGGGATGGTCTGTTGAGCTGTTTTGTGTTGTTTGGATTTGACTTTTTGTGCCCAGGGGTGGGGCAGTACTTATGGAGTTACTTTGGCTCTTTGGAGTTGATTTTTTTTTTTTTTTGGCTTAAGCTATTACTGAAAGAAAAAAAAAAAAATCAACTCCGAAAGGAACACTATGGCCAAAGCCAAATCATTTGAAATGCTTGGCTGGCACACAGGAAAAAAATAATTTCTGAACCAAAATCTCTCCATTTGTTAAACACATCATAGCACAACACATTAAAATGTATATTTTCAAAACCAAACAGAGTCAATTTATGCAAGATCTCTAACAAGAGACCAGTGAGATTTTGATAACTCAGTTCTCAAAAATATATTTGAGGGGAAAAATACTGTTTCATTTGGCACATTTTGTGGTCAAATTTTCCAAATCATTACACCTAGATCTCCGCTGGATGTTATCTACAGGGACTCAGCTATCTTTTTTCTGAGCTTAGGCAAACTAGCGGCATTAAGAAGACTTAATTGGATGCTGTAAAGACTGACTTGGGAATCAGGAAAGCCCAAATCTTCAGCATTCTCCAGGCACCAGATGGCTATAGCATAAGCCTAGAAAGGAACAGTTCCCAAGCCTTGCTCAAAATCTGCTCTGTACACCCTCAGGCCCCTGAGCATCATCAGGGTAATCTTTGCCCCTGTGCTTAAATTAAATGTGTATTTCACACATAATTATAGGGTTCTATGGGACTTCCAAGATGGTATCCTCCTGAATTAATCATGTTAAGCTTCTATACAGGCAATTAACCAGGTAGAAATAGCCTCGAGCATTGAAATAACCAAAACTGCTTCAGTGTTGGGACACTGAAGCACCTTCAGAGGCCTAGCAAAAGTGAGGCACTGGAGACGGTGGTTCTGGAAGCTTCCATGCATTAGCATCATCTGGGAAGCATGCATAAATGCAGAATCTGGAGCTGTATTCTCTGAAAGTCTGACTGAATGAACAGGGGTTGGGTGCATGAATCTGCATCTGAAAGCCAGGTGGTCAGAAGCTTAGGCTTCAAGAAGTATGCTGTGGGTTCTCAAACTTGGGCATGCATCAGAATCACCCGAGGGACTTTAAAATACAATGCTGGGCCCCACCCCTGAGTTTCTGATTCAGGAGGTCTGCGGTTCATATGAAGAACTTAAGTTCTAACATGTCTGGACATCACACTGTGAGATCCACTGCTTAAGACCCTAAATATGCAAATATAGAAACCTGGAGCATTAGCATCACATGAAGCTTGTTAGAAATGCAGAATCCCAAGCTGTAGGCCATAGTCTATGAACAGGATCTGCTTTTTACTAAGACCTCCAAGATACTCAAATCATAAAGTTTGAGAAGTGTTGACTTATATTACAACAGCAATTTGCAAGCTTAAGTTCTTGTTGAAGTAACCTGGGAAGCTTTTCGAATAGGCTAGTAATGGGACCCAGCTCTAGAGACTACTGGTTTCATTGCTCTCGATGCAGTCCATAGATTGAGACTTTTTTTTTTTTTTTTGCTATAACTTTGGTGTAGGGTAAGTGAAAATTGTCAGGATTTTCTGCCCTCCCACCATTAGTATTAATGATAGACACCTGTGGGCTTGCAGGCGCTTGATGGGGGACACCTGGAGTAGGGTATGGGCATGCATAAATGGGCACACCTGGGCTGAGAGGCTGGCCTATAAGGCGGCATTATGGGGATGCCAGCAGCAGAACTGCCGAACCATAGAAGTAGTAGCAGCAGCAGCAGCAGCAGCAGAGAAACAGAATGCTGGAGAGCCCAGAAAGAGTGAAGATTCGCGGGGGGTTGGGAGGCCCACCAGCTTGCCGGCCTCCCCTGGCCCCCCTGCCTGCTGTGTACCTGGTTGCCGCACTACAAATGGTTTAAAAATCTCAATAAAAGCCTGAAAAAGCCACCAAGGGCTCCAGGACTCTCTTTTACCCATGTGCCCAGATCCAACAGATCCTGCCCTGTGCCTTTCTGGCACTGCATTTGGTTTACATCATTGTTTGTGTATTAGAGTGTTGTCACCACACCACATCCACCACCAAGGCACCAGTAGTACTTCACCACAGTCGGTTGTGCTCTCCCCTCACCTTGCTCTTGCCCCTCCCCTTCCCTTTGGCCCTCTGGTAGCCTCATTTCTATTGTCAACTCTCTACGGTTAGTTCTTAGTTTGGCTTTATATGACCCTTTGTTTGGTTCTCTCTATATCCCATATACATGTGACACCATCCAGTATTTCTTTCTCCTTCTGACTTATTTCACTTAGCATAATCCCCTCCAGCTCCATTCATGTTGCTGCAAAAGGTAGAAGTTTATCTTTTTTGATAGCTGAGTAGCATCCCATTGTGTATATGTACCACGTCTTCCTAAGGTATTGGGAGTGGTATTAGAGGTATTGGGAGTGGTATTAGAGGTAAGGTATTAGAGGTTGTTGGATTAGTATTTGTTGGGTGCTTATTGATGTAAATTGTGGGGAGATATCATCACTTTAGCAAGAGTCTTCTTCCTGCCCAGTTGCCTCTGCCTAGAGAGTCCCTCATCACACTCAGCATTTGCAGCCCTGACACCAGAGGCCACAACAGAAAAAAAGACTCTTAGGATATGAGTATTCTGGGCACACACAGAAATGGATACAGAAAAAAAGAACATTAAAAAGCCCACCTCTAATTAGTATTCTCAGTGAGATCTGAGAGGACGATGCAGTGCTAAAATAGAAAAAAAAAAAAAACTGTCATGAAAAAAGGAGCAATCTGAGAACAATGAAGAGTTCTTAGAGATGAAAAACATTGTTAAAACAAAATGCTCAAAAGAGCCGTAAGTGGCAGAATGGATATTATAGAATGAGGGCTTAGTGGATTATAAAAGTAGTTTCCAAGTAGCCAACTAGTTGAATTAAAGTCACTACCCTATAGTTCAGAACCAGAATCATCAGATGATGGCTGGGAATTCATATCTTTAGTAAGTGCTTGGAGGTGATTTTTGATGGACTACCAGGTTTTAAAACCACTCAACTAGAAGACTGAGATTCTCCCAAAATGTCCAAGAAAAGCCAGGGAGAAACTTTGAAAAACATCAAACAATAAGGGGCACAAAAGGGCAATAGAGTTGCAATTATGTGAGAGAGTGGTTGGGAAGGGAGATGGCATACCTTGATAGCTGAGTAGTATTCTGCTGTGTGTTTATACTACATCTTCCTAAGGGAGCAGGATTTTTAAACAGCTGTCCTGCTAATTCAAATATGCAGCCAATGTGGAAAACCACTGCTTAGAAGACACTGGATAAATATTTGTTGGGGACCTTTTACCTCTTGTGAGTGGTGGCATCCAGATTGTGCAATGTTGTGAAGGAAGGACACATATTGGATATGCACTATAGGTAACAAAGTTCCAGAAGGAGATAAAAAAAAGCGCAGATTAAATGATCAAATAAATAATAGATCATCTTCAGATCCAAAGGAACACCATGTGAGAGGTTCGTTCTACTTTTTCTAGCAGTTTTGTTAAAATATAAAATGTATAGCATACTATTTGCCCATTCAAAGTGTACAATTCAGTGGTTTTTAGTATATTCACTGAGTTATGCAACTATCACCACTATCTAATTGTGGATCATTTTCATCACCTCAAAAGAAACCGCATACTTATTAGAAGTCATTTTACATTCTCCACCTCCCACTGTCCCACCCCCAAACTTAGGCACTCACTAAACTACTCTCTCTATATATTTGCTTATTCTGTACCTTTGGTATAAATGAAATCATACAATATTGGTCTCTCATGACTGGCTTCTTCAACCTAACTGGTTTTCAAGATCCATCCATGTTGTAGCACATATCAGCATTTCACTTCTTTTTATTACTGAACAAAAGTCCATTGTACAGATAAACCACTTTTTTTAAAGATTTATTTATTTATTTATTTATACAAGCACTGGGTACAGTCAGAAACGCGGGAGGGTGAGAGAATTCACCAGAGCCAGACCGGGGAGCATAATAGGCAGACTGATAAAGTACACTGCTGAGGGGAGCAGCGGGCGGCAGGAGAGGTCTGTGCGCCATGTGGGACCCTTGTCCTGAGGCCGGGGATCAAACTGGTGCTGCAGAGGCTGCGGGCAGCTTCGCAACCCAGCACTCAACCACTATGCCTCCGGGGAGGCCCTAAACCACCTTTTATTTATCAATTCACTACTTGATGAAAATTTGGGTTGCGTCCACTTTTTGGATATTATAAATAAAGGTACTATAAACAAGTTGTGTTGATGTTTTCACTTTTCTTGGGCATTGACCTAGGAATGGCATTGTTAGATCATATAGCAACTCTATTTTTAGTATTTTGAAGAACTGCCAACTGTTTTAAAAGTGGCTGTACCATTTTACAATCCTACCAGAACTGTGTGAGTACTTCAGTTTCTTCATGTCCTCACCACCCTGGTTATTTGCTGTCTTTTTATTTTAACTACCTTAGTGAGTAGGAAATGATATTTCATTGTGATTTTGATGGCTAATGAGGTTCGGCATCATATCATCTGCTTTTTGTCACTTGTATATCTTATTTGAAGAAATGCCTGTTCAAATTCTTTGTCTATCTTTTAACTGGGTTTTTTGTCTTCCTTTATATATATATATATATATTTTTTTTTTTTTAAGATTTATTTATTTATGCATATAAGAACTGGGGTGCAGACCAGAGGTAAAGAGGGTGAGAGGATTCACCAGAGACAGAGTGGGGAACAGAACAGGCAGATTGTCTGAAATACACTGCTGAGGGAGCAGCGGGTGAGACAGGAGAGGTCTGCTGTGCCATGTGGGTAGCTCCCTGCCCAGGGATCGAATTCATCCTGCAGTGGCTGCGGATAGCTTCATAGGTTGTGTCTTAACCCCTTGTGCCACCAGAGGGGCTTTTTTGTGTGTTTTTCTTATTGAATTATGAGTTCTTTCTATATGCTAGATATTAGATGCTTTTAATATGTGTGATTTTCAAACATTTTCTACCCTTCTGTGGGTTGTCTTTTAACTTTTAAAATATTGTCTTTTGAAATCAACAAGCAACTATAAACAAGAGACACATTTGGGGGGGTTGAGGGAGGAGGGGCAGGGAGAGGAAGGATTAGGGTCAAAATAAGGGGGGGGTGCCATTGTATGGGGACTATAACCAAAATGAAAATGCATACATTGTGCAAAAAGGAAAAATGATCTAAGAATTATATAAAATAAAATATTTAAAAATAAATAAATATTGTCTTTTGAAACACAAACATTTTAGGTTAAATCTAATACTTTAGATTTATTTTCTCTTTTGTCATCTGTTCTTTTGGTATCATAACTAAGAAGGCTTTATTTAACCTAAGGATGTAAAAATTTACCCCATGTTTTCTTCTAAGAGTTTTATAGTTTCAGTACTTTCGTGTGGGTCCATTATTCATTTTGAATTAATATTTTTGAATAGTGTATGAAACAGGAGTTCAACTTAAACTTTTACCTGTGGCTATGTCTACTTGTCCCATCGCCATTTGACCACCATTTGTTGCAAGGATTATTCTTTCTCCCATTCAAGTTCCTTAGCCCTCTTCTCAAAATTCAATTTATTTCTGGATTTTCAAGTCTATTTCATTGATGTATACATTTACCCCTATACCAGTACCAGTACCACACTGTCTTAATTACCATATCTTTTTGGTAAGTTTTGAAATTGGAAGTGAGACCTTCAACTTTGTTCTTCTATCAATATTGTTTTAAATTGTGTGTCTCTTGCATTTCCATATACATTTTAGGACCCACTGGTCAATTTCTGCAACAAAACAAGACAGCTGAATGCACTGATAGGGAATGCACTGAATCTGTTCATCAATTTGGGGAGTATCGCCATCTTAACAGTGCTAAGTCTTAGGATCCACGAACATTTATTTAGGTTCTCCTTAATTTCTTTAAAAAGGGATTTGTAGTTTTCAGAGTACAAGTTTCATACTTCTCTTAGTAAATTAATTCCTAAGTAATTTACTTTTTTGATGCCATTTTAACTGGATTTTTTTTTAATTTTATCTTCAGAATTTTCACTACTAGTGTATAGAAATACAATAAATTTTTGTATATTGACCCTTTGATGAACTTATTAGTTCTACTACTTTGTAGTGGATTCCTTAGGATTTTCTCTCTCTAAGAACATGCCATCTGAAAAAGTTAGTTGCAATTCTTCCTTTAAAATCCAGATACCTTTTCTTCTTCTTTCTTGCCTAACGCCCTGGCTAGAACCTCCAGTACAATAGCCACGAGAAAAGTTATCTTTGTTTCATTCCTGATCTTAGGGGAAAAAAACAGTCTTTCACTACTTAGTATGTTATTAGCTGTGAGTTTTTTTGCAAATGCTTTCTATAATAGTGAAGAGTTTCCCTTCTGCGGTAGGTGGAATAAGGCTTCCCAAAGTTGCCAGTATCACAACTTGTGAGTATGAGAGGTTACATGGTAAAGGGGAATTAAGTTAGCAGAAGCAACTAAGATGGTAACCAGCTGGCTTTAAGACAGGGAGGTTATCCTGGATTATCTAGGTGGACCCAGTGTTCCTTAAATGTACAAGAGGGGGCAGAAGAATAAGAAAAGGAGATATGACAATGGATACAAGGTCACAAGAATGTTATGTTGCTGATTTTGAAGATGCAGGAGGAGAGCCACTGACTGAGGGATAAAGGCTGCCTCTAGAACCTGGAAAATGCTGGAAATAGATTCTCCATCTCTGAGCTGAAACACAACCCTGATGACATCTTGATTTTATCTAGTAGTGCTCAAGTGTCAGACTTCTGACATTGGAAATATAAGACAAAACATGTGTATTGTTAAACCATTAAGTCTGTGGTAATTTGTTAAAGCAGCAATAGAAGATGAACATACCTTCTGTTCCTATTCCATTGAATAATTTTATCATGAACAATAAATTGATTTTTTTAAAAAAGTCTCACACTTTATGAATCCAAGCAACAAAGAGAACATTCTAAAATCATCCAGTCAGAAAATGATGTTATTTCCTACCATAAAAAGGTGAACCAGATTGGTGCCAGATTTTTCTTCTCTGATACTAAGTGGCAAGAGATAACCAGCAATGTTAACAAGTGTCTAAGGGTAGAAGATTGTATCTGTAGATTCTATATCAAGCTGATAATTGTTCATGAGTAGGACAGAGAGAAATATGCTCAGATGTGCAAAGACTTGGGAAGGATATCACTTACATACCCTTCAGAATTTTTTCTCAAAGAAGAATTTCATCCAAATAAAAAATATATCAGAATAGAAGAATTAAGTAAGGATGGAGTAAGGATGGAGTATGAAAAACGAAAGAACAGTTTAATCTAAATGCCAATACCGCAGCTGCAAATTACAAAGCAAATATTTTAAGTTTCTTTAAAGAGGAGGCTGTATTATGTCAAACAAAATCAGTAGTACTCAGAAATTCTTAGACAAGATTGTAAGGTAGTGGAGGAGGTTAAGAATTGATAGTTGCCAACAATCTTTTCCTGGTGAGCAGGGAATTCTTAGAAAAAATACAAGCTCCAATATTTTGTTACAAATTGTAAGGTAAGGGCCTCCCTGGTGGCGCAGCGGTTGAGCGCTGGGCTGCGAAGCTGCCCACAGCCTCTGCAGTGCCGGTTCGATCCCTGGCCACCGGCGAGGGTCCCACATGGCACGCAGACCTCTCCTGCCGCCCACTGCTCCCCTCAGCAGTGTACCTCAGTCTTTCTGCCTGTTCTGCTAACCGCTCTGGCTCTGGTGAATTCACTCACCCTCCCACGCTTCTGACTGTACCCAGTGCTTGTATAAATAAATAAAGAACCCACTTACGTAAATTCAAAATAAAGGAGCCAAACCCCTTTTAAAAAAATTGTAAGGTAAAAGTAACCATGGATTAATTGGAAATAGACTATGTAGTTTTCAAATCCTAAAGTGAAAAGAGAAGAAAACAGAGACTTCATGAAGATCAAAAGTGGAGGAAAGAAAAGAAAAACTAATACATTAAGAAAGCAAATGCAGGGCCTCCCTGGTGGCGCAAGGGGTTAAGGCACAACCTACGAAGCTATCAGCTTCCACTGTAGCACAAGTTTGATCCCCAGCCAGGGAGCTACCCACATGGCGCAGCAGACCTCTCCTGACTCGCCTGCTGCTCCCCTCAGCAGTGTATTTCAGTCAATCTGCCTGTTCTATTCCCCACTCTTTCTCTGGTGAATCCTTTTACCCTCACACCTCTGATCTGTACCCCAGTTGTTGTATGCATAAATAAATAAATAAATCTTTAAAAAAAAGAGAGAGCAAATGACAGAAATACTTAAGAGGACTGAATTCTAATAGATAAAGATTGAGAGTGGGTCATTTTTAAAAGTGAAACAAGTCATAAACTGTGTTCTAGAGCTCTACCTAAAACAAAATGACACAGTCAGATTGAAAATACGATAGACAAATATATTCCAGGTCAAAATAAGTTCAGACAAAGAAGAATTGGGGGCTAAAAGAAGAAAGCAACCTGAGAGCAGGCACTATTGGTTACATAATCTAACACTGACAGTCAACCCCTGCCTTTTTTTCTTTCTCAAATGCAGAGGCTAGAAAACCTAAATATTCAATTCACCTTCCTCACCTCCCTTGTAGCTCTGGTGGCCACGTGAATAGACTTGCCCAATTTCACTAATAAAAGCACAATGCCCAGATGAATTTGTGTCTCTAATAAACAATAAACAACTTTTTAGTATAAGTATGTCCTCTCAAATATTTGGGATATATATATGCTAAAAAATTCTTTGTTGTTGGGTCTCCCTGGTGGCTCAAGTGGTTAAGTCTCAGCACTATGAAGCTATAGGCAGCCACTGTAGCACGAGTTTGATCCCCAGCCAGGGAGGTGACCCACATGGCACAGCAGACCTCTCCTTTCTTGTCCACTGTTCCCCTCAGCAGTGAATTTCGGTAGATCCACCTGTTCTGCTCCCCACTCTGTCTCTAGTGAATCCTTTCACCCCCCGCACCTCTGGCTTACACCCCAGCTCTTGTATACATAAATAAAAAAATAAATCTTTAAAAAATATTCTGTGTTAGAAACATCAATTCCAAAGAACACCTGCACCCCTATGTTTATAGCAGCACTGTTTACAATAGCTAAGCTTTGGAAACAACCCAAATGCCCAAAAATAGATGACTGGATCAAGAAGATGTGGTACATATATACCATGGAATATTACTCAGCATTCAAAAAAGATAAACACATGCAATTTGCAGCAACATGGATGGCGCTGGAAGGGATCATGCTCAGCGAAATAAGCCAAAAAGAAAAAGAAAAATACCGGATGGTCTCACTCATAGCAGGAATCTAGAAAACTTAAATAAGGGACCAGGAAAATGAATAACTATAAGAAAGTGAAAATCAAAATCAACAAAAAACTATGAACCAGAGACACTTTTAGGGGGGCAGGGGCGGGAGGGGAGGGATTGGGGTCAGAATGGGGGCGCTGCAATTGTATGGGGAATATAACAATAAAATTTATTATCTAATAAAAAAAAATAATAAAACAAAAAAAAAACAAAATAAACATTAACGATACTAAAAAAAAAAAATATTCTGTGTTATTTTATATGAAATTCATATTGACCTGGGACTCCTGCATTTTATTTGACAACCCTACCTATGGCCAGTTCTGGCCAATGAGACCGAAGTGGAAACTTTTTTTTTTAATTTTTTTTTTATAGAGGCATGTTTTTTATTTATTTATTTGTTTGTTTTGTTTATACATGCACTGGGTACAGTCAGAAGTGCGGGAGGGTGAGAGAATTACCAGACCCAGAGCGGGGAGCAGAACAGGCAGAAGGACCGAAGTACACTGCTGAGGGGAGCAGCGGGCGGCAGGAGAGGTCTGCGCGCCATGTGGGACCCTCCTCTGGTGACCGGGGAGCAGCCGGGGATCGAACCAGCGTCGCGGAGGCCGCGGGCAGCTTTGCAACCCAGCGCTCAACCGCTGCGCCACCAGGGAGGCCCCGAAGTGGAAACTTAAGGGCAGTGGTGGCTTCTGTTAATCTGGTGCCCATGAGTTTTATTTAATAATTATTATTGTGATGAAATATACATAACATGAAATTTATCACTTTAACCAGTTTTATGTGTGCAGCTCAATGATGTTAAATACATTCACAATGTCATGCAACCATCACCACCGTCCACACATCTGACCTTACAAAACAGCAGCTCTATACCCATTAAACAATAACTCCCTCCTTGCTCCCCAGCAACCACCATTCACTTTCTGTCTTTATGAATTTGATTACTCCAAGTGGCATCTTACAGTATTCATCCTTTTGTGACTGACTAGTTTCACTTGGAATGATATTCAAGGTTAATCCATGTCATAGAATTAGCATGTGTCAGAATTTCCTCCCTTAGTGTGGCTGAATAATCTTTTGTTGCATGTAGATAACACATTTTGTTTATCCATTCATCCATCACTAGACATTTGGGTTGCTTCCACCTTCTGTTTATTTGAATAATGTTACAATGAACAGAGGTTTGGAGATATCTGTTTGAATCCCTGCTTTCTATTCTTTTGGAAGAAGTGGAATTCCTGGATCAAATGGTAATTTTACATTTAATTATTTGAGGAATTGCCATACTATTTTTCCATAGTGATGGCACCCATTTACATTCCTACCTGCAATGCCCAAGGATTCCAATCTAGATGGTGTTTCAGGTGGGACTTTTTTGTTTCTTGGAGGGTTATGCATCCTAAATGATGTAGCATTTCCATGGATTCTAGGAGAGACAGATATAGCTATAAGTCAAGTCAGTAAGACTCTTCTGCCAGAGTCTTCTTTTATGCCAGTTATTTGGGCAGATCTACTTTTTCTATGAGGGTTGTACATGAATTAGGGTGTGACTCAGCTATATATAACAAAAATGTCAAATCACAGTGTAATAAATCAGATGGAGGGAAGATTTATTCTCTTATGTAAAAGACGCTTGAGATAGGCAGTCTACAATGGTACAAGTATTCCACAATATCAGTTATCCTTGATCCTTCTGTCTCTCTTAAGTTGCTGTTGCCTTCTTCAAAGGTTCTGCGTGGTTATAAAATGGCTGCCGCAACTACAACAATCATATCTATGTGCCAGGCAGGAAAAATGTAGGGAAAGGCAGAAGAATTACATGGAAATTGAGTTTTAAAAACTTTGCCCGTAGCCCCATCTTAAAACTTTTATTTTTTGTTCAGAACTACATCTACCTGCAAGAGAGTCTCAGAGATGGAGTTTTTAGCTGGGCACATTGATTCCCAAGATAAAATTTGAGTTCTATTAGGGTATCAGCTAGACTTACAGCAGCAGTCTCAGCTAGATTGTTAAGCATCTAAAAAGTGTGTCAGGAGTGATGGATAGTCATTGTGCACAGCATATGGAGAGAACCCACCAAGTGCTGGAAAGCCGAGAAGCCTGACATCATAGGAGTCTTTGTTCCAGCTGTGCCTGAACCGCCCAGTCACTTCAGCCAAATATTCCCTTGTTTCTTGCAAGCTAGTTTGAGCTGGGTTTTTGTCATTTGCAATAGAAAGAGTTCTGAGTAATGCAAGGATCACCAGAAAAGGATCGGTTAAATATATTATGGTATAGCCTTAGAATTAAATGCATACATAAGTTAGAAATAAATGTGTGTAACTATATAGATACATTATTTCTATCTATATATCACTGAAAAAAATCATTTAAAATATACCCAAATATTCATTGTGATATATCTCTGAGTGAAGAGACTTTCAAATAATATTTAATTTCTCCTTTATATCTTTCTGAATGCTGCATATGAAGATATATTTCTTCTAAAAATATATAATTGTACCTATTTTCTTTTGTAAAAATTAAGAGTTTAGATTATGGTCTCATTTTTAAAAATATGTGTGTGTGTTTGCATAGAATAAAATTGAAAGGATATTTACTATTCATCAAGAGATTAGCAGTGGTATCTCTAGATGTTAGATGTCCTGATAGTTTTTATTACTTTATTTTATATTTCCTGGTTGTCTAAATATTTTTGCACCAATGATCTATTTACAATATGTGATGATATCAATTCAGTTAGAGTATAATTCTCAGTTACTCAATCAAACACTAATCTAGGTGTTGCTGTGAAGGGATTTGTAGATGGGATTTACTTTCTATTATCAATTAACTTCTTTTTTTTTTTTTTTTTTTTTTTGTGGGACCCTCGCGGGCGGCCGGGGAACTAACCGGTGCTGCAGAGGCTGCGGGCAGCCTTGCAGCCTTGCATCCTTGCAGCCTAGCGCTCAACTGCTGCGCCACCAGGGGAGGCCCTCTATAATCAATTAACTTTAAATAAAGGAGATTAGCCTGGATAATCTACATGGGCCTGACTCAGTCAGTTGAAGGGTCTTATGAGCAAAGCTGAGGTTTCTCTGAAGAAGAATTTCTATCTGTGGATGGAAGCTTCAGCTTGTGCCTGGGGTCTAGCCTGCCCTTCCTCATGGCATGCCCAATGGATTTCAGACTTGCCCAGTCTGCTCCACAATTATATAAGCCAATTTCTCAAAATAAATTTATATATACCTACATTGACATATGTATATGTGTATGTCATATGTATATATACATATATACATTTTATTTTGGCTGGCTCTCTTTCTTTGGTGGGCCCTGATTTCATACAGATTTTGGTAACTGGAACTAGAGTGCTGCTGTAATAAGCCTCTAAAAATATGGAAGAGAATAAAGTCTAGTAAAATTTGGCACATGGTGGGAAAAGCTAGATTGCCAAGAGTGCACCACTGGTAGAAATATGGATGTTAAAGACTCTGCCAGTGAGGACTCAGCAGGAGGTAAGGAGGATAGAGTTGAAAATCTTATTATCTAAGAGTATGGAAATATCATAAATAGAATGTTGGTGAAAATACAAATGTTAAAGGCACTTCTGGTGAGGACTTGGAAGGAAATTAGGAACATGTTATTAGAACTTGAAGGAAAGGAGATCCTTCTTACACAGTGACAAAAAGCCTAACAAAATTATATCCTACAGTTGTGTGGAAAACAGAAATTGTAAGCAACGAATTTGAATATTTAGCTAAAGATGTTTCCAAAGTGTTGAAGGTGCAATCTGGTTTCTTCTTATTGCCTATTTAAATTAAGAGAAAAGATATAAATTAAGGAAAGAATTGTTAAGCAAAAAGGAACAAGTCCTTGATGATTTGGGAAATTATCAGTTTCTCCAGATTGTTTTTTAAGATATGCTGATATTAAGAGACTTGCTGTTAAAAAATTGTGTTTTGGAGAGAATGTCAAGAGTGTGACTGGATACCTTTTGTTAGTACTGAAGTGATTGAAGGTAAGACTTGTGGATGCACTCAATCATCCCAGCAGAAGCTAGGAGAAGATGTGGGATTTCCAGGAGTAATCTCTGGAGGATCCTCTTACCTAATGGCATGAATCTCTGTGAAATACATGGGAGGCCCACAAATTTTTTGAGTATTCTGTGCCAGCAGAAAGACTGCTAACTTGGATTGAAAGGGACAGGGCAAGGATGACAGAAAACAATCTGTCAGGCTCCCAAAATTCTCTAGGCAGGAAAGAGGCTAAGAAAAGTGTCAGATGGGGTTGCTACATGCAAAAGAAAGAAGCTTGACTACTACCTCACACCATGCACAAAAACCAACTCAAAATGGATTAAAGAACTAGACAGAAAACCTGAAACCATAAAATAGATAGAAGGAAATATAGGCGAACACTACATGACATACACCTCAGCAACATCTTTAAAGACTCATCACCCAAAGTAGTGATAGTGAAGGCAAAGATAAACAGCTGTAATCAGGGAAATGCAAATTAAGACTACAGTGAGATACCATCTTACACCAGTGAGAATGGCACATATTAAAAAAACTAGCAACAACAGATGTTGGCAAGGATGTGGAGAAAAAGGAACTCTCCTGTACTGCTGGTGGGAGTACAAACTGATCTAACCATTATGGAAAGCTGTGTGGAGATTCCTCAACCTACTAAAGATGGAGCTTCCATATAATCCAGCAATTCCACTCCTAGGTATTTACCCAAAGGACACAGAAACATTAATTCAAAAGGGCACCTGCACCTTATGTTAATAGTAGCACTATTTACAATAGCTAAGCTATGAAAACAACCCAAATGCCTAAAAATAGATGACTGGATCAAGAAGATGTGGTACATATACACAGTGGAATATTACTCAGCAATCAAAAAAGATAAACTCATGCAATTTGGAGCAACATGGATGGAGCTGGAAGGGATCATGTTCAATGAAATAAGCCAGGAAGAAAAAGAAAAATACCAGATGGTCTCACTTATAGCAGGAATCTAGAAAACCTAAATAAGGGACCAGGAAAAAGACTAATTATAATAAACTAAAAATCAAAATCAACAAGCAACTATAAACGAGAGACACACTATGAGGGGAGAGGGGAGGAGGGATTAGGGTCAAAATAAGAGAGGTGGGAATTGTATGGGGAATATAACCAAGATGAAAATGCATACATTGTGCAAAAATGAAAAATGATGTAAAAAATATATAAAAGAAAAGAAAAGAAAAGAAAAGAAAAGAAAAGAAAAGAAAAGAAAGAAAGAAAAGAAAAGAAAAGAAAAGAAAAGAAAAGAAAAGAAAGGCAATCAGTTGCAAATATGTGTTGCCCATCAAGTAAACGGGCAGAGTCTGGGGCCTAGAAGCTAGTAGACCAAGACACAGACCCTGAGCCCACAGAGAAAAATCTTGAGTCACAGAGAGGTTACCCCCAGGTCTCAAAACCTAATGGAATTTGCCCTGCTGGATCTTGAAATTGTTTGGGATCAGTAATTGATTTATTCTTTCCATTTTCTCCCTTTTAGAATGGGAATATCTTTATTATACTATGTCTGTACTACTGTACTAGCTTGTAATTTGTTAACAAGGAACTTGTTCTGTATTTTCACAAATGCACATAAATTGAGGAACTTTGACCCAGGATGAATTAAACCCAGAATCTCATCTATCCAATCTAGATAATGCAACTTAGACTTGTGCCATGGGTTGAAACTTGGGGATTTTGAGGTGTGGTGATTGTATTTTGCATGTGTGACAGTTATCAATCTCAGAGTCAAAGGGCAGAGTATGGTAGGCTGAAAATGATCCCCCCAAATATATCAATATTCTGATATATTTTATATGGGGAAAAAGATCTTAGAAGATGCAACTAAGTTAAGAATTTTAAGATGGGAAGATTATCCTGGATTATTCAGTTGGGCCCTAAATGCAGTCACCAGTATTTCTATAAAAGAGAGGGAACTATTGCAAACAGAGAAGAAAAAGGGCACTATGATGACCTCATTACACAGAAAGAAAGATTTGATAATACTTTGAGTTTTGAAGATGGAAAAAGGAGTCACAAGTTAACAATTCCAGGCAAGAACTAGGTACTGAAAAGGCAAGAAAATGGATTCTCTCCTAAACTCTCTGAAGAAGCAGTCTTGCAGACACCTTGGTTTGAACCCAGTGAAACTAATTTGGACTTCTGACCTCCAAAATTGCTGGAGAGTAAATTTGTGTGTTTAAAGCCAGCAAGTTTGTGGTAACTTGTTACAGCATCATAGGAAATGAATATTCTATGTAATCAGAAGCATAATAAAGCAATGTTGAGTTGGTACATATGTTGCTATGAATTCCACAGGGGTTGATTCCTAGTATCTTATTTGAAAAGTCTGTATCTGTCTTCCCAAGAGTATTGGTGAGTATTTTTCTTTCATGTATTGTCTTTATTGGGTTTGGGTGCCAGGATATGCTAGTCTCTTAAAAAGAAACAAGATGCCTTTCTTCTTTTCCTAAGCTCTAAAACAGCTTAAATCTCAGTGGAAGCAGTATTTATCTTTGTTCTGTGTTCTCATGAGGGCTACCTCTTTGGCCACATTCTCGATTTCTTATATGGCCTTTTAAAATTTTAATTATGATCACACAAGCTTTGCCTACCTCTTTTTTTCCCTGTTGTTTGTGCCATTTTACAGATAATGGAAACTGAGGGTGAGAGAATTTTAATAATTTGACAAGGTTGCCTAGCTATCAAAAGACATGAAAGAAATATGGAATGTCTGGCTACAAACTCCTTACTTTTAACTTTGCCATAATAATGTCTTCTGGTTTTATACTTCCTGCATACCTTCAAAAATTTATATTTTCCTAGGAAATCTTTCATTTCGAATGTATAGCATTTGATTGATTATCAAATGTATAGCATGGTTAAAAAAAAAGTATCCTCTTAAAATTTTTTAAACTTCACCTGTTTCTGTGGCTGCATCTTCTTTCCTATTTTAAGTTTTATATAGTTGTGCCTTCTCTCTTTCTTCTTGAATTGACTACTTGGTAGGTAATCTATTTTATAATGCCCTACATATCCTAAATATTCACTGATTACTTAATATATTCAATTGATTACTTAATTCTTTGCTCATTTTCATCTTTTCTAATTTGGTAATTGAAGTGTTTAAGTCTATACATTTCCTTCCAAGTACAGCTTTGGCTACATCTAAAAGTTTCGACATGAAGTATTCACAATATTAATATTTACCAAACATTCTGTAATTGCAATTTTTGTTCCAAGTAGTTAGAAGTTTTTGGTTATCCTCCCATTATCTATTTATAGTAGTGCTGAATTATAATCAGACTATAGTTTATTCATACACTTTAGAATGTCTCATGAACCATGAACTAAGATATTAAGCTTTGTAAATATTCCATGGGTATGAAAAGACTGTGCATTCTCTAGTTACTAGATATAGAAACCAATGTTAGTATTAAAATTAATCAATAAAATTAATCAATAATAGAACATATTTATTCTTTATTCAGTTCCTTTGGATTTGCTTTTTGTTTTTTGTTTTTTGTTTTGCTAGCTTAACTGTCAGTGACTAAAGGATAAGCTACATGCAGATTTTTTATTCAACAAGATTTTTTGTATACATGTCAGCTTAGCACTGGCAGTATAGGCTGTCGGCCAGGATGTAAAAATAGAGTTCAGCAGTATCATGAGGCTGTCATGCTCTACAGAACATCTCTCTAGTGTGTTTTCCCAGTAGAATCCCTCTGGGTTTTTAATACCCAAACTTCATTGAACACATGTATTTGTCAATATGTTTTTGGCTGATGTTTACGCAGAGAAAATTATATTTACATAAAAAATCTCAATTAAACAATTTAACATGTAAAATTAACAACATGCAGAGAAGTTTCAGCTTACTTTCTAGACGCAAATAGCGGGTCACCGGATTCTGCACAGATCCACTTGACAGGTAGGCGTGCGGTCCGCGGGGGCATGGGAACCGTACGTGCTGTGCACCCAAAGATTTTGGCCTTTGTTTTGTTGCTGTTGTTTATTAAAGTTTAATTTACAGGCATTAAAATTTACTCTTAAAACATGTATGGTTCTGCAAGCTTGGAAAAACAAACACCTCCATCATCAGGATACAGTATATTTCTATCACCTCCCCCACTAAATTTCCCCGTGTCCCTATATAGTTCAACTGCTCCCCTCACCCCAGTCCTGGCAACCTGATCTGTTTTCTGTCCCTGTTGTTTTTCCCTTTCAGAATGACATGTCAGTGTCATACTGACAGGTAGGTGGCCTTTTGAATTCATTTTCTCCCACATAGCATACTGCATTTGAAATTCATTCGTGTTGATATGTGTACCCTGTTTTGTTTTCATTGCTAATAACATTTCATTGTATAGACAGTCCATTTATCCATCCCAACTGAGGAACATTTGAGTTGTTTCTAGGCTTTGGGTCTTGTGAATAAAGTTGCTATAAATATTCACTTATAGTTTTTTGTGTGAACATAAGTTTTCATTTCTTTTAGATAAATATCTAGTAGGGATAGCTCAGTCATGTGAATGTTATGTTTAACTTTATTTTTTTGTTGTTATGTTTAACTTTATAAGAGGCTGTCAAACTGTCTTCCAACGTGACTGTGCCATTTACATGTCCACCATTAACAAATGAGAATTCCTTGCTCCATATCCTTGTCATTATGTGGTCCTGTCACATTCACTGGTTTGCTGGCTATTCTAATGCATTTCCCTAATGATTAATAAGGGTGTCTTTGTCATCCATATATTGTCTTATGAAGTCTTTTTAAATATTGTGCTCATTTCAATTGGATTATTTATTTTCTCTATGTGAATTCTGTACATTCTCTATATATTCCTGAATCAAGTCTTTTATCGGATGTGTAACTTGAAAATATTTTCTTACTATCTATAACTAGTCTTTTCACACTCTTAATAATGTCTGAGAGAGTAGGTGCTCTTAATTTTGATAAAGTCCAATTTAGCAATTTTTTTTCTTTTACAGATTGTTCTTGGTGTCTTAGTAGGAAATCTTTACTAAATTCAAAGCCACAAATATTTTCTTCTAGAAGTTTTATAAGCTTATTTTTCCATGTAAGAGTTAGATACATTTTGATTTACACTTTGTGACTTTGAAGATCAGAGAATGGTGTTTTAAGCATTTTATATAAAAACATGATTGTTGATACAAATATAGGCATTTTGCCATGTTAGAATTATACTTTAGCAGATTATCTGAGAATTTGGAGTTGTTGTGGAATACATTATCTCCATTTACAATAATGATCATTGTTTGGGGACAGACCTTCCATTTTATAAGAGCAGATTATTGATGCTAAATGAGATATGTTTGTTTTGTTAAGCTGAGATTTTATCTCTCATCCAAAATATTTGATAGCAGCACAAATTCTAATTCTTTTCATAATTGCTATTTAATACCAGCGTTGGGATAAGTATGAATGGATGAAAACTATAGATTCAGGTCACTAAAATAAGATATTTTTGTCACTCCATTTAGTCCTACTGAACATCTTTGCTTACAAAATCATGCTACTTCTCTTAAAAAAATGAGTGAAATTTTAATAAGCTAGAGGAAGCAGGTGCCCAGGGGAGGAAAGAGCTGTTGCACTGTCAGAAAACTTCTCCACTACACACACACAAATAAAACATTCACAACAGAAGGAATTGAATAGAATCAGTCAACTAAGGAGAATCATACAAATTGTGTTTGCACCTGACAAAACTGTGAGTGGGCAAAGTATTAGATTCTTCTTTTTGTATTCATTTACTGTTTTGTCTGAATTTTTTACTGTGAGTAACTCAGCTTGATGTGTTTGTTGCTGGAGATTTTCAATAAGTCATCAAGAACTGCATACATAATCAGATAATTCCTCATGACATTGATTCACTCATTTACTCTTCCATTTATTTACTATGTATTGGTGTTTACTACATGCTAGACATATAACAGTAATAAGGAATAGTTCATCAGTTCAAACTCAAGGGTCCTTGATGATTTAAGAACGATGAGCAATGGACAAAAGATTGATACTTGGAAGATCTTAAAAATATCTACCATAATTGCTACTGAAATTAGGGTCTTTTGACAGGCCATGTAGTCAGTCATACTACAGTGGCTGGAGGCTCCTACCAGCCATGTGTTACTATGACACTGGCAAATTTGGGTGGTCTCCTGAGAGTATTCAGGAGCAGGCATAGGTTTTCACTGTGTATTAGTTTCCTATTGCTGCTATAGCAAATTACTACAATTACTGATTAATTTGTAATTAACAAATCACTGTGTTATGTTGCTTAAAACAATACAAATCTATTATCTGATAATTCTGGAGGTCAAAAGTCTGAAATGGACCTTACTGTGCTAAAATCAAAGTGTCGGCAGGACTGTGTTTCTTCTGGCAGCTTAAGGAGAGAATCTGTTTCTTTATCTTTTCCAGTTCCCAGACACCACCTGCATTCTTTGGCACATCATTCCCCTTTTTCCGTCTCCAAAGCCAACAGCACAGCATCTTCAAATCTCTGACCGACACTACTGCCTTCCTCTTTCACTTATAAGGACACTTGTGATTACGCTGGACCCACATAGATAATCTAAGATAATTTCCCACCTCAAAATCCTTAACTTAATCACATCCATAAAGATCTTCTGTCATATAAAGTAGTATATTCACAGGCTCTGGGGATCAGTTTGTAGACATCTTTAGGGGACATTATTCTGCAGACCACAACTTGGGCCTCCTGGGCCTACCATTCACTTTGGTTCAAGCCTTACCAATGGTGCAGAGCATCATGAGAGCTGCAAGGCCTCAGCAGGCCAGGCCGCTAATCTGGGAATCTGGAGGGAGCCAGACAGGAAGTCACTAAAGTGAATAATCACTCTTGGACCAAAAGATCACACAGGAGCTTAGATCAGACACTGGAACTCAAGAAGGTAGAGCAGTGTCAAGGTCACCCTAGACAGCTGCTTTGCCCTAATCATGTCAGTTCTGAGTATCAGTCAGGATAGTCTAGGTTTTATGTAGTAGGAAATAATCCCTAAGTCTGGGAAGCTTATAACTACCAAGGTTTATTGGGTCATGTCACACATCCATTGTGGGTCAGTAGGACTCTGCTCTGTACTTGTGTCTCTGAGATCCATGCCAACAGATCAAGTGCCATTTCAAACATCTCCAGTTTTCATAGCAGAGGGACAGAGAGAGGACAGGGTGTGGGGAGGAAAGTCTTGCTCAACAATTAAGTGCTTGGACTTAAAAGTGACATGATACTTCTATCTCCAAATCACTTTTCAGCTAGTCAAATGGTCACATCCAAATACAATGGGATTAGGAAAGGCAGCTTTGCTGTGAGTATGGAAGGCAGAGAACCAGAGACAGTTGGTGGTGAATAACACTAATGACTATTACACTTAATGTTTCTATTGGTTTCTGATATGGGTGAGGCTGTGTTCCCAGCAGGGGCACTACATCTGTTATCAACAGAAATAAAAACATGAACATAAAATGAGCAACAGTACAAACCTTCCCTGTTCGCTCCCCTCCAACTCCTCCCACCCTCCCTTAAGTCCATGGGTAAAACTCAAGCATCTCTTAGGTGAGAGGTCTACTCCCACTCCCCGCTACCTTGCCCCTGATGTGGGTACTTAGCAGATACATACACCCTGATTGGGAACAACTTGTACCAAGTGGTTTATGAAGTTTGTTGAACCAGAGTCCAATGTGTGTGGAATAGATGGATTTTAACCAAAATCTGCTTGCATTTGGTGAGAAGTCTGAACATTTTGGTTCAAGAGGGAGTTGGAGTGATAGGTGAAAATCTCCAGTAGAGTTGGTTAGTTCCTCTCCACATATTTTCTGCAGATGGACATGGGGCCTACCCAACTAGGTCCCCAAGCATCCAATGTCACTATAGTAGTTCAGGTGGCTGGGGCCCAGCTCTGTGCTTCTCACTTCATTCTCTCTGCAGCTGACTTCTTGAGGCTAAGAATAGAAAACCTGTTGCACTTCTACCTCATACCCCTGGGGAGGCAGCCCTGGTCCCAGACAGGCCTGGAGAACACATACAGTCAGAGACCTGCAGGTTGTTCAGTTGTGGCTATAGTCCAGGCCAGTCCACTATGGCTCACTCCTCAGAGATCCTTGAATGGTGCAATCCCAAAAGCCCTTGAATGGTGCACTGAGAATTTGTGTGGAAAGACCCACCTCTCAGTTCCCCCATCACCTGTTAACAAGTGAGCCTCTATTTTTGTGCTCTGACAGAAAACCTCCCATCTGAGCCTACAAGTCTCCATGGTTGCAAATAACCTGGATAGCAGGACATATTTCCAGGGAAACATGAGCAGGACGGGCTCAGAGACTGGAGCCATCATAGCCAGTGGGCAAGACTGAGGGCATCATGTAAGCAGCTGCACCTTGGCCTTACCCTTGTCCTTAGCTGGTGAAGGCCTTGCTACATGGAAGAATTTATTCTTTCCTCCTCCTCAGAGCCAAGACTGAGTAAATTTCTTTACCATGCAGCCACAGGCAGCCTAGAAGTGGAGGTTTATGACTTAACTTTAGCTGGGCCACACTATATCCTGTATGAGGCCTGGTCTGAACTCTGAAGGGGTAGGCTTGAGGCTGAAACAACTGAGTAGAGTAGGTTTTTTTCAGAATTATTAAGCTAATCTGTATTTTCCCATTGGTAAATGCAGAACTTACAGATATTGAATCACATCCAATATTTTGGCTAATGAATTTTGAAATGTTTTTGAAAAAAATGGATACAGACAGCCCAGGAAAAATCAATTTCCTCCTGTGGAATCTACCCCAAGTTGTGAGGGACACTGTTGACAAAGCATTTCAAAGTCTGGCTTTGTGTCTTAAAATTTCCAAGGGATGAACAAACTAAGGATAACCTGTTGGCTTGATGGAGGGAATTTCTCTTTATAGAAACAGTGTAGCTAATAAATGAACAGAGAATGTTAGAATTAGATGTCGCCATTTTGCAGCCCTTAACCTTTAGTGAAATAAAATAGTAGATCTAGATAATGATACTCAGTAGCTATAAACTAATGATACTCAATAGCTATTAACATCACCAAAAGAAATACAAACAGCCATGATGTGATCCCTGATGGAAAACCAACACCACCTGTGCAGTATGCATGTAAACAACAACAACAACAACAACAACAACAAAGAAACCTGAACTCCATGAAGCACTTCATCTAACTACCAAGTTCAAGGAAAAATACAGGGAACAGAGGAATGTGTTAAACAATGCCAAAGGGATGCTACCAGCAAAGTCCAGGTGTAAACTTTCTATGGGTAAACAGTCCTGTTTCTTCAACAAATAAATTGTGAGAGAGATAGAACCTTCATTTAAAAATATATCATTTAGACAAACCAATTATAATATATGGACTTTATTTAGAGCCTGACTTGAACAATGAAAAACAAATTGAGACACTGGAGAAATTTTAACATCAGATATTTAGAAACATTACAAATTATTGTCACTATTATTATTATGTGTGGTAATGGAACAACTCCAAAAATGACCTTAAATTTTGGAGATGTATGCCAAAGCATTTACAGATCAAATATCTGAAATTTGCTTAAAAATCATCCTACTAAAATGGGAGATGCGGAGTGGTGGTAAAGGTGGGCGAGCATAAAACTGAAACAAGATTGGCCTGGAATTGATAATTATTGATGGGTAAATAGAATATGAAAGATGATTTTACTACTCTCTCTACTTTAGTATATGTCTGTACTTTTCCAGAAGGAGGAGGAAGGGGGAAAGAGAGAGAGAAAATAAATGAGATAGTAATGCAAGCTGTCAAGCAGAGGAGAACTGCAGGAGGAGGCTGGGAAGTGGTGAGAAGATAATGGGGTCAGACTCCAGATGTCAATGTCTGTGACCTTCATGCTGGCCGGGTAGTGCCCAAGGACCTGCAAGACTAGAAGCTCTCTTCCCACCTTCTCCTAAATTTCAGCCCTGTGGCAAGGTGTCTGGATCTGTGTGAACAGCCGAGTGTTACTATTTCCAATTTCAAATGAGAAAAACTACTTTTATTACCCCCTGGAAATTACCAACATGCTTCTCCCTGGTTGGAAATGTTTGATTCTTTCTTTGGCCAAGGGCAGAATTCCCATCACTGTGTTCTCGGAAGAGTTGATCATGAATCTAGAAAGATTCTCAATAGAACTGAGGGCAGCTCACGGTCACTTGATAAAAACTATTTGAAATGCAGAGAACTGAGAGCAGGAAAATCAAAGCCTGAGACTGAACCAGCAATTAGACCAGCTCCTGGAATATATTTAAGTCAAATCAATCCATGAGGGAATTTCAGTCACGGCTCACTTTCTCTCTCTCTCAGCCCACGGCTGGAATCCTAGCCCTTCAATCAGAGTTCACCAGAAATACAGTCACATCCATCTTCTAAAATGCTTTATCACAGTTTCGCAAAGTCCTAGTCTATCTCCCTCCCCCTTGTGGATTTATTTACATATTGATTTATTTATTCCTCTTCCTACAGCAGCAAGCCTCTTGAGATCACACTATTTTATTTACAAAGACATTGGGGTTGCGCATCTGGACAATGAAGTCGGGAGAAAGCCATGCTTGGGTGTGCTGAGCCACAAACATCAGCCTTGTCAATAGCCAAGTGCAGGAACTCCCCCGTGGCGCAGCGGGTTGAGCCCAGACCTGTGAAGCTGTTCGCAGTCTCTGCGGTGTGGGTTGGATTCCCGAACGGCCAGGGAGATACCCACATGGCACGGAGGACCTCTCCTGTCTTGCCTGCTCTCCCCTCAGCAGTGCTTTCGGTCCGTCTGCCTGTTCCGCTCCCCACTCTGTCTCTGGTGAGTCCTCTCACCCTCCCTCGCCTCTGGCCTATACCCCAGCTCTTGTATAAATAAAATAAATCTTAACCAAAAAAATAGCCAAGTGCGGGGGGGGGGAGGGGTTGTGAGGAGGTGCCTCCAGCGGATGCCTCCTTTGGTCATCTTGCCGCCAAAGGAAAGGGTTTATGCTGCCGGAAGCCTAGGAGAAGGTGGCAAAGGAATGAAACAGCTTGGGATGGGAAGTGATAGAAAAAGCAGCAGGGAGCTCTGTGTATGACCTCCATAGAACATTATCCCCCCCAACACACACACACACACACACACACACACACACACACACACAAGCTGACAATCAGGGTCTCCCCACTACAGCCCCAAATGGGTCCAGTATCACCCTCAGCAAGGAATTAGCCTTTTTCTAGTTCCAGGGTCACACAGGGCAGGCCCCTCTGGCTCCACAAAGATTGTTTCCCAGACAAGGATCATTTAATCAGTTAAAAGAGAAAAGAAAGAGGAAAGGAAAAAAGAAAACACAACAGAAAAGGGTCTGGAAAGAACGGATGAGGGAGAGCAATCTGTCCCCTGGCAAAGGCCCCGGGCTGCAAGAAAAACCCTTGCAGTGCTTTTTATAGATTTTTTTTTTTTTTTGCTAGCAAAGCTAGATGCTGGAAAACTCCCTTTACTCTGATTAGCATTCTTATCACTCTGCATTTTCGCTCTCTTCTTGTCTCCTGAGCACTTTTATTTTTAAGAGAAGGGTGAGTTGAGACACATCTTCACAGATCTGCCTTCACAGATCACAAAGAAATTCTCGCTGGCATGGGGTTGGCAAACCCAGACTGTCCCGGAGCCGCCACTTTCTTGCCAGCTAACTGGTCAGAAGGCAGGAGCTGCGGTGCCCGGAACTTGGCTTTCAACTTCCTTTTCAGGGCGGAGGCTCTGAGATTTCAGTGTTTAAAAGGAGATGTTTGTGTTTGCGTGGGATGGGTTGGAGGATGACAGTCTTGTCGGAGAAAGTCAACTCCAGGCTGGGGCAGCTTTCTGGGCAGGACGTGTGTGTATTCAAATTGCAGCTTGAACTTCCAACTGAGGTTGGGAGTTGGAACCAGAATCTGTCCACTTCTTAAAGGGCCCCTTCTCACGCAGCACCAGTGGGATAGTGGGGTGAAGTCTACTGTCTTGGCTGAAGAATCTGAGACCCAGCCGCCAGCCCCCACGCCGAGGCTGCATTCTTGAACCTGCTGCTCAGAGGCTGGAAGAAAAAGTAGCAAAAAGAGCCTCATCCGGGAAAAGTTCAAGCTCATACATCTTGGCAAACAGAATGAAAAACAGAGACAGTTGCTTTAAGAGAGGAGCCCAGAAAGAGGTCAAGTTCTGCTGAGAGAGGCAGAGAGGCAATTAGAGGGGAGCTTATGTTGCAGCGTGGCGCAGAGGGGTCAAAGAGAGGGTAGGATGTTCTGCATCTGATTTCAGGAAGGGAGCATCACTGTGTGAGCTGGACTTCTGGGGAGCCTATCTACACACTAGGGAATGGGAGAGCTCTGAGAGGGACCGCTGGGCAGGAGAAGCACTGAGTGGGGCAGGATTTATGTGACCTTATTAAAGAGCTCAGTGCAGTTTGTGTTGCTTGGCTGGGTGGACAGTTGAGGTTTTATGCTAGTGACGACCTGGCCACATGGACACAGTGCAGCCAGCAGGGAGGAAGGAGAGTTATTTATACTGATCTGAGGTTTATGCATTGAGTTCTCATTGGAATGCGTATAATAAAATTTTCAGTAAAAGAGGAAAATAAGTGACATTGAATTCCATCAGCCTGTGCAATACTCTTCCCAGGAAGGCATTGGGAAAAAGGCATATTCTGAGCTATTTCCAGCTCAAGAGGGGAGATTAACACTAAGTTCATAAATTAAAAAACCCAGCTTGACTGATACACAATAGCAGTGTTTTATCTGAAATTTAGGATCAGTCAACAGAAGGAATCTGAGGAATAGCAGGGGTGAAGTCGGAGGTATAAATTCTAACTAAGTGGTCTGGGAATTACCACCCTATCCCACCCCAAACTCTCCTCAGACTCATGTTGAGACAATTGTTGGGGTCAGAGGATAGAGGAAAACCCCTTTCACAAACTTCATGTTGACTCCAATATTTAAAATATGCTGCTATTTACCAATAACTCTTCTTGTGTGTGGAAAATTGATTATCAAAGGGAAAGAATTATATATCTATAGCCTGTCTTTTTACTAGGAGCTATATTTTAAGGTAGCCAAATAGCCCCAATTGATGAAGGAAAGCTCTTTTTCACAGAAGAATACAAGCTTATAAACTAAGAAGGAATGATAGAATTGGAAAATTACCATTCTGCATCCCCTGTTAGGATAATTGAGTTCAGTCAAATATCATCAGTGGATGCTAAAACCATCCAGTGAAAGGTTGACTGTGAATTACATATTTACAAGGTACCAATTATCACCCAACAGTTTACTTGTTAGTTCCAAGGGGAGAAAACCCTTACTTTGCAATGAAGGGATCAACCTGCTATAACCCAATTATCAATCTTAGCATCGCTAATAGCAACCAACCTGGTATTGAATGTCCCCTTGCGGAATGCAGAGCTTAGTACACAGCATTGTCTATGAGGTTTTCTGGATTAAAATATTTAACCTGCATCACATTAGGACTTTAGATTTTGCCTACATCTCAGAAGAAATACAAGGGAAACAGGAACATGTTAGGTGTCACCTCAATGAAGCAATCAAGTAAATTCAAAAGATGGAACATTTGTTGCTATGTTTGATGAATCAACATAAAAAAGGAGTGGGGATACAGGATCAAAAATAGACTTTAAAGAGCTAATTACCAATGTAATTTTGATCCTTTGTTTGATCCTGGTGTGAGCAGATGAGTTGTAAAGGATATTCTGGGGATTAATTGAAGAAATCTGAATATGACCTAGGTATTACATGATAGTGAGGAATCAGTCTTAATTTTGTTGGGGATGCTAATGATATCATGTTTATGGAGGTAATAGCCTTAAAATTTTAGATACATGCTGTAATATCTATCGATGACGTATTACCATATTTATAACTTATTATAAAATACTCGAGCAAAAAAAAGGAAGCAAAATTAGAAATACTTTGTCATAAGGAATAATGAGAACAAATATGCTACCCTATAAATATTTGTTAACCCCCTGCCACCTGCCAAGTTTACCACATGTGGGAAAACAGTAGTGAAGATAAGTTCATGGGTCCCACCCTTACAGAACTTTAGGATTTAGCGGAAAAGTTCAGGAAACCCCATTTGAAATAATGATAACAACAATAATCATTATTTAGTATGTATTTTACACCAGTACGAGAGTACGTAAATGCCTGATCTTATTAATCCTCCCAATTGCCCTATAAAATAGCTACTCTTAGGCTTCAGCAATTGCTCAGGGAGGAATGTCTCTAAATCCACATCATAGCACTGGTGAGTGGCTACCCATGTCCTAAATCCTAGATTCCTGCCCTGGTCTTGGTCTTTTTAAGGTGTGAGTCTACCGGATGTTAGCATGGATTAGTACTGCCTCTTTTTCTCTTGTTCTCCTCTCTTCTCCCATAATCATTGTAAAATGACCCAAATCTTGGCTGTCGAATCAGGAAAAGTTTCACTTATACAAAAGACACAAAAAGTAAAATAATAAAAACCCAGCAGCTCTCAGCTCTCAACTTAAACAGCCTAGATTCCTTGTCAATCTCAACGTTTCCGTTTCCTCTGGTTAAACATTTCTTCCCAACACATTAAGAGGAATATATTTAAGACTACTCAGTTTTTTCATGTTGTGGATGTTCTTCTGTATTTAGCAAATTTGCTTCCTGTATTGAAAAATGCTATATGCCACTTTGGCTGTATTTGGGGTAGTATGCTTCTAAGGACTAGAACTGGACCGTGACCTCCACTTGACCATCATTGATCAGCAGAGATTTATTGAGTGTCTACTCGGTGCCACGTGCTCTGTTGTATTTATAACAAGGTTTCCCTGCACTCTTGGTTCCTCAGGATTGCTTTACAAACAAGGTTTAAGATTTTGGTTCATTTGCAAGTTGGGAAAAGCTTGAATACTGACCATATATGCCCTTAGGGCTAGCATTCTGTGTCCACAGGGAAGTCAGATTTTATGAGCCTGTCACCACTGCCTGATGCATTGCCAAGGGCAGACAGCTTTATGGCCGTATAGTAACTAGTTCCTGCAATAGAAGCTCCTCCTACAAAAGGAGCAGCTCCATCTATCTGCCTACGTGAAAGTGCAGCCCTTTCCTGGGTACCTATAGCAGAGTTGTAATCAGGGCTATGTCTTGGGACCCTGGGAAGATTCCCTGCAAAAGATCTTGGCAGTTAGATTGGAGACTCGTGCCTAGTGTCCCCATCCAGCTGGCCTGGGTTTCTTTCTGAAGACACTTTATTTGTAATTTTTAGTTTCTGACTTTTGTGCCCATAGGCAGCCTATTGATGTTTGTGGATTTCCATACCTGTGAGGGCCTTGAGGAGCTCCAGAGGTTAACAGACTTGTTCCTTATTACCCAGCAAATCCAAGGCAGAACCAAAAGGTGTAGCTCAGCACTCCTGCCGCCCATTAGAGTCTGTCTTCGTTACAGCCTGAGGACTCTCAGTTCCCAAGTGCCATTAAAGGAAATGATCAGTGGGACCGCATAGGCTTTGGCATGTGTGAAATTTCACACCTCAGAGATAGCACTTCTGTGTGTGTCCAGGCTGCTTCCTTGCTTGTTAGGTTTTTTGTTGGTTATTTTTTTTTAAGTGTGAGTTATACTATACCAAGACCTTTATCATAAATTATTTATTTTCCAGAAAAAATAATTCTCCATTTTGTTAATCACCTAACTAGTCACAGAAGCAATTGCTGGATCTTTTCTGAAAAGCACACCTTTACTCTCTGACTACAAAACTATCACACATCTACTGTAAAAAAAGTTAAAGGCAGAAAAGCATGGAGAAAACAGACTTAACCTATAATTCCATCTCTCAGACATAACTATTGTTGACATTTCATGAAATTTACTTTGTCTTTTTTCTGTACATATTTGATTGTTTTAAAAATTGGAACCATATTACTTCCTATAATTTATTTAGTTCATATTCTGTTTTATTTACAGAGAATATCATATGGTGAGCATGCTCTTGTGTTGTCCAATACTTTTTTTTTATAAAGATTTATTTTTACAAGAACCGGGGCATAGGCCAGATGTGCTGGAGGGTGAGAGGATTCACCAGAGACAGAGTGGGGAACAGAGCAGGCAGAATGACTGAAACACATTGCTGAGGGGTGCAGCGGGTGAGACAGGAGCGGTCGGCTTCGCCATGTGGGACCCTCTCCGGCAGGCCAGGATCAAACCAGCGCTGCAGAGGCTGTGGACAGCTTCACAGCATGGCGCTCAACCACCTGCGCCACCAGGGGAGGCCCTGTTGTCCAATATTTTTCAAAAACATACTTAATGGCTGCATACTGTCTCAGCAAGTGAATTAACCATGATCTATTTAACCAGCCTCTGAACATTTAGGTTGTAGTACTTTATTATCATGAAATAAATGGTTGAACAGGCTGAATATACATTGTTGAGCTGGTGGGATTATTTCCTTAGGGTAAATTTCTAAGGTGAAACTGCTGTATCAAAGGGAATGAACTCTGAAAATTTCTCTACCCTCCCGAAGACTTGATCGATTCACCTAACTGTCAGAAAATTATGAGTGTTCTTTGGTGGCACCAGGCCATTTGATAACCTTTTAAAAAAGCTTTCCCAATTTAATAGACATAAAATGGTATCTAAGTAGTTATTTTTTTAAAAAAAAGATTTATTTATTTATGCATACAAGAGCTGGGGCACAGGCCAGAGATGCAGGGGTGGGGGCGGGGGTGGTGAGAGTATTCACCAGAGACAGAGTGGGGAACAGAGCAGGCAGACTAACCGGAATACACTGCTGAGGGGAGCAGCGGGCGAGACAGGAGAGGTCTGCTTCGCCATGTGGGTTGCTCCCTGGCCAGCGGGGATCGAACTCGTGCTGCAGAGGCTTCAGATTGTTTCATAGTGTGGTGCTTAACCTCTTGTGCCACCAGGGAGGCCCCTAAGTATTTTTTTTTTCTTTTTTTTTTTTTTTTTTAAATATTAAATTTTATTTTTATATTCCCCCATACAATTGCAAACGCCCCATTCTGACCCCAATCCTTCCCCTCCCGCCCCCCCACCCCCCAAAAAGTGTCTCTGGTTCATAGTTTTTTTGTTGATTTTGATTTTCACTTTCTTATATTCATTTTCCTGGTCCCTTATTTAAGTTTTCTAGATTCCTGCTATGAGTGAGACCATCCGGTATTTTTCTTTTTCTTTTTGGCTTATTTCGCTGAGCATGATCCCTTCCAGTGCCATCCATGTTGCTGCAAATTGCATGTGTTTATCTTTTTTGAATGCTGAGTAATATTCCATGGTATATATGTACCACATCTTCTTGATCCAGTCATCTATTTTTGGGCATTTGGGTTGTTTCCAAAGCTTAGCTATTGTAAACAGTGCTGCTATAAACATAGGAGTGCATTGGAAACAACCCAAATGCCCAAAAATAGATGACTGGATCAAGAAGATGTGGTACATATATACCATGGAATATTACTCAGCATTCAAAAAAGATAAACACATGCAATTTGCAGCAACATGGATGGCACTGGAAGGGATCATGCTCAGCGAAATAAGCCAAAAAGAAAAAGAAAAATACCGGATGGTCTCACTCATAGCAGGAATCTAGAAAACTTAAATAAGGGACCAGGAAAATGAATATAAGAAAGTGAAAATCAAAATCAACAAAAAACTATGAACCAGAGACACTTTTTGGGGGTGGGGGGCGGGAGGGGAAGGATTGGGGTCAGAATGGGGCGTTTGCAATTGTATGGGGGAATATAAAAATAAAATTTAATATTTAAAAAAAAAAAAAATAAATAAACATAGGAGTGCAGGTGCTCTTTGGAATTGATGTTTCTGTGTCCTTTGGGTAAATACCTAGGAGTGGAATTGCTGGATCATATGGAAGCTCTATGTTTAGTAGGTCCAGAAATCTCCACACAGCTCTCCATAGTGGTTGGACCAGTTTGCACTCCCACCAACAGTGCAGAAGAGTTCCTTTTTCTCCACATCCTCGCCAACATTTGTTGTTGCTAGTTTTTTTAATATGTGCCATTCTCACTGGTGTGAGATGGTATCTCATGGTAGTTTTGATTTGCATTTCCCTGATTACAAGTGATGTTGAACATTTTTTCATATGTCTGTTGGCCATTTGCATTTCCTCTTCAGAGAAGTTTCTTTTTAGCTCTTCTGCCCATTTTTTGACTGGATTATTTTCTTTGTTGTTGCTGAGTCTCATCAGCTCTTTGCAGATTTTTGTGATCAGTCCTTTATCATTAGTGTTGGGTGCAAAAATGTTCTCCCAGTTGGTGGGGTTTCTCTTTGTTTTTGTTATTGTCTCTTTTGCTGTGCAGAAGCTCTTTAATTTGATGTAGTCCCAGCTGTTTATCTTTCTCTTCACTATCACTGCTTTGGGTGATGTGTCTGTAAAGATGTCTTTGATGTGCAAATCCCGTAGTGTTTTGCCTATATTTCCTTCTATGTATTTTATGGTTTCAGGTCTTATGTCTAGTTCTTTAATCCATTTTGAGTTGATTTTTGTGTATGGTGTGAGGTAGTGGTCAAGCTTCATTCTTTTGCATGTAGCGACCCAGTTTTCCCAGCACCATTTATTGAACAAACTTTCTTTGCTCCAATGCATAGTCTTTGCTCCTTTGTCAAAGATTAGTTGACCATAAATCTGTGGGTTTATTTCTGGATTTTCTATTCGATTCCATTGGTCTGTATGTCTGTTCTTGTTCCAATACCATGCAGTTTTGATGATTATGGCTTTGTAGTATAGTTTGAAGTCTGGGAGTGTGATGCCTCCATTTCCTTCTCTTTTTTTCAGTAGAGCTTTGGCTATTCGGGGTTTTTGGTGATTCCATATGAATTTCATCAATAATTGTTCTATTTCTTTGAAGAATGCCATTGAGATTTTGATTGGAATAGCATTGAATCTGTATATTGCTTTTGGTAGGATGGCCATTTTAATAATGTTTATTCTTCCAATCCATGAGCAGGGGATGTCTTTCCATTTCTTTGTGTCTTCTTCTATTTCTTTTAACAGTGTTTTATAGTTTTCTTTGTATAGGTCCTTTACCTCTTTTGTTAGATTTATTCCCAAATATTTGATTTTTTTTGTTTCGATAATAAAAGGGGTGGTTTTTTTGATTTCTTCTTCTTCAGATTTATTGTTTGTGTATAGGAAGGCCACTGACTTTTGCGTGTTGATTTTGTATCCTGCCACTTTACTGAATTGATTGATGAGTTGAATTAGTTTTTCTGTGGAGATTTTGGGGTTCTCTATGTATATTATCATATCATCTGCAAATAGTGATAGTTTGACTTCTTCTTTTCCTATTTGGATTCCTTGGATGTCTTTCTCTTGTCTTATTGCTCTGGCTAGGACTTCCAGTATTATATTGAAAAGCAGTGGTGAGAGTGGACATCCTTGTCTTGTTCCAGATCTTAATGGAATTGCTTTCAGCTTTTCACCATTGAGAATGATACTGGCTGTTGGCTTGTCATAGATGGCCTTTATGATGTTGAGGTATGTTCCTTGTATCCCAAGAATTTCAAGGGCTTTTATCATGAATGGGTGTTGCACTTTGTCGAAAGCTTTCTCAGCATCTATTGATATTATCATATGGTTTTTATATTTCTTTTTGTTGATGTGTTGGATAACGTTGATTGATTTTCGGATGTTAAACCATCCTTGTGCCCCTGGAATGAATCCAACTTGGTCGTGGTGAATTATCTTATGGATACATTGTTGGATTCTGATAGCTAAAATTTTATTGAGGATTTTTGCATCAGTGTTCATTAGGGAGATTGGCCTATAGTTTTCCTTTTTTGTGTTGTCCTTATTCGGTTTTGGTATTAGTGTAATATTGGCTTCATAGAACGTGTTTGGTATTGTCCCTTCCTTCTCAATTTTTTGGAAGAGTTTGTGAAGGATAGGCACTAATTCGTCTCTGAATGTTTGGTAGAATTCATTTGTAAATCCATCAGGTTCTGGGCTTTTGTTTTTGGGGAGGTTTTTAATTACCATTTCAATTTCGCTGCTTGTAATTGGTCTGTTTAGGTGTTCTATTTCTTCTTTATCTAGCTTTGGGTGATTGTAGAGTTGTAGGAATTTGTCCATCTCCTCTAGATTGTTGAACTTGTTTCCATATAACTGTTCATAGTAGTTACTGATTATTCTTTTGATTTCTGCTGTGTCCGTTGTGATTTCTCCTCTTTCATTTATGATTCTGTGTATTTGTGCTTTCTCCCTTTTTTCCTTTGTGAGCCTGGCTAGGGGTTTGTCTATTTTATTTATTTTTTCAAAGAACCAGCTCTTGGTTTCATTGATCTTTTGGATTGTTTTTTTAGTTTCAATTTCATTTATTTCTGCTTTGGTTTTTATTATTTCTTTTCTTCTACTGGTTCTGGGGTTTTTTTGTTGTTCTTTTTCTAGATCTTTGAGCTTCGAGATTAGGTTGTTTCTTTGAGTTCTTTCTTGTTTTTTGATGTGAGCTTCTATTGCTATATATTTTCCTCTTATTACTGCTTTTGCTGCATCCCATACATTTAGGATATTGGTGTCCTCCTTGTCATTCAATTCAAAGAATTTTTTAATTTCTTCTTTGATCTCCTCGTTAGTCCAGTGGTCTTCCAGTAGTGTGGCTTTTAATCTCCATGAGGTAGGATAGTTCCTTGCCTTCTTTTTATGATTTATTTCTAGTTTGATGCCTTCGTGGTCAGAAAAGATGGTTGGTATGATTTCAATCTTGGTGTATCTGTTGATGTTTGTCTTGTGCCCCAGTATGTGATCGATCCTGGAGAATGATCCGTGTGCGCTTGAGAAAAATGTGTACTCCGTTTTTTTTGGGTTTAGTGTTCTATAGATGTCTGTTAAGCCCAAATGCTCTAGGTCCTTATTTAGAGCTTTAGTTTCTTTACTTATTTTTTGTCTTGTTGATCTATCCATTGTTGATAGTGGTGTGTTGAAGTCTCCCACTACATATGTGTTTTCTCTGATGTCTGTTTTCAGAGAGGACAACAGTTGTCTGATATATTTTGGTGCTCTTTCGTTTGGTGAGTATATGTTAATGAGTGTTATTTCTTCTTGAAGTATTGTCCCCTTAATCATAATGTAGTGACCATTGGGGTCTCTTTTTATTTTTTTGAGTTTGAAGTCTGTTTTATCTGATATAAGTATAGCTGTTCCTGCTTTCTTTTTTGGCCCATTTGCTTGTAGGATTGTTTTCCATCCTTTGACTTTGAGCCTATTTTTATCTTTTGTAGCTAAATGTGTTTCCTGGAGACAGCAAAAGGTTGGGTTTTGTTTCTTAATCCAGGCTGCAACTCTGTGTCTTTTTATTGAAGAGTTTAGTCCATTTACATTTAGAGTTAATATTGATATGTTAGCATCTGTATTTGCCATTATGTTTGTCTTTCCTTTGATTTTATTTATTTATTCTTTTAATAACTTTTTTTTTTTTGGTCTTCTTTCGTTGTTATTCGTCCCTCTGAGGTTCTGGCTTTAGGATTCCTTGTAGTATTTTTTGGAGTGGGGGTTTAGTCGCAATGAAATTCCGGAGTTTCTCTTTGTCTGGGAAGGTCCATATTCTTTCTTCATGGAGGAAAGAGAGCTTTGCGGGATAGAGTATTCTTGGTTGGCATCTGTTTTCTTGGAGTCTGTTGACTATGTCCCTCCACTCTCTCCTTGCCCGTAGTGTTTCTTCAGAGAAGTCTGATGTCAGCCTGATTGGTTTTCCTTTGAATGTTATCTGTTTCTTCCCTCTTGTCAGCTTCATTATTTTTTCCTTGTCCTGGATTCTTGGGAGCTTTACTATTATGTGTCTTGCTGTGTTTTTCCTTTCGTCGTGGAAGTTTGGTGTTCTTCTTGCTTCTTGTATATCAATTTTCAGCTCCTTCTTCTCATTTGGGAAGTTCTCTTCAATTATATCCATGAATATTTTCTCTGTTCCTACATCTCTCTCCTCTCCTTCTGGAATTCCTATAACTCTTATATTTCCTTTCCTCATGGAGTCAGATAGTTCCCGAAGTCTTTCTTCATTCTTTTTCCTTCGTACTTCTCTTTCCTTTTCTGTTTTGGTTCTTTTTATTTCTGTGTCTTCAAGATTACTTATTCGTTCTTCCATTTCATCTATTCTGCTTTCATTGCTTTTCCCAGAGTTCTTTAGTTCCTCCATTAATTCTTTGATCTCCTGCATTTCTCTTACTTCCCTCTTTAGGGACTCAATTTCCTTCTTCTGATCTATCACTTTTTTAATCATGGCAATTTTAAATTCTCTTTCTGGAAGGCTCAGAAGTTCTTCCAAGTTGCTGTCGTTGCAATCTGGGGAGTGGTTTTCTTTTTGTGGTGTGCTTCTTTCCTGAGGAGTTTTTAGGTTGCGTGTGGTTCTTCTACTCCCTACTGTCTGTTTTCTAATTTGTCGTATGCGTTGGGACACTGTGTTGCTCGGACTGACTGACATCTTGGGTGAACTTCTCCGCTCCCCTCTGGCTCTTCCAGGAGCCATCTCTGTCTTCTGGGGGAGCTTTCTGCTGGTTTTAGGCAGTTTTTACTGAAGAAATGTCCCTGTTCTCAAATGGCGAAGCGGGATGCAGTCCCTGCGCCTCCGGTTTCAGGCACACTCTTCTGCGCACCCGGTCTGCCCCGGACGTGGGTGCCTGCTCCCTCTGTGGGCTCAGACTGCTGGTCGGAAGGGGCCTGGCGTGGAATAACTTCCCGGCTGGCCACTGGGTCCTCCAGAAACCTTCTGCCCTTTTCAAGCAGTCTTAAGAAATGTCCTGTTTTATAGGGTGTTAGTGACTTTTTTTTTTCCTGGTCGCTAGGTGGCGCCAGAGATCTCTCCTATTGTCCTTGGGGGGCTGTTTTTCGCCTCCCCCCACCCCGTGGGACAGAGAACAGAGCGGGAATGGTAGGGTACACCTCAACAGCTTTGGGGTGCTGTGTCTGCCTTGTGCCCCACCGTCGTGGAGAAACCACGCCCCGAATTTTCGTGCCCGGGTCTCAGTTCAAAGCCCTCAGTTCCAGGACGCGGGCTGTAGCCCAGTTCAGTGGCGCGGGAATGGCGCCTTTTGCACCGCTCCCGTGCCTGGGCGCCTGGATCCTGCTTACTCAGGGAGGGACCTTCACCTCAGTGAGGACCTCCGCGCGTCTCCCCGCAAGCCTAGGTCGTCTCCCCGCAAGCCTAGGTCGCAGGCGCGGGGACCTGGGCAGCCGCGATCCAGGTCTGCACTTGCTTTTCAAGCGCGCCGAGCACGCCGCTCTCCGCGCAAGCTTACCGGCAGCCCGGGCTGTGTGCGTCTCCCGGGGTCTTTGTTCTTCTCTAATGGCGCCCGGAGCCGTTCGCTCACCGCCGCGGCGGATCCTGCAGGGTTCGCCTCAGCTCCCGTTCACGGGGTGTGGTGGCTGCAATAGTTCCTTTCCACTCACAGTCCCGCTTGCTGCCTCGTTTGTTCTTGTGGGCCGTTTTGGTTTGTTGTTTCCTCCTCTCTGCGGGTCGGAGAGTGCCGCCTCTGTGGGCGGGGGAGGGGAGCAGGGTTCTGCCCCCTAAGTATTTTTTTAAAGACTACTTGCTTATTGGTGAAGTTATACTTCATCATACTGTAATTTTTGGGGTGGAAAAAAATTCTTGCAAACTTCGGTTCTACTTTTTGGTTAGGGTTTATTCTAAGGTTCAACTATGCAGACATTTCCTGTTAAGAAAATTAGGAACTTATTCAGCAACTATTAGTATTTATGATAGTTTTCATATATAAGGAAAATGCCCATGATATTTTTGCAAAGACTGTAACAGTGTCCCCAAAGAGTCTGTTATTGGCTATTTTGTTTCTAGTATCTCATATATAGGTTTTACCCAATGTTCTGTACTCAGTCCTCTCCAGTTTTGAAATTAAATTAAAGTCAGGAATCCATATCTACCGGGCACTTTGTGTTTTGCCAAAATAGGACAAGACACAAGCCTTGGTTTTTTAGACAGGTGTTTGTAACTTGATTTAAATGTCTATAGTGTCAGGTGTTGTTACAGACATGTGAAATGCTGGAATGCAACTAAAGAATGAGAGTTACACCAACCATGAGGATTAGTGGAGGCTTCTTGCGCAGGGTTTTGGAACAGAAGGCAGATTCCCTCTCCCCTATGCATCCTCCCACCCCGACCCCAGAATGAGTGGGAAAAATATTTCTGGTCTCACATCCTTTAACAGAACTTTTCTACTTTCCCATCAAGAGGTGGAGTCTATGGCCCTGCCCTTGCACCCAACTGGTCTTTAAGACTGCTTGAGGAACAGAAAGTGGCAGAAGTAATGCCACGTGACTTCTGAAGCTAGGTCATAAAAAGTGATGCAGGGCCTCCCCTGGTGGCGTAGTGGTTGAGTGCTGGACTGCGAAGCTGCCTGCAGCCTCTGCAGCACCAGTTCAATCCCTGGCTGCTGGCCAGGGTCCCACATGGTGCGACAGACCTGCCACGCCTGCTGCTCCCCTCAGCAGTGTATTTCATCAGTCTGCCTGTTGTGTTCCCCGCTCTGGCTCTGATGAATTCTCTCACCCTCCCGCGCTTCTGACTGTACCCAGTGCTTGTATAAATAAATAAATAAATCTTTAAAAAAAAAAAGTGATGCAGCTTCCTCCTTGTTGTCTTTGTCTCTGGAGACATGAGCTTTTGGTGGCAGCAGTTGAGATGTTTGGCTACTCTGGTACCTGAGCACCAAGCTGGTGAGACCAAAAGAGAGAGAGGGGAGAGGAGAAAAGGAGAAGAAGGAAGAGAGAGGCCAGAGGAGTCCCTGCTGTTCCATTCCCTACCTGTTGGATTCTTCCCAGGCTCTACCATGTGAGGGAGGAGCCTTTGGATAATTTCAGCTCTAATCACAACCTGACCCAAATTTGAACAAGGAATCAACAAATATATAGTTGACCTTTGAACCCTGCACAGTTGAAAACCTATAAAAGTAGTTTTTCTTCCTTAAGATTTTCTTTCTCCAGCTTATCATATTGTAAGAACACACTATATAATACATATAACACACACACACAATGTATATTAACTTTATGTTATTAGTAGGGCTTCTGGTCAACAACAAAATGCTATTAGTAGTTAAATTTGGGGACAAACATTATATGCAGATGTTCATCTGCACGAGGGTTGGCACCCCTGAGCCCCCCAACCCTCATTGTTCAAGAGTCAACCGTATTGCAGGCATCCTGAGTAGAACCACCCAACGAAGCCCAGTCAATTCTCAGAATCATGGATCAATAAAATGTTGTTTTAAGTCATTGCATTTTGAGGTCATTTGTCACCTGACAATAGATTACCAGGGCACCAGATACAAGAGAAGTCACATTCCAGGCAGAAGGGACAGTCTGCGAATTGTTCCCTGTTTTCTTTACAATTTCCTTTCTATGCAGATGGCTCCTGCAGCTATCACTTCAATCTTTCCCCCTCCCACAATAATGTCCAGAATTACTAATACAATAAAAAATTTTAAACTTTATTTAATTAATAAAATTACAAAAGTATTCCTAGGTGATTACCAGACAGTGCTATTCGGGTTTCCTACTCACACCCTGGACCCAATATGTCACAAAATGATCTCAAAATGGTCTCCTAGAAACTTCAGTTTCCTGTGTTCAGTATTTTTGTTAGTGGCACCACCATGCCCTGTCACTTAGGTGTTCATCTTGGTATTGTTATTGATTTTTCCCTCTGCTATCCAATCCCCCCCTACATGCTGCAATTCTACTTCTATAATAGTTCCTGTATATTGTACCAACAATACCATGTTTCCATCCCCTATTCAAGTCTAGATTCACATGGCCTAGACCAGCATCCCCAAAGTGGTCTCCAATGTCCTCCATTTCCTGTTGCCACAATAGATTTACCACCGAGCAACTCAGAGCCTGTCATATTTTGCTCAAGAACCTCTAGTAGATGCTCAGTCCACCCCCCACCACCAGTTTCTCTCTCTGGTGATGTGTCCCTCCACAATGAGCGCTCACAGTGGCAATGCACAGGTTTTCAAGTATTCTGGCTTCACAAACACATGGGTCAGACAGAGCCTACCATTTTCCATCCCCTGGGTTGAGACCAGGAGTAGATGAAGGCAGATAGGCAGTACTCCTTTGCCCACCCTTCACCTACCAGCTCAGCCTCTTCCTAGCTCTTCCCTAGCGACCTACCCTATCCAAAGGAAGAACAGTTGCTAACCTGACAGGTGAGAGTCCAGAATATTCATTGAGCCACATTTTACTGGTGAGTGGGGTTAGGGAACTTTATAAGTACCCACCCGTTTCTACCTTCTCTCTTCAACTTCCTACCTAGATCCCAGGAAGGTCTTGGTCTTTGGGACCTAGTGTGTTTTTGCTTCCTCTTTGGATATGGTGAGCAGAGCCGGCCACGTTACCACCTCAGCACAGGCTGGCCATGTCTCTCTCTCTCTCTGCCTGAATATGGTTAAGTGAGTCAGTGAGACTACTCTCCCTTTGGCTAGATTCCAACTCAAGAGAAGGGGAAGAGATCTTGTTTAGATCCTAGACATCTGATACCATCATCCTTTCACCAGCTTCTTCATTTGAATGTTAGCCACTAACTGGGCTAATAAAAAATGGCATTTTTTATTTTCATCCTGTTGCTCTTCCTTATATAGGATCCCATGGAACTGGCTAATTGGCAGAACAGTATTTAGCCTTCCTGTACTGTATACTATTATAGTATTTATAATGCCACTGAAACCTTAACCCCAGCCTGTAATGATTCCCTGTACAAGGAAAGCAGAGTCCTCTGCTTATGAGCACATTGGAGTGGAGCCCAAAGTCCCTGGGGTCCTCCTGAGCATGTTGGCTCAACTTCAGGAAGCAGCAGTGAGTAGACAGATTGGACAGCTCAGCGCCTGGGGTGAGAGTACCAGCTTTGCCCACAGTCCTCCAGTGGCAGTAGGCTGTGCCAGCTGCTCAGCCTGTCCTTGAGTGTGATGCGCTATGGCATGATCTGGCGAGGTTTGCAGCTGGGAGGTCTGAGCCTCTGGTCCCAAGGAGGTGGCTGTGTGTGTTGAGGGGGATGGGGAGCCAGAAATCATGCAGGACTTCTTTGGACTGATCTCTGAGGGGACCCTGACTCTTGAATCAATTCTGACCAAAAAGGTCATGGGAGGCCAAATAAGACACCCCATCCCTGAAGACGTTCATGCCTCAACCTCAGAACCTGTGAATAAGTGTAGTTACATGACAAAAGGGACTCAAAATTATGGATCTTAAAATGGAAAAATTATCTTGGATTATCCGGGTGGGCTCAATGTAATCACATAAGTCCTTATAATAGAAGCTTTCCCAGCTAGAGAGAAGGGGGCGGGGGGAGAGAAAAGAGAGAGAGAGAGAGAGAGAGAAGGCATGAGAAGGACTTGAAGCTCTGTTGCTTGTTTTGAAGATGAAGCCAAGGAATGTAGGTGGCTTCTAAAAATTAAGAATGGTGCCTGGCCAACAGCCTCAAGGAAACAGAGACCTCAGTCCTACAACCACATGCAACTGGATTCTGCCAACAACTTGCGCAAGCCCAGAAGTGACCCAACACCCAGAGCCCTAGTGAGGAGAACAGCCCTGCTCACACCTAGAATTAGCCTGGTGAAACCCGTGTTGAACTCCAGTTCTACAAACTGGGAGATAATAAGTGGGTGTTGTTTCCAATCCATACACACACACACACACACACACACACACACACACATATATGTGTGTGTGTGGTAATTTGGCAAGGCAGCAATAAGAAACTAATGCAGAATAGAAGGCTGAGAGGTATACTGAATTAGTGCACAATCTGTCCTGGGGTGTACTTGACCACTGGTTCTTCCTTAAAGGACTGATTAATGGGATTTTTAAAAAGATTTTTATTTTTATTTATGCATACAAGAAATGGGGTACAGGTCAGACGTGCCAGGGGTGAGAGGATTCACCAGAGACAGAGCGGGGAGCAGAACAGGCAGAGTGATGAAATACACTGCTGAGGGGAGCAGTGGGCGAGACAGGAGAGGTCTGCTGCACCTTGTGTGTCACCTCCCTGGCTGGGGATCGAACTTGTGCTGCAGCGGCTGTGGATAGCTTCATAGTGCTGCATCTTAACCCCTTGTGCCACCAGGAGGCCCTGATTAATGGGATTTTAAAACACAAAGTTTTCAAAAAAGTTACCAATTATCTGATTCTCAGGAATGCTGTACCAGAATCTTGGGACTCCAGTTCTGAACAGAGAACCCTGCCTCTTGCGCAGGCACTGTTGTCATGATGGGGCCTTAGCCCTCTGTCGCTGTCCTGGACCTTTTCACCTGCTGTAAGAGTGAGCTGGCTTTCTGCATAAGGCTACCATTGCCCTGAGGTCTTCCAAGCAAAAAGAGTGCTCCTTGGGCAGGAAATAGTCTGGTGCAGATGGGAATAATAGCATTCTGTGCCCCCAAAGGAGAGAGTTGTGGTAATTGAGAAGAGCATCTTGTCTTTATGGGTGTGGTTCTAGACCGTGAGGACAAAGACATCAACTGAGAAGTCTTCAGGTCCATCTGGAGATTGGATCAGAGTGAATTATATCAACTCCAAGTTGTGGCATTAGTCAAGGATACACTTAACCCTTCCTGAGACCCCAGGGACACTGCTTAGACAACAGGGGTCTAGAAGGTCGCCCTTCTCAGATAGGATCCTATTAGACAGGAGGATGTTGGTGCAGCTAGGTTTTTTTTAACTGGTGTGTCTCAGCTGACCCACTCTCCTTATCAAAGAGGAGCAGGCTTACCTGATAAACCACAGGGCATTACTCACCCCATTTCTCACCAAAGTGGCATCTTCAAAAACCACTCTCCAATTTGACCATGTTGGCAGGAATGGAAGCGAAATCAGGGCTCTATCTTTTCAGCAGATCTTGCTGGCAAATATATGTATAAATTTGCAGAGGAAAATCTTTCAATTTTATAATCATTAGATAAGATTCTAGCCTTTCATCTCAAAACCTAAAAGAAGATCCAGGTAACAACCAGATCAACAGAAAACAGAGTCAAGGAGATTTCACTCAAAAATAGATTTTACTGTGTTTAAGCAAATGGTAAACACTAATAGAACTGCCTTCTATTAAAGATAAGTTAGCAGGAAAAAAACTCAGCATGGAGCCTATGCAAAAAATGCATCTACCAGGAATAAAAAATAAAAGACCATAATAGACAAAAGATGAGTGAAGAGAATTCTTCTGAAATTTTATTCTAGGAAACAGAAGAATGACAAAACCTTGAACTGGTGAGGTGCTGGAGCTCAGTCCTTTCATGTTCTGCTGGTGGTGACATCAATCGGGCCTGCCTTTCTTAACTGTGTGTGGATGGGAGGAATAAATGTTTTAAATGCGTGACCTTTGACCTGACAGTCCCAATTGTAATTTTCCCCAAGACAATAATTGCAAAGCATCAGTGATGTAAAGACAAGGATTTCATCTCACCTTTATTTTAATGTGAAAAATAGATGTTTCCCTAAGTATTCATCAATAGGGTTGACTCACGAGTTTAAAAAATTATGGCATCTCTAGAGAGGCAATATAGAAATGATGATGCAGATCTTTATTTGATGACATGGAAATTTGCCTATGACATATGTAGTAGAGTGCAAAGAGGGGCTAACTGAACAGCATGGTGCCTTGTGTGTGATGCTTTAATAGCTGTGTGTAGATGGATGTCTGGAGGCCTAGTCACCCAGGAATTGAACTTTACTTTATTCTTCTGTATTAGTTCTTATTTCAAGATTTATAATGAACACGAATGTTTAACAGAACACAGCTATTTTCAAATAAAAGAAGAAATGTAGAGATCTGCTCAATCCACCTGATATCATGAGATCGATCATTAACAAGGTGGGAAATGTCAGTTACTGGGGGCACCATCAAGAATGATATAGGCATATGTTGTACAATTTATTTTGATTTGAAAATAGAAAAGAACACCCAGTCACTTTATTTTTATGTAAGAATAAGACATTTTCTTTTTACATGTCATAAAGCTAGAATCTTAGTGCAGAATCCTTCTGGATTTCCCCCCCATGTTTCCCTATATTTAATTTGACACTGATTTTTTAACTCACTATTTATCAAGTCCAGACTTTTCTTACTCCTCCTCTTTCTTGTTGCTTCTGAATTAAGAAGCATGGTTGAAAAAGTAAGTTCTCTACCTTCTCTTTAGCAGGGATTGGCCATGTGGCAACACTCTGGTGGATGAGTCATTAGCAGACCACTGAGGGTTTCTGGAACAGCATTAGCCATCAACTTTCCATTTCGCTGTCCAGCAGTTGCCGATACTTTGTTCCATGTCTAGTCTTGCTTCTTTACACCTATCCTTATACCATTTTCTAGACAAAACTAGAATCTGTGGGATTCTCACTCCATAATATTCATTGGAAACTGACACTGCATCTCCTGGGCACTGCTGCAGCTTGCATGCATGGCTGCTGCTGCTCCAAAGTGCTACCGCCTCCTCATGCATTGCTGACACTAACATTAACATTAATGCCAACACCACCAGACCTGGGCTGTCAAAGCTGTACAATGGTCTATAGTAAAATGGGGGTAGAAGGCATGTCACACTCTGCTAGATGAAACCCAAATGAGGGCCGTTTAAACTCCTTTGTCTCCCTAAGTATTCAGCAAAAGAATGCTTCCCATTCCAATTCACACTGTCTTGTGTGATCTGGACCGCAGAAGACAGCACGGCACAAATCTGAGTGATGGGCACACAACTATATTTAGAACTTCCTCTCCCTGAAGTTTCCTCTCCCATTAGTGGTCTTGCTTGGTATACCTGACTCCTGTGCTGAGCCTGCTTCTAGCAGGCTCTTCAACTGTCATGCTCTTCACAAGTTCTCTAGATAAGTTTAGATTTCATTGGCGGGCACGCTTGAACTCAAGCTACGCCTTCCATGGAAGATTTTGGCAGAGGAAGAAAGAAAATATAGATTCTTAAGTATTTTTACTTTTAAATAAATATTATTGTATGGTTATAAATATTCCTTATGGAAAAATATTAAAAAAGACTCAGTAGAGAAAATAAAACTCACTTGAAATCTACTTATAACTAATCAAAAATAATGTTTTGATGGTTTTTATTCCTCCATTATCTTACATTATTAAGATTACACTGTTCATACAATTTTACAGGCTGTTATTTACTTATATTTATTGAGGTAATACTGGTTACCTCAAACAACACTATATAACTTAGAGGTATAGGTTAATAAGTTTTCAGATGTATGTTATGGTAGCATGGCCACCCCCAAAGCACCAATAATCTCCCACTATAGTCTATTGGGAGCCCTCCCCCACTTTACTCACCACTCCCCATACTTCCCCTCTGCTAACTTCAATTCTACAGTCAGATTTCTATTGTTATTTTTGTTTAGTTTTGTCAGTTTTATTTCTTTACATTCCACATATGAGTAAATTCATCCAGTATTTGTCTTTCTCCTTCTGACTTATTTCCCTTAGTATAATTCCCTCTAGTTTCATCTACATTGTTGCAAATGGTAAGAGTTCATCTTTTGTTTAGATGAGTAATATTCCATTGTTTGTATCTACCATATCTTCCTTATCCACTCATCTGTTGTTGGACACATAGCCATAATTTGGCTATTGTAAATAGGGCTGCAATGGACATAGGAGGGCATATATCCCTTCAGAATAGTGTTTTCACATTATTTGCATAAATATCTAGGAGGAGAATTGCTACGTCCTACAACAAATCTATTTTTAATATCTTGAGGAAGCTCCATATGGTTTTCCACTAGGGCCTGACCAGTCTACATTCCTACCAAGAGTGAATGAAAGTTCCTTTTCTCCACATCTTCACCAATACTTGTTGTTTCTGCTCTTTTTAATAAGAGCCTTTCTCACTGTGTGAAGTGGTATCTCATTGTGGTTTTTTGATTTATATTTTCTTCATTATAAATGCTGATGAACATTTTTTCATGTGCCTCTTGCCATCTGTATGCCTTCTCTGAAGAAATGTCTAGTTAGCTCTTTTTAAGTGACTCTCCACTATATTGTAAGATTTTGCAAACTTTTAATGGTTATATAATAACCAATGTTATATACATTAGTTGAATCTTGATTGAAAGTCACAGAAACCTATTCAAGTGAGTATAAAAATTTTTTTTAATCAAAGAAATTTGTCGTGAAGACCAAGGATGTTCCCTGGAAACTATAGGCAGAGAGCCAGCCAGACCTCAGGACAAGGTTATGAACAGAGACTAGAATGGGAAATCCAGGAAGCCCCCCACTCCAACTTGCATCTGTTTTGCTCTGTATCTATTCTTTAGCTTCCTTGTTTTTGTACAATACATTTGCTTTTGCAGAAAACATGGACACTGACCACTCCTAAGTTTATGTGTTCAGGAACTCCAGAGAGTTACTGATCTCTCTTAGTTTTAGCTTTGAATATTTGGGAAGAGGCCCTGATTGACCCAGTTTTGATCAGGTGCTGACCGTCATCCAATCAACAAGAGGAAGAGACCAGGATCATTCGGTAGGACCCTGGCTGCACCAATTGAAATACGGTGAAGGGAGAGGAACAAAAAGAGAGGGATCTTCTAGGATACTGCATAGGCAGAGTCCATCAGACAACGTACATAGATATTCCTTGGCTTACCAAGCCATTTTCTTAACATGTTAATAAATACACCTAAGTAGATACTAAGTCAGAGTTGAAGGTTGAGGTGTTATTTCATTCCACCCCACCCCCCAAAGTAGGCAGCTCCCAGCTCCTGCTTGGCCACAAGTCCAATTTATACTTATGGATGAGAATTAATGGAACTGACAGAACTCCTTAGCAAAAGCTGGCACTGGGCATCTCCAGACCTAGGCAGGGAGCTCTCTGTGTGCAGCTCTCCTCTCATGAAAAAGCTTCAACTCGTCCATAATATGAGAAGCCTCCCATTCAGTAGAGTTAATGACTGGTAAATTTTAACAAAGGAAAGGAAATACATCTTTCCATCATGAATAACCAGTCTGCTGCAGGGGGTAATTGTGGCGGAAATAAGTCTTAGATTTTTTAAGGAGTTGGATGGTTTTATGATCGTTAATAACATTCACAGTTATGCATGTGTGAGTTTCATCTTTCATGGTATGAGTTGATTGCCTGGAGGGGTCAGGAAGGCAGATAGTCTAGGATTACACGAATGGGTAGGTCCATTATCAAAGACTTTTACCTTTCCCAAAGCATAATTATTGGTCACTGACTTGATGAAATGATCAGAACTGAAACAAACAAAGCACTGTATATTTATGTGCTTCTCTTGAGGTTATTCCCCAAGTCTCACTGACTTACCAAGAGCCTTGGGGCATGGTAAGCTTCAGCAAGACTGGGGGACAGCAGGGACCAGTATTGAGGCTGAGAGCTATTCATTACATTCTGACTTCCACAGAGGGAGAAGGGAATTTTTCTGCCTCAACAGTAAAGAATCTTTCTCAGACATCTCTCCACCCACTATCTTAGAATCCCCTTCAGGCTGCAGTGGTACGGATTGGCTCCCTTGCTGCCTAAGAAACTGGCACATGTGGCTTTCAATTTCCCTCTTTGGCACCCTCCTGTTTTGGGAAGCTGGGTTGGCCAACAAGAAAGCATTTGCTTTGGGGTGGATGATTATGAGGGTCCCCCATTCTGCAGTGCATGGTGAATGGTGCTAGGCTTCATGGTTAGACATAAACAAGTACTGCCTCAAGGAGCTGTATTAGTTAAGAGCCTCCAATATAATGGCACTGACTCTAAATCAGAAAAGAAACAAGAGAATGAAGAGATTCATTCTCAAAGCCCATAGTAGCAGTGGACTTTGAGATATCTGAACAGGCTTCTGGAGACGGTGGGAATAGAGTCTTGAAAGGATGGTGGAACTTTTGAATGAAAGGAAACAGGAAGATGTTCCAAACTGGAGGAGCACACATGCTGAAACAATGTAGTGACTAAAACAATGTAGTGAAGGGACAAGCTGGCTGCTGGCACAGGGCACCAGAGAGGGCCAGACAGGCTGAGCAAAGGTCCTCTTGGGCCAGATTAGAAGGAGGCTGTGTCCACAGAGCAGCTTTAGGCCTCAAGGCCCTGCAAGCTGGGCAGAGAATTGGTACTGAGTACAGAGGTACTCAAGGCCCATGGAAGGTTCCTGAGGGAAAGGGCCAGATGGCCAAAGCAGAGCTGTTTGGGGAAAATGAGTCTCTTTGTAGTATGGTGTCAGCTGAGAGAAGGGAGGTCATGAGAGGGAAAAGAGGCAGTAGCAGTGACCAGGTGCAAGAAGGGCAGGACAGGCCTGTGTCACACCCTGGGACTGCAAAACCAGGGTTCCTGAGGAGAAAACAAAGTATTTGGTGAGGGTAAGTGTAGGAAACTCAGCAAGGAATTGGTAGGGCTGGTTGGTTATTCAGGAGGCCCAAGTACATGAAGGTCAGACTTTGAGGGATAACAAAGGAAAATCCCAAGATGCTTCCTCAACACTGTGTCAATACTGTGGGACCAGAGACATATGCAGCTCAGAAGAGCTTCTGTGAGCTCCTGAATCTTAGGGAGAGCCTCCAGCTGGCATCACAGAACACCCTGTCCTGGGTCCCCAAACTAGACTCGATAGGACATCTCCCTGGAGCATAGAGGGGTGCAGCTGAGGCAGTGAACCAGGACTGGCTGGCCCACCAGATCGGGTCACTGGCCCAGAAGAGGAGTCAAAAGGACAGGTCCCAGAGGCACCTGGAGATGCTCCACTCAGGACAGATATAGTGGAGCCTCTGTAAGGAAATCATTCATGGGACACAATGGCAGCCTCAGCAACAGTCTCCAGGGAGGGAACTTAGGGGTGAACAGATCTAGTCTCTTCATTATATAGAAGGGAAACAGGCCCACAGAGTAGGAGGACTTGGCAAACATCACAGATGAGTCCTATCACTCATCCCAGGGGCAAGCATTTGGGGAACAATGAGCTGGGGCCTATCTTATCTACCACTGTGAATGCTGAGCCCCATTGGTGTGGACAGAGTAAGAAATTGGCTTCCCTCACATAAAGGCCATATTGCTCTGGGCAGGATTTTCTCCTTACATCCAGGGGATACCACCTCCTCCTCTCACTTGGTATCTTGCTAGGACATTACCCTGAGGCAGGCAGTATCAGACCTCCCTGTGCTCTGGAAGGTGGGTCACACTGAAAGAGCTTCATCTATGCTGAAAGGGCGACAAGGACACTGGCCTTCAGGCCCTTTGGGGTGTCATCTCTTCCCTTAAAGAGTTTCAAGTGGCTCTTGACAGTCAGGAGAAATGTGAATGTCCAGATGCTTCCTATGTGGCCCAGCATTTTAAAAAAGGGGCCTCAGGTTTACCCCTCATATACACAGTCACAGTAGTAATCAGAACTGCTGGCCTAGAACTGCTGGCCTAGAATACATGGTAATATCCATGTATTTGTGAACCATAGACTTAATAATAAAGACCAGGAAATTGGAACATTGGCCTTCAACCCTGACTGCACAATGTAATCACCTGATAAGTTTTTTGAAAGTCTTAAATTCCACTTCCTGAGATTCTGATTTCCTTGGTCTGAGATATGTGCAGCCAAGAATGAGAACCCCTAAATTAAAGAGATTAAGAAAATTCATTTAATTTCCCCCTGTATCATGAGGCTACCTCTCATCATGAGGTACTTACAAATTCTAGAGGTACTTACAAATTCATCTCTTGATTTTGCTTTGCCCTTTGGTAATAGTATTGTGACTTTCTTTGGGGAATATCCTTCCCCTTTCTTTCTACTCTCTTCCAATACCCCTAGCTTCTGGAGTGTGTACATGGCCCACATGGATTCAACAGCGTTCACTGAGCCAATGAGGGCAAAGTGAAATTTCTCTGAAGCTATCAGGAGAGAGAAACTCTTTCTCCCAAACTGGAAGTTGGTAGTAGCCTGTGGGATTTGAGTTTCTGGGACCACCTTGAAGAAAGGATGGGCCTGGATAGGACACTAATACAGGGAAAGCAGAGATAAAGGAGGGAAAGGCAGAGCCCAAGTGATATGGCCTGAGCAGCTGGATCCAGCTCTACCTGAAGCTAGCTAACCCTTCATTTCATAATTATTAAATCAATAAGTTTCAGGGTTTGTTTAATTCCATTTGATTTGAGTTTGTCAGCTAAAGCTAAAAGAACCCTATCTAAGAATGTTTCTCAAAATCTTAAAAAGAAGTTTTAATGGATGCAAAGCTTTCTCCTTTCCTTTGTATTAATTCTGCCTAAATAGGTTAATGACAAAAGAAGCCAATATTTTAGATTTAAATATATCTGGCTCTGTGAAATAAACCTACCTCACAGGTTTGCTGTGGGGAATCACATCAGATAAAACTTATGTAATGAGTGAGCCAACAAGTATCTTACTCAGATTTTATATTTTGTTGTTATATTTTGGTTTTTTGAGAAAAGCTGCCAGATGCCTCTTGGTCTAGGTGGAGGCAGGGATCACATCACCAACCCCTCTTAGTTATGTAAAATTATCAGCCCAGCCCTAGGGAAAATATTATAGGATTTTTATTTGATATGACAAACCCAGAGACCTTTATGGGAGGAATAAACTGTTAATCCACCCCTCACTGAGACCTGGGGCTAGTCTCCTAACTGCAAGCCAGAGGCAGGGAAGAACAAGAAGAACCCTGAAATAGGGGACCTCCCTGGTGCCCTAGAGGTTAAGTCTCAGAGCTATCATGTGAAGGCTTGAGTTCGATCCCCAGCCAGGGAGCTACCCACATAGGGTGCAGGAAACCTCTCTTGTCTTGCCCACTGCTCCTCTGAACAGTATATTTCAGTAAATCTGCCTGTTTTACATCCTACTCTGTCTCTGGTTAATCCCCTCACCTCCCTCCCTACACCCCGGGCCCCCCCAAAACCTCTGGCCTACACCCCAGGTCTTTGCAAAACAAAAATCAACACACACACACACACAAAACCCTGAAATAAAGCTACCATGACAGCAAAGCAAAGCAGAAAGAGACAGGGAGGCTGCTCTTTAGGCATCATAAAGGAGAAATGGGAGCAAATGCCCCTGGTGTTGGCCTCAAGGCACACCAGAGCCTGCTCAGCCACCCTGCTTGCGGACACCTCCGCCTTTCAGCAGCAGCTCTATGTGAGAGAACTGCTCATAACACAGCCAGAGCAGCAGCCAGATATCTGTAGCAGCAGCAGCAGCAGCAGTCACAGCTAAAGCACATTTGCATCATTATCTCCTTTAATAATCCACCAGTCTTGAGCTTAAAAGCATTATTATCCCAGTTTGCAGAGCTGCGGGTAGGAAAGATTAAGCCCTTTGCCCAAGGAAGTCAGCCTCCAGAGTCCACACTCCCCACCACTCCTTGGCTATCTCCCTACACAGTGAGACCAGCCCTCCATGACAGGAAGCCTCACTACAACAGATTCTTACCCCAACTGAGACTGGGGGAAGAGACAGGCAGCACCGTGACTTTGAGGGCCTTGGCCACTTTGGGGTGGAGCCAGAACACTGGAGAAGTGGAATCACCTACACCCAAACAGGATTGTGGCTTGGGAAGCTATTTCCTGGTGGAGGTCAGAGAGGTGCAGTGACTCTGTTTGGGAAATGCTCCTCTGCCTCAGGCAGCTTCATCAGCTGGAGCTCCTTGCCTCTCAGGACAGCACAAGAGATCAAGGTCATGACTGTATCTTTTCTCTGTCAGTTTCTTCTCCCCCTTTTCCTTTTTGTAACAGAAATGCCCCTTCCATGGTTAGCAGGGCATGTGACTGACAACTGTAGTCTACATTTCCCAGCCTCCCTTGGAGGCTAGACACATCCAGGTATTTGGCCAATCAAGATGTGAGCAGAAGTGGTATGTGCCACCTTTGGGTCTTAGCTTATAAGAGTTCAGTTTCTCTTTCCAGTTCCTTTTCAACTCCATTCTGTGTGAGAAAAGTAAAAAATGGGTCATGTGCCTCAGGCCCAGGGATGAAAGACACATATCCAGAATCTACCTCACCAACCCTGTATTATTGACATCTGGACTTTTATGCATAAGAGAAATAAACACCTGAAACTTCTATCTTGTTTAAGTCACCCTACTTTTTAATTTTCTTTCCTATATCCTAATAATATAAATTTCAAGCTACCTCATTAGGAAACCATTTACAAACACTAGTAGCATGTGGAAATTCCAAGACAAAGATTTTACTAGAAGAGGGAGGGTTTGAGGGAGTTACACGGAATTTCCTGACAGTACAGGAGAGTTGTAGTTAGAATAGATGATGTTATGCTGCATTAACAAACAGCACTAAAAGCTCTTTGACTTAATGCAGAAATGCTTACTCATACAAAATCCACCATGGGTGTAGATGACTCTTCAAGGCAACTGTCCTCCATAGGTGACATGCTGACCTGAGCTCCTTCCATTCTTCAATCCTGCATCTTAACAAGACCTTCTCCAAGATCATTGCAGCAGGAAAAGAAGACAATAAAAGGTATCATACCATCAATTAAATGTTTCAGTCTAGAAGTGATACATGTTATTGACATTCATAACCAGTGACCTGAACTGGTCACAGCTCTAACTGCTGGGATCCAGAGAAGGATCATCCTTGTGGTGCCAACAGAACAGCACAACGGGTTCAGTGAGTCCTTGAAGACTCCCTCACATAGGGCCCCTCCTATCACACATGTAACAGGCTCGCCATCGGGACTCAGTGCCAAATTCACAGAGCAAAACTCCAGAGCTAGGGAGAAGGAGAGAAGATGGAGGACATTTGTAGAAAGAAATGAGATCCAGCACCCAAAGTAAGAAGGCCCCAGAGAACAGTGGTGTGCTGGAGCCAGCACACACGACTAGCTCATGGGAATCACTAAACATTTAGAAATGTACAAGACAGTTGTTAAACACAGAGATTATTAAAAATTAAATTATAGAAACTTAAAAGTAAATAAATGAAATCACAAAGACAGGAAAAATACTCAAAATACGTCGCTTCTGAATTCTTTCGGTTGTTTACTTCTATTACAGCAAGGTGAGCTATAAACGCCACTCCCCTGCTCCATCCAGAGACATGATTGGTAGCTGGTAGAAGCATTTACTCCATGGAAATCACCAAATGCTACAAATCAGAGCTTTTGTCCCTAGAAAGCTGGTTGTTGAAATTTATCAGCCTGCATTCAGCCTTCTCTCCCAGTACATCTAAACAGTAGTTTCAGTGAAACCAGTAATTCTGCTCTGACCTCTCTGGAGTGGTGCTGGGGCAGGAGATTTCCATTTGTCACCAGCAACTGATTGAGAGCAGGGGTTTTTAGGAATACTGATGGGTGAGCATTTCCCTTTGGAGTTCCTGTGGGAATGGGCTGCAGGGTCAGCAACCCTAAATCATAACATTTTGCAAATACCAACCTGCTCTGCCCTGTCTGCCAAGCAAGGCCCTCACTCTGAAGCCTGTGCCATTGTTTAGTTCCCAGGAACCAAAGCCTTGCACTGAATAGTAATAATCACCTGCCAGCAGCCTATTGACCAGGAGGACTGCCTGCTGCCTGTAACTCCTGGTAACAGGGAGCCCTTCCCAGCGAGAGGCATCCCTGCAATGAGAGGCTGGTGGCTCTCACTGGTGCAGTGTTTTTAATGGGGCTCTAAGACAGTAGCTGCCAGAACTGAAGCCAAGGCTGGCAACTTGAACCACAAGAGGCCAGAAAACCACGCGTTTGGGCGTCAACTCAGAATCTATGTATGTGCATGGGGCTTGTTTTTATAGCCGCTGTAAAAATTCTTCTTACACCCATTACTTCACTTTCCCCTGAAGTCCCTCCCCTCCCCCGCCTTCCTCCACTCTAGCTTGGCCATTACTGTCCACTTACCCTCCAGTGTTCAGGGCCCCTTTTAAAGCTCTATTAGATGTCTGCATGGTTTATGGCCCTCTGGCTCCATGAACTGCATTACTCTGAAAGCTGGACCATCATACTCAATTGCAGAGGGGAAAGTTGGAGTCAGTAGTGCATGAGTATACTTTTTAATGCATGAATGTATTACACCAAGTGGATGGAAATGCTCCACTGGCAATTTTTACTTCTTTATAGGTTTCTGATTTCTTAAAATCAATTAGCAGGTTTTTACTTATATTAACTCGCGTAGCCTCAAGATCTTTCAGTCTTTTGGAATCAACACTAATCTAGTGGTCAATTAAACTCACTCAAGTTATCTCATGACCATGGGGAGTTTACAGCCCTTCCCAGGATTTCTTAGGGACCCAAGAAGATCTGAATTCTTTTTTTTTTGGGAGGAAACGCAGACATGGCTTTTATTTTTTTTATTTTTTAATTTTTTTTAAATAATAAATTTTATTTTTATATTCCCCATACAATTTCAACCCCCCCATTCTGACCCCAATCTTGATCTTCTCTTTTTCCTTTCCTTTATTTTAAGGTCTCTTTTATTTTCTATAGCTCCAAAGTTTTATATGTAACAGATTTTTTTCTCTTAAAGATTTGGGGATACCTAATGGGTCTGTAGGCCAGTACTGAGCGGGAAGCTATCTACAGTGAAAATTTAAACCTCTTTCTAGGCCTCACAGGTCTGGACCACACTCAAAAGGTAGAGCTCAGCAGTCAGACTTTTCCTTGGGCCCAGGTATCTGCCATTACATGGATCTGCTCTCTCTCTTATTCTTTCCCTTTTAGGTATTTTCCCTATTCCAGCACCCTAGAGACTCTCTCTCAGTCTGGCACCAGCTTAGTGGTTCTAATGCCCCTGTCAGACCTGGCTCCAAAAGAGAATGTTGACATCAGAAGGTATCAGTGGCATCGATATCTACAGCTAAGGAAAATAAGGTGGTGGGAATGTAAGATGAAAGCATCCCTCCTTGACTTCCTCTTCTACTTAACTCTCTGGCAACAGACCTGGACACCTGACCCCTCTCTTGCTTCATGCAAGAACTCTCAAGATTGGTTTTGTGCTACCATTATAGACACATCATCACAGAGGTCCCAACCCCATATATCACTTTCTTAGAGAGACCTCTCCTGAGTAACTTAAAAAACACTTACCCCACCTCCTAGCTACTATATATTACATTTCCACTTTTTTCATGTTATCTGGAATTGCTTGAAACGATTGATGTATTTAGTGTGTCTCCCTAACTAGGAGACAAACCTAGGGACTAGGCGGTTGATCTGTTTCATCCTCTCTTGTAAGCCCAGTGGTTGGCATGTACTAGATGGATAAGAAAGGCAAGAATGAATGTGGAAGATTGGGGCAACCAATTAAAGTCTACCTCAACCCCCAAGTGCAAAGTTATGATCAGATCCTGCCTTGGGCATCCAACCAAGGCCTTTCTGAAGAATAATTATCAGCTCATCTGCCAAGCACCCATTCTGCATGGGGTACCCCAGCTCCTCCATATGGGTTTCCCCTCTCTCAAGAGTGTGTGTCCACGTCATTTCAGCTTTCCCCTCCACAAGGCCTCTGACTGAGCCAGTGTCCCTACAATCTGTGCCCATCCTGGACTACAGCTTCCTAGCATTTCTCTCCACCCACCTGCTGTTCAATGAAGTGTGAATCTTCCATGTCTACTCTATGCCACCTGTGTTGGTTTCTGATGTTCAAGGAGACCTCTGGTTTCATCCAAAGCTGTAGGACTCTCTTGAAGTAGTTTCCCCTTGCCTTATTAACTGGTAGGTGTTCCTCTTAGGAGTGAAACAAAGAACCTCTTCTGTTATCATCTTGGTAGAAAAGCCTCGTATATCAATAATCACCCTTAGTGTAGATGAACTGAAAACACACACACTCAGAGAGCACAGATTGACTAGTTGGATCAGAAAATAAAACCAACTTTCTGTTTTCTCTAGGAGACCCATCTAAATTCCAAAGGTAAACATATGCTCAATGAAAAAGGTTGCAAAACAATCCTATAAGCAAAGTACCCTAAAAAGGCCAGGATAAAGTGGATCTTCAACTAAAAAAACAGTAACAGGAGACAAGCATGGACAATATATAAAGGATTACAGAATCAATACATCAGGAGGACATAACACTCATCAATATATATGCACCAAATGAATGAGCATCAAAATATATAAAGCAACTATTAACAAACCTAAAAATATACATTGATCACAACACAATAATAAGAAACATCAAAAACCTGCATACTAAAAGAGACAGTAACCAAAACAAAGAGACACCCCACCGACTGCGAGAAAAATTTTTGCACACAACATTAATGATAAAGGACTGATCACAAAAGTCTACAAAGAGCTGAGGAGACTCAACAAAAACAAAGTAAATAATCCAGTCAAAAAATGGGCAGAAGAGCTAAAAAGGAACTTCTCTGAAGAGGAAATGCAAATGGCCAACAGCATATGAAAAAATGTTCAACATCACTTATAATCAGGGAAATGCAAATCAAAACTACAATGAGATACCATCTACACCAGTGAGAATGGCACATATTAAAAAAACTAGCAACAACAAATGTTGGAGAGGATGTGGAGAAAAAGGAACTCTCCTGCACTGCTGGTGGGAATGCAAAATGATCCAACCACCATGGAAAGCTGTGTGGAGATTCCTCAACCTACTAAAGATGGAGCTTCCATATGACCCAGCAATTCCACTCCTAGGTATTTACCCAAAGGACACAGAAACATTAATTCAAAAGGGCACCTGCACCCCTGTGTTTGTAGCAGCACTATTTACAATAGCTAAGCTATGGAAACAACCCAAATGTCCAGAAATAGATGACTGGATCAAGAAGATGTGGTACATATACACAATGGAATATTACTCAGTAATCAAAAAAGATAAACTCATGCAATTTGCAGCAACATGGATGGAGCTGGAAGGGATCAAGCTCAGTGAAATAACCCAGAAAGAACAAGAAAAATACCGGATGCTCTCACTCATAGCAGGAATTTAGGAAACCTAAATAAGGGACCAGGAAAAAGACTAATTATAATAAAGTAAAAATCAAAATCAACAAGCAACTATACCCCAAAGATACAAAGAAATACTCTAACCTTTCACCTTAAGGAACTAGAAAAAGAGCAAATGAAACAAACAAAAATAAACCAGTGAAAGGAAGTTAATAATAATAATTTGAGTGAAAATAAATGAAATAGTAAACAAAAAGACAGTAGAAAAGATCAATGGAAACAAAAACCTGTTCTTTGGAAAGATAAGCACAACATATAAACCTCTAGTGAGGCTCACCAAGGAAGAAAAAGGAGAAAATTCTACTAAATAGAATCAGAAGCAAAAAAGGTTACATCAGACATCTCTGAAATGCGGAGGATCAAAAGAGACTACTATAAACATCTTTATACCAATAAATTTGATAATCTAAAAGAAATAGAAACATTCTTAGAAGTACACAACCTCCCAAGACTAAATCAGGAGAAAATAGAAAATCTAAACAGACCATTTACGAGCAAGGAAATAGAAATGTAATCAAAAGTTTTCCAATAGCCAAAATCCAGGATCAAATCGTTTTACGAGTGAATTTTACCAAACCTTTAAAAACAAACTAATACCGGGCCTCCCCTGGTGGCGCAGCGGTTGAGCACTGGGCTGCTAAGCTGCCTGCAGCCTCTGCAGCACCGGTTGGATCCCCAGCCGCCAGCGAGGGTCCCACATGGCACGCAGACCTCTCCTGCTGCCCGCTGCTCCCCTCAGCAGTGTACTTAATCAGTCTGCCTGCTCTGCTCTCTGCTCCGACTCTGGTGAATTCTCTCACCCTCCCGCACTTCTGACTGTACCCAGTGCTTGTATAAATAAAATAAATAAATCTTTAAAAATAAAAAACAAAATCTAATACCTATACTTCTCAAACTCTTCCAAAAAGCTGAAAAGGGAATGCTTTCAAACACATTTTTAAAGGCCAACATTACTCTGATACCAAAAACAGACAAAGACATCACACACACAAAATGAAACAAACAAAAGAGAACCAATATCTCTAATGAATTAAGGTGCAAAAATCTTCAACAAAATCTTATCAAAATGAATTCAATAATGTACTGAAAGGATTATATATCATGACCAAAAGAGATTTATTCAGGGATGTAAAAAGATGGTTCGACATACACAAACCAATGTCACATAAAAAATCATATGATTATATCAATAGACGTAAAGAAGGCATATGACAAGATTCAGCATTTGTTTATGATTAAAAACTCTCAATGAAGTGGAATTAAGGGAACATACTTCAACATAATAAAGGTTGTATATGCAACCCACAACTAATATCATTTTCAATGGTGAAAAACTCAAAGCTTTTCCTCTAAAATCAGGGATGAGATGAAGATGTACATTTTCACCACTACTATTCATCATAGTATTTGAAGTCCTACTCAGACCAATAAAATGAATCCAAATTGGAAAAGAAGTAAAATGATCACTCTTTGTAGATGACATGAAAATATGCATAGAAAACTGTAAAGACTACTAAAAATACTATTAAAAACAAGAAATCAGTAGGATGAAATGGTAGGCTACAAATATCAAAATACAAAATTTTGTTGTGTTCCTATATGCCACAATGATCTAGAAAACAGTCTCTTTGCAATCACATCAAAAAAGATTAAATATCTAGGAATAAACTTTTAACAAAGGAGATGAAAGACCTGTACAATAAAAACTGTAAGACATAATTTTTTTAAAAAAGAAGACATAAAGAAATGGAAAAAAAATGTTAATTCTTCCAAGTCAGACTACTATCTCACACATTACATAAAATTAACTCAAATGGATTGAAGATTTGGATGTGAGACCTGGTACCATAAAATATGCAGAAGAAAACAGAGGCAAAACAACCCACAATATTGACATAAGGGTTGTCTTTGATGATTCCACTCCAATGGCAAGGGAAACAAAAACAAAATAAACAAATGAGATCATATCAAACTAAAACATTTCTGCAAAGCAAAAGAAACTGCAAATAAGAGGCTAATACCCAAGATCTACAAAGAATTCATATAACTCAACAACAAGAAAACAAATAGCCTAATCAAAAAATGAGCAGAAGACCTAAATAAACTCTTCTCCAGAGAAGGCATACAGATGGCTAAACGGCACATGAAAAAAATGCTCATCATCACATATTATCAGGGAAATGTAAATTAAATCACAATGAGAAACCACCTCACACCTGTGAGAATGGACCATCTCAAAAAGACCAGCAATGTGTTGGCAATGGTGTGGAGAAAAAGGAACCCTTATATACTTTTGTTGAAAATGTAGACTGATCCAGCCTTGATGGAAAGCAGTATGAAAATACCTCAGAATATTAAAAATAGATCTGCCATATGGTTCCACATTTCCACCTCTAGGTTTCTATCCAAAGAACACAAAGACATAATCCAAAGGGACGTATGTACTCCTATGTTCGTCGCAGCGCTGTCTGTAATAGCCAGTTTTGGAAACAACTTGAGTGCCGAACGGCAGATGAGTGGATAAAAAAGATGTGGTGTATATATATGCACAAAGGAATACTACTCAACTGAAAAAAGATGAACTCCTGACTTTTGCAAAAACATGGATAGAACTGGAGGAGATTATGCTAAGCGAATTAATTCAGAAGGAGAAAGGCAAATAACAGATGACTTCATTCACAGTAAAATATAAAGAAACAAAACAAAGGAAGAGACAAAACTAAATGAAAACAAGCCCTAGACATATAACAACAGAATTAAGGCCACCAGAGTGGAAGATTTGGGGAAAGGGGTCCAAAAGTACTATGGTGGAGGATTATGGGTGCTTTGGTGGTGGGTGTGATACACCTGAAGAGGTGTAAACCTGTACCCCTAACCACATATAGTGTTGTAAGTCAATGTAACCTCAATAAAAATAGATACAAATATTTAAAAAATAATTTAAAAAATAGTCACAGAAATTAAAGAAGTCAAACACTGAAATTTAATCCTTCTTGTCCCCATCTTTGAGATCACTCCTGCCATATTGAAAGTCCCCTCAGGCATCCCTGAAGACATAGAAGTGCCCAGGAATGCCAGTGCCTACCCAGCCCTTCCCCCGAGCCATGAGGGGAACTCTAGCTCTTCCCTCTAGTGCTCCGACTTTACCAGGCCTGCCTTTCCAGGGGCAGTGCCTTTAGGGGTGGTGGGGCTGCTGTGCAGAAAAGAAGGTTCTGTTTCTGTTTCTAATTGAAGGCTGGCATTCGACCCAAAGGAAGGAGATATTAATCACCGCAAATGGATTCAGACTGCCCCTCTGAGCTTTGTAAATTCCACACGACCTCTTGTTTCACTGCTGTGGGCCTCAGTTTACGGCATGCCCTGCCAGAAACTAAAACCTTTCATCAGTGAAGAAGGGGGGCATGGCTGCCGCTGTGTTTGGGCTACAAAACCAGGGTGGAAAGTGTTATTTTAGGGTGTTGCCTAGAGTGAGAGCAGTGATTTGAGGAGCAAACTCCCCACTTTACCTTTTCACTTTCTGAAAATAAATAACATTTTGAGCCATAATTTATCCTACTGATATTTTATTTATTTGTTTGTTTGGGTCAGGAGAGGTAATTTAAGTTAAATTCATTCAATGGATTTGAGTTATGGGAAGAGGAAAAGTAAACTTTCTGTTACCAGAGGGACTTTGTGTGTGAACATAGGCATAAGCACACACAATTGTGGCATGCACACTCACACAAATACAACCAAATAGAGACATGCAGCTAATTCTGCAAAAACTAATTCTGCAAGCTGAGAGAGAAAGTGATTTAAAATAATTGAAATAGAAACAATTTGAATGTAATTTTCAACCATTTTCCTACAACATGACTAGAATATTTGGGAGCTTGACCTTTTTATTTAAAAGATTGTTCACGAAGACCTATTGGTTGCTTGGCCCTATGTAGGCACTGTTTCTACTAGGAGATAAAAATGTGGAGCCAAACCAATCCTAAGAACAAGGAAATGTATTGGATATTATGCTGGTTGGCAGCAGGAGGAAAATGAACTAAGAAAAGCTTATCAGATAAGTGATCCAAAGTTGCCAGAACAAATAGAGTAAGAAAGAAAAAAGGGATGCTAATACTATGTCAACTGATAGGGAAAATTTAAAGATTTGAAAAGTCTTATTTTTTAAATAATTAAAAATAAAAAAAAAAAACTTGTTGAATGAATGAATACACAAAAACCAGGTGTTCATCTAGCGATTTACCTGCTGGGACAAGTTCTGAGTCAAAGGCAGGGCCACCTGCCGAAAGCGACATTACTTCTCCACAGAGACCAATTCTCCAGGACATTTTTCTGGCTACTCATAAATGTGTTCTCTCCGGACATGAAAAGAAATATAGAAAATTGGGGTGGGGCAGGGAATGAAATATAGAAACTGAACTTAGAAATCTTTTGGATGGAGGAAACTTATATACAAACAAAATGTCACCGTTTAGCCACATGACGTCCCTGAAAAATGGTTCTGACAAGTTCTGAGTTGTCAGAATTCATTCCTTGTATCCAGGACATGCTTTAGGCCTGAGTTATGGGAACAGCCTCACCTGACAACCCAGCCTGTCACCCCCTGAAGGAGACAGGTGTCATTTATAGGTTTTTGTGTCTTGGTATTAATCAGTACTCTCCTGTATTTTCTACTTAAGGGGTGCTGGAAAATCATAAATGTGAAATATATATTTGCTATGGCTGCTATAGAAAATTATCACAAAGTTGGTGGCTTAAAACAAAAGAAATGTATTCTCTCACAACTCTGGAGGTGAGAGGTGTCAGCATGTCGGAAGTCCCTCCGTAACTCTAGGAGAGAACACACTCCATAACCCCCTTGCTTCGGGAGCATTGCTGGGGGGCATCCTTTGGCTTACATCTCCATCATTCCAACCTCTTGCTTCATGTCACCTTCTCTTCTTTCTGTCTCTCTTCTCTGGGTATCTGTTAGGACAATGCTTGTCATTGAATGCAGGGTCACTGGATAATCCAGGATGATCTTATCTCAAGATCATTAACAACATTTGCAAAGACCTTTTCTCCAAATCTTTTCACATTCCCAGGCTCTGAGGATTAGGTCCTAGACCTCCCTTGGGGCCACCATTCAGGCCACTCCATATACCATTACAGAATTGTGATGGCAAACCTTGCGAAGAGGCTGACATTGAGGGGATTCTGCAAAAAACTAGAGGGAACGCGATGAGGCAAAAGTCCTCTGGAAGTAGACAGTGGACGATGACTCCAAATTTGAGTAGCAAGACAGGGACCACCCTTACAAGTATATTTTGGGCAATTCTCTCGTATTTCCTCCATAACTCTTTGACCCTTTAAGAACCTGTCTGCTAAAAATCAGAACTATCTCAACTAAATTGACATTCATGGTTGCTTGATGGGGAAACCATTTCAGCTCAGCTAGCACAAACCTCCCACCTGCTCTCTCTCACTCCCACTGCAAAGAGGAAAAGCCCCAGTTGCTTGCGTGTCTTTAAAATGTCAAAGGCTTCCATTTTCCTCCAGAATAGGTGTGTCGTTGGGGGTGAGTGAAGATATTCATGCTGCATTAGACACAGTACACTAAAGAGAAGCTGATAGAAGAATTAATTACAGTTTAACAATAATAACAAAAAGCAAAACAAGAGATTGAAATAAAATAGCCAAGGGAACAAATGGGTTTCCCAGAAGAATGGTGTCTATTCACCATGGAAAATTTATTTGTGGAGTAAATGCTGGGAATTGGAGCACAGAAGAGGCAATCAAAGGCCTGAGGAGGCTCCAGCAAGCAGGGGCTGCTTTTCATTGAATTGTCTCATTAGCTGGCTGGAGGTATAAATAAATTCCTCCAGTGTCTTTGTTTTCTGACAAGATGGAAAGCAGAATGAGTCCTGACGGGGCAGGGGGTAGAGGGTTTCAGGAGAGGGAGGGTAACCCTGACAGCCCTTGGAAGCAAAGGAAGGGCTAGGGAGGAGTTTGTGGTGGGAAGAGGCAGAGGGGAAGATGCCCGCTTCTTTCAAGGCAGAGGCCTCACTGAGGGCCAGGGAGGCTTTGTTCTAAGGTCAGAGCCTGGCTTGATCAGGCAAACCCCACTTTACATCACCACCACTTGTGCTGGGGACAACACGCAGGAGCTGCAAAGCCTTGTCCCTCAGGGAGTGCCGAGGGCCCTGGACAGCCTGCTGTTTGCATTTAGTCATATGCAAGGAGTTTCACACAAGACTTATATGTCCAGTGAAAAGAAGTCCCAACATCTGTAAATAATTTATATTTTTTAAAGAAAAAGGATTCTGGAAAGATAGCATATATGACAATAGAGTTGCTTTTTGGTATATATTTTTTGTGTATTCATAGAGTTGTATACCATGACTATCATCAATTTAGAACACGTTCATCACCCCAAAAGGAAACCTTATACCCATTACCAGTCACTCCCTTCTGTTTCCCACACTCCCTAGCCCTAGGCGATCACTAATCTATTTTCTATATCTCTTGATTTGCCTGTTCGAAACATTTCACATAAATAGAATATCTGTCCTTTTGCATTTGGCTTATATCATGTAGCATAATGTCTTCAAAGTTTATCCATGTTGTAGTCTGTGTCAGAATTTCATTTCTTTTTAAGGCTGAATAATATTCCATTGTATGTATAGGCCACATTTTGTTTATCCATGCATCTGTTGATAGGCATTTGGGTTGTTTCCTCCATTTGGCTATTATGAAAAGTGCTGTGGGAACATTTGTGTACAAGTTTTTGTGTGAACATATGTTTTCATTTCTCTTGGATATATACCCAGGAGTAAAATTGCTGGATCATATGGTAACTCTATGTTTAACATTCTGAGAAACTGCCAAACTGTTTTCCAAAGTGGTAGCAGCTTAACATTTGAAGTCCTCAATTCCCCCAAAGAATAGACAAAACAGAAGGAAGAACAAAACAAAAAGCTTACAAACATGGATAACAATGGTCCTGAAAATGGGGTCTCCAGAAGTATCAGCCTCACCTGAGAACTTATTGGAAAGGTGGGTCCTCAGGCCCACCCCAGACTTGTGCCTCTGTGTTTTTCACAATTCCTCCAGGCGATTCTGGTGATACATATTCTAAGATTTGAGGCCTAATGGTCTAAATCAAAACTAGATGACTTGGTATCATAACAAACTCCAAAATGTGAGCAAGTGGGTATAAGCTACTTAAAGCTGGAGATCATGTGGTTTGAGCAATTATGTGAGAGAAAGGAGAGAAAAGGAAATGGGCACCTGTAGCCCTGAAAACCAGAGAACCCACAAATGGCCTTGGGTGTCTTGGAAGCCCAATTTGACAACATCAATCAAAAGCTAGCGGAAGCTACATAGGCTCCAATTTGCACTGCAAGCAAGGGATCCCATGAGAAGGAATATACTGAACATTCTAAGCTTTCTTAAAACCTGGCATTTCAGGAAAATTGCAGGAACAGATGGAAGAGATACAGATGTAAGATTTTGATAAGATTAATTAAAACACTAGTCTTGAGCAAATTAGAATTAACAGGATAGACTCATACATGTTTTATATATATTATTCTCTGTCATCATAAAGCACTTGTAAATGGGGATAAGCCCCACAGCAATAAACACCTCTAGTCCTAGATCATGGTCTTTAAATACCATTTCCCAGTAAAAGGAGTCAGGGCTTCTTTAAGGTTCCAGGTCTGGTGCAGTTATATAGCAAGGTAGAGCCTGGAATACTTATTCAAAGTGCCAGGAAGCAAGGCAGCTATCACAATCAGGACCCTGTCAAGACTTATGAGGCAATTGGAAGAGGCTCTTCCTGGGCCTCCCCGGTGGCGCAGCGGTTGAGCGCTGGGCTGCGAAGCTGCCTGCAGCCTCTGCAGCGCCGGTTCAATCCCCGCCTGCTGGTCAAGGGTCCCACATGGCACGCAGACCTCTCCTGCCACCCGCTGCTCCCCTCAGCAGTGTACTTCGGTCCTTCTGCCTGCTCTGCTCCCCGCTCTGGCTCTGGTGAATTCTCTCACCCTCCCGCGCTTCTGACTGTACCCAGTGCTTGTATAAATAAAAAAAAAAAAAAATCTTTAAAAAAAAAAAAAAAGATGCTCTTCCTGAACAAGATGAAAAGATTCTAGCATTGTCTTGGTTTGCATTCCTCTAGGAAAAAGACCTTGAGACAACTGTTTGGATGCAAGTAAACCATTTGGGAAATGCAGGAAAAGAGGTTAGGGAAATGAGGCAGTGATGCAAGGAAGGGGAGGCCACCAAAAAAGTGAGTGACATCAAACTAGTAGGTACCACTGTGAGTGATGATGATGAAGGCCAAGAATAGTGGGGGCAGAAAAGATTAGCATAACCATCGAAGCAGTTGCGGAAACTAGCTGTGGAAACTAGTAACTAGTATTCCAAGGCACGATCTAAAGATATGGAGATTGAGCCCAACAGACCCCAAAGGTAAAGATATGAAGAATGAGCCCATTGTAGAATGCTCGGTCCCTTTCAAATTCTACATAGTCATACAAAGTTAGCAACCAACTGACAGCTCACAAGGAGTGAGCCCTTCTCAAACAGAAGAGGACTGTATCAGTTCAGTCTCTGCACAGGCTCAGGCGGCAATCCCACTGCCCACCTGTGACTATGCAGGTGCCTCTTTTCACCAACTCTCTCCCTCTGCAGGGCAGCAGCCTCCTGCCTGCCCGTGACCTGTCTAGGCCACTGGCCTGCAACCGTGCAGGCCTCTCTTAGCAAACCTGTCCCTTCTGGGGCAGCTCTTCCTGCCTGCTTGTGTCTATGTAAGTGTCTTTAACTGTTTTATCCCTTCCCTAATAAATTTGCCCTTTAAACATAACTAATGTCTCTGTCTCGTAGAGAAACTCGCCTGGAAAACTCGCCGTGTGTCACTGAAATGGAAGCTCTGGTGAAACCTTTCCCAAAGTGAACCCAAGGACCCCGCACTCCAAACCCACAGACTCCAAAAACAACATATGACACCCAATGTGGGGCTTTTCACGTCATCTGGCACCCACAATGGCAGCTGAATCCTGTGAAACAATGGTCAGATAAATTTAGAGACTTGGAGTATGTGGACAATTCCTGCCAGTCACTAGTTGAAGCCTACTGGCCAGTAGGTTGTTAATTCCCCAGCCCTTCCAAATTTTCCTTCCTGGTAGAGCACTCTTTCATGCTCGGGGAAGCCCTCAGGCAAGCACATGCAGAGACTGGTTGTGGGAGTCCTAGGGGCATGGTGACATGCTACATCCCAGATATATGGGCAGACCACTGATAAGCATCTGCTCCATCATCAGTTCTTACTGAGTAAGAATTTACTGCCATTAAGTCCGGAGTAGATAAAATCTGTCACATGGGTTTAAATTCTGACTTTATGGCGATACTAAAAAATAAAAATCTCTCATCAGTCACCTTTGGAGAAGGCTAAGGAAGGAACTCAATAGTTTGAAAACTGATCACTAAAAGGAAAACTCAAGCATTTATCCTAGAACTGAAGGAAGACAGTTTGCAATATACAAATGTGCAATTAATAAACAGAAGAAATTCTAAAATTAGGATGCCACCATTTTGCAACCCTTAAATGATTGTAATGATTACCCGTGACTGATGTTCAGAAAGAGAGACAACCGGGTATCACACACCTCCTGGCAGAAGTATGCCACACCACCTGTGAAGTAGTCTTGCCAAAGAAAACCCAACAAATCAAACTTGACTCTGATCGAGCTCCTACTACTAACTTATGGGGAATTCAGGCAAGCAAGAAATGTGTTAAATAACATAGAGGAATTCAATCAGCAAGATCCAGACTGAAAAAATCCTGCAGTATGCTGTTCTATAGAAATACAGTGAGCCACATATGTAACCAATTTAGAATTTTCTAGTAATCATTTTTTAATAGGAATAGGTGAAGTTACTTTTAAATAACATTTCTTTTGACTCAATATCCAACATCTTAACATTTTAACATGTAATCCATATAAAAGGCATTGAGATATTCTACATTCTTTTTTCATACTAAATCCTCAAAATTGTGTGTGTCTTATACTTCAATTAGAACACTAAATTTTCCTTAGAAATACTTACATGTTATAAAGTTTGGGGTTAAGAAAGTAGATTCACATACTTCAAAGTTTTCCAACAAATGAGTCAAATATCAGTTTTTATATTTAAATTTGTTAATTAAAATTAAATAAATTTAAAATGTAGTTGTTCACCCTCATCACTTTTCAACTGTTCATTAGCTGCACGTGCCTAACAACTACTGAGTCAGACAGGACAGCTTTATGGGAGAAACTTACTTTCTTCAACAGGAATATTACAAGAAAAAAAACACATATAAACAGGAGAACCTGCAGATCAAAGGGACTTTAAACACAGAACTCATCACTGTATAGAGAGACCTTACTTGGATTCACATTAAGGCAAACTTAAAAAAAATAATTAGAAAAATAAGATTATATTAAGAAGTTATTGTTAAAATTTTAGGTGGTATACATTGCGACTATATTTATTTATTTATTTATTTATTCCCCCTACCTTGATTTGTGATTGACATTTTCATAATAAAAAGTAAATATGTGTATTGTGTGTATAAAAAAAAGGGTGGGTTGAAGGTTTTCCAAATAGCATTTGATCTATTTTCTTGGGTGAAAAAGAAAGCGTCCCCAGATCCAGCCTGACATCCAGCTACACCCCTCGTGTGAGTGCCTTCTGCTGTTGCACGGGAGATACCCCTGCTCTTTTGTCATCTGATTTTCCCCCACAATGAACATAATACCTTGTGGATATATTCCCGTTTCTGTGCATAGTGATCCACCTCACAATTTTAATAGCTACATAGCCTTCCGTTGTATGGATGTGTCATAATTATTTTAATTACTCCCCTATTGATTGATCTTTGGCCTCTTTCCAAATGTTCATTAATATAAACAAGGGCTGTGATGAACACTCTCCCCCTACATCCTTTCACATTTTGTGGTTATTTCCTTAGGATATGTTCCAAGAACTGGAACTGCTGGGTGAAACAGTCATTAAAGATTTTAAAAGCAGATCTTTGAAAAGATGAGGCCCACTGCACCAGACCTGGCTGAGAGCCAAGAGTCCTGCCTGTGCTCCAGGCCCCAGGAATTCGGTCCTGTGGCCACAGGATGCAGAGCTCCCTCACTTTGGGCATGGAGTGAATTTTTAAACAAACTTTTAGCTGATTCTGCCAGGTGGTCCAAGATCACATTGGCAAAGGAACATTTGTCAACTCTGCTCATCTGCATCTCCTGAGAAACTGAAAAATACTCAGGTCTGGGTGTGACCCTGGGAAGTTTCTTTTTCAGTCTGAGATAGGGCTGATATGTGAATACACTGAATATGCAAATGCAAACATGAGCTCCTATCAAAAGCCATACTGAGCCATCCCTGCACGAGCCTTACGGGTTTTTTCCTTGTTCTATTTTTGCTTTCCTTCTCTCTTTGCCTCTCCTCCCCATCTTCGCCTCACCCCCACCCCAGGCAACCTGTGTTTACTACCTAGTTGTTAAAACTTAATTGTTAACTTAGTTTTCTCCTTGCTAATTTGATATATTCCAAAGTGCTCTGCGTTATATAATTATATATGCATATCAATCAGGGTTCTTAGCAGGCAGCAGAAACCAATTCTGGCTGATTTTTTTTTTTTTAAGATTTATTTATTTGTTTGTTTGTTTGTTTGTTTATACATACCTGCATACAAGCACTGGGTACAGTCAGAAGCACAGGAGGGTGAGAGAATTCACCGAGCCAGAGGAGGGAGCAGAGCAGGCAGAAGGACCGAAGTACACTGCTGAGGGGAGCAGCGGGAGGCAGGAGAGGTCTGCGCGCCATGTGGGACCCTCCTCCGGTGGCCGGGGAACAGCCGGGGATCGAACCGGTGCTGCAGAGGCTGCAGGCAGCTTCGCAACCCATTGCTCAACTGCTGCGCCACGGGGGAGGCCCAAATTCTGGCTGATTTAAGCAGAAAGGGAGTATCTTTAAAAGATACTAGATAGTTTATAGATTTTCTATGTGGGTTGGAGAAACAACCTGAAGACTATCCACCCAGGGCAACTGCCCCCAGTCACATGCAGGGCAGGCCCTGGGACCCAACATGGCTGCTGGGGGCACATCACACTGAATCAGGTGAAGCCTACCTTCCCTCCCACAGCAGCAAGTGCTACCCAGGACAGCAGCCCCCGAGAGGGAGGGTAGCTCCTCTTCCCCTCAAGGGCATTCTTGGGTGTAAACCTGGCTGTCTTCTGACTTTTGACTCTCTCTTAATCCTTGCAGGCCTCCCTCAAATGTACCATGAGAGCTTTCTCCCATCTTTGCGTCCATCTGCCTCAGTTTCTCATGTGCCAATTCTGGCTCCTGGGGCTATTTGGGGTCAGAGTTCTGAAGGTGGTGAGGAGGGCCACCTTCCACCTGCCCTGCATGGCATGTGGCTGCTATGGGCTCTGCAAGTGACTGGTAATGCTTGTGGGGTGCCAGAAAGAACCCCAGCCTTCTGTGCTGGAAAGAGCAGGCCTGCTTATCTGGAGCTATCTGACCTGGAAAGAAGTGATCAGGTTTGAAAGTGGCAGAACTCAGGGCTCACCTTGGAGCCAGTCTCTACCACTATGGCGTAAGCCACATTTTTCTAATGACCTCCTTACTACTCTGAGGCATGGTAGGATCCACGATATCAGAACTTCATTTTTGTTAGCTGTTTTTTTCTCATTCCAGAGGTAACATAGGTCCTGGACATTGATACTCTCAGCCTTATCAGAATGGACATAGGAAAGGGGCGAAAGTTGGCTTTAAATGGAGCAAATGTCAGGCAACAAAAATTAGAAGAGATAAATCCTGATGGAAGGCATTTTGTTTTGCATGACCAGCTGGGGATCATCTGGGATAGTTCCTTGTGGGGATTAGGACTGGAGAGAGGGGGATGGGTATGTAAAGAATGGGACAACTAAGTCCAGGATTCTCACATTACGTTCCAGGCAGAAAGCCATGGTGCTGGGTCCTTCATGAAGCAGATTGTCAATAGTTAGGCATGTCAGAGATGACTGGAGTGATAATACCTGTGAAGAATAGAGGGGAAGTGGGAAGAAGTGGAAAGACCTCAGATTGCTATCTAGTTTTGACACCTATGGAAGGAGCTGGGTGAAGGAAGGACAGGATGGGAAGAACCTCAGGGCAGCTTTGAGAAAACCCATTGGTACAACAGGGAGCTTCAGCACCAAGGGCACCCAAGAGGATTTCCATAGTGGGCAGGAAGGGCAGTGCCCCCTCCATGCTGAGTCATTGCTGGGGCTGCCCAGGAAGAGTCTGGTTCAAAGGTAGTGGATCCCCAATATGCTGCAGCAGGGGCCGTCAGCTAGATGCACTCTTCTCAATGATGTCAACTTCTTTCTTGAAGGGAGAGCCAAAAGGGACAACTCTGTGGCCACCTGTAGTGCCAGCAAGCACAAGCTAGGTTCTCTAGTGATTCTGGCAGACAGATAACGGTGAGTTCTGGAGCCCTCATTGGCTTTTTCAGGCTTTAATGCTCTTTCTACACCAATTGTTGTGGCGGGGAGGCGGGGAGGCGGGAGGGGAGATCAGGAGTCTGGCAGGCCTTCCAGCCCCCCCTTACTCTTTTTCTTTGGGCTCTTTCTGGCCTCCTTATCATGGTCTCCTCCTCTTGTAGCCCCCACTCTGGTAGCCCCTCTGCCATAGCCATTCTCCTGGCTCTGAGTGACCCTACCTTTATAGCCTCAGCCTCCAGGCTCAGGTGTGCACACTCACGCATGTCCACACCATATTCCAGGTGTCCACAATCAGGTACACGTGCCCGCGCCCACGGTCCCAAGCACCTCCTACATTAGCACAGTCAAAGCCCAGGTGACAGCCACAGAGGCCAGCGGCATAAAAGCCTGACCATCTTCATTTACCCTAGACCACCACAGCATTCCAGTCAACAAAGGATCTAGTTTTTTTTTAATTAAAGCAACACTTGTGTATTATAATCATTTTAAACATGCAGAAAAATAGAAAAAGAAAAGGAAATTGCTATTATCCCACCAGAGATGTTCTATATGTAATAAAGACAAATAACTACTTTCATTTTAAAATAAGATCATGCAAATATATGCAAAATGTATGTGTGCACATTCCTTTTTAATTCACAGAAAACTTTATCTTCTTTGACTGCCTGGTGTTCCCTCATATGACTGCACCTTAATCTGTTCCAGGGGCCCCCTATGGATCAACACTTTGGATGTCTCAAGTTCTTTGGAACTATATAGCCTTCTCTGAGTGACAAGCTGGGTATGTGTGTTCTGTTCCTGGAGGTCTCTGGGGATTCCAGAGCCAGCCTCAGTGACTCTCTCTGATCCTGCATCATCTTGACAGTTAAGATATTAAGACAGTTAAGCCTACCCTGGGGCGCCCCTGAAATGTTGCCAAGATGTAGGGGCATAAAAAGAAGGATCTCAAGAGAAAGGCAATGGTACCAGGTGGCTTTGAGGACTCTGGTAGAACAAAGAGCTGGGCTGGCATCAGGGCTCAGGGAAACCTGACCTGGCACATTCCAATCCAAGATCACGGCCCTTTTGGACTGTTCATTTTATTTTGTCTTACTTTACATTCACCTGCTGCTTTCAGAGATTTAATCCCCAATCCAATGAGAATTAAGAGAGGAAAATCCTCAGACCCGGAGAGCTATTGGCAGTGACATCATTGTAATAGTGGCTTTCCCACCTTCATCTGGGAGCAGCCTCCATCTCCATCTAGCATGGAGAGCCACGATATCTTCAGTTTCCATGGTTATTAGCAGGGCTAGATCCAAAGGGAAGTCCTCAAACCCTCTCAGGTTCGAGAATGAACCTAGCTGGGGCACTGGTAAAGAGGCTGGGTTGGGGAGCGCCTTAAGTTGGAGATCAGAAGTTACAGGAGATCAGAAGTTACACAGAAAGGGAATACCAAACTAAACCATGGTCCTTTTTTTCTTACAAATGAACTTAATGTCTGTCTCAAGGGTGATTCTACTCTCCTCAGTTTCTTCTCAGCTATTTCAGTTTCCCCCCCCCCCCTTTGCCCTGGGGTTGGAACTATCGATAAGTCTTGGGACTTACACAGCAGCGAATAGGAGAGTTCCTACTGGTCCTCCATCTTTGTCGAGTGTCCACCCAGCATCTGCTGAGCTGAACATCACCCCTGCTGACCCTGCACAGATGTCTGCCGATACTGTGTGCACCCCATCTGCCAGGCAGGCCACTGTCCATGCTGGTCACTCCCAACCCCCAACCTTCCCCTCCTGCTTTCCAGAATTTTCTAAGCTTTCTACTTTAAACTTTTACTGCTTCTGGGATTATAAAAAAATTTTATCAAAATATTGTCATTTAAATGGCTCTAAAGAGCTATGTTACTTTTCTGTCCTAAAAGTGTGGTTGTGGAGTGGAAAATGGACAGGGTCTGAAACAAGCTCAAGATGATCACTTGAGAGCCAAACTAGGACAACTCAACCTGTAACCCATGCCAGGCAAACCCACCTGATGTGTCTATCAATTTGTTGCTGGGAAACCTGGGAGGTGTTCTGGCTCCTTGAAGGAGCTCTGGGTTATGTGAAGGAAAGTGTTACTGGAACGTGGCTGCGAACAAACAAAGCTGCCCTACCCCACGACTTTATGACCTGCCTGGCTGAGGCAGGGCTGTATTATAGGGTGATGAACCAAATGCAAGCTGGATCAGAGAACGCAGCCTTCAGGAGAGCCCTGACTGCAAATATGCAGGTGTGCAGATGTACTTCCTCCTTCCACTCACTGCAAATGATTCCCAGCCTGGAGATTATGGTTACTGAAGGCAAAGCCACTTTTGTTCTATGTCTCTGACATTGTTCAGGTCAGCCCTAGTGTGGAGGATGGGGCTACAGATTGATGAATGTTGGCAATGTGCATTAAGATAAGCTCATTTGTTACAAATCTTTCTAGAAAGCAATATGGCAGTTTATATCAAGAGCCATTGTAAAGCTCATGCCCTTTGATTCAGTAACTCCTCTTCTACTAATTCTCAGAAATTCATAGCCATATTTATGCACAATGATGTACATGATGGTGTTATCCAAAATGATTAAAAACTGAACCATAATAAAGGAAGGAGGTGGAAAAAATTATGGCGTGCCCCTACATTGGCATATTATGAAGCTATGAAAGATGATTTTCAAAGAATATTTTTGTAATGGTAAAGGTAAACAGTAAAGTAAGTTTAGAAATTAGGATTCAGAATTGTGTATACAGCATCATATCAAATTTATAAAATGGCTCCAGGCAAATTCCTAAGTAAAATATTAAAAAGAAATATACCAACTCTAGGTGTTTGTAGAGGATGACTTTTATTTTCTTCTTTGTATACATTGCCAGAGAGGCAACTTTTTGTTTGTTTTATGTCAATAAATACATCAATCCCCTTTTTAAAAACAATTGAATCTATTATTTTGTCATGCTCACTAATTTATCTTATGAAAGAAATTTGGGATTCAAAGATGTAGTAGAAAAAACACATACCCAGTTAGCTGCAGATTTTAGAGACGTTCCTTCATTTCTCTATGCCTGCACTTCCTCCTCTCTATAACAGGAATAATAACCTTTACCTCCTGTGGTTACTGCGATTATTTCATAAAACAGTGAATACAAAGTGATAAGCACATTGTACGTGCTCAGTAAATGTTAGAGTCTTCCTCCTGCTTCCTTCCTCCACACTCCTATTTTAATTTCACCATTAGGAAATAATAAAAAGGATGTAAGTATTTAGATCTAGGTACCATTGTGTTACTCATTATAAATTAATTGAATGTCCTTCTGATTATGGTTTTTAAAAGCACATGTTTCAAAAAAGGAGGAAAATCCCTGTGCTTGAGTACAATGATATGTAATGAGGGAGATTCCAGCAAGCTTGCAGAGGTTCTTTTTTTTTTTAATAAATTTTATTTTTATATTCCCCATACAATTGCAACCCCCTTATTTTGACCCCAATCCCTTCCCTCCCCGTCCCCCACCCCCCATAGAGTGTCTCTAGTTCATAGTTTTTTGTTGATTTTGATTTTCACTTTCTTATAGTTATTCATTTTTCTGGTCCCTTATTTAAGTTTTCTAGAACCTGCTATGAGTGAGACCATCTGGTATTTTTCTTTTCCTTTCTGGCTTATTTCGCTGAGCATGATCCCTTCCAGCACCATCCATGTTGCTGCAAATTGCATGAGTTTATCTTTTTTGAATGCTGAGTAATATTCCATGGTGTATATGTAGCACATTTTCTCGATCCTTTCATCTATTTTTGGGCATTTGGGCTGTTTCCAAAGCTTAGCTATTGTAAAGAGTGCTGCTATAAACATAGGGGTGCAGGTGCTCTTTGGAATTGATGTTTCTGTGTCCTTTGGGTAAATACCTAGGAGTGGAATTGCTGGATCCTATGGAAGCTCTATGTTTAGTAGGTCCAGAAATCTCCACACAGCTCTCCATAGTGGTTGGACCAGTTTGCACTCCCACCAACAGTGCAGGAGAGTTCCTTTTTCTCCACACCCTCGCCAACATTTGTTGTTGCTAGTTTTTTTAATATGTGCCATTCTCACTGGTGTAAGATGGTATCTCATGGTAGTTTTGATTTTGCAGATGTTCTTAACTACTATTTTTGTGTCTATCAAGAAGACATGCCATCAAACCAGAATGGGGAAAATCGAAGGTCGAGATATGAGAGCAGATAGTAGAAAAAAAACTTTCACCAAATGGACACTGCCTCCCCTTTGGCTGCAACAAGAAGGAAAAATTCCCTGTTCCATAAGAGGCCATTGTTCAAACGCTGCATTTGTGTCTCCAAGAGGGTGGGATTTCTCTTGAACTCCTTAAAACCACAGTGAGAACACTGTGGTCGTGGGAGTGGGGAGGGGAAAGGGTTTGGGAGGCAGGGGTGTCTGGAGAGAAGGTTTACCATCTAGGGTACATTCATAGGGGTGGGAATCTTCAAAGGAGAGCAGTTGGGGAGCAGAGACTAAAGATAGGACACAAGAAATTGGAGTCTGATTCCTGCCTAAAAAATCTAAAGAATGAGAAGGTTTGAAACATTTTATAGGCCATGAAGTGAACAGCCATTTTGCAGAAGTGCTGGTCAAACAAGAGCTTTCCTCCTCCAGTCACCCCTCCACACCAATCTATCCCCATGCTTCCATTTCCCACACACCCCCCACAACCATGAGTCAGAATTCCAGGTTTGCAAGCTGAGGTTAAAGGAAAAGGTAAAATAAGAAGAAACCCAGCACACACTAACCAGCTGTAAAATTCCTTCCTTCAGCAGGCCCAGGGTGATAAGGAAAATTTAACAAAGCTTGCAGTTTTTGCTACATATATAGTAGATTTCAAATATCTAAATGGAGACTGCACTGGGTGACAAAGTAATTACAAAATTTGCATTTATCACATATGATCAGAAAATCAGAGACCAGTGAATTTTCATGCCCAAATATCAGAAGGTTATCCCCTCACTGGGTTAATTTTAAGGGACAAATGGAAACAAAATAAAGTTGCTTTCTCCTCAGACCCCACAGGGCCACGTACACCAAAGGTAGTTACCTTGCCTGCTTAACTGAATCTAAGTCAGCCGGTCCAGACAAATGACCTCCCAGATGACCGCGGGATCACCTAGAAAATCAGAAAGAAAAACCAAAAGAATGAAAATGGAAAATGCTGCCATAATTTTAAAATGGGGTAGAAAATGAAATTTACAGTTTGACTGACAAATACCATCAGAGCCAACAAAAATCTAGAAGGGATTATTAAACAGATGGTTTTCTGAGTACTTTAAAAAGAAAGTAATGTTTGCCAGGAATGAGTGCAGACTCACTAAGAACAAGTCTAACCTCCTTTCTTTTTTGTGTGAATTGTTAGACTAGTGGATGGGGGGATGTCATAGACTCAGTGTCTTATTTCTGTGAGGTCTTTTACTAAATCCCTTATAATTCTCCTGTGAGAAGGTAGAAGCATGTCAGTGGGAACTAGGAGGTAAATTTATAACTGGTTGGACGATCATTCTCTGGGAGTGTTGATTTATGAATCCTGTCACCACGGAGGGGAGTCTCTGGTGGCATTATAGTGGGCTTTTTTCTGGTTCTGTCCAGGTGAATATTTTTTATTAATAACTTGGAATATGACCTGGAAGCCAATTTTATCAAAAGCGTGGAAGCCACTAAGGCAGAAGAGATAGTGAACACATGTGAATGACTATAAATTTTTTTAAGATTTGCCGTTACATGTGCTGACACATTTTGGCAAGGAGGGCTGAAACGTCTGCAAGCAGGCAAAGACTGCTTACGGCTGATTCAAGCATGGTCTTTGCACCATCTCAGACAACTAACTTGCACAGCCCACTGATGCTGAGGGGCCTCTAGTTTACTTAGTTTTCTAGGCCACCATCCCTGGGGTCAACCTCTACCTTCCTCTTCTCATTCATTGTAACAACACCCCAGCTCCTCCCCACAGACAGGTCCCAACATTACCAGGCAAAACCCACTACAGCACTTGCCCTCCATCAAGACCTTCCCCCCTTAGGCCCCTGCCCTGGCTCAGTCAGGTTTTAATTCCTTGGGCATGCTGCCAGCTCCCGGTCCATTATCAGGCCCCCAGAGCACAGTGAGCAGGGCCGGGAATTCCTTTCCCTCCTTACACCAAGTGTCTACTTGTTCCAACACCCTAATCCCATATATCCATGTGCATAAATGTATGTGTGCTTCCCACCGGTGTGAGATCTCCTGGGGAAGGCTGTCAAGTCTGCGTGCCAGGACAAAAGGAAAGAGGCTTGTCCTGACAAGAGTCTATTCTGAGCTTTTTGCGCCAATTTGCCAAATGTCACTTTGCTTAAAGTCCCAACTGTTGTAAATGTTTATCTTAAGAGCACATTTGTGGCGTTTCAGGATAAAATTACTCTATCTCTATAAAACATTTTGAATATTTGATGATTCCCTTTATTTTACCTGCTCTTAGTTTATGAACTAGTAAACAAATATTAAGAGACTTCTACCTTTATTTCATATTTCTTCAAATTATTTTTATGCTTACAGTCTATCACTTGGCAGATTCTAATAAAATTCTGCTCCCAAGTGTATACCCTGAAGAAGCCAAGAGACTTGTATAACAAGTACGAACAAACAAGTTCATTATTATTATTATTATTATTATTATTATTAGTCAAATACTATAACTAACACAAATTTCCATCAACAGATTAATAAACAGTTATATTTCTATTCATAAATGGGTTACTATTCAGCAAAAGAAGTAGCTACTGATACAAGCAATAACATGGATTAATCTCAAAAACATAACACTGAGCATACATAAGTACGGTTCCATTGATAGGAAGTTCAAGTTTGCTCATTTCAATATGAGCAAAAATCGAAATATGATGAAAGAATTGGAACAGTTCTTATCCAGGGGTAGGGAAAGAAGCAAAAAGTAATTATCTGGGATAAGGAAATGCTCTATGTCTTGATTTGGGAAGTGGCCACATTTATAAATAGTCATACATACACAAACACCACTCTTAAAATTTGTGCATTTACTATGTGGAATTTACTACATGTAAATTAACACCTCACTAAATGTTTCCATTTTTTGACATTTCACATGTTTTCACTCAAAAACACACAAGTTTGAGCATTTTTACCTCTCGTTCATAGTTAAGTTCTTATATACTTTTTTGTGGTAAAATTTAAATTTGAAAGACAAATTGATACATATTCAGGTTGTTACCTATTTAGTGTACTGACTTCAACAGAAGTGTGCTAAATCTCTCTAAGCATATTCAACTCCATTACAGTTTAATTTTCATAACATCTAATGGGTAGATTCATGCTGGGTAATGACTGAAACACACAGACATCAGCTCACAATGTTCTGAGTTCAGGTAATTGTGGATGTTTGTATCCAGGCTTGAGCCACAGCAATTTCCTCCAGATTTTCAAATAGACAGCTCTCACCACCCACATCATGTGCTGATCCTAATGGAGGGTTGGCACACAGCAGCTGGTGTCCTGCTTCCTCATTGCTGCTCATTTGGAACAACCCAACCCATTGGGCAGGTTTTGAGGAATTCTAACTTCCTCAAAAGGCCTCTGTGGCCTTTGAAGTTGCCAGAATAATGTAGAATTTGAACACCTCGCACAATCATTCAGATGGGCTTGATTCCCTACCCGTCTTTGATCAGAGAGGAGACTCTGTAGGACTCACTGGCTCCCCATTCAGGTCACCCAACTTCTCCCAGGATAAGGGAAACTTATATAACTAACAACCCAGTCCTCCCTCCTTAATCCTAATGCCTAAGATAGCACACATGTTAAGTAAAATCAGAATAATCACCAGTAAATATTCACTTGCAGTATTGTTACTACACAAGTAGTATTTGACACTTGATGAACCCAAAGCCTGGATTCCAGTTCTGGCCATGGAACACATTCCCCTTGGGAGGGGAGGGAAAACATTAATAGATTATGGCCATTGTTCTTGGACAAGAATGCTGAGTCACCTGCTTTTTTTTTTTTTTGTAAGTTATTTGTCTGGGAATCCTGAGGAGAAGTGGCATTATCCACTAGCCCCTCAGTGAGAGACCCTCATTTTAAGGAATCCTGTTTGCTTGCTCCTTTGCTCCATAAATAGAGTAGAAAAGAATCATGTGCCTTTGTGTCCCAAATAGGACAAAAGGAAGTTGTAAACAGATTGTACCCTGGGTTGTAATATCTCCCTGGGAAGAAGAATGAGAGAAATAAGGCTCCCTTCTCCTTTTTCTGGAAAAGTTGCTCAGCTCAGGCAGAGAGGAACACAGTGTGGATAATGCTTTTACTGTCTCATTTGATTTTTTTGATGCTGCATTTGGTAGAGATTAAAGAGCTTTGGCCAGTCTCGCAAAGCTTAACTTAGCAACAAGTAAGAAAGCCCCCAAGTTTGGCAGGCCCTGAAACAGATGTCTCTAGTATTTTAGCTAATAAACTCACTAAGATCAGGGTAAGAGGGTCGGCTTATGAAAAGGTTAGAGTACAAATTCTGGAGTCAGATTGACGGAGGGTTGAATCCTGGCAAACTGTTTCTCCTTAGGCCTCAGTTTCCTCATCCGTAAAGTAGTTAGTGACAATTTCACCATATCACTTTAAGGGTTCAACAAAACAATGTGTGCAAAGCACCCGACATGTGCTGTGTTATTGTTACTCATGTGATAAAAGCAGACGGGGTACTATGTCCTGTTAGGGAAGTTTGGAGACTTAAGGGAATTATAAGGTGGTAAATAGTCAATAACAAACTTGGGAATGGAGGGATCTGCCCATCGTGAAATATGAAGAACAGTTGAGGAAACAGGCAGTTTTACCTGGAAAAGAAAGAACTGCCAAAAATACTTAAAAAGCCACACTCAATTCCAATAGGGCCAGTGGGGGCGGGGGTGCTAAAAAGTCACATGACAGGGCTGTCCTGTTGGATGGTATATGGAAATCCCATCCCCCACCAGGTTCTGCCTTAAAGCAGCCGAGAATGGAGGGTGCAGGCCTTGGTCCAGAGTTGGCAACTGATGATATTGGGAGGCCCTGGATGGAGGATGCTAAACAGACGCAAGCCTGGCCCTCCAATGAGGCCAGAAGGATCTGGAACAAAGAACAGCCCAGAGAGGCTGTTGGGGAATAGTGGGGAATAGTGCATCCAGATCAAACCACAGGGGCCTTTTGGACAGATCCTAGTGCTGTTCCTAGTATTTTGCCCACTCTGGGAAGAGGCCACCTCAGGTCACAAGAGCACTCCTCCTGGGCGGAGTGGAGTTTGTTTCCTTGTGGTCTGGCCAGGAAGCGCCAACCCGGGTGGCCAAGAGGCTGGCGGCCTTGGCTGGGAAGCTGAATGACTGGCCAACTGGTCCGTCTCCAGAGAGCATACTGACCGGACTGGACAGGCCAGTCTCAGGTCGCAGTGGCCGCCTGCAGAGCATCCCCCTCCAGCCGGCTGATTTTCTCATTGCTAGGCTGTAAATGGTGTGATTTATGACTGCGCTCATCCATGCTGGCCCCTGGGTATACATGCTTTCCCTTCCAGGCTGGGAAGTGAATAATGAATTAATCACCCTGCCTCGGGTTCAATGCGGAGCTGAGTGTTTGCAGATCTTTATTGTACTCCGCAAGCCAAGTCGAACTGCTCAATTTACACGACTAATTCATTTGAGTTTGTACAAGTCTGCCTGTTCCTGGGAGCTGCAGCCTCGTGGCTTCTTAGTCTCCGATGAAGCCTCACTTCCCATAGTGAATGCCAAAGATGTCTGGGTGCTCAGGGAAGCCAAGCCACTTCCTCAAAGACCGCTCTCTGGGAGGTCTCTGGTCCCCAATAGTGCTATTTAGGGCATTTCTTAGCATCAAAGAATGTAGCTCAACTGCTTGATGCCAGCCTGTGTGCACGGTCCAGGGAAGGCACACAGGAAATGTTGGTTGAATGAACGACCCTGGCTTTGCGGACACAGATGTTTATCAGAACTAATGACTTGCAGTCACAGTTCTAGGGGTTTCTCTCTTCCCTTATTCTGCTTCTGCAGAATTTTGGGAGAAGAATTTTCACTGGGTCTTAGCTCTGATGAGATCTGAGTGATGAACCAGGGCAAATTCTTTCTTCAGTTCACTGCGAAGCAGTGGGAGGTGAAGTCTAAATGGAAAGATTTGGAGTTTTCCCAGCATTGGTCATTTTTCTTCACCTCCCAGAAACCAAAACCATAAATGTACACAATTTACCCCACATTTGTTTCTGAAAAGCAGTAGACCTCGGGGCCCGGACAGAGCCAGCCAAGCCAGGCTTCATCCTGATGGGCTCCAAGAAGGGGGCCCGGCTAGTCTGGGCACATGTTCATCTCAGAATCCAGCTGGGATTCTTGCCCAACTTATCGCCAGCACATCCTCACCTACATTCACCTGGTCCTGAGCCCAGAGGTCATACCTTCTACTTGTGGTGATTTTTTTCATTCTCTTAAACCTGCCTCCTCCCTTGCTATTTGCTAGGGTGACTTTGTAACAGGGTGGTCCCCAGGAAAGGGGGAGGTTCCAGGTTCCCTGCCCCACCCAAGGAAGGGTGGAGCTGAGCAGGAAGAGGAGAAGCTGCAGAAGAGACTGAGGAAGGAAGGAAGCAGGATGGAGCCAGGAGACCTGGAGGAGGCACAGCTGTTATAGAGCAACCCCGATATTAAACGGGTTCCTGGCTGTGGGTCCTCACCCGCGCGCTTTAAAGGGACTTATGAATACTCTACTACAGACACACGCAAAAGGGTTAATAAAAGGTTTATTTACAAGAGAAAAAGAAATAAGGAAAATGTACAACTCAGGGAGAAAATAGGGAAATAAAGTCTTTAATGCGTCCTACCCGATCCGACGACCTGGAAACCCCAAAGTCACTCTCAGAGCTAGACGGACGCCGCAAGCTGGCCGAGGGCCCCAAAATGGAGAGAGCCCCCAAAGCCCACGTGTCTGCCTTTTGTATCCACCTGGCTGCTTAACCCCACCCTCAGGTCCCAGCCACCTTCCCTTGGGTGGTGATGGGATTTGGAGTTCCCAGTGTCTTTGGCTTTGGCCTGGGGTGGGGGTGGAGTCCACAAAGCCTGTATGGAATTTGCTTTGGGGCAGCCTTTTCCCCCTAACACTGGGGTGGGGGTGGAGTCCACAAAGCCTGTATGGAATTAGCTTTGGGACAGCCTTTTTCCCCTAACACTCCTCTCTGCTTGCTCTTTGTTCTTCTTTGGTATCTCCCATTTGCCTGCTTTCAGCCTTCCTCTGTGTTTCTGGGTGAGAAGAGCCACATCTGTGTCACCCAGTCCACGACCAAAAGACAAGCACAGTTTCTTCACGTGTCTCTAGGCTCCATGTGCCTCCTCCAGGTCTCCTGGCTCCATCCTGCTTCCTTCCTTCCTCAGTCTCTTCTGCAGCTTCATCTCTTCCTGCTCAGCTCCACCCTTCCTTGGGTGGGGCAGGGAACCTGGAACCTCCCCCTTTCCTGGGGACCACCCTGTTACAACTTCTCCCCTAACTCTTCAAGACCTGCTTCTAAAACTACCTCCCAGGAAACCTTTCCAGGCTTCTTCACATGAGTGTGGTCTCAGCCACCTGTTGTTGTCCATCCTTAGGCCTTCTCTGACTTTAACCCATTTCCTCATTTCCTGAACAACTGAGTCTGGCTTCTGCGTTCTCATTCTAGTCACTTGTAAAAATGTGAGGACAGGGCCTCCCCAGTGGCACAGCGGTTGAGCGCTGGGTTTCGAAGCTGCCCGCAGCCTCTGCAGCGCTGGTTCGATCCCCGGTTGCTCCCCTCCACCGGAGAAGGGTCCCGCATGGCGCGCAGACTTCTCCTGCCGCCCGCTGCTCCCCTCAGCAGTGTACTTCGGTCCTTCTGCCTGCTCTGCTCCCCGCTCAGGATCTGGTGAATTCTCTCACCCTCCCCCGCTTCTGACTGTACCCAGTGCTTGTATGAATAAATAAAAATAAATCTTTAAAAAAAATGCAAACATTTATAAAAAAAAAATGTGAGGACAAGCAAGTGCTGAGGGTACCCACCAATTGGCTTTACAGACCAGTTCCCATGACCTTTTCGCATCCATAAAATAAAAAAACATTTTTAGAGCCACTACTCTGCCCAGGTAAGGGTGAATATGATTTCACCTCTTCTTGTTTCTCCCCTCCATTCTCCAGCCACATCGGCTTCCTAGAGTGCCCGCCAAGGAACCACACTCCTTCCTGCCCCAGGGCCTTGGTACATATCCATCCCTATGCCTAGAACATCCATACTCTCCATCTCTTCTAGTTTATTCATTCTGATCTTTTAAACCTCAACACAAACACCACTTCTTCAGGAAGTCTTTTCTGGGATCTACACACATGCACCTCTCCTCTTGGGTTGAATGTTCCCTCCAAAACTCTAATCACAATTTGATTACAGTTATTAACTATTTCCCCTCTTCCAATACTTTAATATTCTCCTAATCACTGCTATAATGATGAAACATCAATATATGTGTTTAATATTCACTGCTGTCACCTGAGATGTAACCTGTCTGAGAGCACAGTGTTGCTCACTACTGTGGAATCATTAGCTATAATGGAATCTCACATATAGGTAGTGCCCGATAAATAACATTCAATAATAAATACAGTGTCTCGTGAAAAACATTTTTTAAATATCCCATTCTATTTTAGTCTATTTAACCTATCAAAGGAGGAACATGGTCAGTGGGCATGAAGCCAGCCACTGGGGTGGTTTCCAGAAAACACAGAGCAAGAGGCAGGGGAGAAAGGTCGTTGGTGATGGTGCTTTTTATCTTGTAACATGTTGCTCCCACAGAACACTGCAGGCAGAACCAGAGACAGGAGGAGTCTACTGGGGATCGTTTTTCCTGCACTCCATCACAGAAGATGCAGGGTCCGCATCAAATGAGATCCAGCTAGACCTGGGGCATGTCCACTTGACAGCAACTGAAATCAAATGGTCTGTGGGGCGAGAACTATCTAAAACTGATTATTAAAATATATGATTAGCAGAACTTTATTTACTATATGAATCAGGAAAAAATAGAAAACCCTTTCTCATTCCTAGCAGGATGCAAAAAGACACAGTCTATGAAACAACACAGAAAGTCTTAAGCAAAGAAAGCCCTAAATTTTTAAAATGCAATAGCATGTGTTAAAATTCATACCAGTCACCTTCAAAAAGGAGAAGTGACCTTGAGAAACCCAAATAATAATGTCAAGAACAAATGTGAGAAACTCTCCAAAGGTGAAGAGGAAAGGCATGAAAATGATAGAAAAAAGATACACGTGGGAGTTGAAAAAAGAGAATCTTCCTTAAATAACTGAGAAATTTCTGGGGAGAGAATATTAGCATTTGAAACAGCAACAAATGGAGACCCATTACAAGAAATTTGCCCTTGGGTATTTGCCAGGCAAAACTGGCAAAGGGGGTCAATTGTATGGTGGTGGAAGAAGAATAGACTTTCAGTGGTGATCATAATGTAGTATATACAGATGTTGAACTACAAAGCTGAAAGCCTAAAATTTATGTTAAAATCAATAATACCTAGATAAAAAAAATTACCTAGAGTGTTAAAAAGTCCTGAGTCTGCATACTGAAAAGTTCTGCTATATTCAAAAGGCAACATACAGTCATCAACATCTAGACACATACTGGCCATATTCTGGAATTATGAGACCAACAGAAGCATCCATTATGGATACAAGCAGACAAGCCTGATTCTCCACAGGAGTTTTAAAAATCAGCCTATATAATTTTGCATGTATCATATGATTACAATCAGAAAAACTATAGACAATAAAAGAATGAAAGAAAACGTATTTAAAAATAATTATTTCTTAGTGGTGAGAACATGGTGTTTTATCCTTTCTCACTACTTCCACATTTCCTAATCACTGCTATAATGATGAAACATCAAATTTTTTGTCAATGAGTTACAGATTTTTTTTAATGAGATCCTCACCTCATTCTAAGCACCAAAAAGATTAATTCCAGGGACTTAACAGAGTTAATTTTTTGACCCACAACATGCAGAATAGAGAATTTAGAATCTCACCCTCGCCCCTAAAAAAACTGTAAGAAAACATTTGCTCAGAGGAAGACCCAAATGCTCCAGCCCATCCAGCTCTTCCCCATGGAGATCTCAAACTAAGCTGCTGAGAAGGAAAGGGAGGACGAGAAGGGGATCATGACCGGGCGAGTGGCTATCCAGGCTGGCAGAACAGGGCACTGTGAAAGTCCCTGGAGGAACTTTGCTGACCCAGGAGAGGATGCAGACCCAACCTGGAGCAGTAGGAACTGTGTGGGTGCAGACCCAGGGAGTTGTGAACCCCTGTAGTCAGCGTGGGCACCAAAAGCTCTCTCCCCTTACTCCCTCCCAAAAGATATCGAAGAGTCATCAGACTGAGTCAGAAGCTCAATCTCAGAGATACAGACTTGTGCGATAACTCACAAATCCTTTGGGAAAGTAAACAAAGGGTGCACAGCCCCGCAGCCAGAGCTACAAAGCAGCGCAGGCTGCCAACAGCACTCGGGCACCGGGCACCATGCCACCTGCCTGCAAAGCACAACTTAGTCCCAGAGCATGAGCCTAGCAGTCTGGACCTAGCTCCCCAAGCAGAAGACTCAAGCTTCATAGATCACAACCCGCAGCAGAAAGGAACAGCAGGGTGGTGGGGTGGGAAGTTAAGACAAACTAAGAACAGAATAATATAGCTTGCTGTGGAATGAGACAAAAGGAGGTAGAGATGAGCAACAGCATTCCTCAAAATAAATCCCAGACTTGGCGCCTCCCTGTTGGAGCAAGGGGTTAAGTCTCAGCACGGTGAAGCTATATGCAGCCACTGCAATATGGGTTTGCTCCCCAGCCAGGGAGCTAACACACATGGCGCAGCAGACCTCTCCTGTCTCACCCACTGCTCCCCTCAGCAGCGTATTTCAGTACATCCTCCTGTTCTACTCTCCACTCTGTCTCTGGTGAATCCTCTCACCACCCCCCGCATCTGTGGCCTACACCCCAGTTCTTGTATGCATAAGTGAATAAAATAAATCTTTAATAAAAAATAAATAAAATCCCAGACCCCCCTCCTGCCCCCACCTCACACCAAGGTAAACTAAGAAGAGAAACAAAATCCCTAGCACCTCAACCCCCACTTCCACCCCCGACCCCCCCCACCACAGAGCAAATAAGGCAACACATATATAGGAAGCAAGGAACATCTGAACACAAGAGGGAAAAGCAAAATGAGAAGAACAGAAATCCTGAGACAAATATAAAGTATGCAAAAATAGAGGATCTATCAGATTTCAAAATAACAATATTAAAAATATTAAATGAGCTACTGGAAGGTCAGTCAAAGGCAGATAGGCAAGAAGATCATAGAAAGGAAATCCAGGAACAAAGAGAAATCTTCATTAAAAAGGTTGACTATATAAAAAGATCACAAAAAGAGATTCTGAATGAGATGCAGACAAATTTAGAAAGTGCTTTAAATGGAATTAAACTGGCAGAAGAATTTCAGAAGTAAAAGACTCAAATGAACAAATCACCCATTTAGAAACAGAGAAACACGATCAAGGAAAAATGAGGAAGCTCTGTGAGTAATATCAGATTCAATTAAATGAGGAAATTTAAGAATAATTGGGATTCCAGAAAGTAAAGAGAAAAAATGGACGCAGAAACCATACTCAAATACATAATAACTGAGAATTTCCCAAGCCTATAGAATGAATTTAATATGAGTATCCAGGAAGCAGAAAAAACACCCAAACTTTTAAGTGCAACAGTACTTACATCTAGACACATCATAGCCAAATTATCAAAAGTCAAAGATAGAGAAAAATATTGCAGGAAGCAAGGGGAGGAAATAACTTACAAAGACTCCCAAATTAGGCTTTCCCCGGACTTAGCCCAAACACTCTCCAGGCAAGAAGAGAGGGGAAGGCAGTGTTCATAATTCTTAAATACAAGAACTGCCAGCCAGGAATACTATATCCTGCAAAATTATCATTTAAGTATAAAGGTGAAATAAGGGGTTCCCAGAAAAAACAGAAGCTAACAGTTTATCACCACCAGACCTGCCCTCTAGGTATGTTGAAAAGAGCTCTTCTACAAGGAAAAAAAAAGCAAACAAACATGAAAACAAATTCCTGAGTAAAATGGCAGTAGGAATATAAAACCAGAAGCATGAATAAGAATGTTATAAGTCAACAATAATACACTAAAGGGAGGAAGAAATGGACAGAAACTATATAGTTGTATGTCAGAAAGCAGGCACCAGCTCATAAAGGACTTATAAGAATTTAAGTAAAATCTCTCTGCTAACCACCAACCAAAAGATCCAAAATAGAGACTAACAGATGAAGAGACAAAGAAATTGACAGAAATACTAAGAAAAGCCATCCAGAAAGAACAGAAAGAAACAAATGGAAAAGGAAACAAACAAACAAAAAAAAAAAGAATCAGAATCAAAATGACTGATTATAAACAATTCATATCAATAACCACCTAAATATGAAATGGTCTGAATTCACCAATTAAAAGACAGACTAACGGGCCTCCCTGGTGGCACAAGGGGTTAAGCACCGCACTATGAAGCAATCTACAGCCTCTGCAGCATGATTTCGATCCCCAGGCGGCCAGGGAGAAACCCACACGGTGAAGCAGACCTCGGCTGTCTCACCCACTGCTCCCCTCAGCATTGTGTTTCAGTAGATCCACCTGTTCTATTTCCCACTCTGTCTCTGGTGAATCCTCTCACCCCCCACCCCCGCACCTCTCACCCCCCGCTGAGCCTGTACCCCAGTTCTTGTATGCATAAATAAATAAATCTTTTAAAAAAAGAAGAAGAAGATAACTCATTTAAAAGCAAAAGACAAAAACAAAGTAAAAATAGAAGGTTGGGCCATGATCATATATGCTAATAATTCCAAAAGAATAGGAGCAACTAGACTTTCAACTAAGAAAGATATTAAGGACAAAGATGGACACTAAACAATGATCAGGAGAACAATTCACCAAGATAACTGTTATCAATATTTATACACCTAATACAGGAGTACTTAGTTACATAAAGCAACTATTAACAAACCTCATACAATGTATTGATACAACATATTGATAAAAATACAATCATTGTCAGAGATCTCAACAAACCTCTGACATAAAAGGATAGCTCATCCAGACAGAAAATTAACAAAGAAATAAAGGTCTTAAATGAAGTGTTACAACAGATGGATTTATTGGACATTTATAGAGTTTTCCATTCCAAAAAAAATGAATACACTTTCTTCTCTAGTGCACATGGAACATTTTCAAGAATAGATCATATCCTGGACATAAAATGTGTCTCAGAAAATATAAGAGAATAAAAATTATATCAAGCATTTTCACAGACCACAATGCTATAGAGTAGAAATGAACCACCAAAAAAAATTGCAGGATAAATCAAAATACGTGGAGACTAAATAAAATGCATCTGAACAACTCCTGCATCAATGAAGAAATCAAAGAAGAGATCAAAAAGCATCTATAGAGACTAGCAAGAATGGAGAGACAGGCTACCAGACCCTATGGGATGCTCCAAAAGCAGCACTATGTCGGGAGTTTATAGCAATATAGGCCCACATACAAAAACAAGCAACATCTTGAATAAACAATCTGCAGCTGAAGAAACTAGAAAAAGAGCAAAAAAAAAAAAAAATCCAAAAACCAGTAGAAGGAAATAAATAATAAAAATTCTAGCAGAAATAAATGAAATAGAAAACAAAAAGTCCAAAAGATCAGTGAAACCAAGAATTGGTTCTTGAAAAAATAAACAAAATTGACAAGTCATTATCTAGGCTTATGAAGAAAATAAAAGATAAAACCAAATTGAGAGCCTCCCCGGTGGTGCAGCAGTTGAGCAGTTCAGCAGTTGAGGCTGCCTGCAGCCTCTGCAGCACCCGTTGGATCCCTGGCCGCCAGGTGAGGATCCCACATGGCGCGCAGACCTCTCCTGCCGCCCGCTGCTCCCCTCAGCAGTGTACTTCGTCATTCTGCCTGCTCTGCTCCCCGCTCTGGCTCTGGTGGATTCTCTCACCCTCCCGCGCTTCTGACTGTACCCAGTGCTGGCATAAATAAATGAATGAATGAATAAATAAATAAATCTTTAAAAAAAAAAACCCAAATTGATAGAATCAGAAATGAAAGAGGGGAAATTACAACAGATTTAGCAGAAATACATAGGATCATAAGACTCCATTACAAAAGTCTCATATGCAAACAAACTGGACAATCTTGAAGAAATGAGCAAGTTTTTAGACTCATACAACCTCCCAAGACTGAATCAGGATGAAAAAACCAGTTTTCCAGTCACAAGTGCTAAAATTGAAAGAGTGAAAAAAGTCTCCTTCAGAACAAAAACCCAGGACCATAATGTCCTAAAAAAGGAAATCTCACCCATTGTTGCTGGGTATGCAAGTTGGTGCCTCTCCCGTGGATATTTCCTAGGAAAATTCCGTATGATCCAACAATACCTCTATTAAGCATTTATCAAAAAAATATATAAACTCTTAAGACAAAAAGATTTATCTTCACCTATGTACTAGTTGCACTGTCCGCAATTGCTAAGTCATGGACCCAATCTAAGTGCCCTCCAGAGACGAATGGATAAAGAAGCTGTGGAATATATGCTCAATGAAATACTACATGGCTGTGAAAATGATGAAATAGTGGCATTTGGGACAAAATGGATGGACCTCAAGGTGATTATGTTAAGAGAGTAAGTTTAAAAAAAATGAAAGACATGAGATGGCTTCATTCATCTGTGGAATATAAATAACAAAAAAACATACACAGGCCAGGTACAGCAGGAATAAATCTTGAACTTAGTGAAGAATAAAATGGTTACCAAAGCTGGGAGAGAAGAGAGTATGGATCGAAGAGAGGAGGCAGATGGATACTGTGGTGGGTGGTTTGATAGAAGGTGTGTGGAACATGTGCACACATGGAAGAGCAAAAATGTAAACCCAAATATTAAAACAAAAAATTTTTAAATTATCAAATTTTCAAATTGTGGAAAACTAAGAACATGAATCAAATTTCTTAAAGGGGCAGTAGTATTCCTAGATTTAGAAATGCTAAATAAATTACAAAGAAAAAATTTGCTATATAGAAATTCTGTACTAATCTAGTCAGAATAGCATCTCAAGTCTGGAGGATGTAACTACACCATATGAAGGAAATACTAACCTAAGACTTCTCCACCTGTCAACACATTGGATGAAATCTCCCTCCAGTCCCCTCTCCTTGGTGGCTCAGATTAATTCCCTTGTTCTTTGCCTCCACCTCCACTTCTCCTTTCAGACAGCCTGAGCAATTCTAGTGCAAGGACACCTTTCTTGACCTTGACATAAAGCAATTACAATTCCTAATGCTCTCCATTCTTTGCTTCCTGACTCTTCAGGGATGAAAGCTTAATAACGCCACAATCGCTCCCTGATCTGACTTCCTGGCAGGAGAGAGGCTCCTCTCCCCATCTTGGCCAAGCTCTTCTACAGAAGGGCCAGTGTGGCGGTCCTCTCTCTCCAGGATGGCGTCTTTGTCTCTGATTGCCATTCCATCTCCGGCTGCAAGGCAGACCATCTGCTAATGCCTACCACCAGCTGCCGTCTAGTCTTAGTTTTCTCATCTCCCCTGAGATTTCTGACTTACCGGCACAGGGGAGTCTCTCCCTCCCTTGCTCAGCCTGGGTCCTTATCTTTGGGGAGCTTTCACAATCTCTCCCCTCCACTTAGCATTGCCCTGGTTTCCCCTTGGGGACAAGTCTGTAACCCTCCCCGAATGGTTCCTTACTGTAACATACACCATCACGTGGGTTTATAGAAAAGGCAATGCATCCTAAAAAGTATTTGAGAGTGTTCACAAAGGACGTAAAACTTCCACTGGGAGGAAAACAGATCCTGGGGTGCTAAGTCCCAGGGGATCTTAGTATCAGTTCCCCATATGGAGTCTCACACCTGTGAATCACGCCCAAAGTTGAAATTTTACTTTGTTATAAATTCATGGGGTGTGGGGGTACACACAAAAAGAGCATGTTCATTCAGATAAGACTCTTTTTTTCACCTAGAAATCTCTAGCCCATGTATCCACATTTGTAAATCAGACACATCTGTCAGGGACTGGAATAAAAGCTGTCTCCTTCAGAAAGCCTTCTCTGATCTTCGAGATGAATGTGATCATGCTTTCTTCTCTCATCCCCTGGCCCTGTATTCATACAGTCTCTTGGGCAGAACAGATGCTGCTCAGCCCCTACTCCATGCCCAGCCCCTCCCTTGCAAGGCTGCTGCAGAGGCCTCAGCATAAGTAAGGCCCAGCTTGGTCAAGTTACAGCATGAACTGAATTGACCTGAGCAAAGCTGCCTACAGGCCTAGAATCATCCCAGTAATAATTCTCTGTGAGCGGCTGCTGGCCAACTGGGTGAATGAAACTCCTACCGGGACCACAGAGCTCTATTTTCCAGAGCACTCTGGTGCCCTAAACCCCTGCTCTCTCCATCACAGCCTGGTCAGTGCAAGGGCCAAGACATGGTTCTTGTAACACAGCTCATGTTCCTTCTTCTCCTCTGTAGTGTAAATTAATTAGTCAGACTTTTTATATCACTAGCCTCTGTGGCTATCACCTGTGGCCTTGAATGCAGAAGGCGCTTGGGAGCATGGGCACGGGGCACATGTGGACATTCGTAACTGTGCACATTTGAGCCTAGAGGTGGGGATAAAAGCCGTGGCAGCAATGAGAGGATAAACAGCATGACTAGAGAAGAGGCGAGACCACGAGGCTATGTGAGAGAGATAACGCCAGCAAGCCCAGAAAAAGAGTAAAGATTTGGGGGAGGGGGCGCTGAGAGGCTCAGTTGCCTGCCTGCATCCAGTGCCCCCTGTTTGTCTCCATGCATGCCAGCATCCTGGCCTGGTGTGCCTGTGTACCTTGTTCCCTGAGAGAGCATTAAAGCCTGAAAAATCCACCAAGGCCTCTGGGACTCTCCTTTATCCGTCTGCCCAAGTTGATAGTGCCAGCTGGCACTAGACCCTCATTTTAGGTCAGGTCCCTAGAAGCAGAGCCTAGGATGGAGATTATCGGGCAAATGAGCTATTGAAGGTCTGCCCTCAAGAGAGGGATAAGAGAAGCAAGAGAGGGCAGGAGAAGAAGCTCAGCCAAGATGTCAGTGAAATCTAGCCACCTTTTGAACCTGGGAAGCCTTGGAGCATAAAGTGTCCAGAGGGAAGAAGGCTGTGCTGTTGGACTCCCCATTGCTTAGCCATTGGTTAAAATGCCTCTTGGGGTGGGACTTCTAACCCCCCAGATTCCCATCTTCCATCCAGAGTCCCCAGGACCTGAGTACAGGTGTCCCTATTCTCAGCAAATATGGACTGAATGTTCCCTTCCCTTCCCCCTCCCCCAAATTCATATATTAAGACCCTAATCCCCAATGTGGTGGGAGATGGAACCATTGGGAAGTAGTTGGGTTTGGATGAGGTCATGAGGGTGGAACATCCATGATGGGATGGGTGCCCTTGTAAGGGTAGGAAGAGACCAAAGCTCACTCTGGGCTGTGAAGGATACAGCAAGAGACAGCTGTCTATGAGCCAGGAAGCAAGTTCTCCCCATCACCCCCCCCCCACACACACACACACACACACTGGTACCTGGATCTCTAACTTCTAGCCTCCAAAGCTGTGAGAAATGTTTGCTGTATAAGACATCCCGTTTATGGTGTCTTGTTATAGCAGACTTAAGCAAGGCATCTCCCCCCCGACACACACACACACTTTTTCTCCACCACACATATTTCTTTTGACAGGCCTATTTCTCTCCTATTTCCATTTTTTAAAAAAGTATACTTTATATCTGGACATGAATGCCATCAACTTATTCCAATCTTGATCAGCAGTCCTGAAATCCCAGACTACATGCCTCTATGGATTAGACAAGGGGTTATTTTGAACTTTCACAACAGAATTTGAAACCATGTACTGCTGTTTCTTCATTTCATAGATAAGGAAACAGAGGCATAAATAGACAAGATTGTCCAGCAAATTTTGCAACAGATACGCGTCCAAGGCTGCCTAACTTTCAGACAAGCAAGGACTGTCCTACCATGCCCCGATTTCTCCTTATGTCATTGTATTATGGCTATTTTGCTAAGTTTTTCTAATTAATCATTATTGAAAATGATCATTAAAATGCTAGGGGAAAAGCTGCATGCCAGGAATAGCATTCCCTCCTATGGTTTATGTCTTAGAGGAGGACATGGAGTTAAGCCAGATATAGAACCTACTTAAAACCTTAACAGAGTTTTAAACCAAACGTGAACCTTCTGGAGTTCATTTATTTATTCTTGGCAACTTGCTGCTTCCTGATTCTTGGAAAGTTGCTGGCTCATTTAGAAGAAAAACTCATGAGACTTCTTGTGCATTGAGTAGCTCTTACAAAACAATCTTTTGAAGTATAAAGTGTAAATGAATAAGAAACAGAAGACTGAAGTTCTAAAATACACATGGATGTAATCATTAAGGGAGCCAGCACACTAGGCAAAATGCATACTTGTTTCTTGTGCCCCCTGAACACTGCAGAAATAGTTCTGTGCTCAGCAAATCCCAAACACACTAGTTTTTCCCTTTGTCTGAGACTCTCCTTAGCTGTGTGGGGGACTTAGACTAGTGGCAAAGGGCATCAGAGAACACATGGCCAGGCTTAAATCCATTCTGCTCTGCCTCCCAAGCATTTTTCTTGCAATATGATCTATGAATAAGAATTCTGTCTGCTTCCTAATCCAATGTGTCAGCATAACGCATTGTGGAATCAGTTAGTCTTTAGGCTTAAAGAGTGTGATCACCCAGGTTCATGAACATCATGAGCCAGTCAGCACAATAACTGCTCTCTGTATGTAAGGTTCTAAAACATAGAAAGTTGAATATCATGGAAGAGGGGGCTCCTTAGAATGCAAATTACTTCTCTTGACACAGATAAAACATTTTTGCTTCTTATTGATCTTCAGCCATCTAGAAAGCCAAATGGTTTCTACAATAACCCACTTCAATTCTCTCTTAACTCAAGTTCAGCTCAAGGTTTATTAAGACTTCTTAACCAAGTCCTCTGTGTTTTATATTAAGGAATAAGTGTCTCTGTAATAGTTGATCTGTCAAAGCAAAGATTAAATATAAGCAATTGTCTAATACCCGGAAACTCAGTTTTAGATATTCTAGCCAATTGGTTCCCAATTCACCACACACATATCACACTTTTTCAGCAAGAATTAAATTAAATTAAATTCTGCCTCTACCACACTGTTCAGATGAAACATCATCCCTCCCAGACAACAAGTTTTCAAGACAATTTTCAATTTTATTTTGTTCTCAAAGTTTATTAATTTGTCAGTCATTTACATAGCTATATAATTTTGTGGTATATCTTCACACCTCCATATGTGGAGCAATTTCAATTTTATTCAAAAGCTTTTGAATATTCAGAGTCTCCTTAACTATTTTTGAAAGATGGTAGATACAGCAGAGTTGAGTAGATGAAGCATAGACTTTGGTGTCAACTGAGTTAGGTTTAAATCCTGGTTCTACTCTTCATTAGTTTTTTGGCATTAAGTAAATAACTTGACATTTATAATCCTGAATTTCCTCATCTGTATACCAGAGTAACAATTGTTAGCTTGCCAGGTAGTTGTGAAAGTCAAATATGTTCAGAAATGCCCAGAACAGAGCAGGTGCTCAAACACTAGGAGTAATTACCTTTATTACTGATGGGGTAGACCCTCCCTTGTAATACAAAATGGAATTATTCCTAATAGGTTAGTTCTCTTGGTTTTGAAAGGAAGTGGGGGAATAATTTGAAGCATCAGCTCTTCGGCTGCTACATGATCTAGCTCCCTCCAGAGCTGCCAACATTCCAGATATTTCCAGTTGTGTATCAGGTACCTGGAAACGTGGCCCTGGAGTTTAGAAAAGTGATACAAGATGGAGATGTGGGTTTAGACATGGTCTTAGCTTAAACAACAAACATATTTATCTCCCACAGTTCTGGAGACTGAAATCCAAGTTCACAGTGGTCGCAGTTGTGTTGTCTGGTGAGGGTCTGCTTCCTGGCTTGTGGAGAGCTGTGTTGTCTTTGTATCCTCATGTGGTGGGGAAAGAGAGGGCTAGTTCTCTTCCTCCTCTTATGAGGACATTAATCCCATCATGGGCTCTACCTTCATGACCTAAGTACTCCCAGAGTCCCTACCTCCAAATCACATTAAGTCTCAAACATACGAATTTAGGGGAGACACAAACATACAGTTCAGAGTAGTTGTTCTCTACTTCAGTTATTAATTGAACCCCTGGAGGTGGGTGCATACTTTGAGGTGCTAATAGAGCTAACAGATCATATAAGAAATGATTTAGTATGTGATATTAGCCAAGAAAACTTTGAAAAAGAAAAATAATGATGATGTCAATCTAGAGGATGTTAAAACTAGTTTGAAAAAAAAATCTAGTACAGTACCTAATGGAACAAAATAAGTGGTGCAGATGACAGTACACACATAACAACTTCATGCTTCATAAGTAAATGGTTGCAGTTCATATAATTGATTAGTTATTTAAAAAATACAATTAGGATTTGAAAAAGGAGGAAGCAGTTAGTGCCTACCAAATATTCTATGGAATCCTCCCACTGGAAGCAAAAGACTTTGAGATAGTAGAATTGCAGTCAGAAGCTGTCTGGATCCCTGAGTCACAGCAAGGAGGTGTACTGCTCAGGAATACCATCTCACATTCACTGGGCTTGACATCAGTGAGAATTAAGGCTTTGTTGTGTGAAGGCATTGAGATTGCAGGGTTTGACAGTCATAGCAGCTAGTGTTAATGACCTGAAATACAATGCCTTCTAACCTAACACCACATATCAAAATCAAAATAAATTCCAGTTTAAATAAGAGGTAAAATGTTAAAAGCTGAAAGAAAATAATGAGTGTTCGTGCAATCATTCAATGGTTTTTTTTTTTCCTTAGTTCTAAAAGCAGAAGAAATTGCAAAAGGAAAGAACCATAGTTTGCACAAAATTTTTAAAATTCTGTTTCAAACAGACTTGAATTTTCAAACAGTTGAATAACAAATGGGAATAACATATTTGCAGCAACTACTTTAAAGGGTTAATATCCTTACTGTTTAAGTAGCTCATAAAAATGGAGACCAGTGGAGAGAGAAAGGATTATCTGAAGCAAAGCTTTAATCATAGCTGGCTTGTCCTGGTACCAAAAATGTTTCTGAGTTCTTCCTTTCTGCCAATTGGTTTGCTTTCTGTACATGCAAACTGTATTTAACATTGGCTCAAACCCAACCTAATTAGTAAAGTCAATCTGCCGCAAAGAAAAGATCATTATAATGCTTCATGCAGCCAAATGTCCGTGATGTTTCTAGTATGTGCTATTGGAAGTTCTCCACATGACTGCTTTTCTCTGTTGGTGCAAGAAATTTAGAGCCAGTCATAGCCCCCTTTCCAGGAGCTCAAGTGTGATGGTAGAATCTTCCTTAGAAACACAGCTGAAGCAGGCAATCAAGAGATTTTAGGCAATTAAAAAAACTAATCCTGCTTGAATTCTTTTGGTCATGCAGTCATTGAATTATATTATTGAGCTCATTACCTGGTGCTAGTTTCTTTCTTTCTTTTTCTTTTTCTTTTTAACGATTTATTTATTTATTTATTTATACAAGCACTGGGTACAGTTAGAAGCGCGGGAGGGTGAGAGAATTCACCAGAGCCAGAGCGGGGAGCAGAGCAGGCAGAAGGACCGAAGTACACTGCTGAGGGGAGCAGCGGGCGGCAGGAGAGGTCTGCGCGCCATGTGGGACCCTCCTCTGGTGGCCGGGGAACAGCCGGGGATCGAACCGGTGTTGCAGAGGCTGCGGGCAGCTTCGCAACCCAGCGCTCAACTGCTGCGCCACCAGACAGGCCCAAGTGCTAGTTACTTTTTATGCTTTTCCTTATTTAATCGTCACAACAACCCTAAACTAGGTGTCATTTTCCTCTTTTTTAAATAAGGAAACTGAGGCTCATATTATTGAAATAATTTGGCTAACATTACACAAGTAACTAGTAAAGCCAAGTCTGAACTATGGTATGTCTGACTTCAAGGGCCAGTACCTCATCACTGCTCTCATTTCCTCCTGCTGCTCTTAAGGAAAGGTCTACAAGAGCAAGGTTAAAAGGGCATGGGAGGGAATGGACGAATGGATTAAGAGTAAGACAAGGGTATGGCTTCTGCTGCCAGCTACCTTCTGGCCCAAACCAATTAAGAAAAATCCAGATAAAATATATGAACAGTCATTTTTCAAGATAATAGAGATAAAAAAGTTAAGAACAGAGATATTTGCAAGATGGGAAACAAATGAAGTGAGTCCTATGATTGCCCCACCTAAACGCCTAGAAAGATTCCAGGTCCCTTGTAAGCAGGGAGACCCAACCAGAGCCCAGAACGCTCCTAAATTGAAGAGATAGAGGTGAGATGCCAAGGAAGCTGGAATTCACAGACTAGAGACTAGAAAATAGAGGGTTACACATAGAATTCTGGAGATCTGCAGAGTCTTCTGGAGTTTTAACCTAAGTTCTCATCAGTAGATACATGTGAAGAAACAATCCAGGGTTCTCCCCGGTGGCACAGCGGTTGAGTGCTGGGTTGCGAAGCAGCCCGCAGCCTCTGCAGTGCCAGTTCGATCCCCGGTCACCAGGCGAGGGTCCCACATGGTGCGCAGACCTCTCCTGCTGCCCGCTGCTCCCCTCAGCAGTGTACTTCGTCATTCTGCCTGCTCTGCTCCCCGCTCTGACTCTGGTGAATTCTCTCACCCTCCCGCGCTTCTGACTGTACCCAGTGCTTTTATAAATAAATAAATAAATGGGGAAAAAAGAAAAGAAAAGAAAAAAAGAAACAATCAAGGACCAAAGAAAGAGAAAAGATTAGAGGGGGGAAGTCCCAGAGCTCACACAAAGCTGGAAGTGATTCTTGTTTTCAACAGTCAGATTGGAAAACCTCAAAATTCATGGGATATTAGGTAAAGTACATAGAAGGGTTTTTGCTTAGCAAGTGAAACATAATTAACCCTACAATAAATTCTGTCCAACTTCAGTATAAGAAAGTTTAAAAATAAAATCTGAAAAAAAAATCAAACTGTTTCCAAGCAACTTAACTGTATCCCAGAGTAAAACTCAAGAAATAAATAAAAAATAAGAAAATATATCCAGCACCCAACAAGGTAAATTCAAAATGTTTGACATCTAATAAAAAATTAGGAATGGAAAGTGGTGGGAGAATACGATTCATTATAAGCAGAAAACCAATCAATTGAAACTGACCCAGAAATAAGAAAGATTTAATAGACAAAGATATTAAAAGCATTATCATAATTTCATGCCATATGTTCAAGAAGCTAACGGAAACACTGAGTATATTCAGTAGATATGTGGAAGATATTTTTAAAATACCCAAATCATATATCTAGAGATGAAAACAACAACATCTGAGATGAGATGAAAAATATCTAAGATGAAAAATAAACTGGATGGGATTGGACGCCACAGAGAAAGGAATGGTGAAATTGATAACACAGCAATAGAAACTACCTAAAATAAAAAACTGAGAGAAAAGAGATTTAAAAATAAATAATCACAAGATTATTGTGAAGTGTGGGACAAGATTAAGAAATCTAATATACAGGTCATTGAAATCCCCAAAATAGGAGACAACAAAAAAGAAAGAGAAAAAGTTGAAATAATCACTGGAAATTTTCCTAACTTGTGATGAAAACTATATATTCACATTTCAAAAAAACTCAATGAACCTCAGGTATAAGAAACATTAAAAAAATACACCAAGACTCATCAAAGTCATTCACTTAAAGCAGTACAGCAATAACTTTGCAAAGGACATAAAAGAAAATAATAAAAATATACAGTTCAAAAGGAGGAAAAGAAAACAGAAAAAAAGGCAGCAAAATGTTAGATTTAAACCAACTCATATTGAAAAATGATGTTAAATTTATATGGTCTAAATTCTTTCCAGAAAAAGGCAGAGATTGACAGAGGGACTAGATAAAGCAAACCCCAACTACAGGTCACCAACAATAAACCCATTTAAAATATAAAGACTCAAATATATTAAGCAGAGAGAGATGGTAAAAGTTATACCCTTCTGTATTAAGTTCCTAAGGCTGCCATGGCAAACTACCACAGATTTGGTGACTGAAACAAATTTACACTCAGGCCTTCAATTCTGAAGGCCAGAAGTCTGAAATGAAGGTGTTGGTAGGGCTACAATCCCTTTGAAGTCTTTTGTGCAGAATTCCTCCTTTTCCCTTCCAGCTTCCTGGTTTTCCTTGGCTTATAGCAATATCACTACAATATCTGCTTATATCTTCACATGGTCTTCTTCCCTCTATCTCTGTGTGATCCTTTCTGTCTCTCATAAGGAGGATTTAGGGTTCACCCTATTCCAATATGATCACATCTTAACCCTTACCTTAATTACAACTATAAAGACCCAATTTCCAAATAAGGTCACATTTGAAGTACCGGCTATATATGAATTTTAGGGACACACTATTCAAACCCACTACACATACCAACACTAATCTAAAGAAATCTTTGTCTTGTTAACACAAGACAAAGTATATTTCAGATCAGCAAGTATATCCAGGGATAAATAAAAGCAATGCTTAGAGGGAAATTTAAAACATATGTGCCTATACTAGAAAAGAAGGATTTCAAGTCAATGACCTGAGCTTCTACATTAAGAAACTATAAAAACAAGAGAAAGGTATTCACAAAGAAAGCAGAAATCAATCAAATCAATAGCAGGGAAAAAAAAGAGAAAAATTAATGCAACCAAATGCCTGACATTTATTGAAAAGATCAATAAAATTGATAACCTCCTAGTCAGATTCATCAGAAAATAATAAAATAAAATATAAATCAGCAACATCAAAAATGAGTAGACGTCACTATAAAGATAAGTAGATAAGTGAACTTTTGCCTGGGTCATCCAATACATATTAAAGCAATTTAATTTGTAGTTAAAAATTTCCTACACAAAACAAAACAAATTTCAGGCTTAGAAGGCTTTATTGATGAATTTCACCAAAGTTTTTAAAAAGAAATGTATTCAATTCACAAATTCCTTCAAAATTGAAGAAATGGTAATAGGTCCCAACTCATCCTGTGAAGAATACATTATTACACTAAAAACAAAATCAGAAATCAGAAAAAGATGTTAAAAAGAAAAAGAAAAAAGAATACAAGCCCATATCCCAATAACATTGATGAAAAACAAATTTATAGGAAGTTGTATCTGGCAATATATAAAAATTATGATATATTGCAATGCAGTGGGTTCATTGGAATAATATAATTTTGGTTGAACATTTAGAAATCATTGAATGAAATATTGTCATTTCTATTAATGCAGGAAAATATGGTAAAATTGAACATTTATCACTGATAAAAAAAAAAAAAACCTCCAGGCAACATCAAACCAATGATAAAAGAACGAATGCTCTCCTCCTACAATCAGAAAGGGTAAGATATGCATGCTCATCACTTTGATGCAACATATACTGGAAATCCTAGCCAGCACAATAAGGCAATAAAATGAAGTAAAAGGTGTAGAGATTGAAAAGGAAGAGACAGGACTTTATTTGCAAACATGATTATCCATTATCCAAATCCTGTGAACCTACAATTGTTACTAGAATAAACAAATGAGTTTGAAAATGTTGCAGAACAAAAAAAAAAAAAATCACTCAGCAAAAATCAGTCTTTCTCCTCAATATCAATGAAGAATCAGAAGAATCAGAAATTGAAATATCAAAACCCATATTCCTAACAGTACCAAGAAATGTAAACTACTTAGAAAAAATCTGATAAAGAAGAGGTTCAAGCTCTGTACCTTGAAAATTATTAAACTCTGATGAAAGAAACTAAAGGTAACCTTAAGTAAATAAATAACTATGCTCATGGCTTGGATAATTTAATGTTAAGATATCAATTCTCTCCAAATGTATCCATAGACTCAACACAATCTCAAGAAGAATCCCAGGAGAATTTTTTATAGCAATTGGTATACTGATTCTAAAATTCACATTTGTCAAAGGACCTAAATCAACTTTGAAAAGAACAAAGTTGAAAAACTTATGATACCAGATTTAAAGACTTCTACAGCTATGGTAATCAAGAATATGTGGTAATGGTGTAAAGACAGACAGACAGATCAGTGGAGCAAAATAGCCCAGAAACAGATCCATAACATATATGGTCAGTTGATGCTCAAGAAAAGTACAGGGCCTCCCCGGTGGTGCAGCGGGTTGAACGAAGCATTGTGAAGCTGTCCACAGCCTCTGCTGCACGAGTTCGATTCCTGGCCGGCCAGGAAGATACCCATATGGCACGGCAGACCTCTCCTATCTCACCCGCTGCTCCCCTCAGCAGTGCTTTCAGTTTGTCTGCCTGTTCTGCTCCCCACTCTGTCTCTGGTGAATTCTTTCACCCTCTTGAGCCTCTGGCCTGTACCCCAGCTCTTGTGTAAATAAAATAAATCTTCAAAAAAAAAATAAATAAACTGTTAAAAAAAAAAAAAGAAAAGTACAAAGGCAATTCAGCAGGGAAATGATAACATTGTAGACCAACGATACTCAAACACTGAATATCCACCTGTCAAAAAATAAAATTTCAATCCTTACCTCATACCATCTATAAGAATGAACTCAGAACAGACCACAAACTTTAATGTAAACTAAAACTATAAAACTTATAGAATAAAATCCAGGAGAAAATCTCTGTGAATCAGAAAAATTTCTTCACTATGAAACAGAATAAACAATTCATTAAGATAAAATTGGTGTGTTGGATATCATCAAAACAAAGAACATCTCTTCTTTGATATAGAATGTTAAGAGAACGAAAAATACAAAGTGGGAAGGGAACAAATAAACTATGGGTGCTTTGGTGGTGGGAGTGCTATGGTAACATCACCATTTACAACAATGTAAACCAACATTAATTCAGTAATTTTCAAAAACAAACAAACCACAGACTGGGAGATAATATTTTCAAAGAAACATATCAGACAGGTATTTATATTTACATTATGTAAAAAAAAACTTAAAACTCAATAATAAGAAAATCTATAACCCAATCTTAAAAACACACAAAAGATTTGAACAGACACTTCATCAAAGGAGCTATAAAGATGACACAAGAAAATAGATTCAACATCATTAATCACTAATCATCAGGGATTTCAAATTAAAACCTCTACATCCCTCAATCTAAAATTAAACAGACTGATCACACCAAGTATTAGTGACAAAGTAAAGAAAGCAATTGCAAGTCTCATTCATACTCACTGCTAGTAGGGATGTAAATCATGCAACCACTTTGGAAAACAGTCTAGCAGTTCCTTAAAATGTTAAACGTATACCTACCAGACCTATCTGTTCCACTTCTATATGTCTAACCAAAATAAATGAAAGCATATGTTCATACAAAAGCTTGCACATGAATGTTATTCATAGCAACTTTATTCCAATAGCTAAAAACTGGAACCAACCCAAATGTCATCAACAGGTGAGTAGGTAAGCAAATTATGAAGCATCCATGCAATGGATTGGTTCTTAGCAATCAGGAGGAATAAATCATTGATACACTCAACAATGTGGATGAATCTCAAAATAATTATGCTAAATGAAGTAAGTCAGACCCCCTCCCAAAAAAAAGAGTACGTACTGTATGATTCTATTTACATGCAGTTCTACAAAATACAATTTAATCCATAGGGATAAAAACAAATTCAGTGGTGTTCTCAGAATTGGGGATGAGGGTGTGGGGCAGGGAGCAGCGGGGAGGAGGAACTTCCAGGGGAGTATTATGGGCATGGTTGGTATTTTCATCATCTTGATTGTTGTGATGGTTTCCTAAGTATGCACATACATCAGAATAGATCAAAATGTACACTTGAATATACAATTTTAAGTCAATAAAACTGTTAGAGAAAAACAGACAAAGAGAACTAAGAAGGAGAATGCTGGGCCTCCCCATTGGCGCAGCGGTTCAGCCCTGGACTGCGAAGTTGCCAGCAGCCTCTGCAGCGCCGGTTCGATCCCTGGCCACGGGGCAAGGGTCCCACATGGCGCGCAGAACTCTCCTGCCACCCACTGTTCCCCTCAGCAATGTATTTCATCAGTCTGCCTGCTCTGCTCCCCGCTTTGGCTCTGGTGAATTCTCTCACCCTTCCATGCTTCTGATTGTACCCAGTGCTGGTATAAATAAATAAATAAATCTTTAAAAAAAAAAAAAAAAGAATGCTGAGATGTTTGGGAAATGTCATTGGAGAATGATTTGTGACTTGTGACTCTTGAGAATGAAAGAACCAACTGATAATAATAGAACTAATCAGTGTTAGTATTGTGTATTAATATATTAACATGAATAATAATGTGTGATTAGTAATTATACTGAATGCTTATTATCTGCTTACTATTTTATCATTCTACTCATGGAAAAACTGAAACTTACCAGTGCTAAGTCGTTTGTCCAAGGTCACAGAGCTAATGAGTGAGTTATGCAGTAGGAATTTGGATCCAGCGCCCACACATCTAACCAGATCCTTGGGGAGCCTCCAGAACAGACCACAAGGAGCCCTGGGTTTCCGCAGAATTGGGGAGGTGCTAGTACAAGTCTCATCTTAGCGGCTCGCAGCCCTCCTGACTGCAGGGTCTTGCAGGCACAGAGCTGCCCATTCTCCACTGGGCTGTTCCTTCCTGCTCAGCACCTGATGCTATGAAACGATGCAGACAAAGTTATCGCAGTCAAGGTTTGGTTCAGGCAGCACTGGGTTTATGAATTCCAGGAGGCCAGAAGCCAGTGCTCCAAGAGACATTTGAGAAGATGAAGACGAAAGCTGTCAGGAACAATGACGCACAAGGACATGCCTGGAATAGCTGCAGGTCCAGCCATTTCGAAGCTTCCAGCAGGGAGTACGTGGGCCAGTCATGACAGGTGCTCCAGGATGTCTCATTAGTGCTAGGAGGGCCTTGGAAGAACCAGAGGAGAGCGAGTCAGAAGAACCACACACCCCACAGGGCTGAGGATTCATTAGGTCTGTATGGATGGCAGAGCTGTGCCCTCCTCCAAAGCTGGCTCTGGTTATAAGAGAATTCCATGTATCTTTGTGCTTTGCAGCCATGAGTCAGGATGTGGCCATTCCCAGCCTGTGACCCCCCATGGGATTCTGCTGCAATAAAAAACAAAAATCTGAGATAGTCACATCCCAGGGAGGCTGGGGAGGTGTTCCTCTCAGTTTTCCTGACAGTCAAATCATGGATCAGACAACTGTTATCACTGAATCGCCTTCTCTTTCTGCCACTGACAGTAACTCAGGTCTGCATTCCCCTTAGGTAGGACACTGGAGAAATGGAAGGGAATTTCTACCAACCTTCCCCTTGCCCAGCCTCCCATCACTCTTAGTTTCCTGTGACTGTTATAACAAATGACCACAAACTTAGTGGCCTACAACAATACCAAATTATCATCTTATAATGGGTCTTGCTGGGTTAAAGCAAGTTGCGGTTGGCAAGGATGCTTTCCTCTCTGGATGTTGTAGAGTGAATGCATCTGCTTGCCTTTCCAGCTCCTAGAGGCCACCCACATGTCTTGGCTCATGCCCTCTTCCATCTTCAAAGCCAGAACTTTGCTTGTTAAAACACTTTTGTCACATTGCGTCACTCTGATTCTGTTTCTTCTGCCTCCTTATTCTCTTACAAGGATCCCTGGGATTATATTGGGCCAAATTGGATAATCCCACATAATCTCTCTACCTTAAAGTCAGTTGATTAGCAACTTTAACTCCATTTGCAACTTTACTTCCATTTTACTATATCGCATAATATATTCAGTTTCCAGGCATCAGTACATCTTTGGGGAGTCATTATTTCTGCCTAACACACCCTTCTCCCCCACCCACACACACACACAAATATCTGGTTAATTATAAGGATTAAACAAATCTTATGTTCCTATGAAGAAAAAAGGTGCATTATGGAAATTTCCCCAAATTTTGCTTAGGTTGTTTTAATTCTTGGCATAAAACATTACCAATGACACCCCATTACTCCCTCCCTGTTGAAAAGATCTTGGGTGTCATTCAGGTAAATGCTTGTCTTTGTAAAGGTACTTACAGGTCTCCAAATCTATGATCTCACCCACCAGAATAAGGAACTACTGTCAAAGGGATTTTAGAGAATTCTCCCCAGTAAGAGAGAGGCCCCCTCCTTCTTATCCCAATTAAGGTTTGGGCAGCCAATTGACTACAATATACAGGAGTCATCTATATGTCTGTGTTTTCCTCAAACTAGAAGCTGAACCTGGAATCACTCATTTGATCCCCTTGCTAGATTCCTGTTACATGTGTCATCTGTTGTAAAAACATGCTGGCTCTGGGCTGTGTACCTGGATGTCTATTAGTTAGTTAGTTAGTTAGTAGTTAGCTAGCTAGCTAGTTAGCTAGTTAGTTACCTGTAGCTGCCATAGTAATTTCTCATCGAGTGCTTAAAACCACAGAAATTTGTTTTTCATAATCCTGGAGATCACAAGTACAAAATCAAGTTGTCAGCAGAGCTGGTTCCTTCTGGAGGCTTGGAGGAAGAATTGGTTCTAGGCCTCTCTTCTAGCTTGTGAGGGTTGTCAGTTGTCTTTGGCATTCCTTGGCTTGAGACTACTTAACTCCATTCTCTGCCTCTATCTTCACATGGCTTCCTCCTGAGTTTTTCCTCCTCTGCATGTGGCTTTTCTTATAAAAACACTTGTCATTGGATTTTGAGCCCACCCAGTGAATCTATGACCATCTTATCTCTACATTCTTAACATAATTAAACCTGCAAAGACACTTTTTCAAAGTAAGGTCACATTCACAGTTACTAGGAGTTGAGACTTGGACATCTTTTTTTTGAGGCGGGCGGTGCGTAACTCAACCCCACAGATAGACTCTTCTACATAGCCCTAACTGGTATCCTACTGCTGAGTTCAAAAGCTATCCTTCCAGGTACAACAAACTATTCAAGGTCACCTCACAGCATCACCACATTTCACCCTCTTTGCCAATACATACAGTCTTTTCCAGCCCAGAATACTTTCCCATATGTCTGGAAAACTACTGGTTGTCCTTCAAAATCCATCTCAAGAAGCTTCTTCTTTATAAGATATTCCTTGGTCCAACCCGACCCAACATGACATTGACCAAATCATCTTTATGTTTTTCTTTCTCCAACAAATCTTATAACCTCCACTATTATAGCATCTATTACAAGTATCACTTCACACATCCGTTTCTGCTACTAGGCTGTGAACAACCTAGGGATTCACTGATTCTTGTGCTCACTTAAATCCACTCATTCAACAAATATTCACCAATGGGCCTCCCTAGTGGTGCAGGCAATTGAGCGCAGCTCTATGGAACTGTCCATAGTCTCTGCAGTGCCGGTTCGATCCCCGCCAGCCTTGGAGCAACCCACATGGCAAGCAGACCTCTCCTGTCTCGCCCGCTGCTCCCCTCAGCAGTGTATTTCGTCGGTCTGCCTGTTCTGTTCCCTGCTCTGTCTCTGGTGAATGCTCTCACCCTCCTGCGCATCTGGCCTGTACCCCAGTTCTTGTATAAATAAAATAAATCTTTAAAAAAAATTCACCAAGATCCTATTATGTGCAAGGCACAAAAGTACAGCTAAAGAGAAACACCCAGAGCAAAGACATCATACAATGTGGGAACCCAACCTAACCCAGGTCTGGGAGACCAGAAAAATTTCCCTAAGTATGTGCTGTTTTTTGAGCTGAGAGCTTAAGAGTAAGTAAGAATTAAGCAGAGAGAGAAAGGAAAAATAGTTCATGCAGAGGGAACAGCATGTACAAAGAACCAATGATGAGAGAAAGCATACTGGAGTCTGAAGGAAAGCAAGTGTGGCTGGTGCTGGGATGGGAGTTGCTATGGTTGAGAATCAAGGTTGGTGGAACAGTCAAGGGTCAGAGCACACAGGATCTGTATCACACAGCACACAAGACTTTGCTCATTATTCATTTTCATGTCCCTGCTTAATCAATGTCAAATGAATGAATGAAAATTTTCCTCCATCCTTGGAGATCACACCAGAGTATTTTTGTTTTTGCCATTTTTGCAAAAACAAATATCCTCTCAAACTGAATTTTTATCCAAGAGTGACTGGATTCAGAGTTGAAAGTTTAGTTTCAAAGAAAAAAAACTTCAGGTGTGAAGTATTTATTGAAAATTTCCCATTTTCAAAGGTCTGTACCAAATACTGGATTGGACTTGGTGCAAGTCAAAGGTACTTCTAACTTACTAAGGAAAGAGACTAAAACATATTTTTTAAGCTTAAAAATACCCACCCCAAGAAAAGGAGGTCAGGCTGCAGCATTGATTGATCATCCAGGTCACAGACAGTGAACTGGGGAGTTGTTAACAATACAGCTTGTTAAAGATAGAGAAGTTCAGACCCTGCCCCAGAGCCAGATCAGAATTTCCTAGGGAATAGTTTTGGCTGCTGCCAGGTTTCTACTAAGCAATTCCCAAGCACACCAGATTTTAAGAATCACTAATAATAGTGACTCTTTTATTGTGGTAAAATACATCTAGTGATTTTCTTAAATAGAGGAATGCTAGCACTGTCATTTATACTGAAACTAGAAAGAGGATGGAAAGGATATAGGACAAACGAGATCTGGAGCAGGATGGGCCATGGGCCTGGGAAGGTTGAGAGCAGAAAATGTAGTGGGAAGGAAAGTGAGGGGTAGCCCCTGAAGTAAACAACCCTGAAGACACTGATTAGTATTTTTTAATAACCACATCTCCCTTTGTGTTGGAGAGATGTTTAGGTGACTAGTATATATAACTTGAGGTTCTTACCCTTCTAGTCTGTATCTTGGAAGGGACCACGTTGACGCTTCTTCCTCCTGATCACAGAGTACATTCACACCACTAAGAGTCTGGAGGTGCTTTCTCCCAGAGCAAGGGAGAAAGTCAGCCCAGCAGCCAGAGCTTCCCTGGTCCTCCAAGAAACTAGGGTAGAAACAGTAATCAGCCCTGTGGGACAAACATCAGTTTTCCCAGGGGGTAGATGCCAGTTTTCCCAGGGGGAGAATGCTGTCTGTAGCTAAGGATTTGGTCCTTAAGGTTGACAGAACTTCCCAGTGAGCAGGAGGTCACTGGGACCTGGATGCAAGGAGGCAGAAGGAGGGAATGGTACACAGAACAGACCCTACAGAGTGCCCTAGATCTAGCCCAGCCTCTCATAGGAAGATTTCACATTTCCAAATAGTTCCCAAAATTATACTTTATAACATATGAAAAAGTCAAGCAAATATAAAGGTTTTCTTAGAAGCTGGTTGTCTGACCTGCCTGGGCAACCTGGCAAGTGGGGAGAGATTGTGGTCTGCTTAAAGCTACAGGTTGGATTGAGAAGTCTATGGAACATTGATGTTTGATTCTAGGCTGTTGGTAAACGAAGAAGCACTTAGATGAAGGCCAAAGTCTTGGCCAGATACTTGATGGCAGATAGGACCCCAAATCCCTCTTCTCCCTTCAAAATAAGGTCACAGCAAAAGTGGGATTGCTGCTGACAGACCAGCCTCCCTCTGGAGAAGTCATGCAGATAAGTTCATATAAGGACAACCTTAACTGGTAAACCAAGAAGAGACATGGGATTTTCTCTGAAGCCCTGTGATTCTCTTCCACCCTGAGGTTAAGGGACCAAATTTTGTGAGGGGGGAGAAGAAGAAGGTACAGAAACAAAGAACCTAGGTGTCTATGCTCCGATCCCCAGGACCTGTCGATGTTACATTACACAGCAAAAAAGACTTTGCAGATGTGATTAAGGTTACAGTTCTTGAGATAAGATTAATCTGGATTATTCAGGTGGCCCCAATCTAATTACATGTACCCTTAAAAGTTGAGAACCTTTCCAGACTGAACTGAGGGAGACACAATGGAAAAAGAGGCAAGGCAAGTTTCCAGTTAACTTAAATGAGTGGGTTTGACCCACCATTTTTGGTTAAAGTTGGGGGAAGGGGTCTTACCCCAGGGTAGTCTCTAGAAGCTGAGGATGACCCAGATGACAGTCAACAAAGAAACAGGGACCTCAGTCCTACAACTGCAATAACAATTCTGCCAACAACCTGGATAAGCAAATAAACAGATACTGACCCCCTACAGTCTCCAGAACACAGCCTGAGACATCTTGACTTTGACCTAGTATGGGGTAAATACAATTCATCAGTTTTTTTAATGCCGTTACCCACTGTGGCTATTACCTATGGTCTTGATCATGTTAATGCAGAGGGTGCTTGGGAGTGTGGGGATGGGGCATGAGTGCCTGATTGTGGACACCTGAAGTATGGGTGCGTGCATGCGTGAGTATGGTCAGGGCTATAAGGAAGGGCAGTGTCCCTCAGAGATGGACTGCTTCAGGAAGATGGCTATGAGGAGAACACGTGACTAAAGAAAAGGTGAGATCACGATAGAATACCAGAGAGCCCAGAGAAAGAATAAAGATTGGGCTTCCTGGCCTGCCTGCCTCGCAGCCCCTTCTGCCCAGTACATGCCTGCCTCCTTGCATGCCAGCCTCCCTGCCTAGTGTGCCTGTGTACCTGGTTCCCTGAGAGCGTTGAAGCCTGAGAAATCCACTGAGGGCTCCAGGACTCTCCTTTATCTGTCTGCCTGGATCAATAGTGAAGCTGCTCCATTCAGGCTTGCCGCTCGACCCAGTAAACCAGGTATTGAACTTCTGCCCTACAGAACAGTAAGATAATAAGCATGTCTTGGGCCTCCCCAGTGGCGCAGCGGTTGAGCACTGGTTTGCGAAGCTGCCTGCAGCCTCTGCGACGCCGGTTCGATCCCCGGCTGCTCCCCTGCCACCGGAGGAGGGTCCCATATAGTGCGCAGACCTCTCCTGCCACCCGCTGCTCCCCTCAGCAGTGTACTTCGGTCCTTCTGCCTGCGCTGCTCCCCGCTCTGGCTCTGGTGAATTCTCTCATCCTCCCGCGCTTCTGACTGTACCCAGTGCAGGTATAAACAAAACAAACAAACAAATAAATAAATAAAACATGCCTCTATTAAAAAAAAAAATAAGCATGTCTTGTTTTTAAGTAGCTAAATGTGTGATAGCTTACAAAAGAAACTATCAGTATAGAAAACTGATAGTATAAAAAACTAATATGGCCTCCTCCATAACTCTATCAGTGAGCAGGAGGTTGGGGTGCTGGGGACTTAGTAGAGCCAGCCTGGGTCTTATGGACTCATTGTTGACTACAGTGCATTGGAAAAGACCCACAACCATGAAAAGGTTTACTCCTGAGACCCTGGGAAACAGAGATGCGGGCAAGGTGAGAGTAGAATCAAAAGATGACCACCCCCCTTTACTTTCGAGCCCTAGCTGAGTAAAGGTGTTCAGGAATATACTCCCTGATTCCATGGGTGACGGGGTGGTCTTTCTCATCTTCTGACTTATGGAAGGCATCACTGAAGGCCACAACAATCCTGTGCTCACAGGGTTCTGACTTGGCCCTCTGGAGGCAGTCCTTGCTGGGACAGGGACCAGAAGCCACCCTCCACTCATGAAAGCAGGGAGACCAGGAGAGGTGTTCACTCAAAATCCTTCACCAGTCTCAGCATCTTTCCCACCTGCTCTGGGGGCAGGATCTTTATCCTATCCCAGAGATGTGAAACTCCCAATCATTTGTTTCCAAGAATGGAGGTGGTGAGGACTGCCTACACTGGCACTGGGACGAAGTTTAAACACAAAATGGAGCTGAATTTACATCTCCAGTGAGTGCACAGAGCACTGAGTTCCACGACAGTGCAGGTGGGGCATGATAGGCAGCTCCTCTCCAATCACCAGCTGGGGGAGGCGAGGGGTCATTGCAGCCACTCTGCTAACAGCACTGCTCTGTCTCCTTAGGTATGTGCCTACAGGCCTGAAGAAGGACTTTCCTGGGAGATACCAGAGCCCCTGAGCCCCTGAGCCAGGAAGAAACCCTACTACCTGGTGTGTACACACCCCCAGAGCCCACCAGAGTGGCCAGCACCACACAGCCACTTACTGAACAGGTGAAGGGGCTGCACAGACATCTGAGGCCAGTTGGGGATGTCCCTGCTCTCAGGCCTCTGCAAGTTGCACATGTAAGAACCTTCTTACTCTTTCACCAACCCACCCAGCCATCCACTTGCCCCTGCCCTGCTACCCCTGATCACTTCTCCAATGCACCACACACACTCAAGCCTCGCTGAATATGCTTAACCAGACCTTGGTCTAGAATGCCTTTCCCTGTCTTGTCAAAATAAATTCAGTCTTCAAAGTCCGGCCCAACTCTCATGCTCTCTCAGGAGGCTCCTCCAACTTTTCCTCATTTCCTACTCCAACTTGAGTAGAATTGTTGTTCTGCCATTAAGAGTATTTATATTGCTTGGCCCAGACCTCTCTTGGGCGTACTTGTTGTAAGGTAATGGTTTGAACTATTAACCAGTGAATTCTACCCCCCTCCTCATTCTTCCCTTCAGCCCAGTTTCCTTTCCCCATCTGAACTAAGCAAGTCGTTACTCATTGCCTGAGGGAGAGGCTGACAACATAAATGATGGTGTCAGTTCTTCGCCTTTGAGTTTCAAAAGTCTAGTCACAAAGGGTTGTGGAAACAGTTTGGCTGCTAGAAAAATTTGGGAGAACTCACAACTCCCAGAATTCAAAGCTTTTTGTCCTTCCCTTCAGAGACAAGGTGTGAGCCAGGGCCATCATAGCCACTGCACAAAATTACAGTGTGTGGTAATGGCACCCCCTGGAGTTGTGCAACACACAATCTACACAATGATGCCCAGTGACCTGGGTATCAGTCTCCTTAGTTCCACCCACTTTCCTTAACATGGAGCTCTTATCTTCACTCTTGTCTCTGCATAGTTGCAGGGCAGCTATTAACCAGACTGTTAACCCCAAGCTTCACGCATCCCTGCTCCTACTGATAAAAGAAGGAAAAGACAAGAGGCAATTCATGAGGATTTATTCAGGAAAAGGTGCCCTCTGCATAGACTTCTGTCCTGATCTCAATGACTAGAACATGGATGTCCTCTACCTAAAAGGAAGGAAGATGGGGAAACAGTCTTTATTTTCCAAGTTCTTAATAGGGAGACATTTTAAATAGCCAGTTCTCATTTTTCAAACAGTGGGAAGGGTTTCAGAGGCGCAGCAAGTACAAAGGGTGGAGAGTAGGAGCAGCCCTCTGTGTCTCAGCAGTGCTGAGACATAGTATACACTCACCAGACCTTGCTGGATGAATGAACAGAGATGAAGAGAAAGCACAGAGTTGTAGGAAACAAGTTCAGAGTGGCTAAGTTGTGGCAGGCAAGAGAGGAAATGTAAGACAAGAGGAGAGAGGATTACATAGGAGCCAGAACACTCAGGGCCATGCTTTTGGATCCTTATTCTAAGAACAAAGAGCCTTTGAAGAATGGCTCTCTAGTGATTTGACTAGATTTGTGTTTTAGGAACATCATGCTGGTTCCAGGGAGGGACACATTTTGGACAAGGCAAAAGTAAAGAGCCCATTTGGAGACTATTGGAAAATCCAAGGTAGAGGCAAAGTGGAGTAGACTGGATGAGTATTCTGGGAATGGGGATGAAACTAGTTAGAATTCAGAGATATTTTGGAACTGACAAACATGGCCATGGATTGAACAAGGGAGAAAAGAGAAAAATGGAGGACAACTTAAAATTGATTGTTCAATGTACTGGATCCATGGTGCTACCATTTATTGCATCTGAAAGCATAGAAATAGCAGGTGTGGGTTTGAGTGGGGTGATGATGAAAGCAGTTTAGACTTTATACCAGACTCTGTGTTGCACCCCAAGATTTTTTCATCCCCACCTGTCCCCCAAGACCTTAGTCACCTACTCCAACTGTAATCACAGGTGCCCATTCACTTCACCCCACATCAGGTTGGTCTTGGAGCAATTCCCTTTAACTATTTGACCTTCTTCTAGTGCGGTCATAGCAAGGGTAGGCAGTAGACTGGGACAGCTGTGTTACCAGAGTCTTCTCTACATGTTCTGTGGGCAGCTGTCACACATAGTTAATTTTTTTCCACCCCAAGTCCTGCAGCATGTCTAGTGGGTTTCCATGTGGAGCGCCATCTCCAGTTCTTTGTATGCCATGCTCCTCTCCCTCATCCCTCATCCCATTCTGTCTGCATCAATAGCTCCTTCAAACTCCAACACTCCTTGGACTTGTCTGGATCCATTGGATGCTAATGCTTCTCTGATGATTTTCAGGCCCCACTGTAGTCCCAAACTGAAGACTGTGGTCTGGTTTCTCCAATGGGTACCTAGAGGGGCCAGTTGATACAACCCAGAAATGTACAAGAGTTAATACTCACAAAGCTGACCTGACCCACAAGGTACAATACAAAGGAAGAAACAACCCGATGTATCTTTTTCTCTATGCCTCCCAGCTAAAAGGAATGTCCCAAGGCATAGTTCTTCCATGACTCCAATTTAGAAGATATTCTGTGTGCCCAGGTAACTGGTTGCATTTATTAATGAAATGGTGGCTACTTTGGTGTGGCAGTTTCCTAGGGCTATCCACACAAATTAAGACGTATTGAATTTGGGACATCGAAGTTGAGATCTCTAGCAAGTGGTTAAATCTGAAGTACAGGTAAAAATGTCTGGACTAGGGCCTCTCCTGGTGGCGCAGCAGTTGAGCGCTGGACTGTGAAGCTGCCCGTAGCCTCTGCAGTGCCAGTTAGATCCCCGGCCACTGGTGAGGGTCCCACATGGCACGCAGACCTCTCCTGCCGCGCCCACTGCTCCCCTCAGCAGTGTCTTCCATTTGTCTGCCTGCTCTGTTCCCCGCTCTGGCTCTGTTGAATTCTCTCATCCTCCCATGCTTCTGACTGTACCCAGTGTTTGTATAAATAAATAAATAAATCTTTTAAAAAATGTCTGGACTAGAAGTAGAAACTGGAACTTATAGTGGGAGGGAAATAGGGAAGGAAGGAAGAAGAGAGAGAGGGAGTGGGGAAAGGTAAATACAAAGGGGTAGAAGATAGATCGATACCTGCATGCATAGAATTTTCATTTGGGAAAATTTTCAGTTCCTTCACACATGAGGATTTGCCAGGCTGGAGTCCCACTTTTATTACCTTTGCACACAAGACATGGACACAGTGATATAGTAAGCAAGATGCAGGCCTCTGGGGACAAAGGGACTGAGGCCAATGCAAGAATTCACTACTGATAAAGTCATCTCAACTTTGCTTTTCAACAGAGACTCAAGGCCCTCCAGGTTCCTGTCTGCAGTGCCTGGGACTGTTGGTGCCAGCAAGAGACTTTCAGACTGAGGGGCCCCCACCAATGTTCTGGAGACTGCCACCACAGGCTCCAAGGAGGTGACAGACAAAACCAGCCTCTGATCCTATTATCCTAAACTCATGATCCCAGCTGCCTTACCCACAGCCTGAGGATTAAGCTGAGCAGAGTGACCCCACTCCTGAGGGTCCAGGCTGACTATTCAGTCCATCTAGACTATTCAGTCCCACACTGGCCAGTGCCTCAGTTCCTCAATGATGAGCACCTCAAGGCCATTCCCTTAGACAGCCCCCAACAAGGCACCTGGTTTCATCAGAGCATCAGGAAGAGAGAGAAAACAATGGGAGTTAAAACCTTTTATAAAAAAATAAATAAATAAATAATTAAAAAAATAAAACCTTTTATAACGGCATCTCACAGGTGGCATCCATCACTTCTGCCTTATTCTATTGCTTCAGGTGAGTCGGGAAAGGATTGCACAAGGACATGACTACCAGGAGGTAGGAGTCATGGGGGTTGACTGCCTTCCTTATCCATTAATTCATTTAGCAATCATTTTAATGAGGACTTGCTATGGGCCAACTAATACCCTAAGTGTGGAGGATAAAACAAAGCAGTCGCTGCTGGGGAGGCACATATTTATTAAAGAAACACACAAATGAATGTTCAGTTCCACTATAAAAACACCCCCAAAAATGTCAGGGGTGGAGAGTACATGTTGCTATGAGAACATTTCACCAGGAGTCCAGGTAGGGGTGCCCTTGCAAGAAGTGATGATTGAAAAGCCACCAAGTAAGGGAGGACCAGGTGTTAGTTGGGTGGTGAGAAGTGGGGGGCACGGAGGGGGAGCATGGCAGGCCAAAGAAGCAGTGAGGTGTCTGCCTGTGATGGTGGTGAGTATAAGCCACATATGCACGTTGTGTGTATTCGTATCAGTGGGCCTGTTTACACTGCGTGAGCAAACGTCCTTTCTAGACAACACTCCTAGGGCACTTAAAGACTCCAAGGAAGGAACATGAAGGTGTCAGGAAGCCCAGAATCTGAGCTGACATTCTGAACTTTCAGATTACGTTCCCCACTCTTCTCCCTGCTCTCCCACCCTCCCCATACCCTCTCTGAGAGGTGTCTTTGGAGAGTCATATATATTCTCATAAAAAGCAAAACTCTGCTGATGCAGCCTAAGGCATCATCTGAGAGGCAGAGCTGTCTGCCAGGGCTGGCCCAGCCCCCGCCTCAGCCTGGGAGGCTCCATTCTGCAAACTAGAGCCTCCCTTGTTAAAGCCTATTGATTGAGGCCAAAGTGACTTTTTATGGGTTCAGAGGCAGGAAGGCAGGGGGCCTTGTTTGAGAGAGGTGGGAGAAGCATTATAGTTAATGGGAGGAATAAAGTGGGGGGCAGGGAGTTTTCTGGGAGCTCCTGTCCAGAACAAGGGCCTTCTCTGTGTCAAGAGAGCCAAGTAAGGAAGAGGCTGGGACTGAGGATACAGTGTGGCATATGGCCCAGCCCCGACACCTGTGCCTGAGCCTGATAAAGCCCGTGCATTGCCCGGTCATGTGCACCAATTCAGTTCTACACAAATCAGCCAATCTGAACCAAAGTATGTGTGGTCCCTGTCCTATAAGACACCCTATAAGGAGGACTGCCCTCCTTCCAGCAGTATCTTAGTGGGATACACAGACTGTCCTGTGTCAGGAATCCAGTCCTGCGCCCCCCACCCCCAGCCCAGGACTAAGGGCATGAATCCAATTTGTTCATGTCTTCTTTGATTCATAAATATCCTCTCTTATGTGCCAGGCACTGTGTTAGGCTCTGAAGACATAGATGTGGTTCCTTCCCTCATACACCTTACAGTTTAAATAGTAAATAATCCTTGGCTGATTATTCCCCTCACCAAGTGAACACAACTATGAAAGTGACACGAAGGAAAAACACAAGTGAGAGCTGGCATGGTTCGGCAGATTTCACAGAGCCAGAGGAGGGTCTCCTGGTCTATATGGTGTCCTCTGGTCCTTGCTGCGACCCCAGAGGCAAGGCTTATCTGGGTGTCAGCCTTGGCCACCATGACATTCCTACAATAGTGTCCATTGCTGGCATGACACACAAGCCACTTTCTCCACAGATTTCTCCACTTTCTCCTTCTGGCCCACCACTCACTTTTTCTGACTGACTATGTCAATACTCTGAGTTGGATCTTGTCTCTGTCATGTGCTGGCCTAGGTCTATCTGTTCCGTAGTCTCTGCTCCAGGGTCTCCTGATCCACAGCACAAAGGTCTAGCAGCTGCATGGACTCCCCTTTGTCAACCATCTACTTGACCCTCTCCAGGGTCCAGGAACATTTTCCTATCCCCTCGCAAACCACTGGAAAAGAAAAAAAGTCTGTAGGTGAGATGAATGAAAGTTTAACTCAGATTCTCCCTGCCTAACTATTCTATCATTTATGTTCACGGGGTACTAGAAGAAATAAGACAAAAGGCTTCTTTCACCTTTACATCCGAAACCCATCAAGGGCCTGAATTGTGACATGGGACTGAGGCCCCACCCCACCCCCACATTTCAATGGTCCTTATCTCTTGCCACTCAGCTGAATTTTTATCTCCCTCTGTGTCACACTCTGCTTTCTTCCCAACTCAATCACCCAGTCCTCTGAGCAGGGATCTTCAGAGCCCACAAATGCTTTTTTTCCTCTACCACAAAGCCTGACTTTCACAAATGAAAATCTTGCGTGTATAACCACTATAATTTCCATCACTTTAAAGCCATGGTTCTTAACCTTGGCTGCACTTTGTAGAGACCTGAAAAGTTCCCATTCCGGGAACTTCTGATTTAATTGGTCTGGGCCTTAGCCTGGCCAGAGGGATTCTTAAAGCTCCTGGAAGATTCTAGTGAGCAGCTAGATCAAGAACCACTCCTTTTAAGAGTTCCATTTATGCATAACAATGACTTCTGTTGTCTCAGAAAATCTTGCCCTCCCCATGAAGAAATCATTTGCTAAGCTTTAGCATCATTTGTTGATTCAACACATGGGGACACAGCAGTGAATAAAACAAAAATCTCTGCCCTCAGAGAGCTGTTGTTGAAAGGTGAAAAGCAAGCAATAATATAAAGCAACATTTTATCAGCTATGCACAAAGTACAAAGGAGGAAGGAAAAACAGGGTAAAGAGATCAGGGATGGAGACAGGGCATCAACTAAGACCTTATGGAGAAGGTGACATTTGTGAAAATTCCAGGAAGTGACAGAGTGAGTGAAAACCAAAAGCCCCAGAATAAGAACCAGGTGGATATTTCCCAATACTGTCTGCTACATATATCTAGGAGGGACAGTCCACAGGACTTGGTGATTGGCTATTGGGAAAGAAGAGAAGTAAGAAAAAAGGACCTATTGAGGATGACTGTGATTTCTTGCACAAGCAACTGTGAGTTAAAGTGTACTTGCCTGAGCTGGGGAGCTTGAGAGCTCAAGGAGGAAATCCAGAGTGTTACTGTGGACATGCTGGTGTGCCATGCCTACAAGACATCCAAGTGAACCAACATAGAGACCAGGGACAGTCTGCTACAACCAGCAGACCACAACTGGCTTTTATATTTTTAAGCAATTCGGGACAATCAAAGATTAATGTTTCCTGATGTGTGAAAATCATATAAAATTCTAATTTCAGTGTCATAAAGTTTTTTTCCTACTGCTAATCTTAATTTTATCATATCTTATCATATTATTTATAATTATGTTTAATTGAGGTAATATTGGTTTACAACACTGTATACTGAGTATGATTCAGAGAAATAGGCTCATACCCTTGGTGTGTTACCACACCATACCCACCACCAAGGCACCTATAGTCCTCCACCATAGTCCACTGTGATCCCTCCCCACTTAGTAATCCCACTCTCTCCCACACACACACAGCAGTGGCCTCAATTCTACAGTCATATTTCTAAGGTTTATTTTTGGTTTGGTTTTGTCTGACCCTTTGTTTTGTTTCTACGTATAAGTGAAACCATCCAGTATTTGTCTTTCTCCTCCTGCTGATTTATTTTGCCTAACACTATCCCCTCCAGTTCCATTGATGGTGCCACAAATGGAAAGAGTTTGTCTTTTTTCATAACTAAGTAGTATTCCATTGCGTTACATACACTGCATCTGGTTAACCTACTCATCTGTCCTTGGGCACCTAGGTTGCTTTCATAACTTGGCTATTGCAAATGGTACAATGAACACAGGAGTACATATGTCCCTTTGCATTAATGGGTTTGCATTCTCTGGGTAGACACCTAGGACTGAAATTGCTGGATCATATGGTAGATCTTTTTTAATGTTTTGAGAAACCTCCATAGTCTTTTCCATATGGCCTGCACCAGACTACATATCTACAAATAGTATATGAGGGTTCCTTTTTCAACACATCTTCACCAAAATTTTTTGTTTCTGGTCTTTTTGATATCAGTCACTCTCACAGGTATGATATGGTCTCTCATTGTGGTTTTGATTTGAATTTCCCTGATGATAAATGATGATGTGCATGTTTTCACGTGCCTGTTGGTCATCTATCTGTATGTCTTCTTCTTTTTTTTTTTTTTGTGGGACCCTCGCTGGCGGCCAGGGAATGAACCGGCACTGCAGAGGCTGGTGGGCAGCCTTGCAGCCCAGCGCTTAACCGCTGCACCACCAGGGGAGGCCCATACATGTATGTCTTCTTGGAGAAATGTCTATTTAGCATCCATTTTTTGGATGGGACACACAGCCACTTACTCCACAAAGCCTAAAATATTTACTATCTGGCCAGTTACAGAAAATAATTGCTGAGCCTACACAGACGATTGGATCCATGGACCTGGAGCTCACAAGGATCATCTACACTGAACATACAAGTGTGGGTGTTGTTAACATCCAAAGGTATTTCAGTCATGGAAGTGGGTAAAATTGGAGCTTGAGCATAAAGTGAAAATGAAGAGGCTGAGAATAGGCCCTGAAACACTTGGACATTTGAAGTTTGAATGGAAGAGAGGGAACCTGAAAAGGAGATAGAGAAGTAATACCTAAGCATGAGAAGAAAATCCAGAGACTGTGTTTTAATGGGAAAAAGAGAAAAAAGAAGGTATAAAAAGGGACTGCAAGGGGTGGGGGGGCCCTCCCTGGTGGCACAAAGATTTGAGCATAGCACTATGAAGCTATCCACAGCCTCTGCAGCATGAGTTCGATCCCCAGCTGGCCAGGGAGCTACCCACATGGTGCAGCAGACCTCTCCGGTCTTGCCCGCTGCTCCCCTCAGCAGTGTATTTCATCAGTCTGTCTGTTCTGTTCCCCGCTCTGTCTCTGGTGAATCCTCTCACCCCCCACACCTCTAGCCTGTACCCCAGTTCTTGTATGCATAAATAAATAAATAAATCTTTGGAAAAAAAAAAAAAAGAGGGACTGCAAGGTCAATGGTTCATGCTGCTGAGAAGCCAAACAATATGAAAATGGAAAGCGTCTGGTGAAAGTAGCAACAAGAAGGCAACCTGAGACCAAGATGGGGTGATTTCCATGGAGTAGGGAGAAAGGAGGCCAGATCAGAGTAGGATGATGAGAGGGTGGTGAGGAAGTGAGAACATGGCACCAGAATGACTTCTTTTGGTAGCTCAGCTGAGAACAGGAGCACATCAACCCATGGAGATAAGATGGTGGCTGGAGGTGGAGAAAGGTCAGGGAGATTTTGTTTTTGTTGTTTGTTCATTTTTACATCAGAATGATTAGAGGGTATTTATTTGTTGACAAACAGAGAGAATGAAGACACAGGAGAAAGAATAAACCAGAAGACAAAGAGAACTGGCCATGCATAAGCTCACTGGAGGAAGCTGAAGACCCCCTCAGCCCTTCCTTACCTGTAAAGTGGGGCTCAGCCTCTCTTATTCACAAGAGTGGTGAGAATCAAAGGTGATGATATTCATTCACCAGCCACCACCTCCATCACATCAGACACTTGACAAATGTTAGTGTCCTTCCTCCATGTCTCAAACCGCTCCCCACCCACTACTTCCCAGACTTAGTCTTGGAATAAAAGAGAAAAGAATGTTGGACACAAACTTGACCTACATTCACTGCCAAGTCTTTTGTCTTTCGGGAAGGGAAGAGAGGCAATTCCAGGGATGTGCTCAGCCAGCTGGCCCCGACGCAGCTGATGTGCAGCTTTGGAAGGTCCCAGCTGAGGAGGGACGCTGAGGTTTGATGCTGAGGTTCCATCTTCTAATCAGATCTTGGCATGAGCCCTCTGTTCACCTGAATGCTGAAAGCTTGTGTCAAAACAGGAATTCCTGGCCCATTTTGTCAGTTTTGCGGGAGGTTTATGGTGTTACAGCAATCTGGTGTTTTCTAAGACTGTCACCAGGACACCAAGATTCCACTTCTGGGGACCTTGGGATAAGGACAGCAAGAAAAGTGGATTCTCTTTTGACTTGTGAGACTCCATTGACAGAACACAGAAGTGTGGCTGGGATGGGGAGAGTTAACACACTTGTCTGCATAGAACCCCTGCCTCCTCCAGTCAGCCTCCGGGCCATAACTCAGAAGCATCATCCCCTCAAACTGTTGTTTAGAAAAGATAAAATGAATCTATGTCCCTGACATTTCCTTTTCAAAGCTGGTGAAGTAGCTGCAACCCCTGCTTTATACTCAGTCAGGGAAGCATTTCATCATTTTCTAGGACAAAACTCCTGTGAAAGGGACACACCAGGCTGGTCTTTCATCATGAGAGCTCAGCGCAGCGGACTAGAGAGGGAGGGGGCCATTTTTCTGGGAAGTGAATCAAAGTATCAAAGCCGCCTCCTGCAATTATTTAAATTAAATATTATGTTTCATTGAATGTAAGATATATAATTAATAAAGGTCCCCCACCTTTTTTTATAGCCTTACTGAGCTGCAAAGAGATCATTACCAGAAGAAACCTCTCTCATAATGTCCCATGTTGTGTGTGTGCTTGTGAGCTGATGTGTGTGTTTGGGGGTGGGGGGTGTTGAGGAGTGTGTGTGCTCTTACAGTGAGAATATGTAACAGAATATTTTTTCAGAGCTTGGGCCTTAGGAGTCCTTTGGGGACAGAAAGGCCACCCAAGCTGCTTAGGTAAAAGGGAATTTATTATAAAGACTTGGAATCATCTCACTACGTCAAGTTGGTCTGTTTCCCTGATGGGACCAGACTGTACCTCATTGACTCCCATGGCCTGTTGGATCAGGACCTCAGGACCTCTAAAGCCAAAGAAGCATCTGTTAGCTTCTCACTCCCAGAAATTTGGGGTTGAGAAACAGGTATGTACACCAGTTAATTGGCGGAGGGGGGCAGGGGGGAGCCAAGGGGACCTGTCTCAAAAATGTATCTCAGACTTGAACTGGTAGCATCATAACACTGTGGGGTTCTTGGACTTTTCTGGCCTAGGGGCCACCCAGGGTCTTTTTAAAAATGAGGTTTAAAATGAGGTTTCAGGGCCACCCTGGTGGCGCAAGGGGTTAAGAACCATACTATGAAACAATCCGCAGCCACTACAGCACAAGTTAGATCTCCGGCCAACCAGAGAGAAACCCACATGGCGAAGCAGACCTCCCCTGTCTTGCCCGCTGCTCCCCTCAGCAGTGTATATCAGTCAGTCTGCCTGTTCTGCTCCCCATTTAGTCTCTGGTGAATCCTCTCATCCCCCTGCTTCTCTGGCTTGTACCCCAGTTCTTGTATGCATAAATAAATAAATCTTTAAAAAATAATAATAAAATAAAATGAGATTTCATTGGCTCTATCCCTAGAGATTTGGCTCTAAATTTTTAATAAATGGTCCAAGTGGTTTGAACAAAGGTATTTCAGCAAGAGAGAAACAAGCAGATGAGGGATGAAAGACCTTCACTGCCCCAGAGAGAAAAGAAAGGGTAGGGGGCCTCCCTGGAGGCACAAGGGGTTAAGCACCACACTGTGAAGCAATCTGCAGCCTCTGCAGCACAAATTTGATCCCCAGCCAGCCAGGGAGCAACCCACATGGCGAGGCAGACCTCTCCTGTCTCACCCGCTGCTCCCCTCAGCAGTGTATTTCAGTCAGTCTGCCTGTTCTGTTCCCCACTCTGTCTCTGGTGAATCCTCTCACCCCCACATCTCTGGCCTGTACCCCAGCTCTTGTATGCATAAATAAATAAATCTTTAAAAAAAAAAAAAAGAAAGGGTGACCTAAGTTGAAGATGACACGATTATCAGTTCCAGTCCCCCGTGAGGCCCTTCTGATTTCCCTGCTCTGTGTCCCGTGCCAAGTTCTGATTGCTAGGACAACCTAAGTTGGTTTCTGCCTCTTGCCATAGGATCCCTAAAAGCATATGTGTTTGTGGGACCCAAGGGCAAGTGGTCAGCTGGTCCACATCGCAACAGCTGCTGGGAGGGGGACAGGCCCGACTGCTGCAGACACAGCCACCTTGACCCACCTCTTCGACAGGTACAATGGCAGGTCCTTGCTAGGAAGAGGTGTTGTCTGGGAAAACACTTGAAACGTGTACTTCGGTAACACTTCTGAGATGTGTGGGGGCCCGTGGGCGTTCAGGTGCCTGTGTGTACATGCATGTGCACAGCTTGGGCTGCTGCCTGTGAGGCCAGAGTATGGTATTTTCTCAGAGACAAGAGGATAATTGTGAGTGGGTGTGTGTTTCTGAATCAGTCGGTGCACGTGAGTGGGAGAGAACTAAGCCAAGCTGCTTAGGTTATAATTGTCCACATTAGACTTGTTAACTGTATCACTACATCTACCCATAATACACCAGGATTATATTTAGAAATGAACTTCTCAAAGAGAAGAGAGTCCTGTTATTTGGGGTGGGGTGAGGGGAAAGGTAAAAGGTGGTAAAGCTGTATGCAGAATAACCTGGGGACCGGGCAGAGACAGAAACCAGGGGTCTGCAGGGTCTGCCCAAGGCATGCCCCCAAATGTGGTTTAGCCCCCAAATGTGGGAGCATGCCTGCAGAGCCAAGAGAGAACAAGAATTCAGCATGCTGGTGAGAAGTCACCAGGGAGATGAGAGCCCACTCAGTGATCAGAGAAAAGTTCTAGTACTTTCTCAACAGTGAGAATTTATTTACCTTCATGGGTTTCTTGCAGCCTCTTAAGAGAACTTCCACATCTCTGACAGTCAGCACAATAAATTTCTCACCACAACAAAACAGAGCAACAAAGAGAAGGAAACCTCTCCATCCCATAATGCCCCCAGCACTTTGCATGCCATGTCATGTGCATGTCCATCTTCACCCCCCACCAAACCACATTCTCTGGTGGACACCCTCAGCCTCCCACCCAGATTCCCCTCAGATCCCCCTTCCCAACATCATGAGGCCACCCCACCTCCTTCCCCACCCTCAGCTTCTGTGTGCTCAGTTACTAATTGTTTGCAGCTGTGACCTTCTTCAGAGGCTTGCCCTTGGGCTCACAGAACGCCTGCCACACACAAATCCTTAAGTCGAGATAGGTGCTAGAGTGCCTGGGAGTTGAATCCCCTGCCCCTTCTCCTTCAGCAATGACTGAAGTTCCCTCCGGGGTACTGGTTTAAATGCCCACCTCTCCTCCCTGAGTAGGTGTAAACTGTCAGATGCAAACTTTCTGATGCACTTTATACTACAGAGTTTCCCGAGGGTTCGGCAGAAGTTTGGACTTAAAGTAAAACATCTCCTTCATTGACTTCTTCCCCATCTGATTTCTCCTTGAAGTATTTTCTTTGTCAATCACTTGCACGCGAACCCTTGCCTCAGAAACTGCCTAGGGTCCCAGCTCTGCCCACAGTCCCACAAAAGTCAGCTCTCTCTACCATGGTACTTCACCTCCCCAGCTACACTAATTAGACCAAATGGATCCCTAATCCATGCAGAGCCAGCTATATTGTCAAAACAGACTATTGTCCTAAATATAAGAGCTAAAGCTACTAAGATCTGATACAAGACAAAGATGTCCACTCTCACCTCTACTATTCAATATTGTTAGCCAGAGTGAGGCAAAAGAAAGCTATAAAAGAAATCCAAATTGGAAAAAGAAGAAATAAAACTATCATTACTTGCAGATGATATAATACACATAGAGAACCCCAATAACTCCATGGAAAAACTAATTAAAACAATAAACCAGGTCAGCAAAGTAGCATGATACAAAATCAACACACAAAATCAGTTGCCTTCTTATATGCAAATAATGAGTTAGAATAAGAAGAAATTAAGAAAGCCATCCCTAATCTCACCTCCTCAAAAAAATTTAATACCTGGGAATAAACCTAACAAAGGGGGTGAAGAATCTGTACAAGGAAAATTATAAAACACTGTTAAAAGAAATAGAAGACACAAAGAAATGGAAATATGTTCCCTGCTTATGCATAGGAAGAATAATATCATCAAAACGGCCATTCTAAAACATCCCAAAAAGCAATTTACAGATTCAGAGCAATCCCAATAAAAATCCCAACGGCATCCTTCAAAGAAATAGAACAATCATTACTGAAATTCATATGGAACCATGAAAGACCCCAAATAGCCAAAGTTCTCCTGATTAAAGAGGGGGGAAAAATGGAGGAACTGTTCATCCAGATTTCAAACTTCAAAAATAATATTTCAATTTTCAAATACAATAATTAAAACAGTATGGTTCTGGAACAAAAACAGACACACAGACCAATGGGATAGAATTGAGAGCCCAGAAATAAAACCACAAATTATGGACAACTAATCTACAACAAAGGAGCAAAGTACATACACCGGAACAAGGAAAGCCTCTTCTTTAATAAATGGTGTTGGGGAAATTGGACCGCCAAATGCAAAAGAATGAAACTAGATCACTACTCACACCATACACAAAAATCAACTCACAATGGATAAAAGACTTGAATGCAAGACCTGAAGCCATAAAATACATAGAAGAAAACATAGGCAAAACAGTCCATGACATAAACTTCAGAAACATCTTTGCAGATTCATTTCCAGCAGCAAGGAGAATATAGACACTGGGACTCCATCAGACTGCAAAGCTTCTGTACAGTGAAAGAGACAGTAACCAAATGAAGAGACACCCTGCTGAATGGGAAAAAATATTCACACACCATACATCTGATGAGGGATTGATATCAAACATCTACAAGGAGCTTATACAACTCAACAAAAAGAAAACAACTAAAAAAATGGGCAGATGAGATAAAAAGACACTTCTCCAAAGAAGACATGCAGATGGCCAACAGACATATGTAAAATGTTTATCATCACTTATAATCAGGGAAATGCAAATCAAAACCACAATAAGATACCACCTCACCCTTATGAGAATGAGCCCTATCAAAATAAAACAAAACCAGAAACAACAAGTCCTGCTGAGGGTGTGGAGAAAAACGAACCCTCTTACACAGTTAGTAGCAATGTAGACTGAACCAGTCCCTATGAAAACTATGTGGAAATTTCTCAAAATATTAAAAATAGATACATCATATGCTCCATCAATTCTGCTCCTTGGCATTTATCCAAAGAATAAAAAAACACTAATTTGAAGGGAAGTATGCACACCTCTGTTCATTGCAGCACTATTTACAGTAAGTAGGTTATGGAAACAACCTAAATGCCCAACAACAGATGAGTGGACTGAGAAAAGGGAGGAACAGATCAAAACCTAAAAGACCTTCTAGGCCTCCTAAATTTGTGTTCCTGTGCTCCTTCCATCATCTCCCCTCACCTTTCTCCTGCTCTGTTAGGCTGTGTTCCCAGATTCATATGTCATCTGGCTTCTGAAGAGGACGGTGGGAGGGAAACACAATTGGTGTTTGTTCCCTGGAAAGCACTGGCAGGTTAAGTGGGTGAGAGTGGGAGAGTCACACTATTTCCCCTCTGTCTCTGCTTTAATAGCAACTCTAGAAGTTGCTGGATCTTCCCCATCCCTCCAACTCCTGCCAGACAAGCCCAGTGGGGTTCCAGCTCTTTCTGGGTGACCCTCCAACAGGGATGCATACCTTGGAATGGTCTCTCACTGGTCCTTGTTTGACTTCTTAGCCCTCTGTCACTTGTTTAACAAATTCCCTTTAGTAAAATCCCTCTATTTTAAATATTCAATTGGTTTCTATTTGCTGATTAAATCTTGACTGACCCAATTCTGAATAAGAAAGATTGTCACTGTCAGTGGAGAAGACAGGCACCTGGAGCCTTCAGAGCCTGGGTGAGAAGTCTGGATTAGAGACCTAGCTTGCAGAATCACTGACACAGAGATGCAGGATGAAACCTGAGAGCAGTGGGAGATAAAACCAGGAGAGCAGCAAGATTGATTACTCAGTGTGCAGGACGCTCATTACCTCATGAGGCAACTCATCAAATTAGTGAAAAATGCTTTTTTAAAATTAATTAAGGGGCCCCCTAATGGCTCAGGGGTTAAAGACAGCACTATCAAGCTATCGCCAGCCACTGCAGCATGAGTTCAATCCCCTGCCAGGGAGCCGACCCACATGGCGCAGCAGATCTCTCCTGCCTTGCCCCCTGCTCCCCTCAGCAATGCATATCAGTGGATCTGCCTGTTCTGCTCCCCACTCTCTCTGGTGAATCCTCTTACCCCCCACCTCCACACACACACACCTTCTTGTACACATAAATAAATAAATCTTAAAAACATAAATTTAATTTAATTAATTAAAATCTGCCTCTTTATAGCATCCACCAACTGTTACTAAATATCAAATCTGATTTCTTCCGCATGTCAGTCCTTCATGTTTCCAATGAGATGTATCTTCCTCCCTTCCATATCTTCTTTCAATTATTCTTGACAGGGAAGTTTTCTGGGACCCTCTCACTCTGACATGGTTGTTTCCCCATGGACCTGCTCCCATACAGCAGTATTCCTTCAACATGGGCTCTGAGGGTGGCATACAGGTCTAGATTTCATCTCACCTTCCACACTATAGACATTCAACCTCTACTGATGCAACCTGTACTGAATTCTCTTTTGTAGTTGTCCACCCAATGACTCTGACTCTGTGAATTTGTAGACAGGTCACAGAATGAGAGAAAGGATGAGTCTTCCATTTGAGCTAAATGTGCCCATTCCTATCCATGGTGGTTGGTTGTATAACTCAATATGCATTCCACCCTCTGCTCCAGAGGCTGGAAAATGAATACTATTTTCTTTCTCAGCCTTCTCTGAAACTGGAAGGGAGAAGTAGAGAAACTAGTTATGATCAGTTAAATATAAATGCAAATTTGTAGAAGGCTTCTGAGAAAGCTTTTGCCTTCCAAAAAAAAAAAAGAGAGAGAGAGAGAGAGAACCATATCTCTGGAGTCATCCCTTCCTTGTCTTCCATGCCCTTAATCTATGACCATGAGGGAAATGCCTACAGAATCTCAGAGACCCACTGTCCCTGACATCTCCAGGCCACTGAACTGTTGGTGACAAGCACCTACTTCTGGACTTCTTGTTGTGTTAGGAAAAAAGTCAGAACCTATACACTGGGGGGAAATATTTTCAATTTCTATTTCAAAGAGTTCATATGTCCATATTTTTTTAAAGTTTATAAAATAGAGAAGAACATGGCTATACAGGAAAATAATCAAGAGATATTAACACACTATTAACAGAAAAGAAATGCAAATGTCTCTTAACCATATGAAAAGATGCTCAACCTTGCTGATAATAAGAGAAATGTAAACTGAGATTTCATCCTAACTAATTAGACAGGGAAAAATTAAAATTTCTGACAAATTACTCTTGTTATAGGAGATTACTCCTGATATAGGAGAATTTTCACACTTTGGGAATTTTCCCAATTTTCACCACTGTAGGAATGCAAAATTTACAATCCCTATAGAAAGGATTTTGGTGTTTGCCCTGTTTGTTAAATAAACCCCATTATTGTTGTTTAAGAAAAGGACTTTGGCAAAATTGCCTCTACATTCATTCTTTGACCCAGTGTCCAACTTCTAGGAATATAAACTAAACATAAAATGGCAAAAATTAAAAAAAGACATACATACAAAGCTTTTCATTACAGAGCTATTTGTAAATGTGAAAGTCCCCCCCAAAAAAATAGATTATTGAATAAATAATGGTATATTGATATAATAAAATTATGTGCAGCTATAAAAAAAGTGAGAAACATTTCTATATACTACTAAAGTGAGACTTCCAACATATATCTTTAAGTAAATAAAGTAAGACAAGTGTATATTGTATGCTATTATTTTTCTAAAAAGGGTTGGGAAACAATTATATTTAAATGGAAAGTTAAATCTTAACATTTTCTTAAATAATTTACCTAAAAGGCAAAGAAAGAAAATAGTGACATGAACAAGAACAGAAAACTGAACTCAGGGATAATTAGGGATCAATACTTAGGAATCAATCTGACAAATGGTGTAGAAGGATTGCACATGGAAAACTACAAAACATTGCTGAGAAAATTTAAAGAAGAGCTAACTAAATGGACAGGTACAGTGTGTCCGTGGATTAGAAGACTCAATAAAACATTATTTCCCCCCAAATTGAGATATTGATTCAAAGCAATACCAATCAAAATACCAGCAGAACTTTTTTGAAGAAATTTACAAGCTGATTCTAAAATTCATACTGAAATTAAAAAGACCTAGGACCCGAAACAATGTTGCAAAAGAAGAAAAAAGTGAAAGGATTAACATGACCTGATACTAAGCTTTACTCTAAAGCTACAGTTATCAAGATAAGTATTGCTGTAAAGACTGACAAATAAATCAATGAAACAGAAAATAGTCTAGAAACAGAGCCACCCATATATGGACAATTGATTTTTAGCAACAGAGGAAAGGCAATTCAATGGAAGAAAGATATCCTGTAATAAATGATACAAGAACAATTGGCATTTCATATGCAAGAAAATGAATTGATTCATATCTCACACTACAAAATTCAATTTACAAAAATTATCTCAAAATGAATCATAGATCTAAATGTTTAGATAAAACCATAAAACTTTTAGAAGAAAACATAGGAGAAAATCTTTGTGACCTTAGTTTAGGCAAAGATTTCTTAGATATGACATCACAAATACAAACTGTAAAAGAAAAATTGATCAACTTCCTCAAAATTAAAATTTTCTGTTCTTTGAAAGGTACTGTTATGAGAATAAAAAACATACCACAGGCTAAAAGAAACTAGCTATAAATTATCTACCTGCTAAAGGACATACATTCAAAATATGCAAAAAATTCTCAAAGCTAAAAAAAAGAAAAGAAATAACCTAATTAAAAACAGGCAAAAGATTTTAAGGGCCTCCCTAGTGGTGCAGGGATTAAAGACAGTCCAATCAAGCTATTGCCAGCAACTGCATCACAAGCTCAATCCCCAGTCAGTCAAGGAGCAAGCCACATGGCGCAGCGGACCTCTCCTGTCTTGCTTGCTGCTCCCCCCAGCAGTGTATTTCAGTAGATCTGCCTGTTCTGCTCCCCACTCTCTCTGATGAATCCTCTCACCCTCCCTCCTCACCTCTTGCTTACATTCCTGTTCTTGTATGCAAAATAAATAAATCTTAAAAAAAAAAACTTTTTAAAGGACACATCACCAAAGAATTTATATGGACAACAAGGAAGCACATGAAGATTTTCAGCATTGTTAAATATTATGAGTATGCAAATTAAAACCACAACAAGATATTTCTACACTGATATTTAAATGGCTAAAATAAAAAAGATGGACCATAACAAGTATTGACAAGGATGTGGAAAAACTGGAACTCTCATATATTGCCAGATGAATGTAAAAGTGTAACCATTTTGGAAAACTTTTTATAAATACAACAACATAAATGAATTTTAAAATAATCATGCTGAGTAAAAGATTTTTTAAAAGGTGTAGACTGAATGATTCCATTTATATAAAATCTAGAAAATGCACACTAATCTACAATGACAGAGCAAGTCAATGATCGCCTGCCTGGTGTGATAGACTACCTATGATTGCCACCTCCTGGTATTCACACCCTTGTGTAATATCTTGCCCTTAAAAGTGGGCTTCAAATGCCCAAAAATAGATGACTGGATCAAGAAGATGTGGTACATATACACCATGGAATATTACTCAGCATTCAAAAAAGATAAACACATGCAATTTGCAGCAACATGGATGGCGCTGGAAGGGATCATGCTCAGCAAAATAAGCCAGAAAGAAAAAGAAAAATACCGGATGGTCTCACTCATAGCAGGAATCTAGAAAACTTAAATAAGGGACCAGGAAAAAGAATAACTATAAGAAAGTGAAAATCAAAATCAACAAAAAACTATGAACCAGAGACACTTTTTGGGGGGTGGGGGCCGGGAGGGGAGGGATTGGGGTCAGAATGGAGCATGTGCAGTTGTATGGGGGAATATAAAAATAAAATTTAAAAAAAAAAAAAAGTGGGCTTGACCTAGTCACTCGCTTCTAATGAACAGGATATGAACAAAATGATGAGATTTAACCACAAGGTAGGATGGCAACTTCCATCTTGCTTGTTCTCTCTGGTGTTCTCCCCTCCCCCCATCTTAATCAGCTGCCATGTATAAGCTGCTCTGAGGAGAGGTCCATATGGCAGCGAATTGAGCAAAGCTTCCAGCCAAAAGCTAATGAGAAATAGTAGTCCTTGGTTCAACAGCTCGGGAGGAACTGAGTCTTGCCAGCAACCACATAAATGAGCTTGGAAGCAGATTTTGCCCTGGTTAAGAAGTAAGACAAGATCACAGCCCTGGTGAACACCTTGGTTACACCCTTGAGAGAGACCTTCAGGGAGAGGCGCCCAGGTAAGTTGGGCCCAGATTCCTAATCCACAGAAAATGAGAGATATGAAATGTTTGTTGCTTTCAGTTGGTAAGTTTGGGGGTTATTTGTTACAAAGCAATAGATAATTAATACATCTGTAGATTGAATGAAGGGGGCAGGCATGAGAGGAACAAAAGAGGGATTGCAAATGGGCCATAAAGAAATCTTTGCTGGTGATGTATATGTTTATCATCTTGACTGCTGTGATAGTTTCAGGGATGTATATCTATGTCAAAACTTATTAACTTACATATTTTAAATAGATGCATTGAGTGTTTGTACATTATTTCTCAATCAATCTGTTTGTCAGAAGGTTGCTTTGAGGTCGAGTAAGATAAGGTAAAATTCACCAATGGATGAATTTAGCAATATGAAGGGCCTCAATATAGGGTGACCTGCCATCTGGATTTGCCCAGGACTGGGTTCCTGGAATATGAGCCTTTCCATTTTAAAACCTGGAAAAGGTGCAAATCTGGATACCTCACTGACGATGCTAGCAAGCATGACAAATGTATCTGTTGTAGAAGCCAATGGCAACCTTGCAAAAAGCCAGTTCAGTGGGATGATGGGGTCAAAGGTCTTTTAGAATAATTCAAGACAAAAGGGAGAAGAGTAGATGACACTGAATATGAGACAACTCAAATGAGCTTTGCTGCAGCAGCCAGAAGTGAACTGTGGTAACAGCTGGAGGAGATGTGATTGCCAAGATAGTCAAGATAGTCAAGATAGTAAGCTTCAAGGTGGCAGTCATTACAGCCTGTTTGTGTGTTAATGGGAATTTAGTAGAGAGAAAATTTTTCATATCATTGCCTTATACAGGAAAGAGGTAGAAGAAAGTCCTCAAGGAAGATGGCTACTTGTCCAAGCAGTTTCCACAAATGACATGAGGCGCCCAGCCAAGTCATAGGGTCTTTTTTCAATTTTCACGGTTAAGTGACTCCTGCTTCTAGAGATTTTTATTTTTGGACAATTAAGTATTACTTACTAGTAAGCTAATGAGGGCATCATGAAAGCTTACTAAAATGTGATATTTAGAAACAAACTAATGATTTCAACCTTTGCAAAGAAATCTGACTGCCACACAATTTTAGCAATGTTGTTCAATTCCTACACTGGAAAAGGGTTAGAATGTCACAATTTTTAGAAAAGACATATGCAGGACTTCATCTATGTTATCCTGAACTGGTTGTGGTTTTTTCATTACTAATGGCCTTGCTATTTTCACTGTAAAATTTTTTTCAGTTTAACATTCTCCACTTAGCTCTTTGTGGGTATGAGGTTAATTTCACAGTCTATAGTGATTCACATTTGCATTAATAATTTTTAGCTTATAACTTTTCTATCATCAGCTTTGAGACCATCTAAGTCTGGTGTTTGGATATGGATCACTTACATACCTATTGCCCTTGGAGGAGCCTGTCCTGTGTGATGGACTGCTTGTGAATATCAGCTATTTTAATAAATAAAATGAAATTACTGAGTAATTTGTAAGTTTATAGGAAATTGTTCTATAGGACAATGATCTATTAGGTAGGTTCATATTTTTTAAAGTAATAAGTGAATCATTTCCATTGCTAGCAATATGATAAACCCAATTTGTCTAGTTTGTTTCATTTCTTTGTAATCCTTGAGTTCTTTCCCAGTGGAAATTCAAGGAGAGAGGAGCCACAAAGCCTATAGCCTGCCTGTGGGTGCCAAGGCCACAGGAGCCCGTCCGCAGAACTGTTTCTTAGGGTTACTCAGGACAAGACTGGGTAACAGCACAGGCAGTTTTCAGCTCCCAAACCATGTCAGCCACCTTCCTAATTCCAGGCTGGTGCCCAAAACACCCACAGGCTGTTCCAACCTAAGGACCAGCCCCCAAACTAGAGAGGGCTGCAACTTTGTGTGCTAGTGTCCCTGGTAGCAGAGGGCTGGGGGGGGAATAGCCTTTGCTTTTTTTTCTTTTCTCCTTGGCCTTTCTCTTCTCCTTGCCCCTAGATTTGCTGTTCTAACTATAGTTTCTAACAGGTGTGCAGCCAGGGCGGAAGGCTGTGGCCCAGCTGTCCCAGACACATGGAATCAGGGGCCCTGAGCACACACACTGAGTGAGGAGTGCCCTCCCCCGGAGGAGACAGGGGAGAGGCACAGGGAGGGGGAGGGGAGCGTCTCATTCCCGGAGCAGAGTGGAGCTTTGGTGACTGGCCCCAGATCTGCGAAGGCTGCCCTGGTTAGTAAGGAGTCAGGAATTCTGTCCTGTGCCCCCTCTGTGGCAGAGACTACCAGCTATCTGTTTACCTACCCCTCCTTTCTCATTAATATAAGCCTTGTTTGAGGGGTGGGGGAGGGGAGGGGGTGACAGAACAAAGAAGCCTGGCTAAAAACTAAACTTTGAAGGTCAGAAATAACGTCTACAAGTCACTCAGCTCAGAGTGGGCACCCACCATGGGTGAGGTGCTGTTACTTGTTGCTGAAAACATTTCAGCCCAGTCTTGCCCACAGAACATAAAGTTTTCTAACAAAGAGTTGCTTTCCTTTCTCCCTGCCTAGCTTGTCATGTGACCATGAGGAAAAGGCAGAGAGAAGCAGCCACTCTAGACCCTACATTCCTGACCCACAACTACACCACCATCTCCTCCCTGGTGGGTGGCTAGAGATGCTAATAAACCCTTAGATGCTTTAGTGTAAACTGGATGCAAGTCCTAACTAATCAACTTCCTTCTCTGGAGGCCAGGGCCAGGGCAGGTAGCTGAGGACATGCCTGTTGGTTGTCTTTCTTCCTCCCTTCCTCTCTTGCTCCTTTTTCATCTTCTCTCCTCTCCTCCACTTCCTCCTTTGAGTTTTACTCCACACTGAGCTCTGGGCCACGAGCTGGAAGAGGGAAGTGAGACTCCAAGGGCCCCTTGGGAGAGGCTCTATCCCCTCCATGGGTAATCTTAGCCCTAGAGATAAGCCTGGGTCCCATGGATGCTTTCTAAAGACCCCACCTCTGCATGTAGATTCTTTCTCTTTGGAAGACAGAGATGGGAAGGGATGAACAATAAACCTCTGGATGAGACAGCCCTGTGTTTGGATCCCAGGGCTGTGAGATCCTGGGCAAATCATGCACAAGAGGATGAACTCTTGTGCAGTGAATTGCTGTGAGGAGTAAATGATGCAGCAGCACCTCACCCATGGTGGGTGCCCACTCTGAGCTGAGTGACTTGTAGACGTTGTTTCTGACCTTCACAGTCAATGCTTTTCAAACTAGAATGTACAAAGAAGTCCCAAGGGATCTGGCTAAAATGCAGATTTTGCTTCAGAATGTCCAGGGTGAGGCCCCAGATTCTGTTTTCCATCAAGCTTCCAGGATGCCGCTGGTCTGCATATCACCCTCCAAGACCAAGGCTCATGACAAATGCATGAGCTTGGTCAGAGGTCACACACATAACCCTCTCGAGGGGTCAGGCAGCAGAAGTCAATGAGTAAGGGGCTCTGATGGGTCTGTGGCATATGGGAGTAGCACACCCCATCAAAGGGGCCAGGCCCACTGCCACACAGAATTCGGGCCCATCACTACCAAATATTTCCTTTTTTTTTTTCTAGAGAAGCCAGATGTGCATAGTTTTAGATGAAATCTCTTCATTTTAAAACATTGCCTACAAACAACTTTCAACAGCTTTATTGAGGGAGGTATCATTGGCATACAATAAATCCCCTCTATTTGAGTGTAAGTGCAAGGGCTGGTAAGTTTTGACATTTGTATACAGCTATGGACAAACTCAACTTTTGAAAAAGCTATTCCATCAGCCACCCAAACATATTCACAGATCAGATACAGCAGAACAAGCTGCCAAGTTGCATCTTTTGAGCAAATTAATACACCAGGTCCTAAGACATGGAAATTGAGTACATGAAGGAGAAAGTCGCCTGTCTAAAGCCACATGGTTAGCTAGGAAGGGGTCAGGGTTCAAACCTACATCTGTCTGATTCTGGAATTGGGTCCCTTCTACTTCACCCTCTGCCACCAAGGAAAGTCCTTCAGGCAACTGACCTCTGCAGCTACCCACCTCCTTCTCCACTTCTCAGTCCCAGGGAATGATTCCTAAGAAACATAGGAGGCTCAATTCTCACACATAACCTCAGATGAAGGGATAAAGCTAGTCCTGCTTAAGTTATGAAGACGCTGGACAATGGATCCAACTCCCAGAAATCTCATTGCACCACTGCCTGGGCTTTCTGCAGCTTTGGTGGCTCCTCTAGTTCAGCCCTGACCCCTGGAATACACAGGAAGGGCAGGAATGGACCATAGCCATCAGTGAGAAAATTCTAAATCCCTCAGGATGTTTTCAGCAACAAGTAACAAAAAGCTTCAACTCAAAGTATCTTTGATCCTGTCTGTCTCACAAGTGGAAGAGAGGACTCCAAACAGGGTACTTCATGCCCCAACTTTTTCTCGATGATTTTCTGAGAACCGCCACGCTCTAGTGAGTCGTTAGATGTTCACAGAAGTTTCCAGTCATCACACATGATGAAGACAGATCATCTCTTCTTGAGGCTACTTATAAGAAGTAAAGAAAGCTTTCCCAAATATCCTAGTGCAGGCTGCTGTGGCTCTCCATGTTGCCTGGGCTTCCACACATCATGAGTCGGGAGCGGGGGGGAGGGGAAAGGGGTGAGGGGGGACGAGAGAGAGAGAGAACTCACCTCTCCTTTCTTGACCTAGCCTCAGAAGGCATGCAGTGTCACTTCCACCAAATTCTATTCACCCAAGGCAATCATGAAGTTCCACCCAGCTCTAGGAGAAGGACACAGAACCTACCTCTTGATTTTCGGGGGCAAATCTAAGTTCAGAAAGGGCACAAGAGAATCCACTGATTGTGGCCACTTTTGGCAAATACACTCTGGTACATCAGGAGATCCGATGACTCTTTGCACAGCCCCTGACTCTGCTCACTTGGGTGTCAGGTCTCGCCTAGCAGAATGCAAGTCACCAGCAGACTCTGCTGGGAGGGAGTTCTGGGGAACATTTTCTAGCTTTCAACCCCCTAGCACAGTGGGCTGAAAAAGGGTTTGAGACAATTTCCAGTGTCTGCCACAATTCAGAAAGAAGGAAGAGGGAAGGAATAGATACATGATTAGAAGTGGCCTACAGGGTCTGCTACAGATCCTTACCTTCTCCTTCTGCCTAGCACCTTCCTGTAGCATTCAATAAATATTTATCAAGCATTTCCCATGTTCTAGGCAAGCTAGACTTTGAGCAAGACAGAGGGATTTTAGAATCTATGAAAGGCAATCTTAAGCAAAGAATTACCATAAATAATTGTATATTTACAAATGCAATAAGAACTTTAAAAAAGAAGTTGTATATTCTGTACTTTCTCATCCCACATATATATCTTGTAGCCAGGCTGATAGGAAACTTCAGTCCTTAGAGATAGGGCTGAGCCTTCCTTCGTAAATCCTCTGCAGTCATTACAGGACAAAGCTCATCTAGGTGTTCAGACAGTAGAATATTAAGCACTCAGAGTTAAGCAGTAGAGATTTCAGGTAAGTATCTAGATAATGTAAATTTCTGAGACAGGTTACTGTCAACAGCATCCGGATAAACTTGGCACTGACCAAAGCAAAATGGAGGCTTAGGTGCAGAGAAAAGTTCAATTCCAGAGGCTATCCTGATCCTGACAGAGGAGAATAGGAACCAACTGAGTATGTGAACTGCCAGTGCCATGACCTACATTAATCGCTTTTTTCCAAGAGATGTTAACATTTCCTCCTATGGTCAGGACCAAGGGAAGTCTGTCATTCTTCCGGGGAAATGTAGGTACTGAAAAGAGATTGAGATGACCTTGATGGGACTATACATCTGGAGACAATTACACCCTCACCAAAGGTGCTCCTGAGACCCTGGTTCAGCGAACCCACTAAGTTCAAGTTTTAGTCATACTAAAATAGGAAGTTCCCCTGATGGGCTAACCACACGTGGTTCTTTTAATAGCTCAATCAAGTGCTGTGGTGATGACATCGTAATATACATTAAGTCGTATGTTATTTCCTCAATTAACAGAATGAAGTTGGGGAATAAACAGCATAGCCTCACACCTCATTCTTTTTTTCCTCTGATGTTTTCTTCTTAAGAAACAAACACACAGCTTCATTACCAACAAGCTCAGAATAATTTAATAGGAACTGAAATCCGTGAAATGAGATTCACTTTTCTAATTAGTTGGAGAGTTCACAGATACTGGGCGGTCTTTATCACGGACTCTCTTCCTCTCCAGAAGGGGATGGCCATTTGTGATCCCAGAAAATTAAACCCTCCCCTCATACTTGCTACAAAGGAATTTCTGATTGAAGTGTAAATGTGAATTTCCTTTGGCCACCTGGAAGATCATTTTGAAGTTGTGAATCTTGAGCAAATTCCTCATTAATTCTACCCCATGGTTGGGAGATTGTGTGATATGGCAATTTCCATTTTCAAAGGAATTGTCTTTTTACTAATAATGTCCTCAGTTTGATTGGCACCCTCCTCCTTGAAGTTCAGAGTGATTTGGAGACATTATGTCTTTAATTCTCACATCCCTGACAAAGGAAACAGAGGTCAGGAGAGAAAATAACTGCTTCCCTGACAGTCAAGTGAAGGAGGCTGAGGTCAGGAAGTGAAGTGCCCAAGGAGACAAAGAACAAAGTTCCCAAGGTGACCCAGCAGGTCAGTGGCAGCCCCAGAGTCCCAGAGCCCCAGAGCTCTTACTCTGTTCCTTACTCCCAGCCAATCAACCAGCCCAATTATCTCCCTAGACTCTAAAAATGTCAAACAGACCCTTAGGGTTCTACTTGAAAACTCTGGAGGCCTAACACTGTCTTTCTAACAATTCATTAAGTGATTTAAAAGGGCAAAATTTGTCCAGTGAAGAAATGGACTCCATGTCCACAGAAGCTAGCTGCCCTTTTTGCAGGAATTCCCTTTCTCAGACATGCATTCAATCATTGCATAATTGTTTATTGGTCACCTACTATGTGCCAGATGCTATTCCGGATACTGGAAAAATATAAATGAATGTAGTGAATGAAAATCCTTACTTCCATAGAAGCTATTCTAGTGGTGAAGACAAAGAAGATAAATAAGCAAAATACATGGTTTATTAAAGAGTGATAAATACTTGGAAGAAAGTAAAACAGAGACATGGGATTCAGAATGTCCAGGTGTGAGAGTGATTTAAATTTTAGTTGGAGTGACCAGGATACATCTCATTAAAAGAGCCCAGAAAGAGATGGACCACTGTAATGAATCCTGTGGAGGGTAACACAACCTTGGGTGGAAACTGAGACCAGATGTTTCTCTACTTTCTTTTGAAGTGAATCCATTCCTTTCTGTTATTGCTTTTACATATGTGAATGTGGCCAATATCTATCATTCAGAGACTACTTAATATCTATACTGGGTTAAAAAGTGTCTCCCCAAAATTCATGTACACTTGGAACCTCGGAATGTGACCTTATTGGAAATAAAATCTCTGCAGATATAATTAGTTAAGAGACATAATATGGGAATAGGGTGATCCCTAAATCCAGTGACTGATGTCCTGATAAGAAATCCATACAGAGAAACACTCAAGGAAGGCTGCCTTGGAAAGATGCAAGCAGAGACTGGAATGATGGGGCCCACGGGATCACCAAGGATTTAGGGCAGCTTCCAAAAGTTAGAAATAGGCAAGGAATAGACTGTCCTTCAACACCACCAGTAGCCGCCAACCCTGCTGACACTGTGATTTTGGACTGCTGGTCTCCTAAACTGTGACAGAATAAATTTTGGGGCTTTTTTTTAAGTCACCAGTTTGTAATCAACAGTCTTAGAAAACCAATACAAATTCTGGTACAAGAAAATGGTGTTATTGTAACAAAAAACTGAAATGTAGAGGGGCTCTGGAATTGGACAATGGGTAGACAATGGAAGAATTTTGAAATGAAGTGAATTAGAAAAAGCCTAGACTGCCTTAAAGAAATCATTATATAAATATATAAATATGGACATTAAAGAGATTCTGGTGAGTGCTCAGATGGTTTTTTTGGTTGTTTTTTTTTGTTTGTTTGTTTGTTTGTTTGTTTTTTGTGGAACCCTCGCTGGGGGCCGGGGAATGAACCCGCGCTGGAGAGGCTGCGGGCAGCCTCGCAGCCCAGTGCTAAACCTCTGCGCCACCAGGGGAGGACCATGAGTGCTCAGATGTAAGTTAAGAGGATGGTAGAGACAGTTTCCATTGCCTTAGAGAAAACATATATTTCCAAGAACAGAAAATTGGTAGAAATATGAATACTAAAGATTTCTCTGGTGCAATCTCAGACAAAAATAAGGAGCATGCTATTGGAAATGAGAAAAGGTGATCCAAGAAACTGGCTGGATCATGTTCTATGATTGTATAGAAAATGGGACTTACACGTAATGAACTTGAATATTTAGCTGAGGTGATTTACAAATAATATATAAAATGTACAACACTACCAGCTTGGACTGAGGGAAGAGATGGGACAAAATAAAGAAAAACTACCTGTTTCTGGGATTCTACAGACAAAAAACTGGGAGCATGTGTTATTCTTCAAGAAAAGAACAATTTTGCAAGTGAACCAGAAGCCACTTGAGATGCCTGTGGTCCCCCCCAAGGAAAGTGACACCCAAAATAACAGGGCCCCTGACTAGTAATTCTTAGTTTTCATACATGGAACAGAAACAGAGGGACATTGGGGGGACCATGGAGGCAGACGCTGAGGGACTGAAGAATTACCAGCAATCATGATAGATTGGTGATTAGAGGCAATTTTCCAAGCACCACATTAACCTCCATATGCTGGTGAGCTCCTAAGGGGCGAGAGGATGCTCAATAATTACTGAAATGGAATTTTCCATTACCTTTGTGGGATGAAGACAACATCACTATTAGGTTGTTTATGTGGAAATGAAGTACACGTGTATTTCTAATACACTTGAGTGCCTAGACAGATTTACATCTACCCAAATATTTCCAAATCATCCTTTAAAAAAAAGTTTAAACAAATTAATAATGCTATAAAAATGTATAAATGTAGCTACTTCTTCAGGTTCATGAAAACTAGATGTATCTGTTATCTCTTGCTGCATAACACATAACACCATCAGCAACGGTTATTATTTCTCATGATTCAATTGATTGACTGGGAAATTTCTCTCCTGGCTTCTCCTAGGTTCACTCATTTGGCTATATTAATCCAGAGGTTCAGCTAGTCTGGAAAGTCCAAGATAGCCTCACATTCACATATCTAATGCCAAAGTCAGATGAGCACTTTGGTTCATTCAGCCTCTCATCTTCCAGTAGGTTAGAATGGCTTCCTTATACGGTGGTCTCACATAAGGCACCATTTCAAGAGAGGGAAATTAGAAGCTTCAAGGCCTCTGAAAGCCTAGCTGTGGAACTCACACAAGCTCATTTGTACCACATCCTATTGAAAAAAGAAAGTTAGTAAGCCCACATAGATTCAATTGACCCCAGCTCTTGGTGAAGGAAGAGGAAACATCACTTATAAAGATAAGTGGGGTCCCCCTGGTGGCACAAGGGGTTAAGGCACAACCTATGAAGCTGTCCACAGCCACTGCAGCACGAGTTCGATCCCCGGCCAGGGAGATACCCACGTGGCGCAGCAGACCTCTGCTGACTTGCCTGCTGCTCCCCTCAGCAGTGTATTTCTTTTTTTTTTTTTAAATAATAAATTTTATTTTTATACTCCCCCATACAATTGCAAACCCCCCATTCTGACCCCAATCCCTCCCCTCCCGCCCCCCACCCCCAAAAAGTGTCTCTGGTTCACAGTTTTTTGTTGATTTTGATTTTCACTTTCTTATAGTTACTCATTTTCCTGGTCCCTTATTTAAGTTTTCTAGATTCCTGCTATGAGTGAGACCATCCGGTATTTTTCTTTTTCTTTTTGGCTTATTTCGCTGAGCATGATCCCTTCCAGCGCCATCCATGTTGCTGCAAATTGCATGTGTTTATCTTTTTTGAATGCTGAGTAATATTCCATGGTATAAATGTACCACATCTTCTTGATCCAGTCATCTATTTTTGGGCATTTGGGCTGTTTCCAAAGCTTAGCTATTGTAAACAGTGCTGCTATAAACATAGGGGTGCAGGTGTTCTTTGGAATTGATGTTTCTGTGTCCTTTGGGTAAATACCTAGGAGTGGAATTGCTGGATCATATGGAAGCTCTATGTTTAGTAGGTCCAGAAATCTCCACACAGCTCTCCATAGTGGTTGGACCAGTTTGCACTCCCACCAACAGTGCAGGAGAGTTCCTTTTTCTCCACACCCTCGCCAACATTTGTTGTTGCTAGTTTTTTTAATATGTGCCATTCTCACTGGTGTAAGATGGTATCTCATGGTGGTTTTGATTTGCATTTCCCTGATTACAAGTGATGTTGAACATTTTTTCATATGTCTGTTGGCCATTTGCATTTCCTCTTCAAAGAAGTTTCTTTTTAGCTCTTCTGCCCATTTTTTGACTGGATTATTTTCTTTGTTGTTGCTGAGTCTCATCAGCTCTTTGTAGATTTTTGTGATCAGTCCTTTATCATTAGTGTTGGGTGCAAAAATGTTCTCCCAGTTGGTGGGGTTTCTCTTTGTTTTTGTTATTGTCTCTTTTCAGCAGTGTATTTCAGTAGATCTGCCTGTTCCCCATTCTGTCTCTGGTGAATCCTCTCACCCCCCATATCTTTGGCCTGTACCCCAGTTCTTGTATGCATAAATAAATAAATCTTTCAAAAATATATTAGGGGCTTCCCCAGTGGCACAGCGATTGAGCCCTGGGCTGAGAAGCTGCCTGCAGCCTCTGCAGCGTCGGTTCGATCCCTGGCCACTGGGGAGACTCCCACATGGAGCACAGACCTCTCCTGCCACCCCCACTACTCCCCTCAGCTGTACTTTGTCAGTCTGCCTGTTCTACTCCCCACTCTGGCTCTGGTGAATTCTCTCACCCTCCTGTGCTTCTGACTGTACCCAATGCTTGTATAAATAAATAAATAAAGAAATAAATCTAAAAATAAATAAATAAATAAATAATTTTTTAAAAGTAAAGATATGTGAACATGGGAAGGCGGGATCCATTTTGTTCAGTATTATTATGATACACCATAATTTGTACTCGGGTCCCAATGAGTAACATCCCTCCCACACTCATCCTTATACAAGACCCCCATGTTTTCATCCAATTATAGCTAGGTTCCAAGTCCAAGATGTAATCATTTAAATCAGATTCAGGGCCTCCCTGGTGGCACAGCGGGTTGAGCACAGCGCTGTGAAGCTGTCCACAGCCTCTGCAGCATGGGTTCGATTCCCGGCCGGCCAGGGAGAATCCTACATGGTGCGGCAGATCTCTCCTGCCTCGCCCGCTGCTCCCCTCAACAGTGCTTTCGGTCCGTCTGCCTGTTCTGCTCCCTGTTCTGTCTCTGGTGAAACCTCTCACCCTCCCACAACTCTGGCCTGTACCCTAGCTTTTGTATAAATAAAAATAAATCTTAAAAAAATAAATAAATCAGATTCAGTGTAGATGGGGCTCTTTGGGTGCAATTCCTTGGATAGTGTCCATGTTGAACCAGAAACCTATAAATTAAAAAGAAGTTATTTTGTCTCAGCACACTTAGAGAATGGTGAAGCAGGAATAGGTGATCATCCTAGAGACACCTTCATTTTAAAAGGGAGTAGTTGAAATGTATGTAATAGTCACTGTTCCTTAGCAATTTTGAAATCTGTCTGAGCACATGTCAGCAGTTCTCCTAAGTGCATTAATGGATAGTATTTACAGCTAGGTAGCTCTCTCCATCTGCTTCCTGTGAAAAGTTGGGAGTCCTAAGCCTCTTTTCATTTTGTTGTTTCTGTTCTTTATAATTTAAACTACTAGTGTTTTGCAAGGAAAATACTCTTTAAAATTTGTGGGTTTCCAATGAATCTGATTGGGAGTCATCACATGCTTCAAAAGTAACATTCATAACATTTCCCAATTATGGCTTTTTCTACTTTGGGTGGGTATTTAAGGGTTGTGTTAGGAGTTCCTTTGTCTAAAGGGTCCATTGAGCACCACCTTAAGTCCTGTTGAGTTCTAAACAAAGACTCCTATAGTCACAATCTTGATTCATCTTTTTGCCCTAAAACCATTTGTTATTTTGAGAATTTTTGCCAAAGTGACTGTCCTGAAATCTCTGTACTACCTCTAAATTCTTCTTACACATTGAATATTTCTTTGAGTTCCTTTTTCTCTTATACTACCTTATCATATGCTGCTAAAAGAAGTCAAAAGGCACTTTTAGTTTCTTTTTGGAAACCTCCTTTGCCAGATCCACAGGCTCTTTCATTGTATTTTCTATTCCCCAAGATAATTGTTCTACCACATTATAACACAAGTTGCCTTTTCTTTAGGCCTCAATAGCAGTTTCCCATCTACCCTCCCAACATCTACATCCTTGTCATCAATCCAACATTCAGCTGCCACTGAGTCTATTCACATGTTTTCTTTTTTTTCCCCTCTGGTAGCATCTCTACTCTTATGTACAAATTTCTGTTTCAATTTGTCTCTGATGCCTAAAAAAAATATACCCTCAACCTTAGTGGCCTAAAATCAGCAATCAGGCTGTATTCAAGTGGACAATTTGTCTCTGCAACAGACGGTTTCAGCTGACTCACTCAAGCATTTGCTGCCAGCTGGTGCCTGACTGGGAATGGATGAACCAAGACATCCCTGTGCGTATGCCTAGTACTCAGCTGGATGAATGGCATGGCTCAGGGGGCCTGGACCTCCCTCTCTTTCCACAGGTCTTCTTACCTTCAAGGAACCTAGCATGGGTTCCTTTACAGGCAGGACCAGAAATCAATGCAAAAGGGACATTGTATTTGCCCAAGAATGTCTCAAGTCCAGCCCAGATTCAACATGAGAAAGAACTCCAAAAGGGCACAAATACAAGGACATCATTTCTTAATATACCAAAAAGCTGAGAAGTGGTCTGGGTCCCTTTAGGCCAAAAGAGAGGCTCTGGCCTAGAGTAAGTGCTCTCTTAACATCTGGCAAATAAGCAAATGGACATGTGCGATATGTTCTCCTCACTGATGAGTGAGGAGAGTGTGGAGAGACTCACTGAGAGTCACTTGCACAAGGCAGGAGAAATCACCCAGCCCTGCACTTTGCTGAATTCTTATCTGTGGACTATTATTCTGGCTTTGACTCTGTTCTCTCCCCATTTGGCCCCAGATGTAGAGCCAAGCCCAGAAGGATAATCCTAGTGGTCACAGACTCCTGCCCACTTACTGCTCAATCTTCTCTGAGACCCAGAAGTACAGCAGCCTTGCTCTTGGGACCCAACGGACTGCTAGCAAACAGCAGAAAGGGGAAGGAGGCAAGAGCGTTGATGGGCTTTTTTCCATCCCAGTATGGCCTCTGGCTCTGGGGTGGACCTTACCAGCCACAGGACCATAGATGGCCATACCATGAAAGATCTTAGCCACTGTGCAGGTAGAAACAGAGACTGAGAGGGTACCATCTGGTAAGAGGTGAGGGGCAGAGCCATGTCTCAGGCCCAGGGGTCTGACCTCAAAGAGTTCCATTCTCCCAAGCAGTCACTCAGTAAACACAGATCTAGGTGGGAATATTCTTCAGAACTTGCCCCAGGCCTTGAGGAGATGATGCAGAGGAAACAAAATAAGAAAGAGAGGAAGCTGACCCTTCTCCAGGGAGCACCCTAGTAAAACCCTCTCCCCACCCGAGGCTACTTGTCAGCAAGATCCCTGTGAAGTAGGCCAGGCCTTGGAGTGTCTCTGGGCCCAGAGCTTGCCATGTTCTTCATGATTCATCAAAAGGAAATGCTGCCCTCACTCCAACCATCAACACTCACTCAGTATCCCTAGCCTCTTGCCAGCTGCCAACTGAGGCAGCCCTGACATAAACTTGACCAGGCCCCATTCCTTCCACCCCCACCTCTCCTGACCCTCCTGTCTCCACCAAGCCGCAGCCAACCCCCACCAGACTGCCCACCGGTGTCAGCCCCAGACTCCCCAGCCTACCCACTCCCTAAGCTCATCAGTCATTCTCCCTGCCCCTACTCTGTGCTGGCCGGAGAGACAGTGATGACTCAGAGCCAGCTCTGCCCTCGGGTCCTTCCAGACATGGACAAATAGCCATTTTCCCTCTGACAAGCAGATTGATGTTTTTCTCTCAGGAGAGGCTCTTAGAGCCTGGGAAATGTTGCCCCCTCTGGCTCCAGATCAGCTCAGAGGGCAAAGAGACCCATATCTGAGGGCATCCCCTCCCCAGCCACCATCTCCTCCCTAGGATTTTCCATAAATCCTTGGATGACAGGAAGAAAAGGACTATGAAGAATGGGGGAGGACCAGAGAGAGACAGGCACCCTCATACACATGCATACACAGCCTTACACCTCCCACTAATAGACCGGCACACACACACAATGAACAGGCACCGACACAAATTCATACTGCATATTAGACACACAAATGCCCACACAAAGTCACAACCATATTATTCAGGATCATTTGAAAACACGAAGAGAACATGAAGACGCACATAAACCACAGACATACAGACACACACACATACATATGCAGACAGGGTCACATGAGGTCACCAAGTCCCCTGCTCATACCGCAGTGATTCTATAGTCTGGCATTCAGTGTTAGGCCCTGTATGAGTGGGCTGTAGCCTATAACAGGAAGAGGGGAAATGAAAGTCTAGGGGCGTCTTTGAAGGGAAGAAGTTGCATTCTGAAGGTGACCCTAGCCAGGCTCAGGGCTATATGCAGTGATCCTGAGACAAGGTAGGTCCCAAGAGAAGTGCTAGGTGGCATTACAAGTCTGGGGGTATACAACTAACCGCACTCCAGAACAGACCAGGAAACTCCAGCACGGCATCCAAACCAAGAATCTGCTTCCCAGGAGGCTCAGCACCCACCACCAGCTGAGAGGGAACCAGAGCCACCCCGGCCCTGCCCTGCCCCACCCCCTCTAGGAATCCCAGACACAGACTTGCAGCTCCAGCAGATTTCCAGGGGTGGGAGCACAGGAATCGATGATACTCAGACCATTTACAGCCAGTGGGAAAAGCCACCCTGGGCCTCCCTGACACCAGAAATAAATGATTCCGAGAACAGAAAACCACTCAGATGCAGCCCCAGTGACCCGCTAGAGAAAGCTTTCACCTTGAGGAATTGCTGGTGCTGGTTGCTGCCAACTCCATGAGCCCAGCCCGGGCCAGGCTGTCTGTGCAATGCGGGGTCAGGTCACACAGCATGCAAGCCCGGGACCCCAACAGCCCTTCCAGACAACCTCCCAGCCCTGGGTACAGCAGGGCCAGCAGCCAGAGACCCAGCCTTCAGACAGCAGCTGCTTGGAAGTATCTGTTTGCACAAAAATGGGGTCTTGTTCTCTTAAAACAGCAAGCCTAGTTTCTTTTGCTTCTCACTTAACTCCCAGGATGCTGACAAGCCCTAGAAAGGACGACACAAACAAGTAAGGGAGTTCCTTGGCTCAAGCAGGATACCACTGCCTGCTAAATCTCCCCGGGTGTTTCTAGGAGTCCCAAGAGTTGACCTGCATGTGTTATGCGACAGCTGCAGATTTATTTCTCTTCCATTAGCCACTATGTCTACCTGACCCTGCCTCCACCACTGTGGAGCCAGGGCCTGTGCCCAGATGCAAAGCTGCCCCCCAGCCATGCAAAGTGGGGCAAAACCTCTGTCCTTCTAAGCCACACTGTCAGCAGGATCCAGAGCAGGGCTGCTTGGACCCCACAGCCTTTTGGAATTTTAGTTCTGAACATTCCCTCTCCTATGCCTTAGCATCTAGACATGAGCCTTTGAGTGTTAGTGGGGGAAAGTGAGGCTAGCCTAAACCCACAGCTATTTTGCCCCTTTATGCCTCCACTGGGCAAATGGTTTCCTGGGGTGAGGACCCTTCCAGAAGCACCACTGTGCACACAAAAGCATGCTGCCGCACTATTGCCAAAAACAGTAACTCGTTGCTTAGCAACAGGGGTGCGTTCTGAAGAGGGCGTTGAAGCCAATTGGGAGCACTGTCCTAACTGCAGTCAACCCCTGGCCAGATGTTGTTTCTACGATGTCTATTTCATAGAATGATGTCTATTTCAGGTCTTGTCTGGTTTCTGGAGAGGGGCAATATTTGGGTTCAGGCAAGGAGGCCCATTATATATAAGTATGTGCTCAACTGGCATAAGTAATGATAACACTTTGTTCATGTCAAAGCACAGGCCTAACTTGGAGCCGCTCATCACTGGCTCCACCTGAAGTGGCCCAAAGTCCAAGAACATTGTCTCCCAAAGCAGGTCTTTTTGGGAGGCTGACAACCAAGCAAGGGAAGAGGTCAGACTCAGTGCTCCCCACTCCCACAACCTGTACCCCACCAGCTCATTTTCCATATGAAATGAAGACTATTGACTTAGAAGGAGACATTACTGACCCAGGCTAGAAACCAACATTCCACATCTCCCACCCCCTCCCCATGGCCCGGCTCCAGATCTGAGGGACCCTGGCTCAATCTCCCCAGCCCCTACCCTGCTGCTGGGGGACAGGGCCTAAGGAGTGATCACTCTGCAGCTTTAGTAACCGGCTTCCCAAGTAACTCACACCCCAACTCATTTCCCCTTCAGTCAGGTCCTGAGTGACATGTCCTGAAAGGTTTTACCCTGTTCCCTTCAGCTTACATATACATAGGGAAGTGTAAAGTCAGCCTCTGGACATCACTCAAATATACACACTCTTCTCAAAAGTAATGCTCACAGCATCCCCACCTGAGTCCTTCTCAAGCAGACTGAAGAGGGTTCTTGGGAGACAAGAGGTCTCTAGAAGAACAGGTTTGAGCTGCAGCAGCCCAAGTGAGAGGAAGTTGTGACAGCAGGCAGGTCCCCAGCCCTGAGGACCCTGGGACTGGCTCAGGGCTATGATCCCCAACTTGGGGATTCAGAGAGAATAAAGGGTTCAGAACATGCCACCCCCCAAATATGCAGCTATGGCAGATTGATTATCCTGAGCTGAAGACATTTGAAAAACTGCAGATGCAAAAACAGCTCCCTGTCCTCCCCCTTATACCCAAAGCAGCACATAAAATTTCCCAAGAAATATGCCCTCTTGGTTCCAGGAAAGAATATCCTTATCGCCACAGCCGGGAAGTTGATGTTGAAATGAACCCGTACAAGCAAACTACTAAAATAACCCTTATCTTCCATTAGTTCCTCCATATATTTCCTAGTCACTGTCCCACAATTTACTACCCCTAGCCCTAGCTCCTTTGTCTTGTCACACCTCACAATTTATTGTTCTTTGTGTAAAAAGGTACATAAGCCCGGGGCCTCACTGCTTCTTCAGGTCATTTTCCTTTTGAAGACTCCCATGTACAAGTGACAATACAAATAAATAAATTTGTGTGCTTTACTCCTATTAATCTGTCTTATGTCAGTTTAATTCTTAGGCCAATCACAGAACCTAAGAGGATGGGAGGAAATCCTTCCCTCCAGGAGCATCTCAGGACCTGGCAGTCTGAGTGTACTGGGACTGTTGGTCATTTAGTTGGTCCCAATCTTTAACAAATGCCTCAGACTTGCAAACAGCCACCGTTTCTCCGGCTACTTTAAGTTTAGGAGTCAAATTGCTGTAACACGGGGTATCAGGTTGTCAACACTGAGCATTCTGATGAGACACTACCAACTTATTTCAGCCATGACACCAGCTCAACAACAAATGTGGGACCCTCCCCCAAGTGTGAGGGACGACATCTAGGGCAGGACCCGGCTCTCTGATCCATAATCCTTATCAAGGCACTAAGCTGCCTTGGGGTCAGTTTTTCAATGGGGAACTAGAAAAGAGTGTCAACAGAAAATGCCAGAGCCAGGAAAGCAGTGGAAGGAAGTGAAGGCAGGGCCATACAAATTGTGTGGGGAGAAAGACGTCTTGCCCATGGCCTTTGAGGGTTGGTATATGCAGGTGTACACAGGGGGCTGTGAGCTGGGGTTGCTGGAATGAGGACTTCCAGGCCTGAAGGTGAGCCATCTCTAATCAGGGGATGGAAGCACCAAACACCAAACATTCTGGCTCCCTGTCTGCCTGCAAGCACAGAGACAAGGTACAGGCCACATGATCCTGCCTTATGAGTTTCGGTAAATGTACCCCAGCAGCTGCTGCTCTCACCTGTACATGGACCACAAGGAGAATAAGTCTAAAGCTATTCTTTCTCTCTTTCTCTCTCTCTCTCTCTCCCTCCCTCTCTCCCTCTCCCTGTCTTTCTCTCCCCCACTCTTTTCCTGCCTTCTTCCCTGTCTCCCGCCCTTCTCCCTGATGAGTATGTATATGTGTGATTATTATTATTATTTAAAAATCTGAAGTCAGAAACTTTGTCCTGAGAGGATGATAGAATTCCTCTGAGAAAGAGAGCTGTTCTTTTGTTTGGGAAAACACCTTAATGAATCTTTTAATTATTCAAAGAGCGGCCCCAGGGCTGCTCTGCTTGGAAAGGATGAGACAAAGAAGCAGCTAAATTGCGCTGCATAATAAACTCCCAGTATTTGGAACAATCCCAGGAGGTAGCCTTAGGAAAGGGGTCCCCGGGAAAGCAAGAAGAGTCAGGGGCAGGAGGAAAAAGGCAGCCAGCAAGAAGCAAGGGGCACAGCCTTCCCCCTTTGTCCCTTTCCCAAGCTGACACCCTGGGGGACGCAGTGTTTTCCCACAGCACATGGAGTAAACTTACCTAGATGCCAGCTGAAAGTATATCCTAGAAGGCTGGAATGCTGAAGCTTCTGAGTTACAGATTTCCATGATTAACTCTCTGGGTCTGCAAATTTTTATGGCACAAGCTTCTCCCACTATCCAAAGGTAGAACATTCTTATTTGGTATTGAAACCATGCAAACCAGGGGAATTGTCACTATTGGTGTGTCCACCCTTGTGCTTATGTTACAGGCCAGCACCGATATAAAACGTGTTGCCTGGCTGTGGGTCCTCACCCGCGCGCTTGAAAGGGACTTATTAATACTCCACTGCAGGCACACACAAAACGTTAATAAAAGGTTTATTTACAAGGGAAGAGGAAATGAGGAAATGTACAACTCAGGGAGAAAATAGGGAAATAAAGTCTTAAATGCATCCTACCCGATCCATCGACCTGGAAACCCAAAGGCACTCTGAGAGCTGGCCGAGAGCCGTGAGCTGGCGGAGAGCCAAAAAAAGGGAACCCCCCCCCCCCAAAGCCCACGAGTCTGGTTTTTATACCAAACCTGGCTACTTAACTCCACACTGAGGTCCCAGCCACCTTCCCTTTGGTGGTGACGGGATTTGTCTTTCCCAATGTCCTGATGGCTTTGGTCTGGAGTGGGGGTGGGGTCCACAAAGCCTGTATGGGATTAGCTCAGGACATCCTTTCCCCCTAATGTTATAGAGCCACCCCTATATTAAATGGGTTCCTGGCTGTGGGTCCTCACCCGCGCGCTTTAAAGGGACTTATGAATACTCTACTACAGACACACACAAAAGGGTTAATAAAAGGTTTATTTACAAGAGAAAAAGAAATAAGGAAAATGTACAACTCAGGGAGAAAATAGGGAAATAAAGTCTTTAATGCGTCCTACCCGATCCGATGACCTGGAAACCCAAAGTCACTCTCAGAGCTGGCCGGACACTGCGAGCTGGCCGAGAGCCCAAAAATGGAGAGCCCCCAAAGCCCACGTGTCTGCCTTTTGTATCCACCTGGCTGCTTAACCCCACCCTCCGGTCCCAGCCACCTTCCCTTTGGTGGTGATGGGATTTGGAGTTCCCAGGGTCTTTGGCTTTGACCTGGGGTGGGGGTGGAGTCCACAAAGCCTGTATGGAATTTGCTTTGGGACATCCTTTTCCCCCTAACACTAACACTTACATTATAGGGCTTGACCGAAACAATGCAAGAGTGACAACAATGGGAGGAAATTGGGAGAGATAAAGGGTTCCTAAGATGGCAAATAGCCTTCTGTCCTACTCCATATAGTGTCTATAGTCCAAAAGCTGCTTGTGAAAGGTGGCATTGTCCTTCCAATGAGAGACTGGAGTTGGGAGCACATTGGTAAATGGTGAACCAGGACCCAACTTGCCACAGGAGTGGGGGTTGATCACAGAGGGTGCTGCTGAGGCAGCATGGGAGGCAGCAGTGATCATGGGCAGTGAGAGGAGCCACAGGCAGAGGTTATGTGGAAGGTTGGAGAGGACATTATAGTCAGGTGCAGTTGCTGAGGGGGATGCAATAGAGTCAAGCATGACAAATGACCCAGAACACCCCCAAACCAGGAACCCCACATGTTCCTCTTACTGTGTGACTGGGTGGGTTATTTTTTGGAACTGGGAATGTCAAAAACTTTTCCATACAATAAGTGATAACAGCATTCCTACACCCAAAAAATCATACCATACCATGTACTCAATCGTACCATGTTCTACTTTGAGATAGTGGGAGAAATCTGTAAAGCAATAAACTGGCATTTTGGCATCTACTTTAACCTCTGGGACTTAGGAAGGGTGGAGGCAGATGGGGGATGAATGATGACCTGGCCAACAAAGAGCTTGGGGGTAGAACAGAGATGACAAAGTGATATTTGACTTAGTTCTGTTTTGCTGTTTGCAAGATCACCCTCTGTCCCACTGCTTCACCAAATCTTCAGGAAAAATCTGCATCACCTGTTAATGATTTGTGGAGTCCTATTTGACTTTGAGGGGTTGTGATCCTGTAACAGGGTGGTCCCCAGGAAAGGGGGAGGTTCCCTGCCCCACCCAAGGAAGGGTGGAGCTGAGCAGGAAGAGGAGAAGCTGCAGAGGAGACTGAGGAAAGAAGCAGGATGGAGCCAGGAGACCTGGAGGAGGCTCATGGAGCCTAGAGACACGTGAAGAAACTGCGCTTGTCTTTTGGTCGTGGACTGGGTGACACAGATGTGGGTGAGACCCGTGGGGAGGTGACAATGGCAGCTTTTATCTTGATGTTGATTTTGCTCTTTTCCTTCTGGGCTTGTCTGATTGTTTCTGACCCTTTGCTGTGGGTCCCCACTGGAAGGTGCTTTAGACTTGTGGCAGGCTTTGGGGCCTTGCTCTGGGCCAATCCCATTTGGATGGACTTTTACCCACGAGGGGACAGGTAACTTTGGGTGCTTCACTTAGAAACTAGACTCTTTGCCTTACCTGTATTGTTTCCTAGTTTTATTAAAGTTCCTTCCCATTAAAGTCTCATATGTTTTGTGTTGATGCGGCGGATGGCAGAACCCATTTAGAATAGGCAGGTTTGCGGGGTTTGGGCTGCCCCTCTCCCTGTCCTATAACAATCCAATGCTGAGTCTTGCTCCAGTGTAGATGTTACAGGACAGGGAGAAGTGCCCAGACCCTGCTAACCTGCCTGCTCTAAATAGGTTCTGCCATCCGCTGCAAGCTAATCCTGGGGTATCCTGTGCAGCAGCCAAAAGAGCAAAAGCAATGTTATAGGACAGGGAGAGGGGCAGCCCAAACCCGCAAACCTGCTATTCTAAATGGGTTCTGCAATCCGCCGCATCAACACAAAACATATGACACTTTAAGGAAGGAACTTTAATAAACTAGGAAACAATACAGGTAAGGCAAAGAGTCTAGTTTCTAAATGAAGCACCAAATTACCCATCCCTCGTGGGTAAAAACTCCATCCATATGGGTCGCCCAGAGCAAGGCCCCAAAGCCTGCACAAGTCTAAAACATCTTCCAGTGGGGACCCACAGAAAGGGTCACAAACAACCGGACAAGCCCGGAAGGAAAAGAGCAAAATCAACATCTAAATAAAAGCTGCCATTGTCACCTCCTGTTTGCCTTGTTTGTAGGGTTCCAGAGACCTCCAAAGAAGGTGAGGAAGCTTGCCTCCATTGGCAGGACTGGACAACCCGGCCAACGAAAAATGCCCTGGTACCCTCGAGAAGAGGAAAGCCCAGGTGGAGTCTGATGAGACCAACTTTATACCTGAAGCCTACATTGACTGGATGCCGCCGGTTCGCTCTGATCCTGTATGGAATATTTCAACAAAGCCAGCTAAAATTGCTGTTAGTTATTTCTACTCTGTGATTTATGCAAAAATAGAAAAATGGTTTAAAATAAATAAATTTGCAAACTTTTGCTCATGGCTGATTAAAAGTTTGGGAATCAAGGTGAGAAAATTTTGTTTTACATCAGTTGAACCATTTTAACATTTTTTACTGTGATTTTGATATATTTGCTTGTTTTAGCCAATGCTCCAAATTTTTTTCTTTTGGCTTGGATAATGGACTATATTTTATAATATATAACTGTCATACTGGACATTCATAGACAATACTGCTGACTAATTGTTGCTTCTCTTACACACATTGTAACCCTAAAAAAGACTGTCTCCTAAGACTACACCCTGAGATTGTGCCACCATAGATAGGTGGAATAAAAATAAAAGGGGGGATTGTAACAGGTTGGTCCCAGGAAAGGGAGGTTCCCTGCCCCACCCAAGAGAGGGTGGGAGCTTGAGCAGGGAGAGGAGAAAGAGAAGAAAGGGATTGAGGAAGAACTGGAGGAGGCACATGGAGCCTAGAGACACGTAAAGAAACTGCGCTTGTCTTTTGGTCGTGGACTGGGTGACACAAATGTGGGTGAGACCCATGGGGAGGTGACAATGGCAGCTTTTATTTAGATGTTGATTTTGCTCTTTTCCTTCCGGGCTTGTCCGGTTGTTTGTGACCCTTTTCTGTGGGTCCCCACTGGAAGATGTTTTAGACTTGTGGCAGGCTTTGGGGCCTTGCTCTGGGCCGACCCCATATGGATGGAGTTTTACCCACGAGGGGATGGGTAACTTTGGGTGCTTCATTTAGAAACTAGACTCTTTGCCTTACCTGTATTGTTCCTAGTTTATTAAAGTTCCTTCCCATTAAAGTGTCATATGTTTGTGTTGATATGCGGCGGATGGCAGAACCCATTTAGAATAGGCAGGTTTGCGGGGTTTGGGCTGCCCCTCTCCCTGTCCTATAACAGCAACAGTTAACTTTTAAGCAAAAGGACTCATCTCTTGTTAGCCACCAAGCAGGCAATACGTGGGTTTCCTGGAACAGAACCTGAAAAAGCAAAATCAAAATATCAGCAATTAACTTTCAATTAAAAGGAGTCATCTCATTACTTCTGTTAGCCACTCTGGGACAGAAGCTGAAAGAGCAGATTTAACATCAAAGCACAGATTACACCTCCCCCACACTAGGGAGGGACAGCAACAACACAGGTATGAAAACCTGTTACAGTTACATGATGCACCATAAGAGTGCTTTCCACAACAGACCTTCCTCAGTAGGAAGCAGAAACTTAGAATCTTGTCTTACACCAGCAATTAAATCCAGAATTCAAATGGCAAACATGCCCAAAATAAATTGCATAGACAAAATTCACAGCAACAAATTCTGTCAGACTCAGACAAAATCTTTTTAATTTTTCTGATCCAGACTTTGCAAAAATTTAAGTTATTTCCAGCGATAACCAGTTACAGCTTAAGGCAACTCTTTCCTTAACACCCAGGTATACATTTGCTAATTTAAACACCACAGATCCACAGCTGGCTTGCAAAACCCCTCAGGCAGAGGTCAGGAAGTAGTCGAAGACAAAGCAACATTATCACTAAAGAATCATTATTGCCTTCAGAAATGCTAATGAGACAGCAGAGATCACAAAAAGAAAAAAAGGTCCCAAGCCCTAGCAACAAGAACATCTGAGTTTTACAAAAGCCTGCCAAGTGGCCTCAGACGCCATCTTTGATCTGGCCACATGGTCCAACCTACTACCTAATCTTTTGAGTAAAACTGTTGCACAGAACAATTTCCACAAAATCAAACCCAGAGTCAGGCACCCCGTTTTGTATTGGGGTTGCTCTACAACAAAATCTCTTACCAAGTCACTACAAATAAATTACACACAGACACACAGAATCGTCACAAAGCCCAAGCCAGTTTTCCAACAGCAAATCTACATATGAAACACACTAAGAGAAATCAAAGATCACATTTGTGCTTATGGTAGCCAGTGCCATAGGGAAGCCCAGTTTCCCCATGGGGATGACTAACCACGGATGGCTCTGTCCTAAATCACATCAGGCGCCAAATCTGTTACAGGACAGGGAGAGGGGCGGCCCAGATCCTGCAAACCTGCCTGCTCTAAATAGGTTCTGCCATCCGCTGCATTAACACAAAACATGAGACTTTAATGGGAAGGAACTGTAATACAATTAGTAAACAATACAGGAAAAGTAAAGAATATAGTTTCTAAATCAAGCACCCAAAGTTACTCGTCCCCTTGTGGGTAAAATCCATCCAAATAGGACTGGTCCAGAGCAAGGCCCCAAAGCCTGCCACAAATCTAAAGCATATTCATGTGTCTCTCAGCTCTACGTGCCTCCTCCAGGTCTTCTTCTGGCTCTCCATCCTGCTTCCTTCCTTCCTCAGTCTCCTCTGCAGCCTCTTTTCTCCCTGCTCAGCTCCACCCTCCCTTGGATGGGGCAGGGAACCTGGAACCTCCCCCTTTCCTGAAGACCACCCTGTTACACATACACAGGCAGTCACACCTGGGGTTCCACCTAAGCTAAAGGTATTCCATTTGTAGGGCTGTCCTTTATTTGTAGTTATGTCCTTCCAATCTTTTATGAAAAGATGTTTTTTTTTCATGCTTTATTTAACAACATAAAAATATCCCACTGATACTGCCTCCCTTTAAAACAAACGAACAAACTTGCCTGAAATCCCAAGGTCTAACATGCAGTCACATACTGAAGGTTCTGTGCCTCACACAAATCTGATTGAGGTAAAAAATGCAGAGACCCCTTGCAGCAACAGTCAGTCCCCTTTCCTACAGCTTTTTGCTGCTTCTGCGTCAGCATGTGTGGCTTTACTACTGCCTGGGACATCAGGAAGACCGGAGCAATCTTTCAACCCACAACACTAGCCCTTACAAGCACAAATGAAGGTTTTATGGACAATATGTTTAGTGCAACTTATGCTTAACTTGTTGGTTTTTTCCTGAATAAGCATGTCAGACTTAGGGGCACCTAAGTCTAAATAGTCACCTCTATTTTAGTTAAAGATCAGATATCGGGATTTTCAATCATGCTTAAATACAATTCAGTCTTTTATATCATGAGGGAAAAAATTTACTATGGTCTCCTATGTTCTTTCTTTCTCCTTGTCATACAGTGTGGTGGCTCTTTCTCCCCAGGTCCTTTTAACTCCATTTATACCCTGATCCCCTCCTTCCTCTCCATCCACAGTCTGCCTTTGGTCTCCCCTCCTGTAGGGTCAGTGAATTGGTCAGGTTTTACAACACAAGCGTCTGTGGCTATCACCTGTGGCTTTGAATGCAGAAGGCACTTGGGAGTGTGGGCACTGGGCACCAGACAGCGCCTAAGAATGAGACACCTTAGCTTGGAATGGAACCCCTTTAGCGTGTGACTGACATCCCAGGTGGATGTCTGGGTGGCTGCATTGGTGGACATGGCCATGATGCCTGGACAGGTCTGGAGCTATAGCGTACATGGACACACCTGAGCCTGGAGGTCAGGGCTGTAAAGCTAGCGTTACTCAGAGGCGGCAAAACGGCTACAAGAGGAGGCGCAATTGAGAGGGAGACACCATTAGAGAACTCCAGAGAAAGCCCAGAGACAAGAGTGTATTCACACTGGGGCCCAAGTTGCTGTCTCCTTACTGGCTTGTTTTCTCTATGTCCTATTTTAAAAAACCTTTGGGGATGATGCTAAGGGCTCTAAGTTTCTCATTTAAGCTGCCTGAACCTACGATGAACCTACCCAGCCTGATATGGTTGCAAAACATCACTCCACACCAGTGCTTCTGAAAGCATCATCTAGACCTGTGTTCAGACTATCAGGGGAGGGCCACCCTGGTGGCACAAGGGGTTAAGCACCACATTATGAAGCAATCCACAGCCTCTGCAGCACAAGTTCAATCCCTGGCCAGCCAGGGAGAAACCCACATGGTGAGGCAGACCTCTCCTATCTCGCCCACTGCTCCCCTTAGCAGTGTATTTCAGTCAGTCTACCTGTTCTGTTCCCTGTTCTGTCTCTGGTGGATCCGCTCATCCCCTGCATCTCTGGCCTGTACCCCAACTCTTGTATGCATAAATAAAATAAATCTTTAAAAATTTAAAAAAAAAAACAAACTATCAGGGGACCTGTTGGACAATGGCTGCATCCTGCAGCCGTTAGGAAGCTGAGATTGTTTGGTTACAGAGTACTGAGCCACCTGGTATCGTGCTTCCTCTCCCAGGGCAGACTGGGGGGGGGGGCGGGGAGGGGGCTCAGTGGGCAAGTATGTGGGGCAGGGCTCCTGGTAGCAGTTCTGTCCTGGAGTCCCCATCACTTCTTTTGGGAAGGCTCCTCCCAGCCCAGATACCCAGCACCCTTTTGTCCCTTGTCTTCCTCCATAACCAGCAAGGACACCCCTGCAGCACAACTCCTACCCCCAGGTCACTGGGAAGGAGCATGGGGCCAGCACCTTCCCTCTGTGTCTGCTGGCAGAGAGGGAGCAGAGGGGTCAGGCAGTTGCTACTTTAACACTCTCACCAGTGGTGAGAGCATCCACCTCCCCACTAACACTTGCTGTTACTTCTTTAGCCAATCTAACGCATATAAAGTAATCTTTCATTGTTTCAATTTGCATGTCTTTGATGACTAGTGCAATTTGAGCATCTTTCCAAATATTCCTTGGCACTTTGAGTTCCCTGCTCCACAACTTGATCATCATCCCCTGCCCACTGTTCTTTGGGGAGCTTCTCAGCTGCTTGACTCTGCCCTCAGGCTCCAGGGGGACAGGACATCAGCCTGGCTCACAGTTACCTCCACCCACAGAAATAGCTCCATCTGTCAGAGCTGCAGCCCTCCCTGGACGCTGCTTCCCCAAACATCTCACTGCTTGTCCTCAGAAAAGTGAGTAGCCTTGAGGTAGGGTGAAGGAGGTGCAAGGCCCAGAAGAGAAGTGACCAAGTCTGTCCAGCCAAATTCCTGTATTAGCTGACCCCTGTCAGGAAAGGCTAAAGGTTTGTTCTAGGAGAAATCAAGGTGGGAGTGGAGAGCCCTGCTTGCCAAGGGCTTCTCCCGCCTGCTCAGACCTCTGGCCTATGGGATGAGGTGAATTAATCAGCCGGTAACCTCCCTGCACATTTGGGCTCATTTCCCTTAAATTTGCCAACAGGACTGAACCTTCAGAGGTGAAACCTCCACACCAAGGAGGATCAGGAAGCTGCAACCTTCCAGATGGAACCCCACACCATTCCCCACTCTTTGGGCCCACAATATGAATATGTGTGAGATTGTACAGGGGCAAATGTACATATGTATAGTGGTGTGTGTTTCAGGGGCCTTAATTGCAATGTGTGTGTGTGCATGTGTGCATGTATGTGTGCACATGTGCGTCTGTGGGTCTATTAATGCGCGTGTTTGTGTGAACATGACTGTTCGTGTGTGAGCAGGTGGGCACAATTTGTACAAAATAGCAGGAAGTGAGGGGAGCCACACTATGATACATGAAGAATATGGTGAACTCATAAGAGAAGAAAAAGGAATTGTTATGAATTGAAAGTTTGTGCCCTCTCCTAATTTACACGTTGATATCCTAACCTCCAATGGGATGGTGTTTAGAGGTGATACCTTTAGGGGTTACTAGGTCATAAGAGTGGAGCCTTTATGAAAGGGATTAGTGCCTTATAAAAAGACCTCACAGAGCTCTCCCACCCTTTGCACCATGTGAAAACACAGCAAAAACACAGTTGTCTATGAATCAGAAAGAAGCTTCTCAATAAATCTTAGACTGCCCAAGTTCCAGAACTGTGGGAAGTAAAATGTTTGATGTTTTAGATCTGAGGCATCCAGGAGTAGAGGAGCAAGGAAAGAGGTGAAAGCAAGTGGGGAAGAGCACAGGAGACTATGGTGACTGACTGTGAGTGCTTGGTGGTGGGAGACTACAATGATCACACCTGAGGGGAGAAATCATAAAATGACACCAAAAAAAGTGCTAAAAAATTTTTTGCTTTGAAATAAAACATACTAAACCATCAAAAAAAAAAAAATAGGGCCTCCCCTAGTGGCGCAGCGTTTGAGCGCTGGGCTGCGAGGCTGCCCGCAGCCTCTGCAGCACCGGTTAGGGAGGGTCCCACAAAATAAATAAATAAATAAATAAATAAATAAATAAATAAATAAAATAATGTTCAGTGTCCAAGTTACTCAGTCTATGGTAAACTTGGTATAGCAGCCCGAACCAATTAAGACAGGAACGGAAGGAATTAAAACTCCATTTCTTCCTTCTCTTCTATGATTCCTTCTCTGACGTTCAGTACATGGTGACTTACAAAAGTTCTGAAAAATCTCAAAATTGCAAGGAAACAGCCAATGCTTAAAACCCGTCTGCAGCATCCCCAACAAGAGCTGTTTAGAAGCTCCTGCTGCTGTTAAGGGTGCTCACTGCCTCCCCATTCATGCCATTACCTGGTGGATCTGATGACTGCAAATACCTTCTTAATTACCTGAGACCAGCATCCCTGGATGTTCTACCCACTGATCCCTTCCTATGTGGGTTTCACAAATCAAATTTCTCTTCTCTGTGGCTGCCTTGTGTGACTGACTGACTCAAACATTTATTTTTCCCAATCAGGATCTTAAAGGCCAAGGCCAGAATGGCCAGGTTTTTGGTGAAGGCCATCATTCTGCTTTACAGATGGCCAACTTCTCATTGTACTGCCACATGGTGAAGAGCTGAGAGGGAAGCAAGCTCCCTCATTTCCACTCTTATAAGGGCACTAATCCCATCTATGAGGATCCCACTGTCGTAACCGACTACTTCCCAAACACCCCACCCATCCTAAAGTGTCATCGCATTGGGCGTTAGGGTGAGTTTTTCAGGGACATAAACATTCACTCCATAAGAGAAGAAAGAAAAGAAGAGATCTAGGGCCTCCCCCAGTGCCGCAGCGGTTTGAGCACAGCACTGTGAAGCTGTCCACAGCCCCTGCAGCATGGATTCAATTCCCGGCCCAGCCAAGAGATAACCCACATGATGCGGCCTCTCCTATCTCTCCTGCTGTTCCCCTCAGCAGTGTTTTTGGTTCGTTGGCCTGTTCTCCCCGTTCTGTCTCTGGTAAATTCTTTCACCCTCCCACACCTCTGGCATGTACCCCAGTTCTTGTGTAAATAAATAAATCTTAAAAAAAGAGAAAAGAATAGATCTAAAAGAAATATGAGGCGGAATCCAGGGCCTCCCTGGTAGCCTAGGGGTTGAATCTCAGTGTTATCACCACTATGGCCTGAGTTCAATCCCCAGCTAGGGAGCTAACTGACATATGGTGCAGCAGACCTCTCCTGTTTTGCCCGCTGCTCCCATCAGCAGTGTATTTCAGTAAATCTGCCTGTTCTGCTCCCCACTCTGTCTCTGATGAATCCTCTCACCCCTCGCATTTCTGGCCTACACCCCAGTTCTTTTTTTTTTGTGGGACCCTCGCCGGCGGCCAGGGGACGAACCGGTGCTGCAGAGGCTGCGGGCAACCTCGCAGCCCAGTGCTCAACTGCTGCACCACCAGGGGAGGGGAGGCCCTACAACCCAGTTCTTCTACTAAAAAAAAATTTTTAAATTTTAAAAAGTTGGGATCCAGTGGATAGAGGATTGAAACAGAATTGAAGGTGACATGAGAAAAAGGAAAGAGAAGATTCTAGAATAACTTGTGGGTTTCTGTACTGGTGACTTTATGGCCAACAGTGCCCTACCTGGAGATACAACACTGCAAAGACAGGCGGAGAGGAGAGGAGGGCAAAGAGCTGGAAGTGGGAAGGAGAGGACAATGAAACATTCAGTTTGGATATGTTGAGGTACCTATGAGAAATCCAACTAAATGTCCGATACTAATAAGTCCACAGGTCTGGTATTCAAAAGACAGCTCCATGGCTATGGATGTAGACAAAGGGTCAGAGAAGACTTCCCAGAGGAGTGACAGCTGAACTGAGAACCAAGAATGACTTACAGAGAACTAGGTGAAGAGGATAGAAGACAGAGCATTTCAGGTCCAAGAGAACTTGGTCTCTGCTCTGGTAGTCTAGTCACCATTTTGAAAATAATAAGAAAACTCCTGGACAATGCAGCTCATCCACCCGTGCGTGTTTCTCCTATGAGCCCCCCAGGAGGACCCTGTACACAAAGAACATGGCCAGCATACAAGGTACCAGCCATGGCCTACAAAAGTCGAGGTATTTTCTTGTCAACATTGAGCAGCAAGGCAGTGGACATAAGCAAAGAATAGTCAAAGTTGTTGCAAGAATGAATTTCCTTTGAAATATCACAAATGAAAAATAAAATCCTCTTAACCTAGTGAAGGCTCCTGATGGAATAAAGTACTTTCTCTGAAACGACCCCCAAATTAGCAAAACCATAATTAGGATTACTAAATGAATATATCAGAATTCCATAGAGAAAATACTTACTCAGGCAAAACCTTCTTAATTCAATAGCTCTTTCAATTAATTTTTTTCTAAAGTTTTGGATTTCCACCGACTAATCTGCTGGTATTTAGAAGGATTTGTAAACCACTTGCCAAGTAGTTAAAACGTATGAAATGTCTTTGCCAGGAAGCTCTTTGGGGACATTTGCGAGAGCAGTGAGGTGGCCAGAAAGCCTCCCCATGCTCACCAGGACACACTTCCTCCAGGGTTACTTCCCCTCGCACTGGAGTATGCCTACCAAATGTCCAGGGGGCCTAGGATTATCTAGTACTTTGGATAAGTCCAAGGGGAGGTTGCTCCTGAAAGAGGGGGAGAGCAGGGTGGGAACCTTGTCTGCTGTAGAACCAAGACTTCCATTTGGAGGAAGTTAATGAATGATTAGAGTTTGTAGAGATTACAGAATGAAGATGAACTGCACTGCTTTCAATGTGATACTGAATCAAGCCTGGGCCACATGGAGCACTGAGTTTTATTTAGATTACCTCACGATTTTGACTGGTAGGATACTTAGGAGAACCCTTGATGTGGAAGGTAAACAAGGCTCTACCCAGAGCCCTAACCCACCCACTAGCCCCATCTCCTGCCTCTTTGTTCCTCACCCCACCTCCCAATATGCTCACACATGTCCCCACCCACATGGGCCTTTTCATCCCTTTCCAAACGCAGCTTTGGTCTGGCTGTGCTCTCTACTTCAAATGTTCTTTTCTTTACAGAAAGAGACATTCAGAGAACACAGTGTAGAGGAATCAAGTGCTCCTTGAACCCAGCCTGGTGGTCCCAGGGGGATCCTCTGATTCATCACTCATCAGCCTTGAAGCAAGATTCAGCATTCCTTTTTGTTCCTCCAAAAAAAATCTACCACAAGATGCAAGAGAGTGGAATGATCAATCTTTATATGAAAACACGATCATGCTTTGATTGTCTGAGGGCAGCTTCTTTGTAAATTATAAAATCTAATCACAGGACATTCTGATTGGGTGGTTCTAGGTGTACAAGTGCATTAAAGAAAGAAAACAAACGCTTTGTTCCTCTGCTCTTTAAGCCTTGTCCACCCAATTCCACCTGGGAAAGCCAGGGTTACCATAGCAATCCAAGGCAGGTAACACACTCCCTCCAATACAGCTGTTTCCACAGGCTTGGGCCCTAAAGCTTCTGGCAGTAGACTTGAACTTGAGTCTTTAGTATCCATTTGTGCCCATTCATTGCATTGGGGAAAAATAATTAGTACTCTCATTCCACAGAGGAAGGTAAATACATATTGAATGGACTGAGGCGGTCCCAAACAGAACCCTTATGGGGTGTTTCATTTCAGAACCCTAGAAGGGACTCATCTTAATGGCATTTGAGTCTAAGCCTGTAATTTAGAGTCACCAGGGCCTGAGGCGAGGTAGGGCGATGGTTTGGAGTCCTGGCTGGTGGGAAGTATCTGAATATCTGACCTGCCAGTCAGGCGGTGCAAAAATGATCAAGATCCTGCAGTGGTTTGTAGGCTGACTTGGGCATTACTGGAAATTTTAGAAATGCTAAGGAAGGAAACCCTTAGAAAGACTGAGCATCCTGCTATTCAGATTGGTGGGGGTGCAGAAGAGCCATACATTGAGATACTTCTGTTTGAGAGCATTTTTTCTGCAGAATCTGTCAAGTTGGATGTTGTCAGATATTTACATTGACTAAGACATGCAAATGCCAGATTGTACTTTCCAAAAATGGCCACATATCAGCCATCCTACATGTCCTTCTGTGATGTAAACATGTCACTCCCCTATCACAAGGTGGTGTTTATTCCCCTCTTGTATCTGACTTGCCCAATGACTGCTTCAATCAACAGAAGACAGAAAAAGTAATCCTGTGCCAGGCATAGCTTTTAACTGTCCTGGGAGCTTCTGCTTCCTGCTTCTTGGCATGCTTAATCTTGGAATTACCCTTTCAAAACCCAACTACTTGTGTTGGCTTTATTTCCTTGTTTTCTGCTTTCTTGATATTGTGGCATTTGGAGTCTTGAGCCTAGATAGACTGTCCCTTCCAGAGATAGCTCACTCCTAGAGATTCTCTTGCTAGTGTGCCTTTGATATACAAACCAATCATTCCAGAGCCCACCCTTCTGACCCTCCCTTCAGTGAATTTTCACATACCAAGCCAATATCGCCCTGCCCTCCATTACCCTGGGGCCATGCTAATAGCCCAGAACCCACTAAAATTATTCCAACAATCTAATTATAAACATAGCCAGTGTACCTACCATGCTTTACCTATTCCTTCCTCAGAAAATTCCAATGAAGACTGTGAGTCATGCTCTCCTCTCCCACTTCTGCTTTCTGACTGGCCTGGGTGTGCTTCCTGGCATGGTCCTGTTTCTAGAGGTCGGGAAGTATAAACTTCTTCCTCTATGACAGTCATTTCCATCTCTGCATGTCTCACTAGACCTGATTAAAACAAATCCTGAGTATTTTTCAGCTTCCTCTGAGCTATGACAAGTCCAAGTTCACATGGAGAGGCCATGTGAAAGCATGCCAAGCAGTAGCCTTCTGGCATCCCTGCCAACCACCTTGTCAGCTGCCAGCCATGTATATGAGCCCTCTTGGACCGTCAGCACAGAAGACCACAGCTCCAGCTGACTTCTGACTGCAAATGCTTGAGAGACCCACAGTGAAAATCACTGAGTTGAGCCCAATCAGCCCACAAGAGAATAGATTGTGTTTTATTTTATTTTTTTAAGTTTATTTATTTATTTATTTATTTATTTATTTATTTATTTATACAAGCACTGGGTACAGTCAGAAGCGCGGGAGGGTGAGAGAATTCACCAGAGCTAGAGTGGGGAGCAGAACAGGCAGACTGATGAAATACACTGCTGAAGGGAGCAGCGGGTGGCAGGAGAGGTCTACGCGCCATGTGGGACCCTCGCTGGTGGCCGGGGATCGAACCGGGGCTACAGAGGCTGTGGGCAGCTTCGCAACCCAGCGCTCAACCACTGCGCCACCGGGGAGGCCCATTACATTGTGTTTTAAACAATTCTGTTTTAGGGGTGGTTTGATACAAGCAATAGCTACTACCTAGAACATATGTGATGTTTGACCCAAAGATTGGTTCCTACAATGTTAAGTTCTTGTGAATGGACCTGTATCTCCTTGCCACTAAAAGCTTGAGAGCCACCTGGATGTTGGTTAGAAATACAAAATTTCAGCCCCATCTCAGGCTTACTAAGCCTGCATTTTAACAAGAGTCCCTGATGAATTGAATTGAAGATACATTAAAGTTTAAGAAGCTTGGCTATAGCAAACATTGCACTCTGCCCAGATCTGCTTGGATCCCTTAAATGCTTCTGTGTGCTCCTCCCCCAGCTTCTGTCTAGGTGCTTTGATCCTGACAGCTTGCACCTGCGGTCTTCTTCAGACGCTTGCCCTAGAACTGCTCTGTCTGTACATGCAAACAGTCAGAAGTGTCTGGGAGTTTACGTCCTGGGGGTTGCCTGCCTGATGACTGACCAACTTAGGACTATGAAAGCCCAGCTCTGTTGCCACAAGGTGGAGCAAACTTTAAGGTGTGGTTTTCTCCAGAGTTGTCCAGGATCTGTCTGAGACTTGCTGTTAGCCTGAATGTCACCCTGGTTTCACTTTCTCCTCTTTCCTGTCCTGCTTCCCCTATTCTCTTTGAAATTTCTCTTGAGAGCTCATCCTAAATAAATCGCTTGCACATGAACCTTCATTTCAGAGTCTACAACAGGTACCTAAGACAGAGAGCCATGAGAAAAATTCAACTAATCAGCATTGCCCTGTCACATCCTACTCACATAGGTAGTAGATCTTGGCTAATATATAACAAATAGTGGTGGGGAGCGGGGGAAACAGTAGGGAAGGAAGGAAAATGTGATTATCAACAACCCTCTAGAGCTTGTCTGGAGAGGGGAACTAAAAATGAGGCAGTAGGGCCTCCCTGGTTGCGCAGCAGTTGAGCGCTGGGTTGCAAAGCTGCCTGCAGCCTCTGCAGCACCGGTTCGATCCCTGGCGAGGATCCCACATGGCGTGCAGACCTCTCCTGCCACCCGCTGCTCCCCTCAGCAGTGTACTTCTGACTGTACTCAGTGCTTGCATAAATATATCTTTTAAAAAAAATGATACAGTAATTGGAAAGAAATGAAAATTGTAGTAATTATGTTACTATGTAACCCATTACTCCAAAATTTAGCAGCTTAAAACAACAAGCATTTATTATCTCACACATTTTCTGAGGGTCAGGAATTCCTCAGGGTGGGGACATCCTCTCTCAGAGTTTCTCTTGAAGGTGGAGAGAGGCTGCAGGGCTGCAGTCTTATCTGAAGGCTTGACTAGGGCTGAAGGATCTGCTTCCAAACATAGTCACATGGCTGCTGGCCAGCAGCCTCAATTCTTCCCCACTTGGGCATCTCCATGGGCTTATTCATGACACTCCTTCCCCCAGCTTGAGTGATGAGAGAAACAGGTGGTTGCAAATTTGTGGGCAAGAATTAGGAAGGACACACTATTAATAGTTAGTCAAAGTCTTTACTCTTAGGGGTAGAAGTGAGTGCACAAGGGGTGATGATGAAGACAGAATCCCACTTTATACCTCTGAATTCCTCTTGTAATGTTAAAACATTAAAGAGAAAGTGTAAATAAATTGCCAGTAGTTGGTAATGGATAAAGCTAAATCCACTGTAAAAATATCTTTGAGAAGGATAAATGACAAGGACAGAAAATTTGAATTGGGTCATAAAAAAATCTGTAGGTGATAAAAAAAATAGCCTGGATAATTTTAAAAGTATGTATCGGTCCTCTACAGGATTTCTAGGATGTATGTGATGAACTCTGGCCTTGCTATTGACCCCAGATGGGGTGGGAGGTCTTACCTCTGCTAAGAAAGCACATAGCATTCTGGTAAACTTTCTCCTCCTCTTTACTCTCTCCCCCACCGGGGACATCATCGTTGACCAGCTCTGCATAGACTTCTTTCACCAGCTGCATGTCTGGGACCTGACTGTAGGTTTTCTGGTCTAATATTCATAAACACCTCAAATGAAACATCCCCTGCTTTCTGCAGTATGCATGATCATTTACCCTGGACCAAGCAGCCTGGCTCCTCCAGCATAGACAGCAGTGAGACAAGACAGCTCCAAGTTCTGGCTTCAGCTCTTATGAGTAATGACAGAATGGTCCTGTCTTTGCTCCATAAATGCACCCACCTGCTGCAGGTGGCCCTAGCAGAGAAGTAGTCACATTCTAGGAACAAAGGAGCCTTTTTGCATTTGACCCCTTGTCCAATAGTGTCTGGAGCTGACCACCAGGCCCAGACCCAGGAGAGGTCCCGACTGGAGTGACAACAGTATCACACTCTCAGAGTGACTTCTGACTCTCAGAGTCCTTGAGGACTCTGCTCCGGGTGTGACATTCAGGGTCTCCCATCATGCCCCACTATGGGGTGATTCAGGATGAAGAAGAGACTATAGAGACTTCCAGAGATGGAAGGGATTTAGGGAACTGCAACTGTGTCAGGACAGCAAGAGAACAGAAGAAATGAAATGAAAGCCACATGACACAGAAGAAAGTACTCACAGAGACTGGAAAAAGCCTGGGGTAGGGTTCCGCCTGACAGCTACTGATATGACCTGAGATAGGCAAGAGGGACCACCACCCTAGGCGCGCTGACTTAGAACAGCACTCCGAGATGGCCATTACAGTCTATTACTAGTTCTTGAGTTACACACAGAAACTGAGGTATAATTTAATATATATTAGTATAATATAAATTAATTTTATATCTTTTTAAAAAATTAATTTTCAGGCCTCCCTAGTGGCGCAAGGGGTTAAGCACCGCACTATGAAGCTATCCATAGACTCTGCAGCATGACTTCGATCCCCAGCTTGCCAGGGAGCTACCCACATGGCGCAGCAGACCACTCCTGTCTCTCCCAATGCTCCCCTCAGCAGTGTATTTCAGTCAGTCTGCCTGTGCTGCTCCCCACTCTGTCTCTGGTGAATCCTCTCACACACCCCCCCCCCCCGCACCTCTGGCCTATACCCCAGTTCTTGAATGCATAAATAAATAAATCTTTTTTAAAAATGAAGTATTACTGAAAATGTCATTCCAGTTGATTAAAATTCACAAGTTTTACTAAAGGAAAAAGAAAGGTTGAATGCCTGTTATTTTAAAAAAAATTAACCTTGTATTTTGCATGGATTTTTTTCATTTCACTTTTCTAGTGATTTGTGCTTATTGGATTTTCACAACAGAACTGGTCTGTATTGAATTGGAAAATTAAAAACCAATCTTGTACCATCAATGGTTTGAGAAGCCCTGTTTTGGAAGGCCCCACATATCACAATTACGCAAAAAAATTAACTGATTAAAGAGAATGCAGCGTGTGGTTCTCAGCACTGGCATAGCACAATCTGCAACCTGAGCATCCGTTCTGGTACCAACGGCGCTCAGAGAAAGGCTGCTCCTCCTCTGCTGCTCTAAGCCTTTAACACAAAAAGCAACTGTGCGTGAATGTCACAAAGGTTTCTGTGTGATGCTTCTGCCAACATTGGAGACAGGCGCTGCTTCGGAGTAAGAGGAATATTTGAGTGGCAGAAGCACTTAGGTCAGAAAAAAGACAAATTAATTAACTTGTCAAACCCTTTTCCCAGCTAGCGTGAGTGTAGAGTTTCTTGCAGAGTGAAGTACCATTTCCCAGTAGTGCCACATGTCCATTTTCATACTTCTCTGTGTGCTCCGGTTTATGGTCCAGGGGGTGCCCATGAATTAGTGTGGTATTAACAGTTGCACATGGCGACTGAGGAACATTTCACAATATTAACACTTTGCTTTAAATCTTATGTATGTAAGTATAGATGTAGTGTGTATGAAGCTATTTCTTCTCACCACTGCATGAATCTAGATACTACTTTAAGAGATGATGAAATTTGTGACATGATAGGTAGAAATGTATATTGATAAATTAAAATATTTTGTAATGTTGGGCCAATAATGTTCATTTATTTTATGCAACTCCATTAAAATATTTGAATAGGGTATGTATAATTCATGACGTTTCCAAATTTAACTATTGCTTTTAAGATTTTGATGACAATTGCACTTACTTCTGAAACTTTCTCCAAATTGAAATTCATTTTTAAAATTACCTAAGATTTACAGTGACTCCAAAAAAGATTGTCTACTTTGGTATCATCAAAAGAAGAGAAATTATGCAAAAATCTTGATTATAACAATATAAAAAAATAATTTTGCAATAAAGCAAGAATATTAAGGTACTGAAAAGTTACATATGTATTCTTGATTTTATTACTTATCAATCAATAGCATATCCAAATATATTTGAAAATAATTAAATCCGATCATCTCTACTGCTTTACCAACTTTCTTTCACATAAAAAACATACTGTTATCTTTCAAAAACTTTTTTTAATATCATGATTTTTTCAAGGCAGGAGACAGAATATTTTTAATCTAATAGTTTGTTGACTTGGCTTATAAATTTAAATATTGACATACATACAGTATAGGCCTCCATTTAGTGCAGTAGTCCTACTTAGCCATGGCTTTACCTTCTTCAGTTTCACTACCACGCACTATCAACTATCATCCAAAAAATATTACTTACAATATATTTTGAGAGTGACCACATTTGCATAAGTTTTATTACAGTATAGTGTGATAATTGTTCAATTTTATTATTGTCAGTGTTAATCTCTTAATGTACCTAATTTAGACATTAAACATCATAGACGTATGTATAGGAAAACATAGTCTATATAGGGTTTGGTAATATCTGTGTTTCAGACCTCTTTGGGGAGTCTTGGGAGGGATCCCTGAGGATAAAGGGGGACTACTGTATGAAGACTTGCTTGCAGCTGCCTTCCTAAGGGAGGCCAGAGTGCCCAACATGGCTGAAGGGCAGTACACCCACTGCACATTTTAATTCACTTAAAAGAGTGCTTCAGGGGCCTCCCTGCTGGGGCAAGGGGTTAAGGCACAATCTATGAGGCTGTTGCAGCCATTGCAGCTCGAGTTTGATCCCTGGCCAGAGAGCTACACACATGGCCCAGCAGACCTCTCCTGCCTCGCCCACTGCTCCCTTTAGCGGTGTATTTCCGTCAATCCCCCTGATCCCCCTGTTCTGTTCCCCACTGTCTCTGGTGAATCTTCTCACCCCCACACCTCTGGCCTGTACTCCAGTTCTTGTATGCATAAATAAATAAATCTAAAAAAAAAAAAGAGAGAGAGAGCGAGTGCTTCAGGTGGATGGGGATGTGACTTGAGCACAAACAACAGAAGGGGCACTTGATTTTTAGAAATAATTGTTTGCAATTGATCCCATGTCTCTTTTGTCCTTCAATTAACAGATCTTTGAGACTGACAGTGACTTAACTGTAGGTGTGATCGGCAGTGAATGTCTGTTAAGAGCAGCCTTTGTGATCCTCCTTCGTTGGTGTCCCGTCTTTGATTCTAAAGGGACAGACAGGGTCCCAGCCCTGCCAAAAGGGGGAATGGAGATGCCTCTGTCCCAGATGGTCATACCACCAAATCCTGCTCTGGAATCCATGCTGTTGACTAAGGGCAGGAGGAGGCAGGCTTCCAGTCCTCCACAACTGTCCACCTGTCCAATGCTCCAGATAAGACATCTTGTGGCCCGAAAAGATGAAATTCGGCTCCTAGCCTCTGGACTGTGACCCCTGAGGGAAAGCACAATCATTGATATGATTTCCCTGCTGAGAGGCATTTGCTTTGTTTCCAGGGTGAGAGAGAGAGAGAGAGTGTGTGTGTACCAGGATGCACCCCTATGATCAATGTTGCAATAAACACCCTGGTACATGGGCCCTTAGGTGGATGCTCTTTTTCCTCTGGAGTAGAGTCCCAGGAGTGAAATTGTGAGGTCAAAGAGCATATGTATTTTTAATTTTAATGGATTTTTCCATATTGATTTCCAAAAAGGCTGTAATAATTTACATTTCCATCATCAATGATTAAGAGCACACTTTTACCCTACGTGCAATAGGTGTAGCAGTTCTTTTTAAAATTTTTTTAAGATTTATTTATTTATTTATACAAGAACCGGGTACAGGCCATATTTGTGGGTGGGTGAGAAGATTCACCAGAGAGAGAGCTGGGAACAGAACAGGCAGACTGACGAAATACACTGCTGGGGGGAGCAGCGGGCGCAACAGGAGAGGTCTGCCGCGCCATGTGGGACCCTCGCCGGCCAGCCGGGATTGAACCGGCATTGCAGAGGCTGCAGACAGATTCACAGCGTGGCGCTCAATCGCCTGCACCACCAGGGGAGGCCCAGTTCTTTTTAATTTTTTGCAAGCCTGAAAGATGCTAACTAGTGTCTTATTATTAAACTCCTTATTAATTTCCACTCCCCTGAATTTCAATGAAGTTGAGTAAATTTCCATATAGTTGAATATTACTTTTCCTCTCTGAAATATCTATTCATATCATTTGTCTATTTCTCTATTGAGTTGTTTGTCTTATCAATTGATAAGAGCTCTTTGTATATTATAACTATTAACCTTTGCTGATATCATCTGCTTTACAAATATTTTACTCCAAAGCTTAGGCTTATCTTTTGACATTGTGTACAGTATCTTTTGTCATAAAAATTATATATAGAGTTATATATGTGTATATATATCTATGAAATGCATATATATAAAGGCAAGAATACCAACTTTTTTCATCTATATTTCTGACCTTGGTCGAGAAAGTATTCTAACCCCTATAGTATGTGAGACATCCTTGCCAAAATTTTTGTTGAAATTTAACACACATACGAAATAGTCACATGGTTTATGGATTCACGAATTCTCACAAGGTGAAAACACCCACATAACTGTACCCAGATAGAGAAACAGAACACTACCAGCACCCCAGGAGCTCCCTGTGTCTCCTTCCAGTCACTAGCCTCCCTAAAGATTAATCTTTACCCTCACTTCTGACACCATAATCTTGTGTTTAAACTTTATTTAAATGAATCATCCATATGTACTCTGCTGTTTCTAGCTTCTTTACCTCAATAACTTGTTTTTTTTTTAGCTCAATAACTTGTTTGCAAGAGTAATTCATATGGTTCATTCATTCTTGTTGCTGTATGAAATTCCTTCATATAAATATGCTACACTTAATCTTTTTCACTGTTGGTGGACACTTAAGTTACTTCCAATTTGAAGCTATTACAAATAGTGATGTCATGAACAGTTTTGTACATGTCTTCTAGTGAATTTAGGTCTGCATTTCTGTTGAATAATTACCCAAGAGTGTAATTTCAGGGTCATGGGGTATGTATATGTTCAGCTTTTGTAGCTGTCACTGGTTTTCCAAAGTGGCTGTACCAATTACACTCTCCCCAGTGATGTAAGAGACATCTAGTTGCTCTATTTTTACCCCAACACCTAGTATCATCTGACTATTTCATTTTAGCCATTCTTCTGGGTATATGCTAGTGTGGCATTGTGATTCATCTTGCCAGATTTGTAATATCTTATTTTTCACATTTTAAGCCCTTAATCCATCTGAAATTTTATTATTGTATATGATAAGATAGGAGTTTAGTTTAATTCTATTCTATTTTTTTAATATTTATTTATTTATTTTATACAAGAACCAGGGTACAGGCCAGATGTGCGGGAGGGTGAGAGGATTCACCAGAGACAGAGCGGGGAACAGAACAGGCAGACTGACGAAATACACTGCTGAGGGGAGCAGCGGGCGAATCAGGAGAGGTCTGCTGCACCATGTGGGACCCTCACCAGTCAGAACCGGTGCTGCAGAGGCTGCAGACAGCTTCACAGCACGGTGCTCAACCACCTGCGCCACCAGGGGGGCCCCTTATCTCTATTCTAGACAAAAAGTAAGTATATTCTAGGGCCTTCCCTGGTGGTGCAGCGGTTGAGCGCTGGGTTGGTTCGATCCCCAGCCACCGGCAAGGGTCCCACAAAAAAAAAAAAGTAACTGTATTCTAGACAAAAAGTCAGGTGTGCCAGACTAAATAATGTAGCCTATACCCTGATAGGTTTTGAGATAGAAATAGACATTTGCAGAGGTGGAGGGGGGTGGGGGTGGGGGGGTGGCACTCCAGGCTGAGTGCCTAGCTAATGAGCAAAGACAGGAGAGCAGAGCAGTGTGTCTAAGATGGGAAGAGCACAGCAGCAAGCAGCACAAGAGGGCAGACAGGCCCTGATCTTGCCATTCTTGCAAAAGCAATGCCAGGCTGCTACTGAAAGGCACACCAAAGGAAGAAGGGCTCTGCTTCTGATGTTTGGGGATGTTCTTTGCAAGTCTCAAAGGTGTGATTATCAAAATATCACTCTTAGGGAAGTGTTGGCTGAGGCACTTATTAAGATCCATTATATGCATTATTTCATTTAATCCTCATAAAGATTTTGTAAGGTGGGCACTATTAACCTCAATTTGCAGATGAGGGCATGAGACTTAGAGGAATCAAGGTGCGGGCCTTGGTCACACAACTGGTAAGAGCTAAAATTGGAATTCAGGTACATGTCCCTTCTGAGTTCCTGCTCTTTCTTCTACACACACTGCTGGAACAGCCAGTGTACAGAGAATTGAGCTTCCAGCCACTTCCCACATAATGGAGCATGTAATAACAGAGATTTATGTCATTACTTCAGTTCCTGCAAACAGGCCCTCTGGTGGCTGTTTCTCTTCACCAGTGATACTGGGGAAATGGCTGATTCTTGGGAAACTGAGTCACTGATAAAGGCAGCAATAACCTCTTTAGCTGAAAGGTAGTGAGAATCTGACTAGGGTGCCTGCGCTGGCTGGGCCCTCGGGCAAGTTGATATTTCTGTAGAGAGAAGGGAGCAGAGCCTGGAGAAGCAGGGAATACCAGAAAGACAGAGTGCGGGGTTGCCTGTCACCCCCTGGCATTTCCATGTGTAGTGTGTCCCCACAGGCAGTGAGACATGAACACTGACTGACATGAACACATTGGCACTCAGACACACACACACACGCACACACACACACACACAGGCTCCACATTACACAGAACAGAACCAAAGCCTGCCTCCTGAAATATGAGAGCCCAGAAAATCAACCTGGCATAAACGTTTTCAAACTATTTTCGTGGGAGTTGTTCTGCAGAAGTAAGTCACACAAATAATGAAGCAATTTTCCACCAAAAGGAAGATTTTAACTGCTAGAGATAATTGTAGAAAAGTACACTGAAATTATGAGGTGCCATTTCTCTCTATCAGATTGGCAAAGATTTAAAAGTTTGATCATACTGAGTGTTGGTAGGGATGTAAGATAGGCTATTTGGCAGAATAAGTAAATGATCACAACTTCTGGGGAAGGTAATGGAACATATGACAAAATATTAAACCCAGTGACTCCACTTATAAAATTCTATATAGCTCCACACAAAAATACTGATTAAAGTTCACTGAAGCATTTGTTTAAAATACCATAAAACTTGGTGCCTCCCTGTTGGTGCAATAGGTTGAGCATAGCGCAGTACGAGTTCAATCCCTGGCCCATCAGGGAGCAACCCACATGGCGCAGCAGACCCCTCCTGACTCACCCACTGCTCCCCTCAACAGTGTACTTCAGTATATCTGCCAGTTCTGTTCCCCGCTTTGTATCTAGTGAATCCTCTCACCTCTCACACCTCTGGCCTATACCCCAGTTCTTGTATGCATAAATGAATAAATCTTTTTTTAAAAAAATGCCATAAAACTGGAAACAAGTAAAAAATATCCATTAATAGAAAATTAGCCAAGCAAGTTAAGGGCATCAATGCAATGAAGTATTATTCAGTCATTTTAATCGACAAGGTGGACGTCTATGTTCTCACATGGAGCGATGTCCACGCAAGTTTTAGCTGAAAATGTAAAGTATCAGGAGCAAAACAGTCTTTACCACATTTGTGATTCTAAGTGTGTATGTCTCCATATAGACGGTTTCTACAAGGTGTGAAAGAAACTAGCTTTGGAACAGAAATGGCAGAGGGAGAAAGGAGGGAAAAAAGAGAAGGGAGACTAAATTTTCACTTACTAATCTTATGTATTGATAGTTTTACAATGAGTATGGATTAACTGCAGAAGAATTTAACTGAATTAAAAATATATATATTAAGGTTTCCTGTAAGATTTCACTTAAAAGAGTTCCATCACTAAAAATTTTTAAACTCCAACCTTATGAAACCCAACCCTATTGTTCAAATGACCAAAAAGGAAACTGTAACTGTTGAAATGGAGATAAGCATTATTACTCTATGGAATTCTGTGATTCTATCCACCTCCACTTTATCTAATTCTATAGTGGTCTCCATCTTTCATTGTCTTTGAGCCTGTAAGTTGTAGACAACTAAAAATTATACAAACGATTGCTCTCCAAAGCAGTGCAAATGACTTTGCCAGATGGAGGTGCAACTGATTTCCCCCCACACTATGAGAGAAGCCAATTTTGTATCAATGAACAAATTCCTTTCATTATTCCTGGTTGCCAAAATGCATATCTGGCCTATGCACTGTCCTTTGAACCAGTTTTTAACACATCACTGTTTTCCTCATTAATTAATGAGTTAAGTAAAATCTTTGACACGTGTTCCTCTTACACTTTTATGAGTCATGATTTTTCCTTTAGAAAAATTATCTTTTAACAGAGTGGAGACAATGAAGTCTGGTTGACAAAGAGATTACTCAAGGTTAGGTGCCCATTGCAAATACAGTACCAACCCGATCCTCAAAATTCTTGGCTATTTTATCTGTAATGCACCAAGTATCAAGGATTGAAATCCTTTACAATATGATTTGAATACTTACTTCATGCCTACATACGGTTAATTTAGAGATGCTTTCTTACAAAGATACACTCATAAATGCACGAAGGCCTTGCTGACATGCTGGGTAAACTCCCACACAGTTGCAGGACGCCACTCTCCCGGCTTCCACACCTCCTCTTCTATTGCCCCTCCCTACCCCACAACCCTCCTCCCGCACCCCCACGGTTGCTCTTCCAGCATCTGGGGGCTAAAAGGTTGGGGATGCATCAAGGTGCCTTCCAGCGCCCCCCTCGCTTATGCCTTGCAGAGAGAAGAGGTGGCTCTCGCTTACACCCACTCAGCGCCAGGCAAAGTGGCCCTGGGTTGCAGCAATAAGGGGCTTAGTCGGGGAGGGAGGCAAAGCCGGCGCGTCCTCAGAGGCAACCGGGTATAGGAAGGGAGTTTTCAGAACAAGGCACGGCCTAGTGCAACCTGTCCATGAGTCGAAGTAAAGAGCTGTAAGGCTCCCCGGAGGCGGAGACCTCGGCTCTGAAGTTGGAAAATCCGGAAACAAGGCTCTGAAGCCCAGGAAGGCGCGGAGGGAGGGGAACACCAGGCCTCGGACGCGGCCAGTTAAGCTAATGGCGTATTTGTTGCAAGGGGAAAGCAATCCCACAGCGTGGAGACCCAGCACCCGGCCTGGAACCTCCGCCCGCCCCCCGAGTCTGCAGACCCACGGCCCCAAGACTCCTCCCAGGGTGCCCCTGCGGACCCCTCTGTGCCGCAGCGGCTCTGGCGGTGGGCTCGCGGCGCCCCCTGCGGGCCCCTAACCACTCCCGGGGCTTGCTAGCCCGCGCGGCGGCTGTGGCGGGCTGGGGAGGCCCCTGGCTGCCTGCCAAGCGGTAGGTCCTCGGTCCCCTCCAGGCGTCGGGTCGCTCCCGCAGGCGGAGCTCAGCTCCGTGCACCCCAGAACGCGGTGTCCACAGTCTCCATCACTATGGGATCTCAGTCCCAATATGCAGATGAGAAAACCGAGGCTCAAAGACAGAACCTGATACATCCACGGACTTTTAGGGGAGCCTCTGGGACCCTAAGACCAGTTCTTACCCGCGCTGGTCTCTTTCCCCCTGGAGACCCCTTCTTTTGCCCAGGAGCATTTAGGTGTGGCCACAGTCTCCAGGATTTGCCATGCTCCCTACAGCGTCCTCTTTCCTGAGTTTCTCAGCGCCAAGTCTCCTGGAGCCGGCTGGCTGGAGGGGCTGCGGTGTGGACAGGCGTGTACCACTGCTCCTATTTACTACCTAAGGCGCAGGTCCATCAACTTTGCTAGAGGAAAATCTGACAACAGCATTGGAAGTGCCCTTGAACACTTGTTTCACTCTATCCTAAGACAAGAAACTCAGCAAAGATTCTGCTCTGAGACGGTTATCCTTCATTGTTTGTAATAGCCAAAACTTGTGAACTGTCTAACACTGCGGGTAGGTTAAAGAAATGGTAGCCTATGATACCATGAAAAATCATGTTGGAAAAAAATTTAGTGAAATATCAAAAATTTCATTATATTTTTCCATGTGTGCACATCCCAAAGTAAGAGTCTGCCCAGATCTACACCAAAAAATGAATATTAACAAGAGAATTAAGAGCTTCTTTAAGGGTATTTGTACCTTTCTATGTTTTCTAAATGATGTGCTGGTTATCCATTGTTTTTGTTTTTTGTTTTTTATTGTTGGTTTTGTTTGTTTGTTTGTGTTTTTTGTTTTGTTTTGTTTTGTTTTTTGAGCAGATAAGGACCAGTGTCTACTGGTCGCATCCCAAGAAGACAGCAACCTAAAAAGCTGGATCAAGGAAATAGGAAAGGGGGTTGGTGAGGCATTTCCTTTCACCAATCCTTGGACAACCACAAGAATCTTGGTCACCAAAAAGCTACTCCTTCTGAAGAATATGACAATGGCAATAAATTTGACCCAATGGGTTGATCATTCAGTTGGTCATCAATCAGGAATTCTGGAAGAGAAATTGCAACTTGGTACCTTCTCAAGTTGTGATGGGCAGTATATCAACCCACATGCTAGATTTTTGTTCCAGAAAGTAGACCAGCGTGCACCATGTGGTTTCTTTGTTGTATTGGTTCCATGCAAATTGTCTGGAGCATACAGATCAACCCCTGAAATCCACACTCCAGTGAAGAGGTAGTGGATTTATCTGCTCCACCAGGAAGGGGTCTACAGCACTAATCTGTGCACGGTCCACATGGGAAGCCATCATATTGTATGAAGCCATCATGTTGATGGATTCAGCTGTGACTGGTGACTGGTGACAGCAGGTTGGCAGAAAGGAGCAAATGCTCCAGCTTCCCCTGGGCGAGGAGACAACACTGAAAACTGTTAAGTTTTTGCCTTCAAAACCTGGCAAAGTGAAATTTGCTGAAAAGTAAGCAGTGCAGTCTGTTTTTAATTTCACTTCTTAAGAAAACCCAGCTAACTTTCATCGTGACTTTTTAGGCTTGTATCTTTTTGGAAATTTTTTGGTAGTATAACCTTAAGTAAAGATATTTAGGTTTTTGGTGTGTAAACAAAATATTATTTGTTAGAATATTTTTCCAGTGAAGTAGTATCCAATTTTTGTTTAAAAAGTTATTCTCTATTGTTCAAAAAGTAAATTGTGCCAGAAACTAAGAAAAACATGTATTATTATAGTTTCAACATCAGGACTGACTTGTATAAAGAAATCTGTTTGCAATAAACTGTAATGAACTGTAATATCCCTTTAAAGAAAGATTTAAAAATTGCTAGAAGTATTAATTATTAAAAACCATACATGAATGGGGATGGGGAAAATGAATTGCTTGCTCTTTCTGGGAAGAAAGGCCTTGCTGCTGCTGTTAAGGGCCACTTGGGGTGTACCCACCTCTGGCCTGGCCATTATAGTCTGAGTCTGTGGTATAAAGACTGGTCATTACCATAGAAGGAGATAGATGAAACCATCTTCAGTCTGCCCTAATTTTTTTTTTTTTTATTTAAAGAAAGCATGGCGTGTCTTTAGAAATCAGAGATTTGAATTTCAGCACCAAACATCCCTACCACCACTAACAGAAACTGTGGTTTTCGGCAAGTCACTTAATCCTTCCCAGTCCAGTTCCCCATCTGTAAAGCAGAGAGAACAATATCCATATTATGTGGTTGCTGGAAGATTCATTATTTTTATTAGTCAGCAATTATTTAAGTGCCAGGCACTGATTGGAACAGACTGTCCTTGTTCACATGGAATTCATACTCCAATAGGGTGAAATGACAATAAACAAACAAATAAGAAGATGAGAAAAATCAGATATTAATATATTCTAGGCAGAAAATAAAAGAGGGAGAATTGGTGGAGCCTACAGGCTTATTATATTATATCAGTTGGTCAGGGACATATTGTATTTGAGCAGAGATATGAATGACAGAAAGCAGGCAGGCATGCAAAGCTCAAGGGGAGAAATCAGGTAAAGTATGCAGGGGATCTCTCTGTACCATTTTTTGCAACTTCCTGTGAATCTAGAACTATTTTAAAAGTAAAGGTTTTTTTAAAAGTCACTAATCATTGCTACACACTACAATCTAGATGAATCTCAAAGTAAGTGTACTGAGTGAAAGAAGTCAGATCACAAGGCATATGCACAGTACAACTTAATTTATATACAATTCTGGAAAGTACAAACTGATCTATAGTGACAGGAAGTAGATCAAGGATTCCCACCTTAGAGTAAGGAGGGGAATGTTTGAGCAGGAAGGGTGGATGGCAAAGATTACAAAGGGATATGAGGAATCTTTCAGGGGTGATGGATATGTTTATTACTTTGTGTTGTATATGCACAAATATGTTGCGTAATTATAATTCTATCACATTGTTAAATTTTATTATTAAATGTGTTAAACTTATCAAATTGTATCCTTTACATAGTATGCAGTTTATTGTATGTTGATTTTACATCAATGAATTTATTACAAATTTGAAGTGCCTAGAAATAAAGCATTCTGAAGTTGTACAAAGCCTCTATCTATAAAAGCTTAATATGTTATTGCCAGACATTTAGGTAATATAAATAAACAAAGGGATATACCAAAGTCCTAGCTTGGACAACTAAATATTATAAAGATTTCAATGAGTCCCAAAAGGAAACCCCAAAATTCTGATTGGGTTTTTTTTGACAAGTTTATTTGAAAATGTATATGGGATAATCAAAGGCCAAGGAGAACCAAGACACTCTTGAAAAATAAGGTAAAAGAATTGATATTATCAGATATCAAGATAGTGCGGTTCTGATAGGGGGATAAACAAAATAAAGAGCCCATAACAGATTCACATACAGACACTTGACATTAGACAGAGGTGGGAATAAAGTCATTGAGAAATGGCCAAAGAAAAGGCATTGGGGGCCTCCCTGGTGGCACAAGGGGTTAAGCGTCAGCACTATGAAACTGTAAGTAACATCTCAGCATGAATTAGATCCCCAGCCAGGGAAGTGACCTCTCCTGTCTCACCTACTGCTCCCCACAATAGTGTATTTCAATCAGTCTGCCTGTTCTGGTCCCCACTCTGTCTCTGGTGAATTCTCTTACCCCCTGCACCTCTGACCTGTACCCCAGTTCTTGTATGCATAAATAAATAAATCTTTTTAGAAAGAAAGAAAGAGAGAAAGACAGAGAAAGAAAGAAAGAAGAAGAAAGAAAGAAGAAAGAAAGAAAGAAGAAGAAAGAAAGAAGAAGAAAAGAAAGAAAAGAAAGAAAGAAAGAAAGAAAGAAAGAAAGAAAGAAAGAAAGAAAGAGAGAGAAGGCATTGGGTTCAGTGGTTATCTATAAGGATTCCTTCCACCATTCACAGAAAACAATTTCAAGATGGACTAAACACCTAGACATGAAATGCAAAACTATATAGCTCTGAGAAGGTAGAACAGGACACTACCTTCATGCCCCAGAAAGATTTTTGGGGAGACACATAATAAAAAGCATTAATAATAAAAGAAAAGGCATCAATAAAAAGGAACAAACTATGAACTACATTCAAATTTGTCCCTACAGATATTATAGAGAAAATGAAAAGACAAATGATGGATGGAAGACAAGATATTTGCAACTAACCGTCAAAACCATGATGAGACACCACTACACATCCCACAGAATGGCAAGATTTTTACGAATGTGTGGGAGTCTCTGTGAAGCAACAGGAACACTCATGCTGCCTGTGGGGGGCATGCTGACATGCCACTCTGGTAGCTGACATTATCTAGTTAATGACATTATCTAGTTAACTTGAGGATAGGTGTAGCATGCAACCCAGACATTTCACTTAGTTACACTCTCTGTGCACATCTACTAGCAGTGTGTACATAATAATATTGTACATAACAGCAAAAAAAACTGAGAAAATTCCAAATGCTCTATTTATAGTAAAATGAATAAATTTTAGCATTTTCATTTAGTGGAATATTACATAGGTGAGGAGCAGCAAAAAGCAGTGCACAGTGATCTATGCACAAGTGTCTGTCCCCTTTATAGTGTGAGACAGACAAGCAGAGCAGAGAAGAAAATTAAATATAGTTCTCAGAGCCAACTTGAGAGCCATAGTGATGGCAGAATGTGTTTTGGCTTGTGTCAACATGTTGCAGACACAGTACAAGTTTCTTTAAAGGTAACTTTACCTCCCACAACTATGAAGTAGAGTAGGAATTATTTGGTAGATAAGGAAACTGAAGGTCAGAAAGATTAAATGACTGCTTGAGTTACACAGTGAATGGCAGAAGTAGATTTAAAACTAGCCATCAAATTCCACATTCCTTCCATTAAAATAGATACTATTGATCATCTTGCAACAACCATTCACCACCTCTCCTTCCTTACAGAACCCCAGTTTTGTTATGTCATACCCCTTCCTCTGTGCTGTCACCCTAGGCATGGCAGAGTAATGGATGGATGGATGGATGGATGGATGGATGGATGGATGGATGGATGGATGGACAAATGGATGGACAGTTAGGTGAATAAGTAAATGAATGATCAAGACTACACCCCTGCCAGCTTCTAGAACAGCACAGCCTGCAATCCCAATTGGACATTTTTGCTTCTGCTTATTTTATTTTTTCCTTTATTTTAGTTTGGAAAACAACTCTTAGACTATGTGGATCTAGAACAGCTAGGGTTCTTGAATCAAGAGAAAAATGCAGTTGGACAGCGAATTTTACATTTCCTTCCAAATGTACATTGCAAATATTCCAGATGACAAAGTTTTCAGGATCTAAAACAGAACCGGTTTACACAACCTGCAGGAAGCAGGAGGGTGCGTGAGTGCACAAAGCCTCCACAGGCAGTGTGACAGCCGTGTTCCAGGAAGCTGGAGCATCCAGGAGAGAGCACTGTGGCCAGGCCCATGATTCACCCTGCCCCCTACTCATTTGCCCAGTGAAGCTCACAGGTGTTGTCAGACAGAAGCTAAACAGTTCTCCCTCCTACTTCCCATGCTCAGCACTTTCACCCGGTCTAAAGTATAAATCCAGGGCCATCCCATAAGTTAAGAGGTCTCTGCCCCCAAACTGTGCAGGAAGTTCTATTACTGTCAAGGAACTATCATGTTCTCACTGCTGCTGCTGACATTCTTGTCACCTGCCTCCTGTGCTTTTAACACCCTGCTGCTCCCCATTTGACAACCCATCCTTCTAACTCTTCTAGAGCCCTCCTAAAAGCAGACTAGGAAGGAGGATGTCTGCCCAGGCTGTAACTTCAGACACAAAACTTTCTCTTTCAATATCCTAGGATTCTTTTTTCCTACTCTTGTGTCTCCTTGAACTTGTTGATAACCTTCAAAGCTGTGCTCTGCCTCTGGCCTTTGAGTGTAGCCTAACACTGTTCTTTGAGTGTGGCTTGTGGTTGGCTGTGTCCCTGCCATCAGCAAAGGCCTCAATACAGTGAGTGCTTCAGAGGGCAACTTGGATGAAACCCGAAGGCCTGGAGCTGGGGGAAAAGTGGGTTAGCCCAACTTTCATTAAGGACCAATTGGTCCCACTTTAGTTTCTGTTCCAACATGGGAATAAACTTTTCTTAAAACCCTTCAGATCATGTGGGTGTTGACTAGTATTTGTGTCAAAGCCAAGACCTTAGGCTAACTTGGGACCTGACAGGACTCTGCTAATTCCTTGTGTAAATATGGGATCTGCTCCTTGGCTGTCTAAATCAGGGGCTTGGGTGGGGGACACCTGGAGCCTCCACTTGCCTCTGAAGTTTCTGGAACTGAATTGCTTCTCTCCCCCCCACCTCCTGCACTCCCCCCGGCCCCTCCACCCCAGTCTAAGAAGGGAGAACCAATAGCAAAGGCTATGTCTGGAAGCAATTGCACGGAGGTGGGAGGGGGGCACCTTTTGGCATGCCCAGCTCTTTCTCTCTGTTCAGTGGAGGCAATAGAGCCACAGTTGCCCATTCAGGGCTGTTTTGTATAATTGCTCCCAGAAATCCAACAATTGGCTTGCAAAGCATTCCAGATTCTAAACAGATAGATGGTCATAATCTGCAATGACTAATTTTTTTTTAAAGATTAATTTATTTATTTATACAAGCACCGGGTATAGTCAGAAGTGCGGGAGGGTGAGAGAATTCACCAGAGCCAGAGCAGGGAGCAGAACAGGCAGACTGACAAAATACACTGCTGAGGGGAGCAGCGGGCGCTGCAGGAGAGGTCTGCATGCCATGAGGGACTCTCGCCGGTGGCTGGGGATCAAACTGGTGCTGCAGAGGCTGCGGGCAGCTTTGCAGCCCAGTGCTCAACCACTGCGCCACCAGGGAGGCTCCCAATGACTAATTTTTTTTAAGGAAATATTTCACAAGGGTCTGTAGTACCAAGAGGGCTGAATGTCTGCCTCTGAGCCCCTGTTGAGGACTGAGAAGCAATTAAGGCACTAGGACTATGTGTGACTGGAAGCCACCTGAGGTACCACCATGACTGGAAACTGTCTCTGAGTTCTTCCCTTCCTGCTGTTCCTGCCTCTTTAGTTCTCTGCTGGAACTGAGATTGGCTCTGGGTTTCTTGTCCAGCACAGCTATCACCCACAAGGCAACCCACTCTAAGTAACCAAGCAGCATGAGCCCCAGAGCAGCCTCCTTAAGGACCAGACAGGATCATGCTTGCTACTGTAGCCATAATTGGCAGCCCCCATTGGGACTTTTACACCAGAAATAAACATCCATTGTTTAAGTTGCTATTGTTTTACCTCTATGGCCAAATCAAAAGTTCTAGTATGATATATTTGAAAGTTGCTAAGAGCATAGATTTTCAAAGTTCTCATGACAAGGAAAAATGTGTAACTATGTGAGGTGAGGAGTGTTAATGAAGTTTGTGTTAATCACTGTATATACATATCAAATCATTATATTGTACATCATAAACTTCTATGTTATATGTCAATTATATCTCAATAAAACTAGGGTGGAGGAGGCACTCTGGCAAGCCTAGAAAGAGCAGAAGAATTAGGTGTAAAAGTACTGACAGTTCAGCAGCTCTCCTGGGATCTGGAAGGCCCTACATGACTTTTCTCTCCACATCCCTGCTCTCTAGGCCTGTCTGCTCCGTGGGCTTCCCACAGCTCAGCTTCCTCTGCTGCCCCAAAACTTCACTTTGGAAATATATTTAACTGGCCCAATCTGACCTTCATCCTATGAGCTAGCACAACCAAAACCAACTAGCTAGGAACTCTTGACTATTATGGGAATTCTCAGTAGACAGAAGTGGTCTTTGGCCAGTCAGATTTGCTGCTTTTGAGTTAGGTGCTGCTTCCGTCCCCTCTGGGGTGATAGGAAAACTTACCCACTGGGGTCCAAGAAAAGAGCATTTCTCTGGGTACTCCCTATACTGACATGTCTCCCTCAAGGGGTAAGAAGGAACAGCAACTCTGTGACGACAGCTTCATGGCTCCACACAGATCTCAACAGCTCCTTGTTTCTTTAACAGAGCAGCCCAAATCTCTTCCTCTGTGAACATTCCTTTGAAGAGAATAGTATGGTCAGGTAGTTTGGGTAAGCCAGGGGAGGGTAGATGACTGGGATGGGGAAGTACTGGTGAGGTGTGAGTGGAAGGAATGAAGCTGAATTAATACCTTAGATCAAAGCTAAGGAAATAAGGTTTCCCTGCCAAATCCAAAGGTCAGTGGCAGGGTGGAAAATCGAACACAGAGCCAAGGTCAGAAGCCAGTAGAACTGGAAAAATGGAAGCAGTCCAGGGAACAAGATTAGGCTGGGCATGGTGGCAGCTAAGAGCTGGAAGCAAGCTTAGCTTCCCTGGCCCGCAACCTAGGCTCACACATAAAAGGGTCACTATATGGAAAACAGGACCTGCGTGGGTTTAAACCTTACCATCAAGGGAGACTAGGAGAAACCAGGGTTTCTTCACTCAGGTTCATAAACTCCCTATACTGTACAGACTGTGTATATTTGTGCAATTTTCTGCGCTTGTTAAAGGGCACACCTCCCCTTCCCCAAGGGCTATCTTTAGGCTTGAATCTCATCCAGCGAGGACGATCACTGCAGGCTTCCTCAGTCTCAGCCTAAGTCCTGGGCAGCTGAAGGTCTCTGTTATAGAGCAGCCCCGATATTAAACGGGTTCCTGGCTGTGGGTCCTCACCCGCGCGCTTTAAAGGGACTTATGAATACTCTACTACAGACACACAAACATCTCCACCACCCTCCAAAGGGCTGAACCCCTCTGGCCCGCTCGCTTCAAGAGCTCGCTGCAGCGCTGCTGGCCTCTGAGCGGATCCCTCGGGGAACGCCGACCTGTGGGTCTCAAAAAGGATGAGTTTAATAAACGACAGAGGATGGACACGCAGGAGGAGGGTCGGATTAAAAGAAGGGGCGTGTGATTCGTGCCCCTCCGAGGACCTGCCAGCGCAGCTCACACGGGGACACCTACCGCTCAAGCAGCAACGTGAGGTTTGTCCGCTGCTTCATAAACCGTCCGTTTCGTCTCACGGACAAAGCAAACATATCTTCGCCCTCTATTTTCGGGTACGGTTGGGGTCCCTGGACCGGATGCAGCTCCCAGGCGGGCACTACGGCCTTTGTGCCACGTCCTTCAGGGCGGAGGAACCGCGCCCCCAAGCGCCAGGATTTGGGCGCCGGCAGAGGGCGTCGGCAGAGGGCGCCCTAGCCCGTCCACCGCTGTCGCCCCGCCCCCGAGGGGAGGGTCCAGGGCGCGCGGGCGTGACGTCTCCGCACGGGTGGCGACGTCGGCGCGCCGAGCCCGGAAGTGCGGTAGCTGAGGAGGGAGCTGAACGGCGCTGCTGAGGCGCCTCGGTCCCCATGGCGCTGTGGCGCGGCTCCGCGTACGCGGGCTTTCTGGCGCTGGCCGTTGGCTGCGTCTTCTTGCTGGAGCCGCAGTTGCCGGGTTCGGCGCTTCGTTCTCTGTGGAGTTCGCTACAGCTGGGGCCCGTGCCCCCGGGACCTGGCTCCCCCGAGAGCCGGTTGGCGGCCGCCTGGGATGCGCTTATCGTGCGGCCAGCCCGGCGCTGGCGCCGCGTGGCTGTGGGGTGAGTGTCTGTGGGGCCTGCGCCTCGGCCATTTCGAGGGCCACCTTGGCGGAGGTCGAGAGGGTTGGGAGCAGCGAGGTAGAGTCCGCGCGGAAACCCGGGTCTCCAGAGGTCCCTAGAGGCCCCTGGTGTCCACGCTCTTTTTGGCGAGACGCGTCAGACGCCTGGGATGAATCCCGTGGGTCTCGGCTTTAGGACTCCCAGACTGCTTTTTCCGCTAAAGTAGCGGCTCTGCTGTTCTCTCAACTCGGCGGAAATCCCGCTCAGTCTGACACCTTCGTTTCGAGCCTCCTTTCCAGTTTCAGCTCCTCCCACTCCTGTGGTAACTGCCCTTCTGCAAAGACCACTCTGCTTCCTCCTACGTCTGAACTTCTTGAAGGAAGGTTCTAGCCTTTAGCTACCGAATTTTATTTCTTCACGCCTCGTTTCTCCTTCCTTAATGTCATAATTTGAAGACCCCCCACTAGACAAACTCCTCGAAGTTCACCGCGGACTTGTGTGTGTGGGGGGAGGGGTGTTAATGAGGTATAATCGACAAAACGTTGTATTAGTTTCAGCTGTGTGATATGTTCCTTTCTCAAATCCTGCTGCTACCCCTCCCAACTTCATTATGAACTCTGCAGTCTTCTTTTTTTTTTTTTTTTTTTTTTTTTTACAGATTTATTTATTTATTTATACAAGCACTGGGTACAGTCGGAAGCACGTGAGGGTGAGAGAATTCACCAGAGCCAGAGCAGAGAGCAGAGCAGGTAGAAGGACCAAAGTACACTGCTGAGGGGAGCAGCGGGCGGCAGGAGAGGTTTGGCGCCATATGGGACCCTCACCCGGTGGCCGGGGATTGAACTGGCGCTGCAGAGACTGCAGGCAGCTTCGCAACCCAGCACTCAACCACTGCGCCACCGGGGAGGCACTCTGCAGTCTTCTTTGCGTTAAACACGCCCTTCTACTTACAAGCCTTTTCTTTTCCTGACTCAGTGACATTGCATATTTAAGGTTCTCCCAAATCACAGTACCTCTTTTTTGTATTCCTCGCTGGGAATGTAATTATTCCCTTTAGTCTAATTGTAGTCCCTTACTCAGTTCGACCTACTGCCTTGCCATCACAGGCACCAAACAAAAGCAGGCCTTCTACCAAGAACTCTAATAGTTTTGAGTGTTGTGGTCAGGAAGAGTCAGGTGGAATAAAGTTATCCTGAAGAGTAAATGAAATAACCCATGTCATCTAGCGTGGTGTCTGCTTTAAAGAGCACTCAAATGTTAGGTAGTACTTTTTTATCAGTTAACATTGTTTCTTCTGAGGTATGTCTCCTTTTTTTTATTATTATTTTCAAGCTCAGGCCTTTCACCACTTAGCAACTTCTTAATTGTCCTCCCTGGTATTTTGCACACTCAGTCAACAAGTATTCATCAAGGACATGGTATATGTCAAGTCTGCACTGTTCTGAGGACACCAAAATGGGTGAGGCAACCTTCCTACCTCATTTGTTGAAAACATATGTTTTCATTTGTATATTCATCTGCTTGGGGTCCATAATAGAATACCACAGAATGGGTTCTTAGACAACAAATTTATTTTCTCACAGTTCTCAAGGCTGATAGGACAAGATCAAGGTGCCGGCAGGATTGGTCTCTAAGAGTCCTCTCTTCCTGACTTGCATACAGCTGCTTTCTATCTGTGGCCTTGCATGGCCTTTGTGCATGCACACTCCTGGCCGCTCCTCCTCTCATATGGACACTAATTCTATTGGCTTATGCCCTCATTTAACCACAGTTATCTCCTAAAATAGTCTCCAAATACAGCCACATTTGGGGTAAGGCTTCACATTGCTATATCACAAATCACACCAAAATTTAGTAGCTTGAAATAACGATCATTTTATTATCCTGTCGTGATTCTGAGGGGGCTTGGTTAGGCAGTTCTTTCTTGTGCAGTTTCAGTCAGTTGATGGCCAGTCCCAGAGTCTTCCTAAAGGGTGATTGTGGTTGTCAGCTATAACCTCAGCTGGATGTTCTGCATAGTATGTTCTATGAGTATCCTCTTAACAGCAGCGTAACTGGGTTAGGATAGAAAATGTCCTAAGAAGACCAGGCTGAAGCTTGCTGCTATTATGATCTAACCTTATTGCTGCACTCACAGGTCCAACTGGTTTTAAGGGTAGGGGGAAGAGCTGGTGGAAGGATTGTCATCACATGGTAAAAAGGATGATATGCTTGGGAGCCATAACAAGATGGGGCATCTTGTTATGACCATCTTAGAAAAAAGTCTGCTACAGTGACTTGTGTGGGACAGACCATGGAGAAAAAAATGAGATTTCTCCATTTGAAGGTAGGGGAGAATCAAATATGAAAAAGTATATTGTTTGTTTGGGAACAGCAAGTTGGCCCTATATATTGGGCAGGGACCTTGTGGTAAAGAGATGTCAAAGGATAATGCTGAAAGGGCCTTTTCTGTCAGAGTAGCAGATGAGGAAGCCATCAGGTTTATATGCAGCTAAATGATGCACAGTTCTTTGCCAGAGATAGCTGGTGGGAATGTAAAAGGTCGATTTTGAGCCGCAGTTCTCACCTGTTTGCTTCAAGTTATTTCTGTGGGTAACAGACATCCACCCATTGGTAATACTTCTCATTTCTCAAGGAAATTCCCAGTGTAAAGAATGTGGTGTGCTAAGGTGAGGAGGGAGACATACAGTACTTGTGCCAGAATCTCACGTTGGTTGTGGTACTTTGACTACATGGGAGAATACTTGCTTCAAACAATGTGATTCATGAGGAAGAAAGTCTTGAAATCCTGACACTAGTTAAAAGGCCGTTGTAGGGTCTCGGTGAAGGGGAAAAAGAACCTGTGGTAGTGGTGCAAAAGAGGTGAGGTAACAAGTTGGATATGGTAAAGACAGATGGTCAAAAATAATAGGTTTTTAGTATTGGGTATCTTACAGCAGCTTTATGTAGGCAGATACAGATACTATAAATCCGTTTTCACAGATGAGTAAACATTGATTTGCCTAAGATCACCCAGCTGTCAGTGCCAGAGGTACAATTTTAGCCTATTCCTGGCTCCCTGTTCATGCCACATTGTGGCCCTTAAGAGAAATTAAGAAAAAAGAAGTTTGTAATGGAAGGTGTAGGGGCAGGACAGGCCACAGTGCAGGTTTTCTGATCCAGCAGACCGGGTAAAGGAGGAGTCAGAGTCCTCAGTGGCTTTTGCAGATCTTTCATTTAGATTTACCAGGCATACGGCAGGCAGGGGTGCTGGGGGGCTGGGAGGCTGGCAGTCCTCCCAGCTCCCAGCAAATCCTCTATCTGGGCTCTCTGGCCCTCTCTCTGCTTCTCTTCTTCTTCTCTCGGTCCATTCATTCTTGGCTTCTGCGGGCGTCCCTGCGACGGCCGCCCTTATAAACTCAGTCTCTCAGCCCAGGTGTACCCACTTCAGGTGCCCGCCATCAGGCACACATTCAGAACCACAGGGTTCCCTCATCTGTCCTAATGGCGGGAGGGCAGAAAAGCCTGATACTTTTTCCTTACCCTACAGAAGGTTATCAGTTTGATTTCAGAGAAAGAAAAATATACATTCTGTGGGACTTTAGAAGATGCTGAGCTATCAGCTGCTGACAACCAGAGGGTGGAGTTTTGAGGAGCACAATTGCAGACTTTGGGGATGTCAGTAGTTAGCTTTGAGGCCAGAGACTGGATAGCATCACCTGGAAAGAGAACAAGAAGGGAAGGGAAATGGCAATTCTAGGAGACTGGAAGGCATGTAAGGGACTGGTGGCAAAAAGGGATCAGAAGCATTTTAAGAAAATGGTCAGTGATGAGTCCACTACATCCTTCACGTGCCACCTCCCTGGTGAGTGATAAACCCCTCATCCTAGCATTTGTTCTCGCATACCTGACTTCACCCTGACCTTTGAAACAAACCTATCTTGCTCTTCTCCACTGTTTAAACTGTTCATTCTAACTAGATCAGCAGTCTTTTGTGTCTGTATACAAGGTCACTCCCTTCCTCCACATCTTTGCTTGTGTGTGCTCCCTGCATAGACCTCAGCAGGTCAGTCTGGTTTTGAATTTAGGCTCCTCCAGCCTTGGGCTTTGGAGTATAAACCCCCAGCCTCTCCTCGCTCATCTGAAAGCTATAATGACTACTTCCCCATCTTACAGAGTTGTGCAAATTTATGACATTTGCAGATGCCCGCGTAGCAGTCGGCACTTGATGAACGCCACCCCTCTTTCGCTGTTCAGAGCACCGGCCTAGGGTCAGCCAGGCACCACTATCCTGGCCCTTTTGAGTTTCTCTCCAGCAGTTCTGTATCTTGTGATTATGAGTAGCCCTCACAGTATCTCAGGTACAGGGTTAAAGCTAGAAAGAACTTAAGGAAACATAAATGATGAAGCAAAAGGGAGTTAAAATTCACCATTTCTTGCCTTTAAAGAACTTACAGTCTAGAAGAGGGAACTGTAACCACTTCTCGCAGCCCCCTCAAAGTCTCTGATATTCTGAGGCTGGAAACCTGGGCTCTCAGTGTGCCCTGCAGCCTCTTGTTTGTCCACTGCTTTGCTTTACTTTCCATTTGTATTGTCTGTGTTGTCTCCAAAATCATAATCTTTTATTGGTGTCTTATGGAAATGTGAAATTTGGCCTGTGTATCAAATCAGCATAATTTTGCTTTCTGGTTCTTTTCCTCCCATTTTTTATTTCCCCTGATACTAAAGCACCAAGATAATGTGCTAGTTTACATTTTGGGATGTTATTGAATCGAGGTAAGTACAGAGAAGGAATCTCGCTCTGGTTAAAGCAAGTAAAATATAACATATAGAAGTTCTTGAATTGGTATCTGGCACATAGTAGATGTTCAATGATCTTTAATTAGAGTTATCAAAAATTTTTCCTCTGTAAGACTTTTTTCCCCTGCTATTCATGATATGATTAGGTTGTAGAATACTCCCAATAATAACTTTATTTATTTAACTCAGCATTAGTTCTTTTCAGTTTCATTTTGTTGCAAAATGTGCTGACTGTTCCTTTTAGTTTAGTTTTTTGTTTTAGTTTTTTTTTTTTGTAATTTTTGCAAACTTCTCCCATCCTCATTTTTAAAGAATCAAACTCTTAAGGTCTCAGCAGAACTAGAGTAGAGGCGATATAGTTATTGAGGCCATAATTTCCAAATATGAGTTCCCTCTGTATCTGAACTTCTTGCTAACCAGAATCAAGCCCCAAATCCATTGGGATACATTTTCTAGATAGGCTATTTGGTGGGAATGGTTTTCTTGATATCCAGACTCATACTCTGTAAAGCCTAGGAACCTATTGGAGTCTCAGAGTCCTAGATACCAGGTTTTCTGCTGAGATCTCTACCCTTCAGACATCCAGTGCTGTGTTCAGGAGTAATAAGGGAGTAGAATTGAACCAGGTTTGTTGGATTATTATGCAAAATTGTGAACGGCATGTGTTTTTAACATTTTTTAAAGCACCTGCCCCATATTCACCAGTGTGTTTATGCAGTGAAAGGCATAGCAACTTGTAGATTATGCCTTTCCAGTTGGCCAGAGTAATTACAGGCAGACCTTGTTTTACTGCACTTCTCTTTATTGCACATTGGAGATCCTGCTTTTTTTTTAATAGATTGAAGGTTTGTGGCAACTCTGCCTTGAACAAGTCTATTGGGCCCATTTTTTCCAGCCTCACGTTCTCACTTCATGTCTCTGTCACATATAATGTATACTTTTTTTAGACATAATGCTACTGAACACTTAATAGACTACAGAATAGTGTAAACATAAATTTTATATGTACTGGGAAACCAAGACATTTGTGTCTTGCTTTGTTGTGACACTTGCTTTATTGTGGTGGTCTGGAACCAAACCTGCAGTATATCTGAGGTCTGTCTGTTTGTATGTCTTTGAGTTGAAAAGAATTGTAAAAGATTGAGAATTTAAATGCTGTTCAGTATCCAAAAAACTTTTCAAAAACCTGGGATCCATATGATAAGGATGCAGTCAGTTGTGCTTTAAAAAGGAATTGTCTTTCCCTTGCCCTTGTCAGCCTTCCTTGAGTAATTTGACAATATCTAGCCTACACTTGAGCCTTTTATAGTTTGTTCTTTTAAAAACTATAAAGGTAACACGTGCTTGTAAAATTTAGAAATGTGTCTAATAAAAAATGAAATTCCTCTCCTTTACTCCAGTCTCATTTCCCTTGTTAGATTTGCTACATTACAATATTTTGGGGACAAGAAATTTTTGAAGGAGACCAGAAGGGAAACATATTGTCCACTGAATAGCTAATATGTCATATATTAAAATCCAGTCCCTTGGGACCTCTTCATTAATTTTTTACTTTGTTTTCAGAACTGCTCTGAATTAACCCAGAAACCCAGCCACCCTGGTCACCAGGAGCTGTCTCTCTTAGCCTGCTATGAGCCTGCTCTTCTGAGGCTGGAGCCACCTACATGGCCATCCTGCCTTGCTACTGTGAATGACCTCCCCAGCAGGCAGAGGTGGCTGCAAGCGCAGGAAGACACCTTCTAGCTACCCTCATTATTTGACCCTTCTCTTTTAAGGATGGATTTAAGCCAAAAGACACTGAACATAGAAGTCAGAACATTTTCATGCACACATTACCAGTATGCCTTAGTACTTTATGATTACCGTACAAGTATGCAGCACTGGCTTCTTAACTGTAAAGTTCACAGACAGGTCCCATAAATACCTGCCAGTTGATCAGTTGTTTCAAGGCCTCAGTCTTTAAGGCACCACCCAGTTCTTAAGAGTTTCAGCTGGGAGTATTTCAACATTTAGGTACTTAGTGTATCTTACCAACACCCTCATGGGTCTTTGGAAGGAAGGAGTGTGATACTTAGCTTTTGACCGAAACTTTTATTTTGCTCACTCTGCACCAAGCAGTGTTCCTAAGCATATGTTGTTTACTCGTCACAACAGCTCCATGAGTCAAATACTCATATCCTTTCATAGATGAGGAAACTGAGACACAGAGAAATTGAAGTGCGATGCCAAAGTCACACAACCAGTGTGAATTCAGATAGTTTGGCATTTTCTCAGAAACTTTATATTTGTACCATCAGAAAGCTTCCTTCTGAAATGCTGAGCACCTCTTTGTAACTAGCGTAAAAGTTTTCAAACTGTGTTGTGTTACTGAGACATGGTTTCAGATAAAGTAATCTTCCTTCTGCTACAAGCTGTTTTCCAGTTCCGGTTTCAGCTCAGCTACATCTTGTTTTCTGTTGGAATATGGCTCTCAGAAACATTTCTCTGCCAATAAATGCAGAGCAGCTGCCCTAGTGCTTTCCTTCACACCATCTCTTTCCACCTTCTCTCCAGAGTCAATGCCTGTGTGGATGTCGTGCTCTCGGGGGTGAAGCTCTTGCAGGCCCTTGGCCTGAGTCCTGGGAATGGGAAAGACCACACTGTTCTGCATTCAAAGACCCATCTAGAAGAGACCTTCATTCACTTCATGGGGAAGGGAGCAGCTGCGGAGCGCTTCTTCAGCGATAAGGAAGCCTTCCACGACATTGCCCAGGTGGCCTCAGAGTTCCCAGGAGCCCAGGTCTGTTGGCTTAGGATGCCTTAGGCTGGTGGAAGATAATTGTTCCTAGAAACAACCCAACAACTTTTTCCTCCAGTTTGCACCAGAAGGGGTCTTCAGTACTGCAGCGTCTTCCCTTTTTGTAAAACTGTATCTGATCTTCCATGAATCGTACTGCTTCAATTCAGCCAACACTTCAAAAGCATATTTACCAAAACCTTGGTTCTGATTCATCCATTAAATTGTTTTCTTTTCATATTACCCAAGTTCGAGCTAGGAAAGTATGTATTCTTAACTCATCTGGGTATTGTTTGTATTGTGGTGACTTGCACTATCTTGATATGGCTGAGTTCTTAGAGCAGGAGAATAAGATCAAACCCACCAAGAACTGGTTCTAGTCTTCCTGGGAAGGAGGGAACTGGGTTCTCACCTCTGCTCTTAGTAAGCTGGTCCAGAGGAAGGTTTCTCAATGTCAACACTGTTGACATTTTGGGCTGAATCATTCTTTGTTGGGAGGGCTGTCCCACACATGGTGAGGCATTTTGCAGAATGTCTGCCTCTGCACGCTAGATGAGTGGCATTACCCTTAGTCAACAGTTGTGACAGCTGAACACGTCTCCATGCAACCTCAAATGTTTCCAGGCTCTTGAGAGGGAAGGAAACAAAATTGTCCCAGGTTGTAATTGTCTCAGACCTGAGCATGCACCAAAATTACTTGAAGGGTTTTTTGAAACACATTCCTGAGTCTTCCCAGAGTTTCTGCATCTGTTGATATGGGATGGCACCCAATAATTTATCTTTCCAGCAAATATCCTACTCACTTATGTTAATGCTGGTGGTTCGAGGGCCTTGTTTTGAGGTGTGCATCTCTGAATACCTGTCAGAGACAGAGAATCTTGTGGGAAGGGGGTGTCTGTGCCCGCCTGGTGATCACAAAGCCCTGGGCCGGCGAGGTCCAGATATCTCCCGAGGCTCACACTGAGTAAGAGGCCGTGCTGGAAATAGCAACCTGCCAGGGCTTGTGCCCTCACTTGGCACATCTGCTGCTGCAAGTGCCCTCATGCCCCGTGAGAAGCATTTTGGATTGTTTATTTAAACATTTCTCCAACACCCCTTGCCTCCATTCTTACTCACCTATAATCTTTTGCATGGACACCCCAGTCTGGGTGTGGTTTTCACTGGGGAAGCTTTTAATGCCATTTTTAATTGGTACCTTTCTCAGGCCACCCTTTGAAGTTTTTTTTCCCCTTTGAAGCTGCCCATTTGAACATTAGAAATGAGCACAGGCTTAATCCGGCTGAGTTTCCAAAGCAGCAAACTGTTAAAATTTAAGTTACTATCATTTTGACTATTGAGCTCGGTAGTGAGGTGCTGATCTCCTCTAAGACCCTACATCATTCTAACATAACAATTGTATTTAAATCACCTATTGATTTCTGTTCTCTTTTACCTTGAACTCTGCCTTTTGTTTCATGATGCGACAACAGAATTTTTACAGACTTTATCTAGTTTTTTTGACCACCTGAGTTATTTCTTAACATTGTGAAACCTGGGGCCTCCCTGGTGGTGCAAGGGGTTAAGACGCAACCTATGAGGCTGTCCGCAGCCACTGCAGCATGAGTTCAATCCCTGGCCAGGGAACTACCCACATGGCACAACAGACTTCTCCTGACTTGCCCGCTACTCTCCTCAGCAGTGTATTTCAGTCAGTCTGCCTGTTTTGTTTCCCACTGTCTCTCGTGAATCCTCTCACCGCCCACACCTCTGGCCTGTACCCCAGTTCTTGTATGCATCAGTAAATAAATCTTTTTTTTAAAAAATTGTGAAACCTAACATATGATATGTACCTTTCACTACAGTGACATTTCATTTGGTGCCTTTTCAAACTCCCTTAACGTAGAAGGCAGATTGGCTGATAAACAGCAGTGTATAACTGTTATATGAAAAATCCACATCATAAAGTCTTAATATTTTCCCCCGAGATTTTCAGTAAATTCTTATCATTCAACTAATTAGGGCCATAATTCAGCAGATATACGGAAAGTTTTGAATCTGTAGGAAGCTGTTACTATCCCTCCCTGATCCAGAAGTTGACATAATAAACCTTGTTCAGCATCTAGAATGAATTATTGTAGTCTGTGCCTCTGGATGGAACTGAGGACTAGGAAGGTAAGGTAGTAGCATTCCACCCAGATAAGACTCTTGATTTGGCTTCTCAATTTTCACAGAACATCAGTCCTTTCTTCTGGTGGTCAGGTTTCCAAAACATATGGATCCATCCTTAGTCAGTGACATAGAATACCAGTTGAATACCTGCTCTACCCTGCAAGGTCCTCAGCTAAGAGATGGGATTTTTTTTTTTAAAGATTTATTTATACAAGCACTGGGTACAGTCAGAAGTGCGGGACGGTGAGAGAATTCACCAGAGCCAGAGCGGGGAACAGAACAGGCAGATGAAATACACTGCTGAGGGGAGCAGTGGGTGGCAGGAGAGGTCTGCGCACCATATGGGACCCTCGCCGGAGGCCGGGGATCAAACCGGCGCTGCAGAGGCTGCGGGCAGCTTCACAACCCTGTGCTCAACCGCTGCGCCACCGGGGAGGCCAAAGAGATGGGATATTAAGGAGAAAACATTGTCCATTATTAGGACCCATTACTTTTAATATTTATTTCCAGGAAATTCTTGGTGCGTTCTGATGTTTCTGTGTTTCCTCCTTTGAGCACTTGTTGTATTGAGATAGTTTCTACCCTGCAAAAGTTAGTCATGTACCCTGAGGGTAATAGCCCAAGTGAACAAGAGGTACTCATTTAGAGAGCAGGCGTCAAGAGACCTGTAAGGGGGCAGGGAACAGGAGGCGTAACAGCAGTGGCACTGCAACTGACAGTTGAGACGTGGGCAGGGTTTTACCAAGGTCTGAGAAGGGGCAGGTGTCCAAGTCAAAAGAACAAGAGTGTGCAAAAGGCCCTGAGGCACAGAAGAAAGCCTACTTGGAGTGCAGCACAGAAGGAAAGAGATGAAGGTTGAAAGGAGAGTCGAGGGCAGATGGCCTGTATGTTTCAGAAGAGTGATTTTGTTCATTATAGTAGTTACCCAGTGAGTCTCAGAGGACAGCAACATAGTTTTATACTCACTTTATTTTATTTTATTTTAAAATGCACTTAACTTCCTCCACCTTTTTTTTTTTTTTTTTTTAATAGATGCATGTTTTATTTATTTATTTGGTTGGTTGGTTTTTTGTTTATACATGCACTGGGTACAGTCAGAAGCGCGGGAGGGTGAGAGAATTCACCAGAGCCAGAGTGGGGAGCAGAGCAGGCAGAAGGACCGAAGTACACTGCTGAGGGCAGCAGCGGGCGGCAGGAGAGGTCTGCGTGCCATGTGGGACCCTCCTCCGGTGGCCAGGTTGCAGCCGGGGATCGAACCGGCGCTGCAGAGGCTGCGGGCAGCTTCGCAACCCAGCGCTCAACCGCTGCGCCACCGGGGAGGCCCTTTATACTCATTTTAGAAGGATTATAGCATGGAAGACCTGCCCACACTTCTCATTTCTCTTTCATTTGTTCTGGCTGCCTGGAAGCTCAAAACCAAATTTGATCTGTGGTCCAGACAATTATACTAATTTTCATAGTTAACATGTTTGTTTTTTTCACATTTCCTTATAAATTATTGACTATTAGCATATGGGTTAATGTGTTACTGTCTTTATATGTGTGTCCTTGATGTAAAGTCACTAACTTTTTTTAAAAAAAACTACAATAAGTGAAAAAAGTGTTAAACTTGGGTAACATAGTTGTGCTAAAATACTGTCTAAAACCTTGAATTCTCTTACAGCACTATGTAGGAGGAAATGCAGCTTTAATTGGACAGAAATTTGCAACCAACCCAGATTTAAAGGTAGGTCAAATTCCCAGATAAAATGCATGCCTTTCATTAGTTTTAATAATTTTAGGAGCAAGAATGAGTTTCTGCACCTTGATTCAACTTATGAGCCGCCTACTGTGTGCCAACTCCTGGACCTGTTACTAGGAGGCAATATAGTAATTGTAGGAAAGCAGTAATAGCTGATACTTCCTGAGTACTTTCTGTGTGTCTGATGTTGGTGGTGCCTAGATACCGCATTTAATCCTTGCAACAACTCATAAGGCTAGTTTGTACTGTTGTTGGTGCTGTTACTGTCTCTCCTTGTGCATGAAGCTTGAGGCATAGAGAGGTTTACAGTGAATAAAAATGAAACTGCTCACACTAGACTCCATGTTCATAAGTACTAAAAGGTTTGTTAGTAAAGAGCCTGAGACGGGAGATTATGCAGTGATGACAGAAAAGAGTTGGCTGTATTGGTGAGCCTGCATCCCGAGTGTTGCAACATGGAAGCCATTCGATGAGGGATCAGCAGTGAAAACTTAAGTCTTAAACAATTTGGTTTAACTAGAATTTAAAAATTACTGCTGTTGGGGCCTCCTTGGTGGCTCAAGGGGTTAAGACGCAACCTATGAAGCTATTTGCAGCCACTGCAGCACAAGTTCGATCCCTGGCCAGGGAGCTACACACATGGCTCAGCAGACCTCTCCTGACTGGCCCATTGCTCCCCTCAGCAGTGTATTTCAGTGAGTCTGTCTGTTCTGCTCCCCACTCTGTCTCTGGTGAATCCTCTCACCCCCCACACCTCTGGCCTGTACCCCAGTTCTTGTATGCATCAATAAATAAATCTTTAAAAAAAAATTTACTGTTCTTTTCAAAATAACATATGAGTAAGATTTTTTTTTTTTGTTTTTTTTTTTGTTTTTTTTTTTGTTTTTCTGTGAATGACAGTAGGTCCTAGTGGAGAGACCAACAGGGAGGTTATTGCTGTGGTCCTGGTGCAGAATGATTAAAGTTTAGATTACAGCAACCAAAAGAACTATCTAAAACCTACTAAAATGGAATCACTCAGTGCTATACTATACATGGGGGCACAGGAGATAGATTTAAGAAGATGATTCAAAGTAAATAAGCTTGAGATGTACAGATGGGTGTGGCTCTGATGATCAAGGGGATCATAAATAGTCCTCTAGTTTGGGGGAGCAGCCTAAAAATAGAAATATGGATTAGCAGCACAAAAACAAAACCCAGAGAGGGACCCATTAATACAGATAGATGAGCAGCAGTTTGAGGGGAAGAATTCCTGTGGAGCCACAGTATACTTAGATGTGGAAAGCACATTAAGGTCTGAATATTCACATTTTAATAAGAATTAAAGTTCTCATGAAATATTAGGCTGGAAAAAATAGATTCTTTGCAGTCATGATCTTTGCATGATTCTTTGCAGTTCCCAAATAGAGAAGATTGGCAATTCTAGGGCTTCAGAATATTCAGAATATTTCTAGGCTTCAGAAATATTACTATTAATGGATAGAAGAGACAAAAAAATTGGTTATAAACTTCATAGAAAGAGCCCAGGCCCTTCCCTGCAGAATCCTGGACATCTGTATAGGTCCCTAAAATGCCACCTTGCTGACCCTGAAAACCAATTCTGGTACCCTGGGATGACAACACCCTGGAAGTCTTAGGTGAGGACAACATTGAACTTTCCACACTGACACCCCAGGGACCAGCTTTTGCTTTTGGTCTCTGGAGAAGCAGGGCCTGGGACTGGTTTGATTCAGAAGCATTGTGGTTAAACAAACCTGACCTTGGTTGGAGTTTGAGGGGATAAAAAGGACTCTATTTTGCAGTCCTCACAACAGTCTGATAAGTAAGATATCATCACCCCTTTAAAGATGGTAAAGAGGGCTTCCCTGGTGGCACAGGGGTTAAGCACAGCACTGTGAAGCTATCCACAACCTCTGCAGCACGAGTTCAATCCCCGGCTGGCCAGGGAGCTACCCACATGGTGCAGCAGACCTCTCCTGTCTCACCCGCTGCTCCCCTCAGCAGTGTATTTCAGTCAGTCTGCCTGTTCTGTTCCCCACTCTGTCTCTGAATTCTCTCACCCCCCACACCTCTGGCCTATACTCCAGTTCTTGTATGCATAAATCTTTAAAAAAATAATAATAAAGATGATAAAGAGATCCAGAGAGATTAATGTGCCTGAGGTCATCAGCCAATAAATGACAGAGCCAGGGTTCCAGTGCCAGGTGCTGCCATGACTTTATACCCTCTTTTATACCTCTTATAATCTCTCTCTCAGAGATTCAGTTTAATTTTCTGAAGTACTTCTCAATCTGGATAAAGTAATCATCTAAAACTACCCAAAATTAGAAGTAGGTATTTTTCAAAGATAATCACAATAATAGTACTAATATAGTTCCTACTATATACGAGGCACTGTATTAAGTGCTTTACATATTTTTTAGCTCATTAAATTCTTACAACATACTGTAAGGGAAATCCTATTATTATGTCTATTTTGTACATAGGAAAAATGAGATATGGAGAAATTGAAACTTCATACACCTAGTAAGGCCTATAACTGGGATTTAATCCAAGTATTTGAGCCCCAGAGTCCCTAGTCTTAAAGAGTATGTCTCAGAAATAGATCATGGTGATTATAGCAAAGAGACATTTAGTCGAATGGTGGAATAAAAGCAAGATTGCATGGCTGGGAGCAGTGCCTTTGGGAAGTACATTTGTGTGACTTAGCCACGAATTAGGAATAATGTTGGATTTGGTCAAATGCAGTTTCTGCATCAATTGAGATGACTATGATTTTTGTTTGGTGTATGGCAATTACACTCATTTTCAAATGTTAAACCAACCTTGCATCCCTTGCAAATTCCATTGGTTTTGATGTATTATCCTTTTTTCTGTCATTGGATTACCTTTAATACATTTTGTCTAGAATCTTTGTATCAATTTCCCAGAAGGATGCTGATCTATATTTTGCTATTTTTGTGTATGTCTGTTATTTTTGGCATTGGGGGAACAATGACTTCATAGAATAAGTTGGGAAATGTTTCATTTTTTCAAAAAAGAGTATGTAGAGTTGGTCTTGTATCTTCCTTAAATGTTTATGGAATTCACTAATGAAGCCCTGTAGCCCTGGAGTTTTTCATGTGGGAAGGTTTTTAATGACAACTTTGATTTGCTTAATAGATATAGAAAAATTCATTTTTTCTCTTTCTTGAGTGAGTTTCTAAACAGTTTTATCTTTGAGAGAATTCGTCCACTTCATCTAAGTTGTGGAATTAGCATAAAATTAATCATAATATTTCCTTCTCCAAGATCTGTAGATACTGCAGTAATACTATCTTTCTTGATCTTGGTAATTTATGTCTCTTTTTTTTTTTCTTGATTGATTTGTCTAGGGGTCTATCAGTTTTACTGATCTTTTCAATAATGAGCTTTCTGTTTCACTGATTTTTCTCTCTTGTTTTCCTCTTTTGTATATCATTGGTTTGTTTAATTTCTTCTTGTGCTAGTTTCTTCAGGGAGAGGCTGGGGTCATTTACTTGAGACCTTTGTTACTTTTTGTTATAGGTGTTTAGTGCTATACATTTCTCCTTAAATACAGTTATAGCTGCATCCTACAGATTTTCAATCACTGTTTTAATTTTCATTCAGGTCAAAATGCTTTCTAATCACATTTCTTGCAATGGGTCCATCTATGCATAGGCTATTTAGAAATGTGTTGTTTAGTTTCTACATATTTGGGGCAAGGGTCCAGATAACATTCATTTATTGATTTCTCTTAATTCCTTTGTGGTCAGAATATGTTTCTTTGACTCTTAATAAAAGTATTGAAATGTTTTAATGACCTCGAGTATGATCTCTCTTGAAGGCCCACATGCACTTGAAGCATGTATATTCTGCTGTTAATGAGTGAAGTGTTCTTAAGTGTCTTCTTCTTTTCTATTTCACCAGTTTGTTTACTTGAATTTGACTAGGTTGGTTGATAGTGTTGTTCAAAGTCTTCTGTCTTTTTACTGCTTTCTGTCTTCTAGATTTATCAATTATTAAGAGGTATTAATATCTCCATGGTATTATGGATTTGTATATTTTCCTTGCCTGATCTATAACTTTGCTTCTTGTGTATTTGTAAATTGTTATTAGCTGCATAAATGTTTGATTGTTACATCCCCTTCATTAGTTGATCCCTTTATCATTGCCAGAGATAAAGAAATCCTAATATTTGCCCCAAAATCTGTTTTGACTAAAGTAGCCATTCCAGTTTTCTTTTGATTAGTGTTAGCATAATGTATCTTTTCACTCCTTCTGTTTGTGACCTGTTTGTGTTTATGTAATATGTATATTGTATATAATATAGTGTACACATATATACATTGTACATGTGTGTATAACTATAATGTACTTCTTATGGACAGCATAAAATTGGGACTTTTTAATCCACTTTGACAGTCTTTTTTTATTGGACTACTTACATTTAGTAAGATTATTGATGTTATTAGGTTAGATTTTTAAATATGGCATTTGTTTTCTATTTATCCCCCCTCTTCATCCTCTTTTTCTGCATTCTTTTGGGTTATTTTCTTCTATTTCACATTATCTTTTTTTTTTATTATTTTTAATTTGTTATATTAGTGGTATTTTAGGGTTTATAGTGTACAATTTTAGCTTATCACAGTCTACTTTCAAGTGATACTGTATCGCCACGTGTAACATAAGAATTTTACAGTAATGTGCATCCATTTCTGCTTTCCATTTTTGTACTATTACTGCTTTGTAGTTTACATCTACATATATTGTAAAATTAAGATTATCTTGTTAATATTTTTCTTTAAGCAGCTAATCATCCAATATATTTAAACAACACCTTATGTCCTTATCCAGAATTAGCATTTCTGGTGTTCTTCATTTGTGTAGTTCTGTATTTCCATTGGTATCATTTCCTTTTGCTTGAAGAATTCCTTTAGTATTTCTTGTAATGCAAGTCTGCTGGTGATTAATTCAAATTTTGTGTATCTGGAAATTAAAAAGGTAATTTACTGAACATTTGTAGAGCATACTCAGTTTCCTCTTGTTGGTTAGAAATCACTGTCCTTTCACAGAAACATCAATTCCAAAGAGCACCTGCACCCCTATGTTTATAGCAGCACTATTTACAATAGCTAAGCTTTGGAAACAACCCAAATGCCCAAAAATAGATGACTGGATCAAGAAGATATGGTACATATACAGCATGGAATATTACTCGCATTCAAAAAAGATAAACACATGCAGTTTGCAGCAACATGGATGGAGCTGGAAGGATCAATGATGCTCAGCGAAATAAGCCAGAAAGAAAAAGAAAAATACCAGATGGTCTCACTCATAGCAGGAATCTTGAAAACTTAAATAAGGGACCAGGGAAAAGAATAACTATAAGAAAGAAAATATCAAAATCAACAAACAACTATGAACCAGAGACACTCTATGTGGGGTAGGGGGCGGGGAAAGGAGGCTTAGGGTCAAAATAAGGGGGTTGTAATTGTAAGGGGAATATAAAAATAAAATTTAAATAATAAAATAAATACATAAATCACTGTCCTTTGTTGCCCAGTGTCCAAATTTTTTAAAAACATTGTTTATTTTGTCTGGCTAGGAGGGTGGATCTGACCCTTGTTATCTCATCCTGAAAACTGAAAATCTAGCTTAGAGCTAGATTTTTCCTATGGGAACAAAATAAAGTTGTAGGGTCAGGACTTTTCAGAAGTGGCAAATATGGGCATGTGTCAAGTTAGAAAGGGAGAGGTCAAAGGGAGGCAGATATATTTTTACCCAGAAGCTAGGATTTCTTAGAAATGTGAACATGCCTCTTCAGAAAAAAAAAAAAAAGCAGTTAATTAGCAAATCCAGATGCTCTCGAGGCTTCTGGGTAGGGCGTATAAATCTGAAATGGTGTTGGTCATCTCTAGGGACTTCCTTTAAATCCTGGCCCAAGCCCTCATTGCGCATTGGTGTCAACTTTGTTAGCCTGACTGTGAGTGGGGCACAGAACTGGCATGGTACACACAGCAGATGTGAAATGGCTTCCAGAAAGAATAGCCACAGAGAGGCCCAACTTGGAGTTGAAGAAAAACGTTTTGGAAAAGCTACAGCACACTTTCCCCCATACTTTCCAAACTGAGATGCTCTTTAATTCTCATATTTGGAAGGCAAGCCTGTTAACATAACTGTAGTAGAGAGGTTGATCCCACAGATTAGGCCGTCTGATTGTTGAGGGTATTGCCATCCTGAGGCTCTTTGCTGTATAAAATTCAAACATTTGTTTTCATTGGCAATTTTCAGCAGATAACATCCCTATCTGTTTACTATACAGGTTATGAGTAAGAAAGTGGAGGAGAATTGTGTTAGTCGGATAGACTGCCACAATATAGGCTGAGTGTTTTAAACAACAGAAATTTATTTTCTCACAACTTGGAGGCTGGAAAGTCTAAGATCAAAGTTCCATCAGGGTTGTGTCTGATGAAAGCTTGCAGTGGCCACCTTCTGACTGTGTCCTCCATGGCCCTTTCTTTAGTGCATATACTAGAGAAAGAGATCTCACCTCCTTTTCTGTTGGGTTGGGACCCCATCCAGATGACCCCATTTAATCTTAATTACCCTCTCTCCAGATGCCATCACATGGCAGTTAAGCTTCAGCATATGAATTTGGAGGGATAGAAACATTCAGACCCTAATGGGGTATATAGAATTTGGAGGCTGCATTGGTACCTGTATAACTTGTGTGACTTGAGTCTTTTGTCGGCCTCTCATTTCTGGGTTCATATCCTCTGGAGTCCTGACCCCTGATAATAGCCTTTTACTACCTTCCTCCATACTAAAAGCTTTCAAAATTAGATTTGGAGTTCATTGTTTTGTTGAAGTGAATAGACATGGCTTGGATATACCTTTTCAGTTAATGCCAGATTCCATGGGTAAAGGCATGGGTCTTCTCATAGACTTCGTTTTGTTTGTCTCCAGGTTCTTCTTTGTGGTCCAGTTGGTCCAAAGCTGCACGAACTTCTTGATGACAACGTATTTGTTCCACCAGAGTCATTGCAGGAAGTGGATGAATTCCACCTCATTTTAGAGTACCAAGCAGGTAAGAGAAATGAGTAAGTAATGGTGTAAGACTAGTCAGGGGATTGTGTATTGTCAGATTGGGGTGTAAAAATTATCTTTGAAAATTGTCAGGGTTCCGTTCTTGCCAGACCAGACCAGACCCGTTTTTTGTCTGACCCCGTGGTACTGCTGAGCTGCTACTGGCCATGGTCTGGAGGAAGAGTGCTGGCATCTTGCAGCACTGCCCAAAACTCCCAGGTCCACAGTAGTCCTAACCCAAGAGAAATCAGCTTGTAGGAAAGCAGGTGTCACGCATAAAAATGAAAATGCATTAAACACGCGTGCCCAATATTTTTCCTTATTACTGAGAAAAGAGAAGGGCAATGACATCTGCTCAGCTCTGCTGGATTCTGCCCTCGGCCTTGCTGGTCAGCTGTTACAAGCTGATTAAGATTGATTCCAGGCACCTGCAAACTTCTTTTGAAGCATTTTCTTTCCTTGTGTGTGTATGAAAGTGGAAGTGTTTTGTATTTAACAACACTTAATTTATTTCCCATTATATAATGTTCTGATTTTATAAATCAAATCAGCCCATCCCAGTAGATTTTGTGTTATACAGACTTGCAGATCTAATTTCTGAGAGAATCCTGAATACCTGAACATATTTTATTCTGTTTATTTGATTCTGTATGTTTGCTTTTATAGCTTTTCTTTACTCAGAACTCAGACTCTTGAATTTTGGTTCAGCATGTTACCAATTGGTTCCTTAAAGCAGCACTTCACACGCTTCAGTGAACTGCTTCCAAGTCAGACAATTAGGAGCATCTCGCCTTCTAGAGCCATTACCTTTAAAATAAGATGTGAAATAGAGTGATTTCTCTAAGTACAAAGAATTGCTTCTTGTTTCTTGTTCTCTTTGGGGTACTTACTGGAATGAGGAAGTTAGGAAGGGTCTGAAAATCAGGGACAGAATGTTGGAATAGACAGTTCACTTTTAAAGATGCTCAAGTTTTGAGTTTCTCTCCAGTTTAGTTTCCCCAAATGGGAAGTCATAGTCTTACTGCCTGCAGATTGAAATAGCGAGGATGAGAGATCATCGTGTCTCAGTACCGTGAGGGCCTAAACGCAAGGCGTGAATGGCTGTTGCCTGGAAGGGACTGGAATACTGCAGATGTGTCTTGGAGGTGCCTGCTGCTACTCGCAGGTCCAGGTTCATCTCACTTTCGCTGTGAGCACTCACACCATGAACTTGGGACCTGCCTGGTTACTGTAACTTTTCCTGGTGAGTAGAGTGGAGACTAGTTTCCTCCAGGAGACTTTGCTGTTATATTTGACAAACAGTGCCTTGGGTGCAATTAAGACAGCACAGCTTATCCTGAAAGGAAGTTGTTTCTACCCTTGGAATGACAAGCTCACTTTTCAGTTTTTCTTTTCTATGCCCCATTTTCTCAGTATGTAACAGTGGACTTTCATTAAAATTCCTGTGAAGTTACATTGTTATCAGCCCCAGGAGGGAACCTAGTCTAGGGGTAGCCACCCTCTGGTCAGCTCTGTCCCCAGCTACTCTCCTCATGGATGAGTCAATTCCCAGAGAGGATTGTCACCTCTTTTTTCCTTCCAGCCCTCCCCCAAGGAATTTATTTTCAGGCATTGGGCTGGGGATCCAATGAGTCACTGTATAGCTTTTGTGAACTTACTAACCCAAGGGCAGGATGATAAATTGAGAGAAGGGAGCACTTACAGAAATGAAGTGCTCTGTGAGAAAGAGGGCAGCATCTGTCATTACAGGTTCACCCTGTCTGAGTTTTGGTCATTTTGCTTCTCAAGCTCTACATCAGCCCTGTGTCTGTGGAAACAGCCAGTGACCAGCTCTTCACATCCCTGCTTGTCTTTGCCTTGCTGAAGTCTGTTGATTTTGCTTCTGTCATTTTTTTTCCCTGTGGAAATGAATTGACTTTGAATGTTGTGGCTCTTTCCTGCTAGGTTCAGATAGGCAGTGCTTCTTAGTGTTTCACTCTGTGAAGCCCACTTCCAGGTCTTGCCTAGAAGTGGAGAATCCTAATGTCCTGTGTATTCCTCTCTCCAGAGTCTCGTTGCTGAAGAAATGTTGCATTTGAAATTTATACCCATATTTGTTGTCACAGGCATTTAAGTCATCAGTCTGATCTCACTCGTCTTGCTAATTCAGTTGTATAATTATATACCAGGAACAGTGAGGCAGTAGCAATATGATGATATGAAGACCGGGACGATGTCCTCAGCTCACCATTTACTGCAAGAGATGGACTCTTACACAAATTATTGCTAAATCATGTTCCAAGTCCTGTAATAGGGTACAGCAGTGGCTTGAAGGAAGTGATCAAATCTCTTGGGGGGTGGCAGGGTTAGGAAAGCCTTCACAGGGAAGGCTGTCCTGTGTTGGGTTTGTAGAGATGAAGCAGAGTTGAGATTCTGCTCTCATGACCCCTGGGCATTTCCTCTGAACAAATAATGAGACAGGGGCCAGGAGGTAAGAAAGGAATGTGGTATGTTAGCAAATATAACTGTTGTGTTGGAGTTTAGTAAGTAGGTAACATTTTTTTCTGCTTTCACAGATTTGTATACAAATGACTCAGATATCTCTCACAGGATTAGATTCAGTAAAACTAAACCCAAAGCAGAGGAAGGATGGGTTCTCCCAACCTTGACACCCTTGCTGTGAAGAGTCACACATGCACGCTTCCCCAGAGAGGCAGGGTTCTGTTGGAAGAGGACGCTCTGGAAAGGGGGAAGCAGGTTGCCAATTGCAGTTGGTAGATCAACCTGCATTATGAGGAAACCCTGTTTGAGGGGAAACTTTCAGAAGGAAATAGCAATATGTATGCTGGGAACCAATGAAAAACCAGGTTGCCACATACAGACTTCGATTTTGTAAATGGGACGGACCCTTTAGTGGAAGGAAAGCTGTGTAAGTCTGGGACCTAAATCCCTCCACTTCCATGCTGGTGGGGACCTGCTCCCTCTGGTGCTCAGGGATGGCCTCGTTTAGGATTTGCCCTACATGGTAGCAGAGCAGAGGCAACCCTTAGGCTCACTAAACTTCAAGATTTTCTGCCAAGTCTTGTAAAGAAAGGTGTGAGCCCTGCATGGGAACGCCTGAGCTCATGAAGCCTCACCAGGTGGGCTCCAAGAGCCCTCGGCCGCCACACTGCTTCCCTGCTTCAGGACTCAGCAGTGGCACGCTCCTCTGCGACTTGCTGCGTGGGGTCTTAAGCAGTAGTTTCCACCTATCTGCCCCTCAGTCTCCAGCGCTGGGGCGTTGCCACTCACACAGCACACACTGTGTCAGTAGAGTCTGATGGCGTGGCCAGTGCTGAGAACCTCTCCTGTAAGTGCATAGACTCCACTACCCTGCCAGAAGACCCACAAAGGTGGGGCTGTCTCCCTCTGCTTGGGTCAGATTAGCAGATGTCAAGTGGGCACTGTGACAAGAGTCAGACATCCTGCCTGCCCTTTAAAGAACTGGGGCACAAATCTGTGGCAAGTAGAGTTGAGAATAGAAGAGAGAACTCAAAGCAAAATGATTAATCATTTTCCTTAGTCCACCTTGTGGATGCTCTGAATAGTGAAAATGCTCCTCAGACTCAGTCAGCAACGATTTAGGGGAATGTAGCTCTTGAGCTCAGTCTCGAACAGTCCTTATTCCCAAGCAACTCACTTGGAGGAGGCCAGACACTCTTACCTCTGGATCAAGTGCCTGTAAACCCCCATGTAGGCCGTGGCTGAGCGAGGGATCTCAGGGAGTGGCTGTGAAGTGGACATGCTTTGGGACGCATGCCCCAGTATAGTGTGCTGGTTTGTGGAGGCGGTGCTCCTCCCTCCCTGTCTCTGGGAGCTCAGTGGACAGTAGAGGTTTCCTGGGATTGGAGGGGAGCTACTTGGCAGCCCTGAACAAAGGCACATAGCACTTTTACTATTTTATTGTCGGGTTGGGGTTTTGGTTTGTTTGTTTACTGCCCACCATCCTCCTGGATGCAGTCCTGTGCACACCTTGGGCCACCGTGGCCAGGGTCCATCACCAAGGACCAGCCTACCCAGAGCCGAGGCTCCAGTGAGGCCCCTGAAAGTACACCCCTCACCCTGCACCTCCACCAGCTAAGCGACTTAAAGCCTCTTCCTTTTCTTCCCATTGTGTTGACTGGGCTTTTCTAGGGGAGGAGTGGGGCCAGTTAAAAGCTCCCCATGCCAACCGATTCATCTTCTCCCACGACCTCTCCAACGGGGCCATGAATATGCTGGAGGTGTTTGTGTCTAGCCTGGAGGAGTTTCAGCCAGACCTGGTGGTCCTCTCTGGATTGCACATGATGGAGGGACAAAGCAAGGAGCTCCAGAGGAAGAGACTCGTTGAGGTAATAGCACTGTTAGAGAATTTCACAGATTTCAGCTGTGTTTCCTTCTGATTCCTGCCTCTCCTGGTTTTGCAGCTTGTGCTGCCTGACCCGCAGCCCCAATGTCCCAAGGACAAATCATGGCACCCGGCTCCAAAGCCTGCTTCCTGCCCCAGCGAGGCAACTCACAGTCTTCTTTCAGTCCTGGGCAGCAGCTTGAGTAGGACAGGTCGGAACCGCTTGCCCGAGTCTGCATCCTGGGCTAACCTGAACACGGCTGCTGTGTTTGTAATTTGTCTTTCGTGTTACCTGTATCATCTCATGTCACATCAGCTGCACTGCATTCCTGCAGATTCATGTACTGTGGGTTTAGTCCCCAGGAAGGGGCTGGCTGTGGGAGTGTGCAGAGCCACTCTTCATGCTCTGCGGAGCCTTACTTCCCTGTTGGGAAAAGCAAACCTCTGCTTTTCGCTGAGGCAGAGAAGGCAGTGCCAGGAGGCATTGCTCTCAGGACCTGGTCCCATCTTCATTTCTGCCTGACTTCTTGTTTCTAACGGTGGTGCTGTCCTCACCTCTCTGCAGGTCGTGGCCTCCATCTCTGACATCCCGACCGGCATTCCCATCCATCTGGAGCTGGCCAGTATGACCAACAGGGAGCTCATGAGCAACATTGTGCATCAGGTAACCGCATGGGCTGAGCATGGAGGACTCTCTGGCCTTAACCCTCACAGGCCCTTGCGGAAAACCACTTTTGTGTTTCGGCTCAGGGCCACCTCACCAAGCTGTGGATATCATGTCGCTCAGACCTTGGTCCATGGAGATCCAGATAAGGAGCCAGTGCTGTTGTGGGGCAGGCTCTCCTACTAGGTTAGAAATCCTGCAGTGTCATCGATGCGTTCATGGGCCATGTTTTTCCCTCTGAAAGGGGGAAGATAGAAGTGATTGCAGTAGAACTCAAGGGGGAAAACTGAAAACCCGGCTTGGTTGCTTTCAGGTGAACTTCAGGAAGCTCAGAGAAAAAAAAACTTGGGGAACTGACTCCCTCAGCACCAGGCATCAGGTGTTCAGCTCTTGCCTTTGGACAACAGTGATGATTAGATAAGGCCAGGACCATGAGGCTTTAAGAACACAACTTGGGAAACTTGGTTGGAGTACCAACTTTGGCACTCTCACTGCTTTGAGAAGTTAGACAAGTTATTAAACCTTACATTTTATTGTTATTTAACATTTTTTAAATGGGTAATATATTTATATGATTTAGAGCCCAAAATGCATTAAGAGATATACAACAACATATCCTTCTCTCTTCCCTTCTGTGCCCATGTCTCCCTGTTAGTTTCATCCGTAGACTCCAGAATTACTGTGTACATCCATCAGCGAATGTGGGAATATATCCTTATTTTACCTTTTTACCCACAAAAAGTAGAAGCATTCTAAACACTCTATTGTGCACTTGCTTTTTGTTCAATGAATACATTTCGGAGATCTTTTCTGTGTCATCACATGGTAAAAGGAATATGTGGGTGTGCCTGTTTTTTTAACCCAAACCCCCTTAGTGGGCATTGTGTTGTTACATCATTTGCTATTCCGTACACCACTGCAACAAATCACCTTGTACATGAATTTGTTTTGCCCATGAGCAAGTACCTATGTGTATAGAAGTACACTCTCAGAAGTACAGCTGCAGGATTAGAGCTTAAAAAGCATTTGTAAGTTTGAGGTTACCCATATGAGGATTGTACAACTATAGGTGCTTATTTCCTCATATCCTTGCCACTGAAATACAATTAAAAATATACATTCTTGGGGCCTCCCTGGTGGCGCAGTTGGTTGAGCACTGCACTGTGAAGCTGTCCGCAGCCTCTGCTGCGCGGGTTCGATTCCCAGCCAGCCAGGGAGAAACCCACATGGTGTGGCAGCCTCTTCTGTCCCACCAGCTGCCCCCCTTAGCAGTGTATTTCAGTTGTCTGCCTGTTTTGCTCCCCCCTCTCTTTGGTGAATTCTCTCACCCTCCCGTGCCTCTGACCTGTACCTCAGTTCTTGTATAAATAAATAAATCTTTAAAAAAAAATTTTTTTAAATATATACATTCTTACCAATCTGGCAGGTGAAAAATGGTATTTCAGAAGTGTTTTTTTTTTTTTTTTTTTCCCTTTGATAGACTTAACTTCTTAGGCAGTTTTAGGTTCACAGCCAAATTGAACAAATGTTGAGTTCCCATATACCACTGCCCCACACACCTGCAGTCTCCCTCTTGTCAATGCCCACTGCTCTGGGGGGTACCTTGATACAGTCAGGAGCCTACGTTGATAGATCTTCCCACCCAAACTCCCTGGTTACATTAGTGTCACTCCTGGTGTTTTTAAGTATGGCTTTACTTGCATTTCTCTCTTTAAGGTCGAATTTCTTCTCCCTTTTTAAAAACAAGCCATTTTTACTTGATTTTCTATGTAACTGTCCACTTAATCTAGCTGATCCTCAGTTGCTTATCTGCAAAATGGAGGTCACCCCTTCTTCCCTCAGAGGGTTACTGTAAGAATTAAATAAAACCTTCAACTCAGTGCCTGGCACTGAACATGGAGTAAATGGAAGTGGCTGTTACACTGGCAAAGGTGTAGGTCATCAATTGAAAGATAGTTAGCACGCACGCCCTATCTGCATGCTGCATACAGGGTTCACCTCTTGCATATTCACCTTAGATGCATTCCGGGCTTTAAGGAAAGTGCTAAGTAAAAAAGAGCATGAGGTAGGTATAGTCATTCCCCTTAAATAACAGGTTCAGTGGTTCCTGTTTGGTACCACTTTTCACAATGTTACTGCTAAATGCAGCCTTCCTGACCCACAAATGCTTCAGAGGTTTAGCCCTCACACGAGACTGCTGCTTGCTTTCTGATGGTGTTTACACAGAGCCGTCATGCCCCTGGCTGTGCAGCTGGGGCCTTCACCTTTGCACCAGCCGAAACCTTGCTGACCTTCAGGAACTGAGAAGCAAGTCCCCTCAGTAGCAAGAAAACCGTGTGTGCCAAGGTGAAAGCTTGGCACCACAGAAAACAAGTGCATCTCCCCGCTTTGTCTCAGCTTCACATGTGAAGAGAGGCTGGTGTCCAACAGTGTCACTGCAATTTTCTTATTTACCCAAGTGATGATGATGAAGGTGGAGACAGCGGTTTACCAGACAAAACAGTGCACTGTGATCGTCACCTCCCCACCACAGGCTTCAGGGCAGGGTCTTATGGTAACGAAGAAAAATGCTAATGTTAGTCTTTGGCTGTGTCCTAAGATGTCTTCAGAGCTAGGTGTCCATCAGAAAGAGACCTACCATTTTGTTTTTGTTAGCAGGTCTTTCCTGCTGTGACTTCCCTTGGACTGAATGAACAGGAGCTGTTATTTCTGAGCCAGTCAGCATCTGGACCTCACTCCTCTCTCTCCTCCTGGAATGGTGTTCCTGATGTGGGCATGGTCAGTGATATCCTCTTTTGGATCTTGAAAGAACATGGGCGGAGTAAGAGCAGAGCCTCAGACCTCACCAGGATCCATTTTCATACACTGGTCTACCACATCCTGGCAACTGTGGACGGGCACTGGGCCAACCAGCTGGCAGCTGTGGCTGCAGGTGCACGTGTGGCTGGGACACAGGCCTGTGCGACAGAAACCATCGACGCCAGCCGAGTATCTCTGAGGGCACCCCAAGAGTTCCTGACTTCCCACTCAGAGGAGGGCTCCAGGGTCATATTTAACCCAAATGAGCCAGTAGTAGAATGGCACAGGGAGGGAATATCCTTCTACTTCACACCAGTGTTGGTATGTAAAGATCCCGTTCGAACTGTGGGCCTTGGCGATGCCATTTCGGCCGAAGGACTCTTCTACTCAGAAATACACCCTCACTATTAGGAAGGTTGCTGTGGGTAATTTTCTGAGGAAACTAAAGAATTAATTCTTTTCTGAGGAAATAAAAATTAAAGGAATTAAGTGAGTTAGAGAACAGACTGAGCGTGTCAGAGCAATTTCTAGATCTAACTGAAAGATAGCCAAAGAAACATCCACAAATTAAACTGTATCAGATACATTCCAGCCTATTGACAATTACACAAAAACATTTCAGGTTTTGATCAAAATTTAGCTATCTACTAACAAGACTGGAGTTGTTTTTTTTTTTTGTTGTTGTTGTTTTTTATGTTGTGCTTTACAGAGGCAAAAACTTGATTCCCAAATCCCTTCTTGATTCAGCATCCTCAAATATTTTAGGCCAGATTTCTTCACCCGAAGAGCATGTCGGCTGGAGACAGCACTTCTTCCTCGCCCACGTCAGAAGTGCACACTCACAGCACTCAGCTCAGTGTGAGGTTCTCGTGTTCTCTCAGCTCCGTGCTCACAGCCAGGATCACAAATCCCATTCAGTGTTATAATGGAAATATTTAATGAGTGCACCATCTCTTCTCTGAGGACAGCGCCAAACTTAGGACAGTGCCACAAGCAAGGAAAAAGTCCCTCCTGTGCTGTACAGTCACAGTAGTGACTGGTGTTTTTGCAGGGATTGCCCAAGGTATGGTGGTCAGCGGCCTGGCCCCCTGCAGGATGGCATTATGCACTGAAGGACTGTGCCTTCCACCCTGGCTCCTGGAGTTGAAGCTGACTGGTTAAAGACACCAGGCCGGGGCCCCCAACCTCATCACCCTGCTCCGGATTTGCTTTCTGCTGTAGAAGACTGATCTACATTCATTCTGATCCTTGAAGGAGTTTGCTTTTACAACTGGAATATGCTTGTGTGTGTGTAACAGATCATGTGTGTTTACATTGACACATCACATCCATTAAAGAATTTGACCTCATGAGAGCCCCACGATCATGAATAATTGTGTCATGTTATGTATTTATTTTTTTATAAATCAAGAGACCTCTGTGTGCTTTTAAAATGTATTAAAAAAATTTTACATTTCAGGATTCCTGTCTATTTGTAGTTGATTTTGTTTCCACCACCTCTGTGGAGCCAGATAAAATATAAATCATTCTGAGGTTGACCTATGAATTTTGTTACTCTGCCCTTGAGGTGTTTGTCTTCTCCAGTATTAGGTTAGGTGGTGCTACACTCTGATCGTGAACTTTAGGACTGGCCTCTGCATTTTGAAATGAGAAGATAGTAGTACCACCTGGCCAAACCACTATGAAACAGCATTTTGAAAGGGTGTGGTGAGCCGCCTTAGCTTGCTGGAAGAGCAGTATAGACACAGCAGCTAGTGGCAGGCCTGCTTAGGTTTGGGTATTTGTATCACAACAGCAGCTTCTGGAATCTCAACGCTACCTCACATTCATTTATGACCTTTCCTCCCTGCTTTGGATAAAAAGAAAAGGATTGATTACTCCTTCAAAGGAACTTTAGCCTAGAAAATTATGCAACTTGAAATCCAAAGCAAGTAAGCTTATTAAGAAAATGTCTGCTTACAACCTCATCAGTCTCTGCCTCCAATTTCAATTAAAAATAATTAAACACCAACCTTATTTTTATTAGAAAGGCTTCAGTGAGATTTCTATTTTCCAAAGAAGAATTGGGATAACTCATTGTTGGTGTAAAACTTAAGACTTTATGGAGAGTACAGATGTGTTGTCCATGCGACCTTGTTCTTTGTAAGTCATTTACTCAGCCCCTGCCTGCATATATTCTCAGAGGTTCTCCATTTTGCACTGGTGATGTCAAAGACAAGTTCAGGAAGTATAGGCAGCACTTAGAGCAGTTTTTCAAAAGATGCTTCTTGAACTATCCACTCACTAAATCAGTTTGGTGGTTATCACAAAAAGTATCAAAAGTGCATCATGAAGTAGAGGGATATTACAAGTATCTTTCTGTAAAATTGTGTGTGCCTGCATGAGTGTGGAGAGGAATGTGTGCGCATCCCACAGTGAATCTCCCACTTGAGAGACTAAGCTCTGGAAGTTAAGTGACTGGGCTCCCTCCCGTAGGACAGTGTATGGAGAAGTTGGAAGTATGGGATAAATGGAACAGGTAAGTCTTTGGGGCCCTCAACCCTCTGTTTTGAACTGTATTTTTTAAAGGTTTCCATATATGATTTTATATGAAGAAAAAAAGTTTTGAAAGGATGCCTGGTTTAAAAAAACAAGCTCTCCAAATAGTGTTCTAATACTCATTCTTGTATACACTTGAAAGTGATTTAACTCCTAGGTAAAAACTCAAACATACAAGCCACTATCAGGCGATAAGAATTCAGCCAAATAGCAATTGTCTTTATTGTGTAGATTGCACATTATTCTTTCTGGCAAGTTTGAGTGGGCTGGAGATAATCATCAACAGAAAAAATCCAAATTGTATGCAGGGTTTTGATACTGGACAAGTTACCCTTGCTGAGCCTCAATTTTCTCATCTGTAAAATGGGCAAATAATGGGTCCTACTTTCATTGGGTTTTTATTAGAGAATGCCACACAAAGTATTTAGCACAGTATGTGATATATATTTAAAAGTTTGATAATTGTCAGTTACTGAACTAAACTGAACAGGCAATTTTCTGGGTCTCCTTAGAACTGTTTGAAGTCATTGAAAAGCTACCATGATGATTTAACATTGCTTGCTCTTTTTTTAGGTAAAAATTTTCATATAATGAAGCTGCAAATTTTAATAACACAATTGGGTAAGTTTTGACAAATGCATGCATCTGTCTAACCCAGACTGTTGCCATCTGATAGTTCCCTCATGCCACATGCATGTCATCTCAGCCGCCAGAACCACCCAGTTTTTTCCAGCATTGTTTTGCCTGTCCTGGAACTTCATAGAAATGGACCATAAAGTGTTTAGGCCTTTGTTTAAAGCCTTGGCAGCACATTCTTTAAATTAACCTGCATCATTACATGTAATGTGATGCTTTTCATGGTTAACTAGTCCTCTGTGAATACACTGGTTTCCATGTTGGGGCTTTGTGAACAATGCTGGTGTCTAGTCTTTAGGTAGAGATTTTCATTTCTCTTGGGTAAAAATCCATGGGAGTGGAATTTCTAGGATAAATACACAGGAGTGTAGGTGACACAGCTTTCTCCGAAGTGTTAGGGTCATTGTACATACATTGTGATGATGGTTCTGCTTGCTTTGTCAACAGTTGGAATTGGTGTTTCTCACCATTTGGATAGGTACATAGTGCTCTCATTGTGGTTTTTTGCAGTTCCCTGATGACTACTTTTCACCTGCTTACTGGTCATTCATATATCCATATTTTTCAGTTGTCAGTTTTTTCATTTTTGAGTTTTATCTTTCATGTGTTCTGCATATAAATCTCTTGTCAGATATATTTTGTGACTGTATTCTCCCAAAATATATTTGCATAAATAAATCTGTAAGTTAATGATCATTTTAATGGTCTTCTGTGTCCTAAGAAACACTGGACGTCTACTGTGTCATGAATATAGTATCATTTTTTCTTTTGACTTTATAATTTTAGATTTTACATCCATGGATCTATAATCCTCTTTGAGTTACTTTTTGTATGGTGTCTGGTTGAAAGCAGATTTGTGTATTCCCATAGAGCTAAGCCATTTTTTGCTATACCATTTGTTGAAAACACTTCTCCTGTTGTATTGCTTTGGTGCTTTTATCAAAAATCAAATGGCTTTTTAAGTGTTAGCCTGATTTATGGACTTTATATTGTTTTATTGATCTGTTTCCCTTGCCAGTACCACATAATTTCTGTTATGGTAAATTGAAATGAGGTAGCATAGCATAAGTCTCCAATTTTGTTCATGATTACATTTCTGAAACATTTTAGAACCGGTTTGTCAATTTCTACCCAAAACTCTGCTGGGTTTATAGTAGAAATCTGTAGATCACTTTGGGAAGAATATTTATCTTAACAATATTCAATTTTCCAGTGAGTATATGAGCAAGGCATGTCTATTTGGGTCTTTTTCACAGCAGTGCTTTATAAAAGTTTTCAGGACATAGGTCTTAGATGTATTTTACTAAACTTACTGTTTCATGTCAATTGTGTTTAACATTGCAAATTGCAGCTGTCCCATGCTGGTATGTAAAAATACTGATTTTTGTACACTGATCTTATATCCTGTGACCCAGCCAAATCCACTTAACAGTTGTAGTCTATTTACTTTTCAGGATTCCCTAAGATCACTGACATAAACCACCATGTATTCTGTTAAGAGTTTTATTTCTCCCTTTCTGGGCCTCCCCGGTGGTGCAGTGGTTGAGCGCTGGGTTGCGAAGCTGCCCGCGGCCTCTGCAGCGCCGGTTCGATCCCCGGCTGCTCCCCGGCCACCGGAGGAGGGTCCCACATGGTGCGCAGACCTCTCCTGCCGCCCGCTGCTCCCCTCAGCAGTGTACTTCGGTCCTTCTGCCTGCTCTGCTCCCCGCTCTGGCTCTGGTGAATTCTCTCACCCTCCCGCGCTTCTGACTGTACCCAGTGCTTGTATAAACAAAACAAACAAATAAATAAATAAAACATGCCTCTATAAAAAAAAAAAAATAAGAGTTTTATTTCTCCCTTTCTAATTGTTTTTAATTTTTATTTCTGCATACAAGAACTGGGGTATAGGCCAGAGATGCCAGGTGGGTGGGGGGAGGATTCACCGGAGACAGAGTAGGGAGCAGAACAGGCAGATCTACCAAAATAGACTGCTGAGGGGAGCAGCAGGTGAGACAGATGTCTGTTGGGCCACCTGTGTTAGCTCCCTGGCTGGGGATCGAACTCATGCCCATGATGGCTGGCGATAGTTTGATAGTGCTGAGACTTTAACCGCTGCACTACCGGGGAGGCCTTCCCTTTCTAATTTTTTTGCCTTTTATTGCTTTTCTTTGTTGCACTAATCTTCTGTGTCCTGTTTTTTGTTGTTGTTTGCATTGAACTGGAGTGCAGGCCAGAGGTGCAGGGGGTGAAAGGGTTCACCAGAGAGTGGGGAGCATCACAGGCTGATTTACTGAAATACACTGCTGAGGGGAGCAGGAGATGTGACAAGAGAGATCTGCTGCACCATATGTGGGTTGCTCCCTGGCCAGGGATTGAGCTCAGTCCATAGCAGTAATAGTGCTGAGACTTAACCCCTAGGCCACAGGGACGCTCTCTTCTGTGTCCTAAAAAAACATTGATTTAATCCTATGTCATGAATATACCTCTAGTATAATGCTGAGTAAAGGCAGTAAGAGTGGACATCTTGGGTCCCCCTGGTGATGCAGGGGTTAAAGTCAGCGCTATCAAGCTATCAGCAGCTACTGCAGCGTGGTTCGATCTGGCCAGGGAGCAACCCACATGGCACAACAGACCAATCCTGTCTCAACCGCTGCTCCCCTCAGCAGTTTCAGTGGATCTGCCTGTTCGGCTCCCCACTCTGTGTCTGGTGAATCCTCTCAAACCTCCCTTCCCGCCACCTCTGGCCTACACCCCAGCTCTTGTATGCATAAATAAAAATGATTCTTTAAAAAAGAAAGTAGACATCTTGCCCTTTGTCCTGACTTAGTAGTCAGTGTTTCACCACTAAATATGGGAATCTATTAGCAGTTCTCACCCCCATCCTCCTTAGATGCCTTTTACCAACTTAAAAATAAGTTCCCTTCTAATCCTGATTTGCTCAGAGATTTTATGGTGGCTTTTTAAAAATTTCTTTTTCTGAATCTACTAAAACCATAACTCTTGATTTTGTTAACATAAATATTTTGACTTTGAAGTAGTAAACCAAGAATTGGTTTAACCCCAACTTGGTCATGATATACATAGTAATCTTTCGATATTGCTGGATTTGACTTGCCTAGTACATTGTTCCTTAACAATACTAACTACCAAATAACTACTTGTGGACCTATGGTCAAACAGAACAATGATCTGTAGTTTCTTGTCTTGTAATATCTTCACCAGGTTTGGATATTAAGGTTACAATGGCCTTGGGGCCTCCCTGGTGGTGCAAGGGGTTAAGCACCACACTATGAAGCAATCCACAGCCTCTGCAGCACGAGTTTAATCCCCAGCCAGCCAGGGAGCCACCCACATGGTGCAGCAGACCTCTCCTATCTCGCCCACTGCTCCCCTCAGCAGTGTACTTCAGTCGATCTGCCTGTTCTGTTCCCTGCTCTGTCTGGTGAATCCTCTCACCCCTTCCCCCCGCATCTCTGGCCTGTACCCCAGCTCTTGTATCACAAATAAATTTAAAAAAAAAAAACAAAAGGTTACAATGGTCTCATGAGCTAAATGGGAAGGTCTCCCATTTTCTAAAAAATTTTTGTCAAGTTGCAGTGAATAGAATTTACCAGTGGAATCATCTAGGTTAAGAAGTTGCTTTAAGGATAGCTTTGACTAACAAACATCCTTAATAGGTCTTATTATACCTCTCCTTGTTTTCACTTCCATTGTGTTGTATTTCAAAGATTTTGTCTATTGTGTCTGTCATAAAATTGATCATCTTTATCTTTTTCATGTCTGTAGACTCAAGCTGCAGTGCTTTTCCTGCTTTCATTCCTGATTGGTGGTTTGTCTCCTTTTGTCCTTTGTCAGTTTAGCTGGGGATTTGTTTTTCTTCCTAGAACTTTTGGCTTTAGAACTACGCTTTCCTGAAAGCATTGTTTTTAGTCGAATCCCACAGATTTCCATTTGTTTTCATTACCTTTCAGGACAAAATATTTTCTATTTCTCTTTTTATTCTTCATTGATTTTAAGTTATTACAAGTGTTTGATTTCCAAATATTAAGAGGTTTTCTAGATACTTAGGTATATTATTTCCAATTCATTCTATTGTGGTCAGAGAAATTCTATAAATTTCAATCTTTCAAGGACTTTTGAGATGCCCGTGTACATGGTCTGTCTTGCCGAATGTACTCTGCGCATTGCAGTGAATGTGTTCTGCACTCCTGTCAGTTAGGTCACGATGGTTGGTATGTCCTTCTACACTTTGTGTCTAGTTCTAGCAATTGCTGAAAGGGGAAATACTAACATTCAATTATGATTTTGGATAATTTTATCTGTTCTTAATGTATTTTCACTATTAGAGACATCTGTGGCTATGTTTTTCTAATGAATTGACCTGTCATTATGAAATGCCCCCTTTTATTCTGGTAATAACACTCCTTGTTGCGATGTGCACTGTACCATATCAGTGCATGGTATTGCTTATGAGAAGTTAAAGTTTCAACTTTTTTTTTTTAAGATTTATTTATTTATACAAGCACTGGTTACAGTCAGAAGTGCAGGAGGGTGAGAGAATTCACCAGAGCATCAGCCAGAACAGGCAGACCGACGAAGTACACTGCTGAGGGGAGCAGCGGGCATGACAGGAGAGGTCTGTGCGCCATGTGGGACCCCTTGCCAGGGGCGGAACCCGGCACTGCCGGCGGCCGGCCGGGGATGGAACCCGGCGGCCGGGGATGGAACCCGGCGGCCGGGGATGGAACCCGGCGGCCGGGGATGGAACCCGGCGGCCGGGGATGGAACCCGGCGGCCGGGGATGGAACCCGGCACTGCCGAGGCTGCAGGCAACGTCGCAGCCTCTGCAGGAGGCCGGGGATCGAACCGGGTGCCGAGGCTGCAGGCAGCTTCGCAGCTCAGCGCTCAACCGCTGCGCCACCGGCAGGCCCGGAAAGTTTCGGCATTTAACTGCCGTTTCAATCTCCACAGGCCCACTCATTAAGGCTGCAACGAGGTGGTGCTGGCACCAACAAGAACCTTGCCTTGAGATTATTCCTCCAGTATAAAGCTACGCTTGGAAATAGGTAAGGGAAAACCAATCATAGTTTCTTTTAAAGTTTTTATTGTGATCTCATTTTTATACCTGAATAACAACTTTCCGCAAAAAAGAATGATACATAATCTCTTTATTTTAAAAAGGATATTATTATACATTGATAGCATCTGTGGGATCACTAATAGCCTTATATAAAAATTCCTCAGTTAAATGCTCCCATTTTTTAGTCCTTGATGCTGATACCAGACCAGCCCTTGTTGCTATTATCACACTGACATGATCTGGCTCAACACTCTGACCTCTCTCAAGAACAAGACACTCCCCCAAAAAACCACCAAGACACTAGGACTTGTTCTGGATTCCGTTGGGCAAGTGCAGCTTGGGATACTCAATAGGCTGGGCCTCAATTTATAAAGCTTCCTATCTTTTTCTAGATTATGAGAGCTAGATTACTGATCCACAATTTATAGTGGCATTGGGTGCTGACATGCCCAACAGCCTGAGAGCCACCTCCATAAGGAAAAGGCTTCATCACAACAGGGCTCCTGAGTAGAGGTCTGTCTCAGCCTTTCTTTCCACAAAGGAAGGGGTTAGGGAGCCAGGAGATAAGTTCTCTCAGCCACCTAGTGCCTTGTTCTCAATTCTAAGAGGCCCTCTCATCTAAGAGGACTATCGTCTCTCTACTCCCAGCTGGCAGGGTCATGTGGGGCTGCACGGGCCTCGAGCTCCCCGTGATCATCACACTCACCCTTTGTTCTGAGTTTTGACTCTCGCACCCAGGGAACCTGCTGGCTTGCACGCTTGCCTATGCCAGGTGATCTTTCTTAACCTGCTAAATCCTTACCAAAAAAAAACAAAAAATAAAAAACGCTACTTTGAGGTCATCCTACTCCTGTTTTTCTCTTATTTGTGCTGATGAGTCATTTGGATGTGCTTCCACAGTGGGCTCCGGCTCCAGAGGAAGGGAGGGTGGCTTTGTGAGCTGGGATGGGCCTCCAGCACCTAGTGACAAAGGAAATAGCTTGAATTCTCAATTCCATAATTCCAGAAGAAATCATTATTTTCATTATTAAATTTCAAGAAGAAACCCCATATTTTCTGGGATGACTGGAACTGTAGTCTATCTGCAGCTATGAAGGTCAGTCAGAACTAAGGAAATAAAGTGCTGACATATCTCATGCCTACTTAAGGCAAGAAAATTACAGAAAGCAAGACTACGGAACAGAATGTATTTTTAAACTTAAATTGTAAGAACTAGTGTACTGACATCAACTAAGCCTTCCAGCAGCTATTACACAACTTGCCTTAAGAAAACAAATGCCACCTTGGTGACCTTGTGCCTTATCCCCTCTCTAGCCAGCACTATATTGGGCAGATTCTGAGTCAGAAAGTGCAAGCCATTTTCCAAGCTGTGTTCTGCTGGCATGGTGGCTCACACCCCTGAGTCTTCATGGAGCTACATGTGGTCACCTACCTGAGGGAAGCTTCCTGTATGCAGCTGCTGAAGACATTGCCCGTCCCAGTGCCTGATTAGAGCCCAGAGGCTGCTGGAAGCCACCAGGTTTGCTCGTTGAAGTGGTCCGGTGCTTTGATTTGGGATCTTTCACTGGTTTAGTCCAAACCAGTGCCTCCCCAACCTGAAGAGCAGCTCCCAACTTCTGGGCCATCTCTACCATCTTATGCCCACATGGAAAGAAAAAGAATCATGTGTAACTAGTAGAGAAAAGCCCCTTCCTAGGCCTTCCACTGTGGTGAGGGTGGTAGAGGTCAGCTGAAGTAGTGTCTGCTGGTTCTAGCATTTCAAGGAAATCATTCTCAAACAGCAAAGAACACAGATTAGTGGATGGCAAGGGAGGTCATATGTGATCTCAAAACCCAACAACTCAAGGTTGGTACAGTATTGGACTAAAATGCTTTTCCTGCTTGAAAGTGGAAACTACAGAGACCTCAATTCAGATGACTTGCATTAGCAATAACAGCTAATTCAGTAAGCCTAAATTTCCTCTGATTTCTTATTTCCTTCTAAGGAAGCTTTTTCTCAGACATTTACTAATTAGAGAATGCACAAGCCTATGCCATACTTGGGCTATATGGGCTTAATTCAAAAAGTCCGTTAGCAACTTGCTAATAACTCCTGGGAGCTAAAAGGCGGCATACCTCAGAGTCAAACTCCAGAGAGCTGCTGTCCTTGAGCAGGTTGACTTTCTTCTCCATCTCCTGATACTGGATCAGGGCGCCCCTCTTCTCGCCCTGTTTGTACAGCAGCACAGCATAGTTCAGATTTACTAAAGGGTTACACCTGTGGCAAATAGACAGGGATTCTATGGGGTGGGGCTTAGAAACAAACAGTCACATAGAGATCCTTCTCATTGCACAACAACAAAACTGGCCAAGTAGAGATTTTTCTATTCAACAGCGATGTGGGACCACACATGCTGTGGACCCGTGGAGAAGAATCAAGGAATGAATTGCCCAACCAGCAAAGCAGGTATTGGGACCAAGTGTGACATCTCAGCCCTCAAAATAAACCAGGGCAGAGCTGAAAAGGGAAATCCCTACCTTGCTGCCTAGCAGATGGCAGCAGAATAAATTCTGGAGAGTCCAGTTTTATCTTAAACAGACGAAGCCCAGAGTCCCATCTGATAGTCCAACTAGCCCGTAAAATCTATCAGCAACCCAAGTGCTTTCTACGGCCGCCTGCTACAGTTGGGGCTGGAAACATTTTCTCAGTGAGTGACAGTTCTGCTGAGCAACTGTGTGCTTAGGAGCCACACGTCCTTCCACACTTAGGCCTTCTGTGGACAGAGGCCACAGAGAGCAAGCAGCTGGGCGGACTCAGACGGCGCCAGTGCTCTTGCGCCACCTTGTGGCTTTGGAGAGTCCAGCCCTGCCCAGTACTGTTCCCCCCAGAGCAGCTTACTTATCCAGGCGTGCTGCTTCCGCGTAGGCTCTCTTGGCATTCTCTGTATCTTCCAGGTTGGTCAGAGCCACTGCAACAAAGAAAATGAGCACTGCAACTGGAGGGCCCAACTTACAGAACTGAGGCAATGTTTTGAGACCACAGTGCATTCAGGCCCTTTGCCCTGATGGCAGCTCCTGGCACTGCCATCTACTCATTCAGCTTAGACACTCGGTGTCATCAACACTGAAGTTCTATGAGTCCATTTTTCTGCATTTTCTGACACCACCTTTGTTCAGGGCTCCAGTTGTTTAAGTGTTTGAGCTTTCCCCTGTGGCAACGTCACCCCTGCCTTCATCCACTTGCCACCATGCTGACATACTCACCGACTGGCCAACAAATCTCACCATGTCACTGTCCTAGTTAAAATTCCTCACTGCTTCTCCATCATCCATAACCATGATCATTAAACTTCTATTTAGCAACAGAACACACCCCTTTTAATCAATATTTTTTGGAAGCCCGATCTATTTAAGAAACAAAACTATTTTGGAAACCCTGTCCACTCCACCTCCCCTCTGACAGCCACTCACTTCTGCCAGACATGATAGATCTAGGAATTCAATTCGAAAAACACAGCCTTTGGGATAGTCTAGAGTCCTTTATCATACCCTCACCCCCCAAAAAAATCTGGCCCCAAACTACTATGTCCTGACTGCTCTCCTTATTACATTCTAGAACACTGCTGCCCAATAACTACAGGGTACTTCATGCAATTTCATGGCTTCAGGCCTTTGTTCACTGGCTCCCTGGCCATTTCTACTTGAAGTTATTCATACCATAAGGCATAAGCAGCAGTTCTATTTGTTTATATTCTCTACCCACATTAAAATTCGGCTATCTCTGCATTCTTGCAACCCTCAAATGACACCCATTCAATTTCCTTTTGCAACCTTTGTGTTATAAGAACCCCACAATAATATAACCAAAAAACCCTACCTGAAAACCACTGTCAATGAGAACATGAAAACTGTTTGGGGGCTTACATTGAACAGTACTTTTATAGAATAGCCAGTAATAGAACACTTACATAATAAAACAAAGCCAAAGTTTTATCAACTCAATGAGATTCAGCTAGTAGAGGCAGGACATACCTAAAAGCCCAAGCTCTTAACACTCAACAAGCAGTTGGACTCAATGTACAGTTTTCAAACCAAGGGAAAACAATTGGCAAAAGATGATCTAGGGATGATCTGGATTTAATCTGTTGGTCTCTGAAATTTGCCATAGGTTAGATGCAACCAAGTGCTTTGTCATCTTTTTCATATTTCTTCAAGCACTAGTACAGTAATCCAGATTCCTCGGGGATCTGCATGGAAATGTTTTCTATAGGACGTTTCACCACTGGCCACCTATGATTCTAATTTATTCTCCCCTCATAGACTGCGGGGGGAGTTCTCCACAGAAATGTCTCTTACCTGCCAACAGCATGTAGAGCTCCCCCATCTTTGGTTGGAAGTTGATGGCTGCACTGAGGAAATGGAAAGCTGATGCATACTGCTGCATGGTCAAGTGGACAAGGCCCAAGTTGTACAGAATCTTCCAGTCGAAGGGTGCCAAATAGTTGGCTCGTTTTAGGCAGCTGATAGCCTACAGGAGAGGGGCACTCGATGAGAGGTTGGGGCAAGTGCAGAGACCCGGTAACTGCATGTATCAAGGCAAACAAGGAGACACTCACTGCTACATATTTCTTCTTGCCAAAGAAACACATTCCAATATTATTCCAGAGTGGAGGACTTTCTGGAACAGCACAGGCTACCACTTTGTATTTGGTGAGAGCAACATCAAAGTCCCCGTGCGTCTGCATCATGCTGCCTGCTGCCAAGATCGCCTGAAAGGTAGGTCATGAAAGTCATTCAGTCATTCCCATAAGGCTGTAGCACTGAAGTCGCCTTCCTGAGTGTAGCTATTCAGCAGGCCTCTCAGCACAGATGGGACTCAAAAGCTTCTTCCAGGGACATACTATATTCAAGCTATTGGGATAAGTGTCCATGAGGAATGGACACCCCGCCCCCCGCCCACCCCCCACCCCCCCCCACAATGTGGCTTATCTTTAGTTCAAGACAGAGAAAAGATAAAATGTCACTGATTTAATCCAGGCTCATGTGTTTCCTACTCTGGGGAGTAAAGAGTTCAGAATATCAGGGCCCTGTAAGTAAAAACTGCCTGTTCCCTGTGGCCCCTATTTGGTACACCAGGTGCTCCAGACAACTCAGTTACAGTGAAGATGAGCGCGCCTGCCACAGGACAGAGGGTGGGTCAGCTCTAGGCTGCCTCAGTCCAGCCCCTTCCTTTCTCTCAGAAAGATGTCCACGGGGATGGATGAGTTGGGTGCACAAGACTTCCAGTAGAACTGGGTCTGCAGCCTTCAATAAACGGCCCTTTGGGCCTCCCTGGTGGCACAGCGGTTGAGCGCCACGCTGCGAAGCTGTCCTCTGCAGCGCCGGTTCGATTCCCCGCCGGCCAGGGAGAACCCCACATAGCGCAGCAGACCTCTCCAGCCTCGCCCACTGCTCCCCTCAGCAGTGTCTTCAGTCCGCCTGCCTGCTCTGCTCCCTGCTCTGGCTCTGGTGAATTCTCTCACCCTCCCGCGCTTCTGACCTGTACCCCAGTTCTTGTATAAAATAAATCTTTAAAAAAAACAAAAAACAAAAAATGGCCCTTTGCTGCATCTCCCTCAGTGATACTCATCCACTTGATGAGCTTCTCATCCCCATAGTCAAATCTGCACAAGGGCTGTAACCTTGGAGTCATTCGTTCATTAGAAGTCATTTCACCACAATTATTTTTGACATAGAGGCTTTGCTAATTTCCTAAACACAAACTTCACCAGCACTGCAATTTTATTTTCTGTGTTCTTTACAGTTCTAACAAATGTGCTCTTCTAGAAAATCAGTAGAGCACCAACACTTTACAATATTTTCAAACAACAAGAACCACTTTTATTTATAATTTAGCTAAGACAGGGGTAATTTCTCAGATATTCGAAATACTGTACTCTCTGGGCCTAGCTCACCTAAGCAGCAGTGGGACTGTATGTGAAGGCGCTGGGGTTTGGCAGCTGCAGTACCTTATAGTTGGTAGGGTCATAAGTCAGTGCATTTCCAAGATGTTCAAATGCCTTCTGGTAAATGCCAAGCTTGGAGAAAAAGCAAACCAGAGAATTTACATTAGTGGGGGGATGGCAGTTAAGGAGTCTGCCACCCACACCCTGGACAGAAACAACCTGACTTTTCTGAGTTCTCTTGGGGAGAAAAAAAGGCTGCAGTTACCAGAGAAGAGAGTTAAAATCCCCACCTTGGTGCCCCCCACCCCCATTTTGTTGATTTGTCCCCGATAAGGTCAAAGTATGTATTTGCCAGGAACCATCTCTGCTACGCTCGTGCTAATGCCTCTTGGCAGGCAATGAGCTGGTTCGCCTCATTTCCCCTGAGGCCAGCCTCTCAAGCCAGTGCCCAGGAAGCGCCAGAGTTAAGCTCCTGATTCCTTTTAAAGAAAAATGAAACCAACAAAAAGGCTACCAGAGTCAGAACTGGAGGCAGGGTGAGTTGAGCCGGAATCTTGGGGAAAGGGTGGAGGGCTGGGCACGGAGGGGTTCCTCAGAGATCCCGGGGTCTCAGGCTGATACAGAAAATCAGTAGAGCACCAGTTCTCAGGCTGATACAGAAAAGAGATGGTGCTAAAAAGAATCCCATTGACAGTCAGGAGTGTGCAGGGGAGAGGAGGTGTCTTACTTTACACGACTCGTTGCCTTCACTTTCCTATAGCACATGGCCGGGAAGGAGCAACAGAAATGACCTTTACCCCAGAGCACCTGGTAGTACTAACTTGTTTCAGGTTTCTCTCCCCATTAGACAATTATTTCTCATAACTGCTCTTTCATTGGTTGATAAAAATTACGATTGCATTAAGCTCCAACAGATTTATCTGCTTCTGATTTGAATGGAAAAGATTAAGTTCAATCCTTTAGCAAATGCAGAGAGTAAGGTTATGTGCGTCCTATGACCTTTAGTAAAACGTGTTAAAGTCCAGTCAAAATGCTGGGAAACCACAATACACACGACTCCAAAAGCATCTCTAACATCAAAGCACGAATGAGCAGAGTTCTCATTACCTGTAAGTAGAGTAATCCTAACGTCGTAAGCAGCTCTGTATTTTCTGGGGAGAACCTGCAACAGAGAGGTCACACGGACGTGCTCACAGGGACTGTGGCGTGTATGAGATGCGAGAGCCTGCAGAGTAGCGGGCCCCCTCCCCACGGAAGACCTGAAGCTGACTCGGGAATTCCCTTCACAAGTAGGTCATCTCAACCCTGGCGACAGGAAGGGGTTGCTCAAAAAGAAAGAAATGGAACTTATAATCCAGATTTCCTTCTCACAAATTTTTTAAATCAAATCAGCCCCAAAAATGCATGGTCTTAGCCAGCTCCCTCTTGTGGGATTATATTTTTCTGTTCTCACTGTATTCATAATGCCAACAAGCATAATTTATGGTTTAATTCAGGATCGCGAGACCTTGATGCTCTGTTTCATGTTAAACAGCCAAACTAAACATAAAAAGGGAGACATATATCAACTCCAGGAAAGACTTAGCCGTGGGCTTTAAAACAGGGTTTTAAATAAAAGATTATCTGCTTTCCCATTCTCTGATATTTGTCTTTGTCACAAAATCAAAGCAACACTGAGCTGCTGTGAACACTGAACTGACAGGACTGTCACATGATTTCAACAGTGAAAATGCCAGAAGGCAAGAACAATGTCCCGCTTCTAAGGGATGAGGTGGGGCTGGGTACCGACGGGAGGCCTGAGCTAGCCAGAAGCTTACTCAGTTCAACTGAGTATCTGCCTTCTACATTCTGCCATGGTAAGTACCCATCTGATCACCTTCCTCCCCCAAACCAAGAAAGGAAATGCCATGATCCTGTTGGCTTCCATCCCACCAAAATATGACCATTCTCTCCCAAATTAGGTCATGAACAATGGTCTCTACATTCTCAGTGAGGCTCCTGATGCCCAGCTGTGTCCTTTTCTCCCTCAGAATTCTAGTGACAAGTCCTTGACTAGTCACTGCAAACTCGTCACCGTTGGACCTCCCGGTGGCCTAGGCGTTAAGTCTCAGCACTATCTCCGCTACAGCCGGATTTCAATCCCCAGCCAGGGAGCTGACCCACATGGCGCAGTAGACCTCTCCTGTCTCACCTGCTGCTCCCCTCAGCAGTGTTGTTTTCAGTAGATCTGCCTGTTCTGCTCCCCACTCTGTCACTGGTGAATAATCCTATCACCACTATCCCCACACCTATGGCCTATACCCCAGTTATTCTATGCATAAATAAATAAATCTTAAAATAAAAAAAGAAGTCCCCCTTGAGATTTGTGTGTGCTGATCTCAGAGCCAATTCTAGAAGGGAGGGATCAGGTTTCTATCTCGCACCACAGAGGCTTAGTATATGCTACCTGGGCTCCTTCCTACTTGTCCATATAAACATAGCCCCTTTTTCACAAAAGTCTCTTGTAGCTTAACAAACCAAAGGATTTTTTTATGTCTTTTTGGACATAAAATATGGTTGAAAATTCAGAAAGAGTGCTGTGCTTGATAGTACCGGGAAGTTACTACACTATGCCAGAAGACACAGGTGACAGAAATCTAACTTCAGTATCTAGTTATCAGGTATAATATATTCAGTGGCCTTGAATCATAGACCAGGCATTCTATTAAGTGACTAAATGAGACACTACAGCATTTTGCTACAAAGAACAAGACAAAATCCTAGGGCCTCCCTGGTGGCGCAAGGGGTTAAGGCAATATATAAAGCTGTCTGCAGCCTCTGCAGCACGAGTTTGATCCCCGGCTGGCCAGGGAGCTACCCACATGGCACAGCAGACCTCTCCTGTCTCGCCCGCTGTTCCCCTCAGCAGTGTACTTCAGTCATTCTGCCTGTTCTGCTCCCCACTCTGTCTATGGTGCATTCTCTCACCCCCCACACCTCTGGCCTGTACCCCAGCTCTTATATGCATAAATAAATCTTTAAAAAAAAATAAGAGACAAGATCCTATACAGAAGACAAAAGAGAGCATGTGTCCCTAGAGAGAAAACATGAACCATCACCCTGGGAGAGTGAATCAGTTCCATTAACACAAGTCTGGCCTATCCTGATGTTTTAGAAACAGCTTGTATCATACTTATAAGGCCAGATGTTCATTACTGAATCAGGAGATTTCTGTCCCTAACATCTTTGGAAACACGAGATCTGTTATAAAAAACACAATGGCAGGCTGCCAGCTGTCCAAAACCTGTTCCCTCCCTCCTGAGCGCAGCTAGGTCTGGCCCCTTCACTCACTCTAAACCATGGAACGTGAGCAGGATCAATGTCTACAACTCTAAAGTCAATCAAAATTTACTAAGAGCCACTTATTCAGTATTCAACTTCCTAGACCACCTCTCCCAGGATCGCCTAGAACAGTCTGTGCTACTGTAAGATAGCAGCAGACATGCAGGTGAAGACAACAATGTAAGGAATGGTGCATCAGCAGGGAAGGAACCTGGATCCCTGTTTGACCTTGCGGAGCAGACTGTCCAGCTAGGCTGGCCAACCATACTAATGGGTGAGAAAGAAACACTGACTAGCAATCAAACATATTCTCTCTCACCTTGGGTGTCCATATGTAGACTCCTGTTTTGGGGTTTTTTAAGTTTCTCACTGCTCTAAAGGAAACAAACACACTTACTCCACTGCTTTCTTGTAGATTTCGATGGCCTTGTTCAAGTCTCCCTCCAGCAAGTAGATCTTCCCCAGCATTATGTAAGTCAGGTCATGCTTGTTGAGATGTAGAGCATTGTGCAGCTGGTCTTGTGCCTAACAAGAATGACAGAATAAAGAGAACCAAGTCACTACCATGGAAGGACAATGGCTTTGTATGAGCCAATATAAAGACAGAGCTGGGAACATCTCTTTACAGCAAATAACCCCCACTGCTCAAAATACCAACTGTGTTTGCTGGCAGCATAGGGTGTCTGCTTCTGAAGCCACTTCAGAGAGTTTATACAAGAGGATTAACCTTTTTGAGTGTTTTCTAGTACTTGACATTCACACCCATGACTCATGCTTCATTAGTCAAAGGGACATCCTAGTCCAGTACAGAGCACTGCCCCAAACTCAATCCCAGCTACACCACCGGCCAACTGTATAACAGACCCCATTTTGCTCACCAACATTTTGAGAAGTGAATGGATTGTTTCATTTATGCACTCAATAAAAATCGAGTATCTCTTGTTCTAGATGCTGGGTATACCGGAACAATAAACTCCTTGCTCTAAGAAAGCTTCTATCCTAGTATATGGTCAAATGAAGAGCTTCATTTAGTCGTTCACTCATTCAACAATTATTTTCATAAATGCCAAGTATTATATTTGCATAGCCTGTCAGCTTTACAATAAAATCTAAATATGGTTCTCCTCAATATAGGTCTGATCAAAAACTAAGTCCACCTTTCCATTGGCTCAGAATAATCCTGTGGAAGAAATATACTTATTTGGAATATCCTTTGAAGAGAAAAATCTTCTAAGTCTGTAACAGGATACATCTCCTAGAAAACTTAAGGGACCTACCAAAAGTATTTATTTACATGTATTATTTATTATTTTAGTTATTACCTTTATACCTCAACTGCTGATATACAGGTTTTTTTTTATAGTCCTGAGGGACAGATTAGGTTGCTTTAGTAGTTTGCAAATTGTTACAAATTAAACATTGTCATAGGGTATTAACCAATTCAGATTCTCAGGCCTGTTAGCATTTGAGAAAGGAGAATAAAACTAAACAATCACTAAATGGGAGCTTTATTACCTTTATTTGGGTCTACCCAAACCCACTATCATTAACTTTCAGAGAAGAGATAATTTAATGTGTCCTCCAGTTAAGATATATGTTTTTTCTTTATCTCAAGTACCATAGTAGCTCAGATGTTTTCTGATAGAAGAGCTTTAGAGGCTGCCTACATCTTAATCACAATGAAACATAAATTCTCATCATAAAAAATAAGTCTAAAAACAAACTCCAAAATTAAATCCACTTAAAACTCATTTCCAATGACCTTAAAAACTAAAGTTAGCTGCCATCAGGGCCAGACAGTTCATATGGTCACAACTGCACTTTTAAAAGGTCTACTTTTTTATATCTAAGTTTTAAACATCTGTCTCCACATTGTAAAAATTAACCTAGGAGTGGAGTAAAGAAGAGCAATTAAGCTTTCCATTCCCTCATAGTATTTCTCGAATTTTTAATTATTAAAATCAGGAAAAATAAGGATAATGACCAATGAGAGTTAAAATGGGAATGTCTATAATACTTTGTTTTCAAAAAATAAATCCAATATATTTATTGTGGTCAACGCTTCTTTCATCGCGAACACAGCCTTCCAAATCAAAATATCTTTGTAGTCAGCAGCAGCTGACACTGTCAACAGCAATATGGCACTTTCCTTTTTACTTTCAAATATCTCTGCAGAATTAGAAACAACACAGAATGAACAGTGGTACCGCTATAATAACAAGTGTACCTTCAGAAATCCCTGGTCAATTGCTCAAGCTCCACCACCATTTCTATAAATTACCTTATTGAACTGTTTCAGATAAATGTAGCAAACTCCTAGGTTATGACAGATTTCCTGCACACAAAAGAAAGCAAACAGGTCTTAAGAATAAAACAAGAATTTTGCTCAGTCAAGTTTAATCTTTAAAACATGCACAACAATGTTTGACTGGATTCATATTCAAATACATTTAATTTTGCAGAATGGGTCCCTTAATATAAAATACAGATTATGAGAGAAGAAAGCAGAATAAACCAATGATAAAAAGCTTTATCAGAATAAACCAGACTGTGTGGTACTTTGGGATACAGACCAAGCCATTCCCATGCCCTTTTTCTCAGTGCTGTCCACTGCCCATGCCCTTTGTGCCTTCTCAGACAAGAATGCCCACATCCCCTGCTGGGAGGGCTGCTAGCCACACAGCTCCACCATTAAGATAAAATGAGGCTCTTCCCTAGGAATTTGGGACTGGAGCAGAGCTAGCTAGCCGCAAGCATGAAATTCACCAGGTGATGTGGACGTAGGGACTGAGAGCTCCATCTGGAGGCCACCGTGATGGATCTTTGTAACTGGAGCGAGCCTGAAGACATCTACAGCAGAGGAAGCACACTATGGCCCAGAGACCAAATCTATCCCCTACCTTTTTTGAAAATAAAACTTTCTTGGACCACAGCCACAACCACTTGTTTATGAACTATGGCTCTTTCACACAGCAACTGCAGTTAAGTAGCTGCAACAGAGATGTATGAAGCTGCAAAGCTTAAAATATTTACTAATGGCCTTTTACAAAAAATATTTGCCAACATCTGATCTATGGATTCTGATCTCTATTCAGAAATTCAATATAGGAATGCAGAATAGCTACCTTGTCTGCTGATAGCTTTCTAGTTCCCTGCAAGACCAACCTGTCTTTCCTTGACTTGAATTCTACTGAATCTTTCAAATTCCCTTACATTAAATGTCCCTTCATTTAGAAACAGGAGAAAGCAAGGGTAAGGAAACTGATGTTGGGAAAAGTAAAATCATTTTGATAGTTGTGGGGAGGTGTGGAAGCACATTCAGATTCAGATGTATTCAGACCCTGTCTGAAGAAACAGGGACCCCAGGGCTCAGAGACAAGTGACGCCATATTTTCTGAGTCTCCTCAAATAACAACTAAATAGCAATCATTTATTAAATACTGACTTCACACCAGGTTCTGTGCCAGATCTTTTTCATATCTATTACTGTAATTTTCCCAGCAAATCTGCAATATAGGTATAACAATATAATAAAACCTCTCTCCCTCAGAAAGTTTAGTTTGTGTGACTTAAAGCAAAACTGTCAACCTAGAGGTTTTTGTTCCTTTCATTTTAGTTCCTAAGAATTTCAAACATGTATAAATGTAGACAGAATCACCATTCACTCATCATCTGTTGCATCAGGCAACAAGACATGGAAGTCATGGAGCAGGCTGCACAAGGCAGGATGATGCTGAGAGCAAGATCCTGGCCGTTTTTACTGATAGAATAATAGAGCATCAGCTACATGCATTAGGAGGACAAGGAGAAAAGGTTGGGTGAAACTCAGGAATGTCATCTAGGTCTTGGAGGGACATGAGTCTGCCGACCATGTTATCAGCTTGATGACCAAGTGTTGTAATCAAAACTAGACCCCGGTCCTAATCTTATCAACAAGGCATTCCACTGATCAGCTTCTGGGGTCCCTTGTCATACATCAGTCCTCGGCCCCCTGGGTGTTCCTGGTCATACCTCATGATGTATGATTCGGGAGTAAGTTTATGCATCCGTCCTCAGTCCCCCAGGGCATTCTCGATCATACCTCTTGATGCATACCCTTCCCAGAGTGATCAAGCTTTCTGCTCTTGATTGATATGAAAGGCACCTTGTAAGGTTTGGCTCACATGATTGTGACTGGACAGTTCTGACCTTTGTATAGGAATGCAGAACTGCAGGTAACCATAATGGTGGCTGAACAGGCCGCTTAAGTCAAGCAGCCACTTAAGTCTAGCAGACCCACAATCATCCTGTCACAGAAACCATCCAACCCATACCCCCAACCTATCCCACTACGTTCGTAAGCAAATACCAGATAGCATAACATTTCATCCACAAATATTCAGTATGTGTACTAGGATAGGTTCTTTTTATTTAGCCTGCCTATAACATCATTACCATACCTGAAAAACTAACAGCTTAGTATCAGGTATTGAATTGTGCAAATTTTACAGTCTCATAAGTGTCCCACGTTAAAAAATATATTTTTCTCTTAAATCAGGATCCAATCATGTCCATACATTGCAAAGCACTTAGGATCTGAACTCAGGGCTGCCTCCAAAATTTGTGTGCTTCCACTTCATCATGCTGTAAGTATGTAAACCTAGAGATACAAAGGGGAGAGATGTAGCCCTACTTGTGCTTTAAGTGTGCTAAAAGCTAACCACAAACTTTTGATATCATCTGTCATATGTATTACTTGAGATGGCAGCAGTAATATGCCTTAAACAGACTGACAGCAAAAGAAATTTTAAAAGGAAAAGAGAATAAACCAGAATTAAATCCTGTCTTTCGTGGGGTGAGGGAATCCAGCAGAAGTCTGCAGGTAGCAGGTACAGTGGAAAGGTCACAGATGTGAAGTGAGGAATTCTTTTTTTTTTTTTTTTTTTTTTTTTTTTTAAAGATTTATTTATTTATACAAGCACTGGGTACAGCCAGAAGCAAGGGAGGGTGAGAGAATTCACCAGAGCCAGAGCGGGGAACAGAACAGGCAGACCGACGAAGTACACTGCTGAGGGGAGCAGCGGGCGGCAGGAGAGGTCTGCGCGCCATACGGACCCTCCTCTGGTGGCCGGGGAGCAGCCGGGGATCGAACCGGCGCTGCATAGGCTGCGGGCAGCTTCGCAACCCAGTTCTCAACCGCTGCGCCACCGGGGAGGCCCTGAAGTGAGGAATTCTAACTCTGGTTCTGCCACTACCTCACTGTGCGCCCATCAGTAAGTCAGCCCATTGCCTCCATCTGTTAATGGGGGAAATATTCCAAAAGTCAAATGAGAGAACGGCAGGAGGAATTATTCCCATTGTAGTCAGACTGGAATATCCTGATGATCCAAAACAAGTGGGCCTGAGGTTTTCTACAGGCCACAGCATGTAGGGCGCAGAGTGTCTTGGCTTTTTGGGAGAACGAAAAGTATAAAATGTGTAGGACATAAAATGTCTGGCTGTTTGGGAATAACCACGTCTACTGGCACCAATGGGATGTATCCCAAGGGAGTCAGTAATACCAAGTGAACTCTTTCAACCACTTGATGGTGAACAGACACTATTCATTCCCCCTGTGACTCTGAGCTCTCTTACTTACTTCCTATCTCCCTCTATGGGATCTTCTTCAATTTAGCCTTTCAGAACTATTTTCTCCAAGGTTCCATCCTCAGCCCATTACAAGTGATTTCATCCAAGTTCATGGCTTTAATTATCTTCTTGATGTGGTTGACTACAAAATGCATCTAACCCAGAATATTTCAATTTTGGATTTCTATATCTAGCCACACGTTGGACACATCTCATATGATTTTAACTTTTGGCAGGATAGCTCAACTGAAATATCCTGCCAGAAGTTAAAATCATGTCTGTCATCTTCTGAAAAACAAGATTTAACTTTGATTTGTTATCATTGCCCGACTTCCAAAACATGCTTCTCTTTCTTCTTGTATTTCCTATTCTAATTGTCCCATAACCCACCAGTTCATCTCTGCATTTCCAGGGCACAGCCCAGTGCCTGGCACATAGCAAACATTCATTTGTTAAAAGAATGACTAAATGAATAAAGAGTAAATGAAGTTTCTTTTATCTGTAGTTTCACTTTGATTCTCAGCTATAAAATATTCAACAGCATAAAGACTTACATCTCAAATTTCAGACCTACAGAAAAAGTTGCCTTACAAAATGAATCCAAGTCAAAAATAATAGGGCCGTAAGAACTGTGGAGGAAACCCATGCTAGCGCTCTGTACTAATCAATCTAATCCTTCACTTACAGTTACGTCTCTCCAAGAATCATCAGACATTTAACCAAAAAAGGGGGAAAAAAAACAGCATCAAAAAGAAAAGAGGAAGAAAGTGATAATTCTTGGAAGCAGAAGAGAACTTCAAGAGTCAGATATGGCGCCTCCCCAGTGGCGCAGCAGGTTGAGCGCCACGCTGTGAAGCTGTCTGCAGCCTCTGCAGTGTGGGTTCGAGTCCTGGCCGGCCAGCGAGAAACCCACATGGCACGGCAGACCTCTCCTGCCTCACCTGCTGCTCCCCTCAGCAATGTCTTTGGTCCATCTGCCTGTTCTGCTCCCCACTCTGTCTCTGGTGAATTCTCTCACCCTCCCACACCTCTGACTGTACCCCAGCTCTTGTATAAATAAATAAATCTTAAAAAAAAAAAAAGTCAGATATGGAGAGGCTATTGCAAGAAGAAAAAAGACCAACTTCTTACAGAAATTAAATATATAATTACTGAAATTAGAAATACCGACTATGGATAGGTTAGATAACTGGATGGGAACTGTATAACAAAAATGATGATCTGGAAAATAAGACTGAGAAAGTGTGCCTGAATGTATATTAAAAAGACTATAGGGCCTTCCTGGTGGCACAAGGGGTTAAGATGCAACCTATCAAGCAATCCACAGCCACTAAAGCACGAGTTCGATCCCCAGCCAGAGAGATACATGGCTCAGCAGACCTCTCCTGACTTGCCTGCTGCTCCCCTCAGCAGTGTATTTCAGTCAGTTTGCCTGTTCTGCTCCCCACTGTCTCTGGTGAATCCTCTCACAACCCCCCCACTACTCTGGCCTGTACCCCAGTTCTTATATTCATAAATAAATCTTCAAAAAATAAAAACACAAACTATGAGGCTATCCGCAGCCAATGCAGCATGAGTTCGATCCCCGGCCAGGGAGGTGACCCACATGGTGCAGTAGATCTCTCCTGACTCGCCTGCTGTGTATTTCAGTCCATCTGCCTGTTCTGTTCCCCACTCTGTATCTGGTGAATCCTCTCACCCCCAGCACCTCTAGCCTGTACCCCGGTTCTTTTGTGCATAAATAAATAAATCTTAAAAAAAAAAAAAGATAGTCATACAATAAATGGAATCAACAGCATGTTTCCTACTTACCCAATCTTTCTGATTAAGTTTAGCTGCTTCATTATATACTTCAGTAGCAGCTTTATGTTTTCCCAAAAGAAATCTGAAGAAGAGACATATATAATTTCTGTAATTATTAGCTCAAAGCTTTACATGACTAACCCCAATAACCCTACAGTTGGCTCATACTCCAGCAAGCAGAGAATTCTGGGAAGTCCCTATTCTAAGAGCTAGTTATGCTGTTTGGCCAGTGTGGTGGTTATGTCCCAAAAGCAGAAGGTCCCAATAGCACTGGAAGTTGTCCAGGTTCTTGGTCCAATTCCACACTAATTTTATTTTATTTTTTTTATTTTTTATTTTTTTTTGTGGGACCCTCGCCGGCAGCCGGGGAACGAACTGGCACTGCAGAGGCTGTGGGCAGCCTCGCAGCCCAGTGCTCAACCGCTGCGCCACCAGGGGAGGCCCATTCCACACTAATTTTAATGAAATACTTCCATAATTTATTTTCTACAATGTACAAATATAAGCCAAAAAAGAAATAAGCCAAATCATAAACAGTTAAGCAAGAGTTACCATCATTTATCCTTATCATCTTTTAAGGACAAGCCCTTCTTTTTCAAGACTGTCTCTTTCCTTAAAACTGGATCATGATTCTGGAGAGACCGGAAAACTCGGCTCTAAGCAAAGACAATGCAGGTATGAATGACAATGCAGGTGAGACCATGGAGATGGGAACTCACCATGTAACACTTTACCTCCCTGGAAAAGAAGTGTACCTAATAGCGTATAAAGACTTTGGGAGCTGGTTACATGTAGGAACCTACAGGGCATTTCACTCAACAAACACTAAAAACCCACTACGTGTTAAGTATTATGTAAGTGTTGAAACAGCAGATGAGAAAAACTCGGTGTGTTGCCAACAATATTAGGAGACTGAGTGCATAATTGTCACTATTTATATGATTAACATGATCAGTGTTCCCCATTCAAAGTAGAAGACAGTGTTTGAAATACCCAGTTCCTTTACACTAGTCATCTCATTTTCTCAAGTTTCAGAATTAATCTGTACTCTCCAAAGTGAATCCCACTATACCTATTCAGCAGCTCTCTCGCTCTCTCTATGAATCCGGCTGCTCTGCTGCCAGAAAGTCTCAGCCTGAAAATGCACTTTACATAGTGTGTGTGCGGCCTGGGGCCACCTAGCTACCAGTACTCACAGAGATCTGGCCACCTGCTTGAGGTTATCAGCACATAGAGGGCTGAGAACAGCACATGTCTGAAAGAGTTCTAGGGATTCTTGGATATTTCCTTCCAGGCGAAATATCAGTGCTGCCAAGAAACAGAAAACAAATCAAATTAAATCATGTTCTAGGAAGGAGCCTGGTTCAGAAAAAATGGAGAAGAGGGGCCTCCCCGGTGGTGCAGCGGTTGAGCGCTGGGTTGCAAAGCTGCCCGCAGCCTCCGCAGCACCAGTTCAATCCCCGGCTGCTCCCCAGCCACTGGAGGAGGGTCCCACATGGCGCACAGACCTCTCCTGCCGCCCGCTGCTCCCCTCAGCAGTGTACTTCGGTCCTTCTGCCTACTCTACTCCCCGCTCTGGCTCTGGTGAATTCTCTCACCCTCCTGCGCTTCTGACTGTACCCAGTGCTTGTATAAATTAATAAAAATAAATCTTTTAAAAAAAAAAAAAAAAGACTGTACATGCTTAAGTATTATGAAGCACTGAAAGTGTGGAACATATGATATTGGGAATAAAGGAGCTTTGGGGAGGCCATTTTGTTCCAGATGTGTCAATATCTTAACAATTATGTGAGAAAATTATATATTAATATGAAGATCACAAACACATTTTGTGGTAAACAAAACCATTTATATCAAGGAGTCAAAAAGAAAGTACCTGGAAAAACTAAGGATGCTACTTTAGGCATTAAGGAGTGAAATTTCAGCCAGCTTTTTCCAATATTTGGTTTCTGATGAATTTTATTAATTCTCAGCTTTATCATGTATACTTCTAGCCTCCTTCCCCTCAGCCCAACTCAACCTTACCACAGTCTTCAAAGCTCCCCTCATCTCTTTTAGCCTGACAACAAGAAACACTTTCAGAAGTCTCTTATGGACCAGGGATTGCTGTATGAGGCAGGGACCCTAACATTCATTCTCAAAAACACTAGCCGGAAACTAGAAAAGGGGTAAAGGATAGTAGCAACATTTTTAACAGAACTTCATTTCTGAAGTCAAATCAAGCACAAGAGTTACACTCTGATTTCAAAACACAATAATAAGACATTTGAGAACATTACTTGAATTTAAGTATCTCTTAAGTTGTTTGTGCTTTTCTACAACCTAGGCAAAGCATGTTATGGCTTTAGCAAGAAGAGAAGAAATATGTCTTACCTTGGACATAGATAGCATATTCACACAACCCCTGAGTCTCCTGAAGCTGTTCTTTGATAACAGCCTGAAAGCAGAAGAAAAATACTTCTGAACGTAGCGCTTTAGGCCACCTGGCCACCCTGACACATGAATGTTACCCACAAAGCCTATTTTTGTTCAGTTTTCAAGCTAAGAGCAGTTTTTATGTTTTTAAAAGAATTATAAAAAATAACAGAAGATGAAGAATGAGACAGATATAAATACACACACACACACACACACACACATATATATGGCCTGGAAAGCCTAAAATATTTACCATTTGACCCCTTACAGAAAGTTTGCCAATTCCTATCTAAAATCTAAGGAAGCTAAGAAAAATGCGAAAGTTTTCCAGACACCATGAAGGGCTCTCTAATGAGCAAAATACAGGTTTTACCTTACTACTATGATTGGCTAATATAAGCTCAGGATGCCACAGGAACTCAAGGGCAAGCACCTGATTCTAACTTAAGAGAATAAAGAAAGATTTTTCAGAGTGAACAATTTTAAATCCTATGTTGGCCGTAATGGAAGAGCTGAGATGACCAAGAAAGTCAGAGAGACAAGGGCTTCAAATACCACGCTAAAAGGTTGTGAGCAATAGAAAATCTTGTTAAGTTTTATGTGGGAAGTAAACCTAATTATATTTATAAAAAAATCATTTTTGAAGCACTGTTAAAAATAGATGGAAAGAAAAGCATAATTAGAGCAAGAGTGGTGTAAGAACTCTTGTGGTCTTTTTTTTTTTAAAGATTTATTGGGTTGCAGAACTGGGGTACAGGTCAGAGGCGCGGGAGGGTAAGAGTATTCACCAGAGACAGAGTGGGGAACAGAACAGGCAGACTGATGAAATACACTGCTGAGGGGAGCAGCGGGCGAGACAGAAGAGGTCTGCTGCGCCATGTGGGTATCTCCCTGGCCAGCCGGGAATCAACCCCGCACTACAGAGGCTGCGGACAGCTTCACAGCGCAGCGCTCAACCCGATGAGCCACCGGGGAGGCTCTCTTGCAGTCATTTAAATAAAAATGATGGAGATTTTAAAAAATGATGGGGACTAGTTAAGGCATGGAGAGGAAAAAGATGATAATTTCATGAGACAAAGAGAAAATGTAATACTGACAGACAACTGTGTGAATAATGGCACCTACTCCTCAGGCAACAGAAGAGAGAGTTTTAGAAGACAGCAGATAAATTCAGCTACAGAAAAGTTGAATTTGAAATCCCTCTGAAGTGTCCAGTAGGTAACAGACTGATCTCGGGATCAGGAGGAAGTGTATAAAATGAACAGAGAAAGAGATCCACAGCCACGACTCTTAAAAAATAAGCAAGAAGAGAAGACAGAAAAAGGCAAGAGAGAAAGTGACCACTAAAGGATAAGGGAAACATGGAAAGGATAAGGAAGGAAGGAGGAGGGGAGGAAGAAGGGGCCTTTCAAGATTCACACCAGTACAGAACATTACTCGTTTTGTGCATTGCTGTAAGTATAAAGGCCATAGGTATAAATTAAAAACCAATCATGGAGGGCCTCCCCGGTGGCGCAGCGGTTGAGCTCTGGGTTGAGAAGCTGCCCGCGGCCTCTGTGGCGCCGGTTAGATCCCCGGCTGCTCCCCGGCCACCGGAGGAGGGTCCCACATGGCGCGCAGACCTCTCCTGCCTCCCGCTGCTCCCCTCAGCAGTGTACTTCAGTCCTTCTGCCTGCTCTGCTCCCCGCTCTGGCTCTGGTGAATTCTCTCACCCTCCCGCGCTTCTGACTGTACCCAGTGCATGTATAAACAAAACAAACAAACAAACCAGCAAACAAATAAATAAAGCATGCCTCTATAAAAAAAAAAAAAAAAAAAAAAACCAATCATGGAAACATTAAGAAGCTGAATGTCAAAAGAGGTAATACCAAGGATATGTTTTGCGTTTAATACTACTACCTGCCTACAAGAATATGGCATACATAGTATGTGACTAAAGATAGTTCAGACAAAAGGAAATACAAAGTATTTTAATACACAAATGATGGTTAAGTTCAGAATGAGAAATATAAAATAAAAAACACCGTGCCATGTTGAACATCTGCCTTCCACCACCAGGCCAACAAGTTCCAGAGAGGCTGTTCCTTCTTGAAATGAGAAAAATACAAGGAGCACACTCCACCCTGACCTGTAGCCAAACCCAGTCAAGCCACAACCAATCCGTAGGTCCATGAACAATAAATGTCACTGGGAGCCCCAGAAGTTTGGAGGTTGTCGGTAAAACAGCATTATCATAGCAAAAGCAAACAACACACTATGAAGAAACATGAATTCATACACAATCGTGTATGATAAAAAATGTGGGATATAAACTGCCACAGCCGGTGCTAGTTTCCTACCCAAAACATTTTAAGTATGATCGCTGTCTCTTACCTTGCATGCTTCGTAATCTTTCCGGATATAATGCAGATGTATCAACCAGTTCTGCTTCTCCAAAATAGGAAACTCTGGTGCTGGTATCATATTTTAACAAAAACAAGAGTCATTGCTGGACTTTCTCCATTGTGCTCAAGTCTTCAAATAGTGAAATACAATGTAAAACTATAGATTCTTCATGCTGAAGACCGTAAGAATATAATGCATCGAAAATGCAGAGTATAAAACTAAGAGATATTTGCCCTAACATATCAGTTAGGGCACCTAACTGATGCTTTTCTTCAGTTTTTGTGCATTATACTGTCAGTTTCTCAAATGATAATAACTTGGTCTGAAAGAAAAAAATCACTGTCTCTCCTCTCTTTCCTTGCTGACGATGAATAAGAATACTTTCTAAAAGATATTTCAGGAATGTTACTAACAAAATGCACACCACACAGTTAATGTTACGTCTGATAGATCACATTAACAAAAATATCTGAAATAGTTAAACATAGTTTTAAGAAATAACACAAATGTGGACATTAGTGTTACCCAGGAATGAGAAGAATGAAAAAAATCTATTTTCTATTTGACTCACTGAAAACGATGCATGGTAGAGAAATCATGAGTTACTTGCCAATTGAATTCAAAAGTTTAAAATACTAAGGTGAAAATCCATTAAAATGGCCTCCCTGATGGCGCAAGGGGTTAGGACGCATTCTGTGAAGCTGTCCGCAGCCACTGCAGCACAAGTTCGATCCCTGGCAGGCCAGGAAGCAATCCACATGGCGCAGCAGACCTCTCCTGACTCGCCCACTGCTCCCCTCAGCAGTGCATTTCAGTCAGTCTGCCTGTTCTGTTCCTTATTCTGTCTGTGGTGAATACTCTCACCCTCCCACGCCTCTGGCCTGTACCCCAGCTCTCATATGCATAAATAAATAAATCTTAAAAAAAAAAATCCATTAAGAAAGTATTTGTCTAGGGCCTCCCCGGTGGTGCAGCGGTTGAGCGCTGGGTTGCGAAGCTGACCGCAGTCTCTGCCGCGCTGGTTCGATCCCCGGCTGCTCCCCGGCCACCAGAGGAGGGTCCCACATGGCACGCAGACCTCTCCTGCCGCCCGCTGCTCCTCTCAGCAGTGTACTTCACTCCTTCTGCCTGTTCTGCTCCCTGCTCTGTCTCTGGTGAATTCTCTCACCCTCCCGCGCTTCTGACTGTACCCAGTGCTTGTATAAATAAATAAAAATAAATCTTTAAAAAAATTAATTAATTAGTTAAATTTAATTTAATTTAAAAAAAAAAGAAAGTATTTGTCTAGGGCCTCTCCAGTGGTGCAGCTAGTAGGGTGCCACGCTGTGAAGCTGTCCGCAGCCTCTGAAGTGCTGTTCGATTGCCAGCTGACCAGGGAGCTACCCACATGGCGCAGCAGACCTCTCCTGTCTCGCCCGCTGCTCCCCTCAGCAGTGTATTTCAGTCAGTCTGCCTGTTCTGCTTCCCGCTCTACCTATGGTGAATCCTCTCACCCTCTCGCACCTCTGGACTGTACCCCAGCTCTTGTATAAATAAATAAATAAATTTTAGGGCCTCCCCGGTGGCACAGCGGTTGAGCGCTGGGTTGCGAAGCTGCCCACAGCCTCTGCAGTGCCGGTTCGATCCCCGGCTGCTCCCTGGCCACTGGAGGAGGGTCCCATATGGCGCGCAGACCTCTCCTGCTGCCCGCTGCTCCCCTTAGCAGTGTACTTCGGTCCTTCTGCCTGCTCTGCTCCCTGTTCTGGCTCTGGTGAATTCTCTCACCCTCCCGTGCTTCTGACTGCACCCAGTGCTTGTATAAATAAATAAATAAATCTTTTTAAAAAAATAAATAGATCTTTTTTTTTTAAAGTATTTGTATATAGTAATAAGTAGAAGGTTTCAGAACAGCAAGGCCTCAAGGAAGGGAGAGGGGAGGAATGGGATCAGGAAAATATAAAAAGGAGACTTCAACTCCTCAATCCTTTCCAAAAAATCATTTTAAAAGCTCTATAGCATTCATGACTAAATGTTCTCATTTATTAAATCTGGATAGTGGGTATTTTGTACATATTACATGGGTATTTGTATTTTTTATGTACTTTTATATGAGATATTTTATTTGAGATATTCCCTGATTTTTAAAAATGTGAGAGGAGGGCTTCCCCGGTGGCGCAGCGGTTGAGCGCTGGGTTGTGAAGCTGCCCGCGGCCTCTGCCACACCGGTTCGATCCCCGGCTGCTCCCCGGCCACCAGAGGAAGGTCCCACATGGTGCGCAGACCTCTCCTGCCGCCCGCTGCTCCCCTCAGCAGTGTACTTTGGTCCTTCTGCCTGCTCTGCTCCCCGCTCTGGCTCTGGTGAATTCTCTCACCCTCCCACACTTCTGACTGTACCCAGTGCATGTATAAACAAACAAACAAACAAATAAATAAATAAAACATGCCTCTATTTAAAAAAAAAAAAAAAAGTGAGAGGATACAGCAGGGTATGAGAGAGAAATTATTCATAATGCATCTTTTGATGCTCCAGAACCTTAGGAGATACAATCAACAGAAATCTTAAGACTTATGTGTCCATAATATGAAAGAAAGGAAAAAGTTTTCCATGACTCAGAGTTAATGCTCCTAGAACACAAAAATTAAGATGTTGTCCATTTCTTCCCAAGAATAGGGAATATCAATGGAATATGTAAAATGAAATTATGACAGAAAAGATGGATAGGATTTTATATGGCAAAGGAAAGAAAATAAATTTTTAAGCAACTGACTTTCATCTTCCAGTTACCCATATTCTCTGAGTGGGTTCACTCTTAAGAGTCAACAAGGGACTATTTAAGATTCTTGGATAACTTTTATTTCCTTCCTTCTCTTCTCTCAAGCCCCATAAATTATCAGAATTAGCCATTCATGTTCTATCTAGCCACTTTCAGAATTTTCTACTAAAGATCATCCAAATCACTAAGTTTAAAGAAAAGGGGGGGGGGGGTGTCTCTAAAATGGGTAAAGAAATGCATCAAAATAAAAGTTCTATGACAAATGGCTTACTAATCTTGAACCAAGCCTCAATTGTATGCTAACCCCTGTGCCACATACCCTTTAAAGAAAGAGACACTGAACCATTTGAATTTACGATATCACTAAGTACCATTTCTTCTATAGCCACAGACCTAATTTATAAAATGCAAATTTGAATCTTATCTACTATTAAAATCTCACAAGGAACTATAGACAAGTCATTTTTGTGTTCCTTGGGTGGAAATGGAGGAAAACATGTTCAATGTATAAAGTGGTTCAAGGGTCCAGGGCCTCCCCGGTGGTGCAGGGTTAAGTCTCAGTGCTATCAAGCTATCACTGCAATGGGCTGAGTTTGATCCCCCGCCAGGAAGCTAACCCACATATGGAGCAGCAGACCTCTCCTGTCTCGCCTTTCACTGCTCCCCTTAGCAGTGTATTTCAGTAGACCACCCGTTCTGCTTCCCACTCTGTCTCTGTGAATCCTCACCACCCACCCCCTGCACCTCTGGCCTACACTCCACTTTATGCATAAATAAATTTTAAAAAATAATAAATTCTTTGTAAAAAGGGGTCCAGAGGCTCATGAAATGGGGATTTGAGGGCTAGAGAAACAAAAGGCACCACCAAATCCAAGTATCCTAAAGGTCATTCCACACTCCTGAAGACATAGTTTCAGTTGACTAAAAGTCAAAACAACTTAAGCCTCCTCAAAGATTTTAGAAATCATTTCAGTGCCCATAATTGCCCTACTACTAACTGTATGATCTGGGAAAATCATAGTTTTCTCATCTGTAAAATACAGACTCATTCATTCAACAAATACTCACTGAGTGTACCTACCAACTGATCACCTACTTTCACAGGAGTTATTTCTTTGGGTGATAGAAATGGTAGGTTAGAGGATTTTAGCAAAAGGAACAGATAATAATGAGTTATATATTTATGAGTGATTTTTTTTCCTAAAGGAAAAAATAAAGCAGAGGAGAAGGACAGGCCATATAGGTTGGGTGATAACAGATGGGTCAGGAACTAAAATACTCATCCTTATGTGCACTGAATGATATACTATATATAAAGAGGTTCAAATGGTGTCTGGTACATAGTAAGTACAAAGGAATGTAAACTGTTGTATTTTTATCATCATTATTATTTCAACAATGAGGGAATTCTGGATACCTTAGAAATCCCTAGAATCTACAAACCCTAATTTTATAGTTAAAATTTTACCTGCAAATATATAAGTTGTATTTCTTGCATTCCAAATCATTGCTCACTTCAATTTCCTCCACAAAGAGAGATACTGTTTCTTACATATTTTCACAACTACTATGAAAATTACCTATTTGAAAGATCCTCTCTCAAAGATGAGCATGTAAATGCAAAGTAAAGCAAAGCCTCCTCTATCTTGCAGTAAAGTGAGGTGGTTTCTCCAATGCTATGCTTTAGGAACCTGTGTTAGGAAATCAGGTAGCAAGAATGTTGAGAAGAAAAGGTACTGCCTTTCAGTAGGTTGTAAAAAAGACCTCCCTCCCACACTGCCCCTCCGTCCATCATCCACAGGACAAGGTAAAACCTCTCACCGGTGGGGAAAAGATTCCATTCATCACCCACTCCAGCCCTCCACATCACCAAGGCAGTGGGACAGAAGGCTAGCACCTGCCAGTACTACTCACTTGGCCCTCCTCTATGCTGCACTCCCTCCCCCCCACCAATTCTACTCTTTTGTGACATCTATTCCCTTTCTTTCTGCCTCTAAGAATGCACAAAACATCTACCTTAAACAATTCCATGACTCAGAAAACGATTCTGCAAGAATTTCTCTCCACTAGGAGCCAAATTCTCTTAGGAATGGCCCTAACTCAAACTGTTAAACTGATTAATACTAGGGAATGGAATTATGGAGGTTAAAGAGAAAATTACTGTGCTTTGGATTTTTAGTTGAATTTTTTTTCTCAAGTGATTAAAACTGTTGTTAAGGGCCTCCCTGGTGGCAAAGGGCTTAAAGTCTCAGTTATCAAGCTATCACCAGTCACTGCAGCATGAGTTTGATCCCTGGCCAGGGAGCTGACCCCAGGGCTCAACAGACCACTTCTGTCTCGTCCACTGCTCCCTTCAGCGGTGTATTTCAGTAGACCTGCCTGTTCTGCTCCCCACTCTGCCTCTATGAATCCTCTCACCACCAACCCCCCACCCTGCACCTCTAGCCTACACCCCAGTTCTTGTATGCATAAATTAATCTTGGGGGGGAAAAAAAACTTTTGTCAAGTACATTATGAATGAAAGCTTCTTTGGTAAAGGACTTCTTCCAGGATTAACAGAAACAGAACACATAAAATTCTTATATTTTGAAATGCAATCTTGATTCACACCAGCCTTCTATGGAACCTAGAGCAAGTAATTTTTCTGGACCTCCACCCACCCCCACTCCACCGCCCATCCCCTAAGTTTCACTAGAAACTTATGAAAAATCTGAACGTGGTCATTCAATTAATGTTAATTTCCTCATGTTATAAGATGGATTAAAACACTTTTTCTACCTCAATATAATATTTAGAACAACAAAAGATGTAACATATCTCAAAACGAATGTTAACATGAAGCACTTTTACTACTATCAATTTCAGCTGTATCTGTCAGGGTCTAACAAGGAAACACTGAGGATTTACAAGAGGGACTGTAGGGCCTTCTTGGTGGTGCAAGGGGTTAAGTCACAGCACTGTAAAGCTAACCACAGCCTCTGCAGTATGAGTTCGATCCCCAGCCAGGGAGCAAACTACATGGCGCAGAAGACCTCCCCTGTCTCGCCCGCTGCTCCCCTCAGCAGTGTATTTCAGTCAGTCTGCCTGTTCTGTTCCCTACTCTGTCTCTGGTGAATCCTCTCTCTCTCACACACACCTGACACCTCTGGCCAGTACCCCAGCTCTTGTATGCATAAATAAATAAATCTTTAAAAAAAAGACGGAACTCAGTTAAATAAATAAGAAGGACTTTAAATGCAGTAACAGGCACTGGAGGAAAGGAGTGGCGCAAAGGGAGTAATGAGGCAAATCCGAGGCAGATGTTCTTTTGTACTTTGCTTTTTTATACACACAATTTATCTTGGGAATAACTCCATGTCAAATCATAGAGTGCTTCCTTATTATTTTTATAACTGCATAGTTCTGTACCACACAGCTATACTGCAGTTCATTCTAGCACTCTCTTATGTATTGTTTAAGTTATTTCTAGTATTTCAAATCATAAATAATGTTACAATGAATAGCATTGTAAATAAACATTTGTCTACTGCCAGAGATGTATCTTCAGGGTAAGTTCTAGAAATGTGATTTCTGAGTAAAAAGGTAAACATATAAGGATTTTTATTAGTACTGTCAATTTAATTCCATAATGGCTATAAAATTTAGAGTACTATCAGCAATGGAAGGCAGTACCACAGCCTCACAAATGAAATGTGTACTCATACTTTTTTAACTATCCTTGTAGGAGAGAAATGTCTTAGTATAGATTTAATTTTAACTTCTAAGAGTCAGGATGAATGTTGTCTTCGAATGCCCAAAGGTGATCTCTATATCATGTATGTATGTAAACTGATTTTTCTCCCCCTACTTCTACAAAAATTTTGATCTTTTCCCCCTCCAGGTTCTAAGAATTGTTTTTTTATATTAGGAATATTAGCTGTTTATATGTGATCGATGCCGCAGGCATGTTTACCCAGTATTTTATTTCTCCTTTGTCTTTTCTCATAATATCTTTTGCCATATAAAATTAAAAAAAAATTAAGTCATATATATCAATCTTTTATTGCTTCTGGCTATATTTTCTTTCAGTACATATACTTTATTCTTACGTTAGATGACTAAGCCATTTGAATTTGATTACTGCTGATAATGTGAACTATAAATTTATTGTTTCCTTTATCAAAACAGCTATCCATCTATCCCAACATTAAAAGCACATTTTTAATAATTCCAGGTGCTATATACAGTCATGTGTTGATGATGTTTCAGTTAACAATGAAGCACATACATAAGGTGATCCTAGAATACTTAAATAACTCTCAACATTTTATATTAGAAAGCAAAGAACCCAATTTTTTTTATTATTTTATAAATTTTATTTTTATATTCCCCATACAATTGCAACCCCCTTATTTTGACCCCAATCTCTCCCCTCCCCACTTCCCACCCCAGGAGCCCAATTTTTTTTTAAAGATTTATTTATTTAGGGCCTCCCTGGTGGCACAGCGGCTGAGCGCTGGGTTGCGAAGCTGCCCACAGCCTCTGCAGCTCCAGTTCGATCCCCGGCTGCTCCCTGGCCACCGGAGGAGGGTCCCACATGGCGCGCAGACCTCTCCTGCCGCCACTGCTCCCCCCACCAGTGTACTTCAGTCCTTCTGCCTGCTCTGCTCCCCACTCTGGCTCTGGTGAATTCTCTCACCCTCCCACGCTTCTGATTGTACCCAGTGCTTGTATAAATAAATAAATAAATCTTTAAAAAAAAAAAAAGATTTATTTATTTATACAAGAACCGGGGTACAGACCAGATGCTCCAGAGGGTGAGAGGACTCACCAGAGACAGAGTGGGGAGCAGAACAGGCAGAGGTGACGAAATACACTGCTGAGGGGAGCAGCGGGCGAGGCAGGAGAGGTCTGCTGTGCCACGTGGGACCCTCTCTGGCTGGCCAGGATCGAACCCGCACTGCGGAGGCTGCGGGCAGCTTCACAGTGCGGTGCTCAACCACCTGCGCCACCAGGGGAGGCCCGAACCCAATTTTTTTTAATGAGCATTATTTAGACACTTCACCAAGGAAGACATAAGTATTGTAGCTAAGCACGTAAAAAGATATTCAACATCAACAGTCATTGGCAAAATGTAAAATAAAGTGAGACACCAATACATATCCCCTGAAATTGCTTTTAAAAAATACCAGGGGCCTCCCTGGTGGCGCAAGGGGTTAAGCACCGCACTATGAAGCAATCCCAAGCCTCGGCAGCACAAGTTGGATCCCTGTCCAGCCAGGGAGCAACCCACATGGTGAAGCAGACCTCTCCTGTTTCGCCCGCTGCTCCCCTCAGCAGTGTACTTCAGTCAATCTGCCTGTTCTATTCCCCACTCTGTCTCTGGTGAATCCTCTCACCCCCAGCATCTCTGGCCTGTACCCCAGCTCTTGTATGCATAAATAAATAAATCTTTAAAAATAAAATAAAAATACCAGGTGCTGACATAGATATGGAATAATCAGAACTCCCATAATTTTCAGATGGAAATACAAAAAGGTATTATACTTTGGAAAAGTTTAACAACTTTAATAAAGTTAAACATATACTAACAATACTATCCAGCAATTCCACTCCAAGTTATATACATGTATACATAAATGAAATGAAAACATGTTCACACAAAACCCTCTAAGCAAATGTTTCTAGCAAATGTTTCATTTCCAATAGCGAAAAACTGACAATCCGTATGTCCTAAAACTAATGAATAATTGAATAAACTATGGCATTAAAATACAATTCAGTGCTACTTATTAATAAAAGAAACTCAGACACACAACAACAGACAGAAATATCAGAAATACTCTAGCTGAAAAGTTATGCAATGTATGACTTCATTTATAGAACATTCCGGCAAAGGCAAAATCATAGAAAGAAAAAATCTGAGTCCAGCTATTAGTTGTGGAAGAAGCAGTTTACTACAAAGTCAAAATGAATTTTTGAGGATGATTAAGTTTACAGGTTCTAATCTTACAAAGATCAATCTATTTCTTGATTGTGATGATGGTAGTTATATGACTCATTTGTCAATACTCCCAGAACCTTACATTTTAAAAATGTGGAATTTACTATGTGTAAACTATACATTAATTATGATGTAAACATTGGTCAAAACAAAACTGAAATATCTTTATAATTTTTACAAAGTAGACTTCCAATAAGGAATACTATCGGGAATTGAAGAGGGACATTACACAATGATAAAGAGGTCATTTTACTATGGAATCTAAAAAATCCTAAACGTATATACATACAACAACAGATCTTCAAAATCAACAAAGTGAAAATTGATAGACCTGAATAGAAACTGACAAAGCCACTGTTACATTTGTGTATCTCAACACTCTTCTCTCATTAAGGATTTTAGTTATCAGTATTAGCAAAAATATTAATATCAGTTTCAATAAGTACATAGAAAAATAACACAATCAGACAACTTGACCTACATTTATAGAATACTTCATTCAAAAGAGGCAGAATACACATTCTTTTCATGACACGTGAATATTCACCAACATAGACCATATTCGGCAACATAAAACAAGCCATATAAAATATGTTCTCTACCAACAACAGAATTAAACTACAAACCAAAACCAAAAAGATATCTGGGAAAATGCCCAAGATATGGAAATTAATCAACACCTTTCATAATATATGGGCAAAAGGGGAACACAAATTTTTTTAAAGATTTATTTATTTATGCATACAAGAACTGGGGTGTAGGCCAGGGGTGGGGTGTGGGGAGGTGAGAGGATTCACCAGAGACAGAGTGGTGAGCAGAACAGGCAGATCTACTGAAATACACTGCCGAGGGGAACAGCAGGCGAGACAGGAGAGGTCTGCTGTGCCATGTGGGCAGCTCCCAGGCTGGGGATTGAACTCATGTTGCAGAGGCTGCAGATAGCTTCATAGCGCAGTGCTTAACCCCTTGCACCACCAGGGAGGCCCCGGAACACAAATTTTTTTAAATGGAATTGTATAAAAGTTGAGTGTGACATTTCAAATGTGGTTAAACCAGTATATAGGGAAATGTAAAGTACTAAAAGCTTATAACAGAAAAGAATTTCAAATCAATGATCTAAGTTTCTACCGTAAGAAACTGAAACAGGAGTCTGTTTAATTCAGCAAATTAAACACAAGAAAATATTAAAAAAAACCCAGATATCAATGAAATCAAAACAGAAAAGCAATAGAGAAAAAAAAATCAAAAGCTGGTTCTTTGATAAGATCCATAAAAAGTATAAAACTCTAGAGACTCCCTAGTGGCCTAGGGGTTAAGTCTCAGCCGACCCACCTCGATGGCCCACAACATAGCATGAGTTCAAGCCCCAGCCAGGGAGCTAACCCACATATGGTGTCCTGTCTCGCCTGCTGCTCCCCTTAGCAGTGTATTTCAGTAGATCTGCCTGTGCTGTAACCCACTGTCTCTGGTCAATCCTCTCATACCCCCGCACCTCTGGCCTACACCCCAGTTCTTCTACACAAAAATAAGTAAAATCTTAAAAAAAAAAAAAAAAGTATAAACCTCTAGCCAGTCTGATCTAGAAACAAAAAGCAAAGACATAAATTACTAAAATCAGAAACAGAGGGAATATCACTACAGATCTTATATACATTAAAAGGAAAATATAAGCATATTAAGAACTTTAAGCTAATGAATTTGACAACTGAGATAAAATTTCTTTGAAACAAAAACATTACCAAAACTTTCCTTAAAGAAATATATAACCCAAATATTCCTACACCTATTAAAGAAATTGAATCAGTACTTAAAACCTTTCAACAAAGAAAAACCCAGGCCAGGATTGTTTCACTGTCACATTTCAGCCAACACTTAAGAAAGAACACCAATTCTACATAACACTTTCTAGGAAACAAAATAGTTTCTAGGTCATTTTGAGGCCTGCCTGATCCTGATACCAAAAACAGACAAAAGCATCACAAAACAATAAAACTGTAGACCAACATACCTCATGAATATAGATGCATGAATAAAATATTAGCAAATTGAATCTAGCAATATACAGAAAGGTTAATATCTCAGTGCTACATGAGGTTTATTCTATGAATGCAAAGTTGGCACAAGATACCAAAATTCAATGTAATTCACCCTGTCAATAGATAAAATTATGGGTTATGAAATCCAGAAATTAAGGGCAGATTATACCCTTAGTATTTGAGAAACCCACATTATTACCCTACACACCTCTAAAGGTATCATTTATATTGTAATCACTGTAGTCTACATGAATACCTCTGCCATTGTGCAGTACAGTAGTATTGCAAATACATGAAATGGTTGCCCAAAGGCAATACACCCTCCAAATTGACTAACAAATAAAAAATCCAGATAAAGAAATTTTTGCCTTCCAGACATTCTACTTGGCCCTGTTCACACCAGACGTTTAATATTCTACTTAGTCCTGAATTCTATACTTCTAAAAGGGCCAACAATCTCACCAAAGAGCCAAAGCAATAATGGCAAAGGAATTCTAAATTCCCATAAAATGATGGGAGAGACAATCACAATACCACTAGCCCCGCTTAGCTAGTCAATTTATCACTTCATTTAATCACCAGGATGATTTCTCACAGCAAGACAATAACTCAAGATTACACCGGAAATGGTGTAAAATGTAATTTTGCTAATATCTAACACAATTGCTCATACATCTAAATTTCACAAATTATTAATGTACCGCTCTTTCAATGAAAATAAATTCCTAAAAGGCAGTATTTTTGACATACATTATAATTTCATAAAGTAACAGAAATACCCCAAGTAAACAATTACTAGCAAAATCAACTCTAAAACTCTTATCAAGGAAAAAAAAAAAAACATACTGCAAAAGCATGTATAGCTTGGTAACTTTTCAGGTGTGCAGACAAGAAGTACACACAAAACCACTACACTCAGCCTCAGTTTCCTCATCTAGAAAATAATAACTTAATTAAATAATACAATAGATGATTTCTTTACCTTGCCTGACAAGTAGCAAGAATACCCAACCCGTTAGACGTGGGAAAATAGTCAATACAATCACCTAATGCAAACCCTCCTATGTCTTTCTAGGCTAGCAAATTAAGGAATTCTATTCCTGTAAACACTATGATTTTAAAGCACAGTCCTTCAGTTAGGCTTTTCAGACGCAATTTTCATTAAACCTCACATTTATTTAACATATACATAAGACTGAGAACTATTATCTACTATGGAAACTTTTGAGTCGCTTCTCCACAAATAGAAAATAAGCACACATTTATATAACAACAAAATAAACCATTTAAACATTTATAGGTAAAAACTATTTCCAAATATCTAACAACTCCATAAAAGCTAGATGTGGCACAGCATTTATACTATTACTGTTTTCCCAACACTCACATTTTGAAAAGCTCTAATGCATATAAAACAAAAAATAATCAAGAGAAATTATACAAATATACATACACAATGAAATTACATACAGACCTTTTTTCAGCTGAGGTTTTTGAGATTCAGAAGATGCAGGAAACTGTGTTTTCTGAAATGAAAGAAGTCTGCATTAAAACAAGGTTATATGGGCCTACTTGGTGGCCTAAGGGTTAAGTCTCAGTGCTATCACCACTATGCTTGCCTTGGATCCCAGCCAGGGAACCCTCACATGGCGCAGTAGACCTCTCCTGTCTCATTGGCTGCTCCTCTCAGCAGTGTATTTCAGTAAATCTACCTGCTCTGTTCCCCACTCTGTCTCTGGTGAATCCTCTCACCCACTCCCCTCAGCACCTCTAACCTGCACCCAAGTTCTTCTACATAAAAATTAAAAAAAAAAAAAACTACTGCATGAATATTGTCAATCCACAAAACACTCAAATAACAATCAGTAGCTCTCCAACTATGCAGTAAATTGCATATAGGCAGAATTATTTTGAATATAATTTAAGAGACAAATTTCAAGTTTTACTTTTGCTATCCAAACTCTCAATAATGTATAATGCATATTTAAAATACATATTTATAAAGTTATAACACATGATGAAACGTGCACAAATAAAAGTACTGAGTTCTTAGACATTACATATTAGTATCACACTCAATGGCATACCTGGCAGTGGCCAAACAAAAAGTGTTAACTTTAATAAAAGGAAACTTATGAAGTCCCTACATAGAAACTGTCTAGCATTCAATTCTAGGAGAGATTTTTTTCTAAAGGGACCTTATTTAATACAATAAATACAATCTTACACGATAACTTGCAGAAAATCTTCAAATAGATTTTTTTATACATACCACCTATGATATAATACAAGCAAGAATAATGATTGAAAGTTTCTAGAAATAACGAGAGGACCCTCCCTGATGGCCTAGGGGTTGTCTCAGTGCTACCACAGAAGGACTGTGAAGGCCCACCCCGAGAGCCTGGGTTGGATCCCTGGCCAGGGAGCTGACCCACATGGGGCAGCAGACCTCTCTTCTCACCTGCCGCTCCCCTTAGTAGAGTATTTCAGTTGATCTGCCTGTTCTGTCCCCACTCTGTCTCTGGTGAATCCTCTCACCTCCCACACCTATGGCCTGCACCTCAGTTCTTCTATGCAAAAATAAATAAATAAATAATCCTTAAAAACAAAAACAAAACAGAAGTAACAAGAAATGTTAATATTTAGATACCGGATGCGCAACAAATTCTGAGTAGGTTAATGAAAAAACACATTACAGGACCTACACCAGAGAAAACAAGAAGTACTTGAAAGCAACACCCCCCAAAAAAGGTATCATCAGATTACCTACAAAAAAAGGACAATTAGATTGACAGCTGACTTCTCACTAATTAAAACTGGAAGTCAATATCACATTGAGACATTATAAGAATGATTATTAACAAGTATCAGGTTTAAGTAAAATGAATGTTAATCTAGACACAAAGTCAACAAACTGTGATCTATAGTTCAAGTCTAGCCTATTTTTACACAAACTAAGAATAGTTTTTACTTTTTTTAATGATTGAGAGAAATAAATTAATATTTTGCCAACACAAAGTTCAAATTTTAGTGTCTATAAGCAAATATCTCTCTGAACACAGTCACAATCAGATGCTTACATATTGCTTTCACACTACAACTGCACAGTTAATTGTGAGAGACTATCTCACCCACAAAGCCTAAAGAAATCATATCTACAAATCAATAATAAACAATGAAATAGGAAAAAAAGCAAAATACATGAACCAGGAAAAAGGACAACCAATGGTGCTCAAACTCATTAATAATCAGGGAAATGTAAATCAATACCACATTATGGCATCACTTAGTATCTATCATGTTGACAAAATTTAAAGATATATCAAAGAAGTATGCAACAGAAACTGGGTAGTTGAAGCATAAATTATCACAATCACAGTAGTTTCCTGTAAGAATATTTCTGAGACACTCTTCTAAATTTTGCACCCTAAGCACTACCTTTGCCTTTCCTAGCAAAAAGTGGTTGGTGGGGGGAGGGGGTTGAGAGAAATGTGAAGGTGGTGAAAAGAGTAAACACTTTCAGTTTGAGGAAAGAGTCTAAGAGCTCATTTATAACGCGGTGAACTACTTGACATTTGCAAAGTATTCTTACCAAAAAAAAAAAAGTATATATCTTTGAGGTGACAGATGTGTTAATTAATTCAATAGAGAAAATCCTTTCAACAGGTGTATGTACACCAAATCATCATGTTCTACACTTTAAATATTTCACAACACTGTCATCTAAACCTCAATGAAACTGAAAAAAAAATCAATCTATTAGAATGGATAAAGTTATTATAATATTTTCCTTAATGGGAATTATACAGCAGTGAAAATAACATTAAGGAACATTAATAAAAAGCAATATATTGCTTGGGGTATTAAATATGGTAAAACTATAAATAAAAGAACAATTAACATAAAATTGAGGAAGAGATTACTTCTGATGGGAAAGGAGGAAAATGCAGTAGGGGGGAAAACGTTTAGGTTTCAAAGTGATTATTAATGACAACTTCTTCACCTGTGAGGTAGGAAAACAAGTTTCCATTATATTGTTCTGTAAAGCTTATACATAACCTTTTTTTAAATTCTTACAAAAGACATATTTCATAACAAAAATTAATCCTCAAAATAAAAGAAAATGTGTAAATTTTTAGCTAATTTATTATCTTGTTTTAACAAAGACAAAAACAGTAACACCCATTTAAAAATGGATGAAAGATTTGTAGGCACACTTTACCAAAATAATGAATGAATGCACACATAAAAAGATACTCAACATTATTTGTTAGGGAAATACAAATTACAACCATAATAACCACCATGACATATCCAGCAGAAAGGCTTAAATAGACTCGCAATACTAAGTGCTGACAAGGATATGGAAAACTGAAATCCACACGTGCATTGCACAGGCAAGTTAAAATGGCAGCCACTTTAGAAAAGATTTTTTAGTTTTAATTTTTTGTTTTTGTTTTTCATACACACTACCCCAGAAATTCTAATTCCACTCCTAGAGAAATGAAAACATATCCATACAAAGATTTCTATGCCAAAAATTTCCATTTTTCTATCTCTATTTATAGAGAGCTTTCCTAACAGCCAAAATTGTGAAACAATCCAAAAATTCATGAATTGCTACATTTAAAAAAGTGTATATTCTTATAAATACTGCTTAGAAATAAAAAAGAACAAACTACTGCTGCATACAATATAGATGAACCTCAAAGAACATGCTAAGTGAAAATAAGATACATAAGACTATATGATTCCATTATAGAAAATTGCTAGAAAAGGCAAAACTATCAAAACAGAAAGATAATTGGTGAGTGGTGACAAATGTACAACAATATAAAATTACTAAAACTAAGCATACACTTTAAATGAGCAAATTTCATGATACATGTATTATACTTCAAGCTGTTTCTGAAATGCCAAAGACCTTTTAATCTAACTCGGTTTGTTTTTTTAACTTTGGGGAACTTACTAAGAATCTTTTTTTTTAAATAATAAATTTTATTTTTATATTCCCCATACAATTGCTACCCCCCAATTCTGACCCCAATCCCTCCCCTCCCGCCCCCCCCACCCCCCAAAAAGTGTCTCTGGTTCATAGTTTTTTGTTGATTTTGATTTTTACTTTCTTATAGTTATTCATTTTCCTGGTCCCTTATTTAAGTTTTCTAGATTCCTGCTATGAGTGAGACCATCCTAAGAATCTTAAAGGCTCAAAAAGCATCTTCATGGGCCTCCCCAGTGGCGCAGCGGTAGAGCGCTGGGTTGCAAAGCTGCCTGCAGCCTCTGCAGCGCCGGTTCGATCCCCGGCTACTCCCTGGCCACAGGAGGAGGGTCCTACATGGGGCGCAGACCTCTCCTGCCGGCCCGCTGCTCCCCTCAGCAGTGTACTTCGGTCCTTCTGCCTGCTCTGCTCCCCGCTCTGGCTCTGGTGAATTCTCTCACCCTCCCGCACTTCTGACTGTACCCAGCGCTTGTATAAATAAATAAAAATCAAAAAATAAATTAAAAAAAATTTTTAAAAAGGCATCTTCATAAGTGAACAAACCTTATTTATACATAAAAGAGAGTTAAATTGTACTTATTGTGCGTCTTTCTCAGACTTTCCAGAACTTTGAAATGGAAAGCATTCAAATTGCTCAATCTCATTCATAAGTAGGCTGTTATGCAGAAGTCATTATTTTTTTTGGTTTTTTCTTAATTTGTATGTATTCCTCTAACAAATATTCATATAACACTTGATACATGCCAGGCATTATATATGAACCAAATCAATTAGTGCAGTGATAATTTTTACTTTCTGTCCTGAAAGGTTTAATCTTTCAAATAACAGAGACAAGCATTTATACAAACACATCAAATAGTGGAAATTAAGGTACTATAAAATATTTTATACATATAAACCATGGAAACCAGAGCTGTTTGCTTAGTTTTGCTTTTAATATCTCAACCATTTTTATACATTCCTCAATAAAATATAAATAACAGTCCCCAGTTTGCCTAAGTAACTAAGAGTAATCATTAGTTCTCACAGCATTTTATAATATCTGTGTGTTCAACATTGGCCTAGCTTCAGTCCATTTGCTGGATGTCTCCCAGTCAAGGCATTCACTGCAGTGTTCTGAGAATTTCATGTATGCATTTCTTCAAAGTGCTATGAGTTCGAGGTCTTTTAGTCTTCTCCCCTCCACCTCCATAAATCCATTTATACAGATTGATGTGTTTTTTAGGTGTGTAACAAAATTTAGTTCACACAACATACCCTTATTCCACATGTAGCTTTTTTAAAAACATGTGTATGTTCACTTGGAAATCCCTCCAAGTGAACATATAGTTCTAACATTCTTTTCATGGCTACATAACATTCTTAGGTATGAAAAGAACAGATGTCAATCATTATCCTAATAACAGGACTTCACTAATTTCCAGGTTTTTTTCAACTATCATCACTACTATAATGAATGCCCTGCACTACAATGCATGTGTTTCACTTAGAAGGATACAGGTCTAGAAGTGGAATTGCTAGGTCCTTTTAATTTTATTACAAACTGCCAGCTCACTTTCAAAGACAGCAAAAGTTCAAATTTCCACACAGATGAAATTACTGTAATTATAACACTGATAAATCATGAAAACAGTTAATTTTAGCCTCAAGTGCTAAAGTCATATTGAAACAAAAAAGCCATTACCTTTAAAACATACAAGATTAAAAAGTACAGGAAATTCTGCCATCACAGAAATCAAGTTCATATTAGGCCACATGAACACTTAGCTATACCTGCAATGACTATTGAAGAGTATTTGTAGCAATGTCATGTTATCATTACACCTTATATTTAAAATTACGTAAGGGAAATATTTTCTTTGGTATGTTTCCAATATTTAAAATCTAGTAACCGGGGCCTCCCTGGCAGCACAAGGGGTTAAGATGCAATCCATGAAGCTATCCGCAGCCTCTGCAGCATGAGTTCCACCCCCACCTGGGAGCTACCCACTGGTGCAGCAGACCTCTCCTGTCTCCCCCTATCTCTCCCCTGAAGCATTGTGCTTCAGTCAGTCTGCCTGTTCTGCTCTCCACTCTGTCTCTGGTAAATCCTCTCACCGCCCCCCCCACTCCTCTGGCCTGTACCCCAGTTCTTGTATGCATAAATAAAACTTTTTTTAAAAAAATAAATAAGGGCCTCCCCAGTGGCGCAGCGGTTGAGCGCTGGGTTGCGAAGCTGCCCGCAGGCTCTGCAGCGCCGGTTCGATCCCCGGCCGCAGGGCGAGGGTCCCACATGGCGCGCAGACCTCTCCTGCCGCCCGCTGCTCCCCTCAGCAGTGTACTTCGGTCCTTCTGCCTGCTCTGCTCCCCGCTCTGGCTCTGGTGAATTCTCTCACCTTCCCACGCTTCTGACTTACCCAGTGCTTGTATAAATAAATAAATTTTTTAAATAAATAAAATAAAATCTAGTAACCCTAATCAGGCCATTTAACTTTTTTTTTAATTCATAGCTTAACAAAAACCTTTCCTTGGGGCTTCCTCTGGATTCTGTTTTCTGAGTACACTAAAAATGATTTGATCTCTCTACAAATGAAAAGAGAATAGAAAACAGGGCTCCTGACAGATATCGTGGGACTTGCCAAAACTAAGTTGTAGAACAGCCAGCCAAGGCTCCTATTTTATGTCTCCTGTAGTTTCCAGGGCGTTTTTAAAAGGGCAGTAAATTCTGAACTAAAGTCATTCTAACAAATGGGTCGAACATACCTTCACACCCAACACTTCAACGCAGGCAAGGCTTTACATTTGAAACTTTACAGAAATTAAAGCCAGTTGTGAACACACGCCTCGAGAATAACTACTACTGGATCATCATCCCAAACTCCTCTGGGCTACTTTGCATTAGCGGTTCTGTTGACTTTAATCAACGCCTAACTGGCTTCAGCTGAATCCCGAACAGGCCCTTCATAACCTTAATCTTAACCGAGAACACCTGGTCCCACCCCACCGACAGGCAGCAGCGAACGCTGCCAACTCCCAGGCTTTGTCAACTTCAACTCCTAAACCAGGGAATTAACAGAAACTATCCCTACACAAATGGTCTCGTGAAACAGAAAAGATGGGACTAGGGCAGCAGCTCCTTCTGATACAAATCTCCCTTTTCCTCCCAGCACAGCCCAGCCCTGCAAAGAATTCAGCCCGGCCCCGCCATGCCCGCAGCTCAGGGCCCGCTCCGCATTCCCCCAGGCACGCTGCGGACGGCCGAGGCCGCAGCCAGCCAGCCAGCCTAGCCGCTCGGCCCGGCCCGGCCCGGCCCCGCCCTGGAGGCCGGGACACTAAGCACAATCTCGCCGCTCACCGCCTAGGGTCTCACCTCAGCCATCTTGGCTCCGCCCCGCGCGGCGCGCCGGAAGTTAGACGTTCCCCAGACAACAGGCAAACGGAAGTGGTAAGGGGTGTGGGCGGGGCTTGAGCACACCAGGAAGTAGGTCGCCGAGTTGGGCGGGGGGACGCCTAGCTGGAGGGCCCGTGACGGAAGGCGCAGCTAGTGGTTCCAGCCGTCGCCGGCAGCCCCCACCGCCCCACGCCTTTGTCTGGGCGTTCCTGGAGAAGTATTTCCGGGACTGCGGCTCTGTCTTCCGCTGCCTGGCCCTGCTCTATGCTGAGGCTGCTGCGCGCTTAATTCAACCTTCCTGTCCGAGTCCCGGTCCCCAAGCCCAGACGCTAGGGCGGAGACCGCAGTCTCGCCTCCCGTGAAAACTTGCTCGTGGGCCTCCCTGGGGGCGCAAGGGGTCAAGCACTGCTCTGTGAAGCTATCAGCCGCCACTGCAGCACGAGTTCGATCCCCGGCCAGGGAGCAACCCACATGGCGCAGCAGACCTCTCCTGGCTCACCCGCTGCTGCCCTCAGCAGTGTATTTCAGTCAGTCTGCCTGATCTGTTCCCCACTCTGTCTCTGGTGAATCCTCTCACCCCCCACACCTCTGGCCTGTGCCCCAGTTCTTGTGTGCATAAATAAATATAAAAAAAAAAACTTAACTCGTGCTAATGCTAAGGAGGCACTGGCCTATCAGACCCCCTCCCTTGTTTACACTAGCTAACCCGCTGCGCAGTCCTGTTTTGATTGGAAGTATTTAAAAATCAGGAGATGTGAGAAAGCTAGGAATCCGTGTGCGAATAAAGATCTGACCCTGGCATGCGTTCTTGCATAGCAGTAAAACAACTGAAGGAGGGCTGCCAGAGTAGGTAACCTTTTTGCCAGTCCTCACTTCCCTGCCCACTTCTGTTTACATTGCATATCTGGCCCCAGATGGAATGAATCAATGCTTAGTCTTTCACTAGATAAGTGTGGAAATATGTGTGGGCTTTGGAGTCAAACAAATTCTGAACCTGACTACTCCATAACATGAGCCAGTCATTTATTTGAGCTTCATTCATTCCAAATACGTCATGAACAAAAACAGGGTCTCTGCACCCAGAGGACCGAGAAAGTGAGGAAGTCAAACATTAAATAATAACATAAGCAAAATTTATGAAGAAACAACTCGCTAAAAAGGAGATAAAAAATGACTCTTGAACATATGAAAATATAACTTTGCCAGTAAGAAAAAAATATGCAAATTAAAATTTCCAAGCAATCCTTCCCACCCCTTTTACTGACACAGGTATAAGGAAACATGCGCTCTTCATTTATGGCTAGTGAATGTGAAGGCACAACTTCAACTGGAAACAAAATTTTCAATGCACATAACCTCAAAATCAATTGTTTCAATTCTAGGAATTTATTCTACAGTAATAAATGTGGGAAATGCCTTTACCTACAAAGTTATTCAACGCAGCAGTATTGCTTGTCATAACCAACACCTGTAAACAAACTGAAAGGCCAATAATTGAGGTTAACGAAATTATTAATATGCCCAGCCCTTACATAGTACATAAAAAAAGTCAACTATTTACATATTAATAAAGAACTTCAAAATAACAGATTAAAAAGTGCAGGGAAAAATGTATATATTATGTTAGTAATAGAGAGGGCTAAAATAACGACGAACATTATGTACATAATTGCTTGTATACTCAAAATAGTTCTGGAAGGATATTCAAAATGCTAAAAGTGATTGTAAGGAGGAGAAATGGGTAGCAGAGGGACAGGGAAGAAAAGCGACATTTTACTCTATATGTTGTACACAATTTGAATTTTGTACATATGGCTGAAATACCTACTCCAATAATAAAGAAAAATAAAAGAACAACATACTATCTGATTAAAATTGTAGTAAATGCTAAAAAAGGAGAAATCCAAAGTTATAAGAGCATTTAACAGTGAGATCCAATCTAGACTTTTTCAGTTGGGGAAAATCAGTTTCACTGGAAGTGATGTTTGAAATGAAACCTAAAGGTTTAAGACATTAGCTTGGGGAAGGGGGGGATGAGAAAGTGGGAAGTGCAAGAAAGAATTCTGCGCAGACCTCTCCTGCCACCCGCTGCTCCCCTCAGCAGTGTACTTCAGTCCTTCTGCCTGCTCTGCTCCCCGCTCTGGCTCTGGTGAATTCTCTCACCCTCCCGCGCTTCTGACTGTACCCAGTGCATGTATAAACAAAACAAACAAATATAATAAATAAATAAATAAAAACATGCCTCTATAAAAAAAAAAAAATAGAATAAGAATTCTAAGGCAGGGTCCCCTCCAGTGGCAGCGCAGCCGGTTGAGTGCAGCCCAGCGCAGTGCTATGAAGCTGTCCACAGCCTCTGCAGTGTGGGGGAGAAACCCACATGGCACGGCAGACCTCTCCTTTCTCACCCCCTGCTCCCCTCAGCAGTGTCTTCAGCCTGTCTGCCTGTTCTGCTTCCCATTCTGTCTCTGGTGAATTCTCTAACCCTTTCTCGCGCCTCTGACCTGTACCCCAGTTCTTGTATAGATAAATAAATCTTTAGAAAAGAATTCTAAGGCAGGGGTTTCCCTGGTGGCACAAGGGGTTATGTCTCAGCACTATGAAGCTATGGGCAGCCACTGCAGCACTGCACAAGTTTGATCCCGGCAAGTCGGGGAGCTGACCCACATGGAACAGCAGACCTCTCCTGTCTGGCTGCCTGCTCCCCTCAGCAGTGTATTTCAGTCAATCTACCTGTTCTGTTCCCCACTCTGTCTCTGGTGAATCCTCCAACCCCCTGCACCTCTGGCCTGTACCCCAGCTCTCATATGCATAAATAAATAAATCTTTAAAAAAAATATTCTAAAGCAAAGGAAGAGTTTGTGCAAAGTATCCAGGAGATGGAAGAAGCATGGCCAGTTTACACCACACAGAAAGAAGACCAGAGCTTTTGGAAAGAAGTAAGACAAAGCGAGTTGGAGAGCTGTAATAGGTGGAGAGGTAGGAGAGACTAGTGGTGAAGAGCCACAAGGGCTATTTGAGGAATTTTATTCTAAGGGCATTGAGAAGGCACTAGAGTTGTTGGTTTTGTGGGTTTTTTTTCAATAGTCCAGTGGTTTTGTTTTCATACCTATCATGCCATGAATTCACAGGGAATGGGTTCTACCAGCTCAGGCTCCTCACAAAGTAGGCTTCTCTGTGGGGAGCAGACTGGAGCTTCAGTTGAACCCAAATACCTTTCTCTGACTTCCCTTTCTTTCTGATCATTTTCTTTACACCTTTCAGGAAACTCTTGGCTCCTAGAAAGCTTAATATGCTCAATGTGAACATAATTCTCTTGGCAAGAACCTTTCCCTTGTTTGTTTACAACAATGCCAACTGCATGCTGGGTATAGACTTTCAGTTTTGCTGTGGTAGCCATTGTGGAGCATTCCTTTTACAACAGTGTCCACCCTCTTGATGTCTGCAATATCACTTTCTTGTAGATTTGCATGTATGTAGCCAAAGGAACAACTCCAAGTTTTCTGAAAGGCCTAGAAAACATATAGCAGGTGCTTCTCTTTCCCTCTGTGTTGGTCATTTTGGCGATTTATTGCAAGATACCCATTCTAGGTGAAAGGTGAGAAGGCACGAGTGTTTTGAGCAAGAAATGACATGGTGAGAATGAACATTTAAAGAGTCATGTTTCAGAAAACTGGGGACACCTGGAGTAACTGTGTTTGGAGACTCCTGCATTTTTTTTTCCTTTTAAAGCAGTTTTTTTTTTTTTAAAGATTTACTTATTTATACAAGAACTGGGGTACAGGCCAGAGGCACGGGAGGGTGAAAAAATTCACCAGAGACAGAGCGGGGAGCAGAACAGGCAGACTGGACCCAAAACACTGCTGAGGGTAGCAGCGGGTGAGACAGGAGAGGTCTGCCGCACCACGTGGTTATTTCCCCGGCTGGCCGGGAATCAAACCCACACTGCAGAGACTGGACAGCTTCATAGCCCAGCGCTCAACCCGCTGCGCCACCAGGGAGGACCCTGGAGACTCCTGCATTCTGAAGACAGTGAGGGGCTGCTAAATTTCAATCCCCTGCGGGCATTTCTCACTGGCCTTGCACAGAGTCATTAACTATCACCACTAAAGAAGGATATGAGGCCAGTGGACATAATTCCTTTAGAACAAAGGAAATAACTTTTGTTACCCATGCCTTGGTTCAAGACTTGGAAACTAACAACTTTGGCAAAGTACAAGCAGAAATAGTTGTATCAGCTTAACCACTTTATCCAATGTGAGCCTGGACACTATCTATAAGGAGATGGCCACTCAAGCTCAACAAGGAATAACAGTACAATAATTAATGACTCATTTGGACTCCATCAGGAAAGAAATGGTTATATAGAGAAAGGTGCAAATCTGAGAGCAGAGAACCAGAAAATGAAAATTGAATTAGAACAAGTTAAGCAACAACTGATAAATGAAACCAGTCAAATCAGAGCAGATAATAAACTAGACATCAACATAGGAAAAAAAAACCTTAAGCAACCACAGAATTTACCCAAAAAGATACCAAAACCAAAAGTATTTCAGAGGCCTGGAATAAAACTGACACTGAAATCGCTGCTTTAAAAGCACTGATGGAATCTTACAAACTTGAGACAATTTGTTACCTTGCAGCCTCAGTGTTTACCTTCCTGGCAATAGCACTGGGACTTTATAGATTCTGGAAATAGCAGTGAAACTACTGCATTATACTCAGCTGCCAGAGTTGACTGCTTAGAACACTGAATCAGGAAAGGTTTCCATTTTCCAACATTGAAAGTTGCAGCAGAATCATAATACAAGATTATTCAAAGTACACATGGACTAAAAAGAAATGTTTTGGAATGGGAAGATGTGGTTTGTTTTATATTTATATCTTCATTGTATTAACAAGCTGTCATAAAAAAAAAAACTAACTTGAAATAGAAAGGTCTTCTGATTTATCCTTTTTGATAGGTCTTAGAAACCAAACTAGAGTTTTCTTGTATTAGCTTGAAGAATTTACTTTGATGTTTTCTGCAAACTTGAAAACTATTCTCAAGCCTACATACTTGTTATTGTATCAACTTTGCTGATGAGTGTAGCACTACTGTCTTTTCATATAAAATGCTAATATAACAAAAAAAGGTCATGTTTAGCTGATGAATGAGGAATAAATTGAGAGAGGAACAAGAATTGATAATTGAAGGAAAATTAAAGGATACTGCAAATAAGACATAATGAACAATAAAATTTTAGCTATCAGAATCCAACAATGTATCCATAAGATAATTCACCACGACCAAGTTGGATTCATTCCAGGGGCACAAGGATGGTTTAACATCCGAAAATCAATCAACGTTATCCAACACATCAACAAAAAGAAATATAAAAACCATATGATAATATCAATAGATGCTGAGAAAGCTTTCGACAAAGTGCAACACCCATTCATGATAAAAGCCCTTGAAATTCTTGGGATACAAGGAACATACCTCAACATCATAAAGGCCATCTATGAGAAGCCAACAGCCAGTATAATTCTCAATGGTGAAAAGCTGAAAGCAATTCCATTAAGATCTGGAACAAGACAAGGATGTCCACTCTCACCACTGCTTTTCAATATAATACTGGAAGTCCTAGCCAGAGCAATAAGACAAGAGAAAGACATCCAAGGAATCCAAATAGGAAAAGAAGAAGTCAAACTATCACTATTTGCAGATGATATGATAATATACATAGAGAACCCCAAAATCTCCACAGAAAAACTAATTCAACTCATCAGTCAGTTCAGTAAAGTGGCAGGATACAAAATCAACACACAAAAGTCAGTAGCCTTCCTATACACAAACAATAAATCTGAAGAAGAAGAAATCAAAAAAACCACCCCTTTTATTATTGAAACAAAAAAAATCAAATATTTGGGAATAAATCTAACAAAAGAGGTAAAGGACCTATACAAAGAAAACTATAAAACACTGTTAAAAGAAATAGAAGAAGACACAAAGAAATGGAGAGATATCCCCTGCTCATGGATTGGAAGAATAAACATTATTAAAATGGCCATCCTACCAAAAGCAATATACAGATTCAATGCTATTCCAATCAAAATCTCAATGGCATTCTTCAAAGAAATAGAACAATTATTGATGAAATTCATATGGAATCACCAAAAAACCCGAATAGCCAAGCTCTACTGAAAAAAAAAAAAGGAAATGGAGGCATCAAACTCCCAGACTTCAAACTATACTACAAAGCCATAATCATCAAAACTGCATGGTATTGGAACAAGAACAGACATACAGACCAATGGAATCGAATAGAAAATCCAGAAATAAACCCACAGATTTATGGTCAACTAATCTTTGACAAAGGAGCAAAGACTATGCATTGGAGCAAAGAAAGTTTGTTCAATAAATGGTGCTGGGAAAACTGGGTCGCTACATGCAAAAGAATGAAGCTTGACCACTACCTCACACCATACACAAAAATCAACTCAAAATGGATTAAAGAACTAGACATAAGACCTGAAACCATAAAATACATAGAAGGAAATATAGGCGAAACACTACGGGATTTGCACATCAAAGACATCTTTACAGACACATCACCCAAAGCAGTGATAGTGAAGACAAAGATAAACAGCTGGGACTACATCAAATTAAAGAGCTTCTGCACAGCAAAAGAGACAATAACAAAAACAAAGAGAAACCCCACCAACTGGGAGAACATTTTTGCACCCAACACTAATGATAAAGGACTGATCACAAAAATCTGCAAAGAGCTGATGAGACTCAGCAACAACAAAGAAAATAATCCAGTCAAAAAGTGGGCAGAAGAGCTAAAGAAACTTCTCTGAAGAGGAAATGCAAATGGCCAACAGACATATGAAAAATGTTCAACATCACTTGCAATCAGGGAAATGCAAATCAAAACTACCATGAGATACCATCTCACACCAGTGAGAATGGCACATATTAAAAAAACTAGCAACAACAAATGTTGGTGAGGATGTGGAGAAAAAGGAACTCTTCTGCACTGTTGGTGGGAGTGCAAACTGGTCCAACCACTATGGAGAGCTGTGTGGAGATTTCTGGACCTACTAAACATAGAGCTTCCATATGATCCAGCAATTCCACTCCTAGGTATTTACCCAAAGGACACAGAAACATCAATTCCAAAGAGCACCTGCACCCCTATGTTTATAGCAGCACTGTTTACAATAGCTAAGCTTTGGAAACAACCCAAATGCCCAAAAGTAGATGACTGGATCAAGAAGATGCGGTACATATATACCATGGAATATTACTCAGCATTCAAAAAAGATAAACACATGCAATTTGCAGCAACATGGATGGCGCTGGAAGGATCATGCTCAGCGAAATAAGCCAAAAAAGAAAAAGAAAAATACCGGATGGTCTCACTCATAGCAGGAATCTAGAAACTTAAATAAGGGACCAGGAAAATGAATATAAGAAAGTGAAAATCAAAATCAACAAAAAACTATGAACCAGAGACACTTTTTGGGGGGGGGCGGGAGGGAAGGATTGGGTCATGAATGGGGTGTTTGCAATTGAGAGGGGAATATAAAAATTAAATTTAAGATTAAAAAAAAAAAGATAATGAAACCATTCACTTGGACTAGAGTGAGGGGGAAAAGAAATGGAAAAAAAGGAGAATGGATTTTAGGAAATCTAGGAGGTACAACAAACCTCCACTGATGTATAATTGGATATGTAAGAATGAGGGGGAAGGAGACAGATGTCACTGGAAGATTGTTAAGTTTTCTAACTTAAAAAAAAAACTAGATGAATAATACAGCTAGTTGCTATGATGGGGAGTATTGGGGAAGACGTTGGTGGAAAGGTTTCCAATATATAAAATCTCCCTGAAAGAGGACTTGTGAGGAATAAATTATATTTTCACACCTTTATTAAAAAAAGATGCTATTATTACTATATGTTCTAAAAACTTTTTCTTTGACCCCACACTTAAGAAGTTAAAGCACTTTATGTGCAAGGACTTTTTTCATGAGAAAACATTTTGGTTTCTCAAAACACCAAAACCAAACTTCAAGTGCTTTAATTAGATAGGGATCAGGAATATTCCTTAAAAAATGTTAAGAGTAATAATAATGAAGTATAGAGGGTGACAGAATACAGTCTAGGAATAACTACACACACATCCAGTCAGTTGACATTCAACCAAGAGGCCAACTCAATCTAATGGGTGAAGGAAAATCTTTTTAAACAAATGTTGCTGGAGGGGGCCTCCCTGGTGGCTCAAGGGTAAGCAACACACTGTGAAGCAATCCGAAGACTCTGCAGCACAGAGTTTGATCCCCGGCCGGCCAGGGAGCAACCCACACAGCACAGCAGACCTCTCCTGTCTCGCCTGCTGCTCCCCTCAGCAGTGTACTTCAGTCAATCTGCCTGTTCTGTTCCCCACTCTGTCTCTGGTGAATCCTCTCACTCCCAGCACCTCTGGCCAGTATCCTCGTTCTTGTATGCATAAATAAACAAATCTTAAAAAAAAAAAAAGTTCAGTGCTTTAAAAAAATAAATAAAATAAAAATCCAATTTTAAAATAGGAAAGGTCATGATAGACACTTCATGAAAGATATACATACTTAAGATAAGCATATTAAAAATGTTCAACATCATTAATCATCAGGGAAATGTAAATTAAAATCATAGGGTTATTTCATACCAACTGAAATGGATAATATAAAAAATATAACAATAAATATTGAAAAAGATATTGAACTGGAACTCTCATCCATTGTTAATAGGAGCACAAAATAGTAAAACTACTGTGGAGAATAGGGAGATAGTTTCTTCTTTTAGGGAGATGGTTTCTTAAGAACTTAAATATACATTTATTACAAAAGCTTATACAACTCAACAAAGGAAACAACCCAATCAAAAAATGGACAGAAGAGGGCCTCCCTGGTGGCACAGGGGTTAAAATCTCAGCTCTATCAAGCTATCATCAGTCATTGTGGCAGGAGTTTGATACCTGGCCAGGGAGCAACCATGTGGCCCAGCAGACCTCTCCTGGCTCGCCTGCTGCTCCCCTCAGCAGTGTACTTCAGTAGATCAGCCTGTGCTGCTCCCCACTCTGTCTCTGGTGAATCCTCTCAACCCCCACACCTCTGGCCTGTACCCCAGCTCTTGTATTCATAAATAAATAAAATAAATATTTTAAAAAATGGACACAAGAGCTAGATAAACATTTCTCCAGAGAAGACATATAGATGGCCAATAGGCACATGAAAAAAATGTTCAACATCATTTATCAGGGAAATGCAAATCAAAACCATGAGATTTCACCTCAACCTAGTGAAAATGACCCATATCAAGAAAAAAACAGAAACAACAAATGTTGGTGAGGGTTGGAATGTAGACTGGTCCAGCCCCTATGGAAAACAGTATGGAGGGCCCTCAAAATATTAAAAAGAGATATACCATATGATCCAGAAGTCCCTGTTTCAAAGGGCTATATGCACTCCTATGTTTATTGTGGCACTATTCACAATAATCAAGTTATGGAAACAACCTGAGTGCCCAGTGACAGTGCAGTGGGTTAAGAATATGTGGTATACACACGTAATAGAACACTATTCAGCTACTAAAAAAAGAAAAGATAAGCCTTTGTTATTTGCCATTTGTGACAACATGGATAGAACTGGAAGGGATTATGGGAAATAAATGAGGAGGAAAACAAATACCAGATGATTTCACTCATGTGAAATATAGAGATACAAAACAAAGGAATTGATAAAACTAAGCCAAAACAAGCCCTGGAGATATGTCTATAGAACCGAGGCTAAAGAGGGGATGGGGTTAGGAACCAGGAATCAGGTGTGGGGGGTGTGGAAGGAGTGGGCCCGAAGGTCAGTGGTACAGGACTGTGGATGCTTTTGTGATAGGTATGTATGGGGTGGTGACATGCATCTGAGGTTTGTTTCACTAAATCCTATACAGTGTTGTAAACCAATGTTACTCAACTAAAAATTAAATTTTAAAAAACTGAAAAAAATAAACTTACAATATGACTCAGCATTTTTCTACTCTTAGGTATTCATCCAAGAGAAATGAAAACCTCTATCTGCAAAACAAAAACCAACAGTCTTGTGTAAAAATATACATAGCAGCCCTAATCATAACTGCCCCAAATGGGAAACCACTTGGAAGTCTTTCAATAGGAAATTTGATAAACTATCATATATTCAGCAATAAATAATTTACCAATACATACATTATAAATGAGTCTTCAAAGAATTATAAGTGAAAAGAAGCCCCACGCAAAAGACATACTATGTTATTCCACTTATAAAATCCAAAGGCAGGCAAAATTAATTTTTAGTGATGAAAATCAGCAAAAGTTATTGGTGTAGAGAGGATAGGAGGGATGATTTGAAAGCACAAGTAAATTTTCTGGGTTAGTTGTCATGTTCTAAATCTACTTTTGGATGATTATCAGACAAATGCATACAGTTGTCATAACATCAAACTGAACTTAAGCTGTGTGCATTTAATGATATATTGATATCTATCGATCAGCTTAATATAAAGGGGAGAAGAGGATTCCTGTTTCAGGAGCAACTGTTCCCCAGTTTACTTTACTGATCTATCAGTTCTCATGTAATCTTTGGGCTCTAATCTGCTTAGGGCCCAAGTGCTTGTTATGGAATTTATCTTAAAAGGACATACAATCCAGTGTCCCCCCAAAATAAGATATTAAATCTGTGAAGCAATTTTGGGTTAGTAAGCAACCATTTGATCATTTAAGGCACTGGCTTGTACTACTGTGATTTTAACATGGATAGTACAAGATTTAACCTAGTCTATTGTTAGCTACTGCAAATAATGGAGTAAAAAAATTAACTCTTCAAAGGCATGCAGAAGACTGTCACTCTTCTTCATTAAGCCCATCCCCTGGTATGCATTACTATGGTCTTTACAACACTCAAAACCACTTGCAGGTATTTTGGATACAATAGCATTTACTACCCAAAGCAAACATCATTTCCAAAGCAGGTCATGCTTCCTCCATTTTTAGAAAACTCTTTAGTATTTGCCCTAGTTATATAAAAATGAACCACAAGACAGGGTCATATGGTAGGAATTTATTAACAAGCAAACAACTTTGTTCATACCAGGAAGGCCAGCAAGTAGTTATAAATAACTTGAGAGCAGGTGCAATAACTTAACAATTTTAGAGCATTCCATTAGAATGTCTACTGTCCAAAGGGACCCACAAGAGGTGCTTTCACAAGTGTGGGTTATCATTACAATGCACTCTGAGAAAATGTGACTTGCTAAGGTCGGAGTACACAGAAGGATCTCCCCCTCAAAAGAGGAAGCTGAGAAGTTCAATTAGTGGTGCACTTGGATAGTGTTCTTAATTAAGGATGAATCCTGCTGTGTGTGTTTGCTCACTCCTCAGGAATCCCACCTCAGATGACTGGTTCCAGAGTCAGAGCCTCACCACACGAGCCCCAGATTCACAACTCTGAGAAATAGCCACTTAATGTGGACTGAAGTTAAAATAAATGTACAATAACATGGACTGAAGTGGCAGCTAGGCCATGGTTTTGTTACTGTATATGTAGGTACCAATTTTAACCTTCAGAGGGAAATCTAAAATCAGTAGAAACGAGATTTCAGCCTAGAGAACTTTCTGGAGAATTGATTGCCTAAAACTAATAGTTTCCTATTTCTATAGTCACCTTCCAAAGTTCTACCCTGAAACAAACTTGAGTACTCCATGGCAAAAGGGAGGCAGTTTGAAGAGTGAATACCAAATTTTTATAGATGTAGTCAGTGAGAAGGGACATGTAGGTGTCAAGAAAGACACCAAGTCAGGAATTACTTTGTGCATATGAAGTTACCAACTCAAAACAGGTTAAGACTGGCCTTGGAAATAAGGGGCTTGGTTCTTAATTCTCATTAAAATGCTAGGGTGGCTTGAAAACCTGAAGGAGAAAAAGGCATAATTTGAATCCTCCTTAGTAGAATGTCTGAGGTTAACAACAGAATAAGATGTATTTTGAACAGAGAAAAACCAATATAAGAATGTCATTGAGTCTCCAGGGCAACCTAAGATTGAAAGACCCTTAACCAATCTATGTAATTTTTTTTTAAAAGTTTTATTTATTTATACAAGCACTGGGTATAGTCAAAAGCACGGGAGAGTGAGAAAATTCAACAGAGCCAGAGCAGGGTGCAGAACAGGCAGACTGAAGAAGTACACTGCTGAGGGGAGCAGCGGGCACAGCAGGAGAGGTCTGCGCGCCATGTGGGGCCCTTGCCAGCCAGCAGCAGGGGATTGAACCGGCGCTGCAGAGGCTGCGGGCAGCTTTGCACCCCACCGCTCAACTGCTGCGCCAACGGGAGGACCCTCTATGTAATTTTAGCAGGTGTTTGGCAAAGTTGTTTGAGAAAATTACAGTGAGATAGTGTAGTAGTCAAAATGTGCCTTGAGTCCTGCCACCCACCCGCTGGATGGCCTTGGGCAATCTGTTGAGTCTCTATGTACAATCAGGATTGAAAATTCCAGATAACAGACACTCTGTTTACTGTACCTTCAGTGCCTAGAACAGTCTGACAACGTAGGTGTTAATGAAATAACCTACGTTTGAATCTTCATTCTGTTAATTACAAAAGGATGACCACAAGGAAATTATCTATTTTGCACTTCCATTTTATTTATAAGCTTATCTTAGGTCTGAATTTAAAAAAAAAAGGACATAAAGCATTTAGTGAACACTAAGTTAACCATAATTATTATTCCTAGTTTCTTATTTAAAAAGAAAACTGGAGTCTCCCTGGTGGCGCCAGGGGTTAAGCACAGCATATGAAGCTGTCTGCAGCCACTGCAGCATGAGTTCAATCCCCAGCCAGGAGCTACTCACATGGTGCAGCAGACCTCTCCTGTCTTGCCTGTTGCTCCCCTCAGCATGTATTTCAGTCTGCCTGCCTGTTCTGCTACCCACTCTTTCTCTGGTGAATTCTCTCACCCCCCACACCTCTGGCCTGTACCCCAGTTCTTGTATGCATAAATAAATAATGTTCTTCATGACCTGCTTCCTATTCCACAGGGTTAAGTCCCTAAGAGCCGCCACATTTGTACTGATGACCCACTCCCATAGATGGTTGTCTGTAAGTGTCTAGAACAGTGAACATGTAACACGTAGAACTGTGGGAAAAGCAGCTATTAGAATAATGTGGATGTAAAGATGGTGGATAATGCCAGTTTCAGAGTACAAAATGTCTACTTTTTTGGATCCAATTTCATCCTGCTTTTGGAAGTTTATGAGATAGCTCTATATCCTTATTTCTTGCCTAATTTAACAATAGTGTGCTTATTATTTGTAACTAGGCTTTCTTTCCCCATTTTCGTTAATCCTCACATTATTTCTATAAAACATAGTATAGCATGACAGAATGAACACAGTGAATCAGATCAGCATGGCCATGTCCCAAAGTCTCTATGAGCCTTCTCATTTATAAATCAGATAGCAATGCCTGGTTTGTTTCAGACTGCTTATAAGATAAAGATAATATAAATAAGGCATCTGGCAAGAAGCACTCAACAATTTATACATCCTATTAGTATCCCCATTTTACAAAAGGGAAAAATATGACTGAGAAATACTATTATTCTTCCTATTACAAAATATTGGGAAAACAGGAAAATTCAGTTTTAACACACAAGATTATTAAAGGATGAATTTAAGTTAGAAATTTGTGAACCCTTAAATGCTCTGAACTTTATTGTCCATTGATTTGACATAAATAGCTTAATGATTGCTTTACTTATAACCATTCAGCTACCATTACTCAGCCTCTAATTTACTTTCTCATATTTACTTCTCTCCCCTGGGAAGAGAATGTATTGATGTGAACAATCTACTCTGCCTCTAAGTTCCACAGTTCTTTTGATTTTGTGAATTGATTTTTTCTTTTTTCAAGATGTACTATTTACCAGAAAACTGACAAAACACACATTAGATCCTTTGGAGGCACTGTTTCACAAAATCCACTCAGCTAGGGCTTACAATGTGGCTCTTACCTGAGCTTGTGAATTTGCCAGGATTCTGTCTCTTATGGCCTAGTGCGCTCACCCATACTCCCTCTTTGAAACCACTCAAGTGTATAGATCGATAGTCTCAACGTTGTCTGTTTTCAAACTACATTGCACAATCATCAGGAATAGGGGTGGGAACAGGGCTTTACAAATGAATGCCAAAGACACAACCCAAAGTAACTGAATCATCTGTAAATCTTGATAGGGAGGAAGTTGGGCATTAGCTTTTGTTCTTTTTAAGCTCTTCAGTGATTCCTGAGTGTGTCTGATGGATAGTGGCATTAAGTTGCAGCCCAAGATTAACTCAAGTTGGAAAATATGGCTGAAGCACAATCTTGCTTTGACCCATATTTAAAAACACTGTAGGGCTCCCTTGGTGGCCCACAGGTTAAGTCTCAGCACTACCACCATGATGACCTGAGTTTGATCCCCAGCCAGGGAGCTAACACACATGGCACAGCATACCCCACTCTGTCCCCGGCGAATCCTCTCACCTGCTAAACCTCTGGCCTACGCGCCCCAGTTCTTCTATGCAAAAATAAAATCTTTAAAAATATTGTAAATTAACTGTCAACAAGTCATGAGATGTTTCACTCAAGGTGAATTTCACAGGCTCCTCTCAGAGCCTACCTAGTCAAGAGTAGTCTATTAAAATATTAGCTGGCTCTGAGACTACCTAAAGTTTGAGACCCCTATATTACTCTGACAATAAAGTTGTGCTTTTAGCATCATTATATTTGCTATATAGCAATGTGATTATGTGTTAATTGGCTCCTATGAAAATGGCCCTACACAAGCATATTATGTGATTTAATGAGTCCGAAAAAATTTTAAAAGGACCTGTTATCTTTCTCACCCTAGACGCTATTGCCTAAAGAAAGATCAACAGTTGCCTTTGTATTGAATTCCACACAAAGCAAAAAATTAAGTTTTCTTACTCTTTATTCCTAAATAGGTACTATTTAGTAATTTTAAATTGAGATTTCTCAGTTGACTTCTTTTATCTTGGGTAGTTGAAAAGCAAATTCCTTTAAACCAGAAAAACATGGACTTTATGCCCAAAGAAATCTAAAATATTTGAGGCCCACACTTTTCCTGTTTCTGAAGGAGCCAACATTTCCCTGTAAATCGTTTATCTTCCTAAACTCCCCTAGTTTATTCAGTTCCAAGGAGAAAACCTGAGAATGGGTAGCAGCTGTTCTGTGTTTTGTTATAAAACAAATCCTGAAACAATTTCCAGCAGACTATTCAAAGTCCTTTACATTGGAAATCCACTTGAACAAATAACTAGACCAACAACTGCAACTGGGCACCATTTATCAAATCTAATGATGCAGAACCTTTTACTCTCAGCTATCACATCACAGCCCACTTGAGGACTGTCCCAATCAGCAAGATAGGAAAGACTATTCTATCCATGGCTGGTTTCCTTTCATTAGGCAAAACACTGGGTCACATTAGTTGTAAACGCTCCAACAACAAACCACCTCTTCTGGCACTAAATGCTAGGTCACTCTGAAACTAGATTAATATGATACAAAGAGGTAGTGCTATATTGAGAGTCCCAGATAGAAGAAAGTTTGAATTGCAGATGGAAGAAATCGTGAATTGTGGGGAAGTTAACCTCAGTGGACCTTATTTCGTAGACCCACTTGCTATAGATGGTAATATAAGTTAAAGTGCTTTGCAGATAGTGATAAATGAATTTTTATAATTATAGATTCAAAAAAGCTCAAATTAAATTGTCCTAAAATCTGAATGTGGCTAGAATTAGAATGCCAATGACAAATATGTCTAACTTTGGAGTCTTCTTTAAGACAACTCTTATTCTATCTCTGTGGGAGATACAGGCTTCTAAGAATGAGCTAAATGGAAGTAATGTGAAGGAATTTTGAAGTTAAGTGAGAATGACTTAAAAGATTTTATCTTTAAAAAGTTGACAAAATCTACTAAAGATCTAATATCTATTACTGTTACAACAGAGATAGCAATCTAATGTTCAAAACACAAACTGGAAAGCTTTCAGGAAATTCTCTAAAGGCTTCATTAACCAAGTTAATTGCTGGGGATGGTCTCATTCACAGTTCCCTCCAAAGAAACTGAAACAAATCTTGCTATTTTATATAAAGTAGGAACAGTGAATAAGGCACAACTTGCAGGTGACTGTTAGGCCACCAATTATGTCTTTTTTTTTTTAAGCTATAAAAATAAACATAAGTAACTAATGGAATAACAAAATAAAAGTTTATTTTATTAGAATTAGGAATGTTCTTTCCCTCTGGGCAACCTGAACAGTCCAGTTTACAATGAAAATCTAAGAACAGTTATTTCCACAGCACAGGGTGCTCTATGCACAAAATTACAGGGTTAGGAGCATTTAATCAATTTACCGATCTGATTGTCTCACCAACCCACCCCCTCCCATCCCCCAAGTGCTCTAAACCGGGATTTGTAACTCAAAGAATGTTACATTGTCCTTTTCTCTCTTGTACTCACTTCAGTTCCTAATCATGGCTGAGCCACATTTTACACTGCATATTCAACCATTTCAAATCAAGTCAGTCTTGGATCTGTTATATATGTGTGTATGTATACACATGTGTATTTAATATATTTATTTAAACACACATAAAACACATACAATCTGGGCCGCAGCAAATTACACAGAATTTAGAATCTGGTTTTGTATGCTACTCAATTTTACCACTGTGGTATGTATCCTGAGCTTTGGATCAAAATTTTATTGTAAATCGTTGAAAGTACATCTACTGCTAAATAAGTTGTTCAAATGAAGCATGCACTTTTTCAAAAGACAATGTAACTACCCTCAAGAAGACAGGGGAGACCCCTGGTGCTTACTGCAAATAGAGCCCTCTGATAGAAAGACTTAGGTAAGTGAAATAGGGAAGCTGTCATACAGTGTGGCTTGCCTATCTCAGTTTGAGTCACTGAAGCTACTAGCAAAGAGAGCAATTAACTCAGGGAATTCCATCAAATATGTATGGAGATAGCTTTTAAAAGCTTGGAAGTAAAAAAGGCTAATTTACCTTGATCCATACAAACTAGGGAATGCACTCACAATTGCAATACCCTCAGGTAATATGCCAACATTGAAACTAGAAAGCATATCTAAAAAGCACTGTTCCTCCATGGGTGGGGGCTGATATGAAGTGCACACAGTTTTGAGTATTTGTTGCAAGGGACGCGTGTAAAGAGGATTCATGACACTCAAACCTAGATACCGCAAAGTTAACTGGTAAGTTTTTTTAAAAACACCACACATACACAAAACATTTTAAGGGAGCCACATACAGCTAGATAGCAACTCTGGTTGCTTTTCAAAGTTACCAGGGAAAGGAACTTATTCACACTTTCTAAAAAAAAAATTTTTTTTTCCTTAGCTCTGATAAATGTCTCTTAAGATTGATGCAGTCATTTAAAATAAAGTCAGGTGGATGATGGGGAAAAGGGGAGGAGAAGAGTATATGGAAAGAGCAGACAGTGAGTTCAGATGTGCACCTGAGGTGGCAAGGGAGGGGAGGATAAGAGGTATAGGGTAAAGTTGATCCTAAAGCGACAAGTGGTTTAAGGAAGCAGCATAATATACTCAGCAAACATTCACTGATTTTTGATGGGAAAAGTATAGTTGCAAGTACATCTCATGTAACAATCTTTTCTAAAAGGAAAAGTAGGGTTGATTCAGCAAAGCCTAACTTAGGCAAAAGGCCAGAGGAAAGTGAACCTACTTCCCAATGGAGTAATAAGATGTACAATGCAAGAGCAGACAAAGCTGCCTCACAAATGGTAAACACTCCCTAGGCGCAAGACATTTATTTAAAGGAAGACAAAGAGGTCCTCAGTCAAAACTGGTATTTAATATTAAGACCTCTTAATCTAGTTGCCTAGTTTACTCTGCACTCCTATATAAAACTGACAGATTTAGGGCAAAATACCACAGTCAGATGGCCTAAACAGGTATATAGTTAATAAAACCACCACCATCCTTTACTTTTAACATAGCTCTTAGTAGAAATTTCATAAAAATGGACATCACAGCTAAATGCATTATTAATTCTCCTATCTGCTGACAATAGAAAAGAAGCAAACTCAGTGATTTCTATTTAAATGCACCAGATGGGAATATCATGTTCTAGGGATATTTGCCTTCAAACTGAACCCACAGCAACAACACACAAGCAATCTCGGTACCCGCCATTTTAAATTCACAATCTGAAACTAAGTGAATGGCTATTTATATTTAAAGCTAAAACATTCTATTTGACACCCTCACGTAGAGAAGGGGTGAGAGAAGAGCCATAACTAAAATCTTAAAAGGCTCAAAGCAGCAATTAGGGGGGAAAAATCGCAATGTTTCCTCTGTATGTGACAGAAATCCTAGGAAGCCTTCAGCCCTCTGCATGACATGGGCACACAAAGGCTTAGGTAGATGCACGAGGCCACGAAGGGGGGTGAGGCTGGGGAGGGGGGGGATTGAGTCATTCATGAGCTGCAGCAACAAAGCTTGCTGTTGTAACCCTTTATCAGGCCATGGCATTTAGTCAGAGTTTGACCTCCCTGTTCCTGATCTAGAGCTGGGAATTCAAGGCATGAGGCCCATGGCCAACAACGGATGTATCAAAACCAGAAAGGGCAAAATTGTCTCAGGAAAGGGAAATTAAAGAGCCCTATTTAGGTCTTCCAGAGGAGCTAAACCAATACACGCCTTTTATCCCAACCCTCAACCCTGGGAAGATAAAGCAAACTGAAAGAAAATGCACAGCAAATAGACATAATCTTGAAGATTTTTAAAGAATAAATATTTTTTTTGTAATTAAACATTATGCAAACACGTGCCACGCTTGCTTTGTCCATGCATATGCGCTATATACAATTTTGAAAAATACTGTGTTGTCCTCTTGTTTTAAAAGTCATATACAAAGTTTTTTTGTTTGTTTAATCCTCCTGCTGTCTACCCTCCCTTTCCCCGCCCCAAGAATTTTCTTTACAAGGAACTAGTAATCATTCACTCATGACCTTCAGGTATGAGAGAAAGAGTGAGCCTGTGTGTGGGTATATTTGTATGTGTAGGGGAAGAAGGGGAAGAGATCCTTTACCAAAGTACAACAAAATAGCTGGTTTGGACATGAAAAGCAGTGTCGAGGAGCTGTTTTAAATTTAAACTGTACTACACTTAGGAAAAAGAAAAAAGAAAAAAAGGAGTCAGCTTTGAGAATGAAGCTACGTTACAAGTTAAAGTTGGAGGGCTTTTAGTGTGTCTGTCACACTTTTGTTGGCGGCCTAGAATACTGTTGTACAATGGTTTATCTACCTTTTTTATTACAATATAATTTACTTAAACTTTCCGTTAACAAAACAGAATTCTGGCACTATAGACCAGCGGTGTCAGAATAGGCTTAGTGCCTCCTTGTTTGTGTTTGTTTTGTTGTGTTTGTTTTAATTGCATGAGCACTCTAGATGGTAAAGTTTTCAGAGTTCATTTTATGCAGGGCCATTCTCAGTCCTCAATGTACTCCCACAGATCTTTTTCATAGCCTTCATGCACATGCTGTAACAAAACCCTCCGTCGACTCTCACAGTATCTGTAATTAAAGAGAAAAAAAATTATCAACCTACAATAATAAAAAAAGGAGGTACTTGCTTATTTTTTTAGGTTCCCTAATTTATCTAGATATGGAAATAAGCACTTATTTGAATAGGCACATTTCAAATCTAAATGTATAGGCACATATCAAACGGTTTCTACTGTTAAAAAGGTTTTTGAAAAAGCCACGATTCCCATGGCTAACAATACAATGTTAGAGATTCCTAAGGGCCTCAGAATTCATCTGATTGAACCATGTCCTTCTATATACAGAAGACAGTTTCAGAAAGAAGTGCCTTTAATATTAACAGATTCACATCTGTAAAATCTTTGTTAAATGTAAAAATACTATAAACACAAGGTAGTAGCTATAGTTGGCAAAGGGAAGTTTAAGTATTAAGACTAAATTTCCAAGTCTTCCAAATTCTCTCTTCCAAAAGTTTCTACTACATTAAAAAGACTTTCGTATTTGTCAGAAAACAATTCTGGAAAAAAGGACTTTCACACTGAAATGGTAAACATTTGGCATTTTTAGCTTCAGAGGTAGCACATATTTAGTCACAGGACAAATAAATCTCATTAGAAAGAACAAATCTAATAAAATCTCTAAAAAGTTTGGGTAGCTCACTTGTCAACTGCTTTGATCCACAAGATCCCTAGGCCAGGACCAGCATCTTATTCCCACCTCTCATCTTAATGGCCACTTGCACCTTTTAGGTTCTTTCTTCTTTGAATGGCATCAACTAAACAAAGTATATTAAGCCAGTGGGATAAATGGCTGATTTCCTCTGCTATGCTTGGCTAGCACTACTATCTGCAATTTGTTGCCCAAAGGACAGAGATAATCTGTGAGAAACATGGCAGGAGCTCAGTTACTTAATATATTAAACCCAAGTTTCACCATCACCCAACTGTACTGCTAAGGCACACCAGACATCCACTGGCAGAAAGTTCTGCAACAGCTATTTAAAAAATCTCACCTGTACTTATCCTGTACTTTTTGCTTTATATCCTGCAGAGAATCTTGGGAAATATCTCGTTCGAGGTAGCCCGAAAGCACCTCTGTGGCATTCTCTAGATCTGCTTGGTTATTCTGCAAGAGGAAAAAGAATACATGGTAAGTTTTGGCTTAAAACACTTAAAAAAAAAATAGATAAATCATCTTAACTGCTTTCTTACCTATGAGTACACTCAACACAAATTTTTATATTTTCATAAATGGTTTAACTGACCCTGTAAAGCTCTTTATCACTTTCACCTGTAACAACTTGCTTTCTCTTTTCTAGGACTTAAAATTTACCCATTACTTCTGGAAAAATAGCAAGGACAATTTGAAAGGACTTAAGAAAAAAGTCTTGGGGCCTCCTTGGTGGTGCAAGGGGTTAAGTGTCAGCACTATGAAGCAATCTGCAGCTACTGCAGCACAAGTTCGACCCCCTGGCCAGGGGGGTGACCCACATGATGCAGCAGACATCTTCTGTCTCACCCACTGCTCCCCTTAGCAGTGTATTTCAATCTTCCTCTTCTGCTCCCCACTCTGTCTCTGGTGAATCTCCCCCCGCCCCACCTCTGGCCTGTACCCTGGTTCTTTTATGTATAAATCAATAAATCTTAAAAAAAAAAAAAAAATCTTTGGAATCTTCTAGTTCTGAGAGCTGCTATTTGCTAAAACTCAAAGGGAAACTTAAGGAAAAAAACAGAAACCCATTCTTGCTTACAGTTGTCTGTACTTACTTCTTATAAGAAAACACTATATGGTAGCTTAAATTGTTACTCTTTACTATGGTTAGTTGCATATATTTACCCATCTAAATAACCATCTGAGATGAGAGTCTATTGTCTAATCATCTATGAACACGAATGCTTCATACATCAATTTTTTTTTTTTTAAAAGGGGGGACAAAGGAAACTGTAGTCCTCAGAATTTTTTTTTAATTTTTAATTAATTTTTTTTTTTATTTATACAAGCACTGGGTACAGTCAGAAGCGCGGGAGGGTGAGAGGATTCACCAGAGCCAGAGCGGGGAGCAGAGCAGGCAGAAGGACCGAAGGACACTGCTGAGGGGAGCAGCGGGCGGCAGGAGAGGTCTGCGCGCCATGCGGGACCCTCCTCCGGTGGCCGGGGAGCAGCCGGGGATCGAACCGGCGCTGCAGAGGCCGCGGGCAGCTTCGCAACCCAGCGTTCAACCGCTGCGCCACCGGGGAGGCCCTTCATACATCAATTTTTAATGAACATCTCTACTTGCATCCCCTGTAATCATTACTTTACCAAATAAACCATCATATTATTTCTAATAACATATATTAGTTTTCCCAGAATAAAGGATTTTATTGAGAACTTGTGATGTGTCAGGTACTGTTATAAACAACACACATAGATAGCCTTTTGAATCTCACAACACCCTAGAAATGTATTATTCTCATTTAAAAACAAAGGTAGCCATAGAAGGGATTAAGTAATTAGCTCCAAGTCAACAAAGGTAAAACGTGATGAAGGGAAGATTCACATTTACAGCTGACTTCAAGTCTGCACACTTAGGCACCTGGGGGGCTAAACTAAATCAATTTGAATATACTTTAGGACAAGAAATGCAAATTCTCACATCTTCCTAATAAATATGATCTCAATCCACATTTTCCAAATAGGCAGGAACCTTTAAAACTCTATGTATTTTATCTATGAATATGGATAAAGGAGTCCTATGATACAGGTTGGTTTCCTCCCCACTCAGTAACTACTCCTACCTCAAAGATAATGGACTGGTTATTCTTTTTGAGGTAGAAAGCGAAGACATAAGTGTACATGAGTGTGGCACGACACTGGCAGAGGACATCAACTGCTTTCTTCAGGAACTGCACCTCAATCCAGGACATGTTGTGCTGTTGCATCTCCTCCATTTTCTGCTTCACCTGAGCATAAAGTTTGTGCTCAAAGCGTAGACTCTGCATGTGGTTCATATAGCGATTACAGTAGAACAGGTACCTCTGCAGGGCTGCCCTAGATCGCTGTCCATTAAGAAAAATTAAGGGTGCATAATTATAACAAATGTATCATATATATACAAAAACCGATTAGCAGATTTACTGATGAAACAGTTAAGGAATTTAGGCTATACTCAGGAATAAACAGACCTCTATCTTTACCTCTGTTATTTAATACTGGTTTATACTTTCCAATATGGCAGCCACAAGCCATATGTGGCTATTTCAAATAAAATTAGAAATTTTTCAGTAGTCAGTTGAACAATGGTAATAAAGAATATATTCATCACTACAAAAAGTTCTACTGGATATCACTATTCTACAGTATACAAAGTAAGATATAAAACAAGCAAAAAGAATCAATATTATAAAGTAGAAAAGAACAGAGAGCCAATCAGACAATACATAACTCCTGATAAAATGCAACAGAAAGTATGCAGTACCGTCCTTTCCATCCCTTCCCCAAATTGAGTCTAAGTTTAGTTTCCTAGAGCTAACCACTAGTTTCAGAGGGATATAGAAAATAAAAGAGCTTGCTTATCGAACACCACCAAGAGTTCTATCAGCAAAATCCACAATATGGGAAATTCAATAGGTCAAAACAATCTAGTTTCCTCAACAAATAAATAATGAGGAGAAAGGAAGAGACTTGAGATAGCAATCAAATCCAAATTATGTACATGTGTGGATCCTGATTTGAATCAATTATAAAAGAAAACTGGAGGTAAATGAAGACACAAAAACACTGGGTAGTTGCTGATATTAACAGAGTATGCTTAAAAATATATATCTAGCTATAGACAGATACATTTATACACAGATATACACATATTATCTAATAATGACAGAGCAGTTACATTAAAAGACTGTCTCTGGGGCCTCCCTGGTGGCACAAGGGAGGCACAGCACTATCAAGCTATCAGCAGCCACTGTACCATGAGTTTGATCCCCACCCAGGGAACTAACCCATAAGGCACAGCAGACTTCTCCTGTCTCACCCACTACTCCCCTCAGCAGTGTATTTCAATAGATCTGCCTGTTCTGCTCCCCACTCTGTCTCTGGTGAATCCTCTCACCACTCCCACCCTGCACCTCTGGCCTGTATCCCAGTTCTTGCATGCATAAATAAATAAATAAATATATTTTTAAAAATTAAAATAAAAGACTGTCTCTGAAAGATACATTAATTATTACCAAAGAAACTGATTTCTGGTCTAGATTTGTTTTACATTATTTAATCAAACTGCAAAAATAACTCACATAGATCTCTTCAATTATATTTTAGAGGAGTATACACTTTTCAAAAAGTAATCTTAGAACCTAATATGTAGAAAATTATTAAGAAAAAATGCTTGTTAAATGTACCACTATCAAAGAGTTTCTTGTCACACATACGTATCTCTTCTTTTATTCTTACCACCTTTCTTTTCTTCCTGCCTTAAGCCTACAAACAGTACAGATACCACCAGACCCTATGGTAAGTCTCTTAGAAACACTATCTCTGAACTGCTGAATTAGCCAATCACATGATACAGCATCACACAACATTATAAAACAGTTCAAAAAACCTATACAAGTCATAGTATTTCAAGAGTCAAGTAGGTATTAAATCAATGCTTACAAACTGAAAAGTTACATCACCTATATATAAAAATATGCCAATTTTATCTAATTACTATTAGGTACATATTATGAGGTCAAAATAACTATTAGATATTATATATTGCTAAATCTAAAAATGATGCCACTTATATCTAAAAATGTAGTAGACATAAAACAATGTACTTGACATTTTACCTCCTCCAAAAGCACTAATATATGTCTGTCAAATTCCCAAGATGAAATGGAAAACATTAATTACCATATTAAATATATGCTAGAAGACTTGATTTAATGACCAATAATTCTGAAACAGGTTCTAAGATAACTTTCAAATTCAACATAAAGAAAACCTATACTAGTACTGCAAATGAGAGCAACTTCTAATCAAATGCCAGAATCTGGATTGTGAAATGCTATCAGTGACCTGAAAAACATTTTGGGGGAAAAAAAACCTGTAACAACAAACTAGATTGCTTAGTTAGAACAGTGTTAGGAAAGCAGTTGTCAAGATAATCTAGCCTATTTTAGTTTACTTAGAACGTTGTTACACCAACTCTTAGCATCACAAGGCAAAACTGTAGCTGTACAGCAGACCACATAATCTGTAAAGTTGAAAATTCATGACCTATCACAGTAAAGTGTGCTGACGCTTCGTCAGACAAGAAAACTCAAATACCCACCACTGTACACACTGTGGCATTAGAATATTAAGTCAATAATCTTCTCTACAACACAGGCACACCTTTTCCAAGGCACACAAAGTAACATTTACGGTTCTTTCTGGGCTGTGTGCCAAACTTCTAATACTTTTTAAGATTACAACTCCCAAATAGTAGTATGGAAGTGAGGGAAGTGAGTAAATAAGAGCTTAGATGGGGACACAATGGTGGGCTCCATTTTGGGAAGCATGGCTCCCATTAAACAAACAAACAAGGCCAACTATTGTGAACTCTTTTCCCTGTATACCCAAAGGATTAGAAGATTCTAGTTCAGTCTCATAGATGTAAACTAGAAAAAATTAGACACTGGCTTTGAAGCTCTGCACGGTAATCCACAGTTCCTTTAAGATTTCAGAAAGGGGCCCTCCCCTGGTGGCACAGGTGGTTGAGTGCCACACTGTGAAGCTGTCCGCAGCTTCTGCAGTGCTGGTTTAATCCCACAGGCCGGCGAGGGTCCCACATGGCACAGCAGACCTCTCCTGTCTCACCCGCTTCTCCCCTCAGCAGTGTATTTCATCAGTCTGCCTGTTCTGCTCCCCGATCTGTCTCTGGTGAATCCTCTCACCCTCCCGCGCATCTGGCTTGTACCCTGGTTCTTGTATAAATAAATAAATTAAAAAAAAAAAAAAAGATTTCAGAAAGGGGGCCTCCCTGGTGGTGCAAGGGGTTAAGTCTCAGTACTATGAAGCTATCAGCAGCCACTGCAGCACAAGTTCAATCCCTGGCCAGGGAGCTAACCCATATGGAGAAGGAGACCTCTCTGGTCTCACCCACTGCACCCCTCAGCAGTGTATTGAAGTCAATCTGCCTGGTCTGCTCCCCACTCTGTCTTTGGTGAGTTCTCTCATCCCCCATACCCCTGGCCTGTACCCCCATTTTTGTATGCATAAATAAATTAAAAAAAAATTTCAGAAAGGGATTCTACCAGCACCCAAATAAAGACCAGTTGAGGTGAAGAATATCCAATACTTTCTGTCTTGTTAAACACTGTATTTGTCTAGATCTAGCTAAACTACTCTTTATTCAGAACAAGTAAAAACTAAAAGCCCACCATGGTAATTAGGAAAAATATAATGTAACATAAAAGAAAATTTCTGTGTTGACTCAAAGAATTATTAAAATTAGAGGAAAGTTTTAGTAAAAATCATGTTCTTCTGAATAGGATTTAAGATAACCACAACTGCTTAAAACAGAAGCAGAAAATCACAAGGAGAAAGGCTAAGATTAAAAATTAATAGAAGGAAATGCAAAGACAAACTGAGCTAAATAAAAATGCAGGAGTAAGATCAAGTCCAAATGGAAGGTTGGAAAAAGCATTACTGTTAACAAAGGAACTTTTATATCAAAATTACACTGGGTGATATATCTCCAATTAAAGCCTAAAAAATACTAGATGGGAGTGAGGTAGGAGTAACAAATGATCCGGTTTTAACACATTATGGAATTGACAATGACATAAAGAAAAAAATCCAGTCAGCATCATCTGAAAGAGTTTTATAACCAAGAATCAAAATCTTATTTCAGATCTTGTATTTGTGAAATGGTATCAAACATTTATTTATCGTATAAGGTGAATGAGAAAAACAGTAATGAGAAAATATATATCAATAATAAATTCTAGTCAAATGAATCATGATGTACCATAGGAATAAAGGCTTACAATAGCTGAAATATGAAAGACAACACAGCTGTCAAATTAATTTTAACCTTTCACTGGCTTTGTAGTTTCCTTAGTTCAGCTGTTTATAGTTGAATAAAAGCAGAGGAGTTTAAACAAACAAAAAAGGAAGAATTTATAGCTGGGTTTATGATTATACATATGTAATGAATATAATTTAAATCACATTGAATTTGTTATCTTTCTGCCTTTAAAAGGATCACAAATATTTTTTAAATTTATTTTTCTAAGCATTTATTCATTCATTCATTCATTTATTGCATAGAAGAACTGGGGTATAGGCCAGCCGTGCCAGGGGTGAGAGGAGTCACCAGAGACAGAATGGGGAGCAGAGCAGGCAGATCTACCGAAACACACTGCTAAGGAGGCACTGGGCGAGACAGGAGAGGGTCCATTGCACCGTATGTGGGTTAGCTCCCTGGCCGGGGATCAAACTCAGGCTGCAGCAGTGATTGTGCTGAGACTTAACCTCTAGGCCACCAGGGAGGCCCCAGGATCACAAATATTGTGAAAGTCTGTGAAATATCACTTAATCATCTGTAAGTACAAACTATACTTTTCCAGATCTAGAAAAGTGAGACACAGAACTTTCACTTCTAACAATATGACAGACTGGGATATGGTATTTTATATTTATGGTATTCTAAGTAGAAATAAATTTTAAATAAAAGTTTAAAAAGTGAAATAGTAAGGAAACAGATTATATTCTGGACTGCATCCTGGCAAAGAAAACCAATTAAAAGAATATTTTTGGGATAACTGGGGAGTTTCAGTATGGAACTGATGAATATAGAAATGATTAAATTCCAGGGTTCTACACTTATAAATAAGCCTAGTATTACTAGGCTGAAAAAAACTCGAAAGTGTTTCGGAAGTAACCCACATTTAGTGTTTGCATCCTTTCTAGATTATTTTCCTATCCAGCAATATAGGTAATCCCTATCTCCTGAGGTCAGCTCATTACAGATTAGTGGTATTGCCTATAATCATTAGGCTTTAATCATTAACTGTGAGGTTTAAAAAAAAAAAATTAAAGTAAAATGAGATCCTGCCTATTACAAATAGCAACAGAGCTATTTACAAGGGTTAGTCTTCTAATCTCTTGCTGGGGAGGGAATAATCTTGACATGAAGACCACTGAAATCCGGAATTGTGCTACATGACTACATTAATCAAAAGAAATCAAACAGGGCCTCCCTGGTGGTGCAGGGGTTAAAGATAGAGCTATCAAGCTATAGCCAGCCACTGCAATTCAATGACCAGGCAGCCAGGGAGGTGACCCACACGGTGCAGCAGACCTCTCTGTCTTGCTCGCTGCTCCCCTCAGCACTATATTTCAGTAGATCTGCCTGTTCTGCTCCCCACCCTCTAGTGAATCCTCTCATCCCCCTGCATATCTGGCTTACACCCCAGTTCTTGTATGCATAAATAAATAAATCTCAAAAAAGAAAAACAAAAGAAATCAAACAAATTTATAAATAGGAGTATTCCTAATATGCATTTTAGATAAAGAGTTTCTCTCTAAATGTATAGATACCCAGTATTTACTGGAGTGTCTTTCCACAAGTCTTTCAGAATTGAAAACTTATACTAAATTATTTCCTAATTAACAGACAAAAATGTACATTCCTGTTCAACTGTCACCAGAAAATAAATGTACTTACCTCCTGTGCATCTCTTGCTGCTTTTGCATCATCCTCATTATAGCGGTTACAGTTGTACCTTAAAGTAAATTTAGAGAACTCCATAAAGCCATAAATCAAAAAAAAAAAAAAAAAAAAAAAAAAAAAAGGAAACAAATCACAGAATTTTAGCCTGGATTTAGAGATCATCTAGAACGAATATTCTCCTTTACAGAGATAAAATGAGGTGTAAATTACCCAGGGTTCTACCACTATGACAGAATTACAGACTAAAAGGAATAAAAGTGAATCTAATCCACACCAAGTGTTTGAATCCTTTTCATAACAGTGTACCAAGATTCCTCACCTCTGGCCGTCCACTTGAAATCAGCTTGCTGTCCTCATTAGAAAACACTGTCATATTAGAACTTCTATTAACTGACTGCAGTTTGAACTTCTCAGGTGTTTTTTTATTTTATTTTATATAATTCTTACATCTTTTTTCATCTTTGCACAATGTATGCATTTTCATTTTGGTTATATTCCCCATACAATTGTACACCCTGCCCCCCTTATTTTGACTCAAGTCCTTCCTTTCCCCACCTCTCCCCACTCCGTAGTGTGTCTCTGGTTTATAGTTGCTTGTTGATTTTGATTTTTACTTTGTATTGATTAGTCTTTTTCCTGGTCTCTTATTTAGGTTTTCTAAATTCCTGCTATGGGTGAGACCAGAACTTCTCAGTTTTTTTTGAAAAAGAGACCATATCACCTTCTAGGCTGTCTGTTACTTTTGCCAAAAACTCCCATTTCTGTCATCACTCACCTTCTTATCTGCTCTTCTATAAACTACAGGACCAAATGTTGGAAACTATTATATAGTAGAGCATGTGCTATATGCTTTACATGCTACCACAGTTTATAAGTGCCATTGAAAAACAAATGATAGACAAAATAAAGAGGAGGGAGGAAATGCCCAAAGAAGTCAGAGTAAAGATGAGTAACACTGGTACTTCCCTTGTTCCTTGTTTCAATTATTCTCTCTTCTGTGATGTCAGCCCACATTAGGGGAACAGCTACTATCTGTTTAGTGCTTACTACATACTACCCACTACTAACGGCTTCAAATGTACTATTACATTTACTCCCTTCAACCAACTTGTAAAATATTATCCTCACTGAGCACATGAAGATGAGGTTTAGAGAAGATAAGTAACAGACTAAGGTCCCATAAGTATCAACAGTTCCAGAACTGGGAATTAAACTTATATATGTTTAATAAGTTTAAGTACAAGGGCATGAAGTCCATGCTCTTAACCAGTTGAGTATACTGTTCACATGCATTGGTCACATCTTCAGAATCTTTTAGTGAATTTTTTAGAACTGAAGGAAAATTTGTTGAATTTAATTTAAATCTTTTAAAACTGGACCCATTCTTCCAGCTTGTCAACTTCTTAAGGATTTTAATGGTCTATACATTCAATATCTTTGATGTTACCCTCACTGTATGCAAGAATCTTTTAGTTCAAGTAAGTCACCAATAAAACTGACCAAAAAAAAACAATGTATAGTTTACATGGGAAAAAAAAAAGGCGAAGACAAGCCTTTCAGGAAACCTTTAACGCACTCCATTAGGGAAACACAAATTTATTACCTGTGCTCCAAGAAATAGTCACTCAATTCCAAATATCCCTCCCTGTCTGTATTCCTAGCTTGTCTATGTCCACCCTGAAAACCTTAAGGAGATATGCAAAACATTTTGTAATCCTTTATCCTAAAAATACCACTTGATTCTGGGATTTCACAAAAAAGAAAAGTTATGAGGTTCAAATTGTTATTTTGGAACCAATCACAAAATTTGAGGTTACACTTTATCTGTTTTCAATCTTTAGTATTTCCTTATTTTCCATAATTACTCCAAAATAACCAACACTGTATTATTAAACATCATCTCTTCAATTTTTTAAATCCAGACCACAAATCATTTGAGTCAGGAGAATTAATCCCTTTCTCCTCCCAGGCCCACGCCTCCTCCTGGGGTTGTATGTAGTTCTCTTACTAGTAATCACTCAAATTTAGGCCAAGGTTTGCTCTTCTTGTCCTCTACTAGTTAACTATTAACACCTTTTCTTTCAATCTGATACATCCTTAAAATTTTCCTTTTGATTTTTTAAAAGTATTTATAAAACTCAACTCATTCTGGGTTTACTCTGGCAATGTTTGCAAGGATTTTAAGGCCATAAAAACAAATAGGATTCATTTATAATTTGCAGATGAATGTTAGTACTACTTGGAATGCTACTTTTGAGGATTCTGAGGCATTTTCAGTTTTAAACAAGAAAGCATAGCAGGACTCATTTGCAATGTCAGCCACAGGTAAAGGTAAGACACAACAACATTTCTGATACCCCTGGTCCAGGTCATCATTCTATATCCCATCTGCTTTATACCCTTTACAGTTTTCTTTTTTTGAATTTTTTTCTTTTTTTAATTTTTTACATCATTGTTCATTTTTAAACAATATTTGCTTCCCCCCACCCCCTCAGGTGTAGTCCCCATAGAATTTCCTTCCCCATTTACCCTTTACAATTTTCAATGCAGTTCATTTAAAATTTGAGCTGTGATCAGACAACTTATACACAAAAATATTATCTCTTTATCAAAAACTTATTACCCATTCATTTCCCATTCATTAGACTTGTTTAATTTCACTAGTGTGAACTTAAGTTTCTGGGAACACACTAAATCCTCCTATTTGCCTTCTTAAAATCTAGAGCTAAATCCCAAATATGCTTCTTTGGTTCTGACAGTGACAATGTCAACTTTTTTACTTCCATTTAATGAATTCATTTTTACCCGCTTCAGAAAAATAATCATAAAAGTAAATCCCTTTTATTCCTTTAGTGAAGATAATGAAAGTTCCATAAAACTAAAAGGGAAGACTTGCCATCGTCTTATGGTCAGATCCTCCTCATCTTGTCTTGAACCCCTCCTACTCACTCTCTACAAAGTAGTTATAATGCACGTAATACAGTCTTCTCATTGAAATTACAGATGTAATCATTTGCTGTCACTTAAGATCCTTCCAATAATGCAAACTACCTTAAAGTAGTCTACTTTCTAACTCAATTCATGATGGACACAAACTTAAATGCCAATAAGGGAAAAGCAAGTAACACAAATTAGAGAAATAGGCCATTTGCATATCATAATACTCAGAAATATTTCCACTTTCACCAGGAAATAAAGAAGTTACTGTTCTCAAAACTCAAGGCATCCTCAGTCTAACCTGCCAAAGTGATAAAAAATGTGTATCAAACAGGTATATATCAGTATTAAACATGATCAGAGCCCATCGATATATAAAAGTAACATTGTTTTAATCTTGAGGAAACAATGGAAAGCAAAGGCCCCAAATAAAGGACTAACAGTCAATTCCAGGTGATTACTGTCTAGCAGAAAGCAGGCCTGTTTTCTATGTTTCAAAGAGGAGGTTAGAATCTGGACTATATTGGGCAATTTTCCAATTATTAAAGTTTAGGGCAATCTTTTTTTTTTTGTCTAATGGTTTGCAGGGTAAACAAAACACAGCTGCATTCTGTGTTTTGCCAAGAGTCTCTTAAATTTCAATTCTGTCCAATATTACAATGCAACTTCTCTGAATAACTTACACACTTTTACATCACCGTGCCTTTGTTTGTGCTGTTCATTTTTGTTTTGGTTGTCTTCCTGCTAACTTAATCAATCCTCAAAGTTTATCTCAATTATTACAGCCTCTGTGAAATATGCCCAATAAATTCCTCTCTCTGGATATCTTGCCTGTACTTCTAATACTGATCACAACTGTATTAATTATCTAGTTCCCAAAGTACGAGATTTCCATGAAGTAGAAACCTTATTCATGATACGCGGCACATTATCACATACTTATGTGAACATATTCTTCCCTTCATTTCCCCAACCTACCAGGCAGATCCATGTGGTTCCCAAGGGCCAAGACACACCCAGCAAAACTCTGCTTTACAGTTCTGGTTACGACAGACCATGTGATTACAACCGCCATCCTTCTCAATTGTGACATGGCATTTGGGACATTCCTATGAAGAGAAACTATAAAGTTGGTGTCAATGCTACACTAGGTTATATTACTATCACTGAGGAGAAGCCAGTTCCAGTTGGTTTAGTTTTAAATACCACCTTTACTGTGATTAATACATGTAAAGCACCTAGAACAGTGTCAAATACTTAATAAAATACTATCAAAAATCATAATCATTACTGATTTTTAAAACATTCAACAATTAAATGATTTGGTTTGTGGGGTTAGGGGGACAAAAACATTTTACTTTTAACCATACATGTAGTAAACACAGTTTTATGGGAGGTAAAATATTTTGCTCATGTAAATACATGCTCTAGGGTCATCTAGAAATAATTATTGAGCACTTCATGTACCCCACGCACTGTTCTCAGTGTTTTATATGCATTAATTTATAATTCTTATAGTCATGCTATTTCTATTTCCACTTGTCAGATGAATAAACTAAGGGCGTCAGAAAAAATAAATTAGCCCAAGGTCATACAGGTAGTAAATGATAAGAGTAAGGATTTAAACCCAAGCAATTCGGGCCTCAAGAATCAGACAAATGGGATCGGTAAATCCTTTTATGGTTACTGAACTCCCCAACTTTCATTTGCTAAATACTCAGGCTTTACATTCTTCTCATTATGTTCCATTTACAACTATACTACAGAGATCACAGTTTTTTTCCAAGTCTCTATCATTTCTTTTGCTGCTTAGTGAGCCAGTTATTGCCCTGTAGGCCTATTCTTTCTTTAGAGAAATCAAAAAAATCAAACTTACTCATATTTAAATAAAACTATAAATAAGATATAAAGTTTGCATTTTTGTTGTATTTGTTTTTGGTATCTGTAACTCTCACAAAGGAGGAATATCACCCATTATGTTGAAACTTCAGACTTTGTGGAACAAACTATACTGCCCATAAACTACAGTAACTTTAAGTAGACCAACATGGCAATTTTCAAGTAAAAGTTTTAAATAAAAATTTTTTAATCACACACAAGAAATTTTTCATTTTTCCAAAGAAGCAAATTCCAGGCTTAAATATATGTTCATTTGACATTCCTTATCTAGAATTTACCAAATAATATTAAGCCCTGAATGTGTTAGGATGTCACTGACATTCTGCCAACTCATTTAAGGAGATAATAACAATAACAAAAGAGTTTTTGAAACCTCAGGAGAAAAGTGTCCTCAGTAACTATCTCAAAATTGAGAAGTAAATATATTTATTACTACAAACTGCTATTTTTCTCAGTAATCTACCTTCAAAACAAATTCAATCATATTGAAGCCTGTACTCTGTACTTTAAACATCTAAAAAGATTCAGTGTTATTTGTGGATTTCTCTAGACACAGAATAAGAACAACAATTTAATCAAATTAGTAAACACAGAACTGCCCTATTCTGAATACTAGTTTTACATAATATAGTAAGGCTTTTAGGAATTCTGGAGAAGTCTTCAATCTTCTAAAAAGAATTTTTGACTAGGAAAAATGATTAAAAATAACAAAACTGAATACTTCTTGACATGGTACACTTTCTAAGGCTCTCTTGAGTGATATAAGTTGTATTTATTCATGATGATTTTAGAGAACACAAAAAATTTTAATTTCAAGCATACATTCCTCAAAGGTGTGACATTTGTTTTATGTGAGAGAAACCACTATTTCACTAATACCTCCTGAAAGACAAAAATGAATACTTATGTCCTAATAATTTAGGGTAAAGAAGGTACTACTGGTAAAAATTTTATGTTGGCTTCGTTGTTTAAGCACTCCTAATTCTTACTGTTCTACGATTGATGGAACAGTACAAAGCCATAACTAACCGTGGTCAAACAATTCAGCATTCTTTAAGGTGTGTGTAATACAACAGTAAAACATGAATAGCACAGCACATCAATATCCTACCACTCATCACCCAAAACACTTCCATATTATATGGACAGGATATTTAAGTAAATAAATATCGGCTATTTATACAATTTTCTGGTAAGAGACTGTTTGGATACACAGCTGTGATTCAAATGTTTACTTATCATTTCATGACAGAAAAGAAGATCAAGATTACCTGCATTTTGTGATATTTGTCTAGGGTTAAGGAAATGATTCAGTCATAAAGGAATTGAATTTTGAAATTATTATCATGAACAATACTTCAAATAAAAAGAAAAATAGAAAAACCAAGGCAAATTAATGTTATCCTAAAACTTATATAATCAGGAACTGTCTCTTAATATATCACATTTTAATAGTTCAATGCCAAGAATATTTGTTAAGTGCAGTTCAGTTATTTAAAAAAAAGTTGACTCAAAAAATAAATAAATAAATAAATAAATAGTTAAAGAAAGTTGACTCAATTATTCTGCTTGAGTCCTTTTCTAAAGGGTTTAAAAAAGTTAATCCCTGGGGCAGAAATGTATATAAATGTAAACTAATAAAATCAAACTAGGAGAAGTAAATTCTAGAACACATCTGTATAACTAAAGCAGCCAAGAACAGTATGAAAAGGCATTATAAAAGCACAGAGTAGGAAAATTAACAGATTTTTCTTTTACAGGAAATGGAAGTTTTCACAATGGAAGAAATCCTCTAAGTAGAGTACTATACATATTGCAGCATAGCACTCAATAACAATCAAAGAACTAACAGGCATTCATTCTGAGGGGAGGGGGGAATCTCTAATCAAGAAAAATGTTAAGAAATACCATAACTAGGTAAACTTACTGCTTTTGCTAAGCAAAGGCACCTATCCTTATCAGTTTCATCCAACAATTTACTGAAGGAAAATACCAACCTTAGTGTTGGCTGCAATCCAATTAGAGGTTTCACTGTCATCATCACATTTTTTAATCCACTTCTTCAACCACTGTTTGAAAATAACAACTGTTAGGATACAACAAATGACTTAAGAAAAAGGATAGCAAATTACTTCAAGACTTACGTACAGTAAAGCTTAAATATAAAAGCCAAAGAACAAGGGTTCATTTCTTTTTAAACAAGATTCTGTAGTTCTCAGATCTAATATATATGAAATCAACCAAAGAAGAATTTTCTGTGGCTAAAGATGAATGAGAAGCCCAGCTCCCAGGTTTGTAAATCTCCTTAGCCAATTACAAGTCTACTTTGGGAGATGCCTTCACCATGGCTGTTCTGATAGTTATCAGAAGCTGACTTATTCCTAAGTTATGGTCTCTAAATACTTGCAATGAAATAAAATCTATCCACTAATGAATAAATAAATAAAAATTGGGGGCTATAGTTTTCAGTCACCAAGTCTTAGAAACGCTCTTCTACATTATTTTAAAAAATTCCAAACTCACCTTACATTTAACAGGATCATGCCAATTTTCTCCACAGTTAAAGCTGTTAAGCAATAGAAAAGTTAAAAGAATTAAGTTCTACCTACTATAAGTAACTAAATAAACCAGTCCATACTTTATAGTTCTTCACTATTTTCATCAGTTGTTAGTGACCGGCAAAACAAGGGCTACAACATTCTATTTTATTCTATAATAAATTCAGAATTTAGCTATAGGACTAGTATGTAGTAGGTATCCAAATATATGAAATGAATGATAAAAAGCATGAAGGCATAATGTGATCACAATTTTATAATGAATGACTAAACAACCATCAAACTATTAAGACAATAAAAATCAGTTTAGTTAGATCTGTACATTTCTGGTAGTCTCTAATATATACATAGTTCCTTGCCCTACCCATTCTCTAATTGAAACCAAACTGAAGTTTCACTGATTTGTATTTAAATTTCTTTTTTTCTTCTTCTCAAATTGTATAGATTTGACAATCATTCACAGAACCATAGATTTTGGGAGTACATCACACCTCCGTGTTGTGCATGTTTCACTCACCCTCCACCAAAACTCTAGTGCCAATATCCTCTTACTCTCTCTCTCCTATCCCCTCCTCTCTCCTCAGCACCCCCATTCCCTCTAGTCACCACCAGTTTTCACAGAACTTAGTATTTTCTGTTTTGCCATGTTTTCTTGAACTTAAATATGCTTCATCAGTATGTCTCTATCAAATCTTTTATTTAACACTATAAATAAAGAATGTAAGTCTAACTTTGTAGAGTATAATTTAGTATTAATACACAGTAAGTAATATGTGGGAAGCAAAGAGGTTACATCTTTGAATGATGAGAACGAATGAACATCAGTCCAGTAAAGAGAAACTGTAAACAAGGTATAAAACCGAGTATGAGTAACTGTTCTCTAAAAATACAGGAAAGTATAGGGAATGGGAGGAAACAAAGGGCTTCATATGTATCTGTCATGTTTTAATACAATTAAAGGAAAAATTGATTTTGATTAAACCTGGTTGTAGTTACATAGTATTCATTTTTATTATTTTCTAAACTTTAGTCTGTATTTGGAATGTTCCATACTAAAATGTTTGAAAATAGGTATGGAATCAGACGTTATTGTCTGTCTACACTGTAAATTCTGAAACAATAATGCATATATTACATATTTTTAATCTGTGAGTTTATGTGGTTTTGGAAATTCCCTGCTAAGTCGAATATAGAATTCAAATGTTGAAGAGTACACTATAGATCTCCAAGGACTCAGATTATCAAGAAAGCTGGAGTCATAGGAAAATTTAATCAGTCATGTTTCAGCTTCCCAATTTATCTGTGCATTTTCTTTCTAGGAGTAAGATTCAACTTATCAGAACAAAGGAAATTTAAGAAAAAATCCTATGTATTTTATCTTAATAAAATATCACTTAAAATAAGCTAAAAAAGGAGCAAGAGCATAAAAGAACCAAACATTTGACAAAATAAGGTGAAAGAAGTAAGAAAGCTGTTGTCCCAGATCTGTAAAACACACAAGAAGCTCTAGAGAAACATAAAAGATGTGATAACAGCCATAATTTTCCCTTAAGAAAATATATCCAAAAGTTAGAGAAAAAGGAAAAACTGATTTAATATCTGAATTTTTAATATAAAAATTTCTTATTAAAAGAACTATAACTATTTTAAGCCAAAATCACCTATCTCACTACCTGAAGTGAACAATTTTACTATCAAGAAGAAACAAAAGCTGTATGTACAACTCCAATTTAGGAAATCACTTGTTTACCAAAACTGACGCCCACATTTGCAGCGAACAGGTTTAGCATCAGGATACTGGACTTTCACAACATGGTGGCAATCTGGGGCAGGACACCACTTTAACAGTCGATTGCACTGAAACACGAGACAGAAAATTTTTAAAATGACAGCAAATTAAATCATGATGCAATATTTCCCAACACACCAAGCAATAATGTATATTGTTTCCCTAATGCATAAGGCAATGGGGGTATGGTACCACAAGCATTAAAAAATGTATCATCAATATTTAGTCTATATCAATGGTTTCAGATGCAATGTTTTTCAAAGACTATAGATCCTGGTTTCATAAAATACATGAACTACTCCTTTTTATTTTTTTAAAAAAGATGTATTTATTTTATACAAGAACTGGGGTACACGCAAGATGCGCGGGAGGGTGAGAGGATTCACCAGAGACAGAGCAGGGAACAGAACAGGCAGACTGACGAAATACACTGCTGAGGGGAGCAGTGGGCGAGACAGGAGAGGTCTGCCACGCCATATGGGATTCTCGTCGGCCAGCTGGGATCGAACCAGCGCTGCAGAGGCTGCGGACAGCTTCACAGTGCTGCGCTCAACCACCTGCGCCACCAGGGGAGGCCCTACATGAACTACTCTTGATCTAACTTCAAAATCCCACTGAGATAAAGAACGAAAGCCAGTTCCTCACCCAAGGCAAAGATCACATTTTGTTTCCTCAAAAGGAACATAACTACTCAAGTGTTTTTATTATGAAATAAAACTGGCTTGGATAACACTCTATACCAGAATTAAAATATTTACTGACAATTTAAAAATATACCATATTCCTAAAATATGCTATTTTCTAGAAAATCTGACCTTCAGTTTAATCTTCAATAGAAATAAAAATTATTTCTGGCATTAGAATACCAAATTACACTGTTGCTCTTACACAGGGGGTAGCAAAGTTCTATAAAGAGCCTGAGGGTAAAGATTTTTGGTTTGAGGGATCATAATGGCCTCTGTAGCAACTATTCAACTCTACCATTTTTGCACAAATTCAGTTAACAGAACAAATAGGCATGGGCATGTTTACATAAATCTTTATTTACAAAAACAAGTAGGCCATAGTTTGATACCTTCTGTTCTGCTAAAACAAAGACAGTTGATAAGAACAAAGACCTACAGCATTCTTCATGAACAAAGTTTACTGGCAATGGAAGCTAAAACAACAGACATAGCAGGATTAGTGTGTCAAACATGATTAAATATGACATAATTAGCAGTCTGCTATAATCCTCTGCTAAGGATAAAGAGGGATGAAAGAAGACTATTATAAAATTAATTGTTATCAAAGTTAACAATCTGTGAAGAGATATCTACCTATTCGCTTGTCACATTCCTTTGAGAATAAAAGTATTTTCATGTGTTTCATAAATAAAATCCACAACCCAAGTAAATTGTAAAAGTGTCTTTTGCTGTCAAGAGAATTTTATATAAAACTGGTACTTCCATTAATAAGCAAAACTGCTTTTATTAAAAGAAGGATAACTTGAATCACTTACCTCTACAAAGCTATTTGTTATTAAATGTTGATACTTTAACTTAACTTTTGAATCTGTGATCAGGCGCCTGAAAGTGAGAATAAAAATAAGTTTGTAGCCAAGAGTACTCTCCACATTTATAAAATTTCAATGCCATGGCTATAAAATCTGCCCAAAATTGAGAACACTAAAATGTACACACAACAACCCAGCACTCAACCGCTGCGCCACCGGGGAGGCCCTAAGTTTTGTTAGTCTTAATGGTAAACATTCCTGTGAGTGTTATAAGAAAAAGGTAAAGCAAGGAGGGGAAAAAACCCCAAACAAGTACCCACTGAAAAGCCAGTAAGAACTGTATCAAACACACACACAGTCCGACCTCATTAAAATCTTTAAAATACGAAAGCTTTGTACAATTTGACCTTTAATTTTTTGAGCTTCTTATCCCACTGTTCTTCTGTTAAGACCCCACCCTATCCTGTGACACTTTCAATCTACTCCTGCCACATAAGTAGTCTTTCAAAATAGTAATAAGCACCACCCCCTCCTCAGAGGCTTTGCATAGGATAGCTTCCATTGTAAAGGGAAGAGAAGAATATCATCATGGGGCTCTGAAGTGGAACCACCTAGGTTGAATACTGGTTTCACAACTTACTAGCTAAAAATTGAGGGTAAGTTCTTTGACCTCTCAACTTTTTCATTTATTACTCTGTAAAATGCAAAGGAAAAATAGGTTGTGAAACTATACTGGTGCCTGGCAAACAGTAAGCATTCAATAACTATTAGGTGTTGCTATGATTATTATTATTATTACTATATTACTCTCAGCCAAAATGTTACTTGCTCAAGGTAGCCTCTGCTAACAATTCCTTACATCAATCTAGACGTACACTCCCCCTCAGTTCTCATGGAATCTGTACGTCTCTTTTTAAAGAATATGTCATAATTGTAGTTAGTTATCTGTAGAAGCATCTGTTTAATATCTACCTTACGGTTCCCCTCCCCCAATCAGTAAGTTCCACGAAATGACCCCTTGTGCTAGCATTCTGCCTGGTTTGTAGAAAGAGTTCAATAAATATTTTTTAAATGAGTAAACCAACACATTTCACATAAACTGAAGTCTAAAAATAATGTATTTGATGATACTTCAAGTAAAAACCAAAATTACTCTATGACCCAGTAATTCTACTCCTAGATTTGTATGTGTCATATAGCTCCAAGAGAATTAAAAACAGATGTTCAATTAAAAACTTGTACACAAATATGAGAGAAATATTTCCACAAAAAAAGTAGAAACAACCCAAATGTCTAAGAGCTGTTGAATGGATAAAACAAAATGTGGAATATCCACATAATGAAATATCATTCAGTCATAAAAAGGAATGATACATGCAAGAACTTGGATGAACCTTGAAAATATTGTTAGCTGTCAGAAGTCAGTACAAAAGATTACATGTTATATGACTTCATTTAAGTGAATTGTCCACAACAAGCAAATTCATACAGACAGAAAGTGGATGAATGGTTGTCAGATCTAGCAGAGGAGGGAATGGGGAATAACTGTTTAATGGATAGTAACTTCTTTTTGGGGTGATGAAATGTTTTAGAATTAGATAGTATCGACAGTTGCACAACATTATGACAAAAAAGTTCCTGGATTGCATACTTAGTTAAAATAAAAAATTTTACATGATTTACATTAATTAAAATAAGGAAAGAACCAAATCCAAAATCAGATTCCCTGACTGGCAAACAGGTATTACTCCTTTACCCATAATGCTTCTCTGATGGGACAAATCCTCAATATTTCTTAGCAAACTCTACCATAAGCAGTTGTCTAAGCCTTGCTTGGCTTACCAGAACTGGCAAGAATAGAACTCAACCATAGTTATTATGTTAAAGGTATTAAGGCTCAATTATCAAGTCATAGTTTATCTGAAAAAAGGAAATAAAAAGAAAGTGATTGTCATCTCTAATAAGAAGCAGTCAGAAGAAGGTGTCCTCCAGGCCATTAATAAACTAATATGCCCTGAGGAACTCTCTGATGGTGTTATACTTTAAGTTAAGGTTTGAAAGAAACTCTAGTTATAAAAGCAACACAAAAGGATTCTAAACCGTATCGCATGTTTTGTTCCCATGCCTGGAGAAGGTAATGTCAACTCATCATGTAATATTTTGTATAATTCATTATGAATCAAGAAGAATGAATTCTCTTGACAAAGACATGCTGCCATCACAGTAAAAATGGTTACACCAACTCTGATACCGGATACCTATCTATGAAGATAAATAATATGACTTGTACTGAATGACCGATATATAAGGTGAACACAATGTCGATGCATCTAACCATCCTTGAGTTCTGGGGTAACTCTCTTCACAAATTAGAAAATTGGAGAGCTGTGATTTGAAACCAGGTAAGTTCCAACACAAGGACTTTTTTCAGTATGCCAAGTACTAAACCACACCTTATGCTTGTGCAGCACCCTAGGCAAATCAACGATATGACTTTATTTAAGACTAATAATAAAAATACTTTAAAAGTTCTGCCTCAGGGCCTCCCTGGTGGCAAAGGGATTAAGTTTCAGCACTATCCAGCTATCACCAGTCACTGCAGTCTAAGTCCTAATTCCCAGCCAGGGAGCTAACCCACATGGTGCAGCAGACCTCTCATGTCTTGCCTGCTGCTCCTCTCAGTGTATCTCAGTAGATCAGCCTGTTCTACTCCCCACTCTGTCTCTGGTGAATCCTCTTACCTCCCCCACCTCTGGCCTGCACTCCCATTCTTGTATGCTTAAATAAATAAAAAATAAATCTTAAAAAAAAAAAAAAGTTCCGCTCCATTCTCCCACCTCTGGCTGCCCAAGGCCAAGGTTACACGAGGTTGTAAAAATCCATGCAGGATAGCCCTGGAGCAAGCACCAGCTTGTGAGAGACAGACAAGTGGAAAGAAAATTATTAGAAAATGGTTTCAGGCGTAATTTTGATAGTGTAACTCAGCTTAGGGAAAGGAGGGCTGCTTTGTTCTCTTTTGCTGGCTATCAACTTGGAGGTGGCAGTAAGGTCAATCAAGTCAGACTGCTTTTGAAAGTTAAAAGTCTGCCTTGAAGAACTATACCATGTTTGAGTCTAGCAACTGGCTATAAAAGCAGGTGAGAACATCGAATCTCAGATTAAAGGAACTGCACAAGATCATACAAATAGGTTAATGAAGGCAGAGGAAAAGTTGAGCACAAAGCAGAGCCTGGAAGCATCAGCACAGAATGGAGCCAAAACAAATCACAGCTGCCTGTTAACTAGAATGTCCTGAGAGCAAGACTGCTGCAGATGAGAACAGTGAGGCTCCGCAAAGCATCTGCTCTAGCCCACACAGACAGGAATAAACTGGAAACGACTCTAACAGGATCTGCCTGGAGGCCCCGTTTCCCTTTTTCAAAACGTGCTCTCTCCTCTGGCTGCGGGAGAAAACTGCTGTGTTAACCACCATGAAATGACTTCAAGGATTTGATGAAACAGCATGATACTGTTCTTCTGAGGACAACACACGCTACTAACGCGCACCCTCCGGCCTGGGTACACTGAGGGGCACCTACTGTGAGCCTACGGATCACATGCCAGCAAACTGCTGCCTATGGGTCAAACACCTGTTTTTATAAATAAAGCTTTGTTGGAACAAAAACACGAAAGATGTTTTCCCCCAGCCATGTAAATGAGACAAGCCTACAGAAGGAAATAAAAATCATCTATTATCACTCAGGAGCAATAAACACTCAATATTTTGATCAATCTGGGATCTTGCTCTCTTTTTTGTTTTTATCAATGTCTGATACATAGTTTTTAAAGAGAACATTTCTATCTTAGCTTTATTCACTTACATTACAGGCACTCTGAGTGCACTAAAACATTTATAGACCTTTTGGACAACTGTATTACATTCCATCTTCCCCTACTATTGTGGATATGTGATTAACATTTTCATAATATTTGCTTGTGTTTTTGTTATTAACAAAACATTCACTGTCATCTGAATTCATCTAATAACAATCAAAGGGCAAAATGATCTTATAGTCATCTCTGATTCATTTCTTTCTCTTACATCTCACTTGTATTATTTTAAAAATACAAAATCCAAGCATTTCTCACCATTTCCTCTGCTATCACACTGGATCACTACTATCGTCTCTCACCTGGACTTTGTAACTATTGCCCAATCTCCCTGCTCCTACTTATAGTCTCTTTCCTACTTACAGCAACCCTCTGCTCAAAATCCTCTTATGACTCTTAGAATAAAAGTCAAAGATCTTACAATGGCCTATTTTTCCATATAGCCTGCTTCATGTACCACTCCCTTCAATCTATAAGTTTACATCTGAAGCTCAGACATCTTTAACAATTTAAATTCATCATAATTATTAATAATTTACTGCCTATATCCTTTGTCTTTTTAACTACCAAAACTTGACAAATTATTTTATTTTGCATTTCAATGAGAGGAAAAAATTATTTCAGTATGAACTTGAGTCTAATCCCAGAAGCACATATTTTACAACAGATAGTGTTCTATAGCTTTTGTGCTAACCTTTCTCCCAGAACACTATGCTTTAAAGTACTGCTTTTCTGTTTCATTGTGGAGAAATGATGGGACCATTCAATTTACTCCACTATGAAACACACAACTCTTTTTTAAAAAAGATTTATTCATTTATGCATACAAGAGCTGGGGTACAGGTCAGAGGTGTGGGGGTTAGATGATTCACCAGAGACAGAGTGGGGAACAGAACAGGCAGAATGACCAAAGTACACTGCTGAGGGGAGCAGCGGCCAGTCAGGAGAGATCTGCTGTACCATGTGGGTTGCTCCCTGGCCGGGGATCAAACTCCTGCTGTAGAGGTTGCAGACAGCTTCATTGGTTGCATCTTAACCCCCTGCACCACCAGGGAGGCCTGAGACACACAACTCTTAAGTCATATGTTATCAGAACACTTTCCATAGCTGTGGACTGCCTTAAAAATAAATACAACATTGGGCCTCCCCTGGTGGCGCAGCGTTTGAGCGCTGGGCTGCGAGGCTGCCCACAGCCTCTGCAGCACTGGTTCGTTCCCTGGCCGCCGCTGGAGAGGGTCCCACAAATAAATAAATAAATAGATAAATAAATAAATACAACATTGGGATACGCAAAGATTTCATCAGGTATCAATAATCATAAATAGGAAAAAATGATGCCATTAAAATGAAAGCTTTTGTTCATCAAAAATCATTAAGAAAGGGCCTCCCCTGGTGGCACAGCAGTTGAGCGCTGGGCTGTGAGGCTCCCCGCAGCCTCTGCAGCACCAGTTCGATCCCCGCCCACTGGTGAGGATCCCACAAAAAAAAGAAAAAAAAAATCATTAAGAGAAAAGGCAGCCACACACTGGAAAAATAGTTGAAACATATCTAGCAAAAACCAAGAATATTTAAAGAATTCTGGAAAATTAATTAACAAACAGGAAATAAATAGGGCTACACAAATAAAGTTTCTACAAAGCAATGGAAACCATAACTAAAAGGAAAAAAGACACCCTACTGAATGGGAGAAAATATTTTCACATCACACATCTGACAAAGGAGTGATATAGAAGATCTAAAAAGAACTCATACAACTCAACAAAAACAACCCAGTCAAAAATTGGGCAGAAGAAGGGGGCCTCCCCGGTGGCGCAGCAGGTTGAGTGCAGTGCTGTGAAGCTGTCCGCAACCTCTGCAGCACGGGTTCGATTCCCGGCTGGCCGGGGAGATTCCCACATGGCGCAGCAGACCTCTCCTGTCACACCTGCTGCTCCCTACTGTCTCTGGTGAATCCTCTCACCCTCCCACACCTCTGGCCTATACCCCAGTTCTTGTATAAATAAATAAATCTTAAAAAAAAAAAAAAAAAGATCTCAAATTACACTGTTACCTTCCCAACTTTGAAATATAAATATAGGTGGCCAGTAGTGAAACCCCCCCCAGACCAATGAAGATTAGCTATGATGATTATCATAGTACAAATTAATCGCTGAAATTTTCAATTATGACACAGGTGAAGACAAGGAAGAATATACATTTTCAATTATATACAGTAACTGACACTATGGAATAAAAAAAGATTAATCCACTGAATCAGTAATCTTAAGGATTTAAGAGTCTAAGTAGCACTGATGGATCAGTGAGTAGCATTTCCAAACTCAGAGCCACACATTTTGAATGGAAATAGCAAAGGACTTAAGCAACATAAACAGGATATCAGAAGTTATACAGATTATAGCTTCAGAAAGAAAACAGATCAGAATATGGGTAATTGCAACAGTGTATGGTAATGGAAATACGGGGGAGATAAGGAGTTCACAGGATGTCTGACCAAAACAAAATGAAAATTTAAAATGAGGCTTGAACTCCCCGGTGGCGCAGAGGTTGAGCACTGGCTTGTGAAGCTGCCCGCAGCCTCTGCAGCGCCGGTTCGATCCCTGGCTGCTCCCCGGCCACCAGAGGAGGGTCCCACATGGGGCGCAGACCTCTCCTGCCGCCCGCTGCTCCCCTCAGCAGTGTACTTCGGTCCTTCTGCCTGCTCTGCTCCCTGCTCTGGCTCTGGTGAATTCTCTCACCCTCCCATGCTTCTGACTATACCCAGGTCTGAATGAATGAATGAATGAATGAATGAATAAATAAATAAATCTTTAAAAAAAATAAAACAAAATGAGGTTTGAAGAATGACTAAGAGGATAGTAGGTTGAGAATTAAAGAGTAAAACAAGGAGAGTAATACATGTGAAAAGTCATGAGCGAATACAGAAGTAATCAAAATTCAACCAAATAAAATGCATAGCAGTTTCAAGAAATTAAGTTCTATATGGCTAGAACACAGAATGTGAGAAAAAAGTGAGGCAAAAAATGAAGCCACACAGATGAGCAAAACAGGACAAAGGAAAACATTTGTGAAGAATGGATGGTGATGAAAATAGGTATAAGGTAATCACTTAGGAGCCAGTAGCAGATTCCTAGCTAAGAGAAGATGGCTGTGATCAGGTTAATGGAGGTAGGAACAGACAGAGAAATGGACAGATTTTTAAGCATAACTAGGATGTGGAACTGACAATTTGGTGCAAAATTCAGTACAGAAGACATATACCAATAGTTTACAACTATGTAAGATAAAAAGTAAAAATCCCTCTCCATAATCTCCAATCTTCCAGCTGGTATCACTACCAAAATTGTCTTTTGAGTATTCCTGAAAGCTTTCTGTATTCAGGATGAAAATCCACAGCGTTTTAGAACTCCTACATATGACAGACACAGAGAAAACCACATCAAAAACATATAGTCAAATTTGCTGTAAAGAGCCAGCAAATCATGAAAGCAGCAAGTAAGGAACAACAATGTAATTAAAAGCTGACTTATCAGAAACAATGGAGGCAAGGAGGTAATAAAATGATGTTCAAAGTGATGAAACTATTGGATGAAAGGCCAAATAGCACACATTTGTATAAACTGCTAAATTGCATAATAAATAAGGTGTGACAGTTTATATACCCTGTTGTATTATAGTCTCACATTAGATATTACTAACTTCTTTAATCCTTTAATCCAATATGAAAAGCAAAAAAGAAATTTTAATGGTGTGTGTGTGTGTGTGTTTGTGTGTGTGTAAAAGAAATGGAATGTAGGCCAGAGGTGCAGGGAGTATAGGATTCACCAGAGAGAGTGGGGAGCAGAACAGGCAGATTTACTGAAATACACTAAGGGGAGCAGTGGGCAAGACAGGAGATGTCTGCTGTGCCATATGTGGGTTAGCTCCCTGGCCAGGGATGGAACTCAGGCCAAAGAGGTGGTAGCACTGAGAATTAACCCCTAGGCCACCAGGAAGACCCTCCAAAAAGAAACTTTTAAAAAGGTTGAAGTATTTAATTTTGATTTACATCTATTTAACTAGGAATGATAGTAGCTAATGTTTAAGACTATTCAAATTTCTTTCTCCACAAATTGCTTATTCATGTCCTTTCCACAGAAGTATCTTCTTCCTACTGATTTGCAAGAGCCCTTACACTAACCACATTTGTTTTTGTGTTCGGAGTATTTTCTCTATTTCCTATTTAGCTTTTCCTCCCCAAATAAAATTTCCTAAGAAATAGCTTTCTAATACCTCACTGCCCAAATGTCTTATCACAACTCTAAAATGTCTTCTACTATACCATCAAAGTTGCATTTCTAAAATGCAAATCTTATTAGTCTCACCAACCTATTATGAAACTCATCACAATATGTCACTCTTCATATCTCCATCTCTAGTAATCCTATTCTGTGCTCTAGCCACAATAGAATACTTCATAGAGAAGTTCATGACCTATTTAAAAAATAGTCATCTTTTCTTAAAATATTACTCTTCACTCTGTCAAACCAAATGTTTACTCCTCTTATATTTCCCCCTAAGTAAAGTCTCCCTAGACATTTCAGATGGAATAATTCGTATTAGTTGATATATACATTAAACTTAAACTTTGCATTTTAGTGATTTATTAGTAACAATCCTCTGAGGGAAGGAAATGTATCCCATTTTGTTCTCCTGTGCCTCTGTGCTAATAAGTGGGCTTCCAGTAATATGTCTGTGGAATGAATGAAAAGTCAGTGATTTATGCTGATGAAATATATCAATGAAAGAATACCAGAAATCCAAAAGTATAAGGGGACAAGAGAAAGACAACTCTGATGGTACTTCAAGATGATACAAGGATAGCTTAAAACAATAATGGATAAAAGATTTACTGAAATATAAACAGTATTAACATATAGCTGATAATAGTAATTATGTTTTAACAAGTCAAAGTAGGGTGAGATTATTATTATTATTTTTTTAAAGATTTATTTACTTATTTATACAAGCACTGGGTACAGTCAGAAGCGCGGGAGGGTGAGAGAATTCACCAGAGCCAGAGGGGGGAACAGAACAGACAGTCCGACGAAATACACTGCTGAGGGGAGCAGCGGGCAGCGGGAGAGGTCTGCGCACCATGTGGGACCCTTGCCCGGCAGCCGGGGATCGAACCAGCGCTGCAGAGGCTGCGGGCAGCTTCGCAGCCCAGCGTTCAACCGCTGCGCCACCAGGGGAGGCCCTAAGTAGGGTGAGGTTATTAATAAAGTGGAATTAGCTTTATAAACTATGTTGGTTAAGTCAATTTATGGCTTTAATAGTTTTAGAAATTTGCTCATTGAAATTCATGGCTGTTTGTACTTTACCTCCAAATCCCAGTACTTAAACACGGATATGCCTTTCTATATAGGCAATTATCCAGGACCTAAATAAACTGTCTGTGGATCATTCAGGCCCTCGACCTTTGTCTCCACTCAGTCAGGTAACCCAAAGTTGTGAAAACAGCACTGAGTGAGGAATTAAACAACCTGGGATTTTATCTCAGGTTCAGGAACTGCTTGTTTCTTCAAATTTCTTTCTCCCTACAAAAGAGAACCACAGATCTGAAGCAATACAGCAGGGTAGGAGGGGAGAGAGAGAGGTCAAAAGAGGGACGAGACAAGCATAAGGGATGGGGGAAGATGGATCAAAGGTGCTATGGTGGTGGGAGAACTATGGATACAATACCTGAGGGGAGAAACCAAATAATGTCCAAAATTTACAGTGATTTAAGGAAATAAAAAATCTGAAGGAGGGAAAAAAAGAATCTTCTTGTGGAAAGTTAGTCAACAGACTCCAGTAGTGGTGGCCCAGGACCTATAGCAATGTTTTAGTCAAGGTCAAATTCCCCCTGCATAGCTCCCAGCTAATGAGTGACCATGGCTAGAGTACCATTTCTGTTTATTAAGGCATTGCTCTATGGACAATCTATGCACAGGAGTTCTCCAAAGAGCTACCAGACTCTCACAGATACCTCATAGTCTGAGTCACCTCCTAATGACTCCTCCTCCTTTCTTTCTCTTCTTTAATATGCATCAGACCTGCATCAAAGTCTGTCTATTCCTTCTCCTCCTCCTCTCTACCCTGCACTGTAATTGTCCCACAATAAATCTTCCCTTATTTTAACTCTGTTAAGGCATCAGTTTCCTAGAGAACCTGACCAACACTGACATAGCTTATTCTCCTTTTCCAGGTTTACTGAAATCTAGCTATTACATATTGCAAAGTTTATCAGAATTGAGAGGGCATTTAACCAAATTACAAATGGATTTTTATATAACTCCAAAGGAACAGAGATTGGAAAATCTCTTCAGATCTTAATCATTTTAACTCCCTTGAGGTATTGAGCAAAAATTAATTTGATTTAACCAACTAACCAATATTCAACATGTAGAAGCTATCAAAAATACTTACATAACTGTGTTGTCATCCACTAAAATATCACAACCATGAGCAGGACACGAAATAGTCTGAAAAAGACGGACACAGCTGTCATTCAACAAATATTTATCTAATGCTCTACCGTTACCAGACATTTAGTGGGATTGGGGGGATACCTTAATTAGGTAAGGACACCTTAATAAGATCTTAACTGTTCCCTTTCTTTTTTTTTGTTAAAGATCTATTTATTTATTTATTTATACAAGCACTGGGTACAGTCAGAGGCGTGGGAGGATGAGAGAATTCACCAGAGCCAGAGCGGAGAGTAGAACAGACAGACTGACGAAGTACACTGCTGAGGGGAGCAGCGGGTGGCAGGAGAGGTCTGCATGCCATGTGGGACCCTCGCCCGGTGGCCGGGGATCGAACCGGTGCTGCAGAGGCTGCGGGTAGCTTCGCAACCCAGCGCTCAACCGCTGCGCCACCGGGGAGGCCCTTAACTGTTCCCTTTCTATTAAAGCAAGTGTATGTATGCATGTTTATCACCATAAAGTAAATAGGATTGCTGACCTAATTGTTTTTTCAGTTCAAAAAGCAAGAAATCTTGCCCCAAAACAAATGAATGGATCAAAAAGATGTGGTAAAGATACGATTCAGCAATCAAAAAAAATAAACTCAAGCCATTCGCAGCAACATGGATGGAGAGCTAGACGGGATTATCCTCAGTGAAATAAGTCAGAAGGAAAAAAGAAAAATATCAGATGTTTTCACTGATAGTAGGAACATAGGGAAACCGAACGGAGGCAGAAAAAAAAAGATAAAACTAGCAGGCAAATCATGGATACAAGACATAGAACAGGGGAGGGGGGAGGGAGAGAGATCAAAACAGGGGAGGGAAAATCACAAGGGACTATGGTGATGGTTCATGGGTAATGTTGCAGAGGGAAATTTACAGGGAATACACCTGAGCAAGAAATCTTACAAAACTGCTTAACAAGTTGAGTATGATGTAGTTGAGTTGATGCCTGTTGAGGAAACATTGTCTGGATTGGTTCTTTATTTGGAAAGATAAAGAGTAAATAATAGAAAAAGGTCTCGGGCCTCCCCGGTGGCGCAGGTGGTTGAGCACAGCGTTATGAAGCTGTCTGCAGCCTCTGCAGTGCTGGTTTGAACCCAGCCAGCCTCAGAGCAACCCACATGGCAAGCAGACCTCTCCTGTCCTCGCCCGCTGCTCCCCTCAGCAGTGTATTTTGTCAGCCTGCCTGTTCTGTTCCCAGCTCTGTCTCTGGTGAATCCTCTCACCCTCCCACGCATCTGGCCTGTACCCTGGTTCTTAAATAAATAAAAAAAATCTTAAAAAAAAAAAAAAAGAAAGAAAAGAAAAAGGCCTCAATTGTCTTTTAGTTGTTTTAATTAAAAAAAAAATTCCCGGGCCTCCCCAGTGGCGCAGCAGTTGATCGCTGGGTTGTGAGGCTGCCCGCAGCCTCTGCAGTGCTGGTTCGATCCCCGTCCGCCAGGCGAGGGTCCCACATGGTGCGCAGACCTCTCCTGCCACCCACTGCTCCCCTCAGCAGTGTACTTCGTCAGTATGCCTGTTCTGCCCTCTGCTCTGGCTCTGGTGAATTCTCTCATCCTCTCGTGCTTCTGACTGTACCCAGTGCTTGTATAAATAAATAAATAAATAAATAAATACATAAATAAATAAATAAATAAATAAATAAATCTTTAAAAAAAAAAAATTCCCTCATGCAATTCATAATCCAGCATTCTGTACCTATTTATGTTTTTTTTTTTTTAAAGATTTATTTATTTATGCATACAAGAGCTGGAGCACAGGCCAGAGGTGTGGTGGTAAGAGGGTTCACCAGAGACAGAATGGGGAACAAAACATGCAGATTGACCGAAGTTCACTGCTGAGGGGAGCAGCGGGCAAGGCAGGAGAGATCTGCTGCACTATGTAGGTTGCTCCCTGACCGGCCAGAGGATTGAACTCGTGCTGCAGTGGCTGCGGACAGCTTCATAGGTTGAATCTTAACCTCTTGTGCTACCAGGGAGGCCTGTACCTATTTATGTTTGTGTAATGTTCTAAGTACTGTAGAAAATTTAATAAAAATTAAAAAACAAGTTGGCATCTTTACCTGTCCCATGCCTTCCTCCATTATTTTGGTAGTTAAATATTCGCTCCAACACTGCATACAAAACTTATGTCCACATTCAAGGCCAGTGAAATACTGCAACAAAAATAAAACACAGACTTTAAAAAGACATTATCAGAAAAACACTATATACAGGAACTCAGTAAGAATCTATTAAGTCACATTTATCACAGTGCCTAAAATACCAATTTCACAAGACTAGGGAGGCTCCTAAAATGAACTTCAAAGTGATGAAATATAGACATGCAAATACACTGAATATAAAACATCAAGTTAATGAGATATGCACCTACAGTATTTATAATTTTTTTGAAAGTCCAGCAACAAGTTTGTATTGAATATAAGAACAACAAAAATAACTCATAGACTGTGTGAAAATATAGTAGTTACCAAAGGGTAAGGGATTTGAAAGGAAAGGGCAAAGGGGGTCAATTTTATAGTGTGAATGGCACTAGAACTTGGGTGGTAGGTGCAATGAGACATATGCATTGAGATGTGAGGCTATACTCTTGAAATGTATATAATATTGTAAACCAAAGGTAAAATTTTATGTAAAAAAAAAATCCTAAAATAGGTCATGGGCCAATAAGCATATATAAAGACAGATGTTTAATACTCTTAGACAAAAGAGAAATGTAAATCAAAACCACATCATACCTACTAGGGTGGCTATAGTAAGAAAGATAGTAACAAGTGTGAGCAGGATATGGAGAAATTAGAACCCTCATACACTGCTGATGTACAAAAGCTTTTGGAAAACGCTCTGGTATTTTCTCAAATTAAACAGAAGTTATCACATGGTCCAGTAATTCCACTCATAGTCTATTTGCCCCAAAATGAAAACATATATCCACGCAAAAACTAGTACATGAATGTTCATAGCAGTATGAACTAGAATAGCTCCAAAGTAGAAGCAAGCCAGTCATCAACTGAAGAATGGATAAACAAAACATGGAATATTCACAAAAAGGAATGACAAACTCGATACATTCTATAACAAATGAACCCTGAAAACAATATGCTAAGTTAAGTAAGTATATCACAAATGACAACATACTGTTTTACTATGTTTACAGAAAAGATCCAGAATAGCCAAAAATTTATAGCAAAAAAGAAGATTAGTGCTGCTTAGGACTAGGTGTATGGGGTAAGAATATGGGAATTGACAGTAAAAAAATATGGGATTTCTTTTTGTAATCATGAAAATGTTGTAAAATTGACTGGCATTGGTTGCACAGCTCTGCCTATATAAAACACTTTAAATAGGTAAATTGTATGATATGTGAATTATATATCAAGCAAATATTTTAAATGATATTGGAGAGTCTAGAGAACTGTATTTTTAAAGGATTCAAATAAAGGTTACTATGTCTTTTTAATATTTACCACTAAATTACTTTTAAATAAGTAATACAGACTCATGGTTAAAAAGAATTATTTAATAGTAAGAGTTTATACTGAAAAATAAGTCTTCTTCATTCCATCCCTGCTCTCTCTCTGCTCCATCCATCCAGAAGTAATCACTATTTCTAATATCTTATATATTTTTTCCCAGAGATGTTCTAACATACACAGGCACACATACAACTATAGTAAGAGGAACACACACACTGTTCTGAGTCTTTTTCTTTTTTTAATTACTATTTAATAAAGTTCTGATGTGGTGCTACATTGGTAAACTTTTTGTACATGTAATGAAAGTACCACAATTTAAATAGTCTACTACTGAATGGACATTTAGATTGCTTATTCTTTTCCTAGTATACCACTGCACTAGACTATACATGCAACTTTGTGATCATATGAATGTATCTCAGAAGTTTATAAGTGAAATTATTAATAGGTATGCATTTACAATTTGATAGATTCTTACCAAGCTTCATCCAAAGAGGTTGTAGCAATTTACATTGTGCAAGATAAATTGGTTTCTCACACTCATGTCAACACAATATATTATCCAACTCCTTGATCTTTGCCAATCTAATGAGAAAATGAACTAACTTTATTAGTTTTTAATTTCTTTTACTGTGTATGAAGTCTAAGCATTTGAAAAAAGTTTTAAGGCTATATATATATATATATATATTTATATATATATATATTTTTTTTTTCTATGTACTCACTTCATCCATTTGTCCACTGGGTTTTTTTCCTTTATGATTTAGTGGAGATTTTTATTGATTTGTTTATAAGCATGAAAAACATTTTGTTTTAATTTTTAATGTTCATATTTGTTGCCATATAGCAGTTCTTTATATCTAGCACAATATATCAATTTAAAAATTTATGTTTTCAAATTAATTAACTTTGACATAAGGAGTAAGAAGTAGAAATTTAAGCTTCCATTCCACATAGAAATTATGTTGAAAAATAAGTTTCCCTCATACCCAACCCTGTCCTCTACTTTTTTCCTCTAGAAGGTAATCACAAATTGTTCCAAAACCATTTACTAAATAATCCACCTGAATTAACACATATTGTCTGTAATATTCTAAATTTATTCCATGCACACTGGATTCTGTCCTGTTTTACTTCATTACCTTTCCTTTTTTTTTTAAGATTTATTTATTTTTATACAAGAGCTGGGGTACAGGCCAGAGGCGCCAGAGGGCCAAAGGATTCATCAGAGACAGAGTGGGGAACAGAACAGTCAGACTGAAATACACTGTTGAGGGGAGCAGCGGGCGCAACAGGAGAGGTCTGCCACACCATGTGGGATTCTCGCCAGACGGCAGGGATCGAACCGGCACTGCAGAGACTGCAGACAGCTTCACAGCACAGCTCAACCCACTGCGCCACCGGGGAGGTCCCCGTACTTCATTACCTTTTCTTGTATGGAAGGACTAGTTACAGCCCTCACCCGCCAGTTCCCATCAATCCATTCTTTTTAACATTTTCAACTATCCTTTCTAAAAACTCAAGTTATCTTTTCATCTCCTTAGAATTTAAAGTTTTCTCCATATAGATCTTTCACATTTCTTGCCAAGTTTATTCTTAGCTCTTTTATTCTTTCTGTGGGTCTGATAAGTAGTGTTTTTATTCCATTACATTTTCTAATTAGTTGTTATATGAAATTTCTGATGTCACTTAAGAAATTAAATGCAAACACTCAGGATAACAAAATTCTATGCTACAGCATATCAACTGTATAAAAAATGTCTAGAAGCAGCTCTGGAAGAAAGCATACCAGAGTCCTGAAACTGGATTTATGGTCCAAAGACATGGGAAATATCAAACTATATATATGGCACTATTCAGATTGACGATGATTGTAACTCATTCACAAGACAAGTTCAGTAAATATTTGGGAAATCAGTATTCTTGCCATTAGAAAGAGAACTAGAAAACAGGAATCTATTTCATTACTCCCCACTAGTGAAGGCAATCTGGTACTAACTGGTTGCCAGATCACAAATGGTGAGTAATTGATTGTCAAGGTTATAATGAGGAGCATTCTGCTAACAAATAGAGAAATACACCAACAATTCTAAAATATTTTATTATTAACTGAAAAACATGTACATCCCTCTGCGCTTTATTCTTTTCTCTTAAGGACTCAAGAGATAAAAGGTCTCAATGATTATTAAGTGATCACTGCAAGTAACAGTTCTGCCTTTGGGACTTCTAGACTAGGGTCTGTGATGAGATATAAAGAAAACTTTTCTTTAAGGACCTTTTTTTTTAAAAATTTATTTATTTATTATACAAGCACTGGGTACAGTCAGAAGCATGGGAGGGTGAGAGAATTCACCAGAGCCAGAGGGGAGAGCAGAGCAGGCAGACTGATGAAGTACACTGCTGAGGGGAGCAGCGGGCGGCAGGAGAGGTCTGCGCACCATGTGGGATCCTTGCCCGGTGGCCGGGGATTGAACCGGCGCTGCAGAGGCTGCGGGCAGCTTCACAACCCAGTGCTCAACCGCTGCGTCACCGGGGAGGCCCTTCTTTAAGGACTTTAAAAAATTTTTACTTTACTTTTTTAAAGATTTTTTTTTTTCATTTATACAAAAGCTGGGGTACAGGCCAGAGGTGCGGGAAGATGAGAGGATTCACCAGAGACAGAGTGGGGAGCAGAACAGGCAGACAGATCAAAACCACTGCTGAGAGGAGCAGTGAGCACAACAGGAGAGGTCTGCCGCTCTATGTGGGAATCGAACCCGTGCTGCAGAGCCTGCAGACAGCTTCACAGCGCTGTGCTCAACCCGCTGCACCACTGGGGAGGCCCTAAGGACTTTTCTTTAAAATGAATTTTCTAATTAGGCAACAACACTAAACAAAGTAAGTCAGAAAAATAAACCACATGTGCATATCTAACGTTAAAGCAAAATCATATTCATTGTACTTAAGAGTTATCATTATCATGGATATGTATGGGTATCTTACTATCTATCATGCTTTCCTTTCCCTTCTTTTGATGTGTTTGTATCTTTACTACCTTGTGCTTACCTACTTGGTTCCCTGGGCCTTTGGTGACTTAGGAGATCAGAGTATCTATTCATCAAACATACCTATTTATAGCATAAATATATCTGAACAAGAATACATTAAAAAATATATGAATTATTAACAGGCAAAAATAAAATCAATGGTCCTGACAAAAAAGAACTAAAGGAGAATATACATTCTTAAGTTTCATTTATCTTCACCATTTTATATATACAGCAACTAATGTCAAATAACAGTAAAAACATTAAGCATTATCTTCCTTCAGAAGTTGATTCTATAATCTTTAAAGTTGAAGTCATTTTGTTTATAAAAACTTAGCAAATAATCAGGGATGTCTGCACAGCCTCAGTGCAGAGATTTCATCCAGGGCTTTGCAGGTTTCTTTTCCTCTCTTTCTGAACCCAAAGGCCTCTCCTGCAACCATGCTCTGCCAGATCCTCAGGCAGGCCTAGAAGCATTCTAGTTTGATTCTCCCTTTTTGTATTTACTGGAGCCAGAGGTTCCGGAGCAGCATTATATGTCATGCATCTGGCTTTGTTCAAACCACATGTCAGTTGGGGCAGACAGAATAACTCAGAACCCTGGAGCAAACTGGATCTCAATGACCCATGCAAGTTGTACTCAGTGAATGTAGAATATAGAAAACTGAAGGAAGAATGTCCAGACTTATAAATGAGATATGTCACTATAAAGCTGCTTAAAATGAAGGTCTTCCAGATACCATCTGCACAATTTTCCATTTAACCAGGAAAAATCCTCTAAATGCACAAAATTATGTTGATATATTGTGTTGGGGTTTACAGTGATTAAAAATAGCTGAAACTTGGAAAAAAATAAATAAAAAGGGACATAGGATTGGACCTATATTAGATATTTAAGTGTTTTCTGTAGTACATTAATTCAGAAGTACCACAGGAGTGGGGGATGGGAGGGTGGCCTATACTCACAATCTCCAATTTTGTAATTTTTAAACATATATTCTTAGAAAACACAAATTGCTGGGCCTCCCTGGTGGCGCAAGGGATAGCCTATGAGGCTATCCACAGCCACTGCAGCACGAGTTTGATCCCCGGCCAGGGAGATACCCACATGGTACAGCAGACCTCTCCTGACTCGCCCACTGCTCCTCTCAGCAGTGTATTTCAGTCAATCTGCCTGTTCTGTTCCTCACTCTGTCTCTGGACTTCTCTCACCCCTCCACACCTCTGGCCTGTACCCCAGTTCTTCCATGTATAAATAAATCTTTAAAAAAAGCAAAACACAAATTGCTTACTTCATAAAAATTAAACATTGTAGTCCCAGTTATATGTCCTAGTACAGCTAGATCTTAGGATTGCATTCAAAATACTATAAAATGAGTAACTGTCACCAGGACTAAGAAACCCCTGAACTGGCCAACACTGGGTAAGGGAAATAAAAAAGTGCTCTCAAGTCTCAGGCTATTTTTTTTTTTTCCAGGCTATTATTTTTTTAAAGGAGTCTAGATATCACCCAGGATAGTTAACGCCTCAGAACAAAAGTAGCAGAGGCATTTATTTAAAACAACTGTTTTCATATGGCACTGTATAAGGCTAAAGTTGCTTTGTAGAAGGATAATGGTATTGAAAATATAAATTAATAAAAGTATAAGTATTTGAAGATAGTGGAAATTGAAAAGTACGTGTTATACAATGTAAGTAAAAAAATCACTCATCCTACTAATAAAGCCCCAATGAAGACTATCAGGTGGTATTTACTTCCAAAACTGAAGAGGCTAAAATTAACCTTCTCTATTAGTCTAAAAAGTATGAGAAGTCCTAGTTTCATGATGATTATATATTTCATAACACTTGGCATAGTTTCTATAACTCTTCAACTTACTTTCCAATCTATTGTTGCTTCTCTGTTTGCTTTCTTGTCCTGTAACTTACATAGTCAAAGTTGATATGAAAGTAACTATACTGCCTCTAATTCCTTTCCCACCTTCAAGTTGATGAATGACTCTTCAGCCATTGAATGCAGTGTGGTTTCCCACCCTTACCACCTACTTAAAATAATTTTCCAAGGTCATCAGCAAGTTTCTCGTTAATTCCAAATTCATGTTTCAATTCCTTTCTCTGAAGTGTTTTTAGCACTGTTTACCATTTTTGAAAGTGCATTCTCTTCTATTAGCTCTGTGTTAATACGTCTTCCTTGCTCATCTAACTTGCCTGAGGTGATTAGCTCATATGTGATTTCTATGTAAAGCCCTCCCCAATCCAAAAGTGGACTGGGGAATCTCTCTAATAGGTCCCCACAGCAGCATACACTATATTAAAGCAATACCTCTTTCTGAATGTCACTTTACTTAAATGCCCAGAAAACCTATAAATTATCTGAGGCAGGCATTGTATCTTTATTCCATGGTGCTTTTAACATTTAGAACAGTACTTGGTGTGACAGATGAATCAATCAATGAATAGTAGGTTCTTCATCATCAGTTGCAAGTACAAGCAAAATTTACACTGCAAATCTCCTATCATGATTTCTAATTTGTTGAGACTGAAAAAGTCAGAGGGTATCTGTAAGCAGTTAGCTCCAGTATTCAAATTACATTTAAGATTTAATTTAAGGAGGAGGTGGCTATAAGAGATCAGGAGACATGCCAAAGAATAAGGAAACCTTGCATAACCTGGGAAAAATTACTTGGATCTTAATATTATCTCACAGTTTTAGGCAGTTTACAGTTTTAAAATGTAAACACCACGCAAAATGTCAACTGGTAAAGAGAATCTGTTAAAGAAAAATGACAAAATGATCAAAACATGAATTAATTTGTAACAGTAATGCTGACTTCTCTTTGAAGGTAAGGGAAATGATACAGTTTTCAGTCTGGAAGAGATTTGAAAGAATCTCTTATTCAATTCATATGTGAAATTAGAAAATACTTATAGCTAGTGATTAAATGACTTACTACCCTCCCCAAGTCAAAAAGTATTAGTAGTGCTAGAACTATGATCAAAACTTGAGATTTTGGAAATTTACCTACTAAATTATTTTAACTTGCTGATTTCTCATTTTCTCTAAGAGTACTTAATTAACATAATAATGGTAACAAAGACATGATAATTTATTAGTTGCTTAACTAATGAATTGGAGAATATGAACAAGTTATAATTAAGTAAATACATAAGTTACTATTTAAAGGTGAATTTAAATAAGAAATTCACTTAATTCAAAGGCGAATTAATTCCAAGTAACTAAATACATTTATGTTACAAATATTTTTTCTATGCGTACTAATAAAGTAAGGCCTTCATAGGAAGATTACGCTTATTTAAGCCTAAAATTTCTTTATTAGACCTAACTCCAAACCACCTACTCTATAGGTTTTAAAATGACTTTTATTATTTAATTTTCCTTATTTTATATTTATTTTTTATTTTTTTAAGATTTATTTATTTTTATACAAGAACTGGGGTAAGGCCAGATGTGCGGGAGGGTGAGAGGATTCACCAGAGACAGAGCAGGTTACAGAACAGGCAGACTGACAAAATACACTGCTGAGGAGAGCAGCGGGCGAGACAGGAGAGGTCTGCTTCGCCATGTGGGATTCTCGCCAGCCAGCCAGGATCGAACCCGCGCTGCAGAGGCTGTGTACGGACAGCTTCACAGTGCGGCGCTCAACCGCCTGCGCCACCAGGAAGGCCCCTTAATTTTCCTTATTTTATTTAACAGAAACATCAATTAATTGATCCTAGTCTCTGCTACAACTCTGTCACCACCTGTTATACTTAAGAATCTGTTAAAATGAATCTATACAAGGGAAAATCTTTTGTTATAAAGTAAATTAGTATTAGACATTTTATAATATTTTGGATATTTATAAAACTTAGTTTTAAGTCTATCTAAATTTTTTTAAAGATTAATTTATTTATGCATACAAGAGCTGGGGTACATAAGCCAGAGATACCGGGGGGGGGTGTGTGTGAGAGGATTCAGCATAGACAGTGAGGAAAAGAACAGGCAGACTGACTGAAATACACTGCTGAGGGGAGCAGCGGGCAAGACAGGAGAGATCTGCTGCACCATTTGGGATGCTCCCTGGCCATCAGGGATTGAATTCGTGCTGCAGAGGCTGTGATTGCTTCATAGTGCATACTTAACCCCTTGCGCCACGAGGGAGACCCAAGTCTATCTAAATTTTGATGAAAAATAATTCTAACTCAAGCAGCTACGTACTGGACAATTCTCCTATATTGGCAAAATAAATGTGAGAATATTTAAGCGTGTAACGATAAATTGTTGCTTAAAAAAACAAACAGGGATGGGAGGGCTGGTAACAGGGAGGACAAATTTTTATCCTTTCTCTTCCTTTCCTCATCCTTGATATATTGACAGCTTACTGCTTTGTTACAATCCCAGACTCCCAGATCTTCCTTTGTTTAAATGAAAGTTAATTACCCTCTGAAATAGAGAGTCAGTGCTAGCCTTAAACTACCAGATACTCACCGAGTTAGGGTAGTTCAAGTAGCAGATCTGACAAGGCATATCCTGTGCTGATGACCTTGTATTCATCTGGCGTGTTCGAGACTTTTTACTTGGATTAATTACATGACACTCAGCAAAGAGCTTCTCCAGGTTTCCATCAAAGTACCTGCATTATTTAAACAGAAAGGATGAGAGCCCAGCAATGTCACACTGTTAGAGCTCTCCAAAAACCGGATTTTTCTATAGGGAAAAGCAATGAACTGTAAAATACACCAAGAGCATAACCTTTTTGGCTCAGAGGAAGTAAGCTATGTGACTAAGAATTATAGCCAAAAAAGGTATATATGTATGAAAACAGATCAAGTTTTTATTGCTATTTTCACTATTCTTATCCTGGAAATTTGATCTATTAATATTTTAATTAAAGCTTAAGGATGAAAGGTGTGCATGGTACCTTATGAAGAGTAATGGTATTTTAAAAGACTTGGTTATATTTCATACAAATGAATTAATTTTGTTAATAATTTTAGTTATAACCACTATTAGCAAGTGAATTGCCTACAAAAGTATGGCTCATACTACAAATGATGAAGTTACTATGTATCTAAGTCTACAAAATTCTTTCTAAATATTCTTTTGAAACGAAGACATCTTAAAAAATGTTTTATATAAAATATATTACTTTTTCACAAAAATGTCTAAATATACAGAATTAGTTTAGTATCTAAGATAACAAGAGCATGGTATACCAAGTACTATCTATAGAGTTTAAACCGCAAACTTCTTAACAGCAGATGGTGTTAGCACAACACTTCCCATTAATCCAGATGGACATGGGCCCTGACCTCCTGAAATAACTTTATACTCCAAAGGGGAGAGCAACAGATAAAAAAACTTCTAATCTGTGAATCAACATAACCAGTAAAAATATTAATCAGAAATGGGTCATTACTTTTTTTTTTAACATATAAAGCTCAGGTTTCACTAACTACAATGTTTTTTACATACAAACTAGAGGTGCCCAAGTTAAAAATAATGATCAAGAAATTCCAGCATTAATGAGGGGCTTATTCAAGTTTTGTGTCAAAGCATTTACTATACATGCAGAAACACATTCAAATGAAAACAAAGCACATCATTCTTCTAAGACTAGTACATATTTTGACAACATTATGTTTCAATGAAATAATCAATTATCGCTCAGCATATCAATAGATTATAAAAGGAAAACTCATAAAATGTTAAAGTTGCTCTGATTCAGGTAATCAAAATATAGAACAGAAAACCAAGTGCTTTCCTACAGATTTTATCTTTGAGAAAATCTAAGATGAAAAGTTTTATCAAAGAAGTAGAAAGCATATGAAGCTAACACTAAATATGAACAACAAAAAAAAACCTTGTTTTCAAAAAAAAATAAACTCACAAGATCAACTTATGTCATTCAAAATCTGGCTACATGTAACTAGCTAGTCCTAATAGCGGGGTGAACACTCTACAGAGCATTCTATACATAGTGTAATAGACATGTAAATAGTAAATAGTAATTTCATGTAAATAGTAACATTCCAGAATTAAGCCTACTTTCTTCACCAACATCTTTGTTAATAACTATAGCTCTACACCATCTTCATTTCTGTGTATTATTCCACTTTAGCTATGTCACTATAATTTAATTAACCCATTTTATATTGAGAAACATTTAGACATTCCGCATATAATCCTTGATTGAAATCCTCGTTCATCTGATATTGGGAGTAATATCTAGACTTAAATTGCATTTCTTTATTAGTGAGGCTAAACATTTTTCTGTAAAGATCTTACTATTATGAGTTCTGTATGTAAACAGGAAGACTAGCCTTTTATTGCATGGCTTGCTTTTTCCCATTAAGTTTCTGACTTGTCTTTCAACCTTGTTTAATGATGTTTAAGTGCCACTTTAATTTTTATGCAGACAAATTTATCATGCAATCCCACTGCGATTTCTGGATTTCATAGCAAACTTTGAAAGATCTTCATATCCAAAAATCATAAAAGTTCATTCATAGTTTTAGCTTTTTCTTAAAACGTCTGCTTCACATATGAATTATTTTTGTACAATATGGAACAAAGCAAGGATTACATTTCATTTCATTCCAAGGACGTTTCAACTACCTGAAACCCACTTCTTATCTAGATCTGTTTGTTTGTTTATCTATCTATCTATCTATTTATTTATTTATTTATTTAGTGGGACCCTCGCTGGTGGCCGGGGAACGAACCAGAACTGCAGAGGCTGCGGGCAGCCACGCAGCCCAGCACTCGACCGCTGCACCACCAGGGGAGGCTCAGTTTAAATCTATATCCTCAGGTAAGTATTCCTTGACAGATCTTCTCCCACTAATTTGGTAAGGTATTACATCTCTATGGTACTTTACTCCTCCTATAGTCTTTATCACATTATTAACTCTGTTAATTAGTAGTTTATGTTTTCTCTGCTAGAATATATACCCTATGAGGACTATTACACTACTGTTGTACTAGTTTCTAGGAGAATCTTACTGTAAGCACTTCATATTTCTTTTTAAAGACTAACTGACTCAAACAGTAATTTCAAGACAACCTGACAGTAATCTATCTGAATTCCTTTGTTTTTATTTTTTAAATATTTATTTATGCATACAAGAACTGGGATACAGGCCAGAGACGTGGGAGGTGAGAATTCACCAGAGACAAAGTGGGGGAAAGAACAGGCAGGCAGACTGAAATACACGACTGAGGGCCGCAGGGGGTGAGCCAGAAGAGGTCTGCTGCGCCATATGGGTCACCTCCCTGGCTGGGGATTGAACTTGCGCCACAGTAGCTGCGGACAGCCTCACAGTGATGTGTCCCAACCCTTTGCACCATCAGGGAGGCCCCTGAATTCCTTTGTTTTTAAAGACACATTTCTTAAAGTTAGCATATATTGGACTTTATAGCTTTTTGATCCATAGCATTTATAAATACCCGGTAAACAGAATAGTGAGTTTAATAATACATATTCTTTTTTAAAAAAGATTTATTTATTTATGCATATAAGAACTGGGGTGTAAACCAGAGTTGCAGGGCATGAGAGGATTCACCAGATAGAGTGGGGAGCAGAACAGGCAGATCTACTGAAATACACTGCTGAGAGGAGCAGCGGGCAAGGCAGGAGAGATCTGCTGTGCCATATGGGACTGAGGATTGAACTTGTGCAGCAATGGCTGGTGATAGCTTGATAGTGCTGTCTTTAACCCCTGCGCCCCACTCATATTCTTGGGCACTGAAGACTTAGAAGTCTTTTCCTTAAATTAAGTTTCATCTTATAAGAAAAACAGCATTTAAAATTTTGTTTTAATTTTTATTACATGGTTTACTCACCAATGACTGCAATGATTATCTGAAAGATCTTGAAATCTATTTTACTTATTTAAATATAACAAAATCAATGCTTAAACTTATTCCTTCATTTGTCAAATTTAAATAACATAGTGATTGTCCTTGTATATATGACCGTACAACTTAACCTTCTAGTTTTGGCTGGAACTTCCTGGAGCCTTTCTTTGTTATCATTTTAAATAATTTTTTTCCCACTAATTATATACTGTTTTTATATTATATAGATTTTTCTTTCAGGAATGATAACTGCTTTTTGTTTCCTAAACTTAATCACTCTAATTATTTAGTTCAAATGTTTAAATATATCCCAAGGCTCACTTTTGGCCAAAAATTTTTATTTTTTTTTAAAGATTTATTTTTTTATTCATACAAGAACCAGGGTACAGGCCAGATGCGCAGAAGGGTGAGAGAATTCACCAGAGACAGAGCGGGGAACAGAACAAGCAGACTGACAAAATACACTGCTGAGGGGAAGGCATGACAGGAGAGGTCTGCAGCTCCATGTGGGACCCTCGCTGGACGGCAGGATGGAACAGGCGCTGCAGAGACTGCAGACAGCTTCATAGTGCAGCGCTCAACCGCCTACACCACCAGGGTAGGCCCTCGCCAAAAGTTTTCCCTGAAGCCCTCAATATTCTTTATACTGATAGCTTCCATGCTCTCTTCCCTTTTTTTGTCATTGAAGTCTGATGTCAAAATGTTTTTTCTCATTTTATAATTCAAATTCTTTTTCCAACCAACATATATAGGTTTATTTCTTCATTCTTGAAGCTTAGCAGTTCTACTAGGGTTTGTCTTAGCATTTAGCTTTCGCTTCTGACATGCCATTCAGGTTCTGATTACTTCAAAATTCTTTAGTTATTAAGATTATCTTACCCTGATTTGTACCTAATTTTTGTTCATTTGTTCTCCAAGTTCACCATCTGTGAATTCCTTTTATCCTTTTTCTACTTTATATATCTCTAACAGAGTATCTACTGTATTTCTTACTGTTGCCCATGTGGTTTTAAAATCTGCAAGATTGCTTGTCCTTTCATTTTCTTTTTTCTTAGTTGCCAGTGTCCTTTTCATATTGTTCTGTTGTTTTACCAGTTCATCTTTGACTCCTTATCTCCAGAGTCTATGTTTCAACTTCTATATCCTTAAGAGAACAAAGCAACTTTTTTCTTTCCAATTATGACAGCTTTATTAAAAGACTACTATACTCAAGAATATGGATAGATTCTTAACTCCCCACACTCTGTTATCTAGCCACTATTTGGAAGCTTCCTCAATTTTCTGGCTTTTATGTACATCCTCACATGTGAAAAACAAGCCAAGATGAGGTACTGCAGTTGAGGCACTTTAGTTAATGAGTTAACACTTATTTGTCTCCTTCACTGACTTTGGTAAAGGGCTGCAATGCTTTTGCTAAGATAATGCTTCTCTCCCTTTCTGCAACCCTCTACTATCCACACTTTTTTTTTTTTAAGATTTATTTATTTATTTATATAAGCACTGGGTACAGTCAGAAGTGCGGGAGGGTGAGAGGATTCACCAGAGCCAGAGCGGGGAACAGAACAGCTAGACTGACAAAATACACTGCTGAGGGGAGCAGCGGGCATGGCAGGAGAGGTCTGCGTGACATGTGGGACCCTCGCCAGTGGCTGGGGATGAACCAGCTTTGCAGAGGCTGAGGGCAGCTTCACAGCCCAGCGCTCAACTGCTGCGCCACCAGGGGAGGCCCTCCACACTTAAAAACAGAATGGCAGAGGGTTTTTCCTTCTGTCTAGTACTCCAGTGGAGGAAGGACATTCCATCGTTATGTGGCCTACATTTCTCTAGATTATGATTGTTAGAAGGGCAGTTTAAGAGGTTTCTCAGTGGAGATTATGAATGTTCTCTCTCTGGGGTTCTTTCTGTTCAGTCAGTATGCTTACAGAAATATAGGTAAGCAAACCGGCACTAAATCAGTTGATTTTCCCGGATATCCAGATCTTCATTTTTAATTTTACTTAACTGCTAAACAGAAATAAACCAAATAGTATGAATTAAATTTCAAGGCAGGGACAGTGACAGAGTAAAAATACCATGTCTGGTGGTGGGGGGAGACATGACTGATAGGGCAGACTAGTTCTAAGTGTTATTGTGGTTTTTTTTTTTTCTGAGTAACAGTGGCATCACTGCATTTTAGTACTTAATTCTGCAATTAGTTTGTCTTAGAAGCCATTAGTTTCATACTTTATAAAAGACAATTGTTGAAGAAGTACTTATTTTCACAACAGAAGCATAAAAACATAAACGTTAAGCCAGTTTAAAGTTACAGAGGGCTTTTCTATTCTCTATTCTTATGTTGTAAGATTTCAATTCTTGTTGTATTGCTCCCATTATTATCTGTATAACAAGTCAATTATCAATTGCTATGAGACTGAGGAGAAGCTAATATTAACATACACCTACATGAAAATACATAAAAACACATTATATATCCATGTATAAACACATATAACAAATACTTTTACGTCTAAGTAACTAAGTAATTTTTGCTTCAACATTGTTATGCAGTATGAGTACCAATATTTAATTTCAAAAGGCAACATGTTAAAAAACAGTCACAATTATTTGATGCCTTAATTATGGTTCTAACAGAGAACTAAAAAAGATCTGTGATACCAACATCTCTTCTAGGAACTGCCATTCACCTTTCCTTTGGCTCCAGCAACAACTTGCTTCTAATAGTTTGTTTTTCCCCCTACTTTTAGAAGATATATTTAAGCAAAAATGTCACAGGAGCAAAGGAATAGTTTAAGTTCATTTAAATCATGTGGATGAGTAAGAATTGCCATGGTGTTTAAAAGCAAAAATAATATTTAAGGCACCAAAATGACAGTCTAAAAATAGCAATAGAGAACAAGAGAATATACACATTAGAAGAGAAGACTTTCACCAAACATTAGTTTTCAAGCTTAATTCTCATCTTCTACAGAAAGGAGGCAGGAGATACAGTTTAGTAGTATAAGCAAGTTATTAAGTAATACTGAAGTAAACAGTTTTCTTTTGGGGAATGAGACTGGAACTGAGGATGTGGAGCAAAATTTTCATACACCTATATTAAAAGATTCACTCTATCCTTTTGAAGTAGTCTTTCAAAAAGAATAACTAAAAGTAGAATAAAAGGTGACTGGCACACACATTAACTTCCACTGGGTAAAGAGCTCAGAATTTCAGAGAACTAAAATTGTCTAAGGACTTATGGATAGAAAATCTTTTCTAAGGAAGATTTTTGGTACTTAACGACTTAAAACAATTCACATTTTACTATTAATGTATTACTTGTGGTTTACAGCTAAATAAACATACTGATCATGTATTTAATTAAAAAAAAGTAGAATACTTCTTGAGAATACAGGAAAACTCAATGTAATAAAAACAGCGTGATGTAATCTCCTGAGCTTGCTTATTGCTAAGCAAAAGATCACCTGACAAAGTTGTTACTAAATAATACTTTCAGTTTTCAGTACAAAAATCTTGTTGCATATTTTTTTGAGAAACTTTCTACAATTTGTTCCTTCATATCTTATCCTTTTTTGGATCTGAGCCACAATGAAAGCAAGTGTGTTAAGGAACTAACCACAATGAAATTATAAAGTAACTGTCTAGGCTTAAATTAGGGAAATCATAACAAAAAATTATGTCGTCTTCCAAAATAGGCTCCTACCTCCTTTTACTGGAGAAAAATTTAAATATGCAAAAGCAAAAAGAACAGTAAAACTAAACTCCCACATACCCAACACATCCAGCTTTAACAATTACTAAATTTTGCTAATCAAAAGGTTTTTACTGAATAAACTTGATCCTATTATTAACTTTCAGGACAACTTAAGATGCTAAATGGCTATTCCCTTTCTAACAGAGGAAAGAGAACTCTACACTAGAAGCTTCAGAAGATATGGACGCAGGTTTCCCAGCACATTCAATTCACATTTAAAGACACAGAGAACATGGGAATTGTCTTATGTTCTCTGACCTGATTATGATTATTTCAATTTATCAAGTTCTTTTAACCTAAAGTTCCAGAAACTTCAACTGTGCAGTATATAAAGTAGTATCACTTATTTACATGCTCATCCTCCCTCCCAAGTTACAAAGCTTTTTATACTTTTTCAAAAGACTACTGGCCCCCAAAATGACAAGAACCAATACAATTTTTTAACTATCCATTACTTCAAAACAAACCAACACCCAAACAAAAACCAAAACCAAAACCAAACAAAAACCAAAAAACCCACAGACAGCAAGTTCTGTGCACTCTGTCTAAATATGTGCATGCAACACAAGTCTGCAGCCCCTGCTCTACTCAATGGTCTTTACCTCCTGCTATGTATGAGCAGCAGAACTTAATACATAAATAAAATAATTAAATAAAATGGAACAAACTACTTGTGATTCATGCAAAAGTGGGTCTGATTCCAACACAAAGATGGTTCCCTCCAGTACATGAAAATATATATCTATATCCTTTCACTATTTTAGTAATGGTGTTTCAATATATTTAATGGAAATCTTCAGGTAGCAAATGTTGAGTATAAACTAAACTATGTTTAAAATCTAGCTAAAACTAAGAATATGCGATCAAAATACAAGACAGTATGTAAAAGCCATTTTCACATAGTTCCCTCACATATTAAGCAACTACCTGTGGAAACTGTGCTAGTTGGTGGAAATATGAATCTTTCGAAGAAAAAGATGGAAAGCTATTTGCAATATAACATGCTAAAGATGCAAGATATGAGAGGAAAATGGTACAGAAGTATAGGAAATAGCAATTTCAAGAAGTCAATATGACTGAATAGTAAATATGACAAAAATTCAGAGAATAAGGAGATACAGAGGGCATCATACAAGTTGTACATGATATACAGAATTGCACACAATTGTGCCTGTGAGCACAACCTTTGAATGAAATATTGTTGATGTTCTCTGAATTGGGACAAGGTGACTGGGACCGAAGACTATGAGGGCATCTGGAATCAAACTACAGAAGGTTTTCAACAGTCAGCAGTATAACTTAGAATCTGGCCACAAAATGCACTGACATGACAAAACCTAAGTTTAGGATAAATTTACATTAGCGCCTAGGTAGACAGTGAGGAAACAGTCTTGACAGAATGTTAGACATACTTGTAGGTACACCAAAGGCACGATTAATGCTACATGTGAAAACCCAAGTTGAAAGTTCCCTTTTAATGTTGTCCTTTTCCTATGTATAAGTGCTCACATTTTAAAATGATTTTTACTATGAATTAACCCAATTCTAGAAAAGTGTATAAAAATAAATGAAGTTTACAAAATGTTACATGGAAATGAGTAAGAGAACAGATAACGGACAAAATGTAACTTTCTTCAACAATTTTGACTAGAGTATGCAAGATTAATGGAAATACACTCTGTTACAAATTGGGATTTTATTTTTTTTAGTTACATACCTACAAGTATGTAATTTGCTTTTCTTGGATTTCCTAAGTAAATGATGTTCTACATAAAATTTCTCTTCTTTTCTAAACTTCATACCATTTACTTAATTTTCTATGTATTATTTATCAGAACTTCAATACATACAAATGGTAGTGACAGGCAGTAACTTGGATTTTAATGAGCATCCTCCTAATGTTTCAACGTTAAGTATAATTTTGCTGTAGATTATTAGCTGATATCCATTATTAAACTGAGAAATCACCATTTAGTTTGCTAACAATGTCTTTTTCTAAATTATGCACAGTATTATTTAATGCATTATTGACTACCTTTTGATTTTTCTTCATTAATCTGTTTCTGAAATACAATACATTCTGAAATAATCCTTAACAAGAACTGGTAATTTCTTAAAGATTTACTATATTGACCTTGCCCACTGAACCACATCTAGTGCTGTTGGCGTACAGAGGAGTATTTTTCAGTTTATTTACTATGCCTTTTCATTGCTATTTTCCTACCTTTTTGGGGGGTAAGGGGAGCAATTTAAGTGACTTCCATTTCTTTTTTTTTTTTTTAAATTTTTTTTTTTTATAGAGGCATGTTTTATTTATTTATTTATTTGTTTGTTTGGTTTATACATGCACTGGGTACAGTCAGAAGCACGGGAGGGTGAGAGAATTCACCAGAGCCAAAGCAGGGAGCAGAGCAGGCAGAAGGACCGAAGTACACTGCTGAGGGGAGCAGCGGGCGGCAGGAGAGGTCTGCGCGCCATGTGGGACCCTCCTCCGGTGGCCGGGGAGCAGCCGGGGATCGAACTGGCGCTGCAGAGGCCGCGGGCAGCTTCGTAACCCAGCGCTCAACCGCTGCACCACCAGGGAAGCCCAAGTGACTTCCATTTCTAAGCTTTCAAATGTACTGGTAAAAGCAGCATACAGTATTTAATTATAATTCTGAAATATTTTCCCATCTGTAATTATACATTATTCTCAATTTACTTATTATTCCTTTTTCCCCTGCCCCCATCAATGGTTTCCCCTGCCCCTGCCAATGGTTTATCCCCCATCTTTGTTCAAGAGATTTTACTTTTTCAGAGCAGTTTGAAGCTCACAGCAAAACTCAGAATTCCCATATACTCTTCCCCCTCTTCCCAAACTTCCCCAGTAACAATATCTTACACCAGTTTGATATATCAATGAATCTGTATCAACACATTATTATTCAGTCTATATTCTACTTTAGGGCTCACTTCTGGTGTTGAACACTTTATGGGTTTAGACAAATGAATAGTGACATATTCCTACCATAACAGTTTCATATAGCATAAAAATCCCTTTGTGCTCCAATCCCTGGCAACCACTGATATTTATATTAACGCCATAGTTTCGCCTTTTCTATAATGCCTTATAGTTGTCTAGATGTACCAGAACTGATTCCATTTGCCTACTGAAGGGCTTTCTGATTATGCCCAAGTTTTGGTGATTATGAACCAGCAGCTATGAACATGTGTGTGAAGGTTTTTGTGTGGACCTAAGTTTTCAACTCATTTATGTAAACACTAAAAAGAGTCATATTGTATGGTAAGAGTATATTTAGTTTTTGTAAGAAATTTGATCAAACTGACTTCCAAAGTGGTTGTTCTACTTTATATTCTCACCAACAATGAGTGAGAATTCCTGCTACTCCATAGCCTAATGAATATTTGGTGGTGTGTTTGGATTTTGGTCATTCTAATAATAAGTATGCAGTGTTATCTCATTTTAATTAGCAATGCCCTAATGGTGCATGGTGTTAAGTATCTCCTCATGTGCTAAGATATCTATATATCTTCTTTGTTAGATATCTATTCAGATTTTTGCCCATTTTTAAATTAAGTTGCTTTGTTTTAAGAGTTCTTTGGGTATTTTGAATAATAGTTCTTCATCAGATGCATTTTGCAAATACTTTCTCCCACTCTATGGCTTATCTTTCTCTCACTCTTGATACTTCCCTTTCACAAAATTCATTTCAAAGATACAACTTTTTTATTTTATTATTTTTTTTCTGTATTTCATTAATATTGCTGTTATCTTATATGCCAATCCTACCCTATTTGGGTTTATTTTGTGCTTTTCTAAATACCTATTTCTTTTTTTTTTTAATTTTTTAAAAGATTCATTAATTTATTTATACAAACACTGGGTACAGTCAGAAGTGCGGGAGGGTGAAAGAATTCACCAGAGCCAGAGAGGGGAGCAGAACAGGCAGAGTGACGAAGTATACTGCTGAGGGGAGCAGCGGGCCCGGCAGGAGAGGTCTGTGCTCCATGTGGGACCCTCGCCAGTGGCCGGGGATCTAACCGGTGCTGCAGAGGCTGCAGGCAGCTTCGCTGCCCAGTGCTCAACCACTGAGCCACTGGGGAGGCTCTAAATACCTATTTCAATGGCTTGTTTTCTAACTCTTTTCCTTATTCTTATAAATCTACTAAGGTTATAAATTTCCTATACTTCTACAGTCACATTGTACATTTTTACTCCCATTATTTAGTTCATTTTTGGATTCTAAGTGCTATTTGGAAGTGTGAATATGGAACACATATAGCTTTTCTTTGAATTTATTATAACTTAAAATGTGACAATTTCAGAATATGATGGGTATAAAATACCAATACATATTTTAAATCCTGTTTATTTATTAACTTCCTAGAAGAAAATGGTTTAAGAATAGTTCTATGAAACCACTCTCCCAAAAAGTTACATACCAAGAGAGATAAGGGAGAAGTAGCATCCACAACCTAGATTAAAATTATTAAAATGAGTAAATTGATATGTCTAAATAAACAATTTAAGATGACATTAGCAGAATATTCAAATACAGAAAGAAAAGCAAGTTAATGAATTAAAAGTAAACCTACTGAGCTTTCATAGACCAGAGCGAAAAAAGATGACAAGTAGAGAAGAAATATACTTTTTAAAAGATTTATTTATTTTTATGCATAGAAGAACTAGGGTGTAGGCCAGAGGTGCAGAGGGTAAGAGGATTCACCAAAGACAGAATGAGGAGCAGAACAGGCAGATCTACTGAAATACACTGCTAAAGGGAACAGCAGGAGAGACAGGAGAGGTCTGCTGCACCAGATGTGAGTTAGCTCCCTAGCAGGGATTGAACTCAGGTCCTCATGGTGATAGCGCTGAGACTTATTAACCCCTATGCCATCAGGGAGGCCCCAGTAGAGAAGAAATATTTTGAAAAAAGTTAGATGACTGGAAAAGAGATCCCCGAAGTTTTAACATGTGACAAACAGGAATTCCAGGAAGCATCAAGAGAAGGGAGAAAGTACCAGAGAATGGAGAAAAGGTAACACTGAAGAAATAACAACTGAGAATTTCCCCAAACCAAAATACAAGTCTCCTCATACTTAAAGAACTCAACTGGCTATGTTTTCAGTATCCACCAAAAAATTTCAGAATATCGAGTTTCTCTTATAGTACTCAATTTCTCTTAGAGTATCACATGTAAAACCTGAACTCCCCCTACCCCCCCCCCAAAAAAAATCCAGATGACTAAAGGATATATTCTAAAGAAAAAGGTGCGGGCCTCCCCTGGTGGCGCAGGTGGTTGAGTGCAGCGCTGTGAAGCTGTCCACAGCCTCTACAGCGCCGGTTTGATCCCGGCCGGCCGTCAGGGGTCCCACATGGTGCGGCAGACCTCTCCTGTTGCGCCCGCTGCTCCCGTCAGCAGTGTATTTCGTCAGTCTGCCTGTTCTGTTCCCCGCTCTGTCTCTGGTGAATCCTCTCACCCTCCCACGCATCTGGCCTGTACCCGGGTTCTTGTATAAATAAAAAATAAAAATCTTTAAAAAAAAAAAAAAGAAAAAGGTGCAAATTTGGATAAAACAATGATAATACAAGAAGAAATTAGCAAAAAAAAAAAAGTCAATAGTAAAAATGCTTAACATCAAATTAAAAATTCAAATACCAACTTATGCTGGGAGGGGCAGTGGAAAGGATAGAGGGAAAAAGAACCCAGTTTTGTCTTATGCAGGGTAAGGATATAAACACTATTGTTATAAACTTATAGTTTTAAGTATACCTATGCAAATTTAAAGATGACCATTAGAAAAATGGAAATAATTGTAAAATTACCAAAGGGAAAAACTTTGATCAAGTTAACAAAATAACCAATTACGAAACATTGCAAATATAAAGCACAAGTTACAGTAGCCGTATTTATATACCAATATATTAGTAATCATAAAGTAAGCATATAAACATAGCATCTGTGAAACTCATTACATAAAACAAAAAGATCTTTTGTATTAATTACACAACATTATTTAAAGATTTATAGGTAACTCAGTAATCTATCTTCAGAATATGTAAAAATAAAACTGAAGGTACAGGTAGTTTATACACTACAAGTTTCCCAGAAATCACCTACTTTTATTTCACACTCACTGCAACTTAGGTGGAATTATCTATCGAAAAATGCTTTCAGCAGTGCCAACAGTGTTAAAGGACATCATTCACAATGTTTTTGGAAAAATACATTAATAAGAGACAAACTGTGAGTAATTAAATCTACTTCACTAGAAGATGCAAATAACGAAAGACACTTTTCCTAGTAGAGGTGTCTGAAAGTCAATGCTGTATAATAATTTATTGAGAATAATCTTATGTTGCTATTTCATTTCTAGAACCTTGATTTTCAATTTGAAAATCAAATGCCAAAGGTACTTCAAAAAAGATGGTCAGTAACATGGAAAAAAATAAAACACACTAATAAGAAGCATTTTTTTCTTCATTAAAACTTTGGGAAAGCTGTGGTGCCCAATAATCTTGAATTTGAGTTGTAACTCCTTGTGTTACAAAACTGGGATAAATATATTAACCAAGCTCTACGTCTTGGTTTCCAAATCAATTAAGTGGGGATAATAATTTCAAACTCATGAAGGAAGAGAAAAATCAAATAACATCTGGCACAGAGAGCTCAATAACTGGACAGTATTATTGTTATTATTAAATTGTAGTTGGTATACAAGGTGTGCTAAATTGGGTATAATTATGGTATTATTTATACCTATTTCTACAAAGTGCTCTCAACTTTAAAGTCAAATGGGAAATATTTTCCATTTCTCACAATATTTGAATTTTCAGCTCCCAACAAATATTTAAATTTATTAGTATTTTGATTGCAGATTTTAAACTGACAAATAACTATGATAGAATAAATATAACTGTCACCTTACTACCATAACACGTGCTCCAAAATTCCAATTTAAGGAAGAGAAAAAGACTAAGAAATGGCAATAATACTGCCAGTCTCTACTCTCAGTAAATTCCTTCCCTTTTAGAACTTGAAATGTTTTCCAAGAGAAAATATAAGAAAAATGCACAACAGCAACCCTGCACTGAAATCAGAGAACCAGTCCAAATAGCCTCATAGGTAGGCAGGATACTTTTTCCATTTTTCACTGAATGTTATTCATATGCCTAACATAGACTTCAAGGCTTACGGGTAAGTAATTTTTAAGTAATTAAAGGAAGGTATTATTCTTGTATTAATGTATCAAGAGATTTATAAAAAATGTTTTAGCTCTTGTACTAAAAGATACAAAAGTAAGGACATGTGTAGAAGATACTGAATAGATCCTCCCACCTCACCTCCAAAATAAATTAAGAAACATTAAGCCTGAGTTACCTTTCTTTACACTAAGTTTACTGGGAGTTCACAAATGGGGAACATAAGAAATTAAAGCAATTCACTACTTATACACTGGCTTGGTCACATACCGGTATATAAATCAATTCCTTACTTTTGGTAAATTTAGTTCAAAGGCTAAATTGTTACTTTTAAGTCAAGGCTGACAATATAGTTCCTTACCTTTCCATTAGCTTCTCTTTATCCCAATTGAAGTGGCTAAGGAGTATTCTTGTGATAGTTGCTGGATTCTAAAGGAGGAAAAAAAGTCATTTTAAGGAATAGCACTTCATTGACCGTCAGTGAATTTTTATGCTGAATTTAAATTACTCTAATATCCTACCCAATTTTCCTTTGCTAAGATAGTTCTTTATTGCCCTAAGAAAATAAAAAAATTTAATTATAAGTTCAAGACTATTTAAAAATAGTTTGTCACACTAGTATATCAAGTTTTCTATGATATTTTAAAGCAGAATTCAAAACAATCAAAAAAATTAAATGGAAAGTTACAGCATTAAATCAAACACTAAGTAAAAACTTTTTTGCAGTTAAGATTTAACAGCTGTCACACCAGTACACTGTTAGTCAATCAAAATTCTAACATTTTATGCATTAAACAGTCCATTAGAGTTCAAATCACTTTTTAAGTCAGGAGCTATTTTAGAGATACTTAATGAAAATGACAAAAATACCTGCACTGTATAATAATTTATTGAGAACAATCTTAAGTTGCTATTTCATTTCTAGAAGGAAAAGCTAACATCATGAAATAAAGCCAAAGTTTACTGCCGTATCATTCAATACAGTCACAAGAATTTACATTTTCGATGAAATTAGTGAGATTAATATATGGACAAAGAATTTTGAATTAAAATGGGATGGGGCCTAAGACCTGTGCTAAGTCTCACTTACCAAAAACCACTAGAGCTATTGATAATTAGAAAGTCAAAGGTGGAACACAAATCTGAATATGCTTATTTACTTCATGTATAATTTTAGTCTATCAATTAAGATTTCAAAAAAGGTCTCAATATAAAATACTTTTATCACAGTTAGACCACGGGATTAGTTAGCTACTGACTTAAATAGCAATCTGATATAAAAATGTCACAAAAGAAATCTTTATCAGTTGTTCTCAACAATACTCTTTGTCACAGAAAAATTCATACACATTCACATACCCCCTTCCCCCCAAGTCAAAGATGCAAACAAGGTAACTTTCATCCACCTACTCCCAGGCACATTCTGTTAATTCACTTAGGATTAATTTACTTTTTGGACCAATAATTTCTTTAAGAGTCCTCTTCTAACATAGCATACCAGAAAGATACCACAATCTACAAGAGTTAACAGGCAAAAAGAAACCTACTAATTGATCCTAAATCGTATTGGGTCTATTTGTACATTGTATTTTACACCAGCTCTTTCTTGCAAATGTGATTCAACAATTCATTTTTTTTTTTAAAAAGATAAACCTCTCAGTTTAGTAAACAAATTTTCTCAAAAGGATTTTCCTACAACTGACAAAGTTTTTCATTGCGATTTAGTCATATGTAAAAATAAGGGTGATAATCCTACTAATTGGGAACACTAAGTCTACCAGTAGCTACCAGAATTGTGAGACTTTAACTCTGTGGCACCCAATACGTGGGATTCCTTGGTACAAGACAGAGCTGTTGGGGAAAAATGTTTCAGGAATTGACATAAAGATCCAATTTGCAAAGACAAAGAAGGGAAGGGAGGAAAAATGCCCTTTCTTATGAGTTGTACCTTTTCTATTTGAGTTCTAGTTTCAAAAATCGGTCCTATCCATAGGCCCCCAAATATGCTATTTGTTCATGAAAAATTATAATGGAAAATGCTGTTGTTAACAGACTCATAAGTCCCACCCCCATATTGTTATTTATTTGTTTATTTATTGAGATTTATTTTTATTTATATACGTATACAAGAACTGGGATGTAGGCCAGAGGTGTGAGGGGTAAGAGGATTCACCAGAGACAGAGTAGGGAGCAGAATAGGCAGATCTACTGAAAGATACTATTGAGGGGAGTAGCAGGCTAGACAGGAACAGTCTGCTGTTCGTGGGTTAGCCTTCTGGGCAGGGACTGATCTCATGTTACAGTGGCTGGCAATAGCTTGATAGCGCTGAGACTTTAACCCCCTGCTCCACCAGGGAGGGCCCCCCCTCTATCTTTAATAGATTGGGGTAGGACCTTCCTAAATGTACTTATTGCCGAAGGGATTCAGAAAATCAGATCAATGTTCTCCCACGGTGAAGAAAACATAACTTTCTCTTTCATTTTTAGTTCATCATCTTTATAGATATATGCATTTGTTCAACAATGCATATACTATAATGGAAGCCCAAAAGTCTTTCATAGTAGGATATTACTGAAAAATTTTGTCTAAATCACAGATATTGCCTATATACGTATATTCTGCTAGGACTATAAAACTACAGAGCAGGCGATATTTCACAATAAAATTATGTGAATATATTCTGATCACTAATTGAGTGCAGTCAACTCTAGTCATTTATATGTACTACATATAAGGAAGATGTGTATAAATCAAGTCCTGGGCTTACCTGCAAGCTATGAAAATGTGGAACACAGTCAAAGTATAGCTGTGGCTTTCAGAACAGAACTGCCCAAGTCCCAGGTCAATCTGAGTGAGAATGGGAGGGATATACTCAACATAGCAAAGGTTTTGAAAACTGAACAGATTAAAGGAATCACTGCTATATAAAGCAAGAAAGAACTGGAAGCTAAAACCTAACTGGGCTGATTTACTTATTAAAACAAAAACAAAAGAAAATAAAAATCACCATTATCTAAAGTATTTTAATAGGAGATGTAACTTAGGAACATAATAAAACATCTAGGATAAAATTCAAAATTACCAAACATAATATAAATAACAACAACAACAAAAAACAAAGGAGAGGCAACAGATGTTGACCACTATATGACCCAGATATCAGAATGATTAGACAAAATTTTTTTATAAGTATCAGAATTACTTTATTTTTTATTTTTAAAGATTTACTTATTTATGCATACATACAAGAAACGGGGTATAGGGCAGAGATGTGGGGGTGAGAGGACCCACCAGAGACAGAGTGGGGAACAGAACAGGCAGATTGACTGAAACACACTGCTGAGGGGAGCAGCGGGTGAGACAAGAGAGGTCTGCTGCGCCATGTGTGTTGCTCCCTGGCCGGGGATTGAACTCATGCTGCAGTGACTGCATATAGCTTCATAGGCTTCGTCTTAACCCTCTGTGCCACCAGGTAGGCCCCCAGACAAAGATTTTTAAAGCAGCTATTAAAAACATGCTCCATTAAGTAAGGGTGAATACCTTAAAAGGAATGAATGAAATTCTTAGGAAAAAGTAAATTTATAAAAAGAAGCAAATAGCATAAAGGAGAGATGGATGAGTTAGTGAACTTGAGACTGTGTCAGTAAATAAGCATCCAATCTTCACGACAGAATATATGCACACATATGAAAATAAAAGAATAACCTTTTAAGGTCCTATGGGATAATATCAAAAGTTGTCAGCCCAGAATTCTATATTCGGCAAAAATATAAGTAAACAGGGCCTTCCTGGTGGCACAAAGGGTTAAGCACCACACTATGAAGTGATCCAAAGCCTGGGCAGCACGAGTTCGATCCCCGGCCAGGGAGCAACCCACATGGTGCAGCAGACCTCTCCTGTCTCGCCCCCTGCTCCCCTCAGTAGTGTATCTCGGTCAGTCCGCCTGTTCTTTTCCCCACTCTGTCTCTGGTGGGTCCTCTCACCCCCCGTATCTCTGGCCTGTACCCCAGTTCTTGTATGCATAAATAAATCTAAAAAAAAAAAAAAGTACACAAAAATATAATTAAAAAGAAAAAACTTAAAAAAAATATAGTAAACATCTTAAAACAGAATGGAGATGTAAATACGACATATCAAAGTTTGTGGGATGTACCTAATATTGTTTGAGGGGAATTTACTGCATTAAATGCTTATCTAAGAAGAAAGAACACTACTTATTTTTTATTTTAAGCAAGCAGAAGGAAAGAAATATTAAAAAGCAGATATAGATGAAACAAAAGAAAATAACTGAAATCAAAAGCTACTACTTTGATCAACAGAACTCTAGTAAAGACAAACCAAAATTTAAAGAGACACAAATAACCAATAATCAAGAATAAAAGAGGGAAATAGCATGTTCCCAAGAGAATTCTACAAACAACTCTTTGCCCATTAGTTCACAACCTGCAAGAAATGGACCATTTTTCTTAAAGACATAAATTACTGAAATTCACTGACGAAATAGGTAACAGGATTCCTACATTTACATTCAACCAAATATGTAGTTAAAACCTTCTACAAAGAAAAGTCAAGACCCAACTGGTTTCACTGGCAAATTCTACCATCACTTCAGGAGTCAAAAACTATGAATTCCATACAGTCTCTTCCAAATAGAGACTGGGAACACTTCCCTAATTCCTAAGACTGGCATCACCCTGATAGAGAAATCAAAGATATAACACCCTGACAGAGAAATTAAAGACATAACCAGAAACTACTGATACTGTATGAAAAAAGATACAAAGATCTTCAACAAAAATTAGGAAATCACATTTAGTAATATATAAAACAAGGATAGTTATACCACAACAAAGTGGAGTTTTTTGCAATGTTGCAAGGGTGGCTACATACTTAAAAGAAAGTTAGCTAAGCATATTAATAGACTAAAAAAATGTATAAGATCTTATCAGTAGGACTCAGAAAAGGTATCCGACAAAATTCAACATTCGATATCCATAAAAACCCTTAGCAAATTTAGGAACAAAGTAATTCCTAATTTGTTAATTTCCTCATATTGGTAATCTTAAAAAAAAATTACAGGTAATGGGCCTCCCCAGTGGCACAGCGGTTGAGCGCTGGGTTGCGAAGCTGCCCGCAGCCTCTGCAGTGCCAGTTTGATCCCCGGCTGCTCCCCGGCCACCGGAGAAGGGTCCCACATGGCGAGCAGACCTCTCCTGCCGGGCCCGCTGCTCCCCTCAGCAGTGTACTTCGGTCCTTCTGCCTGCTCTGCTCCCCGCTCTGGCTCTGGTGAATTCTCTCACCCTCCCGCGCTTCTGACTGCACCCAGTGCTTGTATAAATCAATCAATCAATCAATCAATCTTGTATAAATAAATAAATAAATCTTTAAAAAAACAAAACAAAACAAAAAGGTGCTAAAACAATCAAGTGGGGAAAAACAAATAGTGCTGAAATAATTAAAACATGTATGTATTTTTAAAAATCTATTTAAATCTATGACTCAAGATTTCATACATAATTCATAATGATCAGACAGAAATATCAAACATAAGACTATAAAACTTTTAGTAGAAAACCTTTGTGACCTTGGATTAGGAAAACAGTTCTCGGATACAGCAAAGTACAATTCATAAGAGAAAAGTGATAAATTAGAATTCATCAAAATGAAAAAAAAAAAACACTGCACTGTTAAGAAAATGGAAAGACACATCACAGGCTGGGGAAATACATTTGCAAATCACATATCTAAATATCATAGCTAGAATATATAGTTTTAAAACCTATTGAAACCTAACCAAACAAAAACCCAGTTTGTTTGTTTTTTTTTTAATTTATTTATTTATTTATACAAGCACTGGGTACAGTCAAGGTGCGGGTGAGTGAGAGGGTTCACCAGAGCCAGAGCGGAGAGTAGAACAGGCAGAGTGACGAAGTACACTGCTGAGGGGAGCAGCGGGCAGCAGGAGAGGTCTGCGCGCCATGTGGGACCCTCACCCGGTGGCTGGGGATTGAACCGGCGCTGCAGAGGCTGCGGGCAGCTTCCCAACCCAGCGCTCAACCGCTGCAACACCGGGGAGGCCCCAAAAACCCAGGTTAAAAGAAGACAAAGATTTGAATGGACACTTCACCAAAGACACAGAAACATGGAAAGATGCTCAACATCATTAGTTATTTGGGACACAAATATTAAGCCATAATGTTACCACCACATGCTTACTGGAGAGAGTGCTTGTGTGTACATGCATGGTGAGGGAGGCGGGCAGCCAATCTGGCAAACCCAAATGCTAGAGAGTGTGTGTAACAACTGGGCCTCTCTCATTACTGCTGGTGAGAATGCAAAATTGCACAGCCAATAGGAAATAGTGGTTTCTTATGAAGTTAAATATAGTCTTCCTACAACTCCCAAAATCTCAGCATTAACAATTAACCCAAGTGAAATGAAAATATATTCACCCCCAAACCAATAGTAAATAGTTTTATTTGTTCCTGGCAAAAAGGGCAACAATCCAAAAGTTCTGAGATGGGGGAATGTATAAACAAATGGTGGTATACCCACACAATGGAATATTACTCAACAATAAACAGAGAGATAAGACAATGTGAATTCAAATACAAATTCTAGGTGAAAGCAGTCACACCAATGGCTACAAATTTTACGGTCTAAATGACATGGTAAAAAAGGGAAAACTATAGAGGTGGTATATAAACATAAGTTCCTTGGTTACTAGGAATTATGGGTAGGAGGGAGTTTGAACAAATATAATAGTAGTGAAATTTTTAAGGGGTGATGGTGGAATTGTTCTGTAAGTTGGCTGTGCTGGTGGTCACATAACTAGGCATTTGTGAAACCTCACAAAATTATATGAGTAATGAAAATTTAAATAAACTTAAGATATTAAACTATAAAAGTTATCTAACCTGCACTGGAGCATCTGTGATGAAGTTCTGACTGTTAACAGTACAGTGAGTGTCAAAAGGGCAATGTTGAACAGGAGGAACATAGATTTAGTCCCAGGCACTTCACATACATTATTTCATTTAATCACACAGCAACATTTTGTGCAAAGAGACATTATTTACATATTTCATATGAGGTTAGAGAGAAGTGGCAACTCAAGAAAAAATAGGTTAACAGGTTTTGAATATTAGGGGAGAGTTTATAAAATGTATATGTGTATCACGCTCCAATATTCTGATTTGATTACTTTAGGTTGGATCTGTTCAAAAGAGGGAAATGTGCCTTTGTGTGCTGCCAAAATTCATTAATTAGTTTAGTAGAAAGTCAATTCAAGCTTTTGGTTAAAGTAAAGAACTCTTCATTCTGTTCTTTTTGGTGTTCCTTATTTTTAAAAGAAACAGTTAACAAGCAAAATCACTATAATCAGAAAACTAATACTAGCAGCAGTACATTATACTTTTAGGGCAATAAAGTAACCTAAACATCTCACACCTTCTCTAGTTTTAAGTTCTAATGGTTCCCTTGCCCTTCTGACCCCCCTTTTCTGGTTACATGAATCTCCTGAGGAACTTTAAAAATATCAATACTAAGATTTTGCCACCAGCAATTCTGATTCAATTACTGGTGTGGGGTGGGATGGGTGGGTGGGGTATGTATAACTTTCACCCAATGTTTTTACCTAGATTTCTGCAGAAGAAATCAATATGCAGTCAGAATTAGGAATTACTGTTTCAGTTTCCCACTAAGGGGGTTCTGAAACATTAAAGGATGTGAGTAAAAATCCCACATACAATACTAGTGTAATAACCTTAGTAATATGAAGAAAATTATTCTTGGGTTACAGCAGCCATTTCTGCTTTGAAAGTTATACCTAAAGTTCTGTTTCTGAATTTTTTTTTAAATTATTATTATTATTATTTTTTTAAAGATTTATTATTTATTCATACATGCACTGGGTACAGTCAGAAGCATGGGAGGGTGAGAGAATTCACCAGAGCCAGAGCGGGGAGCAGAGCAGGCAGAAGGACGGAAGTACACTGCTGAGGGGAGCAGCGGGCGGCTGTTTCTGAATTTTTAAAAGTGGGTCTGGAAGAGGTAACTGTCCCAGCTGTGGATTTACTATCAATGCATTATCAACCGCTTCCTGCTAATTATGTGGTTTTCAATTCTGGTACACATTAGCATCATTTGAGGAGCTTTTTAAAAACTGATTCGCAGGCCACATCCTACAACAAATACATTAGAATACTGTGTGACAGGAAGGCATACTAGGGGAGAACCTAGGTATGAACAATTTTATAAAGTTCACTGGTGATTCCAATACACAGCAAGACCGAGAATCACCTTAGTTCACAAAAGAATGCAGACAATGTTCACATTCAAGAGTATGACAATCTCTTGGTAAAATCAACCAAGTCGTCGAATGACATTCCTATGATGAGTATTATAGGGAGGCAACTATTTTTTGAAAAGTCTACAGACAATCTTATTTCAAGAGAAAGCTGAATATACAAAATGGGTTTATATTATGAAAGATAAATAGCCAAAAAAAAAAAAAAATTCACCTCCCTCCAATAAACATAAAAAAAAGGCCTCCAGAGTTGAGTTTTTCATTTCTCTCAGAATTTGACCCTAAATAGGTTATGGACTCCAAATTCAAAACTAAGTTTGATGATTTTCCTACACAAAAAATGGGCTCATGTCTCTATTATGTTTCTATCTAGAGTAATCTATGATTTCCTTAAGAGAGTTGCTGATGTTCCAATTATTATTAGATGATTATTTTGTAGCGAATCTTAAACAATATTAGAAACTCAAAAGCCATAAAGTACAGAAACATCTACATAGAAAACTATTTATAACTCCCATAACAACAAGCAAACGTATAGTCCCAAAGGTGACAAATCTAACAAAAAACAATGAACAGTTAATTCAAGGAATATATTTAGTTGAAAAATATTCTAAAATATTTAACCTCCTTAATATAATACAATGACTAACCAAAATGTCTAGCACAATTACTAAGACCTTAAAACCTGAACACTATCCAGTGACAAAGATTTAGTGACAGGGTATAACAATTAGTGAGATGGCGAGTTAGTTAAAAGCTTCTGGGAGGGTAATTAATTTGGCACATGATCTAGGACCTACAGAATTGTCAGGGGGTTGGGAGAAGAGACGAGATGGGAGAAGACAAGGAGAAGAATTATTTTCATATGGACATTATTTGGAAAAATGAGAAAGAAAAATGAGCCTACATTTTTCCAAGAGGAGACTGACTATAAATTATATGATATCCGTACTTAGAACAAGATGCAGCAATTGAAAAGACAAAAATATATTTGTATTCACTACAAGGAAAAATATCCATGAGATACCACTGAGAGAAGGGGAAAAAAAATAAATTACTGAGAAATGCACAACATACTCTTTTTGTGTAGAACAACAACAAAAAGATTTATATTATAGACTGAATGTGCAATAAGAAAATGTTTATAAGATTATATACTAGAACTGTTCTTGAGACTTATTCCTGGTATTAGTTTGAGGGTGAATGAAAAGAGACATGGAGTTTTTCTCTACTCTATAAATACACATATTAAAGAAATTAAAAGTATTACTTTTATAAGTTACTATGAACAATACAGGCCATGCTACTCAAAATGTAATACACAAAATCACGACCATCTGAGTTTGTTAGAAACGCAGAATCATAGGTCCCAATCCACATCCACTGAATCCTCTCATTTCAACCTGACCCTCAAGTTCCCTGAAGTGATCTGTGTGCACATTAAAGTCTGAGAAGCACTGATACAGGTTACAGAAAGTAACAATCTTATTTTTGACATGTAAATTCTTTAAAAATTTTTAAAAATCTATTTATTTTTTTCTTACAATGCTTGCTTTCTTTTCTCAGGTGTAGTCCCCGTCGAATTTCCACCACCAATTCACCTGTGCACCATACCAGTTCCTTGTGCTCTTCCCACCCTCGTTTTGATCCCATTTCCTCCCCTATCCCCTGCAAAATGTCTCTGATTTATACTTGTCTGTTTATTTTTATTATGTTGTGGTTTTTTTGTTGCTGTTATTTTTTTCCCTTGATCTCCCCTATATCCCTCCTATATGTGAAACCATCCAGTACTTTTCTTTTTTACTTTGATTTATTTCACTGAGTATAATCCCTTCTAGCTCCATCCATGTTGCTGCAAACGGCATGAGTTTATCTTTTTTGATTACAAATCTTACCTATTATAAATAGTGCTACAATAAACACAGGAGTGCATGTATTCTTTTGAATTAATGTTTTTGAGTCCTGTGGGTGGATCTCTAGGAATGGAACTGCTGGGTCATATGGTAACTCCATTTTTGATAGACTGAGGAACCTCCACACAGCTTTCCATAGTGGTTTGGACCATTTTACATTCCCACCAGCAGAGCAGGAGAGTTCATGTTTCTCCACATCCTCACCAACATTTGTGGTTGCCTATTTTTTTAATATGTGCCATTCTTACTGGTATAAGGTGATTATCTCATTGTGGTCTTAATTTGCATTTCCCTGATTATGAGGAATGTTGAACATTTATTCATATGCGTGTGGGCCGTTTGCATTTCCTCTTTGGAGAAGTGTCTTTTAAGTTCTTCTGCCCATTTTTTCACTGGACTGCTCACTTTGTTTTTGTTGAGTCGTGTGAGTAAAAAAAAGGTAGATCTTTGTGATCAGTCCCTTATCAGTTGTATGGAGTACAAAAATTTTCTCCCAATCAGTAGGTTGTCTCTTTGTTTTCGTTAATGTCTCTTTTGCTGTACAAAAGATCTTTAATTTGAGGTAGTCCCAGCTGTTTATCTTTTCTTTCACTCAGTGACATTCTGACAACTGGTTAACTGTAAGGTTTCATTTCCAAATTCCCAGATTTAATACTCGTTTTCCTTCCAAGAAATCAAGAAATCATGTGGCAATTCCCTTTAAAGGTATATAAGTATGTTGAGAACTTGAGTGTCACTAAAAGGCTGCACTATAATAATGCTTAGTGACATAAAACAATTTTTTTGTGTATCCAAAGTTCATATGGTGGCACATATAAAATGGAAGTAGTTATCTTTTCACCAAAGGATATTCTCGACTTTGATCAGTCAGGATTTCATGCAGGGAATAGAATCCACTAACTAGATAATGTGGGCAAAGAAAGAAAATTAATAAAAGGAATTAGGTGCTAAACTATTGCTGGAGGAGTAGAGATGAGGGTTATGTCTACAGGAATGACACAAGAACACCAACTGAATCACAAGCTCTCCCTTAAGTAGCAGATGGAACCACTAAATTCAAGAACATATGGCATGTAACCATGATCCAAAAATTAGAAAGCTGGAATCAGGAAATCACCACTGCTACTGCCACATCTGCCTTCAGATACTCATGAAGCTAGATGATGAATAAAACAAAATAAGATCCACCTGCTGCCTTTGCCACAAATGCCTCTTGTAGCACACAGAAAGGTAGTGACTAGATAAATGCAATGCTGCATTTCTGCTACTAAAAACTCACATCTTCACAATCAGGAAGGGGAGGGCAAAAAAAGAAAGATGAACTCCTTTCACATCTAACACCATTATATCCATCTAATTATCAGCAATCAATTCACATCCAAAACTCTGAATGCGTAAGTCTGAGAAAAAAAATTTCTGGCTTTTGAGCCCAGTAATACAGGTACTTAAAAGGGTTGAAGACAATCACAGAATTTCTAGATGACTTTAAAGTCATAAACATGGGCCTCCCTGGTGGCGCAGGGGGTTAAGTCACAGCACTATAAAGCTGTGGGCAGCCACTGCAACATGGCTTTGATCCCCAGCCAGGGAGCTAACCCACTCTCCTTTCTCACCCACTGCTCTCCTCAGCAGTGTATTTCAGTCAGTCTGCCTGTTCTGCTCTGCACTATGTCTCTGGTGAATCCTCTCACCCCTCACACCTCTGGTCTGCACCCCAGCTCTTGAATGCATAAATAAATAAATCTTCAAAAAAAGAAAAATGTTATAAACATTTAAGAAGAATTTACAACACTAATTCTTCAAAGTTTCCAGTTTTGAATATTTACTCAGAAGGAAGGTACAAAAAAATGAGAAAAATATTGGGGGTAATGTACTTGAGAGGCTTTCTTACTGAAGATGCTTCCTGAAAGGTTATATCTTGATGTACCAAAACTTAGTAATGAAGGCACCTAGCCAAACATCCAACATGTCAAATTCGGCTTTGCCCGTACATGTGTTTTAGGAAGGAAATTACTTGGAGAGTCAGAGTTCACTTCTAGAGAATGTCAAGAGTTTAATCAGATTTTAATAAAATGTTTCTGTAAATGGAACAATATTATGATCTTTTGATTTAATACATAAAAATTAAACTACAAACCAAAGAGGGCAGGTGACAGAAGGGATATTATAACACAAACTGTAGAAGCAGTATGTAAGGTTAAAACATCTGATATTTTATCAGAAAAACAAACTCAAGACTTTTAATAGAACTGTATGTTTTGGCATCTAGTTGACCGAAGTCTAGCCACCTCCAACAAATGTAACCTTAGTTTTAAACCTTTAGCACTCCATGAGGTTCCAATTCAAGATTTCTTGTGTCTCAATCTCCTAATTGGCTATTTCCCTTGTGGGGAGGAATCCAAAAGACAGAACTAATGATAAGATCATGAATCAGGAAAACTCCAATTCCATACTACTTTGGAATAAAGGTACTTTCTAAACCACAAATGAAGATTTTTATATAGACTTCCTTGTATTAGTTCAGAATTATAAGAGATGATTAGTAACCTTCTCAGGTATGTACTTATATTCTCTCTGCTCAAGTCCAACTATCAAGCCCAAAGAATTAGCATTCCACGTAACTATTTTGGTACACACATTTGAGTAACTTCAGTGTGCTACCATTTCATTTAACACAACTAGCCGTCTCCAAACTATCTAGAGATAGCATACAAAAAGTAAACTAGTTCTAGAAAGTGAACTGATTATTGTGAAGAAGTTTTTCTTATATGTAGTTACTGCTTCCTCTAGAGGCACTTAGATACATATAGGTTCCCAACTAGTTCTTAACAAATTTTACTAGTACTTGATCTAGTGCTCTTCCCAAGCCATCTTTTTATTAAATATTCTTCCCGCGTCATCATAGCAACTCAAAAAATCTATTGGTGGGTGGTAGGTTTCTGATCCACAATTTATTACTTCTTACTTATTTGTACTTTAATATATAAATGCAGCATACAAAATTTTGTACAGTAATATAAACATAAGTGAGACTATCTGAAAATCATAGCCCTTTCATTTAGAATGTGTAAAGATGTTATTTAAGCAACTAAGAAAAATTGTTTTCTAAGAAAAATCCTATTTAAAAAAAAGCCATCATAAATTTCATCATAAATCCAAATGATTTTGAAATAGATATTAAGTATACTCCTGCATTGTTTAAAGTTTTATAATCGAACTGTAATAGGCCATGTACATTTCTAGTACATTCTCTTGCTAGTTATTCTCAGAATACACAATTCAGGGGCCTCCCTGGTGGTGCAGGAGTTAAAGACACAGTGCTATTAAGCTATGGTCAATCACTGCAACAAGAGTTTGATCCCTGGCCAGGTTGCTAACCCACATGGCACAGACCTCTCCTGTCTCACCCGCTGCTCTCCTCAGCAGTGTATTTTAGTAGATGTCCCTGTTCTGCTCCCCTCTCTGTCTTGGGTGAATCCTCTAACACTCCTCTCCCCCGACCCATACCTCTGGCCTATAGCTCAGTTCATGTATACATAAATAAATCTTTAAAAAAGAAAAAAACACAAAATACACAGTTCAATGATTAAGAATCATGAAAAAGGAACATACAGCCTATATAACTGAATCTTCATTCATGAAGGCTTATTATAATGAACACCTAAACTAAGACTCATCTACATATATTTGCTGAGGATGTTGTAAAGAAAGAAGGCATCACTAAATGTGAACTTTTGATGAAAGGACAGCACTAAATTTTTAAAAAAAATTTAAATGTAAAGAATGTACTTTTTTTTTTTTTTTTTTAATTTTCTAGAGGCATGTCTTCTTTATTTATTTGTTTGTTTGGTTGGTTGGTTGGTTGGTTTATACATGCACTGGGTACAGTCAGAAGCGCGGGAGGGTGAGAGAATTCACCAGAGCCAGAGCGGGGAGCAGAGCAGGCAGAAGGACTGAAGTACACTGCTGATGGGAGCAGCGGGCCCGGCAGGAGAGGTCTGCGCGCCATGTGGGACCCTTCTCCGGTGGCCGGGGAGCAGCCGGGGATCAAACTGGCACTGCAGAGGCTGCGGGCAGCTTCGCAACCCAGCGCTCAACCGCTGCGCCACCGGGGAGGCCCAAGAATGTACATTTTTAAGAAGTTAATAGTAACCTAAAGGTTGACAAATCTTCTGTGTTACATCTCAGTCTCTATGATTCCAACTCAACAACCATTTTAAATTCTTTTTGCTATTTCTTTTTTACTTTTATTCCAAATAGTATGCTTATGTTCACAGATACTATTTTTTTCATTTTAGACATTACTTACCACTTTTCCAATGTGAAAGATGAAGACCTAAGCACTATCCCAACTTTTCTTGTATAATTTTAACATTTTTATTTAAGCCACTATCCTTTTTTTTTTTAAACAATCAATAGGAAATCCAGAAAGAAAGGAAGGGAAGGAAATTATCAAAGCAATATTACAAGTTAATTTTTCAAAGCTTGAAAAGGACACAAGTTTTCCAGGTGAAAGGACCCACTAAGAGACCAACACAATCAGATTCACACACACCTTTTTGGAAGACCAAGGATAAAGAGAAAACGCTGATGCTTAAAACAGTAATAAAAACCATAAATGAGAACCAGACTGGTATTTGGCTTATTAGCAACAGTGAGTGCTGATGGCACTATCTTTCACATATATTCCAACAAAGCTAACCTAATAACCAAATCTAAAGGCAATTTAAAGGCATTATCGAGGGCACAATGAGTTACATCCTAAGAAAAGTTATGTGGGAGTTAAATTAAGGATGTATGCCAGCAAAGTTAAATTAAATCAAGAGAAAGACAGAAATCTAAGAAACAGCCTCCAACATGGGAGAACAGTGATGCAAAGTGATACAACGAGCTTAATGGGAAGGACATTCCTGACTAGACAGAAGGATGGAGGATTTCAGGAGTGAGTGCAAATACAATTCAAAGGACCTTGATACCAGAAGCACTGTCCTTAAGAAGGTCCAAAGCATCTGATATTAGACCTGTTTAAAAGAAAAAAAGTAATAACAGTAATCCTAGTAATTCTCCTTGACTGTCATCAAATGACAGCATAACCATAAAAACAAACACCATTCAATGTGTCACTTTAAAAATCAAAGAACGATAGAGTAGTAAAAATCAAAAAAACTATGGTTATGATCATAAGACAAAAGGATTTTGGTGTTACCAAAGTACAGCTGGCATGAAATGGGGTTCTCAAAGATGAAAGAAGCGATGTCAAATGGTGATGAAAAAGAGACATATTCAAGTTATAAAGATAATTGTTTGAACACAAAATAATTCTTTACTTTTTCATTTGTTATCACACACAAATTACTTTTTTAAAACAACAGATTGGAGGTAAGAGTACAATAATAACTATCATACCTTAAGACCTTATTAAAATGCAGAGAATAGGAAATGGTTCAGAGAAATATAAATTAAAGCAACCAAATTAATTTTTTATCAGACTAATGAAAAATTTAAGATTCGCAATAGTGTCAGCAAGGATGTACACTGAAAATGTCAGTGTACTGTGAGTGTAAAAATAAATTCAACAGCCTTTCTGAAAAATATCCAATCTTAATTATAAAATTATGTATGTCCACCAAGCCCATTTCCAAGGTTAGATTTGATCGGGAAAGGAAAAGAAGGAGCCAAATGATTTAGAATGAGCTTTTATGTCTAATAACAGGGAAAATAATAAACTGATATGGTCATATTAGAAAGTACTGTACAACTGGTATACTCCCATTACACTGGTGACAAAAAAAAAACCAGTAACTTGCAGCATAAAGAGGAACTGGGGCAGAGAATGGGAAAGAGCACAAATATAACTCATTTTTGTTCTAATAAAAACATTTAAGTTGTAGGGGCCTCCCTGGTGGCCTAGGGGTTAAGTCTCAGCTGAATCACCAGTAAGGTCTGAGTTCAATCCCTGGTATTAGGCTTATTAGCAACAGTGAGTACTGATGGCACTATCTTTCACATATATTCCAACAAAGCTAACCTAATAACCAAATCTGGTTATTGGCCAGGGAGCTAGCCCACATATAGCGAAGCAGATCTCTCCTGTCTCGCCCACTGCTCCCCTTAGCAGCATATATCAATAAATCTGCCTCCTCTGCTCCCCACTGTTTCTGGTGACTCCTCTCAATCCCCCCAGTACCTGCACCTCCAACCTACACCCCCAGTTGTTCTATGCAAAAAAAAAATTATAAATAAGTTGTACATTAAACATTATTGATATAAAACTGCCACTTAAAAAATATAATCTTACTAAAATTTAGGTCCATTAAAAAAAATTCTCGGGGCCTCCCCGGTGGTGCAGCAGTTGAGCACTGGGCTGCGAAGCTGCGCACAGTCTCTGTAGCGCCAGTTCAATCCCCGGCTGCTCCCCAGCTACCAGAGGAGGGTCCCACATGGCGCGCAGACCTCTCCTGCTGCCCGCTGCTCCCCTCAGCAGTGTACTTTGGTCCTTCTGCCTGCTCTGCTCCCCGCTCTGGCTCTGGTGAATTCTCTCACCCTCCCATGCTTCTGACTGTACCCAGTGCTTGTCTGTCTGTCTGTCTGGCTGGCTGGCTGGCTGGCTGTATAAATAAATAAATAAATCTTAAAAAAAAAATCTCATCTCCCCACCTTAATAAAAATCATTTTTCATAAAGATGCAAATTAGAAGTAATATCAATGTGCATTTTAAAAAGAAAACTGAGGTCTTTCCTGGTGGCACAGCGGGTTGAGCACCACACTGCTAAGCTGTTCACAGCCTCTGCAGTGCTGGTTAGATTAGAGCTGCAGGGAGATACCCACATGGCATGGCAGACCTCTCCAGCCTCGCCCGCTGCTCCCCTCAGCATTGTCTTTAGTCCGTCTGCCTGTTCTGCTCCCCATTCTGTCTCTGGTGAATTCTCTCACCCTCCCATGCTCCTGGCCTGTACCCCAGTTCTTGTATAAGTACATTAAGTCTTTTTTTTTTTTTTAAAGAAAACTGAAAAAGTAGAAGTTACTTTTGAAATATCAATAGTGATAGTCAGGATTAGAACAATCCTAAGTCTCTAAAATTCAGAACTATTTTACTAAATGTTGAGTTGGACTGCTAAATCTGACAATTTTGTAGACATTACAGATTCAGGACCAACATTCATTTTAATTTGCCATACTATAAAAGGTTAAGAAATAATTCAAGATCTATTAAGAGACCAAGAAATGCCTAAAATATATATTTGGAAGAAGGTGCTAATAAATATGAAAGTAAAAAAAAAATTAACCAAAAAAGCTTCCAAGACAAAAAAAAAAAAAAAAAGCCATTTTAAAACAGGATGCATCATGCTTTGACCCTGTTGATTCAATACACCTCCATTAGGTTACATTGTGAAACTTCACTTCAAAATACATTTCCACATTCAAGGAGCAACAGATGTCCTCAAAATAGTATAGGGTTTATTAAGGTATTTAAGAACTAACATCAGCCTTTTGGTCCAGAATTCAGGCTGTGAATACCTGAGATCTTTCTGTCATTTTGAAAACCCAACAATCTTCACTGAAAACCAAATACAAACTTTAATCTGCCTTTCCATTTGGGAAATGAAACATTCAAAGGGTGCTGAGAAAAGTGTATAAACCTATATAGAAAAAAAATAGCCCTTCTTTTTAGCATACCACATCAGCAAAGAAAATGATGCAAGTATCTGCATCACTCAGTTATACCTTTAATGGTTCACTCTACAATCAATACTTGAGCAATATTAATGAGCAATCCAACACCTCACCCCTATATACGTATTTCATTCCTTTTACGTCAAATGTTTGCACTGTATTGCCTAAGTCCCTAAAACTTGTCTTTGGGTTAAGGTCTCAGGATTCAGTATAAAAATGTTATTTTTCTCCCATGCTAACCCAGTATTTAAAAAAAAGGCAAGGAATTGCTACCTCTATCACTATTGCTATTATTTATTAAGTAAATGGGTACAAATATCTAAGAAAATGAATGGTACAAATATTTAAATAGCAATCTTTGAGCTCCTTTATAACAACCTAGGATATTTATATTTCCATCAAAATATATCAGAATTGGGTATCTTAATGTTCATATATAAATACACACACATATGGGCAAATCAATCTTTCAAGCCTCTTCTCCCAGTTTTACAAATGAGACCCTTTGTCACTATAGTTTCTGAAAATCAGTCAGGTCCATTGATTGAACAAATGACATTAATATCCTCCATTTAATCATTATTTCCATTATTCAGTATTTTTTTTAAAAAATGATAGAGGCAAACAGTAATTTACTTTGTTGCCTAAGTAATGGTTTAATTAACAGTAAAACTGGGTCCCTTAAAAATATATTATATTTGTCATGTCAGAAAGAGGCTTTCCATAAATACTGATAATATAAATGGTGTGCCCTTAAATAACAAGGTATTTGCTACCAATAAGTGTGTGCAAATGTTTGTTTAAAGGTCCTTTGGTATCTTGTCTTTGGAATAATTCTGTCCTACCTTTGCTGCTGCAGCCCGCCTGTCCTTTGCATCACTGAATTCATACTTCTGGAAGTACCCAATATGCACTGTAACAGACAGATGGACAGATCAATGGGCCACAGCGGCAAAGGCCAGATAGACAGATTTGATAAAAATTAATTTCAGGATATATAAAGGGGAAGGGGCAACTAGAAAAAAACATATATACCTAATATACTATAGTAAAATACCTAAACTTGACATCTGCATCCCTCCCATCCACATACCCAAACAATCTATTCTTTATCTGCATATTATTCCTTTCATTCAAATTGTATTGTTTTGTTTGTATTGTATTGTTTGTAACAGTACCACTTCAGCAGGCAAAATAATCAGCATTTTTAAATACCATCTGTCAATTTTACAGACATAGCAGGCACTTCTGTAACCATGCCACACAATTTCTTCAAATAGTGCTCTTTAATAAGAAACTATCACAATAATTAAAAAAAAACCCTTTCTATACCAAAATTAAAGTAACCATTATTACACACAAAATTTCTAAAGAAATGTCAAGGTTTCTAATTCATGCCAATGTAATCACTGAATTAAAGTCATATTTCAGCATTCCATCGGTCTACATTTTTCTTTCTCTAGAAAAATGGCTGCTAATGGGGCTTAAACGAATGCGTAATTGTCTCATTAGACCAATTACCAAGATATAATCAAACATTTATATACAAAACTATGAGCACGATCTTTAAAATCTATGTAGAGTCCTCCACTTATCTCGAATCCATTCAAACAAGTATCCACACTTTAAGAAGCTTCTAAAGGTTATTTAAAAAAATTCATTAATAACTCAAAATGGGGCCTCCCTGGTGGTGCAAGGGGTTAAGCACTATGAAGCAACCCACAGCCTCTGCAACACATCCCCAGCCAGCCAGGGAGCAACCCACATGGCTCAGCAGACCTCTCCCGACTCGCCCACTGCTCCCCTCAGCAGTGCACTTCAGTCGATCTGCCTGTTCTGTTCCCCACTCTGTCTCTGGTGAATCCTCTCACCCCCTGCATCTCTGGCCGGTACTCCAGCTCTTGTATGCATAAATAAATAAATGTTAAAAAAAAAAAAAAAAACCTCAAAATGCTGACCTGGCTTAAGGTTCATCAAAAGTTTACATCCATGTAGAAGTCATTTTAGTTTAAACAAATGTTTTATTTTTCATGTATGTACCATAATACATAAATGCTATATATATGTTTAAGGTCCATGCTATGTGTTTAAGAAACCCTGAGAAAAATGTTTCACTTCTCTTTATATTTCTAGGCAATATAACCATTTATACATTTCTTACTATAAGCCCTCAAAAAAACCCAACAAAACAAAAAACACAACAAAAAAACAAGCAAGCAGGTAATGAACAAGTTAATCAAATGCAATGTGTGATCCTTGACTGAGTCCTAATTGGAAGAAGATAAACTATATAAAAGATGTACCAGACAACTAGAGAATGTATGTATATTTTTTCTATGACAACTTTAATCAAGACATAACTCATATGCCATCAAATTCACTTTTGAGGTATATAATTCAGTGGTTTTGATTGTAGTCAGATCTGTGGCACATAATTGTGTCAAGCATTAATTTTAGAATATTCCGCCACCCAAAAGAAGCCGCCCCACACTCATTAGCAGTCACTCCCCATTCTCCTTTTCCCCCACCCAGTCTCTGACAACCACTGATCGACTTTTTGTCTCTCTGGATTTGTCAATTTCATACAAATGAGATCTAGCATACAATATGAGGCCAATTGTGATTGGCTAATGTCATCATTTAGTTTTACTTTTCTAGAAAGGCCAAAAAGTTGACAGTTTGCCAAGGATATCAAGTAGGTCTGTTTCAATGAGGGAAGAGGAACTGTTTATCTAGGATGTTAAATAAACACTACTTTAAAAAACTTTAAATTCCTTTTCACCACATCCTCGCCAACATTTGCTGTTGCTTGTTTTTTTGGTATGTGCCATTCTTACTGGTGTAAGGTGGTATCTCAATGTGGTTTTGATTTGCATTTCCCTGATTCTAAGGGATGTTGAACATTTTTTCATATGCCTGTTGGCCATTTGCATTTCCTCTTTGGACAAATGTCTTACATTGCTGGTGGGAGTGCAAACTGGTCCAACTATTATGGAAAGCTGTCTGGAGGTTCCTCAGTCTACTAAAAATGGAGCTACCATATGACCTGGCAATTCCATTACTAGGGATCTACCCAAAGGACACAAAAATATTGATTCAAAAGACCACCTGTACCCCTATGTTTATTGCAGCACTATTTACAATAGGTAAAACCTAGAAACAACCCAAATGCCCCAAATAAATAAATCTTTAAAAAAAACCTTTTATAAGATGTACCTGTCTAGACAGGCTCCTAGTCATATGTGTGGCAATATTTAATTCCTCGTTGTCCATTCAAAATACCAGATCATTAATAATAGCTTCTGCCTATGCATGTTCTATTCCTTTTCCTCCTTTTCTTGAATGCCATCTCCACCCTCCATGTGCCTAGTAAGCTACTATTTATTTTACAAAACCCAGCTTCAGAATGATTTCTGTATTTCAGTATATTCCCAGAAAACTTCAATAAACATTGCTTCTCCACACTTGTAATTCTACTGTTACATATACTGCTATATTGAATTTATTTATACATGCTTCCTCGAAGACTTGTTCAATATCTCTATTCCCCCAGCAGTGTAGCAGCTAAGGAAATGTTAGTTGGTAAACATATCAACTACTCAAAATTTTTTTTTTTTTTAATGAGAGTTAGAACATAGCTTCTTGGGTTTTTTTTTTTTTTTTTTAAAGATTTATTTATTTATTTATGCAAGCACTGGGTACCGTCAGAAGCACGGGAGCATGAGAGAATTCACCAGAGCCGGAGCGGGGAACAGAACAGACTGATGAAATACACTGCTGAGGGGAGCAGCAGGCATGGCAGGAGAGGTCTGCGCGCCATTTGGGACCCTCACTGGCGGCCGGGGATTGAACTGGCACTGCAGAGGCTGCGGGCAGCTTCGCAGCCCAGCACTCAACCGCTGCGCCACCAGGGGAGACCCTCAACTACTCAATGTATATACTGTTCCCAATTTTTTAGGGGCCCATTAATCTAAGAAATTAATAAAATAATCCTAACATGAGATGTAGGTTCGTAAAAGGAGGTAAAAACCTGGTTAGGAGAGGGATGTAAGGTCTATATTTAAAAATATTAATAATTAAAACAATAATAGTTGCCTTTGAGGGAAGAAACCAGGTAGTTAAGATCATTGTTTCTTTTAAAAATTTTTTTTTAAGATTTATTTATTTATGCATACAAGAGCTGGGGTGCAGGCAAAAGGTACGGAGAGGTGAGAGGATTCACCAGAGACAGAGTGGGTAGCAGAATAGGCAGCTCTAGGGCCTCCCTGGTGGCACAAGGGGTTAAGATGCAACCTATGAAGCTAACCACAGCCACTGCAGCACAAGGTCCATCGCCAGCCAGGGAGCAACCCACATGGCGCAGCAGACTTCTCCTGACTCGCCACTGCTCCCCTTAACAGTGTATTTTAGTCAATCTGCCTGTTCTGTTCCCCTCTGTCTCTGGTGAATCCTCTCATCCCTGCACCTCTGGCCTATACCCCGTTCTTGTATGCATAAATAAAAAAATCTTTAAAAAAAAAAAGAACAGGCAGATCTACTGAATTCCACTGCTCAGGGGAGCAGTGGGCAAGACAGGAGAGGTCTACTATGCCATGTGGGCTAGCTACCTGGTCAGAGATGGAACTCACTGCCCCTTGTGCCACTAGGGGAGGCCCTCTTTTTAAATTTTTGAGCCAAGAAAATATATACAGCAATAGTCAAACAATAAAAAAAATTAAGTCCGATTAAAAAGCTTATCAAGTCGGGCCTCCCCTGGTGGCGCAGCAGTTGAGTGCTGGGTTGCAAAGCTGCCCGCAGCCTCTGCAGCACCGGTTCGATCCCCGGCCGCTGGTGAGGGTACCATATGGCATGCAGACCTCTCCTGCAGCCCCCACCGCTCCCCTCAGCAGTGTATTTCGTCAGTCTGCCTGTTCTGTTCCCCGCTCTGGTGAATTCTCTCACCCTCTCGCGTTTCTGACTGTACACAGTGCTTGTATAAATAAATAATAAAACAAATCTTAAAAAAAAAAAAACAAACTTATCATGTCTTAGACTACTAAGGCTGTTTTTAAATTTTTGTTGTTGTTGTTAATCATGGGTTATAGAGAAGAGGTAAGTCAAGTCAGCCTCAGTATGCAACTTATTTCTGTTATTTTCTCTTGGCACACATAATGAAGAAAATTATGATTCACAAAGCTAAGTGCGCAAGCCATTCTTCACTTAAACTGACCCAGAAGCTTTAAAAAGGTAGTAGAAAACACTTCACTCAGAGTTAACCAGTTAACAAGATATAGTAACTGCTTCTATTTTTGTAAATGCAGAGTCAAAGGAAATACACTGAACTTAAAATCCCAAATCTATCACTATAGTAACATCAAGGTGAGCTGCCTATTAATTAACTGCAAAAACCTGCCAGTGTTTACAATAAACTAACAAACATATCTGTATTTGCCTTATCTTGCATTTATTCAAAGATGGGGTGCATATGTGATGCTGTAGTGTTTTACCTATGTAAAATTGCTTGAACTGACATAAACAGGTTTAAATCCAAAATACCAGGGCATAATAATCTTTCTAATCAACAATTCATAAGTACAGCCATAGCTTTATTCTGGATTTTGCACACACAAAACATGTTAACTTCAATGTAGTTTAATGTATTGGCCATTTCCAATGTGTTTAAAATTATGGCAAAGCTATCATGAAGGAAGGTTAGAACCAAGTAGCCTCAAGTCAAAAGCTACAGAGAGGCAAATACTAGTGTAAGAAATTCAAATCAGAGCTCTTGAAATATGAAATGTGGTTGTGGTAGTTTAAGTTACTGTAGAGTTTTAAGGACAGGTACAGGGACCAAACAACAGGAAGATAATACTTGGCAAGTGATTGGCCAGTGTAATTTTTAAGATCTCTTTCATTCATGTTAATCTAGGTGAATGAAAACTTTTGTAGACACTGGTATGAAGCAGAAATTAGACAAGTATTAAATGTTATACCTTTACTCCTAAACTAAGAATGACTAGAGGACTTTTGTAAATTTTATTTTTATTTATTTATTTTTAAGATTTATTTATTTATACAAGCACTGGGTACAGTCAGAAGCGCGGGAGGATGAGAGAATTCACCAGAGCCAGAGCAGGGAGCAGAACAGGCAGAAGGACAGAAGTGCACTGCTGAGGGGAGCAGCGGGTGGCAGGAGAGGTCTGCGCGCCATGTGGGACCCTCGCCCGGTGGCTGGGGATCGAACCGGCGCTGCAGAGGCTGCGGGAAGTTTCACAACCCAGCGCTCAACCGCTGCGCCACCAAGGAGGCCGACTTCTGTAAATTTTAAAGTTCTACCTTCATTTTACTTCTTTGGCTTTACAGTTCAGTGGGATATAACATTGCAAATCTCTGTACAAAGGCACAGAAAAAAATTTCACAGGGAATACTGTATTTTGCTATGCCAGGAAAAGTAAAGTGTGAAGAAATGGCTGGTAAGGTAAATAGGAGTCGAATTATGAAAAGCTTGATCTTATCATGTTAAGGAAATCTTTTATCCTAATCTGCTTCCTCTTCTAACTTCATTCCTGGGATCCCTAGGATCAGAATCCCCTAGGCTAAGCAGGGTCCTCATATAGCCCTTTTTTAAATATCACTCCCACCCTACTACTGCTTACCATGAATGGTAACGATATGGTATACTTTCTCAGGCCAGAAACTTAGACTAAGTATGAACATTTCTGACACTGTCATAATTTTAGCAGGATGACCACTCTGTAAAGGAGACATTCAATCACTCCCTGAAAAATTTATAGTGACCACAGTATAGTCACAAGACTACAAAGGCCCCATTTTCCATCAGTATATATCATTTTTTTCACTGTTCTGATTTTGCCAATAAAAGTCTTCTACTAACTTCTAATAGCTTCTAATAGCTTTATACAAGCACTGGGTAGAGTCAGAAGCGCAGGAGGATGAGAGAATTCACCAGAGCCAGAGCAGGGAGCAGAACAGGACTCTACTTATCCACACAAATGTCACTGTTTTCCTTCCTTCCAAAAACCAACTAATCACTTGGGAAGACAGGGCTTTCTTCTTTAAGCAACAAAGAGGGGACAACATACAACAAAAGTTAAACAACATATAACAAAAGTGATGTAAAAGCAACACTTCGAAGTAAAAGACAAACTGGTAGGGTCTATAATAGCAATACACAAAGATCCTTGGAAAAGCAAGCCAGGGCAAGTCCAGAAACAGGAATAAATGGATCAGGTTACACATGGATAAAAGTGGGTTTTCATGGATGGGTTGTGAGTTACTGCCTTTACAATCAAGTACTCATTTACACATCAGTTTGCCCGTCCCTAGACTAGGAGCCCCATAATAGATAGGAATGCTCTCTACTCATCTTTGTACATCTGTTGTCAAGTACCAAGGGGGTGCATATAGATATAAAGACTGAGTATATAGTTGGCAGAACATGGTAGGAGAAGATGCACAGTGGTTTCAGGAATAGAAAAATCGAAGAGAAGCAAGTTCAAGATAGACAGCGTTAAACTAAACGGAAAGGAGGCTTTTGTCTTTTAGTGTCCTATCTTGAAAGCATTCACATTATCTTTTGCCTCCACTCGAGTATAGTGCTAAGGTGACAGAAACCTGGAGACCTGGTGAAGAAGAAACAGGTACAGGTACCACGTCAACCCTTCCACTTTACATTTTCATACCCATGATGATCTCCTTTTGCTCTACAACCCTGCTTGTCCCAGGGAGAAGGAGCTAGTCACAAGTGCAGAGCTCTAGAATTCATCAAGTCCAAGCTTTTTTTGTAAGGGCAGATTCAGACTAGAAATTGATTTAATCTAAGGGCATAGTAATACAGACTAGACTCTAGTTCTAGACTCCAAGGTACAGGAAGTTTCAGGAAATTTGAATTACATAGAAAAAGTGGCTTATGTATTTTTTTTTTAAAGATTTATTTATTTATTTATACAAGCACTGGGTACAGTCAGAAGCGCGGAAGAGTGAGAGAATTCACCAGAGTCAGAGCGGGGAGCAGAACAGACAGACTGACGAAGTACACTGCTGAGGGGAACAGCGGGTGGCAGGAGATGTCTGCGCACCATGTGGGACCCTCACCCGGTGGCCGGGGACCGAACCGGTGCTGCAGAGGCCGCGGGCAGCTTCGCAACCCAGCGCTCAACCGCTGCGCCACCGGGGAGGCCCAGCTTATGTATTTAAGAGCCTTATAAATATTCTTGTCCCATATAGGAAAGAAGTTTTAAACATGTTGATTTTGGTAAACCTATTATATTATGCAAAAGGAAACTGACTTTTTCATTTTGGAGGGCTTTTAATATCACTTTTTCTAACTTATGGGATCATATTTTAAACTCATAAAAGTGAATGACACACAGAACAGCAGAGATGGGAACAAAGCAACAGTCTGACTTTAGGTGAGTCATTGTATTTCTGTTATCTATATAACAAATTAATCCAATATTTGGTGGCTTAAAACAACAAATATGTATTATGTCCTAGTTTTGAGTGGCTTAGCTGGGTGGTTCTAGCTCAGGGTCTCTGGGAAGGCTGTAGTCATGAAAATCATATCTGACGGCTTGGTTTGCTGCTGAGGCAACAGGAACTAGAGGAGTTGGTAATCTTACAACTTCAATGGTTTTTACCCTAGGGGCACCTGCAAATTCTAAGAGTTAAGTAGAAGACTAATAATCCACTATAGATGGATGCTGCTAAGAAGCTGAACAATAGTCCTCCCGAAGATGTTCACATCCTAGTATTTGGAACCTACTCATGTTACATTACATGACCAGGGGAAATTAAATTGCTAACAAGTTACCTTAAAATAAATTATTTTACATCATCAGATTTAATTAAAGGGTATTTTAAAATGAAGGGGGCGAAAGTGGAGGTTAAAGTCAGAGAGTCTTGAAGATGGAGTAAGGGCCCACAAACCAAGGAAAGCAGATGGACTCTAAATGCAAAAAGGGCAGGAGAGTTGATTCTCCCTGAGAGCCTCTGTTACAGGGAGAGGGGCAGCCCAGACCCCCCCCAAACCTGCCTGCTCTAAATAGGTTCTGCCATCCGCCGCATCAACACAAAGCATATGAGACTTTAATGAAAAGGAACTTTAATACAATTAGTGAATACAGGAAAGGCAAAGAATATAGTTTCTAAATCAAGGACCCAAAGTTACCTAGGCCCTCGTGGGTAAAAGTCCACCCAAACGGGATTGGCCCAGAGCAAGGCCCCAAAGCCTGCCACAAGTCTAAAGCATCTTCCAGTGGGGACCCACAGAAAAGGATCAGAAACAACCAGACAAATCTGGGAGGAAAATAGCAAAATCAAAATCAAGACAAAAACCATCGTTGTCACCTCCCCACGAATCTCACCCACATCTGTGTCACCCAGTCCACGACCAAAAGGCAAGTGCAGTTTCTTCACGTGTCTCTCGGCTCCCTATGCCTCCTCCAGGTCTGCTGGCTCTCTATCCTGCTTCCTTCCTTCCTCAATCTCCTCTGCACCTCTTCTCCCTGCTCAGCTATACCCTCCTTTGGGGTGGGGCAGGAAACCTGAACCTACCCCTTTCCTGGGGACTACCCTGTTACAACCCCAGAAGAAACACAACATAGCAATACCTTGATTTTCTACCAATGAGAGTCACTTTGGACTTCTAATTTTTTGAATTATAAGATAATACAACGTGCAATCTTTTAAATCATTAAATTTATTAGAGTAGCAAAAGGAAACATACTGATATTTGAAGAAGTGTCTTAAGAGATGGTGGGTCTTCTCCTTAGGACATCTTCTAAGTTGTGGGATTTCACAAGGCCAATGTTAAACATCTAAAGGTAAAATCTCTGAGAATACTGAAAAGTAAAGCTTCTGAAAGAGGAATAATCCATCCCCTATTTTTACAGACTCCACTCTTGTCTACACCTTGATCCCAGGCACCAGAAACTATAACTCCCAGGATGCCATTAACCTAACCTCCTGAATGTAAGGCTATAGGAAACTAAAGGTGGAACTAAGTGACAGTGCTTGGCTTATAAATGAACACATACATACTTTTGCTCACTTGCTTTTCCTGCTCTGACTTGCACCCTGGTACTTGCTTGAAGGAGATACACAGGAGGAGACATGTAGAGGAGAGACATGAGGGAAGGTTGTACCAGGTCCTTGGCAGAAACAATGGCAGCCGTTATCTTGATGTGGTATATTTTGAATTTTGAGTCTCTCCTGTCCCAGCTCTCTAGAATCTGCCTAACACCTTGTGGCTCTTTGACAGAAGGTACCTTAGACCTGCAGCAAGCTTTTGGACCTCAGGGGTCTCACCTCAGGCTGCAAAGGTTTGAATGGGCATTTGCCCATGAGGATATGGGTGATTTCTGGAGTTTTACTGGGAAGTTATAATTTGAAATCCTTTATTCTCTATGTACACCAATTCTATTAAAAAATCTATCACACTAAGCATATGTTTCCTTTGTCTTTATGTGCACAGATGGCCAAGACAAATCCCTTTTAAAGCGTGCACTCCTTGACAGCTTAAGCTCACTAAGTAGCCCTTGGTCATACACTAACACAGAAAGAACCTTCTAGCAATACAGGGAGACAAAGTCTGGGAGCCTCAGGGGAGGAATTAGTGAGAAAATAGCAGCATTGAAGACTCTTCTTGGGTTGAAGACTCTAAAGGGCCAGCAAGAGATCAGAGATAGACTGAAATTAAAGGACTAAAATTCAACCTTACTGCATTAAAGTAACCATTCAGCACTCTTAACTACTAAGCAGGAAGAAGAAAGACATTCTCTCTGTAGAAATCTACCCTCATAGTGCAGCTGGAGTCTCAGAAGCAAAGGGGATAAAAGAACTGTGAATTTCTAAGACTATTTCCAAAACTGGTAACAAGACATACCACCACAGATTCTGGAAAGGATCTGAAAACTAAGTGGCATAAAAATGAAGAAAACCACTACTAGAGCCATTAATGGCTTTTGAATAGTCTTTCAAAACCAAACTATCCAGATTAAAGACTTCCTTCAAAAACACTGGAATCTTTAAAGCACTGAAAGAAAACAACAAACCTCAAGTTATATACATAGCAAAAAAAAAAAACAAAAACAACAAACTTCAAAAATGGAGGTGAAGTAAATATTTACAAAAAGAATGTTTAAAAGTACCTCTTACTTTGCCAGGTACTGTTCAGTGCACTGGAACAACAGACACAAATAAAACAAAGTCCCTTTCACAGAGCTTTTATTTTAAAGAATACTGACATATTAGTAAATATGCCAGGTGGTATCTTTGCTAGCTCCTCCTTTTAAAAAAATTAACTATCCCATCCCATTTCCCCAACTAGTCATATTTTATAACTCACATTTCCTAGATTCTACTTCATAAGTACGATCTATATTTCTGTTAATACATCCCCTTAGCATCTAACATAGCTTTTATACAAACATTTCTCATTAATCAGTAATACTTATTTTTTAATTTAGAACCCACTGTTAATGTACAGTAAGCTCATAAAGTGTGGTTAATTTGCAAACGGGCATTTCCTGAATGATTAAGATTTCAGAATGTGAATGTAGCAATTCTCAACTTGTTTGGTCTCAAACCCTTTTTCATCTTAAAAATTACTGAGTACAACAAAGAGATCTGTTTGAGTTAAAACTACCAATATTTGTCACATCAGATATTAAAATGGAGATTTAAAAAATTCGTAATTTTAAAATAACAGTGCAAAAATTACTGTAAAATTATATATTGCAAAACAAAAAATTTAGTGAGAAAAGTGTACTATTTTACATGTTTGAAAGCCTCGTTAATACTCAGCTAAATAGAAAATAGCTAGATTCTCCTATCTGCTTCTGCATTCAGTCTCTTGGATATGCTCTTGTTTGAAGAAGAAAGAAAATATGGCCTCACAAAGATACATAGCTGGAAAAGGAAGGTGCACTTTCTTAGATCTTTCAGATAATTACAGATATTCTGTTTGCTATTACACCAAAACTCAAAAATGCAAAACTGTATAAAAGAATTTTTCCTGCTCTTGTTATATGAAAATCTTAAGGTCTATCCTGAACTGTGAATGGATAATTTACCAAATGACCACAAATATCACAGTTGGTCAATGGGAAAAGTGACCACAGGAAAATACTGATAACGTCACACAGATCTTCCAAATGTTCACATATTTTATTACACAGTACCTCCTCAGGAGTTTTTAAGTACTAGGAAGCTACCAGTGTTACAGTGGCAGATAGGTTTCCCAAAATTATAACTTTTACATAAAAATTTAAAAATTTATCATTGACAATAACTACTGCAAACCATTTAATAAGACAACCACTGTACTTCAGTATACAGAAGAGCTTCAGGCACACCTACAATTTTGCCACATAATCTATTATGATATGTACTCATGGGTTAAGATATAATAAAACTAGTAATTTTTACAGTATCACCCAGGACAGTAAGTGAAATTGGTATTTTTTTTTAAAAAGATTTATTTATACAAGAACTGGGATACAGGTCAGAGGCGTGGGAGGGTGAGAGAATTCACCAGAGACAGAGTGGGGAGCAGAACAGGCAGACGGACCAAAGACACTGCTGAGGGGAGCAGCAGGAGAGGTCTGCAGCGCCATGTGGGTTTTTTCTGGCCAGCCAGGATCGGACCTGCGCTGCACAGGCTGTGGACAGCTTCACCGAGCAGTGCTCAACCCACTGCGCCACCGGGGAGGCCCAAAACTGGTATTTTTTACTGTGGGTGTGGCAATGAAGAATACAGTGACTACTACAAATACAATTTGGTACTACTAATTTGATCTGTGCTAAGGTTCCAGTGGTTTTACCCACTCGTCTGTACTATGAGTACAAATGCCAGCATATTAAAAAGGTAAATATTGTCTTAGTATTATCATAAAATAGTTTGCTCTCATGGATGGTATTTTTGAGAACTACTGTATTAGAGACACTCACTTGCTTTTAACATCAGTGTCAGTTTATGTAAAGTGCCAGGGAATTATACACAAACAATAAAGTTTAAGCCAGAAAGGTCACTACATATATCGCAGGCCTTTAAAAGCTTGTCCTCTTGTAATTTAAACACTTTTTTTCTTGCCATCTTCTTATGCTAACACTGTGGCATTATCTAGAAATCATAATTTTTATTAGTGCCAGAAGAGAATCTCATTTGCCTCAGAAAAGGAAACTAAATCAGCAAGCATTTAGGAGACAATGACAACCATCACTGTGCAGCCAATTTCGTAAAATAGCGTGGAGGTTCTTCCAAAAAAACTACAAATACAACTACCATGTGATCCAGTGATCCCATTCCTGGGTATGTACAAAACAAAAACAAAAACAAAAACAAAAAAACTATGAAAACACTAAAATTTGAAAGGATATAAGCATGTCTACATTCACTGCAGCACTGTTTACAATACAGAATACAACATATTACAAGATATGGAAACAACCCAAGTGCCCCTTAAGTATGGATAAATTTTATATACATGTATGAATCAGAGATATATAAGAATATTACTCAGTCATAAAAAAGGATGAAATCTTGCCATTTTTCCTAACATGGATGTACCTTGTGGGAATTCTGTTAAGTGAAATAAGTCAAAAAGAGAGAGATGTTATTTTATATGATTTCATTCATTTGTGAAAGGTAAAGAAAAGTGAAAGCAATCAAAAACAGCAAAACAAATCCTTAGACTCAGACAAAATGGTGGTTTGCCTAAGGGGACATCAAAATCATGAAAGAGGGTGGATGGTGCGGGATGGTGACTGGACATCTGATGCTAGGTATGGTGTAAAATATACAGTTGCTGAGGGGAGAAAATGTACACCTGAAACCTATGAAGTGTTATAAAACTATGTTATCTCAATAAAAAGAACTGTAAAAAAACAAGTACTTGGGGCCTCCCCTGGTGGCGCAGTCGCTGAGCGCTGGGCTGCGAAGCTCCCCTCAGCCTCTGCAGCACCGGTTTGATTCCTGGCCGCTGGCGAGGGTCCCACACAGCGCACAGACCTCTCCTGCCACGCCCGCTGCTCCCCTCAGCAGTGTACTTTGTCAGTCTGCCTGTTCTGCTCCCCACTCTGGCTCTGATGAATTCTCTCACCCTCCTATGCTTGTGACTAAACCCAGAGCTTGTATAAATAAATAAATAAATCTTAAAACAAACAAACAAGTACTCACTGAGTTTCTATTATGTCAGAGACAACATTGTTGTGCCATGTGCTGTGGATAAATACAACTCACCTCTTACACTGAAAACCATATGTAACTAGCTAGAAAGACTTAGTCAATGGAATAGCTATATTACAATCTCATATAGGCTACACCAAACATCATAGCAAGTGCTATGCAAACATACATGGAAACACTAGAAAAATAGGGGATGGGACCTGGACAGGGTCAAACTGAGCAGGGTCTGAATAGGAGTACATCAGGGAATTTGGAGATGCTTTAGAGAAGAGGGACCAGTATGAGCAAATATGGGAAAACACAAATGTGTATTATACGCTGAGTAATTGTAAGTGGTACAAATGAAGGTGGTGGGACAATCAGGAACAGCATGAGATGAGATTAAAAATTAGCAGACATCAAGATCATGAATCCACAAATATCACATTAAGTAGCTGGGGCTGGACTTACAACAGGAAATATGTGTGTGGCGCCAGGGGAGACACAATGAAGTCTTTCTAGCAGGAAAGTGACTGCTATATTTGTATTTAGTACTATGACATACAGACTGGAAGCCTACCAACAAGGAAGGAAATAGGAAGAGGCCCTAGGTTGGCATTAGTTAGTAAAAAAAAAATTAGGAATTACATACAACAAATTTCATAATTAACTTGATTAGGGATAACTGAATGTAGGAAATGAAGGGAAAAAAGAATCAAGGATAATTCTCAAATTCCAAGAACGGTTAACTGGTAAGTCAAATAAGGGAACTAGAGCCTTGAGGAAAGAAGGCAGTAAATTTGGATTTCAGAAACACCTGTCCATAAAGTCACAAATCTCAGTATGTGCACATTACAGGGCTTTCTTTATAAATACTTGCTAAAAATCAGACAATACCTATTAGTCTCTAGCTTATACTTAATTCTTTTTAAAAAGTGCAATTGTGATTAAGAGAGACTATATTACCAAAGTAACTCTAGTCAGTTAATATTTGAATTAGAAGTATGACAGTTTCAAAAAAGCTAGCAAAGCAAGCCTGTAGAGAAGTGTCTGGGATTATAGCTATTCTAAGCATTGTCTAAACAAATGTCTTAGTAATAAGGAAACGTTACCTAATACTTCAGTATCTGCTATACCTTTTGCCAAAATGTATTAAGTGTCAGATCACTTGTGATACTTCTTTTAAATGGAATATAGAAAAAAAGGAAAATGCTACTGAACAAATGTTTACATGAAAAAATGTTAGGGGAAAACTCCCAGAACAGTATTTGTTACTTCTCATTTAAATACTTTTAACTTTTTGGTCTCAATACTAGTGGCTTTCTTTTCTTTTTTTTTTATAAGATTTATTTATTTGTGTACAAGAACTGGGGTACAGGCCAGAGACATGGGAGGGTGAGAGATTCACCAGATAGAGATCAGGGAGCAGAACAGGCAGATGGACCAAAAGCACTGCTGAGGGGAGCAGCAGGCGAGACAGGAGAGATCTGCCACGCCATGTGGGAATCTCCCAGGCAGGCCAGGAAAGTGGCTCTCATTTTAAAAAAATGATATAAAGTATATTCTGAAAAGTTAAATTGCCAGAGCAGCTGCCAGCTCAATAAGAACTTTTAAAGTCACCTTCTGAGATGCCAAACTACCCACCAATTTAATTCAAACTCCAAATAGGGAATCTATGATACATCAAGAAATAAGACACTATTCAATATTAAGGTAAGATTAAAACAAAAACAAAACAAAACAAAAAACATGAGTCAGATGAATGCCTGTCACTGGGTGAACAAAAATTTAGAAAGAAAGCAAAAACCTAGGGAAAAATTATATGACTGAGGAAATCTACTGACTCTAAAAGTACACTGGCTTTTTGGAATTAGAGATCCAACATTTGTCCATATTTTAATTAGCCTCCACAGTTTTGATTTGTAAGAAATACATTAGGCTTTTAAAAAACTGAAAATAAAACAAGGACTGCTACTACAATCTCCATGGGCTTCAAAGAATCCAAACAATCTATGTTAGAAGCCTTTGATTATAGATGACTCTCACCTAATAATTAGTGGTTATCAAATGTCGGCCTAAAAAATTATTTATCTCATTATTTAATGGGAACAATTAAGCTACTTGTAGTTATATAATAACACAGTATCAAGATAAAGGATGAACTATATACAGACTATTACTATAATATGTATATATGTGGCCAGTATTACTATACCTACTAAAGAAAAACGGTCTAAAGGAAAACAGAGTAGACAATATATATTACCAAAACTACAGGTTCACTGTCATAAAAGGAATGAAGGGGGATTGATTAACTTCAGAAAGAAAAGTTCTTCCTTCAGGATTCAAAAACAGATGTCAGAACAAAACAAAACCTAGGAACAATGAGTGATAGTTAACATTAAAGTAGAACTTAATTCCATTAAAAAATTAAGATTTAGGGCCTCCCCGGTGGCGCAGCGGTTGAGCGCTGGGTTGCAAAGCTGCCCGCAGCCTCTGCGGCGCCAGTTCAATCCCCTGCTGCTCCCGGGCTGCTCCCCGGCCTCCGGAGGAGGGTCCCACATGGCGCATAGACCTCTCCTGCCGCCCACTGCTCCCCTCAGCAGTGTACTTCGGTCCTTCTGCCTGCTCTGCTCCCCGCTCTGGCTCTGGTGAATTCTCTCACCCTCCCACGCTTCTGACTGTACCCAGTGCTTGTATGAATAAATAAATAAATAAATAAATAAATAAATAAATAAATAAATAAAAAACTTAAAAAATTAAAAAAAAAATTTAAGATTTAAACATCAGAATAAGCGGTATCACAAAATAGCTTACTGTGACTTATTTGTAGTTAAGTAGACTGAAATGTTTGAGAGGATTCCTTACTTAGAGACACTGAACAAGAATGAAGGCTCTCAACCCTGGCTGTATATTAAAATAATCCAGAGAATGCCTGATCCAAACTCCCATTTACTTCATCTGGAGCACGGCCAAAGTACTTGCATTAAAAAAAAAAAAAATCCCAGGAAAAGAAATCTGAATGAATAGATTGCATCAATGTCAATATACTGGTTGTGATATGATGCTGTAATTTTGTAAGATGTCACCACTGTAAAAAAAAAAAAAAAAAAAAAAAAACAGGAAATGGCATATGGAATCTCTTGTAATACCATTATTTCTTATAATAGTGTATGAATCTATAATCACCTCAAAATAAAAAATGTTATGTAAAAAATCCCCAGGTTACATAAGATAAAGTTAAGGGAAAAATCAGTTGACTGGAGAATCTCAAATTCCTGTCAATTTTAAGAGACTGCAAATTATTCTTTTACTCTGTCATTGCAAGATAATTAGAAATGCTTACCATTTTAACTCAAAAGTACTATGCCCTCCCTCCTATTAGTATATAAACTCACAGGATAGATAAACATACAATAGTAGTCATTCACCTTGTAACTAAGGCATATATATCATATAGTAGACAGCCTCTAAAACCAAGGCTCCCCACTGTCTGGTTTTCAAACTTCTTTTTTTTTTTTTTTTTAAAGATTTATGTTTTTATATAAAAACAGGGGTACAGGCTAGATGCGCAGGAGGGTGAGAGGATTCACCAGAGACAGAGCGGGGAACAGCGCAGGCAGACTGACAAAATACACTGCTGAGGGGAGCAGTGGGCGAGACAGGAGAGGTCTGCTTCGCCATGTGGGATTCTCGCCAGCCAGACAGGATCGAACCCGCGCTACAGAGGCTGCGGACAGCTACATAATGTGGCGCTCAACCACCTGCGCCACCAGGGAGGCCCTGGTTTTCAAACTCTGAAGGGTAGACTAGACTTAGTAATTTATTACAAGTAGAATATGGCAAAGCAAGGGGATGTCATTTCTGAAATGAAGTTATAAAAGGACAGTGGCTTTCATCTTGGAGGCTCTCAGATTTCTTGCTCTAAAGAAGCTATTGTGCTTTGATCACTTTATGGAGAAGACCACAAGGCAAATAATTGATGCCTCTGGTCCAACAACCATCCAGTGAATAATCTGAAGTCTACCAAGAGGCACATGAGTTTGGAAAAAGACCCTAATCTAATCAACTCTTGAAAGCAGCAAACCAGCTGATACCTTGTAGTTGTGGCCATTTATAACAGACCCTGGGCCAGCGGTAGCCAGCTTAACTGCACCCTGAACTGTGATATGAAGAAGCCAAGAGATGTTTGTTTTGGGGGGTAACACAGAGCTAAAGACAACTAATATAAATGGCAACCACAGGTTAAATCTAAAAGAAAGGAATCTAATCTGCTGACTTCTGCCCACCTTTCTTTGTCTTCATCAAGCATCTCAGTTTCTACATTATCACCTACAATTTATAAACTCCATTCTACTTCAGTTGACCTCACCATTACTTAGACACTTTCCCCATTCTCACTTTGTTCAGTTTCTTAGAATGGCTTCCTATCCCTCTTTTCTGTCCATCCAAATTGTAGCCACCTTCCAGATAATACTACACATGACTCTTTCATAAATACTTAATACTATCTACTATCCATTTGGTGCTAACCTAATGGTTTTAAGTCTCTATATTCAAAGAGATATTTCTCATTCTCCTCAACATTCAGTGAAGAATTAAGCAGGTGCATTTACAGTATCCAAGACCTTATGATCACCTCCAGTGTATTATGTAACTATTTTTGTTTAAAAACAAAAAGCTCAGGGGGTGGGGATGAGTAGAAAGAAAACCAAGTGCTCCAACCTAGAATGAGATGTCACTAGTTCGGTTTGCACATCCAAAACAACTGAGTAAAGATCACATTATCCTGAGAATAGCAGTAATGATGACAAATGCTCTCCAACTCTATGATTAGCTTGGTTAACTATTATCCAGGTTCTTGAAATGTTTGTTCCTTTTGTTTGTTTCTTAAACAACTTATCTTCCATCATTAACCCACCTCTTGTAACTTACCACTAGTCATAACATTGCCTTAAACTTTCAATTAAATCAGTGGGCCTCAAACTTTAGCTTGCATCAGCATTCTCTGGAATATTTGTTGTAACAGTCTGCTGGATCTCCACTCCAAGAATTTCTGACTATTGTGATAAGCAATTCAACAAATGTCAATGTAAATTAAAATTTATAGCTGGGAAAAGATAAAAGTTCAACAGTAAACTATACCAAATACTTTTAATAGCTTCGCCGCACACACTCTCTTCATCCCTCCCTATCCAAACAGGTTAATCAATTTAAGTTTTCTTGATAAGCATACTTGAATTCAATTTCTTGAAAATAATGAGCATCTCCAATTAAAAGATCAGCAAAAGCATTACTGGCCAAAAAAAAACAAAAAAAGGACCAACCTAATATTCAACTGTTTTTAACTTAGTAGATTAAAAAAAAAAAAAACAAAAAAACAAGAACAGAAACTGAAGGTTCTGGGATGTAAAATAGCTTGCAAGGAAAAGACAAAGACCAGGGTTAGAACACTTTCCCCAGCCAGTACCCAATGATATGGAATATACTGCCACTCTTAATTTATGCTTGAAAGCTCCCCTTAGAAGTTCTTTAATTAAAGCTTTCAATTAAAATAAACAGATGAAATAAAGATTTCCAATCAACAGCAAAGGTAAAGGTTAGATAATTCTGCTACCTTTAACAGAGGTTATTATTTAGTATAATAAATCTTAGAATAGTGAGATGCCCACCTACTTCTATTTATACCTCTTTGACTACTCACAGCCAACATCCCCAAACCCCTCCTTCCCCAATGCACCTTTTTAAAATGTGTTCCTACGTGTTACTGGTCTTCTCACGCTACTCATTCTCTCTGAGTCAAAATCATGACAGTAAATGAACAATGACTATTCCAGTAGTTCTAAACTATCACTGGAGTTACTAAAAATATCTAAATGCTTAGACGCCACTTCAGATTTAACTAATGAACAACAATCTCTGGGAATGGAGCCCAGAGACCTCTATGTTCCCCACCTCTCTATGCACCTTAAGCAAGAATCATGTCCTCTATACTAAGACTGGCACAGATATAAGATACAACCAGTATCTGCTCAACACTGTTGTGGAAACACAAAATGGCAAGTTTAAATATTCCCTCAGTTATAGAATTGCATAGTGCTAAATAAATAAGCTATTTAGGCAGTTACATTAGAAAAACACTTTTTTTTTTTTTTTACGTTAGCAATACTAGTTAAGAATTGGGTAAGGGTTTTAAGTATTTCCCTAACATCAGTATAGGTTAAAGAAAATCCCTGACTTTTTAAAATTCAAAAACTAAGGTAGCCACAAAAGATTTAAATATAATACCAAATTAAACAAAAACAACAAGAGTTACAGACTGTCAGAAAATCGAGTTTCCTAAAGTAGTGTTGACTTAACTGAAGACCAGAACTAACCTGCAACAGCATGTATCTGTTGCTGCCACTTCCAGAAAAAGCAAATTCCCAAGAAAAGATTGAAGTAAGCTAACCATCTTTTTCTCCTGCAAATTTCTTTTCAAATTCAATAATAACGTATCTAATTTCATATTGAAAAGTACCATTGAGGATCAGGGGATTTACCTGAATAAACAGCAAGGTGTTTCATGAACTAAGTAAACAATGGTTTTTGACTTGAAAAAACTTAAAATTTATTGTCACATTAAATAATGTTATTTTTAAAAGGAAAAACCTAGACAACCAATAGTTAAAGCCCCTATGAATATAAAGAGGCCTTTTATATTCCTAAAGGGGTAAAATGGACAAAAGCAAAAGGCAATTTATGAAAAGAAATATCAATGCCCAGGGTTAAAATTTCAGTCTCATCAATTACAAAATGGTGTATTTTTAAAATGATCATTTTTACCCTAGTAAAACACTGATGGGGGAAACTAGAATATTTTTCTGAAAGCTATATGGTAATATGTATCAAATGACTTGAAAATAAGCAAATCTTTTAACTCAGCAATACTATCCTAAGAAAATAGGAAAACATTCTATGAGAATATGATAGTCCCAATGATGTTTGTGAAAGTCAAAAATTTAAAAAAAAAAAGTCCATGACAACAGATTGATTAAATATATTAGACACTTACTCGCCTAAGCACTTGAAAAATACTTCTCGTTTTTGTAACCTGCTTTTTTCCTACTGAAAACATACACAGTACAATGTTAATGCTATTATTAAAAAATATGTACAGCTTCCTGAGAGGTCTGGAAATATAACTATTGTTCAAATTTTGGTGCATCCCTGGATGGTAAGTTTATTTTCTTTTTATTCTTTTCTTGCCTCGTAAGTTTTTTTCTAACAATGTGCCGCATTACCAGTGTAAAAGTGTACATCTATTAACATATAACTAACGAGTAGTTGAGATTTAGTAAGTATACCATTTGGAAAAAAAATGATCTGGGATATGGGATACAACCTACCCTTTTATTTATTGATATTTCTAAATTTGAACTTTCAACAAGGGATATTTATATATTCAGAATTCTATGAAGCAGACTAGTAAAGAGAAGAGTTTTCAAAAATCGGGCATGGAAACATGGTAAAAGTAGGCCATCTAAAAAAAATCCCTAGTATTTTGAAAGTCTTATAGATCATTTCATCTGCATTTATTCTCTCTCCCCTAAATTAACAAAGAATGATGTCATATGCATTAGCTACATCTCTGCAAGTGACGTGAACTTGTAAGGTTGGGGCTCAGTGATTAAGACAGACCTAAGTACAGAGAAAGTTGGATGAGATTTAACATGTAAAACAGACCATCAGTTTAAAAAGTTAACTAAAAATACTCATGATTTAAAAAAAAAATAATCTAAGATGCCAATAAAGCTAACTAATAAGTTTGAAAACGTCAGACATTACATAGTTTTAAATAAATGAAGAGAACTTTAAGATTTTACTGTTATTTCGATCAAGTTTCCTCAAGGGGGGAAAAAATAAGTAAATTTCCCTAGTGACCAAGGAACTGTCATATTTTTAGGATCACAAAAGGAGCAGCAAAATTTATCTTTATTTTACAACCCTTCCATTTCCAACATAGACTGAATTATCCTTATGCCTTGAGATTTCCTGTTCAGGAACAGTACTATCAGATTTTACTGTTATTCAAAATACAGATTTCAAATGGGCCGAAATAGATTGCTCGATGTTTGAGTGTGTTGCTTACTAGACAATTCTGTAAAAATCTGTCAATCATGCAGCAAAAAGTAGGTAGTGACATAGGACTGATTTGCCCGTGAATATTTAGCTAGCCAATTTTAAGAGGGAAAAAAAGCAATGACTGACATACAACACGACAAGAGTAACTTGCTGTTTATGCGTAGTTACCTTCAACGTACAATAACTACCCTAGTGTTTTCGGAAAGTTGCACTAAAATCAAGACTCCATTTTTATCCTTCATTCATAACTTCATTCACCATCACTATGTTTGTCCAAAGAAATGAAAGCTTTTGATGTCCTAAATCTCAAAATGCAAATTCTCACCCACAAAGTTAAATGAGATGTGGTTATCAACACAAGATTAACTTACTGATCACGAAATATAAATTATCAGAGAAAGGAATCCAGGAGCAGAAAGGCTTTACTTTCTAACTCACAATAGAGTGTTGTCCACTAATAGACAATAACACTGTTTGTTGTTGTTGTTGTTGTTTGAGCTGCAAGGCTGGGGATGCAATCTGCAGAACTATTCCAACAGCTTCAACTAAGTCATATGTTACAACTGGAAAAAGTAGCAGTTAAGTCCCAAACCAACAGGGCTAGGACTAGATGCAAGCAGACGCCGCACCATCAGAAAAGAAGGCCCATCAGCCCGTCTTCCGAGAAACAGTTCCCTTCCCCCACCTTTAAGTAGGCACTTAAGTCTGCCAAGCAGATCTATTTCTTTATTAACTGGAGCCCACTTGGGGCAACCGTACACCAGAGCTGCTCTCCGGCCTACTCCAAACCATTCCAAAAGTGCTCAAGTTGAGACTGAAGGCCGGGGTAACCCTCTCGGGCGCCCAGCTCTGCATGCTCTTCTCCACCCCACCCCCCTCCGCCCCGCCCCAGCAGGCGCTCCTGGGTCCAGAGGAAGGACACCGGACCCAGGGACAGGCAGGAGTTGCCCGCAAGAGCAGTCGCCGGCGGCCGGCGGCCTCCGCCATAGCCGGACCTGGAAAGCACCGCCCCCAGCGTACCTCCCCACACCCGGCTAACCCGCGACGGTCGGCTTTCGACACCCTGAATCCCCAGCAGAGGCAGCGGAGGAGACAGACCCAGGAGGCACCAGGCTGGGCTGAGAACCAGGCCCAGGCCTGCCCCTCCGGGCCGCGCGGGTCGCCAGAATCCGCTCCCCGGTCCGGCCCGGTCCAGCCGGCGCGGCGGCCACCCTCACCTGGATGACCTCGTTGACCTCCCGGATACATTCCACCATGTGTTGCAGAATCTGCTCGGCCGTGAGCACCTCGTAGCGGTAATCCTCCTCCTGCTCGTGCCCCGGCCCGCCGCCGCCGCCGCCGCCGCCGCCTCCGCCGCCGCCGGGCCCCAGCGCGCTGCCGCCGCCGCCGCCCGTCTCCCCGCACAGCAGTCCGTCCCGCTCCCCGCCGACGCCCAGCCCGGGCTCCACCAGCTCCACCTCGCCCAGATCCAGGTTATCATCGTCTGGCTCGTCCTCGTCCTCGTCCTCCTCCTCGGCGCCGCTGTCCTCCTCGCTGCACTCCTCGTCCTCGTCGAACTCGTAGTTGTAGCCCTCGTCCGAGTCCATGGCGCGACGCGCGGGGCCCGGCGGACGCTGGCCCTGAGGCGGGGAGAGGGCGGGGACGCCGAAGCCCCGGCTCTCGCTCCGGCTCCGGCTGATGTCCGGACGCAGGCCTGGCTCCGGCCCCGTGGGCCGCGGCTCCTCCCCGGGCGCGGCGGTTGGCGGTTGGCGGCGGGCGGCGGCGGGAGGGCGCGGAGGAGGGAGGGAGGGAGCGAGGGGGCCGCTGGCCGCCCGCCTCAGTCAGACGCGGCTCCACTCCGGCCGCCGAGAGAAAACAGTCCCCAGCGCCACCTCCACGGCCGCTGCTACCGCTACTGAGCCAACAAAGGGGCGTGCGTCACCGCGTCGCGCTGCGTCGTCGCGTCACTCCTCGGGGCGTCACCGCGCCCCGCCCCGCCGCCCCTGCGTGCGGTGCGGGGAGACCCCACCGTCCGGTCGGCCGGCCCCGGGGAGCGGAGCTGGGCCGACCTCGGCGTTTCGGTTCCGGCTGCGGCAGTTCCGTGGCCCGGGCGGAGATCAGGGGGCCCCGCGGCTGAGGGGGTCGCGGCCGGCTCGTCTCCGAGAAAGGCGGGGCCCGGACCGCGCAGGTGGTGGCTTGTGGCGCAGGCCTGGGGTTCCGGTCCCCGCTAGCCAGCGGGTGGGGAAGGCGGCCGCCCCGCCGGGCCCTGGAGACTTCCCGCGCGCCCTGAAGCAATCCCGGGAGGTCCTCTGCTGGGGAGCCAAAATTGTTGTGGCCCGGGTTATTACGTGGAAATCTGTTTGGGGGGAACCTCTGCACTGTGACAGGTGAACCTTATTTAGAGGCGTTAGCTGGAGTCTGTACACTGCGGCCTACGTGCCCTGGGTTTTAAATTTCTTCCAGTGACGTCATGTTTGAAAGCGTTTCCCGAACTCAACTCTGTAAACCCTAAACCACGCAAGCGGTCGTAACTTTCCTTAAATGAGCAGTGTGGAAGGGCCTTGCAGATGATTGCCTCACAGCCTCAGTACCCAGTTTATACCAGAACCTAAGAACGTGAAAGGGCCAAGACCAGAGAAACACTTGCCCTGTTTTAGTGACTGAATGACCTAAAACATCCGTCATAGCAATGCTGTGTAATGCATGATATGTATCACGGGCACTGGGCGAAATATCTACAAGGACCAAGTGTAGTAGAGAGTGCTTGTGTCTTCTCTGCTAATGTGATGGGTGAGCTGAGTGTTGGGTGAAAAAGGCCAGTTTAATAGGGAAGATGGTCTAACCTGAGATAGTAGCCGGTTTGTAAAGTAGCTTAGTTTGGGGAACTTAGAGTGTAAGTCTGGTAAAGGACAAAATATTAGACAAGTATTTCAGGCTCTAGGGTAGTAAGAGTATTTTGTGCCATTGTGTAAGAGTGAACGGATACCTTTGTAAGTAAAGTCGGAGAAATGTTCCGAAGGGAGGCACGAGAAAGCTCCCTCTTGGAACTGCCAGATTGAAGAGCTTTTCAATCGGAAGCCCTTGTTAATCAAGCTTACTGTTTATTAGTTTTTAAAGGTGGAAAAATTCCTTTAAAATGTAAACAAACCTGGGCCTCCCCTGGTGGCTCAGGCAGTTGAGCGCAGCGCTGTGAAGATGTCCGCAGCCTCTGCAGCGTGGGTTCGATCCCCGGCCGCCAGCGAGAGTCCCACATGGCGCGACAGACCTCTCCTGGCGCCCGCTGCTCCCCTCAGCAGTGTATTTCGTTAGTCTGCCTGTTCTGTTCCCCGCTCTGTCTCTGGTGAATTCTCTCACCCTCCCGCGCATCTGGCCTGTACCGCCGTTCTTGTATAAATAAATAAATAAATCTTAAAAATGTAAACAAACCTCTAATTTTTTTAAAGTAATTACATTTACTAAGATATTTCAGGATTTTCAAAATTAAATCTTATAACATCAATGCTGGTAGGTCTTGGTCCTTTTTTTTTTTTTTTTTTTTTTTTAAGGATTTATTTGTACAAGCACTGGGTACAGTCAGAAGCGCGGGAGGGTGAGAGAATTCACCAGAGCCAGAGCAGGGAACAGAACAGGCAGAGTGACGAAATACACTGCTGAGGGGAGCAGTGGGCGTGGCAGGAGAGGTCTGTCACGCCGTGTGGGACCCTCGCCCGTGGCAGGGGATCGAACCAGCACTGCAGAGGCTGCGGGCAGCTTCACAGCCCAGCGCTCAACCACTGCGCCACCATGGGAGACCCGGTCTTGGTCTTTTGATTCTGTTTTTATTTAGCAGTTCTAGGTTGTTGCCACAACTGGTACATTCTAAGGACCCTAGCAACCCTGCTTTCCACCTACCTTCATTGTTATATACCTACAGAAAACATTCAGTAGCACTTGTCAAGCCCATACTCTTTGCCCCATCTTTATTTTCATTGAATCCTTATTTTGATTGAACCCTACTGTCCATATCCTCCCCTTAGGTATTGGAGCAACTGCCCACTAGTAGAGAAATTTGTGTAACTACATGCATTCTATTACAAAATACAATCACCAGGCACAAATGAACCCTCAACATCACCCACCAATCCTGTCACATTTTCTGAAAGAACCAAATCTGACCACTAGACCATGAGGAAACTAACTTAAACTTTCAGAATTGGTCTTTCACTCTAGGAACCCTTTCAAAGCTTCACCAGTTTTCTTAAGCCCTAGTACTCCCTTCCAAATCCTCTCAAAGTAGATGAATTTATAGCAGAGAAATTTGAAATCATAAGGACCAATATGACTGAAACATGCTACGCTAAGCAAAGAAGAGAGTATTAAGGGATAAAGTCTGAGAAGGCAAATCAAGGCATTATTGAAATGGGAAACACTAAGGGAGTTTAAGCAGAAGACAAGCTATGATCTGTGGCTAGGTTTGGTTTTTAAATAACTGGTGGCTTTGTGGAGAATGGACTATGAAAGCAGAGACCAATTATGAAGCTATTGCAACAGTCCAGGGAAATAACAGCTTGGGCTAAAGTTTTGACAGTAGAGATCATGAGAAATGGTCAGATTCAGATATAATTTGAAAATGGAGTCAACAAATTTAGTAGTGATTTGACAGGGGCTTGACAAAGGAATCAAGGATGCCCACTAGATTTGGAGTTTAAGCAAGATGGGTGAATGGTGGTTCCTTTCACTGAAACAGTAAATTTGACATGCTTATTACTGAAGTAGAGATGTTGAATAGGCAGTTCCATATACTTATGTACATTACTGAAGTTTAGGAGAAGTTAAAACTGGAGAGCGAATTTCACCAGAGTTGATACCAATAATGTTGGGAAGCAGCATGGGCTAGTGGTAAAGAATTTAGGCTTGGGAGGAGACAGAACTGAATTGCCTCTGCCCTTCCATTTGCTAACTATAATCTTCAGCACATTATAGAACATCTTTGAACTTCACTTTGGAGAATTCTAATTCCTACCACAGTATTTTTGTATCAAATGAAATAATGTATGTAATGCACTTAAGTGTTCACAAAATAAGAGCTTTTGAAAAGTGTAATAAATCACCTTATATTGTGTGGGTAAAACTTGCCAATTGGATTTATAACTTTTGACTGTATTAATTACGCTTGTATGTACACAGCCAGTGTCAGAAGAAAGTTGGTTGGCTTTTTTCTCAGAAACATTTTCCATACTCATAATTTCTTTTTTGGTCAATATCGTGATCAGTATCATAATGCTTCTGAATTTGGGGTCTTTTATTCATGGATAAACCTTTATACCAAGATTCTCAGCAACACTAATTTCATTAACATTTTGGGAACTATCTTAGAATCAGGTTAGGTTATAGTGCTATTTAAGGAAACCAGTATAACAACTTCTCTCTGGCCCCAAATTGGCCAAGGGATGACCCACATACAATGTTTTTCAAATGACTTGCTCTTAAAGGTAATGCCTGTGTTATTGTTTTCTCAGCTATGATGATTACTAGGTATGCTGATTACAGTAGTGTGTAAACAACAACAAGACAAGGCCCTTGAAAAAAAGAATAGGCAAGTTAATATTCCCTTGGTGCCAAAGGAATCATTATTGGTAATTCAGTACTCCCATTATGCCCATGTTCTAGTAGGTAAACAAATATTAGTACAAATTTATTAAATATCTACTCATGCAGCAAAACTCCATAAATATTTATATGCTCACCAAATGGTTATAAATGAAGTACCAACAGGAAGAAAATTAAAAAGCAAATGCTTTTCAAATAAATAGAAATTAAAATAGCACTGGATTTTTCTAAGGGCAGGTAAGGCCCTCAAAGGGCATTCCACTAAAAATTCTTACACATATGTAATTAAAATACTGTCTCCAAAATAAAATAGAAAGAAATTGCTTTTCTGTCATTTTGCTTCTCTCTTTTTTATTGATGTAACATTGGATTCCAACACTATATTATTCAGTGGCACTGCTAGGACCATATATCTTTAGATACACATCACCACCCACACCTACTACCAAGGCACCCAGAGTCCTCCATTATAGTCCATTGTGTCCACTCACCACTTTGTTTTTTTTCTCTCCTCCCTATCTTGTTGCCTCAATTCCACAGTCATATTTCTAGAATTTGTTATTGGTTTGGTTTTGTCTCATTGGTTTATTTTGGTTTTCTATGTTCAATGTATAAGTCACATTATCTGGCATTTTTCTTTCTCCTTCTGACTTATTTTGCTTAGCATGACCCCCTCCACCTCCATCTATGTTGTCACAGATGGCAAGATTTTATCCTTTTTTCCAGCTGAGTAATATTCCATTGTGCATATATACCACATCTTCCTGATCCACTCATCTGTCCTTGGGCACTTAGGTTGTTTCCATAACTCAGCTATTGTAAATAATACTGCAATGAACATGGGAGTACATATATCCATACAAATGGGTGTTTTTGCATTCTTCTGGTAGATACCTAGGAGTGGAATTGCTGGATTTATTGGTAGGTCTATTTTTAATAATTCAGGAACCTTCCATAGGAAACAGAACCAATCTACATTTCCACAAACAGTGTTCAAGTATTCCTTTTTTTCTGTATCCTTGGCAACACATGCTGTTTCTGGTCTTTTTGATGTGGACTGTTCTCACAAGTGTGAGATAATATCTCATTGTGATTTTGATTTGCATTTCCCTGATGATAAATGATGAGGAGCATTTTTTTTCATGTGAGGGAGATAAAGTTCTTCCCAGATAAATAGAAACTGAGAGTATTTGCTAATGCTAGACCTTCCCTATAGGAAATGTTGAAAGGGGTTCTACTATCTAAATCAAAGAGGGAAATCCATGAAAAACTGAACAAGGAATTTAGGTTTAACCAGAAAACTATAGATAAAGTGGCAATAATAAACCTTCATCTATCAATCATTACCCTACATATAAATGAACTGAATTCATAAATCAAAAGACACAGAAGGCCAGTTGGATTAGAAAATAAAACCAACTTTTTCCTGTCTCTAGGAGACTCATCTGAGCTCCAAAATTAAACATAGATTCAAAATAAAAGGTTGGAAAATAACCATACAAACAAATGCCCTCCCTTCCCAAAAAGGTAGGGGCAGCCATATTTAGATAAAATAGACTTCCAGCTAAAAAAAGGTAATAAGAGATAGGTATGAACACCATATAATGATTAAGGGATCAATACACCAGATAGCTGTATACCAGATGTGTGTGTGTGTGTGTATATATATATATATATATATATATATATATACACACATACCAAATGAAGGAATATCAAAATATGTAAGGCAACTATATAAGGCAACTGAATAAACTAGATGACATGAACAAATTCTTAGAAATCTAAATCTTCTGAGACTGAATCAGGAAGAAACAGAAAACCTGAACAGACCAAACAAAAGCAAAGAAATTGAAACTGTAATCAAAATCTTCCCCCAAAACAAAAACCTAGACCCAGGTGGTTTCACTTGTGAGTTCTACCAAACTTTCAAAATGAACTAATACCTAAGTCTTTTCAAACTCTTCCAAAAAATAGAGAAAGATGGAATGCTTCCAAACACATTCTAGGAAGCCAACATCACTTGGATACTAAAACCTGAAAGGTATCAAAGAAAATTACAGACCAATATCCCTGATGAACTTAGATGTAAAAATCCTGTAAACATTGTTTTAACACAGCATTTTTATTTATTTATTTATTTATTTTGCTTTTGTGCTTTAATGTCTAGTGGTTCCTTTTACCAGGCTGGAAGTAAGAAAATAAAAGAACTAAATTTTAGTATAAATTTAAATTTTATCAAAAGTGCAAGGTACTTTGCATTTCTTTAAAAGCATCTATGTACTTTTGTTACAAACAACATTTACGAGTTACACCATTCTTGAGAGTAGCTCTTATTATACCTGTTCTATGTGGTAAATAATAATGAGACTTAGAGCAACTGTGGTTAGATGCATCAATAGAAGTCTGGCAGAGATAATACTAACCAAAATTAAAACTCAAGCTTTTTTATGCAGCTCTTTTGCTAAGATAGCCCCGACCTTATCTTTCTTCTAGAATATGAGGTCTGTATACTTTATTAGTGAACCTAGATTTTATGCAAATAATTATAACATGTGGTAAGATAATGCTGGAATTGGAAGTAGAGTACATACTATACAATTAGACAAAGGCACAAAACCATAATGGAAGTAAAGTACATACTATACAATTAGACAAAGTTACAAAACCCATAATTTCTAGACCCATTTATTTAACCCAATTGTGTGCTTATAATTCACGAAAAAGTAGCAAATGATCACCCCCTCCCATAAATGAACATATAACTTGTCCATATATTTGACAGCCACTGAAAGCAGAAAGTTTTTTCAAAAGAAAAACTTTCTATGGTTCACAATATCTCTAGTTTATTGGATTATGAATGTATTTGAATGAATGGGGAAAGAGTGGTCAAATATGTTCTTGAGCCTCTATTATTTGCCAAAATAGGTGCATGTATATGTTAGGTTTACGCCTGTGAAGTTGGAATTCTTCATTTTATAGAAGGAAAAGGCTCAAAGATGAACAGCAATTTGCCAAAGTTCACAACAGTGGCAGAGCTTTGATTCAAATTCAAGTTTTCAGAATTCAAGGCCACTGTTTTTTACCAATGATTCTCAATAATTATAATAAGATGTTATTCCTATTCTAAAGTGTGCCTGGAGTAATTTCTGGTCCTACTGTGGTCCAGGTTGTCAGCATAAACATTGACCACAGGCCATGTTTGTTCCTCCTGGAAATATATAATGAAAGTAGTTTATTGACTACATACATATATTTTCCACTATTCACAAAGTCCTGCTTTATTTTACTTTATTTTTATTTTTTTTAAAGATTTATTTGTTCATGCATACAAGAACCGGGGTATAGGCCAGATATGCAGGAGGGTGAGAGGATTCACCAGAGACAGAGTGGGGAGCAGAAGAGGCAGACTGACTGAAATATACTGCTGAGGGGAGCAGCGGGCGATACAGGAGAGGTCTGCCGTGCCATGTGGGTATCTTCGAGGCAGGCCAGGATTGAACCCGCACTGCAGAGGCTGTGGACGGCTTCACAGCACTGTGCTCAACCCCCTGCGCCACCAGGGAGGTCCTCCTGCTTTATTTTAATAGATAAGTCTTAACATTTTTAATAAAAACTTGAAATACATAATCATAATTTGGGGGAGGGGTCAACCAATCAAAAGTTATTTATTAATGTCTACCAAGTGCAAAGCACCTTTACAGGCATTCTGGAGAAATACAAAAGAAGAACCCTGCCATCTTAGACATTACAATTTATTTTAGATGAAGAGGCAAAAATCAAAAGAAATAATAAATTATAAAAATAGTAACTGCGGATGAAGAGATGTTACATGTCAAGAAGAATGGCACAGATAGTTAAGTGCTAGCAGAGTTCAAAGGAGACAGCAGTCACTTGACTGTCGTATACTAAGAAAGCATTATATGCTGGACTTTCCATACCTCCATGTTTTTGCACATGTTGTCCTTTGCCTGACATCTTTCCCATTACTCTTTACTCCCACCTAATCCATATGCTCAGAACTACTGTTTTTTTCAATTCGTTTCAAACCTGGCATCTGACACCTAGAACATGAGTCATCTATGTATGTCCCATTTCAAACAAACTTCCAACTTTTTGTTAATATTGGAATGATTAACATAAATCTAGAGCTCTAAGCCAATACACATTTATTGTCTTCTTGCCTTGAAGTGTGCTAAATCTTGCCAACATTCTATCAACATCAGTGTTCTTACGTATTCATCCTCCCAGGTCTTGTGAAAGCTTGAAGGTTGTGTAGAGAAGGCCTTATGTCATGTTTTCCACAGAGCCCTTTCCGAGGGTTTCTTTAGGACAAATGCCCATCTCACCTCCAACATGCCCAGTAGGACCTCAGCTTTTAATACTTCAGTGGAAGAAAGGATTTATGCTGGAATTCAGCAGACTGAACAACACAGCTAATACAATGCGGCCTGGTTATGAATGAGTAAAGGAGCAGGAAGTGAAAAAGAAATGCTTTAAGGATGTCAGGCCTGATAAAAACAACAGCACCAACTGGCAGGTCCACCTTACCCCACAGCCTTTAGAAATGAAATCACTTTTCATTCTTTTTATTTTTGATTTTGTTTTTGTTTTGGTTTGACTTTCTTGGGTTTATATTTTTCATTTGTTTTGTGGGAGACATTACCACATTTTAAAAGGCATAGTCACCTTTTCCAGCTCCAGGAACCAGATGACACTCCTCACAGTTATTTTGCAATGTGGCAAGAACTGGTTTTTCTATTCTATCTATGCAAATATACCCTCACAGACATCATCAGCAAAGTAATAATGGAGGGCTTGTGGTGCATGACTTCTTGTCCAGAATTCTTTATAAGCTGATTCATATTTTGCTTTCATGAAAGGGTAATTCAACATGTTGTATGCATGGTTTGACTTTTGAATGCTGAAGCACCGAACAGAGTTCCCATTTTAAATCTTTTCAAAGGTCGATAAAATAATTAAGTCATCCATTGTATCTAAATGGATGGTCCCAAACATTTATATCATAGTTACTGATCTTATGTATTTTCATACATAAAGCAAATTCATATGTAGGCACATTTTTTGTGAGCTATAATAAGCTTCATATATGGGTTATATGTTTTTGAAAGAAATAGACATGTACGCCATTAATTATAATACAATTACTATAATGAAGTATGATCTGAATTTTGGAGGAACAAGAAGATGGGCATCTCGGTGTGGGAGGCAGACAAGTGTGTCATGGAGAGCTCCTTAGGGGAAGTGTGGCCCTGAGTATGGGGGAGGCGGCGAGGAATGCTATTCTGAAAAGAAGGAGTCTCTGCATGTGCATGTAAATGTGAAAGAATGTGGCATATTTGAGCCATGATCTTTTTGGGAAACTGCCAGCAGGTCAGTACACCTGAAATTTAAGCTGTATATAGCACTTACAAATACCTTTGTAACCTTTCTATACTCTCCCTACATTTCTTTCCCTTTATCTATTCTTTAAAAAAAATAAAATCTATCTTCTTTCTCATTCCTCTTTAGGTATCTTGCCTAAAGATTCCACAATTTCCAAATGGTAGAGCTAGAAAACAAAGCCGTAATTCATCTCTGTTTTGAGTTTGTGCTTCTTTTGCTTGCTATGTTGAAGATTTTTCATTCTTCTAATAAAGCTTATCCATTATTTTCCTAGGATTTTTTTGTGAGAGAGACCATGTCATACTACTTTCTTCACTAAATTAATTCATGCATTTGGATTATATGGGGCAATAGGATGGGTTCAAGGAGAGTAAATATGTTTCATATTCATTCAATTAAGTATTTATTTACTTGATATAATTATTCATAAAACAGTATTAAATATTATTGAAAATATAAAACAAGCTACATTTTCTTGTGCTGCAGTGGCTGTGAATAGCTTCATAGTGCTGAGACTTAACCCCTTGCGCCACCAGGGAGGCGCCCTAAAAAGATGTATTTTTTTATACCTAAATATAGCACGTTTTTTACACACACACACAAACAGAAAACAACTTTTTCCTTCTTGAAAGCAATATTGCCCATGTTGAGAATATAAGCACTAGACTAAGGGTATCACTTTCAAAGTCTATAATTGGTTGTCAAATTCTAGTTTCAGAATTTTGGTAAATATGTAAAATTAAATATAATTAAAAATTAAATATCTTGAGTTAAAAATAAAAGCCACACTATTCGATGAAAATATAAAATAATTGGGTATACACATGTTAGCTGAACTCAGGGCTGATACACTCTGCAAGTCTTGGGGTGTATATTGACAATATAGTCTGTGATAGGAAGGAGAGAGTAGAAAATCATTTGAAGCTATAACCATGAATGTGGTTGAAAGAGAAACTCAAGCATATAAATTATTTCAATTTCAGCTCACTCTAACCATCTTAAACTTCCTCAATGTTTATTTGTTTATTATTTATGATGTATCATTTTACATCCTTGTTTATTTTTTCACAATTAGGTTTTCTCCCCTCAGGCGTGGTTACTACATCCTGACATTCTTATCCTGTACAGAATTATGTGTTTGTCCTCTGCAATACATAATTAATTCTCTGTGAATGGTTAAATCACTCACTTGATATATATACAGGTCAGAAGGGTATACCAACCAGAAAATTCAGTGTACACATTTTTATTTTAGTCCTCAATCCAAAATTAAGAATAAAAATGCTATGCTATTTTTTTTACTTCATATTGATATTCATTTATAAATCATTTCTTCAAAGCTTAAGTACTGACCCCAGGACAAAATTGAATTCTCCTGACTTACACACAGAGGAACTGAGGTTGGTTTTCAGTCAACAGCCTATGAGAAACTAAATTCTCAGTAAGGAAATGAAAATCTTCATTCAAAAGCCTATGAGGAGCTAAAGCTTGCCAATGATGAGTGAGCATGGAAGTAGATCTTGCTGTCTAGTACTCATGTAAGATTAGCTCCCTGCTCAGCACCTTTTTCGCCTCCTTGTGAGAGATTCTGAGACAGAGATCCATTTGAATCTACCCAGATTCTCACCCATAGCTACTTTGAGGTAACAGATTTTTGTTGTTAATTGAATTCTCCTTCACCCCAACAATATCTCCTTTTAAATGATCAACTGCTCAAAAGGTGCCAGAATAATTAGTTAGACTATACCTACTATATACTACCTTTATAACATTCATCAAACTTGTATAATGTCTTTCCTCTGAGTTGAGAAGTTACACAAGGGCAGAGATTATTCCTGTTGTGTTTGTTCCTATAATTTACATATATATGACAGTTTTCAATACTGAGAAGGCATATGGTAAATAAGCTAAAGATCTGACTTACTTTGTTCCGCCCATAATTCATTCTTTCAACCACGTTAGATTCCTACTTTGTGTGGTATATCAAAATAAAATCTAGATAAAAATTTAAGTATAGGGGGCTTCCCTGATCATGCAGGGGGTTAAGACACAACCTATGAAGCTTTCAGCAGCCTCTGCAGCAAAAGTTCCAGCCCTGGCCGGCCAGGGAGCTACCCACATGGCACAGCAGACCTCTCCTGTCTTGCCCGCTGCTCCCCTCAGCAGTGTACTTTGGTCAATCTGTTTGTTCTACTCCCCACTCTGTCTCTGGTGAATCCTCTCACCCCCCACACCTCTGGCCTGTACCCCAGCTCTTGTATACATAAATAAATATATCTTTAAAAATTTAAGTAACAGGGAAAGTCTTACCAAGGATCGTACAATATCTATAAGGAAAAAGATTAATAGATGTGACTATATAATTTAAAGCTTCCATCCACAAAAATATACATAAATGACAAAGATGAATTGGGAAAAATATTTGCAGCATATATGACAGAATATTTATCTTTAATGTATAAAAATCTCATAAGAACAAGAAACATATATACTAGTGTGTTTAGGGAGAAAGTATAAATGTCCAACAAATGAATGAAATTGAAATACAAATTAATGATTCCATTTTCACCTTTCAAATGGTAGTGATATAAAATGCTAATACTGATTTTGATGGGAGAGAAACAGGGGTAGAATCATAAAATGTAGGAGCCCTAATTGGTACAACTTTCAAAGAGGATAATTTGTAAGAAAAATATCTTAAAATGATCACACCATAATTCTTCTAGTAACAATCTAGGGAAATTTGTATGTAAAACTACCTGCAAAATGATTAAGGAATTCACTAGTTAAGTACATTATAATTTAAAATTTTAAAACTATGCTGCCATTTAAAATGATATTGTGGAGAAAATATGAATTGATCTGGGAAGATGGTCATGATATGTGGTTAAAGGGGTGGGGAATGGCAGTTATAAAGCAGTGTTAGAGAATCCTACTATGGTGTAGATGTGCATTTGTATGAGTGAATTAATGGTATTTTTAAAACTCTATTAAGGTTCAACCTGCCTGTTGTAAGATTCATTCATTTTAAGTGCACAATTCAGTGATTAATAAGTTTACAGAATTTACAGCCATCACATTTTAGTAAAGGGATTTTTCCCTTGTTATTCCTGTATTTTCTTATACTTCTGCAATAGATGTGTCTAGTTGGTAATTCTTAAAATTCCCCCTTTACAATTGACTTCTCTGAAAAAGAGGAAGATAGAAAATGCCAAAATAAGTATGGTAGTAATTAAAAGGTTTTCAAAAGAATGAAGAGGGTAGCAAATAAATACACTTAATTCATAGCGGGATTAAAGACTCTCTTTTGCAGTTTCTTCTTTCCCAACTGTCAAAGCATCGGATTAGTAGTATTTAGTTATGTAACTATATGATTGATTTAAGTAATCAAATGTAAGATATGATTGAAGTTTTAACTCTTAGAGAATTTGCACTTTAAAGCAAATTATCTGTTAATTTGTATTTATGGGGAGGACTATCTTGTAATACTTCCTGCCTTATTCATCTCTACTCTCTCCTGGTTCCTTATCTAATGTTCCCAAAAGTAAAATATGTGGAAAGGGGATGTCATTTGTGGAAGACAGTTATAAAGACAATAAAATTAAGGGCCAGATAATTTGACTATGAAGAAATACACCTGGGCAGCAATAATCAAATAGTGACTAGTTAACATGTTGGGAGCTGGTTTTCATAATGAACTGCTAATATTTCCAACTGAAAAAGAGCTTCTGGTTTCAAAGGCCACAGTCTCTTAGGTGATGCCATCTAAGGCCTCACTGAAATTCTCTGAATCTAGATGGTACACTGTGTCTCAGAGAGTCTGGGTCCCTTTACCTTTACCTTTTTTCTTCCTCCCAGTTCTTTTTTTTTTTTTTTGAGATTTTTTTATTTATTTATTCAAGCACTGGGTACAGTCAGAAGCGCGGGAGGGTGAGAGAATTCACCAGAGCCAGAGCGGGGAGCAGAACAGGCAGAATACACTGCTGAGGGGAACAGCGGGCACAGCAGGAAAGGCCCACGTGCCATGTGGGACCCTCACCAGGGGCCGGGGATTGAACCAGAGCTGCAGAGGCTGCGGGCAACTTCGCAGCCCAGCGCTCAACCTCTGCGCCACCAGGGGAGGCCCCTTCCTCCCAGTTCTTGCAAATAGTTGAGAACAGTTTAAAAATTCTGAATTTTTATGCGATATCTAAATAAAAATAAAAAGTGATTTGCCCAAAGTAGCTTTGGAGATATAGAATGAATTTAATTATTTTAACTAGAATGAGGTACCTATTAAAATAACCTGGGACCAAAAGGATCAACAGGAATAAGTTCTCTTTTATCATTTAAGGGCATAAACAGAGGAGATTGCATAGTCTAGCTGGTCAATGAAAGACCACAGGCCCAAGAAAGTTGGATGTTTGCCAAAAGTCAGCCTAGTAAGGACCAAAAATGAGTTTGAATTTCCAAACTGAATGTGCTTTGTGTTTTGCTGAGATGTTCCATTGTGTAGCTATAGGAATCTGGAGAGATTTCGTGACCTGGATAATCCATCTATTGGCAGCCTTTCCCAGTCACAGTACACGACACCAACATGTAAACTCCCTTTAATAAGATTTTCACCACTTTCATTGTGATTTCTATGTTGTTGATATCTTTGACCTAAACCATACAATGACTTTCTTTTACCCATAATAGTGAATTGTTCAATGTACAAGGGGTGATCTAGGGAGTGTTCAATAGTCATTATAGTGTTATCTCTGAATTACCTTCAACCCTGAAACCTTTCTGCTAGACTTTTAAAAAAATATTTCTTCCTTCTATTTCCTAATATCTAAGATTTTTTTTTTTGTCTTTTCATTCATTTTCCTGAACTGAAGCGTTGACCTCATCAGCCCTTCAGCCCTGTCTTCCATCACCTTCTTTGATTCCCCTCATGCCTACTGGTTGATGGACCACCAGTCACATCCCCTCGTGTTATCTCTGCCTCAGGCCTTGGCTCTACTATGTCTATTCCTTCTATTTCTGTAGCTAAACTTGCATGAGCTATTAACCCTACTACCACTGATTCACTCCCTATCTCTGACTCTGTCTGGGCCTCTGGTTCAGTCTGAGTTTCTAGCACTTTTGGAGTCTTCGCCCCTGTTTGAGTCTTTAGCTCTGTCTGGGTCCCTGCCTCTATCTGGGTCCTCAGTTGTGCTGCCACACTGGACTGCTTTTCTGGTGTCTGGTTCATCCATGGGAAATAGCCTCCATTGGTCTCATTTAAGCCCACTTCTTCTGAATCTATGTTATCCATCCTTGTCCTTGTCATAGGGATCATGAGGAGATTTTGATGTGGTGGAGAAACCTGATTAACTTATGTGACTGAATCCAGAAAGGAACCCTGGAGAAAAAGAAAATGCCAGGATCAGAGTTGCAGATTAATAGATAAACTATGGTCATCAAACACCCCAGAAGAGTACCATTGGCTTAATTATAATGGAATTTAGTTAAGATACATTTCTTATCTTTAGGGGTTGATTAATATCTCAAATTTTCTGTAGTACAGTGTTTCCCTGAAGATATACAAGCCAACTTATTCAGGCACAAGAAGTAAATAGTAGTTTCTTTGTATATTTTTAACAAATCATATTTAAAATTTTATTTTGAGTATGTTTCACAATGTAATGAATATATTGATGATGTAATGCATGTATACACTTTACAAGTAAATGTCTATTGGGCATGCTTACTAAAAAAAATGCTAAGAGGGTGTATGATGCAATGGTTTGCAGACCACTATTGTAATTCATTACTTGGTAAGAATAAGTAAGCCCATAGAAGGAGTAAATGAGAAGTGTCATACTGGCAAAATTCCTATGTTATTGCTCTGCTTTGTGTTTGTAATATTATAGAGGAGTAAATGTCAAAACTCTATTTTGGGGCCTCCCTGGTGGCGCAGCGGTTGAGCGCTGGGTTGCCAAGCTGCCTGCAGCCTCTGCAGCGCCAGTTCGATCCCCGGCTGCTCCCCAGCCACCGGAGGAGGGTCCCACATGGCGCGCAGACCTTTCCTGCCACCCGCTGCTCCCCTCAGCAGTGTACTTTGGTCCTTCTGCCTGCTCTGCTCCCCGCTCTGGCTCTGGTGAATTCTCTCGCCCTCCTGCACTTCTGACTGTGCCCAGTGCTTGTATAAATAAATAAATTAAATTAAATAAAAATAAATCTTTAAAAAAACAAACAAACAAAAAAAACCCCTCTATTTTGGAGATCCATAAAGGTGATGAGATTATTTGATATGAATGAAAGAAGAGGAGAATTTAAGAACTATCTTCTGGAAGGATGGCACTATCAACAGCTCAGTTATGTCTTTGCCTTCTTCCTCTACTTCCTGAATCTTGCTCCTGTCTGTACAGAGTCAGGTATCCTAATAGAAAAAAAAATGTTTTAAATGCATTGGAAACCCCTTCTACTAAAGATTGGTCATTGACACAAAAATAACACTTGTAGAGTCCTTCCAAATGTGAGATTTTAATATGCCAAACAAATAACCAAAGGAAGAAAGGAAGGGGCGGAGGAGGGAAGGCGAAAAAGAGAAGGACCAGCCCAGTCATGTAAAGTTGCCTTTTCTGTGCTTTCATTATTTCACAGGAACATTAACTCACCTACTGTCATGTAGAAGACACTGCCGCACCAATTGAGGTAGTAGACTAACAGGAACTGGAACTCCAAGATATTCCTGCTGTACAATTTCACTTGTATGAGGAACAAAACGAGGCAGAGGAGTAGGCAGATACCTGGGATTAGAATGAAAGCTATCACTAGCCATCATACCCCTCCTTCCGCTTTCCCTCCCATGACCTCCTCCTCCCTCCCTGTAGGTCAGCACTCTCAGCCACCTCAGTTACTGCCATTGAGGCCTGTTACATTGAAGTGGTCGTGGGAAGACCTATTTTGCAATTAACCACCATGGGAGAGCAAAGGACTTGTATTTTGACCCGAATAATGTTGTCAAAGTGGAGCCTATATATAGATAACACAGACAGAACAGGTAGCTAAATGGCTACAGAGCAATTTTCTGGCTACCAGAAGGGACTCCAGCCTAAATATCACCCCCACTAGTCTATCAGATAATGATTCCTAGAGTTGTTCCCATTAAGTTTTTTTTTTTAAATTGATTGATTGATTGATTGATTGATACAAGCACTGGGTACAGTCAGAAGCGCGGGAGGGTGAGAGAATTCACCAGAGCTAGAGCAGGGAGCAGAGCAGGCAGAAGGACCGAAGTACACTGCTGAGGGGAGCAGCGGGCGGCAGGAGAGGTCTGCCACGCCATGTGGGACCCTCCGGGGATCAAACCGGCCACAACCCGGCGCTCAACCGCTGCGCCACCAGGGAGGCCCATTGTTCCCATTAAGTTAAGCATGACCTCTTTGGGATTCCCACTATAAGAAGCAAGAGTTCAGTAAGGAGTGAAAGTTTATCAAAACATTCCTTCTTTTGGGAAGAAACAAGTAAATGCCATGAATGCAGGATTCATGCGAAGCTAGGAATGCCTAGGTAAAAAGAGAGGAAATGGCACAGGAAGAGAAAGAAATGCAAGGACACCAGGGACCAACTTTTCCAACCTCATTATGTTGTACCTGAGATGAAACTGGAGATGGATATGCCCAGATCTATGTAGATCTTGTCTCCTGTCTCTTTGGTGAAAGAGGTGATGAGCCGTAGAAGAATAATGAAGATGACGAGGGCAGAGATGAGGAATAAGATCCTGGCGAGGTAGAAGTAGTCTGCCAGGGAAGGGGAAAAAGAAAGGCATGGCTGGAGTGGAGGTCACCTGCCCTTGAAGAAGGCTGGACAGGGTCTAGGGAAGGGAGTAAACGACAAAGGAGGACAGAACCAGGGCGTGTCCTACATGTAATGAAATTAGTAAGCGTAAGGAGCCGACTTGTGGGTGGCTCCACAGGCACCAGTAAGGACCCTCTTCCCATCTCCTCAATGCTATATGGGATTCCTACAACAGGAAAGAAATTATTTGTTCCATAGTGAGAGAAAAGCAGCAATTAGCAGCTATAACCTTGAGAAGCATATTATAAAGTAACTTTTACTAATATATCTTTGTCTGAGGGAAGTTTCCAGTGCAAAGGCAAGAGAGACATCAGGACTCTAGCCATTCATTCCCAATCATCAGGGGGCTGTAGCCTTTAGGTCATTGAGGAAGTGTAGTCTAGACAAACGCAGACAAATTCCCCTGTTTGAAGGAGCTATCGTTACATGCTTGTGAACTAGGGGAGCAGGGTGGTGGGAAGGACAAAGGGAGAGTGATAAGCTATGGGGATGGAGGGGGCTGTTCTGAGAAGATCTACCAGTGGAGGGAGCCCCAAGATTTGGAAAACACTCACAAGATGCCTTTGGTGTGTGATTCCAGCAGAGATCATTGTCACACACAGTCCAGAGTCCTGTCAAGACCTTCTCCTCTTTCAGCACCACAAACTGCACCCAGTGTAAAGGGGACAAGCAGAGCAGCAGGACAAAGTTGACTCCCAAGAGGCCAGTACAGAATATGCGGATGTATCTTCGGGTCTTCCCCAGCGGGCACTGATAGGGCGTCATAGCAGAGAAGCATTGCATGGGGTAGAGGCGAACTGTCTGTGGTGAAGGGAGCAGGACATCAGGAAAGACCCTCATCTCAGGTATTTCCATCTCCACTCACAGAAAATACAATCCCTGGGTCCTCCACTGGGGGTAACTCTTTCCTTCACATTAGAGACTTTGTTCCTCTGCCTGCAGAGTCTCCCAGGTATTTTTTGTTTTTACTTTTTTAATATTAACTTTTAAGGAATACTTTTTCCCCCACCTATCCCTACTTTTATTTATTTATTTACTTTTGCATAGAAGGACAGGGGTGTAGGCCAGAGGTGTGGGGTGGGGGTAGTGGAGTGGAAGAATTCACCAGAGAAAAAATGGGGAGCAGAACAGGTGGGTTTACTGAAATATACTGCTAAGGGGAGCAGCGGGTGAGAGGAGAGGTCTGCTTCGCCATGTTGGTGAGCTTCTTGGAGGGGATTGAGCTCAGGCCACAGCAGTGATAATGCTGAGATTTAACCTCTAGGACACCACGGAAGTAACTGTCCCTACTTTTAAAAAAGATGGAATGACATTTTTGCCCCTTCCACCTTGACATGTCCCCCCTGCTATACATAATCTGCTTCCTCCAAAAGGACCCCTGTGTTACTCAGCCTACAGAAGGCTTCCTCACCCTGTATGTTGGGCAGCCCAGTATGCTGGCACTGTAAGCACCATGGAAAACCAACCCGTTTCCTTCCCTTCTTTCCATCCTAGCTTCTGGTGCATTGCTCTTCTCAACTGCCATAGAACCGAACCCAAGGGACCCTAACAAGTTTTCCTGCCCCTCCCCCACCCAGGGGACAGACCACAACACGGCTACAGTATCTGTCTCATTTGCCAGATGTCATTCAATCCCTTTCTCTGGCCCAGGTCTCTGCTAAGCTCCAGATACCTACAGCAATGTGCTTGCTGAACCCAAGTTTTACACAGACACAGCTCACCCAAGGAATGAGTGGAATAACAGTGGACTAATATTTAGCTGTTTCCACAAGGTGAAATCTTGCCTTCCATGACAAAATGGACAGGATTTGAGGTGATTATGCTAAGCAAAATAAATCAGAAAGAGAAAGTCAAATACTGGTTAATTTCTTATTTTCCACCAGCTAATCACAATAATGTCCTGCAAATTCCACCCTTTCTCGTTCTCTAGACATCTAGTATTTATTTCCACTTCCTTAGATTATCTTTTTGACCTCTCTGTCTTGGATTTTCTGTACATTTCTTTTTTTTTTTTTTTTAAAGATTTATTTATTTATTTATACAAGCACTGGGTACAGTCAGAAGTGCGGGAGGGTGAAAGAATTCACCAGAGCCAGAGCGGGGAGCAGAACAGGCAGACTGACAAAGTACACTGCGGAGGGGAGCAGTTAGCACAGCAGGAGAGGTCTGCGCTCCATGTGGGACCCTCCTCCGGTGGCCGGGGAGCAGCCAGGGATCGAACAGGTGCTGCAGAGGCTGTGGGCAGCTTCGCAGCCCAGGGCTCAACCACTGCGCCACCGGGGAGGCCCTCTGTAAGCTTCTTACTTGGCCTCTCGGCTACCTGGCTTGCTGTCCTTCAGTTCATTCTCTACAGACTTACCAAGATCGATGCCCCTAAATGCAAATCTGATTGTATCTCTGCTTAAAACTACTTAAAATCCTCTGCTTGTTCCCCACTTCTATGAGATAAAGTCCTAACTTGTTTAGTGAGTTGGTTAAATCCAGCCAGATCAGGTTTCTGCTTGCTCACTAAACTCATTCAATCATTCAGTATCTCCTAATGCCAGGAGTTGTGTTAGGTAGTGAGGGTGGAGTGATGCACTTGGACATCTTCCATGTGTCCCTCTAGAGCCACTCTCCATCCTCATTCAAAGAGGCAGGCTGACATGGACTTCATCAGTGGGTTCCCTTGCATCCAGCTTCTCATTGAGGACTATCAATGGCAAGCATGGACAGCAGGTCCAGAGGTCCAGAGAGCAGTATGTTTATTCACTGGTTGTCTCCTTAGCAGATAGTTGAGTAGTATCTGTGTCTCTTTACCTAAGGGAACACTCTGATAGTCAGCCTTCTCCATAGAGCCACTCTTCTGTGTGGTAACTGTTCCTTCCCCTTAAGGGATCAGGCTTCAGAATGAAAATGATGCTTCCCAAGGTGTCCCTGGTGGCGCAAGAGGTTAAACGTCAGCACTATGAAGCAATCTCAGCTACTGAGTTCTATCCTGGGCCTGGGAGGTGACCCACATAGTGCAGCAGACCTCTCCTGTCTTGCTCTCTGCTCCCCTCAGCAGTGTATTTCAGTGGATCTGCCTGTTCTGCTCCCCACTCTGTGTCTGGTGAATCCTCTCACCTCCCCCACACTCCCCCCAACCCCACCCACCACCCCCACCGCACCTCTGGCATGTACCACAGTTCTTGTATGCATAAATAAATAAAATCTTAAAAAAAAAAAAAAGAAAATGACACTTCCACTAATGGTTTTCTCAAATCCTTTTCAGCTCAAATGGGACTTCATAGATAATCCCTTAACTCTCACAGATTAACCACTTTGAGCAAACCATCTGTTTCCTTCTCATTCTTATTGTCATGGAGAAGAAAGCCTGTGATTTGTAGGTCATTCTCTCCCTCCCCTCCTTCAGCTCCAAACTATTTTATTCTTTTTTCAGTTTCCTAAACCCACCATGGTCTTTCCTTTGCACATGGCACAAATGGTACCTACCTTGTATGTAGTAGCTATCACACCTCCCACCTCATCTTTTTTTGGCTCACATTAGTCAAGGCTCATTTTGGGGAAAATTTTCTTTGAATCCAAACTTCAGTCCCAGACATTATGTTCCTACAGCACTTTGCGCTTACCCCTTTCATAACTTTTATCATATACTAGTGCAATTTGTCCAGATCTGTTTCTGGTCTGTGCACTTCTTTAGGAATAAGAACATAGCCCATTCAGCTGTGCATTCTCAACATCTAGCAAAGTGCTTGGAACATCATTATGATTCAGGAAATGTTTCATGACTGTATGAAAATAAAAAGATAAAATGACAAAGAGTGGGCTTCTGATTTCTAGTCTGGCATGCTTGGAGCTTGGAGTCACACTCCATTATATTAATAACATCAAATCCTCAGAGAAGTGAGATCCTAAGGGAAACTGTGGTACCCAATTCAGGAAGACAAAAATGTCACTACAGAGAACCACAACTTTCTAGAGCAGAAACCTCCATAGGAGTCATTACAGAAGTAGGAAAAGCTGAACTGTAATTGACAAATTACTAGAAAGTCAGTGTGGATAAGTCTGAAAGACTGAATTTTATCTCCAAAGTTTGAACACATTCTCAGGATGATTATCAGAAAAATTCACTCACGCTTCCAGTAGGGTGAGGGACCAGTTTGAGCACCAGAGCATTCTATTCTTAACACAGCCTGTCCTGAAAAGAAATGCTTTACAGAGCTCAAACTACTAGAATTTCATTAGATATTAACCAACCTGGGAGAAAGGAAATATCTAACTCCAGCCTGCTCTAACCTTCCCTGTTGGGAGGGGAGCTGTGTGACTCCAGTCTCCTCCAGCCCGCCTGTCCCACGATGTAAAGCAAGTGAATGAGCACTCATGAAGTTCACAGTTCAGAGACACAGACTGACGGAAAGACTGCAAAAATATCATAGAAATATAAAAACACTTCCCCTCCCTGCAAAGTTTATTACCACATTTCTAAAGGTTTATTTACCACATTTCTTTTTACCAGAACATCATGTCCTGCTATAAAAAAAAAGAAAAATCACAAGGCATACTAAAAGGCAAAAAACTTAATTTGAATAAACAGAACAAGCATCTGAACCAGATTCAGACATGTCAGAATGTTGGAATTATCAGACCGGGTATTTGAAACAACTATGATTAATGTGCAAAAGGTTCTAATGAGTAAAATAGACAGCATGCAAAAACAGATGTACAATGTAAGCAGAGAGATGGAAATCATAAGAAAAAATTAAAAAGAAATGGTTGAGATCAAAAACACTATAATACAAATGAAGAATGCCTTTCACGGACTATTAATAGACCAGGCACAGCTGAGGAAAGAATTTCTGAGCTTGAGAATATGTCAATAGACACTTTAAAAATGGAAATGCAGGGCCTCCCCGGTGGTGCGGTGGTTGAGCGCTGGGTTGCGAAGCTGCCTGCGGCCTCCGGCGCCAGTTCAATCCCCGGCTGCTCCCCGGCCACCAGAGAAGGGTCCCACATGGCGCGCAGACCTCTCCTGCCGCCCGTTGCTCCCCTCAGTAGTGCACTTTGGTCCTTCTGCCTGCTCTGCTCCCTGCTCTGGCTCTGGTGAATTCTCTCACCCTCCCGCGCTTCTGACTGTACCCAGTGCTTGTATAAATTAATAAATAAATCTTTTTTAAAAAATGGAAATGCATAGACATAAAAGACTGAAAATAATGCAACTGTGAAATAACTTCCAAGGTGCAACGTGTATGTAATGGGAATATTAGAAGGAGAAGAAAGAGAACAGAAGAAATATTTGAAGCAAATTAATGGCTGAGAATTTCCTCCAAATTAATGATAGACAGCAAACTATGGACGTAGGAAGCTCAAAGATTACCCATCAGGATAAATGACCAAAACAAAATAAAACAAAATAAGACACACAACATCTAGCCATATCATATTTAAATGGCAGATAATCAAAGGTAAATAAAAGTTCTTGAAAAAGCCAGGATGGGGGGGGGGGGGAAGAGGGGAGCAACAACTTACCTACAAAGGAGGAAATAAAAGAAGTACATCTGACTTCCAATCAGAAATCATAAAAGTGGGGCCTCCCTGGGGGTTAAGCATCAGCACTATCACCAGGACAGCCTCAGTTCCCCAGCCAGGGAGCTGACTCACGTGATGCAGCAGACCTCTCCTGTCTTGTCTGCTGCTCCCCTCAGCAGTGCATCCCAGTAGATTTGCCTGTTCTGCTCCCCACTCTGTCTCTGGTGAATCCTCTCACCCCCACACCTTTGGCCTGCACCCTGGTTCTTCCACACAAAAACAAATAAATAAAATCCTTTAAAAATTTCATAAAAGCAAGAAGAGACAAAAGTGAAATATTTAAAATGTTGAGAGAAAAAAACACCAAGCTGGAATTCTGTATCCTGTGAAATTCCTTCACAAGTAAAGGAAAAATAAAAACTCCCCAACAAACAAAACTTAAGGGCGTTTATTGTCACTAGATCTGTCTGAGAAGAAAATTTTAAAGTTCTTCAGAGAGAAGAAAAATGATGCAGATCTGAAACTTGGATCTATATAAAGCGGTATCTACTTCTAACTGACTATACATAAAACAGAATCAATTATAATTATTTCTTTGCACACTTGACTTGTCCTTTAAAATCACCAGTAGATTTATGGTTTTAGGCCAAATGCATTGATTAATTTATTCAGCAAATGTTTCTTAGCATAACATGTTATTATAGAATCTATAAATATTAGGTATGTTTATTAATTATTAATATCCAACAATATGATTATTTACATAAAGTATTTAAAATATTATAAGTTATTTACTAATAAATATTAACATGCTAGGCACTGTTTTACTCATTGACAGCACACAGCAGTGAGCACAATTCAAACTCCCTGTGCTGACATCTGCATTCTAAAGGGACACACCAGTCTGCTATTAGAGCAACAACGCAGCACAATATTCCCAGTGGTTTAAAATAGCAGATATTTTTCTTACTCTCATGTCTGCAAGTCAGATGAAGTTGGGCTAATTTGACTGGATTTGCCTGTTTGGTGAGCTAGCCTAGACACCAGGCTTTCGACCGAGGTCAAGTCTGTTTCATGTGTCACTGTCATTCTGAGACAAGTGACTGTTTGAGAGACATTTTACTCCTGGTGGATGACTGGGCACAAGAAAGGTGAATAAAAATACTTAATGCCTTCTAAATCCTTAACTCAGGTTTGTCGTAATCACCCCTGTTGACATTCCATTACCCACAGTATGCCCAATGGGGCAGAGAGAGACAATCCACCAACTATATCATGTGGAGTTTCAATGTCATTTGGAGAGAGCATGGACATATAATTCTAAAATTGGAAGGGAGGTAGTAAAGAATTGAAAAGCATGGGGGCCTCCTTGGTGGCCTAGGACTGAGTCTCAGCTCTGTCACCACTATGGCTTGGATTTGATCCCCAGCCAGGTAGCTAACCCACATATGGCACAGCAGACCTCTCCTGTCTCACCTGCTGCTCCCCTTAGCAGTGTATTTCAGTAAATCCACCTGCTCTGCTGCCCACTCTGTCTCTCGTGAATCCTCTGGCCTACATCTCCATTCTTCTAGGCAAATAAAAACATTTTTAAAAAAGCCATTGAAACGCATGGTTCAATCTACCATACGAAAGGGTAGCAGACAAAAGTAAATAAATATCAAATACATAAAGCAAGTTAAGGGCATATCTCTATGAAGGGAAGGAACTTACTTTTAGATAATATTGTTAGGGAAGGTTTATTGGATCTGGTAACATTTGAGTAGAGTCCTAAAGGAAATTAAGACACAAAATTAGTGGGATTCTAGGGAAAGAGCTTTGTGGGAAGAGAGAGCAGTAATGAAATGGCCCCAAGGTGGGGTTCAGGGAACTGCAAGGAAGCCAGCATGGCTGGAGTAGAATGAGCTAGAGGGAAAGCAGTATGAAACCCATTCTGTGAATGAATGTTTAAGTTGTTCCTAATTTTTATTTATTTTTTTAAAGATTTATTTATTTATGCATATAAGACTGGGGGACAGGTCAAAGGTGGAGGGGGTAAGAAGATTCACCAGAGATAGAGTGGGGAACAGAACAAGTGGATTGACTGAAATACACTGCTGAGGGGAGCAGCGGGCTAGTCAGGAGAGATTTGCTGTGTCATGTGGTTAGCTCCCTGGCAGGGGATTGAACTTGTGCTGGAGAGGCTGAGGACAGCTTCATAGGTTGTGTCTTAACCCCTTTCACCACCAGGGAGGCCCCCGTCCCTAATTTTTCTTTTAAAGATTTACTTATTTATTTATACAAGCAATGGGTACAGTCAGAAGCACGGGAGGGTGAGAGAATTCACCAGAGCCAGAGCGGGGAGCAGAGCAGGCAGAAGGACCGAAGTACACTGCTGAGGGGAGCAGCCGGCGGCAGGAAAGGTCTGCATGTCATGTGGGACCCTCGCCCCGCGGCCGCTGGGGATCGAACTGGCGCTGCAGAGGCTGTGGGCAGCTTCTCAACCCAGTGCTCAACGACTGCCTGTTCCTAATTTTTAACTGTAAAAAACATACTGACAATCCTTATATATGCCTTTCATGCATTTGAAAAAATCTTTCTTCAGGGCTGATAGCTAGAGGTACAATCACTGAGTATAAGTATCTTCCAGTTTACTAAGTGTTAACAAACTATAAAACATTATAAAACTACATTTCAAAGTATTATAAAGGCAATTTTTAGTCCCACCAGTGGTGTGTAAAATTCCAGTTTGAATTTGATATGTCACTCTTTTTTAATATAATGATCATTTATCATGGTATTTAATTACACATTTTACTATCACATTACATTAATAATCTGATCATGAGATTGTTGTAACTATTGTAATAACATTTTATTATTGCTGTTTCATTTATATTTCCCTAATTACTGGGAAGTTTAAGATCTTTTTATTTTATTGCCACTGGTTTCCTTTTGTAGTCTGCTGGTTTCCTTTTGTAATCTGCTTATGCAGATTTTTTGCCAACTTTTCTGTTGGGTTATTTAGTCCCATCTCACCTCTTTCTTTACATAGAACTTCTTCGTATATTCTGAAACTGAGTCTTTTTCATATATATATATATATATTTACCATATATATGGTATATGTCTTCCTTAAGTGAGATTTTCTCTTTGACTACCTTCTGTTTTATTTGTAGTACTGAATTCTTAATTTTTTAAAAAGATTTATTTATTTATTTATACAAGTACTGGGTACAGTCAGAAGTGCGGGAGGGTGAGAGAATTCACCAGAGCCAGAGCGGGGAGCAGAGCAGGCAGAAGGACCGAAGTACACTGCTGAGGGGAGCAGCGGGCGGCAGGAGAGGTCTGCGAGCCATGTGGGACCCTCCTCCGGTGGCCGGGGAGCAGCCGGGGATCGAACCGGCGCTGCAGAGGCTGCGGGCAGCTTTGCAACCCAGTGCTCAACCGCTGTGCCACCGGGGAGGCCCTGAATTCTTAATTTTAAAATAGTCAAATTTATCAAAATTTTTCTTTGTGCTTTGTAATTTAAGACCTCCCAAAGTCATAAGACTTTTTATAATTTTCTTTAAATTTTTTGCTTTCAAAAATATTAATACTTTTTTACTTTGCAAAATTGCAAATTCAGAGAAAAGTTCAGGAATAGTAACATGAATATCTTTATACTGCCAACTTACATTTACCAACTACTAACATCTGACACGTTATCTTTCTCTCCATGTTTTGGTGTATACGTTTTCTGTTGGCCAAATCATCTGAAAATAGAAATCACGATATCTCACCTCTAAATATTTCAGCATATCTCCTAAGAAGCAAGTATATTCTACATACCCACAGCATCATTATTACAACTGAGAAAAACAAGATGAATTCAATACAACCCTTGACTTACTCTCCACACTCAAATTTCTGCAATTGTCAAAAATGTTTATACATGTTTTAAAAATCCAAAATCAATACATATCATCTGTCTTTAGTCTTCTTTACTGGAACAACCCTATCACCTCTTTTTGTTCTTTTTTTTTTTAAATAAGATTTATTTATTCATGCATACAAGAGGTGGGGTACAGGCCAGAGATGCAGGGGTGAGAGGATTCACCAGAGACAGAGCGGGGAACAGAACAGGCAGACTGACTGAAATACACTGCTGAGGGGAGCAGCGGTGAGTCAGGAGAGGTCTGCTGTGCCATGTGGGTTGCTCCCTGGCTAGCCGGGGATGGAACTCTTGCTGCAGTGGCTGCAGATTGCTTTACAGTGCGGTGCTTAACCCCGTGCACCACCAGGGAGGCCCACCTCTTTTTGTTCTTTATAGTATAGGTCCTTGAGTAATTTGAGCCAATTGTCTTGTAGAAAGCCCGCATTCTGGATTTGTGTGACTATCATTAGACTCAAGTTAAGTATTTCTAGCAAAAATATCACATAGGTGATAATGTATACCTCCCACTGCATCACATCCAGAAGCACAAGTTGGGACTTCCCTGGTGTTGCAGGGGTTAAAGTCTCAGCACTATCAAGCTGTTGTGAGCCACTGCCCCATGAGTTGGATCCCTGGTCAGGGAGCTACCCACATGGCACATTAGACCTCTCCTGTTTCACCTGTTGCTCCCCTCAGCAGTTTATTTCAGTAGCTGCCTGTTATGCTCCCGACTCTGTCACTGGTGAATCCTCTCACTCCCTGCACCTCTGGCCTACACCCCAGTTCATGTATGCATAAATAAAAATAATAATAAATCTTAAGAAAAAAGAAGCATATGTTTAGATATCCTCCTGTTAGTGATGCCAAGCTTAGTCAAGACTGTGATTGCCAAACCTTTCTGTTGTAAAGGTACATTCTCCTTTGGAATTAGTAGATATTCAATGAAGGGATAATTTGATATCCTGTTTCCCAATAACCTTTTCACTCAAAGAGGATCTACTGGTGATCTCTGCCTGAATTATGAAATAATGAGTTTTAATTTCTACAATTCATTCTTGGCTTTTTTGAGGGGGGGGGTGCATAGAAGAACTGGGTGTAAGCCAGAGGTGCAGTGGGGTGAGAGTATTCACCAGAGACAGGGTGAGCAGAACAGGTGGATTTGCTGAAATACACTGCTGGGGAGAGCAGCAGGTAAGACAAGAGAGGTCAGCTGTGCCATAAATGGGTCAGGTACCTGGCTGGGAGAAGAACTCAGGCCATGCCAGTGATAGCGTTGAGATTTAACCCTTAGGCCACCAGAGAGGCACCAATTTTTTTTTTTAATAATAAATTTTATTTTTATATTCCCCATACAATTGCAACCCCTCCATTCTGACCCCAATCCCTCCCCTCCCGCCCCTCACCCCCCAAAAAGTGTCTCTGGTTCATAGTTTTTTGTTGATTTTGATTTTCACTTTCTTATAGTTATTCATTTTCCTGGTCCCTTATTTAAGTTTTCTAGATTCCTGCTATGAGTGAGACTATCCGGAATTTTTCTTTTTCTTTCTGGCTTATTTCGCTGAGCATGATCCCTTCCAGCGCCATCCATGTTGCTGCAAATTGCATGTGTTTATCTTTTTTGAAGCTGAGTAATATTCCATGGTGTATATGTACCTCATCTTCTTGATCCAGTCATCTATTTTGGGGCATTTGGGCTGTTTCCAAAGCTTAGCTATTGTAAATAGTGCTGCTATAAACATAGGGGTGCAGGTGTTCTTTGGAATGGATGTTTCTGTGTCCTTTGGGTAAATACCTAGGAGTGGAATTGCTGGATCATATGGAAGCTCTATGTTTAGTAGGTCCAGAAATCTCCACACAGCTCTCCATAGTGGTTGGACCAGTTTGCACTCCCACCAACAGTGCAGGAGAGTTCCTTTTTCTCCACAACCTCGCCAACATTTGTTGTTGCTAGATTTTTTAATATGTGGAGAGGCACCAATTTGTACAATTCCTTCTATATTTATTAGTTGGCATTCATTTATAAAGAAAATCTATCTGTTTCCCCCTCTTTCATGGTTTCTTTGGTTGAGTGTCACTACAAATGTTTTTTTTAAAACTCAAAGTGTAATAATAATCATGAGTATCATTCTTTTTAATGTTCAGATTTCCACTGGATCATACAATGGAGGTCCATAAAGTTTTGCTTTTCACATTTAGATCTTTACTCTGTCTGGGCTTGTTTTAAATTTTTAATTAATTAATTAATTAATTAATTTTATACACTACTGAGGGAAGCAGCGGGGGCAGCAGGAGAGGTCTGTCCCACCACGTGGGACCCTCGCCCCGGTGGCCGGGGATCAAACCAGTGCTGCAGAGGCTGCGGGCAGCTTTGCAGCCCAGTGCTCAACTGCTGCGCCACCAGGGGAGGTCCTGGGCTTTTTAACCAGTTGTACCCGTCCTATTAGTTTACAGTCCCGTTTCCACATTCATATTTTTTTTAACAATACCACTATATTAAATTTTCACATATGCATGTGTCCATTTCTAGGTTTTCTATCTTGTTCCAGTTGTTTGTTTAAACCCAGGTTTAGTTAATGGTTTGAGAAGTTATCTCCTTATATGCTTCTGGGGTAAACATCGCCATCTCATTTTTTTCCCTTCAAATGTATCTTTTGCTTTTTGCAAGGAAAAAAGTGTGAACTGCTCTAAATTTTAGGACCTGGTTGTCATTCTCTGCCTTCTCACACTCCTTATTTTTGTTTCATAGTTTTTGGTTTTATTTTATTGTAACTCACAACTCTATCATGTATCTCTTTATGCATCCTAAGAATACTTAAATTCTTTAGCATACTTATCCCAAAGTCCTTTAATCTGAAATAAATTTATATTGATTGATGGCTTTCTTTTTTTCTGAACTATTTTCTTTCTGAACATTTATTTAGATATTTGAAATTCTTATTTGCAGGCACAAAATTTTGTGTTTCTTTGTTTTGATCTCTCTCTCTCTCTTTCTCTCTCTCTCAACACCCTTTCATTCTGCTTGATGGTTTGTAGGTTCCTTTTTTGGTCAAAGGCTCCAGCCCAGTTTCAGATCTCATAATGTGGTATTTCAAATGTCTGTTCTGTTCTGCTGTGAGAGCTACCACAGGCCCAGTTAATGAACCAGTGGTCTTCCTAGTTAAACAAGATTGTATTCATGTGCCTTTACCTAATTAGGTCTGTAGTTCCAAATATGTTACTGCCCAAGTCAATGCTTGGGGTAGTTTTTGTTCTGCTTCTTTTTATAGGTCCCTAGTTTAAACTACAGCTGTGAATATGGCTCTAGTTCAAGTGTTGAGAAGCACTTTTAGTCCTTATACTCTACAGAAGCTGTCTTCATATTCATCTCTGTTTACTCTGGGATTTATCACCTAGTAAGTCTTTGTCTTCCCCTTTCTCCTGCCCTGCTATTCAAGTTTCATTTGTTGTTTTCTAATGGGTATGTCACTTGCATAAACAATGCAATGGTTTCATTGTTGTTTTTTTTTTCTTTCCTTTTTTTTTTTTTAAAGGGGGGGATTTTTTTTAAAAGATTTATTTATTTATTTATACAAGCACTGGGTACAGTCAGATGCACAGGAGGGTGAGAGAATTCACCAGAGCCAGAGCGGGGAACAGAACAGGCAGACTGACGTAATACACTGCTGAGGGGAGCAGCAGGCAGCAGGAGAGGTATGCGCACCATGTGGGACCCTCACCCAGGGTCGGGGATCGAACAAGCACTGCAGCTGCAGGCAGCTTTGCAACCCAGAGCTCAACGGCTGCGCCACGGGGGGAGGCCCAAAATATGATTGTTTAGAAGACATGCACAAGACATGCACTGTTGGATTTATACACTGGATCCCAGAATGTGATTGATGGGGAGAAAAAAAAAGATTGGACTAGTTATGTTGGGTGAAAGAGCCAGAAGTTATATAACACACAATAAACATTCATCTGGTTTGAAGGGCAACTGCATCATGTACAACATTGGTTGTGTTGCCTCCGAGGTGGTGGATCTATTTTACATGAACAATTTTGGAATACCATCAAGCATCAAGATATAACTGTAGGGTTTTATGAATCATTCCCATTTCTACTTTAAGAAATTGATATTTTTCATGCTGTCTCTATATGACTGCTTTAGGCACAGATCAGATAAAAAGGAGAATATGAACAATCTCCAAATAAAATACACTTGTAGCCTAGGCAGTGAAGTGGTACAACATTGAAAGACTTTAAAAATGCAACTCTTTTTGGGTCTCCTAAAGTCTATCTGCACCGTTTACATGAGTCTCTTCCTCAGGTGTCATTTGTCCCAGGATGCAAGGCACACTAAGGAAGATATCACCTTTCATTCCATAGAGACACTTACTCATGGTGGAAATTGGATGCACCCACCTATGATTCTTCATTTTACTTTCTGCCAAATCTGCCACCCATGATACAATGACCCAGGATGTGTAACATTTCAGTTTGTAACATCTCATAAGCACTGTCATCCAGTTGTTTGTGAACCTCTTTCCACTGTTCCTAATCTGCATCAGTGCCTAAATCAGGATGCAGTCTTCAGGGAAACACTACATCCGCTCCACTTCAAACAGGCACACAGAGTCTCCATGCTTTCCCCATGGACCCATCCATGATGGCTGAATGGGTGAACTCCCAGCCTTTCCCCCATTAGGTAACAGAACTGAACTGAGTCTAGATTGCAAACATTTTTGATAACACAATTTTGGGGAAAGTTGCTTATTTTCTAAATTGCATAGGGCAAGATATCCACTGGATTGGAAAATACAAGCAACTTACAGTTTGGGCTGTATTATACAACATTTAGAATGATGGATTTAAAGTTGTTGCCATTATGCTGGACCAAATTAAGGCAGTCATTCCTCTCTCACTGATGTGCCCAGCTGTGATAATAACTGGCTTGGAATTTACAGTTGCATTATAGTCTTTGCCAAAGACAATTTTTGGTGTTCCAAGGAAAAGGCCGCTCTCTTGAAGATCTATCATCTCTCCCTTCAATTTATTCCCCAGGATGTCAACAAGAGCAAGTTCATTTTGCCAAATCCCTTCATTAAAACACTGATGACACAGGCCAAGCCAATAGTACCAACTCCAACAACTGTTATCTTATTCTGGGTGGCGTGTTCTTCCTTAAGAAGATTCTAAATCAACTGATCCTTGACAGCTGCTACATTGGACTCAGAAGTGAAAGGAACCTGGAGTGCTTGTCCGGCGGGTGTCAGTAGCACACATGGGACCTGGGCTTGGTGCAGCTGTTCCATATACAGTTTATGTTTTAATTCAATTCATAACATTGTGTTTGTCATTTTTCTGGTCTGTGAAAATGTGGGTCTGCTTGACTTAAGCGGCTGCTAGACTTAAGCGGCCTGTTCAGCCACCATTATGGTTACCTGCAGTTCTGCATTCCTATACAAAGGTCAGAACTGTCCAGTCACAATCATGTGAGCCAAACCTTACAAGGTGCCTTTCATATCAATCAAGAGCAGAAAGCTTGACCACTCTGGGAAGGGTATGCATCAAGGAGTATGATCGAGAATGCCCTGGGGGACTGAGGACGGATGCATAAACTTACTCCCGAATCATACATCATGAGATATGACCGGGAACGCCTGGGGGGGCCGAGGACTGATGTATGACAAGGGACCCCAGAAACTGATCAGTGGAATGCCTTGTTGATAAGATTAGGACCGCGGCTTGGGGCCTGGGGTCTAGTTTCGATTACAACACTTGGTCACTTGGTCATCAAGCTGATAATATGGTCAGCAGACTCACGTCCCCCAAGCCCTAGATGACATTCCTGAGTTTCACCCAACCTTTTCTCCTTGTCCTCCTAAAGGATGTAGCTGATGCTCTATGATTATTTTTATCAATAAAAACGGCCAGGATCTTGCTCTTAGCAGCATCCTGCCTTGTGCAGCCTGCTCCACCACTCCCGTGTCTTTATCAGTGTGGTGAAAACACTTGAAACATGAAAACACTTGTCTTGTTTTATCTACATATTTTCTCTCCTCACTCCCACTTCCCTTTACTTCATCTATCATGTACTATATTTGAAGTAGAAATGTATCAAAGGGTGATTTGCTGTGCAATCTGATTGTAAACTCCTTTTTTTTTTAAAAAAGGAATTCTTTATAGACAAAGAAAGAGAAAAAGAAATTAAGAGTCTTCCATTTCTAAAAGGGCAGTGAAAGTTTGTCTCTGCTTGTAAGATCATTTTCTGCCAACAAAGTTGAAAACTTAGTGATAATTACTGCTTATTCTCCCCCAGATTCAGGGCCTTTATTGTTGCTTCTCCATTATCTAGCATCTCCACTATCACTAGACTTGCTTCCTTCTCTTCACCTCACTTAAAATTTCCATTCCCAAGATCATCAGTAGTCAGTTGTCTGTTAATTTTGTCATATAATTTAAGAAGTGGAATTATAAAACTTCTCTTTAAGAAGAGTAAGTAGTGATGCTGGGCTCTATAGCTCATTCCATATTAGGTTTGGGAGGGGAAGAATGGACTTCAATTAATATAGTAGCAATGACTGCTACTAAAGGAATAAAAGGTAAAATGAGTATCAGGGTATTTCTGCATGGAATCTGACCTGGGCTTCAAAGGGATCTTTAGTTATCAAAAGATCTATGTGATTATTTGAACACTCTTCCCTTACTTAGTCCTAGAGGGTATATAAAACATATCTGGTTTCTCTGAAATCTTTCCATTTACAAAAATATAGATGGATGTTCAGATGATATCTAAGTGAAATAAGGAGAGGACAAATAACACATTATTTCACTCATTTGTGCAATATAAAAAAACACAAACAAAAATAAACCTGTAGATCCTGACAAGAGAATGGTGGTTGCCAGAGGGGAAGGGGCAGGGAGGTTGTAGCTAGAAAAGGCCAATTGGTTTGTGGTGGATGATGATTAAACATTTAACGGGGTCATAGTGAGAAAATGTAATCATGGAACCTATAGAGTATTGTAAACTAACATGAACTTGATTTAAAAAAAAGAACAATATGAACTATCTTTCAACTTGGTCCTACATATATACTTACTTTGAAGAAAATCCTTTGTCCCCATTTGGCTCAACAAAACATAATTGATGCCTAAGGAGTAAGAAGATTCACAAATCTGTCATGAAACTTATGGCGTCTGACCCTCTTCACAGAAAAATGTTGATAAATTTTGTTTAGAATTTCAGGGAGTTTGTGGATACTTGGTCAAGATATCTCCCAGTCAAGGGTAAAGCAGCAGGTTTAGAACCTACTTTAAGATTTCATATTGCCAGTACCTACCTCCTAGAATCCTCAGAATCCATGCCCCTCTTAACTCCTTTGAGTGGTAGATATTATCTTCATGGATCTTAATTCCATTTCTAATAATGACCTCCAATTCCAATTCAACAATATTGTCCATGTTCCTTTTGTCCTGATTGTACCCAAGGCCACACATAATAAAGAAAATTTCAAACAGAATTAAATAACATCTGTCTTCACGGACCATTTGTTCCATAAGATCCCTAGTGTCCAAAGAGTTCAGTGACCCTACATCAATTACTAGTTTATTTTATTTGTGACCCTAAATGCTTATGTTTTCTTTTAGAAAATATTTTTCTTAAGTGAATTTTTTTTACTTTATGATTAACATACATATTTTGGATCCAGGGTACACAGAGGATATTTCATCAACTTTAATACTGTCTTCTTCAGTAATGAGGAGATGATATTAGGAGAGTGTCCCAGAATCTGCAGTCATCCCCAACTCAACTAGCTTCTCTGCCTTTTTCTAAGAGAAGCAGCAACTGAATTTTCCTATTGACATCACAGGTCTGTGTTTTATTGTGTTGTCTCTTCCTCACTTGAAGTTTCTGTCTCAGAGCTTGTTTCTTTATTGAGTTCAGGTGGTGCTGAAGTCACTGGACCAATCCCCAGCCTTGACCTCTCCATGGGAATCACAGTGGGGACACCATGATCAAGAGGAAGAGATCTGGCTCTTAGGTGGTTGAGGAAGGAGACGATCCCTAAAGGAAGAGAGGAATTTGAGGTTAGTTTCAACAGACAGATGGTCTTTTGACTTTTAAAATTCTTACTCATCTGTTAAACATTCAGTTCAACAATCCTCTTTTTAATGAAGCCAACCCTCCTCTCCCCCAGGAGAATTACATTACCTTTCCGTGCTCCCATTGTATTATAGTATTTCTCATGTGGTTAGGACAATGTCTAAAATTCCTAAATTCAAATCATGGCTCTGCTACTTTGTGTGATCTTGGGCAAGTTATTCAAACTATTTATGCCTCAGTTAGTGGTAGAACTAATTCTAGGTTTTCAGACTTTAAAGCCCATGCTTTCTTCACCACAGCACACTGCGTGCCAATATATAAATGTTCTAAGTAGAAAGAACCAGTAGTTCTATCTCCCCCAGATTATACCTCCCTTTAAAAAAGTAATATCTCCTTCCATCCTTTATGTATAATATAGGAAACTGACTCACCAGCAAAGGTGTATAAGAAATCACTCCACCAATTAATATAAAAAGTCCATATGAAAGTTGACTCCATAATATCCCTAGTATGCCACTGAACTTGTGTCAGAAATAGGATGAGGCAGAAGAGCAAGGAGACAGCTAGACCAAAAGAAAAGATGTCACAACTCATTAGTACCTTCAATCTGTCTTGACCGCCATCCCCAACTCTTCTTTGGTTTCCAGATAATACATATATGAAAAGGATAAAAAGGATTGAATTTTGGGGATTGACCAAATCAAGAGAGAGAAAGGGGCATCTACTTCTTCCCTGGCATAAGCCAGTAAAAGTGTGCTATATATAATAAGATAGGGCAGGTACTGGCAGCTTGATGTGATACTGAACAGGAGAAAAAGTATTAAGTAAAAGAGGATGAAAGCCCCACAGAGGAACTGTGTTCCCTTGACAATTACCATGGCATTACTCTGCTAGTATAGGTCTGTACCTGAGATGAAGCTGAGCATGGATACCTTCAGATCCAAGTTGGCTGTCGTGTTTCCTCTTCTAGGGAGGCAAGAATTGAAGAGTGAACCAAGGCAGATAAGTATGGCGATGACAGAGATGAGGAATAAGACCCTGGAATATAGGAGGTAATCTGGCAAGGAGAGCGAGAAAGAAAAGGCTTAGTTCATCCATTGGTGACCGACCCTTAAGAAAATCAGATAGAAAAGAAATCAGATAGTCTTAGAAACATGAATGAGAACACAAGAGGATGAAGCAGAGTTTGGTATGTGGTATCCGAGGAACAAATAAGGATCTTCTTTCCCAGTTCTTCATTGATACCCAGAATTTCTTTACTATGAAAACAAAACCTTTATTATTAAACTGAAGATAATATATAAACAGTTCTGGGTGCATTAGCACATACTCTTTGATATTAAACATTTATATAAGATGTATGACTCTAATAGCAGGGGAGAGGGAGGGAGGAGGGTCAAAACAAGAGAAGGAAGAGCACAAGGGACTATGGTGACGGGTCCCAGATGCTGTGGTGGTGAGAAAACTGTGGGGACTACACCTGAGGGGAGAAATCAAACACTGTACAGAAATGAACAATGATGTGAGAAAATAAACAAATTTAATTACAGAAAAAGAGTGTATGAGTATATGGAGGTATGGTTCTATCATGACTATACAGATTAAAACTTTTTCTTGTTCCTAAGTCTAATTCTAAAAGTAATACATGTTCAGGGCCTCCCTGGTGGCACAAGGGGTTAAGCACAGCACTGAGAAGCTATCCGCAGCTTCTGCAGCACTGCACGAGTTTGATCCCCAGCAGGCCAGGGAGCTACCCACATGGCACAGCAGACCTTTCCTATCTCACCCATTGCTCCCCTCAGCAGTGTATTTCAGTCAGTCTGCCTGTTCTGCTCCCCACTCTGTCTTTGGTGAATCGTCTCATTCCCCACACCTCTGGCCTTAACCCCAGTTCTTGTATTCATAAATAAATAAATCTTTGAAAAAAAATGACTACAAAATAGCATATCATGTTAAAAGATTTTGCTTAATGATTCATCCATTATTGGGATTGGAGTTTGTTTCTATCTGTCTTTTCTTTTTCATGTGCAGGCCTTATCATCCTGTGACTATAAAATAAAATCACATTTACTTTAACTTCTATACTGTAATGATTTCAAGCCCCAGTTTACAGGGTTGTAGGAATTAAACACTACAAAAATCTCTCTCCCCCTCGTTTTCTGAGTCCTTCAAGAGCCTGTACTTCACTACCCATATTCAGGGCCATGGTGCACTTTCTCCCCCCAGCTCTTGGCTTCAGGCCTTCACTCTCTTTTACTTGTCACTGCAGATGCTTGCTGGTAAGAGAGAAGAGGTGCCGTGCAAAACTTTACCTTTGTTTCCATATTCCTAACATGGAATAGGTCCTTCCTTTGATTTTACCAACAATGTTTTACTGAATATTAAGAAACAGAGTGATGTACAACTGCAAGTGGTTTTTATGAAATACCACCCACCCAGCAATATCTTCAATGTCCTGTACCTCTTCCTCTTTCCTGTCTCAGTGGAGCAGGAGCTAGCTCATCCTCACCACTGAAAGTCCTCTAAGCATTTCCATACCTAAAAGTCTAAGTCCAGTTTCCAAGTAACTCAGAGAGAAGAAATTATATGCCACATTTTTCCCAGTCTAAGATCTTTCTCCTAAGTTTTACTTTGTTCTCTAGACCATAATCAGTAATAGTTATTTCCATCAAGATAAACCACCCACAGAGGTAAGTCAATCTGTAACTCCAACAAGTTAGCTACATTAAAACATGATGAATTAAGGGCAACATGGTTCTGAAGACTGGGTCTTCCATAATTAGCAGTAGATATAGTCAACCAGAATTGTCAGCCCAGATTGAGCTGCATATAGCCCAGTGTGATAGACATTTTTATGGTATTTAACCCTAGCAGCCCTTGTCCATAGCCTTGAACCCTTCCCTCTGGTCCTCCTGACAGTAGTTAATAGGGCCGAGGAAGGAAATCTGATCCCAGTTGGACAGACTTGATTTTTATGCTTGGAAATTTGGATTTGGGACTGAATGGTGTTAATTTTCTCTTTTGCTTGTGTGAACCACAAATATAAAGTTAGTCTAGGATATCACTTTTTGGGCCCTTACGCAGTAATAAACAGGAAAAACAGCTGTGGACATGAAACAAAACACAAACATAGCTGAGTGACAAAGCAATTCTAGAGATACCAAGTGACTAGCTAGCTTCATTTCTTCACCTGAGATCCCAGTGTCTTCTGGAATCTCCTAAAGTCCAACAATCTTCCTGCCCTTGGGAGTCTATGACATTCTGAATCTTTATAAATACATTCACTCTTTAGCTCATGCTAGTTGAAATAGGTTCTGATATTTAAAACACAAAAGAGCATTATCTAAGATAACCCATCCAAGTGGGTTACAGTTCTGTCTTTTCTTCTACTGTGAAGGGAAGACTTCACCTTCATGTTATTCTTATAGTGTTCTCTGTTAGTGATTCATTTCCTGAAAATAACATAAATCAAGTCTCTCAGAAGTCCACAGGAACAGCTAAAGATTTAGTCATGGAAGAACCTGAACCCTCAGAGTAATAAGGTATATTACTCATAAACCTAACACAAGAAGTTATCTCACCAGTTCAGTACTTAACTTCAGACTCTAAAACAGCTGCATTTGGATAACTTCATATTTTTTAAAATTTATATAACTAAATTTATACAAGCTAAGGTCTGGAAGCAGAATTCAAACCTCTATCTTCCTTGTAAGATCAAAATTGATTTCAGCTTTTAAACCTCAGTTTTTACAGCAAGTGACTCATTAAAGTTTCAAAAACTCTTAGGACCTAAGTTATAAAAGGCCTTGCTTATACACGTCAGTAAGAAACCTTGGTCTGGGCAGAGAAGAGTGCACAAGATACTGGGAACACCACATGGGTTACCTGTAAGCAAACACTTGTAGAGCTTTTCTCAAGAACATGGTTTGATGTGGACTCAGGTTTCAGGAATAGCAAGGCAAGCCTCACAGCTTACCAGCTGAGAGGAGAGAGCATGCCACTTGCAATTTGGAAAGGAAGACATCCAAATCATTTAAAAAACTTGGTAAGCTCCTTGCTGGTGTTGTTGAGATCATCCCAATTAGTGATTTTGCCCTTCAGAATACCATTGGGTGGGACATGAACACCACCCTGGCCAGAAGGGACACTACCCAACCAGAAAGCAGTGCTGTTTTACCGTGAACTGCGAACTGGACACTTGGTAGTTTGTAATGGATGGGCAGGATCTCCTATTGTTATGAAAGTAAAACTTTGCCTGGAGGTATTAGAAAGTGAGAAGGGAAGTGTGAAAAGTCACATTACACTTACAAACAAACAGCTTGGTTAATACTAGATACTCTTCTCCTCTGAGGCTGTTGACACCCTGAAGGGAAGCAATGGGGAAGCCAAGACAGCATGAAAAGAAAAGCAGAGGAGAGATGCAGCCACATTCAAGCTGAGCACCTTCTACTCAGCTGTTCCAAAGAGACTTGGTGGTAGGGTTTCCCTCACTACACCCTCAGACCTTCAGCAAAGATCAAACCCAGGAGAGGAAGGCAGTGCTCCCAAAGGATATAGCCCTTTTAACTGTGAAGGAGCTAGGATGAACTGGTGGGAGGGGGCAGCACGTGTTGATTTTGACAACCCACGTTGTCAAAAGCCACATCTAAACCTCCACATTGAAGCCTGTGTGCCTCTGTTCCAGGTATATGAGGTCAAGATAAGACTTCTTCAGACTCAGGGGAAGTACCCAGAGGAGGCAGTTGGGAGTTTGGAAGGATCCTAGATGGAGAACTAGCACCCCAGAGAAGGGACTGTGAAATCTGCCTAGCAGAATTATCTTGCCAGCTATGCTCGATCACTTCACTTCTATTTCCGCAATCCACATTAGAATACCAACCACACTGTATAGTAACAACTAATAAATGACAAGAATTCTTCCCAAATAGTCCACCTCATAATTTGGGAGAGGAAACAACCTGCATAAGAAGGAGAAAGGGTACACAGAGGAAACCAAAGAAAAAGATGGTTATATTCAATTTGACTGCCACCCATCTTGGACTTGGAGAGGTGGAGGCCAAAAGAGCTTGAAGAAAGAAAATGAAGGGTCAGTGTGGCAGAGAGCTCTGAAACTATGGGGCCTGTGGCATTTAACTTAGTGGCACTCACAAGGTGGCTTGGGTACGTGGCTCCAGCACAGTGCTTCATGGTGGCATATGACCCAGAGTCCTGCGGAGAGCTCAAGACCATTCTTGGTCACCAGGAACTGCACCCATTCCATTGGAGAAACGCAGATCTGTAATAGGAGGCTAAAACCACAGAGGCCGCCACAGAACATTCGGGTGTAGGTTTGTGTCTCCTCCACAAGCTGTTTCTGCCTCTCGTATGTCATCGAGTCACTCTGCTGACCTTTGGTTGGAAGGGTAGGCTACAAGGATGAGGGAAATATTGCCTACCTAAAAAGATAACTCCCCCATCCTTAGGGACTCCTATTCTTCTCTACCTCAAGAGTCCCCATGTAGGTTTGATTTCTGCCTATCTTTCCTTACCCGTTCTATAAAAACAAACCCCCCAAATATTCAGGACATTCTTTTTTCTTTGGGACACTCTGCCTAGGACCATCCTTAAGCAAGTCCTCTTCCTCCCACCTAACCTACAATTAGGGGCCTCCTCACCCTTTGGTACTGCCGGTACTCCTTATATTTGGGAACATCAGGATTGTAGAAGGTCATGACTAATTGTTCCTTCTTCTCCATCTTGGCAGTCAGTTCTAACTGTCACGGAATTTGTCTCGGCCCCTCTTCACACAGGCTGGCAGAATCAAAAGGGGCCGGAACCCATGGCACAGATTCCGTTTCTGTTTCCTCTTCCAGGTCTGGTCCAATCAGGAAAAAAATCTCACATTTTAAGCATGAATGCGTATGAGTGATGTGCTCCACCCTCCCTTCTCTGAAGACTCCCAACCCCTTAAAATTAAATCTAAATATCTTGTCAGCCATTGCTATGTGTCAGTATTTGTGCTGGATCCTGAGACATAAAGATGAACAAGACACAATTTTCTAATAGCAAATAGAAAAATGTAACTCAGATATCACTAGGACTCAATAGTTTTGTGGTTATAATTTAAGATTATGCATATAACCTTAATAAACTGAGATAGGCACTTATGACAAGAACCTGGAATTTGTGCTTTTGCCCCAAACCTAAGTGGTAGGCCCCAGGGAGTCTCAAAATGGGTCTGTTAGCCATAATCCTTCAAGCAGCATCTACCCTTTTCTTCCTCTTTTGCTAATGTTACCAGAACCCAGCCATCTTGGTGGTGGGAGACAGCAGGACAGCGATGTCCTTTCGACCCTGCTGCCCCACTGTAAGTCAGTTGTGGCAGTTGCTCCTCAGAGCTCAGTAAATGCCCTTTGTAATGGGCCAATCAGGTGTGAACTGTGAGCTGATTGGTGCTAAATAGTCCAATCAGACTTGGGGGTGAAAGAGAATATAAGCCAGGGTTGGAGGGAGCTAAGGGAGCCCCCAGAAAAAGGAGACGACAACCAGGGCCCTGAAGAAGGAGAGACAATGCCAGACCCCTGAAGAAAAGAAGATGGTTCCAGCCTCCGAAGAAAGAAGAAAAGAAGCATCCAGCAGCTGTCCTCTGTGGAGGGAAGAGAAGCCGAAGGACTCTCAAGGACTGGGCCTCGGGCCTGTCTCTGACTTTGCCTGAGAGGAGAGCCAAAGGTCCTGGGTCTGGTGCCTCAAAGAGCTGTTTGTTGTTGGTATCTGGGTGAGGCAGCCGCCACTTGTGGGTATAGTGAGCTTGTTATTTTCCCTGTTTGTAAATAAACCCCATGGTGGTTGTTCCTGGAGTCTAAGATCTCTCACAATTGCGCACGTGGGTGAAAACCCACAGGCAGTGACCTGTGCTCTTGTCAGGCACTGTCCTTTTTAGTCTATAGCTCTTGGTTTTGTTTTTGGCCTTTTGGCCTTTTGAGGCTTTGTGGTTGCTGTCCGGTCTCAGAGACCTTGTGGCCTTTTTTGTGTCCTCTCTGCCCCTGTTTCACTATTCAGGAAGACATTTGAGGGTGCGAGGCCCCTGCCACTGCCATGGCTGATAGGGCCCACTGTGAAAATGCCAGTATCACTGGCTCTGGGGCTACCAGTCATGTACTGAAAGGTACTATACAAGATATTCAGAAGTGCGATATATGCAGATGTGAGAACGACCTTTCCTGGGCTCTACTGTTGGCACAGTTTGTCCTGAGACTAACTCAAAATCTCCTTTTCAAACAATTCTCTCAGATCGGTCCTAACTTCTCTCCCCATAGGGCTCAAAATCAATCCAAGATGCTGAACTGATGTATCCTATTCCACAGTGTGAAAGTTGATTCAAATTAATGTCTGGCTGGATTACCAGCCCTTGTTTTTCTCAAATAAACTTTGTTTCCGAAATTTGGGCTGAATCAGAATGCCCCATGACAATTTTCTTCTAGTCCACCCTCTAACCATTCACCTCAACCTGTTCAAATCTATTCTTCATTTCAGCTGGTGGGAACAACTAGCTGTAGAAAGGTTATGTCTATATTTCAGCACATAGCCCTTCTGTGAAAGTACGACTTGGTTCTGTCTCCCCATACTTAGCATAGTGCCTGAAAAGAATAGCAATATTGAATGAATGAGCAAGCAATTTGTTTTTATATGAAGAGATTTGTTTTTATATGAAGTATAGAATTTGTAACAAAGACAGAATGGTTAACATTGTCAGAGGAACATTAGGGAAGGTTTCCTGGAAGAGGTGATGTATTGGCTGCATTTTAAAGGAATTTGCCTTGTCATCAAGGTGTAAGGACATCTGAGGCAAAGAGAATAAACTGATGTCTCAAAGCAAGCTGCTGTAAACAACATGAGGTTCTATTAGGAAGCTGTGTAGTTATGTTGGGTATAAAAATAAAATGTAAGGGTTGAGGATTGCAGATATGGGCAAAGTCTAGATCATAGCCTTTTATGCTACGCTATGCAGTTTTATTGTGACAATTCAATAGCTGGAATACTTTATCCTGGCTGGTGTGAGTGTCAGAAAGACTTTCCCATCTACAGCAATGGCTTGCATAGCATGAAAGATATATGACTAGAGCACTAGAAATAGGCAGGTCTGCATTGTATTATGTTTCTGACACTTAGTGTATTAGGGTATCTTGAGTCCAATTTCCACAGGAGTGTGTGTGGCAGCTTTCCCACACCAATATGCAATTCTCAGGCACCTACAAAGTTTCAAGAATTCAACTCAATTCTGACACTATCTACCCAGAGATAGCATCAGTTTCCAGAGATAGCATCAGGTAAAGATTCAGTCTCTCAAAATGGTAGTCCATTTCTTGTTGGCGTTAATTACAATAGCTAAGATATGGAAGCAACTTCAGTGGTCAGTGATAGAAAATTAGATGAAGATGTATACACAAAATAATATACTATTCAGTTATAAGGAAAGATAAAATATTTCCATTTGTAGCAAGACAGAAGGAACCTGAAGGCACTCTGCAATGTGAAGTTAGCCAAAAACACAAATATTGGATAATTTCACATACATGGGTAATATAAGGAAACAAAGCAGGTGAACTAACAAAAAAAACTAGTGGACATTGATAAATGAACTGAAGTTCTCAGAGGTTAAAAGGGTAGGAAGTAGGAGAAAGGGTTAAAGAGGTGTAAGGTATGGTGGTAGATATTTGGTTTTGCTTGTCCCTTTCTTTTTAAAAATGAAACAAGACAAAAAGACTGATGGCATAGAAAGTAAAGTTATAAGGACAGATGATTTCTCATTAAATTTGATGCAAACTATTTAAAGAAATACCAGCTATAAAGTGTTGTTAAAAAAATCAATCTTTAATTTTCTATGCAGAAAAAAAAAATAGATCAAGTAAAAATGCTCGGTGTCAAACAGCTAGTAAGTGGTATAATGAGGATTCAAATCTAAATTTGTTTGAACCCAGATCGTGGCCCTTTAACATGACAACTACCATTTGGTTAAAGGTCACAGAAAGAATGCCTATTTAAAATAAAAAATGACCTCCCTTGACTTTAGATACTGGTTGTAAACCCAGGTTATTACATGTACTTCTGACCAAGACCTCCTTTCTCAGGTTCTATTAATTTCAGAGCAGCTCACAGAACTCAGGAAATCTATTTATGCATTAGATCACTGATTAAAGGATAAGAATCAACAACCAGATGAAGAAAAACAGGGTGAGGTCACAAACAATGGAGCTTCTGTCTTCTTGGACCTTGGGAAACTGCAATGCAAGGTAGCACATGCCGGTGGTCTGATTTCTCAACATGGAAACTCTCCAAAGCACTTCCTTTTGGATTTTTATAGAGGCTTCCTTACTTAGGCAAGATTGACTAAATTAATGGCCATTGGCTATTGAACTCAATCTCTAGCCCCTCTTCTCCTTCCTAGAGGTCTGGGGGTAGGACTGGAAGTTCCAATCCTGTAATGACAGATTGGGTGTCTTAGCAAACAGACCTCCTTCTTAGGCACTTCTCAAAGAGCCACCTCATTAACATAACAGGAGGCTGGGGGTGGGGAAAGGAGGGCTTGGGGTGAAAATTAGGGGGTTGTAATTGTATGGGGAATATAAAAATAAAATTTAGATTAAAAATTAATTAATTAATTAAAAATGTAATATTGACCCTTTGAAAATAAAATATGACCATATATTTTCTGCAAAAAAAAAAACACCACATAACATAACAACAATCACTGTTACCACTCATAACACTTAGGACCTTTCAAGGCATTTGGGACCTGGAGCCAGGAACTGTGGATGAAGACCAAATAAATATATACAAGAAATAAACTTGATTACCTGAGTGATTTAAAATAAATCACAATATTGCACTTAGTTATGTAAACATACTGTAAAATGTTCTGAGCATGAACCCTCTCTGCTCTAACAGAAAATAGAACAAAGCCATATTCATAGACTTGAAGTCTGTGAAATAGCTATGCAAAATCTACTGCCTGTGGGTAAATCAGTCTTTTCAGAGTCAGATAAAGAAAATTCAAACAATGGGTCCCTGCTTTTGGCAGTTACACAGGGCATTCGTCAGAAAGGAAGAGGTTAAAACCCAGCATTGCCTTCCCCTGTGAGTAGATAACATCAACCTACCTTTTGGTCAAAATAACTTAGAACCAGAAGCCCCCTGTTAAGAATAACTACACTTTTAATGTCAATAACTCATTTCCTACTTATACAAACTAAATTCAAATTTGTGATCGTTGGAGCAGTTCTCACAGAGTAAAATCTGCCAGGCAGGTTCAAATCCTCACTCTGATTGAGTAACCATCATTGAGACCTTTGTTTCAGTTAATAGTTACAATGATTTTTGGCTAGATTCCTTTGGGAAACTTCCTTAATTTCACTGAACCTCAGTTTCCTCAACTCTAAAATTAGAATAAATAATATTTCTGCCTCACAGAATTTTTGTGACAAATGAACTAATGCACATAAAGCTCTTAGCATACTGCCTTAGTAAGTACTGACTACATGCTATCTATTATTGATGGATTTTGTTATTATTGATAAATGTCATCTATACTGAGCAATTGCCATGTGCTCAGTAAATACTATCGTTGTTTTTTAAACTGTCTTTCCAAGTTCGCTTGAATATGACCTCAGAGAACAGGCTACCCTGAGCAGATGAAATCCTAATGCCCCTTCACTAGTGGCACCGACTACCCACATTACCCATGAGAAGACAGTGTCATTAACATGGAGTAACAGGTGATCCTGTGACTAGTATGATTGGGTAAATGATGCAACTATCAAGCACCATTCAAGTCTTAGGTCTACTTCAACACCAGTATTAGGTAGGATGTTCTGGCCAGCTGGGAACTTGCTAGATCCTGTGACATCCGTGGCAAATCAAACATTTATTCATATATGGTGACTGTGTATATATTGCTATTTTCCTGCTTTAAAAAGCAATTTGGGGGCCTCCCCGGTGGCGCAGCAGTTGAGCGCTGGGTTGCGAAGCTGCCCGCAGCCTCTGCAGCACCGGTTCGATCCCTGGCCGATCCCCAGCTGCTCCCCGGCCACCGAGGAGGGTCCCACATGGCACGCAGACCTCTCCTGCCGCCCGCTGCTCCCCTCAGCAGTGTACTTCGGTCCTTCTGCCTGCTCTGCTCCCCGCTCTGGCTCTGGTGAATTCTCTCACCCTCCCGCGCTTCTGACTGTACCCAGTGCTTGTATAAATAAATAAAAATAAAAATCTTTAAGGGGCCTCCCCGGTGGCGCAGCGGTTGAGCGCTGGGTTGCGAAGCTGCCCGCGGCCTCTGCGGCGCTGGTTCGATCCCCGGCTGCTCCCCGGCCACCGGAGGAAGATCCCACATGGTGCGCAGACCTCTCCTGCCACCCGCTGCTCCCCTCAGCAGTGTACCTCAGCCCCTCTGCCTGCTCTGCTCCCCGCTCTGGCTCTGGTGAATTCTCTCACCCTCCCGCGCTTCTGACTGTACCCAGTGCATGTATAAACAAAACAAACAAATATAATAAATAAATAAATAAATAAATAAAAACATGCCTCTATAAAAAAAAAAAAATCTTTAAAAAAAAAAAAAGCAATTTTGGGTCCCTGGTCTGTGTGTGCACTCACACACACACACACAGACACACAGACACAGGCTTCCCAGCCCTTCTGGGCTGGAGGGAGTGTGACCACAGCCTGTGGACTGAGAGCCTTGGGCACTGACACACTCTGCTTGGAGCTGCTCTGGAAAGGAGATTAGGAAGTCTGTTCATGTTCTCTGTAGAATCTTGAAGCTCTGCTTCTGCATTGAACTGGTTCGATGTGGTACTAGTTCAAGTGGCTATTTCTGATAAAACGATTGGACTGATGTGACTGGTTTTTTGGGAAAAAACCATGGAGAGAGATATCAGCTGTGAAAATCCACTATATCAGGATGAGGCCAATGAACTATGGAAGGTCTGTGCACAGATGAGGCAATCCCCATTTTCTGGGTCCCATAAAGACTTCACAACCCTAGTAAGGATAGAAAGACCACTCACATGGGATTTGAGGAGAAAAAGGAAGGGAAGTAGCCATTAAAAGACATATTATGACTAAAAGATGGCTTATGAAATACATTGATGGATGACAGAGAAACCAGCTTGTGTGACAAAGCACATCATCAATTCAGGAACTGGAAAATTATGTTGCAAAAATACAGTTTTCTTTATTTAACACTAAAAATACTGTGTGAACAGTATGTCTGTGAAGATCATGTCACAGGTCATATGGAAAAGCACAAGGTATTGTCAGCAAAGCCATCTTTGTTAGAACTTGATTTTGCCTCTGTGAAATATTATGGATACTTGATCTTTATTCAAGATATTATGAATCTTTAAAAAGCAGAATCTTCAAACCACTGAATTCTTTCCAATTACCTTACGTGGCTGTGTTAGGGGGAAAAGGACAGCCAGGAACCCGTTCAATATCGGGGCTGCTCTATAACAGCTGTAACTCTGCCATGTGCCTAAAGGGAAATACAAGCTGAGGATACTCCAGGCCAAGGAACAATACTCTGTACAGTGAACTAGGCATCACCATGCTAGTGCCACAGAGATGCCTGTTGCCTAGACTACATCATGCCCCAGGACCCCTTCCTCCGGACACCCTGGCCTCCTCTCCCTACTTTGCTCCCAAGTAAGAGGAAGCTCAGGGAGTTTTCAGTGTCACTCACATGGGAGACAAATTCTAAAAGGGATAATCAACCCTAAAAATGAAGAAGGAATCCAAGAGAAAGATCCAAAAGTCTTTCCAAAGAGCAGTAAGAGCTTTTAACTGTGCTCATACCATTAAGAAATCTCCACATAACATCAGGGAAATTGGGAATTTAAGAGATGTGTATCATAGTAACGTGTCACTGGTGTTTTCTAAAGTTTAATGTTAGTGGGATGTCAAAGGACAGAAAAGCTGAAGGGATCTGTGCTCTAGGGTTCTTGGAGGCTGTAAACTTGTTATTAGTCAAGAAAGAAAAATAAGATATAGAAGAGCCAGGCAGGAGAAGAATGGGGAAAGGCAAGTCAGGAGTAATAAATCTTTAAAGGTCAACAGGTGAAATTCAATAGACAAAAATGTAAGGCTTGAATGATTTTCTTTAGAGGACTTACATGTTCAGTTTAAGGTTTCATCAATGTTCTACCTGTCTTTAGGAGGTTTCGGATTCCTGTGGGTGTGGCTAGCATGAGCATTTATCACCACTGAGGCTCTAGACATGACAGTTTAAAATACGAGATGTGGCCCAAGATAATCTGAGTCCAGAGTAGCCATCAGAATGCCTGGAGCAGTCAAAAAGTGGGCAGAAGAGCTAAAAAGACATTTCTCCAAAGAGGAAAATGCAGATGGCCAACAGGCACATGAAAAAATGTTCAACATCACGTATAATTAGGGAAATATGCAAATCAAAATCACAATGAGATATTACCTCACTCCAGTGAGAATGGCCTATATTAAAAAAACAGGCAAAAACAGATGCTGGCGAGGACGTTGAGCAAAAGGAACCCACTTACACTGTTGATAGGAATGCAAACTGGTCCAACCATTATGGAAAACCATGTGGAGGACCCCCGAATTACTAAAAAATGGAACTACCATATGACCCAGCAATTTCATTCCTAGGAACCTACCCAAAGGACACAAAAACATTAACTCAAAAAGACATTTGCACTCTTATGTTCATTGCAGCACTATTTACTATAGGTAAAAATACGGAAACAAACTAAATGCCCAAGAACAGATGACTGGATCAAGAAGATGTGGTATATACACACAATGGAATACTACTCAGCAATCAAAAAAGATAAACTCATGCCATTCACAGCAACATGCATGGAGCTGAAAGGGATTGTGCTCAATGAAATAAGTCAGAAGGAAAAAGAAAAATATCAGATGGTTTCATTTATAGGAGGAACATAGGGAAACCATACAAGGGATCAGGAATAAAAAGACAAAACTAGCAGTCAAACTATAAATTGGAGACATTCATCAGGGGAGGGGGAGGGAAAGGGATTAAAATAGGAGGGAAGAGCACAAGAGTCTCTGGTGATGGTTTACAGTTGTCTTGAGGGGTCTTGGTGGTGGTAATTTTATGGGGACAACACCTGAGAGGAGAAATCAAACATTGTACAAAAATGAATAACACTGAAAAGATAGATATATGTACACATAGATATATCTATCTTTTCAGTGTTGTTTGTTTTATATATACATACACACATTGTATATATACATATATGCATACCTGTATATGTGTGTATACATATATACATACACAAATGTATGCATATATGTACCTATATATGTATGTATGTATATATATATATACACACACACACACACACACACCCCTGCCTGGAACAGGGTGTAGTCTAAGGAAGGGGTCCCTATGGAAAGGGCTTTAAGCACATTACCATCCTAACTATATAAGTTTGTCTCTTTTGGGTCTAAAAATCCCAACATCAGAGGCATAGCTGAAGATGCCTAGTTTTCCTATACAGAGTATTCATTTGGGATTTGGGTCAAGGCTCCATCAGTAGTGTTATTTGGATATGATTTATAGGATTTCAGGATGGGGTTATCTTCGATAGAATTTCTTCCATGAGTTTATCTGTATAGATGTAAACTTAAAAATGGGCAAGACCCTTAATCAAACAGCTCCTGTGGTAAAGGGATACTGACAATACCTTTCCCATGGCATTACTATAAGAATTAAGGGAAATCACACACGTTTAAAAAAAAAAAAAGAAAGAAAAATTGTGTAGGTGGCATGTACCTGGTATCGAATTTAAAATATTCAAAGGCTATTTTGGTGAAGTCTCCCTTCCCTTCCATGCGGCAGTCACCCATTATCATTCTTCAGGGGCAACCAGGATTGCCAGTTTCCTATAGATACTTCCAGAGATACTCCATGAGATACACATACCCTACTTTTAGGGTATGTATATCCCTACTTTTAGCAGCATTTTCTTCTTTGCAAAGTCTGGAAAATCTTGCTAATTCTTGAAGCTGTTGCTAGAGTGTCTCGCTCAGCACCAAGCCCAATTAATGTCTATTCAATGCATCCTCACAAAGGTGCCGAGGGCATCATCCAGTATCCTCTGATGGCCCAGCGAGGCTTCCAGGTTTTTTTCTGACTGGCTGTTTACATTGTGTGGAACTGTATGTCACCAAATGGGTCCACCCCTGTTATCTTTGATTTGCAAAAGGCTTAAAATCTACAAATGTCAGAAGATTCATTATCATTGTTTTTATTCTACTGGCCTGCTATGGAGACATGGATACAAATATCACTGAAGTTTTTTAGAAGGAAAAATACTCTGAAGAGGGAATAAGGGATGATTGTTATTTCATTTTATCAATATAGAACTCTAAAGCTTTACTTTTGTATAGAAAAATAATGGTTTAGTTTATCACAAAATTTGACTGCTGGAATCTGTTAATTTTTTTTTTTTAGCAAAATGGAATTTCAGAGGTAGAAGAAATTTTACCTTTTAATTCAGAAATTTTATCTTTTAATTCAACACATCATTCCACAGATGAAGAAAGTTGATCCTTTAAAGGATCTGATGTGTAAATTCATGAGAATAATTTACATATAAGGCCTCCCTGGTGGTGCAGGGGTTAAAATATCAGCGCTATCAAGCTGTTGCCAGCCACTGCAGCATGAGTTGGATCCCTGGTCAGGGAGCTACACACATGGCTCAGCAGACCTCTCCTGTGTCACCTGCTGCTCCCTTCAGCAGTGTATTTAGTGGATCTGCCTGTTCTGCTCCCTATTCTGTCTCTGGTGAATCCTCTTACCCTCTACAGTTCTGGCCTATATCCCATTTCTTGTATGCATAAATAAAAAATAAATCTAAAAAATTTAAATATATAAATTATATAGATATAATAAATACGTAATTGCTTTCAAATTGAGGTGTGTTCTTTTAAATTGCTTTATCACTATCAATGTAGTTTGTTAATGGCCCGTTTTAATACTTTGCTTAATAGTCCTTTTCTTTGTGAGCACTTCAATCTATCTCCAGGTTAATCCAAAGTTTGAATTACTGCAGTAATGTGGTTAGGTATAATGTAGAGAAGTAGAAATGTTTGGCAACATGATACTCTCAGGGAACTCCTAAGCAAGGCCAGAGTACAGCACAATTTCAATGGTCACTATTGACAGAAAATAAAAAACAGTGGAGTAGTATGACAAGGTCCTCCTGCCTGACTCATAGCACACATTTCCTATCTGCTACCCATTGGTGCTCACTTGTCAAGAGAGGGAAGGCCTAACCAGACATCAAGGAGAAGATAGAGTAATTCCAACTGTGCCACTATGAAAAGCAGTTGTTAGAAACAACTTTTTTCAACACAGAGAAACTTATTTCAGGGGGGATTGGTAGAAAACATTTCCTTTAGTGATAGTAATAGAAGTTGGGATTAATTGTTCTCTTATGATGCCACCATGTTGTTGGCAGATTATATCTTTTAAAAAATTTTTATTTTATAGATATTTTATATTGTTCTTCCTTTTTGTACAATACATGCTTTCTCCTTTCAAGTGTAGTCCCCATAAAATTCCCACCACCAATTCACCCATGTACCATCACCAGTCCCTTGTGTAAGAACACATTCTCTCCCTGGTTTTGATCACTCTCCCTCCCCCTCCCCTGCTGAGTGTCTCTGATTAATAGTTGCCTGTTAATTTATTATAATTATTTTTCCTGGTCCCTTATTTGGTTCCCCTACATTCCTCCTATAAGTGAAACCATCTGATATTTTTCTTATTTTTTCTGGCTTATTTCACTGAGTATAATCCCTTCCAACTCCATCCATTTTGCTGCAAATTGCATGAGTTTATCTTTTTGATTGCTCAGTAATATTCCATTTTGTATGTATGCCACATCTTCTTGATCCAGTCATCTATTTTTGGGCATTTGAGTTGTTTCCATAGCTTAGCTATTGTAAATAGTGCTGCTATAAACATAGGGGGTGCAGGTGCCCCTTTGAATTAATGATTCTGTGTCCTCTGGGTAAATACCTAGGAGTGCAATTGCTGCATCATATGGAAGCTCCATCTTTAGCAGGTTAAGGAATCTTCACACAGCTTTCTATAATGGTTGCACTCCTTCCAACAGTGCAGGAGAGTTCTTTTTCCTCCACATCCTTGCCAACATTTGTTGTAGCTAGTTTTCTTAATGTGCCATTCTCACTGGTGTAAGATGGTATCTCATTGTAGTTTTGATTTGCATTCTAATTTTTTGCCCAGAGGAAAAATGCCCACATAAATACCCAGGCAAGTCTATGTGTAGCCTATGATTAGACAGACGTAGGACAGGGCTAATTATTGCAAAGGGTGTATGCCTAGATTTAGGGAAGGCTGTTATGCACTAATTAGGGAGCAAATCTGAATAGGATAACTGGAATAGTTATATGATTAAATAAGAGAAGAAAGGAAAGTGCTCAAAAAGAAGAGAAACTGGACAAAAGATATTTTTAGTAGCCCCAAGGAAAACTGTGCATGTTTAGTAGTGGGAAATTATAGTTTGTAAATCTGAAAATGGAAGGGAGAAGCTGAAGGTTTCAGGGTACAGAAGAAATAGGGATGCCCCCGTGTGAAATGAAATAGATATAAACGGAGTCAGAGAAGAGTTTTGGCAGTTTCCACTTCTGTAAACTTTGACAAATTAAACAAAGCTTAAGTCTCACTGGTCTGGCTGACTGAAAGTGGGAAAAGAGAAATGAAGACATCAGTCCCCACTGAACTTGGGTCTACATTTTCAAAGCACAGAGATGGTCAGATTGTTTAGTGAACTCTTTGCCGAGAGCCTCAGGCCTAATCTCTCTCCACTTCTCTTTCCCCATTCCATTTCTTCAACATATGTTAAGACTAATTTTAGCAAATCACAGCACTAGTCTTTTCACTCCTCAACTAAAGAAATTTCACTGGCTTCCTATGAATTCAAGAGTAAAATCTCAATACAGTCTTCAGCCTAGCTTTCAAAAAGTGTGACATAAAAGCAATAGACTTTGGAACAGAAGACCTGTGTCCAAATTACTGGTTCTGGTAACTATGGATGGGGCCTTAATCAAATTATTTTAATTCTCAGGGCCTGTTTCCTTATGTGCAAATAGTGGTTAATACTCAATTTTACACAGATATTGTGAGATAAATAGGATACATACATATACTGTAACTTGCTCACTAGTTTCCTACTTTCCTTCCTTTATGACCCATCTTCAACCTACTTTTCTAACAAAATTTTTGTTGGTATTTTTCTTCCTGAACTATTGGCTCTAGCCAAACAGAATTGTTTGTTTCCCTGGTATCATACCATATTCTTCAAGATCTCTGCCTATGTTTGTTTGTCATTTCATTCTATTCATTCAAAAAATTCACTGACTGTGTTGCACTAGGTACTTTTCTAGGACCTGGAGATCCTTAAGTGAACAAGTGGGACAGAGTTTCCTTCTAGATTATAGACCTTTTCCATGGACTGCTCTTTTCCTTTACACATGGAAATTGTCTTTCAAAATTTAATACAATGCATCCTCATTCCTGCATTTATCCAACACATAATTGGTGACATTTACTATGTGCAGAGTCCTGGTTCCGGCAGTAAGAATAAAACTCTGAAGACCCACCTATGGTGATGGTGCACGGGTGAATTGGTGGTGGGAATTTTACAGGGAATACACCTGAGAGGAGAAAGCATACAAGCATACATTGTACAAAAATGAACAATGATGTAATATATATATATAAATATTAAAAAATAAAAAGTCTTATTGAGTACCCACTATTTGCTAGACACGATACCAGGGATTATGAGTACAAAAGTGAACAAAGAACCTGAACTTAAAGAGTATTTACTCCAGTGGAGAAGACAGACAAATGGACAGGCAATTACCATTCATTGTGCTCTGCTGGAGATAACTTCAGAGGGTTATAGGATCTTCCCAGAGTTGAGAAGTCAGTGATTTACAGAGTGGTAAAATGTAAGTTGAGACCTTAAAGCAGGCAGTAGTAGTTTAGAGGTGGCATTCCAGGAAGAAGGGAGAAAGGGAAATCTTTTGTTATTCCCCAAAACCCGGTGCTCAATATGCCATCTTTTTTTGCCCCTTGGGCCCATTCCCTGCCTGCCTCACTCATGCTTTGGAAGTCAGCTTAAAAGCCACCTCCTCAAAAGACGTCCTCAGGCAAAATTAGTCATTCTCTCCTCTTTTTCTACAGTGATGTCTCTACTTTATGAACCAAAAATAAGGCCACAGCCTGAGAGTGATTTTTTCCTGATATGTAAACAATTTTTTCAGACGTTATAGATGTGGAAATTAAATGTCTTATTCATTTAACAAGCTTTCTCTACTACAAGGGAAAACAGAAAACAACTGAATATCATATACTTGCACCCCAAATTTCAAGCACTATCTTACTACTTGCAGCAAGGGCATACTCATCTTAGTGGAATTTTGACTGAAGGCAGAAGATGGGGCAGTTACTAGGGCATTTGTTAGCAACCAATAAGGGAAGAGCCCACAGCAGAGGCAGGAAAGGAGCCGGCTCCAGCTTGCAACCGGCTCCAGCGCGTCCTGCATCTCTGGGCACAAGTAAATCACAACATTGTGATCTAATGGATTCTCTTACTAGCAGGCTACCCAATCCCCTCCCCTTTCCACACACTGCGAGCTGGGACGTCGTTGACTTTCCAGCAAGCCTGGCCACCTCATTCGGCGATTAAGATTCAACGTAAAAGTCCCCAGTCAGGGAAATTTTCTTTCCCCGTTCGCCCGCTAGCCCGCCCCACGGGTGCTTCCGCAGCCTGAGGTCCTTACAGCTCCCGATCGCGGGCTGGCATCTGCGGGGGCCCCTGGGTTACCCCGCCCCCAGGCCCCCAGGCGCCAGCTCCCGAGCCACCGCGAAGCCTGGGCGGGTCTGAGGCGCGCAATAAGAGCTCTCCCACCCGGAGCCAGGGGGAAGGGGACCGGTCCTCCGCGGCAGCCGGCAGAGAGCCGTCCCGATCACGTGACACGCCGATTGTCACGTGGTCCCCTCACCTGACCACGGCCTCACGTGGCCCAGCCGGCTGGCAGGGAGGAGACCGGCGGGCCATGGCAGCCTCCCCCACGCTTTGGTTTTCGCTGCTGCTGGCGGCAGCGATCCCTGGGCGAGCCACGGCCATCTGGCCTTGGCCCCAGTACATCCAAACCACCAGCTATCACTACATCATTTCCCCGAACCACTTTCAATTCCAATACCACAACCAGTCGGCCGCGCAGGTGGGCTGCTCAGTCCTCGACGAAGCCTTCCGACGCTACCGAGTTCTGCTCTTTGGTACCAGGAGTTGGCAACATCTCCCATTTGGTGAGTAGGACCTGCCCCGCCTCGTGCCAGGCTCCTGAGAGAGCCTGCCTTGGGGCAGCGCCTCCAGATGTCCTGAGACGCCCTTCTTTGAGATTTTGCCCAGTCCTCATCACAACGCTCTGTTATCCATTTCCTCCTGCTGCTCTTTCCCTCTGTCTTCTCAGCCGCCTCCAAGTTTAGACCCCTATCTCCGTCCGGTTCACTGATACACGTCTGGGGGCTGGATTTGAATCCTGCCCTTGGGCTTACATTTTCACCAGAAATGCCAGCCATAGGATCACAGTTCAGTTACTGAAAATGCCTGTCATCTGTGGTGAACCCTCTGACCATTTCAAACCTCACAGGGTTGTGGTTAGGTTGTGACCAGGGCTGGGTAGAGGAGGCTATAGCTGTTGGCACCCAAAATTGCTAAGACAAAACATAGAGCTGTGTTGACATATGCAATTGACATGGAAGTGTCTGACACATAGCATGTTCAATAAATGTTTAAACTATGAGAGAAGTTATACAACACTTCGGAAAGGAAATGAGTTTTGAGAAGCTACTTAAAAGTGAGGTGGAGGATAGAGCCAGTTACCTTGAAACTCAAAGAGCTGGGCTGGTGTGTGTGATGAGGTTGGCAAAGTGGGATTGAAATGAAGTCAGGAGTGCTTTGGATATTGGTTTCATCTAAAATAGAAACTAGCAATTTTCTTTAAGGCAACTTCTGAAAATTGTGTTTGAGGATTATCATTTCACAGCAAATGGATGCATAGAGTTAGCAACACAAAGGAGTAAAATTCTACGTTATGGGCTTAAAGTTCTTAGAGTTTTCTTGAAAACCTGCAATGTACTTCTCTGGTTATAATGTTTATAGGTATTTGTGAGGGAAGCCATATTTGGTTGGGCCATTTTGTGTGATGGCTCAGGTGTTCTTAAATTATTTTCAAATGGTCTCATTTGATATATAAATTTATAATTAGAGAATGACATGATTTAGGGAAAGAAATAGAGTCTCAGCATGAAGATTGTCCTTTTTTTTTTAATGCATACAAGAACTGGGGTACAGGCCAGAGGTGTGGGAGGTGAGAGGATTCACCAGAGACAGAGAAGGGAACAAAACAGGTAGATAAACTGAAGTACACTGCTGAGGGGAGCAACAGGCGAGTCAGGAGAGGTCTGCTGCACCATATGGGTAGCTCCCTGGCTGGCTGGGGATAGAACTCGACGCTGCAGAGGCTGCTGATAGCTTCACAGCGCTGCGCTTAACCCCTTGTGCTACCAGGGAGGCCCTGAAGATTGTTCTTAACTGGTAAGGTGCACTGGGCTGGAAGGATGAAAGACTTGCTGTTGTGTATATTATAGATCACATATTTGTCTGAATCCTTCATGACATATAGAATGCCTTGCCAAGATTGACACTCAGAACGTGTTTACTTTGGTTATAGGACAGTTAGGGCCTGGCTTGTGCAAAGAAAATATATCTGCTACCTAACTCATATGTGCCTATTCCAGTGCTGGGCATTATGGTGGTTAAGATCTAGGCTGAAACTTTATGGTCCATTTGGGAAAATATGAAGCTGAAAGACACAATGTATTATAAAATGCTCAGAAGATAGAGTGTTTACTACTATTGTATAAATTAGGAAAAATACTTGTAAATTAAGCCTTTTTCTCCATATCTAAAGGACTACAGTCTAATCAAGATAATAGAAATGGGGGGGGGTTATAGGACAATGGACAATGGTGTGTGGCAAATTCCCTTATTAAAGAGATTTACAGACAAGAAACTAAATAACAGATAAGAAACTAAATAAGATGTTTGTTTCAGTTTATTACTGTCTTGTGAATGAAATTGCTTTATTGGTTGGGGTTCTTGTCCATTGAGATGTAGTGAAAATGGATTTGGATGAACGTTATCGAAGATGTGCATACAAATAACTTCCTTCTTTATTGTTTTTCCTAAATAACCTTACCGTTGCAATGTAGTTTCCTGGACTTTGAATGATTTGAGCCTAGTTCAAGTCTTATTTCCTTGATCTATCATTGCTGCCCCTGCCTTGGCTATTCAGCTTGAAGACCATATGTAGTGGTGGTGCAGACCATAGTCTGCAACATGATTTATTCAGGAGTCAGAGAATGTTAATTAGTTGTTTGTTTAATTCTGTGGCCTTAGGTGAACTGCCTAGTTTTCAAACTGCTGCTGCTTAAAAAAAATAAATCCGCATTCCAGTCTTTTCTAATGAAAAGGAGGAGAGTGATAAATGTCTTTACATTCTTTGAAGGAGGAAACTTGGTGATTTTAAAGAAGAAAGAATGTGCACAGATCAGATAATGACCAGGTATATGAGAAGAGAAATCAGTTTTATTTGGGAGTTGATGTGCAAGAAGGCAGGAGATAAACTCAAATTTACCTCCCAAAAGAAAGGAAATAAGGTTATATAGGTTTAGGGGGCCAGGGTTGAGAACAAATTGTCTGAAAAATGGGTTAGGGACAAAGAAATGTGGACTTGGCTGGAGTTCATTAGCTAGTCACAAAACATCTCAGCCATGAAGTATGAAGAGACTTTTCTTCAGATAACTGGAATTTTGAATTTCTGTTGGTGCCCCCCTGTCTCTGGCTAGCCCCCTTCTCTTCTGCATTCTCCGTCCCCACCTGTCCTTCAAGCTCAGCTCAAGATGTGCTTCTGCTTTGCTCAGGCTGAGTCATTGGATGATAAGATCAGGGGCTGTGTCTATAGAAGCACCTCTAAGGGAAAGGTAAGTTTCTTTACCCTCTCTTATATTTTAGGGTCTGAGACCAATTTAACCATTTGACTTCAGTTCCAAGTACTTGGTGATTTTAAAAATACAACAAAATAAAATGTAAAAGGTATGCACCCCAGAACAGCCCTTTGTGCCGTCTCCTTCCACCCTGCTTCTTCACCTCCACACAGAAGAGTGAAGCTGGGCATTGCAGGTTTGTTTTTGTTTTTGTTGTTGTTTTTGCCAACTCATAGCTTCTTTTTTGTTTTATGTTTGATTTCAGGTATAAGCTTTTTTTCCCCCCTTATAGCTAGTTTCTTGCTGGGCTATGCTATGCTGTTGGTTTCTTAGCCCTTTAAAACCATAAACTTCAATTGTTTTCCCATTGGTTAAAGAGAAGAAAAAGAATTTTATTGGCCAACAAATACTTTTTTTTAGAAATGAGAGGTCACTACTATGTTTCAGTAGTTCCTTTGCTGGCTCTGGAAAAAAGTGATAAGAATAGAGTCACTGTAAAGGAACAGAATCAATGTACATCATCAAGAGGTTTAACCAGCGAGTCAGGAGCTTTCTCCCACCTTTTTGTGGGTCCTGAGAGCAAAGCCAGGAAAAGAAGAATTTGAGTCCATAGAGGTTAGAGAGGTGTATATGTGAAGGGTTTTCTTTGTGCCTCAGGGTTTATGGGTCTATAGTTCCTTGTAATAGAGAAATGGAATTGTTTTTCTTCTCTATTCTTGTCTGTAATGAATAACACCCATTATGGGGTCAGGAACTTCTCTTTTACTTCCTTTACTTCTGCTTTAAACTGTGACATTGCTTAAGTTTCCTGGCCATGCACTTAGCCCTGATCCTTATCAAATAGTGTGTGCTATTATTATGTCCCGATCTTGAGGCTGGCTGGGGCTTGGGGTGATTGGTGTAGAATTCTCTCCTGTAGAAGTGTAAACCAGACATCAGAAATATGGCTGTTTGCTAACTTGGGTGTCAGTAAGCAGCCTCCCCTTATTTTGTAAATTTTAGGATGGGAGCAAGGGAAATGATTTACCAGTTAATTTACTGTGTCCTAGATGAAAAGATTAACTACTATCTTTTTTAATCTTGCCCTGGTAATAATTAGTAGTTGGATCCCACAGTGGTGAGACTTTGGTCTTTTGACTAGTTTGAGACAAATTCAGAGTTCCATGTTCATGTCCCCTTTATATGTTGGAGTCAGCCTTTTTGCCATACAAGGTGCTAAAACACCATAATGGAGCCTTGACTCCTGTAAGAAGCTCATGAAAAGCCCTCAGGAAAGCTGCCTCTGGTGGGATGGTCCCACAGCATGCAGCTCCTCCAGCCTAGTGGCAAAACTGACTTATTAGGAAAAGAGAAGTTAAAAAAAGGAAGGAAATTAGCCTTTATTGAATGTCTGAAACTTGCCAGATGTTGTGCCTTTTATTCATACCGGCTCTGTGGCGTTGATGTTATCCCCATTTTCCAGAACCCAAGGCCATACTTCCAGTTTTACAGCTAATAGTGGTGGAGCAGAAATCCTAGTCAGTCTTGTTTGTCTACAAAGAGTTGCTCTTTTCACTGTATAGTCTTAGGGCAACCTGTTCTTAAGTGTCTTTTCCATTCATTATACCAATTAGCGTTTTGGAAAACTACTGGCCTCTGTTGGGATTAAGCCCTGATCACACCTCAGTGTTAATTTCTTGAAATAGTAATTTCTGTCATGTAATCACTTAATCATTAGCACTCAGGTTATGAATATTTTGATTCCCAGCCCATCATTATGAGATTCCAGTTGTACTTATGACTTCCTTCCATCTACCTTAGTACAAGTAGTATTTGTTAAGCAACTATAATTTGTCACTAGCACTAGCATATTAACTAAATTACTGCCTCCCCCCATCTTTAAAGAACTTAGTCTCTGGAAGTGGGGATTCAAACATAAAACAGAGTGTGATTTTTGCTGCTAATTGAAATACAGGTGCTTTGGAGTGCAGAAGAGTAACACCTGGTGTGTGTGTGTGTATGTGTGTGTGTTGAAAAGGCTACTATAAAAAGCTGTCTGATTGGGTCTGAAAGTAGGAATTGTGGGGATGGAGGTAATAAGCCACATAGACAGAACGGCATGTAGGAAAGACCGTTAGCAAGAAGGCTTCATGCCATATTCAAGAAACTCAAGGCCTTTGTGGTTGAACCATACAGCCTCAGGTGGATCAAAAAATTCTGAAGCTGGAGAGGTGTTAGATGACCAAGGAAAGTTAAACTTGTGAGCCCTGGTAAGAAGGCCATTAAACAGGATAAGATATAGGACTAAATTCTGCCTGCCTTGGAGATTGGTAGGGAATAAGACCAGAGGCAGGAAACCTCATTAAAAGTCTGTTACAGCAGTCTAGATAATAGACAACAGTGTCTGAAGTAGTTGATGGTTGTAGACAGTAAACTAGAAAATTGAAGAAAAAATTTAGGTGGTGGAATGCTTGAAAATGGTGAGTTATGAAACAAGGAAGTTCTGTCAGGATGACTTCAGATTCATGATTTAGCAACAGCCATCCCAAAGTTAGTGGAAATAGTAGGAGAGAAAGGGAAGGGAGGTTAGGTCTGGAGTGAAAAAAAGAGATTGAGCAGCAGGATGAGATTTATAAAAAGAATTGTGAGTTTGAGTCTGCACTTGTTGAGTGTAAGGAATCTAGTATCTAGCAAACAGCTGTATGCTAATGAAAGCACAAGAGAATGAGTCAGAACTCTTCCAGGGGACAAAAGGGTCTAAAAGGTGGCAATTGGGGCCTCCCTGCTGGCGCAGAGGATTGAACACCGAGCTGTGAAGCTGTCTGCAGCCTCTGTAGCGTGGGTTCGATTCCCAGGCTGCCAGGGAGAAACCCACATGGTGCGGCAGACCTCTATCTCGCCCACTGCTCCCCTCAGCAGTGTCTTTGGTCCGTCTGCCTGTTCTGCTCCCCGCTTTGTCTCTGGTGAATTCTCTCACCCTCCCGCACCTCTGACTTCTACCCCAGTTCTTGCATAAATAAATAAATCTTTAAAAAAAAATTTACCTTTTAAAAAAAGTGACAATTGGAGAGTGTTGAGAAGGAGGAGAATGTGGTTGGTAATTGCTAAGCTGAGATATGAGTTAGTCTTCCTCTTGAGTGTTGGAAATCTTATAGGATGTTAGCAGCCTTAGGATAGAAAGGAAGACCAGGGATAGGATCAAAATCTTAGGTAAAGAAAGAAATGACCAGGAAGTTACCGGGTTTTGTGACAGGGAGGGACTTCAGATTTTACAGTTGGATGGCCTGAGCCACAGCAGAGATGTTTTTCTCAATTGGTGGTAGAGGATAGATGAGCTGGAAGCAGCCCCATATCTCAACCCTAGGATGTGAGAAGGAGCTGCCTCTCAGAGCAATTTGTGGGGGAAGTAGTATTCCTGGGGAGAGTCAGTCTTCAATTAAATAGGAAGTAGAAGGGACTGAGGATGTGGGTAAATAACCACAGAACAAGATTCTAGAGGGTTTGTGGGGAAGGGTGATGTGTAGTACAGGTGGTTGATGGAGGAGAGGAAATCTTTTATAGGGATGGGAGTGCAGGTCCAGAAATGAGCAGAGATGTATGTATTTGGAGAGTGACAAAAAAGATTATAGAAATATGACATGGTAGATTCCCTGACTATGAAATTGGCAAGAATATAAGTTCCAAAAACAGTTCATAGATACTTGATAATTTAACATGATAAAGAAAGCATTTCTAATCAAAAGTGAACTGATATATTAATCAATAAATATATAGGGGTGACTAGTTATCTGTTTGGAAAAAATTAAATCTTTACCTAACACAAAAGTAAATTCCAGGTGGATTAAACATCTAAAGATAAAAGGTCTGCCAGAAGGCATCCAAATGGGAAGGGGAAGGAAGGGCGAGAAAGCAGGGAGAAAGCACCAGGGGCTATGGTGGAGGACTGTGGGCACTTTCATGGTGGGTACAATAACTACACCTGAAGGGGGGAGCCTGTACTTCCGAAATACTAACAATGATGTAAACCAATGATACTTCAATTAAAAATATAAATTAAAAAAAATTAAAGGAAACTATTCATAAAATTCCAGGGTAGAGGAGGCCTTTCTAAGCAAGCATATAAAGGGAACCATAAAGGAAAAGATGAACAGATTTAACTGCATAAAAATTGAAGCGAAAGAAATGCATAAGGTTGAAAAATGAACAACAAAAATAGACAACAACAAATAAAGGCAACTCTTTGCAGCCTTAAAAGGCAAGGTTAAAATAGAAGAATATAACTTTTTTTTTAAAGATTTATTTTTTTATTTATACAATAACTGGGGTACAGGCCAGAGGCGTGGGAGGGTGAGAGGATTCACCAGAGACAGAGTGGGGAGCAGAACAGGCAGATGGAACCAAAGCACTGCTGAGGGGAGCAGCGGGCCAGACAGGAGAGTTCTGCCATGCCATGTGGGTGTATCTCCCTGGTCGGCTGGGAATCGAGCTCATGCTGAAGAGGCTGTGGACAGCTTCGCAGCACTGCGCTGAACCTGCTGCACCGCTGTGGAGGCCCCAAAATTAACTTAGTTCAAAAATTTTTTATGTACAGGCTGGCACAGATGAAAAAGAATTGAGATGGCCTAGTTCTGGATGGGCCCACGAATGTTGGTTTGAATATAAATCAGTACAGTAATTTCGAAGAGAAATGTGGCAGTGCCACAACCAAAAATTTTCCTATCTTTGGCCTACCATTTCCACTGCTAGGAATTTTCCCTATGGAAATCTCTCGCAACTGCTTAAAAAAAGAACACACACACACACACGAATATTTATTTACTAGAGCATTGTTTATTAATATTTCAAAAATTCAGAAGCATTCCCAAATGTCCACAAAGGGAAGACTTAATTTTTTTATGTTCACATAGATCTCAATAGTGGAATTCCATTCAGTACTTACAAATAACAGTGTAGATCTCTATAATTGACATTAAAAGACCTGTAAATCATTATGGTGAGAAAAACCTAATATATCTTAGGGTCCTATTTTTAAGAATTAATAATTAGTTTTTACAAAAAGATTGAAAGACTGCAAAATGTTAACCAAAGTTATCTATTGGGATCTAGAATTATAGGGGCTGTTCTCTTTCCAGTGGGGCAGGCGAGGAAGGGAGAACACTTTGAGCTATAACTTTTACAACAGTAGGTGGGAGAAGAAGATTCAGGAGTAATCTATCAGCTGGATACTTTACTTTCTGAGTTAAGAGAGATTAGTAGTCTTTGTGGGGTAAAAAATATTAGGAGGAGGTACCACAGTCCATATAAATTCAGCAGCACGGTGGAGAGGATTCAGGTTCAGGGCAATTGGGTTCTCAGAGCCCCACTTTCCTGGGATAAGAAGTTTGACAGGTATGGTCTGCCTCTTCCCCTTAGTCCATATCATGTACTTTTGCATCGGCTGCTTCCCAAGCTTGGAATACCTTTTCATCTTTTGGTAGCCTGGAAAACACCAACTCAGGGTTCAAGGTCTTGCTCAGAGATCCCCTCCAAGGTTAAACCTTCCTTCCTTTCTGGAGGTAGCTGTAAACTATCAGCCCTATCCCTTAGCACACTGATTTTTTTTTGTTTTTTGTTCTTGTTGGGAAGAACTGGGATGTAGGCCAGAGGTGCAGGGGGTAAGAGGATTCACCAGAGACAGTGGGGAACAGAACAGGCAGATTTACTGAAATATACTGCTGAGAGGAGCCTCAGGCAAGATAGGAGAGCTCTTTGGTGCCATTATGTGGGTTAGCTCCCTGGCCAGGAATCAAACTTAGGCTATAGCAGTGATGGCGCTGAGACTTAACCCCTGGGCCACCAGGGAGTCCCATTTATCACACTGTTTTGTAATTGTTTGCATTTGTCTCTCCTGCTAAACTGTGAGCTCCTCAAGGACAGGGATCAGGCAGGGCTTGTTAATCTTTTTAATAGCCCCAGCACCTAGCAAAGTTCCTGATGCACAGTAAATGCTCGATATATATTGGTTGGAATGAAGAAATGAGTGGGAAATGAATGATTTCAAGGGCTTTCATTAGGCTGAGTTTGGGGAGAGAGGAAGCCTGGATGTGATGTATATGAATGTGAAAAGGAGAAGGGAACAAAATGGGCATGAAGAACTATCTCTGGCACCAGCCTAGGAAAGTCCCAGGACATATGGGGCCTTTGAGGGTAGACTTGAGAGTGGGGAGGTACCCAAGTGCGAACTGACTTACCTAGTTTCCACTCCAGAAACCAAACCAAACCAAACCAAATGCCAGTTGATAACCCAAATGATGTGTTTTCTCTTTGCTGCTAAGATTCTGTGAATTCAACACATTGCTATGATGGAAATATTTGGATTCAAGGAGGAGCAAGTTGGGTGGAGGGATACGCTTTTGTTTACCGAGGTAAAGCCGTAGTTCACAGGTACCCTAATGTAGCAATGAGTTCTGCCATCCAGAGAAGTGGAAAGAGCCAAATCTGAGTTTATGGACACAGGAATGGGTCTTCAGAGTAGTGTCTGCAAAGACATTTTTGTATGCTTTGGTGTCTTTTTACCATTCCCCACTCCAATCCCAGAACTTCAGAAATACTAGGTTTAGAAGCAATCTCTATATGAACAGCTTGCCATTTGTGCCAGGTACCATGTAGCTCAATCATTATGCATACATACCATTAAATATGCATTTTTAAATTCTGGCATCGTTCATTTTTTCAGCAAACTTTTATTGAATGACAACCATGTGCCAGGTATTGATGTTGAGGAACTCACAGTCTCAGTGAGGAGATAGACAAACAGCATATATTAAAGATAAGTGTTCTGGAAAAATATGTATATGTTGCTTCATATACAGCGCTATGAAGCTGTCCACAGCCTCTGCAGCATGGGTTCGATCCCGGCCAGCCAGGAAGATACCCACACGGTGCTGCAGACCTCTCCTGTCTGGCCTGCTGCTCCCCTCAGCAGTGCTTTGGTTCATCTGCCTGTTCTGCTCCCCGCTCTGTCTGGCTAATCCTCTCACCCTCCCGCGCCTCTGGCCTGTACCTCAGCTCTTGTATAAAAAAATAAATCTTTTTTTTTTTTCAAAAGGAAAACCAAAGCTGTTTCTTATTTAATCAGGTGAGATACAGAGGCAATGTGAAGCTTGTGCCCACTGGAGGAAACAATCTGTGCAAAAAACTAATATGGAGGAAATGTGGCCTTTTCAGGCTTCTGTAAAGAGTTCATAGTGCTGCTGCCAGAGCTCCTTCATGGAAGCAGAGAAGGACGAGGCTGGATTGTGATGATCCACTGGGCTCTGGACTTTATCCTGAAAGTCATGAGCAACCTCTAGAGGACTGGAAGCAGGGATCGTCACAATCCGGTTTTCTGATTGAAAGATCACAGGTGAAAAAAAAAAAGAAAAGAAAGATCACAGGTGATAGACTGAAATGGGTATGGATGGAAGTGGAGAGAGACGAACTTGAGGGGTTTTTACAGTGATTAAGCAGAGAATTTATTAGAGGCTGAATTTAGGCATTGACCCAGTGGGGATTGGAAGATGATATTGAGAGATAGTTATGAGACTTAATTGGTCTTTCTTTTTTTTTTTTTTTTTTACTGTGGTAATCTCAGTGCTTAGCGGTGTTTGACACATATTCTAAGAGAATAAACTTGTGAGTCTATTCAAAAAGGTGGGAGTAGAGGTTTCCAGCCTGGGTAAAGTAGTAGATAATGCTATTATCAAACCGAGAAGGAAGATCAACCAGGAAGAGGAATGGAAAGTTAGTTTAGTTTTGTTTTTAAGATTCAAAGTGTTTTCGAGATGTTTGAGTGAAAGTGCATGGACCCTGCGCTCTCGAGGAAGAGGGGGGCAGGAACTCACTTAATATCCAACAGCCCAACAAGGTAGGTACTTTGTGATATCCATTTTACAAATGAGGAAACTGCAGCTCCAAGAGCAAAAATAACTTACCCAGAGTCCCATTACTAGAAAATGTTGGAACTTAGATCTGTCTGACTTTGGAGCTCAACACCTAACTGCCTCGGCTCCATTCCCTCTAGAGTTTTCCTCTGACCAGAAGGAGAGAGAAAAAGTGACTATTTGAGATTATGTGCAGTTGAGACAGGAAGGCTTGCAAGCACTTTCATGCTGATGGGAAAGAAATAATTTGAAGACTTTTAGAAAAAGAGAAATCATTTATACAAGAGGATCCTGAACACTGATGAAAGGAAACCCTTTCCACTGAACTTGGAGGAGGAGAAGGTAAAGATCAGGTGTATGTTGCAGGTATTTTTGTCAGGAAGGAGAAGGAAAGGGAGGGTGGGGTGGAAGCTCTCTTCTGATTGTCCACTGAGAGGGAGGTGGTGATCAAGTCATAGATCTCCCCCTCAGGCTGGCAAGGAATGAAGTGAAGACAAGAGAGGACTGAGAACAGACAGGAAACTGACGGGTCTTAGTACTGGCATCAGGAGAAAGTACAGCAGTGCCACCTTGATAGTAAAAGGGTCTCAGATCCACATGCAGAACTCATCTGTCTGTGATGAATAAGGCAAAAGTATGCTTAAACGGGGGAACACAGACAGAAAACTAATCTTCTGACAGGGTGCCTGAGGGGGAGGTGCCAAAAAATTTTTTTTATTGTAAACACTTCTGTGTCATTTGAATCATTTTTTTTCAACTCTTTAAATTAAACAAACAAACAAGCACAAACTTTAAAGCAGGGGCATGCAGGAGCTGTGGGCCTAGGAGGCTGTGGTCATGGAGTGGGGGCTCTGGGGACTGTGACTGTTGGAATCTGTCCCACCCTGCCACTGTTTACAATGGGGAGGAAATGGGAACCCTGAGACCCACTCCGCATGGCAGGCACAGAACCAGAACCAACCTTTCCTGATTCCCCAGCGAGCCGCTGTGTTTTCCATGCTGCTTCCTGAGCACACTGGCTTTAGAATTTCCTGCTGTCCCACCCAGGCCCATGATGAGCGTCCCAGGAGACTGCTGACTGGTTGGGCTGTTTGCCACCCTGGCTTCGCACACCTGAGCTCCTCTCAGTGCCGGCTGTGGGTGTCTATCAGAGCACTGGCCTGTCTCCTGCCTGTTTCCTGCTCTCTTCTGTAGAGCAGCTTGGGGGTGGAAACCACAATGATGACACTCTGTTTGTGTCCTTTTAAGTGACCAGGGTCACATCTCCACCCCTCTTCCTGCTTTCCTTAGCAGTAGCCCAGGCTGTTTCTTTATCTGCCCAAACTCAGATGAGTCCCTGGGGGCACTTAAGACAGGAATCTTCATAAGACTGGAGGCAGGAAGTAGGGGTGATGAGCCCTTAAATTAGGGGTATTTTCCTAGAAATAAAATCCTTTCATTTTCATCAGATCTTCAAAGGTGTTTTCAAAGGAGACCCTCTAAAGGACTACAAATTTAGGGAATTGAGTGCAGGTGTGGTTTAGAAAAACAAAAATATGTTAGCAACAAAAAAAAATTGTGTTTTTTATCTTCCAAGTGGCATTTCAGATAAATCTGCTGCTCTAGCTGCCCCTCTTGTCATCAGGCAGTTGTCTGTGGATTGGTTGTGATTTCTCCTCAGTTTGGTAGGCTGAGGCCTGGGAGATTAATGCTAAAGCTCAGGATTTTTGCCCTCTTTTCTTTTCTAAAAAAGATTTATTTTTAGGGGCCTCCCTGGTGGCACAAGGGGTTAAGCATTGCACTGTGAAGCAATCCGCAGCCTCTGCAGCACGAGTCCGATCCCCGGCCTGCCAGGGAGCAACCCACATGGTGAAGCAGACCTCTCCTGTCTCGCCCACTGCTCCCCTCAGCAGTGTATTTCAGTCAGTCTGCCTGTTCTGTTCCTCACTCTGTCTCTGGGGAATCCTCTCATCCCCTTACCCCCGCATTTCTGGCCTATACCCCAGCTCTTGTAAGCATAAATAAATAAATCTTTTAAAAAATTATTTTTATTTATTTATGCATTCAAGAACTGAGGTGTAGGCCAGAAGTGTGTGTGTGTGTGCGTGTGTGTGCGTGTGTGTGTGTGTGTGTGTGTGTGTGTGTATTCACAGAGACAGAGTGGGGAGCAGAACAGGCACATTTTATGGAAATACACTGCTGAGGGGCGCAGTGGGCAAGACAGAGAGGTCTGCTGCGCCATGTGGGTTAGCTCCCTGTCGGGATGGAATTCATGGTTTACAGTGCTGAGGCTTAACCCCTGAGCCACCAAGGAGGCCCTCTTTTGCCCTCTTTTCAATGGCCACCTGGGTAGATAAGCAGATGACCTCCGCAGGGAAGATTTGAAAGATGTGTTTCTCCTTGATGTGGGGGGATGGAGTGGGGATGAGAAAGCATACAGTTGTCCTCACTCCTGGCCCTCCATTAAGCCCTCCCTGGTCTTTGGGCTCTGACCTGTTATATGACATAAAGCAAACTTGGACACCAGGGCTACCAAGAAGGAGATTTAATATACTCGTGCTGACTCACCGGATTCACATCCCAAGACTGAGCCCAGTCTGTAGGAAGTCAGGGGCTTATATACACTTTCAGTTTCTACAAGATTCCTGGTGGGTTTGCATTGGCAGCTGTACATGGTCAGATAGGACATGGCTACATACCAAGAAGTGAGTCATATAGTTGCATACCAAGGAGTGAGTAAAGGGTCAGTAGTCATGGGACCCCTCAGGTCCATTCTGCCTCATGGCAGTACATGGTCTAACATGAAGCAAGATTCATATCAGGCAGGCCTCCCTGGTGGCGCAGGTGGTTGAGCGCCACACTGTGTAGCTGTCCACAGCCTCAGAAGCGCGGGTTTGATCCCGGCCGGCCAGCGAGAATCCCACATGGTGAAGCACACCCTCCTGTCTCGCCCGCTGCTCCCCTCAGCAGTGTATTTCAGTCAGTCTGCCTGTTCTGTTCCCTGCTCTGTCTCTGGTGAATCCTCTCACCCTCCCGCACCTCTGTCCTGTACCCCAGTTCTTGTATAAATAAATAAATCTTAAAAAAAAAAAAAAAAAGATTCATATCAGGGACTGAGTTGCATACCAGAAGTTGAGCAAAAGGTTGTTACTAAGATCCCCAGACTGCTGATCTCAGGTCACCATGCTTCAGACCTGTCTGCGTGGGATGACCTGACAGATTCTGGTTTGAAAGTGGTCTCTGCCCTGAAAGTTTGGTTGTCATTCCATGCTGAGGATGAGTTTTTAGGGTTCAGAATGGATTTGTGAGTTGGTCTGGTCCCAACTAGTTTAATATTTTTTTTTCCTGCGAGAGCTTAGGCCGGCATTTGTATGAAGATACAGGGTATTTACTGGGAGGGAAAAGAATATGTTCATGATGGTTAGGACTCGCTTCTGGGAAGGTCTGAGAGCTGAGATGCAGCCAGGTGCTCAGGAGGCCTGAGCTGGCTTCCTTGAGATGGTTCAAGTCTCTTGGGTTCCTTCTGTCTAGAAATACATAATATTTGGGATAACAATTTGGTTCTGAATTTTCTCTCCCTGCCGTCTGCCAGTCCCTCCTGTCACTGACTGTGTAGTTCTGTGGGAAGTCCTGGGTGTTGTCCCAGTGGGGATGCATGTACCTCCAGAAAAGAATAGAGGGGGGGAATTCATTGAGGTTCAGGCTTGGGACAGTAGAGCCAGAACCACCCTGAAGGTCACAAAGAAGAAATGGTAACAGGGGAAAGAGACCCTGCATTAGTTTTTGATTTTGGCACTTTTTCCCTACATAGACTGGGATCTGTAGAACCATATTCAATCCGATGTTGGCTCACACAGCGTGGCTTTCCACTGCTGGGCAGAAGTCCCTCTTCCTGTTTGGGAAGAGGAAGAAAGTAAGCAGAGCAGGCAAGTTGTCATGTGTCTTCCTTGGGGCACCAGCTGGGCCATCTCAGGCAATGTCTGAATAGGAGACCCTCCTGACATCTTCATCTGCTCACGTTAGCTCCTGGGCTTTTACAAAATTGGAAACCCTCCATCAGGAGCCCTCAAGAGCAGTGCTACTTAAAGTGCCAGTTTGTGGTAAGGTGAGAGATATACACTCCTTCCTCAGGAAAATATTGTTATATAAAAATGTAGAACTGAATACTGTTTACTCTGACATGATTGGTTTACATTCTAGCAATGTATAAACTTCCTAGCTAGTTGCTGGTGGCAGATCAGTCACACTGAGTTTACCCTCTTCTTGCAGGAAAAAAGCATGTAAAAGAGAAGTCGTCTTTGATTATCTATGTGGCCACTGCTGATTGTGAACAACTTCCTTCTTTGGAGTCAGCCGAGAATTGTAAGTACCTCTTTGTCCCCTGTTCTAGAAGAGCAAGCACTTGTCTGGAGCTACAACTCTGGATGGCTGGGCCTAGATTGCTGATACTAGACGTGGAACCCTTCATGACTGAGGACCGAGGGACCCTAAGTACCATGAGCCATAGAAGGCGAGGTTTTTTGTTTTTTTTTTTTTTATATTTTATTTATATGTTTTTTACATCATTATTCATTTTTAAACAATGTTTGCTTCCCCTCCTCCAGATATAGTCTCCATGGAATTCCCTTCACCAATACACCCATGCACCATCACCAGGAGAGGTTTTTTTTTTTCATGTGCTCTAATTAGTGTCTGAAGGTTGAGTCCCACAGGACAACAGTGTGACTTCTGGACTGTACATAATTGGACTGTATATAATTCCATTGCCAATTTAGGAATGGGTACACTTTCCTCATTTCTCTAAGAGATTGACATTGTGGAGAGAAAGGGTTTTTGTCCTTTGTACTGAGACTGAAGCCAGGTCATTAGTCCCTAAGGGCTTCCTGTCTTCCTTGAGCAGCAACATTTAGGGACTTCTCAGTCTCCAACGTGAGCATGTAATTTCCTCTCATTCTTGGATAAAGAAGCTGCACCCTGGAGACAGAGGAAAAGGAAGGGGATGACAAAGGCCTTGGAAACATCATAAGCTGCACTTACCCCTGCAAGCATTCTTGCCCGCTTTGTCAATAGAGACTTCATGCTTTCAGCTAACATTGAGTAGGATTCATGTTTCTGGTGGGGGAAACTGGCCCATAAGGTGGGTGGTGCTTTGCAGAGGATTCTGCTCCAGCCTGACCCTCATCTCACATCATTTCCAGGGCCCACAGAGCCACTGGGTGTCCACTCTCCCTCTCTGACTCCAGATTGACTGACCTGCTGCTGTTTGTTTCTATGGATGTCTCCTCTTTGAAAGACTTTTTTGAAAAATAGTCACACTGTTGTGCCTTTTTTGGGGGGGGGGCAAGAGTTGTTTTTTTTTTAAAAGATTTGTTTATTTATACAAGAACTAGGGTATAGGCCACATGTGCGGGATGGTGAGAGGATTCACCAGAGACAGAGCTGGGAACAGAACAGGCAGACTGACGAAATATGCTGCTGAGGGGAGCAGCGGGTGAGACAGGAGAGGTCTGCTGCGCCATGTGGGATTCTTGCCGGCCAGCCAGGATCAAACCCACGCTGCAGGGGCTGCAGACAGCTTCACAGTGTGGCGCTCAACCGCCTGCGCCACCAGGTGCTATTGTGTTTTAATCCAAGAATTTATATGGAATATGTTACCTATAATCTGAGAAAAGAAATCCCTAATCAAATGGGGTCATTTCTGTCACTTCAGACACCCTGACTATAAATGACGAGCAGTGTTCCCTCCTCTCTGAGACTATCTGGGGAGCCCTCCGAGGTAAGCAGGAGGGCTGATGTCTGGAGGGAGGAAGGAAGGGTGGGGGGAGTGAGAGAGAGAGAGAGAAACAGAGACAGAGACAGAGGATGGAGGAGGTGGGTGGACAGATGAGGGCCCAAATACCTGACTTTAGGAAATTTTCTTTTGGAAACCAGCTGGACTGTTTCCTTATCTCCCTGCTGGGGGTATTTTCCTCACTACTATCCCTAGAAATTGAGAGATTTTAGCCTGTGCAGCAGCAGAAGCTTCCCAGGTGGTTGCTCTGAGAAGTAGTGGGAGAGCCAGAGGCTGCTGTTCAGGGCCCAGTAGGGGACAGGCCACTAGGGAGAGGGGCTGATGCCGCCACAGACACTGCCTGCTCAGCCCTCACGAAAGACTGTTAATTGGAAAGTTTCTTTAAAAAGGAAAATTTTATTAAAAGAAATAGATAAATGTCCAAGAAAAGGTAGTTAGAAAATATATAAAACAACATTGTTTCTGGAGAAAATGAGGGCTTTAGCTTACAGGTGATAGACCTGTGCCCTTCCTCTTGGTTAAATGAAAAGATAATGTCCCCTAGATACAGATTTAGTCAAATAATTATTACTTTTGGTAAAGCCTCTGCTGGTGAATGATGAGGGGAAGTTTTAGTTTGTCTTATCCCCTGCTCCTCCACAACCTCCCCTATGTTTTAGAGAAACTGCACGCCAGCACCCCAGCTTGTACCTTTTGTGCAGGTGCTAATGGCTGGTCAGATTGGGGTAGGAACTGATCTAGGACTTCAGAACCCTGGGTAGGATCTGATCTGGGTGTCAGAATAAGAGTGGAAAGGAACCAAGACAGTATCCCAGCAATCAGCCATGGACGAGGTGCTGGGATCTCACAGAATCTTTCATTCTGAAAGCTTGGGACTCTGGGGATCCTTCACAGGGCTTTTGCTGAGCTCTAGCTGCTGAGAACATGTAAGGCTCTGGCCTCCACATGCCGCCTTAGGACCCTGCTGGGATCTAGGAGGCCAACCAGGCAGCACTGGGACAGCTGCTGCCTCCACCCCTCTGTTCCTAATGGCGAGGACTCTTGTCAAGCTCTGAAGAGCAAAAGCAATAGTTCCCTGTCTTCTGCATTCTGCCCAGGCTCCTTAGAAACTCAAGCTGATACTCACTTTCTCACAATTTAATCTGGGAGAAGTGAAGCAGCTCTTCCCACGGCTTGTGATGGGCATGACCCATGGAAAACCTTAATGTTCTTGTGAGTTCAAGGCTTAGGGAATAGGAATAAGAGGGTTTTGAGGGTTAGTTAAGGGGGGCACTAAAACCCCTTATACTGCCATCTCCTCAAATAAAATATAGAATAAAAATAGGTACTTGTTCTTCTTTCCCTAGTTCATAAGTGTTGACAGTCATCAAGCCCACATGACGTTAATTTTTACGTGTGCCTGAGCATTGTGCTCTGCCATTTGGGAGCATCCCAAAGGGATGCATCTTTTTTCTCACCTCCCTAAGTCTTTGTTCTGCCTCCCCACTTCCCTCAGGTCTGGAGACCTTTAGCCAACTTGTTTGGAGAGCGCCTCATGGCACGGTGAGTATGGCCCCTCAAAAGTGCCCCTTTTAAATCTCTGGGGTTTGCTCCCAAAGTTGAGAGAAATAGCTTATTATGCCTTAGACAGAGTCCTTGTGGCTCAAGATGACCCCCAAGGGAGAAGCCCAGTTGGTCAGTTTGGCCTGTTTAGCATGGATATAGCTTAGTTACTCTGAGTCATTATTCAGTAATGACCTGGGGGGTCACAATGCTGTGAAGAAGATAAACATTAACAGTCAGTGAAAATTCACGATTTGTAGACTGGGTAATGTTGGGACAGCTGTATTTGGCTGCCTTGGGACAGTTAGTCTCTAGCAGGTACTGACTGATGGCCACTGAGGTAAGTGTGGGACACTTGGGAGCTAGTTAGCTTGCTGAACAGTCACAGATGGATTTCCAGGGATCTCAAGAGTCTTTTAGTCAGCACCCTCCACCCTTACAGTGAATTCCTTTGAGTCCTAACAACTTCTGTGTTTGGCCCTCACAGTTCTTTATCAACAAGACGGAGATTGAGGACTTTCCCCGCTTTCCCCACCGGGGCTTGTTGTTGGATACATCTCGCCATTACTTGCCCCTGACCAGCATCCTGGACACTCTGGTACCCACACCTTATAGTCTTCTTTGCCCTTAGGGTTATGGGATGTTGAGACTAGGGATAGACCAGGTACCATGTTCCTAAAGAGTTACAGAGACAATGTATGTAACTTTGTGAGCCTTCAGGAAAAAAAGGTAAAAAATGACCTGCTCCAAAACTCAATAAAATAACAAGAGTGATTTAAATGGTCCGCTGGCTATTGTGGACCAATATCCAGGCTGTCTCCTGGGATATAGAAAGTGGTCTAGGAAATTGACTTCTTTCATCTAGCAGAGCTAACTCTAGTTTGGTTAGGATGAAGTTTTACAATAGAGACATTTAAAAGCCTTATCTGTGGAAGTTCCAAACTTCCTTGAGTTTGGATGGTCATTTGTGACAGCTGCCAATCCAACTTGGGTGTCTACCTTTTCCTTTGTTCCTCTGATGGAACATCCCTTCTAAAATTCATAGGTTATTGGACTACTACATTCATGACAGACCTCACAGTTTGGATCATCACAAATCAGATGACCCAAAACAAATAGCAAGAGGAATTGTTGGTCTTCTGGCTATTTGGGGGCTTTTGGAACAATCCAGGGTACCACGTAACTGCAGCCCTCCTCAGTGTGGCTAGAACTTAACTCACTGCTTTGTTGGCCATCTTTGGATGTGCCCTGTGCTAGTTCTTCCCTCCAGGCCAGGCTCCCTGAGGGGAAGATTGGCTAGAGAGACCGCCTAAACACCTACCAGGCATCTGGAGCAAGTGTAGCCTGTTGGGGTGCAGGGAACAGTTTGCCAGCCTGTCCAACTTCCCATGTTAGGGACTAAAACTGGAGAATGCGCTGAGTTCAAATTGTATGCTCTGGCCTACAGGATGTCATGGCCTACAATAAGCTCAATGTCTTCCACTGGCATATAGTTGATGACTCCGCCTTCCCATATGAGAGCTTCACCTTTCCAGAGCTCACCAGAAAGGTATGTTTCCACTATGCCCAGACCAAGTGGTTGAGCCTGGCTTACTGTGACCCTGCTGGCTCTCACTGTGCTCAGCCAGTTTTAGGGACACACTGACGTAGGAGAAAGGCAGCACTGGATTGAGAGTCAGGAGACCCAACTTTGAGTCCAAACTTGGCCTTAATTTGTTCTGTGACCTCCAGGAGATAATCTTTCCTGATTTCATTTTCTTTTTATTTAGAGTCTGTTAGATACACTGATGCCTGCTTTGTTCACTTCACTGGCATTATGACACTCAGATGAAACAGTACATGTGATAGCTTGAGAAAATGATAATAAAGTTCCATGAAGATGAGCCCTGATAGCAAAAGACTGTGCATAGATTTTCTGATATCTAGGGAGTCCTGAAGGCATTTTCAGTATCCTCTACATTGCTAGCCTTTGAAATGAGATGCTGAAGGGTGTCTGTGTCTTTCAGGGGTCCTACAACCCTCTCACCCACATCTACACAGCGCAGGATGTGAAGGAGGTGATTGAGTATGCACGACTTCGGGGTATCCGTGTGTTGGCAGAGTTTGACACTCCTGGTCACACTCAGTCCTGGGGACCAGGTGAGGATAATATCTGGGGTTGGAGGGAGTCTACTGATCCCCTTCTGGAGGACTTCAGGGCATTGACTCTTGAATGTGGTACACCCCAGCCTTAATGTTTTCCATCAGCTTCTTTCACCTGGGCATTTAGATAGGCAGAACTTATTTTGGGCAAAGGAAGCCATTTATTACTATTAAAATATGGGCAGATTCTTTTTAGATGTCCTTGTCTTAATATCCTGCAGGTTGTGCCCTAGAGGGAAAGAGAGTTTTTGCCACTTTGGCTGCATTAGGTTCTCTCTGCATTTCTGCCTAAAGGTAGTAAGAGGAGGGCAGTATTGGGAGCATGGGTGACTCCTGCTGGAAACAGTGTGTCAAGGCAGCAGTGTGTGTGACTGGTGTGGCCCTGTCACTGTCCCAGCCTCTGTCCATGATTGTGTATATATTTGTATTTCTTTGATTGTGACTAAATGTGACTTAATGCTCATGATAACCTCCTAGTGTGTGTGAGTGCCTGAAGTGCCCATGTGGGTAAGGTTTATGAACACAGTCGTCTTACTTTGTGTGATGTCATGTCCTTCCGTGTATGACTCTGCACATGGGTCAATATATTTGTGACATGTGTGAGGTTCTCTGTTGGCCTAGGCATCCCAGGATTATTGACTCCTTGCTATGCTGGGTCTCAGCCCTCTGGGACTTTTGGACCCGTGAATCCCATTCTCAACAATACCTATGAGTTCATGAACACATTCTTCTTGGAGATCAGTTCTGTCTTCCCGGATTTTTATCTTCACCTTGGAGGAGATGAGGTCGACTTCACATGCTGGTATGAGCCCGTTAATCTTCCTATCCTAGGCAGACCCAAGAGACTGCCTGTCTCATGTGCTCCCCAGGGCTAACTCACAGCAATTTCTCTCAGTGCACATGGTGCAGCTTTGGGCCCTTCCTATGCCCACCTACAGAGAGACCCCACTTGATTTGGGCAAGGCTGTGAATGTAAAATTCTCCCTTCCGCCTGTCTTATCCTTGAGATGCTTATGGGAAAAAACAGATCTGGGCACAGAACTGTCTTGGAAAAATCCAGTAGGGGAGGAAATAATCCTGCTTTTGAAGGTTAAAATAGTTCAGTTGAAGTGTCAAGATACAGATGAATTTGAGATTAATAAATCACACTGCCTGATTAGTATTAAGTTGTAAGGTCCACACTTTCAGATTCAGTTAACTCAAGGAGGTTGCGGGGCTTCTTAAAGGAGTGAGCACTGGCGTGGACTTGGGGAAATCCTTGGACTCTTTCCAGATGTGCAGTAGGGAACAAATATTGCAGGAGGAAATGTAGACATTATGGAGCAAGGAAGCTACAGCAGCTGACAGACAGCAGTGCTTGTATCCAGCTGCTGGAATATAGAATAACTATTAAGGAAAAAGCAGAATACATGCTTAGAGAGGGACACCAGCATCCAGTGTGCCAGAGCTCAAGCCAAGACTCACAGTCACATGTCCAGAGATGAACAGATGTTCTCTTTGAGAGTTTGACATTCAAACCCTTCAAGGATAGACTAAAATCCTTTCTCAGCTTATGTCAGTAGCCCCCTTCATATAGCTTTGCTCACCCACAACTTCCATATTTGGGGCTTCTAAGCTCCTCAGCTGATTAGCTTATTAGGTGAAAATGCAGAAAGTTTTGGGAGGTCAGGTTACTATCCTCAAGCTTTGAACTGTGAGGATATTGAAAGAATTAATCTTCACTTTCTCCTGGGATTCAGGAAGTCCAACCCAGATGTCCACGCCTTTATGAAGAAGAAAGGCTTTGGTGATGACTTCAAGCAGCTAGAGTCCTACTACATACAGAGGTGAGGAAAGGGGGGAGGGGTGGTTGGGGTCTGGAGGTCACCTCTTGTGGGATCCTCACTTTTCATACTGGGGCCACTCCCTCCTTGACCACTTCCTCGACCTCCAAAGAGGTCCTTTTATCATTTTTGGCTTAGAGTGGTCAGTTCCCAACTGGGGAAAATACTGCTCAATCAGGAATGGATCCCCAGCTGGGCTCAACCTCTAGAGCACTGGCCCCATCAGTGTAGAGCCTGTCTGAACTAAGCAGGCACTTTCTTTATTCTCCAGGCTGCTGGACATTGTCTCTGCCTATGGCAAGGGCTACGTGGTGTGGCAGGAAGTGTTTGATAATAAAGTCAAGGTGAGCCAGGGCCAGAGAGAGAAGGAACCACCTGCAGTACGTCCCTCTGGTCTCTCTGCCCTTCCCTGGCCTCTGCATGAATTCCTGGTCTGGATTAGGCCATATCTCTCCTCAAAACGTTGCGGAACTGTGGCTGTCAGAGCCTCTGCCTACCTTCCCTTGCTACACTGATCAATATTATTTCTGCTAATAGGCTACTCCGTATTGCTGTGGTGGGTTGGGTTTTCCTTCCTGAGTCATACAATCTTCCAGATTTGTGGGAGCAGGGCTCCCTTCTCATGTATTATTGTTCATTAAGGCCCCAGCTTCCTGCCACATGCAGGAACTCTGTAGGGAACTTGACCCATCCTCAGAAACATCTAGAGACTCAGGCATTAACTTCTGATGAGTCTTCCTCCCCCTCAACCCCACGCGCCCCCCCCCCCCGCCTTTGTCTCTTTAACTCATAGTCGGTATTACTATCTCAGTGTGGACAAGGAGGTGCAGAAGGGCTAGGGGAGGAAGCTGCAGGTAGCTTTCTTACAACCTATGGAGTCCTTGGTCTCTGTGCTGGGCTAGGAGCTCAATGGTTAGGAATCACAGGGAGCTATTTGGCTGCTAGGGAATAGAGGGCACAATACCATGGCATGGGCTATCTGTGTAAGGGAATCTTATGCAGCTACATGCCGTTACTGTTCTTTGAACTTTTGTGACAGATTCGACCAGATACAATTGTCCAGGTGTGGCGAGAAGAGATACCAGTGAGCTACCTGAAAGAACTGAAAATGATCACCAAGGCAGGCTTCCGGGCCCTCCTCTCTGCCCCCTGGTACCTGAACCGCATAAGTTATGGCCCTGACTGGCAGGAGATCTACATGGTGGAGCCCCTGGCATTTGAAGGTGAAAGCAGGGAGGAGGCTTGGGCAGAGGGCAGGAAGGTCTGGGCTAGACATTTCAAGTTTGGAGACAAATCTACCTTCCTGAGGAGAGGGCCACCTTGGGATGGTGATTGAGGGGAAACCTTAGAGTTACCCACCACCAGCAGCCTATTGTTTGTTTTCACTCAGGTACTCCTAAGCAGAAGGAGCTGGTGATTGGTGGAGAAGCATGTATGTGGGGAGAGTATGTGGACAGCACAAACCTGGTCCCCAGGCTCTGGTAAGGGTTCTCTGGGGATGTGGAAGGTGGGTCTTGAGGACATGGAGAAGGGAATCTGCCTTACCAACTCTACCCTGAAGATACCCCAGACTAGCCCCTCTTTCAGACCTGAGAGAGAAGGGGCATTGCAGTCATCCTCACACCTAGCTTCCACTTGTCAGGTGGAAGAAAACCCTATTAGGTATGGGGATAGAGACTGTTATCCCCACTTCACAGATAGACATACTGAGCACATAGCTGATTTGCTCAGGATTCAGCACTGCAGTCATGGTTCCTATAATAAGACTTTGCCTTACTTCTTCTGCAGCAACCTCACCAAGCCTGGTTGGTTTTAGAGTTTAATTGAAGAACACCAGCCAGTGCTGGTGTCAGCAACAGTTCATGATGCTGTTAAACTTACTCTGGCTCCTGTATCTTTGGGAGAGGAGGGAGTGGAATCATGTTCCACATTTTAATGAAGAGGGAGCAGAGCCCTGGCAGTCCCTGGGAGAGCTCCAGCCAGGCTGTTGTTACGAATGCAAATGAGGCTTCAGTCCTCATCCCTTGACCCTGAGCCAGCCTAGGGTGCCTGAACAAAAGGCAGTCGCTTGTAGGTGCCCATCCCCCTTGTAGAGAGTTTAGGACCTAACTTGGTGCTCACCCCCCTTTCATCCAGGCCCAGAGGAGGGGCTGTTGCCGAGAGGCTATGGAGCAACAAGTTTGTGACTGACTTGGACTTTGCCTCTAAACGTTTGACAAACTTCCGTTGTGAGCTGCTGAGGTAAGTAGGCCCTGAGGTCTTTCCAAGGGGTGTGGGCAGGTCACGGGGAGGGACCCCTTACCCACCAGGCAAAAATGCTAATAATGGCTACACTTATAGAGGCTTCTATGTGGCAAACACTGTGCTCAGCCCTGTACAGGTGTCATTTCATTGAATCTTTACCACACCCCTCTAAGACAGATACAGTTTAATCCACATTTTAAAGAAAGGCAAATGGGGCATAGAGAAGTAACTTGCCCCAGAGTTGCTCAGAACCAGAATTTGAACAAGGCTGACTTCAGAGTCTGTGCATTGGGCCATGGCTGTGCTTTCATGGACTCTCACAAACCTGTTGGGGGTGGGTCTGCATAAAATGGTCATTTTCCTGACTAGGTCATTCATTGACTAGGTCGAGTGCAGAGAACAGACCCAGGCTAATGGCCAAGTGTGGTAGGGTCTAAGCCTCAAGTGTCTGTGATTCACTGGGAGACTTTGAGTTAGTTCCTTACTATCTCTAAGCATGTTGCCTATTTGGAAAATAAAGGAGGCAGGTCTAGGGGTTCCTTCAGGAGATTGGTCAAGTCCTGGAACTTGTAAGACTGAGACTTATGGACAGGACATTATGCTTGTACCCTGTGCATGAACTGGATAACACCTTAGTCCCCAGATGCCACTGCACTAAACAGCATCTCAGTGATGGGCCCAGAATGCTGGCCTCTACCTCTTTTCCAAGTAGATGAGTTATTTGGGACTGGAAGATAGCCAGGAAGGTTAGAAATAGAAAGGTGCTCCCCAAGTTCCTGGGTCTCCCTATAGAGAAATCATCTATTCAGAATGCAGATTCCTGCCAACAGTTGGCCCCAGCCCAAGCAAGAATCTCTAGAAGTGAGGTCCCAGAGTCACTCTAGTATATGGTGACAGCTTAAGATCCATGAAATGGGGAGAGAGGAGAATGTTGGTTGTGGTGGAGAAGATATTGCTGACCCCCATCTGAAGAGTTCTGATTCTTCATATCCTCTTGCAGGCGAGGTGTCCAGGCCCAGCCCCTGAGTGTAGGCTTCTGTGAAGAGGAGTTTGAACATACCTGATCAAGCACCCCCAGGCACCGAGGAGGGTACTGGCCCTAAGACAGTGATAGCAGGGCCAGGCTTCCACTGCATCCCGCCCGGGGGATGGAGCCCCTTGCGCACGTGCCCTGTGCCTGGAGAGAAGGGGGCTGGTGCTGGTGCTGGCGTCCAATAAAGAGCGATGTGACACTTTTCTATAATGAACATGGATTACCTGTGTAAAAAAAAGTGACTGGCCCTGGGATAGGGGAGCTGCGGGGACTGGCCTTTGCTCCTGAGTGACAGGGCTTAGTAGGGCCCAGCCAGGTTGGGCTCAGTATGTGCCCCCAAAGGGAAATTAGGAGTTGAGGTAGGGAATGAAACCCGCAGTAGCCCTTTGTTGTCCTGCCCAGACTATGAGGTATATGACACCTCCTATCTCCACACACAGTCCAGACAAACCCCGTCCTCAGCCTGGTCACTCCCCCCAAGGGGTCAGTTAGGCCTCAAAAGGTGTCTCTATATGGGATAAGAGATTTTAAGGCCCAAAGAAGTTCTGGGACTCAACCTGGTCCCAGCACAGCCCCTCCCCCATGCATGCTCACACATTTCCCTTTCCTAGAGCTTGTCTTCTGCTTTGAGCTGCTTGTCACTTCAATTTCATGTGACCATTATTTAAATATTACTGAATACATATTGTGGTCTTAACACTGTGATACTTGGTTCCCAGAAACCCTAGTTAATCCCCCAAAGCGCCAGCAAATTCCACCCCCTGCTCCCACTTATTTTCATAACAATAACACTTCTCAAAATTGATGGCACAGCTGAGACCATGAGAGGACACCCCTGGGGGAGCAGGAGGTGAACATGTGGCTCTGGAAGAGGGTCTCTGTACTTGAGAGAGTATTACCTGGGAGAATATATCTCACCATGCACCCAGACTGCCCCCTGGTGGGCTCAGAAGTGAACATGCCCTAGCATGGCTATGCAGTAGTGGAGAGCAGCTGTCCTAGATGAGGATTTCTTTGATCATTATTTCAGTTCATTTACCTGGTGCGGGACAGGAAGGACATTGAGAGGTCTCAGGCATTTCTTTCAGAAAGTTTCCAGTCTGGTGGATACAGAAACTTGGGGAAGGCAGGCCTGAGGAGAGATAGGAATAAAATGGGATTCTTAAACAGCATCCTTCAGTCCCTTTATCATAATCCTCAGGGAAACTGGTTGAGGGATGCTAGCTCTGCCTGCTTGAGCTGTTTCTATAGGGGCAGGGTGGGTGCCTTCTACCTGCAGGATGCTCTTGAGCACAGGGTTTGCACACAGCCAGATTAGCTAAAACCAGGGGTCTGGCTTAGAGAGACGTGAGATAAAACTGCTATTGCACCCACCAAAGGAGCCCCTTCTTACTTCTTACCCAGAGAAACCTGTGGGATGGTCTCAAGCAAGGATCCTGCACACATGCTGCTAACTCAAATGCCTGTGCTTGTTTCTTGATCCGAACTTGTATGATTGGGATAACCTTATAGGAACAGACACCAAGTTGTCTCAAATCGATGAAGAAAAAGACCTTACTTCGTTGAAGCAGTAAGGTTCTGTGCTTTCTTAATCCTATTGCGAATATTGTCTGAAATGTTTTACAAAAAAACTGTTGCTGATCAGGTCCTTCGGGTAGTGTGATAGGCGGTTCCCCACATCCACCATGTTCCTCTGGCTCCCCTGAGCTTGAGGCATTTACCTGAAGGTCATCAGACTGCTGACAGGTCAGAGGCAGGATCTGCACTGACCATCTAATGCGCAGAATCAACACTTCCCCACCCCTTCTCTCTCCCTTCACCTGAGCTGTGACTTCAGCACCCCACCCAGCGCAGGACCAGACTACTTGTGTTCTCTGTCACCACCAGAGGGCAGGGAAGGGCCCAGACTTATTCCCTGGCACAGAGTTGGGGCTGCTCTGCTATGAATTAGCTAGGGATGCAAAACAGCCCTAATGGGAATAAGGGTAAAGGAGTGAATGGACGCTGGGAGAGAGAGCGGGCAGCTCCCCTCTCCAGCTACTCTTCTCTTGGAATCTGGTGTTTTCTCGGCACCTCAGTAGGTTAGTATGGGGATAGGCCAGCAGATGAGGAAAGTCCAATGATAACAGAAAGGGTGCAAAGGGATTATATATGGATAGTGATTGGATTTAATTTATATTAATGTAGAAATACACACCTGGTAGCAACATTACCACCACTCTAGAGTTTAGATTTTCATAGTTTTTGTCAATATCATTTGTAAGATTAATCAATAATGCCGTGACAATGTGCATCACATACTTTTTTTCATAAAGAAGGCAGGAGTTGAGTGCTTTATTACAATCAATCTGTATTTTCTTCTCTATAAAATCTGTAAATTAATATTCTTTTGTAATATATGTATAACAAATACATGTTAACTAATTTCAATGAAATGTTTAATTTTTCATTACTCATATATATTCGTATGTCTAAATATATGTACACATGTCTATATATGTCCTCATGGTGGTTTGTTAAAATTCTTTTTGATGAGTCCTTTTTATGTGTATGTGTATTCTGATTTTTCAATTAACATGTCCGTGAGCTTTGCTGATTTTCACGGTTATTAATGTACACTAATCACATCTATGCTGTCCTCCCTACCACTGTACGTACTTCTAAAATTTTTTCCCAATGTTTTAAACAGAAAAGTGGAGAGAATAAAATAATTAACAGAGTAGAACCACCATCCAGCCTTCTCACATTGCAGTAGTTGAATTTGCTTCATTTTTTTTAAGAGATGAAATATTACCTCTACCCCGTGCCCCATCTCAGCCCTTTCCCAAAATAACCACTCTCTAGAATTTATTTTAAATCTTCTGAAATAGCTGATACTTAGCTGTGATTTTTCTTTTTTGTTAATAAATTCTTCATGGCTCACTTTATACCACTCAAAAAAAGGAGTGGGCTCTGTGTGTGTGCATGTGTGCGTGTGTGTGTGTGTGTGTGTGTGTGTACAGAGCAGCTGGCAGGCAGACCCACTGGAAAGTGAAGCACCTCTGCCCCATTGGTGAATGTACAGGAATGGGCATGTTGGTGGTATGTGGATAACCTATTTTTATGAAAGAATATTTAAACATAGAAATTTAGTGAAAATAAGCAGATGTTTATATAGATTCCCTTGTCAGAAAACTGAAGATAACTGTGGAGATCCATCTAAGGGAATGTTGTTAGGTGCTTGCTATGTCTGGCATTTCATGGGATGGTAATTTATTTAAATCTCATACCAACCAGTGAGGTAGGTGTCAATATTATCCTCATCTGAGAGATGAGGAAACACACATAGAAAGGCTAAATGACTTGTTCACGGCTACACAGCTAGGATCAACCAGGGTTTGTACCAGGGACTGTGGTGCCAAGTTCACCTGGTTCATTCCATCCTATATTGTACCCTGGCATTGGCACTGCCTCACACTGCACAGTATGATCTTGCTCTTAGACACCACACTCAGACATCCAGATAAAGCTGAGTACTCTTTGATGCTGAGTCTTTTCCCTCTCTCCTTGCTCTTCAAGACTGCCTTATTGATGGCTCCTTTCTCTCTCAGACAGGCACAACCTCCCGTTACTTTAAACAAAGTAAAAACCTGCCTTTTCTCAGTCAGGTTGCCTGAAAAGACTACAAGTTTATCTCCATTTCCCCACTTCCCATTCAGTGTTCAGGACCCTGCAATTTGGCCTTAATCTTCATGAAGGCTGCCCTCACTGAGGCCAACAATCACTCACATGCTCCCAAGTCCCTGGCCTTTCCTTGTATTTTGAGACTGGCCGCACCCCTTGAAATTCTTCCCTGACACTATTCTTCCCTGAGTTTTCTCTTATCTTTCATGATTCCCAATTTCATCACTAACTCCCATTTCCCAACCAAGTGTTTTATCTTCTTTTCTATATGTATTTTCTAAGTAATCTCATTTACACTCAAACATATCTTCAGCTCTATCTATCATCTATTTATCTCCGATGAGCTCCAAACTCATCTACTTCATACCACCAGCATATCCACAGTGTATTTTAAACTCACATGCCAACCAGAATTCACCATCTTCATGACTCCCCATTCTACTCCTATACCACTTTTCTTCTAGCCATTTGAATAGAAATCTGGGAATCATCATTAACTCCTTCCTAGCTACCATAATTGAATTCAAATCTGTCACCAAGCCAAGCCCACTCTACATCATAACTCAGATCCATTTCCTCTTCTCCATCTGCACTGCCATTATCTTTGTATAGGCCTGTCAGATCTTCCCTGAACTGAAAGCAAGATCCTGGTATACCTGCCTTGAGTTTATAAGAGTCATCAAGGTGAACTTCACTCAGGTTATATCTGCTTCCTGGTTTTAAATTTTTAAAATTTCCCCATTGTTCAGTTCATTAAAAATGCGCTATCCATCATTTCCTGACACCCTACCTGTATTAGTTAAGATTCCTTTAGTGGCAAGGAAAACTCTTACTGGCAATCATACGGTTTTAGGAATCAATCTAATGAGAGACATATAAGAACTTTATAGAGAAAAGCACTAATTTGTTTTGAATGACATGAAATGACCCAGATGTAGATACATAACATTTACATAAATAAGACAATACTGCAGCAATGTAAAATTGATTGGTAGATTTGATGTGATTCCAGTTAAAAATCCAATTTTTTTTAAATTTGGAAAGTTAAGGACCAGGAATAATGGACAATTTTCACGGAAAAAAATTGCAACATGGAATAAAGTTGATATCCAGTCAGTATTTCTGAGTGATCTCATTCACACCCAGACACATCTTTAGCTATCCCTTTGCAGGTGATATGTGTGTATACACACACACACACACTTATTTCCTTTGGGTGTGTGTATATCCTCCAGGTATGTACTATAAATTTTATATATTTTTTTATACATATAGTAAAATATTACTTATTTTACACACACACACACTGGATTTGTGGCCAGCATCTATTCTCATTGATCAATGTGCTTATTAATTATTTTGGCTATCACATGGTAATGCCAGATATCAAGAGTCATTGTAAAGCTATAATTATTCAGTTTGATTATTTGTATAGAAACAAATCCATAAAATAGAATATGGAACCCAGAGAGAGGCTTACACATATACAGACATTTGAAAACATACAGAGGTAACATTATAAATGAATGGGGAGACTCCTAGTTATTGTAGAAACACAGTATAAGAATATAAGAATGGTTCTGAGTCTTCCAACTTTTGTGAAGTGTGTGCAACAAGGTGAATTTGAAAACAAAAAGGCATAAAGCATACCTAAAGTGAAATGAGAAGAAAGAGAGCCTAACCATTCCAAATTACCAGAACTATATGCTAATAGCTGGTTTAGGAAACTCCAACTAATTCAAATATGAGTAAAAAAAAAAATATATATATATATATACATAATATATACATACACTTCTAAAAGAAAAAGAACCATTTCAAAATGAAGGTTCCTTTCTCACAATGGTGAACAAAATAATTTGGAACAAACTTATCACCAGAGAAAATGAGAAAAGCATGCTAGTATTGAAACAATAAAATGTTACAAAGCATTACTTGGATGAGATGTGAAAAAGACTAAAATCCAGAAGAGTAAGACTAGTATTTTAGGCCACTTCCCCATGAGCACAACTGCCAATTCTAAATAAGGCTGCTGGAATGCTAAGAAGCCCTTCTGACAATTTCATAAGTCTGAGGGTTAAAAAATGTAGTCCAGGGGCCTCCCCTGGTGGCGCAGTGATTGGGCACTGGACTGCGAAGCTGCCCTCAGCCTCTGCAGCGCCGGTTTGATCCCCGGCCACCAGCCAGGGTCCCACATGGCGCGACAGACCTCTCCTGCCATGCTCACTGCTCCCCTCAGCAGTGTATTTCGTCGATCTGCCTGTTCTGCTCCCCACTCTGGCTCTGGTGAATTCTCTCACCCTCCCGCGCTTCTGACTGTACCCAGTGCATGTGTAAACAGAACAAACAAACAAAACAAATAAAGAAATAAACATGCCTCTATAAAAAAAAAAATAAATTAAAAAAATAAAAAATAAATAAATAAATAAATAAATAAATAAAGCACATACAAGAGAGTCCTCTCCTTTAAAAAAAAAATTTTTTTAAAAAATGTAGTCCAGGACCCCAAAAAGGATCCTGGAAACCTCTCTCCACGCTTTGGTTTGAGATCTCAAAAGATCAAACTCTGCAAGTAAAAGTATATTGGATATAGATCCTTGCAGAAACTGCTGCTCAGCTTTCAATCATTTCAATCACTAAAATTGGTTTGATTATCACAGAATCCCTAGATTGCTAGAATCCCTAGATGCCTTCCAAAAACAAATGTAAATTCATTCTGGAGAAAGAAAACATTTTCTTAGAATTCTAATTGTTTCTAAAAATATTTTTCAAGCACATTGCCTATCATGAAATCAGAAGTAACCGGGCACAAAGAGACAAGATAACATGAAGCAGAAGAAAATACACAACAGGAACAAACTAAAAGAAGCTCTGTTATTGGAGTAGACAGGTCCAGATTATAAAATAACTACTGTGTTCAAGGAAATAAAATATAAAATCAAACATTGTGACAGAGAACAGAAAAATATTAAAAGAGTCATAGTATATTTGGAAAAGAATCAAAAAAGAAACTCTAGAACTAAATATATACAAAATCAGGAATATAATGAAGAGAATTAAAAAGAGAATTAGTGAATTTAAAAATATGCCAGGATAAAGTATCCAGATTTAAGCACAGAGAGTCAAAAAGAAAGTATATGAGATAAGAGGTATAGAAAATAGAAGGAAATGTAATTGCTCATGTGTGATAGGAATCATACAAGAGGAGAGAAAGGATAGGGCAAAAAGGGTATTTGAAGAGATAATGGATGAAAATTTTCCAAAATTGGAAAGAAAAAAAAACCCAGCAATTCAAGAATCAGGAAGTCTTGCTTTCTTGGTGGTGCAGATTTCCAAGAGCAAGTTTTTCCAGAATGGCATCTTCAAAGCTGAATTAAACAAATTTCTCACTCGGGAGCTAGCTAAAGATGGTTAGTCTGGAGTTGAGATCCGAGTTACACCACCAGGATAGAAATTATCTTGGCCATGGGAACACTTTGTGTTTTTTTTTTTTTTTAAAGATTCATTTATGCATACAAGAACTGGGGCACAGGCCAGAAGTGCAGGGGGTGGAGAGGATTCACCAGAGACAGAGCAGGGAACATTCTGTGTTCTTGGTGAGAAGGACTGGCTGGTTGGGGAGTTGACCACTGTGGCTCAGAGGCTCGGCCTCCCTGGGGGTGGTGTAGAGCCTTAGGCTGAAAGGCGGCCACAAGCTCTGTGTGCCATTGCCAGCAGAGTGTCTGCATCACAAACTCCCAGGAGGCTTTGCTGTGGCAGGGATGGCTGTGGTGTGCTGTGGGTCATCATGGCAAAAGACAGGAAGGTCACAGTGTCCAGGAAGCTCTGAGGACAGAGCGCCAGACCCATAAGGTTTATGGATGTTCTGACGATCCACAGTGGACCCTATTAACATTGACATCGCTGCATGTCATGCGCTTCTGAGATAAGGTGTGCTAGACATCAGGGAAGATTATGCAAACTCTGGACCCTAGTGATAAGATTGACCCTAAAATGCCTCTGCCTGGCCACGTGAGCATTGTGAAGCCCAATGATGCCATACTGCCTACCAATCCCATCACAAAACAGAAGGCTGGGAAACCTGAGTGTCTGCCATGCCCCAGCCAGTACATGTAGCTTAACAGGGTCAGCTTGGCAGCTGTATCTAGAGTCTGGATGTTGTGCTATAAGGACATTTAATACAATCTTTAAAAAAAAAAGTCTTACAAATCCCAAGAAGAATAAATAAAAAGAAATCAATGCATAGGCACACTAATACTAAAACAACCAAAAACGAAAAGAAAATCTCAAGAGACACTTCCCCCAAAATGTCTTAAAAACAGCAATGAGGTCTTGAGAAAAAAATTATACCAATTTTGAATTCTAAACCCATGAAACTATCCTTCAAAAATGAAGATGAGAGCCTCCCTGGTGGCGCAAGGGGTTAAGACACAACCTATGAAGCTATCCACAGCCACTGCAGCACGAGTTCAATCCCCGGGCCAGGGAGCAGTCCACATGGTGCATCAGACCTCTCCTGACTTGCCCACTGCTCCCCTCAGCAGTGTACTTCAATCTGCTTGTTCTCTTCACCCCCTCCTCCCCCCACCGTTGAATCCTCTCACCCCACACACCTCTGGCCTATTCCCCAGTTCCTGTATGCATAAATAAATAAATCTTAAAAAAAAATCAGCAAGGGTATAGAAGAACTCAACAACACCATTAACTAATAAGATCTGATCAACATTTACAGAACATTGTACCCAACAATGTCAGAATACACATTCTTTTCAAACACCAACAATAAAACTGAAATAAAGGAATACAGTATCCAAGAAATGTAGGACAACTTAAAAATTTGTAACATAAGAATAGCGAAAATGCCAGAAGGAAAAGAAAGGGAGGAACAGAAGAAACATTCAAAGTCATAATGACAGTTTTCTAAAATTTGAGTTTTGAAAATTTGGCGAAATTCACCAAACCATAGATCCAGGAATCTCAGAGAGCACCCAGCAGAAAAGACATCAAATAATATCCTATAGCTATACCTAACCATATTATATTTAAACTGCAGTAAACAAAACAAAAAAAAAAGAGAGAGAAAATCTTGAAAGAACCAAGAAAAATAAAAAACCACCTACCTATAAAAAAAAAACAAGGATAAGGATTACATTAGATGGCCAAAGCAACTCTGAAAAAGAACAAAGTTGGAGGTCTAACACTGATTTCCAGAATTATAGTAAAGCTATAATAATCAGGGTAGTATAGTATTGGCATAAAGACAGATCAATAGATCAAGTTAAAGAGCCCAGAAATAAACACACACATATACATTCAATTGATTTTTGACAAAAGCAATTCAGTGGAAAAATGATAGTTTTCTTAACAAATGGTTCTGAAACAAGTGGCTATCCATACACAAAACAAATCTGTTCTGATGAGCTCAATCTATGCACAAAAAAGAGTTTTTTAATGAACTCATCATGTATAAAAATTAATGAAAAGGGATACATAGAACTAAATGCAAAACCTAACATGATAAAAGTTCTGGAAGAAAACGAAAATCTTTGTGTCCTTGGCTTAGGCAAAAATTTCTTAGATATGCTATCAAAAACATTATCCACTAAGTAACAAATTGATAAATTGATCTTCATAAAGATTGAAATGGAGGGGCCTCCCTTGTGGTGCAAGGGGCTAAGACACAGCACTATGAAGCTATCTGTGGCCACTGTGGCACAAGTTCAACCCCCGGCCAGGAAGGTAACCCACATGGCGCAGCAGACCTCTCGGGTCTTGTCCTCTGCTCCCCTCAGCAATGTATTCAGTCAATCTGACTGTTCTGTTCCCCACTCCGTCTCTATTGAATCCTCTTACCCCCCATACCTCTGGCCTGTACCCCAGTTCTTGTATACATAAATAAATCTTTAAAAAAAATTGAAATTAAAAACTGCCCTTCAAAAGCACACAATCCACAGCCTGGGAGAGAAATGTTTGTAAAGTGTAAATCTGACAAAGGACTTACTAGAATATTAAAGAACTCCTAAAACTTAATAAGAAAACAAAAAGGAAAATTAACAAAAAATTTTAATGTTATTTCAATGGTAAATAATTGCATGGAAAATTTCTCAGCATTATTAGTCATTAGGGAAATGGAAATTAAAACCACAATAAGATATATTAAGTTTGGGTAAAATTGGTAAAACTGACTACAAGAAGAACTGACAAGATGCAGAGGAAAGTGAACTATCATACATTGCCAATGAGAATGTAAAATATAGCAACTACTTTGGAAAGCAGTTTGACAGGTTCTTAAAAAGAAAAAAAGAACAAAACATAATCTAGGCACTCTACTCTTAAGTATTAACCTAAGAGAAAAGATTTGTAAAAAGATTTGTGGGCCTCCCCTGGTGGCGCAGCTGTTGAGTGCCGGGCTGTGAAGCTGCCTGCAGCCTCTGCAGCGCTGGTTTGATCCCCGGCAGCTGGCAAGGGTCCCACATGGCACGCAGACCTCTCCTGCCTCCCGCTGCTCCCCTCAGCAGTGTACTTCATCATTCTGCCTGTTCTGCTCTCCGCTCTCACCCTCCCGTGCTTCTGACTGTACCCAGTGCTCGTATAAATAAATAAATAAATAAATCTTTAAAAAAAAAAAAAAGATTTGTATATGAACAAATGTTCATAACAGCTTTACTTGTAATAGCCAAAAATAGTCAAAAATTGGAAACAACTCAGATGTCCATCAAAAGGTGAATGGATAGTGAACACACAGAGACACACAGAATAATACTCAGCAATAAAAAAGGAATGAACTCTTGATACATATAACAAAATGGATGAATCTAAAAATAATATGCAAAGTGAAAGAAGCCAGGAAGAAATGAGTACATACTGTATGATTCTACTTATATAAAACTATAGAAGGTACAAACCAATCTAAAATGACAAAAATAGAGCAAGAGTTGCTTGGGGATAGAAGAGACAAGAAGAAGGAAGAGGAGGAGGGAGATTATCTAAGAGCACAATGAACTATTTGAATATAATGGGTCTATTCACTGTCTTGATGGTGGTGATGATTTCATGTCCTCATATGTCAAAGCTGACCAAATTAAATACTTAAGGGCCTCCCTGGTGGCGCAGCGGTTGAGCGCTGGCTTGCGAAGCTGCCCGCGGCCTCTGCAGCGCTGGTTCGATCCCCGGCTGCTCCCCGGCCACTGGAGGAGGGTCCCACATGGCGCGCAGACCTCTCCTGCCGCCCGCTGCTCCCCTCAGCAGTGTACTTCAGTCCTTCTGCCTGCTCTGCTCCCCGCTCTGGCTCTGGTGAATTCTCTCACCCTCCCGCGCTTCTGACTGTATCCAGTGCTTGTATAAATAAATAAATAAATAAATAAATAAATAAATAAATAAATAAATAAATAAATAAATAAATAAATAAATAAATAAATAAATAAATCTTTAAAAAAAAAAACAAATTAAATACTTAAGTGAATTTATTGTATTCAATCATCTCTAGCATTTGGGGGTGAATCGTCAATACCCACAAAATAAATAAGCATTCAGCCTCTGTGAAGGAGAAACCAAAAGGGTCTAATATCTCTGAGAATAGGAGAAACACCAAATTGCTGACAGGAGTTAAATGGTAAGTGCAATCTGGAAATAGCACCAAAATGTAGAGAAATTCATGTAGAATCAATATACAAGTGAATGAAAGGAAACTACAGTAAGTTCTGGATATGTTCTTAACTCTGTAATATCTTTTATTGACAATAATATCTTATCTGTATATGATATAATAATACCTTGATATGAACAAATGAAAACCTCCTTCCAGAACAAAGACTTGAGGAAAAACTAATGGGAACAGAAATCAAATAACACTGGGTAAGCACAATAAGGCAAAACACAGAGGCGGCCCAGATAAAAGTGGATGGGCCAAAAGAGGGTGCAGTTATCAGAAGTCAGCAGTCATATTTTATCACTTCTTTGAAGAAAAGTTTTGAAGCTAGAAAAAATATTCTTCCCCTTGCTCCTTGTAAACAGAAAAATTCATTATACCTAAACATGAACAGTTGAAATTGATCCCAGTTGATACCATGCACAATCATTATAAAAAAGAAAAGAATAAGAAATATACTAATAATGTTCTTTTTTAAAAAAAGATTTATTTATTTATGCATACAAGAGCTGGGGTATAGACCAGAGATGCGGGGGGGTGAGAGGATCCACCAGAGACAGAGTGGGAAACAGAACAGGCAGACTGGCTGAAATACACTGCTGAGGGGACCAGCAGGTGAGACAGAAGAGGTCTGCTACACCATGTAGGTTTCTCTCTGGCTGCCCGGGATCGAACTCATGCTGCAGAGGCTGTGAATTGCCTCACAGTGTGGTGCTTAACCCCTTGCACCACCAGGGAGGCCCACCAATAATGTACTTATTGACAATGAAAGCATGACAGGTTTACTTCCCCACGCCCCCAAAAATCAGAAGAAACCCATGCTGTGAGAAAATGAAAGAATCTATTTTAAGAATCAACATAAGGAAGGGTTAGAAAATCTCAGAAATGTGATAATTAGCAAAAATAAGATTTTTAAAAGTTTGTATAACACAGAAAAAAGAACAAAGTAAAAGTTATTTCAAGAACAAAAAATACACTAAAAGGAACACAAAAGAAAATAACAATGAATAATACCTTCAGACAGAGAATTTAATGGATGACATTTTTCAAAGGAGAGATAAAAGAAGAAAGAAATAAAGGATTTGAGAGAAACTGATAGACAAAGATCTAACATATGTATGGCATGGATTTCCTGAGGAATCAAAGCAATGGAATAGTACAATAAAACCTACACTTTCATAAAATTTTTCTGAAATAAACAGGCTTCAAACTACAGGTTTGAGAGATACATATGTCCCTCGGAGAATCAACGCAACTGACTAACATCTGAAGAAATTATGACTCATCTCTGCAGTGCCAGTGCTATAGCCATTTTATATAAATTAGCCAAAGATGGTCTCTGTTTATTAACCCAATATTGTTTCCTTCCTCATACAGATAGAGATCCATTAGCTCAAGATTGCAAACCCACTGGCAACACTGTTACACATCAAATTATTTTTAAATATAGCACACAAATAAGCAGATTTTTAGCCATTTACATGCTGCCTGTTTTAAATACCCTGTGAAACTTAACCTAACACTTGGTTCTATGGATAAAATAAACCCCAGGGCTATAAAGAACTCAAGTCACTTCTATCAGAGTTCTCTGATCCAGACTCTCTACCATGCTGCTGACCTGCTGACCTATCATGACCTAAACATGTAAGACCACTCTTTGGTTTGTTTCCCCAGGAGTTATGCTGGGTGGTGGCTCATGTTCAGTAAAATCTGCTGCGAGAGACTCCCCTGGGCCCCACAAAATGCAGACCTGTCAAATCATCACCCAAATAAAACTCATTGTAAGGTACTATCAACCAATGATCATACATTTTACCTTAATTAACCCTGAAATCTTTCAAACTCACTATAGAACAGCACCCGTTATTTTCATGCTACTTTGGGGTGTTACCTTGCTGGTGTCCCAGGGTTTAATTGGAAATATCATCAATTATGTTATAGAGTTCCCCACCTGATTCTCAGCCTCCCTCCTTGGACTGAAGCTTCTCATAATGAGGCCTTGTCTGAGGGTAAAATTGTTTATTATTGTACATTGGGATACACAATTATTACCACAATGACAGAAAAAAGAGCGAGGTACAAAGTTCCTGGTTTGGTTTGGATCCTTGATTCTGGTTGTGTCTCTCCCTGTCTGAGGAGTTGATTCTCATTGTCACTATTCAAAGTCACCAACAGGACAGTTTCATTGATCTATGAACAGCAGGACTTTTCTACTTTCTGGTAAGCCTGGTATTTCACTCATTTCTGTGTCTGCAGCAGTAATATAAGTCTGGACAGAGATATATCTGCTAAAGTCAAAGAGAAAGAAGTATGGGTGGTGAAAGAATGCAAATAGTTTGAGGCCTAACTGTGAGAATACTTTTATATTCTAAGGGCAACTCTATTGAAAGCACAAACTCTATAAATCTTAAAACTCAGCTTAACAGTCTTAAATTATATAACAAAAACTAGAACAAATACATAATGTATATATGAAAAACTGGAAAGACATACAGTTGTTAGCAGAATTATTGAGAGAATGTAATCCACCTCTCTTACAAAGAATGCAAAGGATGTAGGATATAGAGGATGTGCAAATTGTGAATGAATTAGTACATATTTTTAGAACATTACATACCAGAAACAAATAATGTTTTACCTGGTTGGCAAACTAAACACAAGTTACAACTTCTCTCTCAATATAAATCATAGAAATTTATACAAATATATATTCATAGAAACATTATATAAATATTTATTATATATAATTGGAGTGGGTAAAACAATTGTATTTTAAAATTATGAGTAATTTCTCAAAGATAAAAATGAAATGGGTTAGGATTGAATATGAAGCCTCAACCCAAAAAGGAGTGTTGCAATAAGTGAAATGGCTTCAAGTTATCATCAAGTGTAGACACTTAGGATAAAATCACTATAATATCAATATACCAGTAAAATCAGAGTAGTTGCAACAGGTTACTCCTGATAAACTTTCCCTACCAAATAGTAAGTAGTCAGAGATGCAGTAAAGATGAATGCAGAAATCAATGAACTAGAAAAAAATGGAAAAGTTCATCATTAGTAAAACTTGGTGACTGGGAAATCTAAGCTTTTATCAATCATCATCAAAGAAAAAAGGAGAGAAGGAAAACTTTAAGGATGAAAAACAAATTACAGCTGCAGCAAAAGAGATGAAAAGTTAGGTAAAATACTGTCTAAATATACTTAATACTACAATACAATTATCTTTAAGTATGAGTATATTTATGTGGTGCCAGATATTTGTGCGGAAGAGATGCAACAAACTTTTCAGGAAGGTTTCATAACTTTCACAAATAAAAGTCTGATACTTTTTTCTAGAGTATATTTTATTAAATTTTTCCAAGGCAGTGTGGTACCAGAAAATTTTGTAGAGTAATATCTTAAAATAATAAAACTTTTTTTCCTCAGTGCACAAAAAATAAAATAAAATAATGCATCGAAGAAAGTCAATGTGATGGAAACTGCAAAAGAGGTAAAGAGAAAGGGAGACAGAGTGAGATAATATACCAAATCTAATTTCAGAAAGAGTGACTAGAAAGAACAGGATATTGTACTTTTAGTTCCCTAGGAAGCTGCCTCTTAGACCAGTTTAACGTGCAGAATGTTTATTAAGGAGTGCCTTGGGAATCAATTTCCGTAAAACGGAGTGAGAGGAAGCAGAAACAGAGAAGATGAGCTGTGATTCAGGGTCAACAACAGCTATAGCGGACCCTACAGGGAGCTCTGCTGGCCTTAGCTTGCTGGCCTGAAAGGTTTGGCCTTATCACAACTTCGGCTCAGATAGTTTTTTTAATTCTATATTGGTAAATCCTTGATTTTGGGCCACCCTGGGAAGGGTCATGACCTTGAAGCAATCTTTGAAGGGACTGATAGCTGAAAGCACTTCCAGAAATTGTAACTATAGATCCTTCAACAAAGAGGAGGAAGCAGGCTTTGGCAACATATCACATCACATGTGAGAAAGACACTAGTTGATGAAACAACTGAGGATTCTCCAAAATTGAAGAATAATGTAAATATGTACATATCAGAAGCACAAGAAATTTTGAGCAATTTAATGAAAATAATCACACATTTAAATACATTTTGAAAGTGAAGCTTGCCAAGAATATTAAAAGATGGTAAGAGTAACCATAGAGGGCCTCCCTGGTGGCGCAAGGGGTAAGACGCAACCTGTGAAGCTATCCGCAGCCACTGCAGTACGAGTTCCATCCAAAGCCAGGGAGCTGCCCACATGGCACAGCAGACCTCTCCTGACATGCCCGCTACTCCCCGCAGCAGTATATTTCGGTCACTCTGCCTGTTCTGTTCACCAGTAGGTCTCTGGTGAATCCTCTCACCCCTCACACCTCTGGCCTGTACCCCAGTTCTTGTGTGCATAAATAAATAAATCTTTAAAAAAAGGTAACCATAGAGAAAGGCCAATTACCTGCAGAGAAATGGCAAGTTGACTGCCAATTGACTTCTCATAAGCAAAACTAGAAATGAAAGGATTGTTAAATAATATCTTGAAAATGCTGTGAAGAAATAACTATCATTCAAGAAGTGGGTCAAAATAAAGAATTCCAAGATAAGCACAGCAGAGTTTACCAACAAACTACTCACTAAAGGAATGTCTACATCAGTAGTTGTTAACCTTGTTTGCAAGTACATTCGAATCAAGAGGAAAGCTTTAAAATATGCTTATGCCTAGGTTCCATCTCAGTGATACTGATTCAATTAGTCTAGGCTATGGCGACAACGAGGTACACCACCTTCCTACCACCAGGGTAGTATCAGAAAAGAAAAGGTCAAACTGATAGCTTGGACTTTTATCTTCACCCAACATTAACACATTCCTGGATCAAGAAGATGTGGCATGTATACACAATGGAATATTATTCAGCAATCAAAAAAGATAAATTCATGCCATTCGCAGCAACAGGGATGGAACTAGAAGGAATTATGCTCCGTGAAATAAGCCAGAAGGAAAGAGAAAAATATTGGATGGTTTCACTTATAGCAGGAATATAGGAGAACCAAATAAAACATCAGTGTAAAAAAATAGTAACAATACAAAACACAGCAAAGCAAAAACAGACAATTATAAAGCAGGGACATACTGCAGGGGAGGAGGAGGGAGAGGGATCAGAGGGAGGGAGGGATGTGCACAGGGGACTAAGGTGATGGTGCACGGGTACATTGGTGATGGTGCAAACTCTATGGGGACTACACCTGAGGGGGTGGGGAAAAGCAAATATTGTTTAAAAATGAACAATGATGTAAAAAATAAAAAATTAATATAAATAAGAAAAAAACACATTCCTTTTCTCTGAGTTCCACGGAGACCACATGGGACTCTTCTCCCTCCTTGCTGGAATGGTATCAAAGGGACCTCAGTGGGAGTTTCTTTTCTTTATTTTTTTATTGAAATTTTATTTTTCTATTCCCCATACAATTACAACCCCCTTATTTTGACCCCAATTCCTCCTTTCCCTGTCCCTCACCCCCCATAGTGTCTCTTGTTCATAGTTGTTTGTTGATTTTGATATTTTCTTCTTACAGTTATTCTTTTTCCTGGTCCCTTATTTAAGTTTTCTAGATTCCTGCTATGAGTGAGAACATCCGGTATTTTTCTTTTTCTTTCTGGCTTTTTTCGCTGAGCATGATCCCTTCCAGCTCCATCCATGTTGCTGTAAATTGCATGTGTTTATCTTTTTTGAATGCTGAGTAATATTCCATGGTGTATATGTACCACATCTTCTTTTTTTTTTTTAACTTTTTTTTTTTAAGATTTATTTATTTATTTATATAAGCACTGGGTACAGTCAGAAGCGTGGGAGAGTGAGAGAATTCACCAGAGCCAGAGCAGGGAGCAGAGCAGGCAGAAGGACCGAAGTACACTGCTGAGGGGAGCAGCTGGCGGCAGGAGAGGTCTGCGCGCCATGTGGGACCCTCCTCCGGTGGCCGGGGAGCAGCAGGGGATCGAACAGGCACTGCAGAGGCCGCGGGCAGCTTCGCCACCCAGCGCTCAACCGCTGGGCCACGGGGGAGGCCCTGTACCACATCTTCTTGATCCAGTCATCTATTTTGGGGTATTTGGGTTGTTTCCAAAGCTTAGCTATTGTAAATACTGTGCTCTTTGGAATTGATGTTTCTGTGTCCTATGGGTAAATACCTAGGAGTGGAATTGCTGGATCATATGGAAGCTCTATGGTTAGCAGGTCAAGAAATCTCCACACAGCTCTCCATAGTGGTTGGACCAGTTTGCACTCCCACCAACAGTGCAGGAGAGTTCCTTTTTCTCCACAACCTCGCCAACATTTGTTGTTGCTAGTTTTTTTAATATGTGCCATTCTCACTGGTGTAAGATGGTATCTCATGGTAGTTTTGATTTGCATTTCCCTGATTACAAGTGATGTTGAACATTTTTTCATATGCCTGTTGGCCATTTGCATTTCCTCTTCAGAGAAGTTTCTTTTTAGCTCTTCTGCCCATGCAATAGTAATAAGATCCCCTTTGCCTCTATTCAGGGTGGTTTTAGCAGAGACCTAGTAGGAAACCTGAATTTCAATGCCCCACCTGTCAGTAATAAGACAACATATCTGTTTCAAAAACACTTTAGGGTCAAAGTAGAAATTTTAAATATCCAATGTCTCATAATAACAGGGACCAACACTGATGACACATGTCGGAATTATCTGTCAAAGATGTTAAAGTAGTCATCATAAAGTGCTTCAACAAGTAATTACAAACACACTGAAACAAATGGAAAAAATAGAAAGTCTCAAATTTTAGAAGTGAAAAATACAACAATTGAAATAGAAAAGTCACTGGGTGGGCTCAACATCAGAATGTAGATGGAAAAGTAAAGGCTCAGAGAATTCTAAGATAGAACAGAACTTAACCCACTCTCAACGATAGAGAAAAAATTGACTTTAAAAAATTTACAGAGCTTTGGGGACATATGGAAATATAACAAGATTCAACAGTTCTGTCATCATAGTCCTGGAGGAAAAAAAAAAAGGAGAAAGAGCGGGGGCTTAAAAAGCACTCCAAGACAAATACTGGCTAAAAACTATGCAAATTTAGTAAAAAAACACAAATCTACAAAATACAGAAGCAGAATGAATCTCAAACAGGATAATGCCAAAGAAATCCATATCTATCTATCTATCTTTCTATCTCCATCCACCTATCTATGTATCTATTTATCTATCTATCTATCTAGTCAAACTTCTGATAACTAAAACAAAGAGATGGGAAAGTGGCAAGAAAAAGATAACGTCTTGTCAATAAGGGAAAAAACAATTTTAATAACAACGGATTTCTTATCAGGAATTATGAGGTGATAAAAAATGCATCACCCTTTTTTTTTTCAAATGCTGAAAGAAAAGGTCAAATCATATTTCTATATTCACCAATGAAAGGGAAATCAAGATATTTTCACATAAAGGGAAACTTAAGAGAATTTGTCACCAGCAGAATTATCTTAAAAGAATGTCTAAGAAGGGCCTCCCCGGTGGTGCAGCAGTTGAGCACTGGGTTGCGAAGCTGTCCACAGCCTCTGCAGCGCCGGTTCCATCCCTGGCTGCTCCCTGGCCACTGGAGGAGGGTCCCAGACCTCTCCTGCCGTCCGCTGCTCCCCTCAGCAGTGTACTTTAGTCCTTCTGCCTGCTCTGCTCCCTGCTCTGGCTCTGGTGAATTCTCTCACCCTCCCGTGCTTCTGACTGTACCCAGTGCTTGCATAAATAAATAAATAAATCTTTAAAAAAAAAAAGAATGTCTAAGAAATTTTTTTTTTTTTTTTAGAAATTCTTAAAATGAAAAGAAACTGGACTATCTGGAAGAAGGAAAGAACAATGGAAAGGAGAAAACTATGAGTCAATATGATAGACTTTTATGCTCTTCTTGAGTTTTTTTTTTTTTAAGATTTATTTATTTATACAAGCACTGGGTATAGTCAGAAGCGCGAGAGGGTGAAAGAATTTACGAGAGCCAGAGCAGGGAGCAGAACAGGCAGACTGACGAAGTACACTGCTGAGGGGAGCAGCGGGCACAGCAGAAGAGATCTGCACGCCATGTGGGATCCTCACTGGCAGCCGGGGATCGAACCAGTGCTGTAGAGGCTGTGGGCAGCTTCACAGCCCAGCACTCAACTGCTGTGCCACCGGGGAGACCCTCTTCTTGAGTTTTCAAGATTGTTTTTGAATAACATTGTCTGATGTGGTTCTCAAAGTATGTAGAAGACACATTTAAGACAATTATATTAAAATGAGGGAAGATAAAGGCACTTAAAGATAGGAAAGAGTTCTAACTTTACTTAAACTGGTAAAATGTCAATGCCAGTAGACTGTGCTAAGATATGTATGTAGAATAGAATAAGGATCAAGCAACCCATAAGAAAAAGAAAATAAAGAAATTAAGAAGAGAAGGAACAAAAAAAAACCAAAAATTAAATAGCAAATATAAGCCCCTAACATGAGCACATTAAGAGTTACATTAAAAATAAATGGTCTAAATACACCAACTAAATGACAGAGATTAGCAGGCTAGATTTTTAAAATGATCCAACTATATGCTATCTATGAGAAACTGACTTCCAATAAAAGTAGGAAAAGATGCAAACATTATGCAAACATTAACCTAAAGTTAAAACAATGGTTAAAACATTAACCTTAAGTTAAAACTATGCCAAAAGAAATCTATAGTAATCTATATTAATTAGATAAAGTAGATCTCAGAAAGAAATATCTGGTGGTACAGGGGTTAAGTCTCAGTGCTATCAAGCTATTGCCAGCCCCTGTAGCATGAGTTCCATTCCCTGGCCAGGGAGCTAACTCCCAGGGCGCAATAGACCTCTCCTGTCTCGCCCCTCAGCAGTGTATTTCAGTAGATCTGCCTGTTCTGCTCCCTGCTCTGTTGCTGATGAATCCTCCCCCACACCTGTGGCCTGCACCCCAGTTCTTGTATGCATAAATAAATAAATCTTTAAAAAAAAGTCAGCAAGGGCATAGAAGAACTCAACACCACCATTAACTGACAAGATCTGATCAACATTTACAGAACATTATACCCAACAATGTCAGAATGTACATTCTTTTCAAACACCAACAAAACATTTACTGAGATAGATCATATTCTGAGAGTCACAAAATTTCACCTCAACAAATGTAAAAGAATTGAAATCATATTCTCTTATCACAATGGAGTACAAGTAGAAATCAGTAACAGAAAGATAACAAGAAAATCTCCAAACTCTTGGAAATTAAACAATATACTTAAAATCCATGGGTCAAAGAGGAAGTCTCAAGGAAATAAAAACACGCACCAAACTGAATGAAGTCAAATATTATGATAACTCATTTCATAATCAGGTAAATTACAAGCAGTAATTTTTATTAAAGTTAAAAAATATTTTTTAAATCACAATTTATTTCTGAATTTGAATATTGCTGTAATTTTTTGTTGATTCCAGCTGTTACATAGGTTCTCTTTTTATATTTATTTTATTTATTACCGATGCATAGAAGAACTGGGGTGTAGGCCAGAGGTGTTGGGGGTGAGATGATTCACCACAGACAAATCTACTGAAATACACTGCCAAGGGGAGTAACTGGCCAGACAGGAGAGGTCTGCAGCACCATATGTGGGTTAGCTCCCTGGCCGGGGATTCCAACACAGGACCCAGCAGTGACAGCATGAATAGTGCTAAGGTCTAACCTCTAGGCCACCAGGGAGGCTCCTATTATACATGTTCTTGAGCAGTTTCTTGGAATAGTGAATGGACACAGTTTAGCAATTTTACTTGAGAAGGCCAGAAAAATGTTTTATTACATAAATATATAATTTATGTATTATCTACCATTATTGTATTACTCTTCTGTCAAAAACATCAGTGGCCCATCATGAGAATACTGAGGCAAAGCAAGAGTAGCAGAATTTCATCAGCTCTGATATTTTGCCAATTTTTAAGAACATAAAAAACTATACACATCTTTTCCAATTTTATTATGAACGTGTATTTGAAAACAAGAAGCAAATATATTTTAACAAATCATAACTTGATTTATATCTTTTAAATATTTAGACACACTGTATGTCCATTTCCATTTCTTCTCTTGCCTTGGGCCCAGCAGATGTTAAGGAGAGTTTGCTCCCAAACTCCTTGACCCTCAGCACCCTTTTCCGGAAGAGGAAGAAAACACTCATGGAATTGGGGTGAACCATTCACTAGAGCAAATGTGGCTAAGTTCTCACTTCCCTGAGAAGGAATACGTGTTGAAGGCGTGTTTGGGAGTTTTTGTTTTGTTTCTTTTTAAAAAATCATTTGTTTTTGGATGCAAGAGAGACGAATGAGTCTGAGGTCCTTGGGTAAGGAAGAGGCTGAGGACACTGAAGAGTGAGCTGGGTGACGGGGCGGGGTGGGATCGGCTACGAGGAACTGGCTGTGGTAGTGGGAATCCAGAAGAGGAATCCCCATCCACCCCCGCAGGAAACGCACCAGTGATTGGAGGCGTGTGCTTGTGTGAGAGTAGGGGGTTAGCTCCGATTCCCGCAGACATCACCACGCATGACAAAGCTACTTCTCGTCACGCAGGGCAAGGCGCACACGCGCGATCCACGGCCACGCCCGCACACACTCGACTCACACAGGACATCCGATGGTCCGGTTACCATGGCGAGCAGGAGCGCGTGAGCCCAGCCGCCCCTCCCGCCCGCGGCCGAGCCCGGTCAACTCCAGCTCTGATTGGTCGCTGCTTCCTCATTATGCAAATCACTTGCGTAGACTCGGCGGCCAGCTGCCTGACGTCACCAAGCACGGGGCTGGGGCTCGGGGCTTGGCTCCGGGAGAGCTCCGGCGGGAGCCCAGAGAGCGCCTCGCGGGGACCTCAAGCCAGACCCCACCGTCCCGCCGCCTCTGCCCGAGCCCGCCCCGCCCCTGGCCACGCCCCTTTCCAGCCCGCCCCACCCCCTCTACGCCTCTCCACTCGGACCCCGCCCCTTGTGCAGACCCCTCCCGCCCTCGTCGCCCGGGCCCCGCCCCCTCCCCCCCGGCCCTCTCCACCGGTCCAGGGAGGGGACGGCGGGACAGGCGGGACCGGTGGGACCGGCGGGACGGCGGACCGGGCGGGGATATGGCCGCGGCGCCCGGAGGGTCTGCGCCGCCCGCCGGCCCCGGCCCGCGCTTGGGTTTCAGCACCGCGGACAGCGGCGTCGGCATGAGCGGGCTAAACCCCGGTCCTGCCGTGCCCATGAAGGACCACGACGCCATCAAGCTCTTCGTGGGGCAGATCCCGCGGGGCTTGGACGAGCAGGACCTCAAGCCGCTGTTCGAGGAGTTCGGCCGCATCTACGAGCTGACGGTGCTGAAGGACCGGCTCACCGGCCTCCACAAAGGTGCGCGGGGTCAGCCCAGCCCAGCCCAGCCCAGCCCAACCCAGTCCAGCCCAGCCCAGTCCAGCCCCAAATCCGATTAGAGTGAGGCCCGGCCCAAACCCCAGCCTCAACCGCAGCCCCAACCCTAGCCCTACCTAGAGCCAGTCCAACACTGGTCCAATACCAGCTGCCTCTGAGCCCAGTCCCTTCCCAGATCACAGAGCCTCTAACCCAGAATTTTCTCTCCGATATCCTCCCTCTGATCATCACTCTGGCTCCCTGATAGGTTCTCCACTCTCACCTCCAACTCTCTACCTTTCACCTCTCACATCCCAACATTCCCCACCCAACATGTCCCCGGTTGGACAGTCCTCCCATCATACATCCCCAGTCCGGGAATATGGAAACTTATTCTACTTTCTAGGTCTCTGTTACCCTCAACCTCCCAAGCCCCAGAACACAATCATTCTGAACACCCTCCCCCAATCTGGCACCACCCTGTTTAGGCCTACCCATCCCCACACATTGTAGACTTGCATCCCTCACTCTGGCCTCCAAGTGCAGACATCCTCACAGAACCTTCTTTTGACTCTCAGACTGCCAACCTAAAACCCCACAAACCCAAATTCTCCCCTCTTTAGAACCCAGGCTTGGCTAACTCACAAAATCCAATTCCTCTCCCAGAAGCCTCTCAACTTCAAATTCCACATTTATGCTAAACAATGATCCCATCTTTCCCACCCATTGCTAGAATCCCAACACTCTCTGTCTCTTTTGATTTGAGTGCAAACCCTGACCCCAGCTGGGAACTCCTGCCACCTTGAGCATCCTCAACTCACGTTTCCCCTCAGAAGAACCCACACTTCTTTCATCATCTAATCTCCCCACTCCCGGGCTTCCTCTTTGCCCTCCCTAATATCGCTTTTTATGGCCTCCTGCTTTCCTTTCCTCACAGACTGGTTCTGGACCAGAGCTTGTGGACCAGAGCTTCAGGGTGGGTCAGGCTGAAAAGACAGGAAGGGGTCTTCCCCCTGCTGTTGCTAGAAGAGACAGAGGAACCATGGTTAGCCAGCCACACCCCTTTCTTCCTGTGGAGAGAGGGAGGAGGCTTGTTTACATGCAGAAAAGTCTTCCAGGCTGGGCTGGAGTAAGATAGCCAGAGTCACATGTCATACATGGGTGGGGAAGGAAATAATTTGAGGAGAAACACCTTCACCTCTCCCTGCCTTCACCATGCTGCAGTTTCAAGATTAGGAAGGGAACGCTCACCAACTACACTCCTTGATTGTCTTAGGAGAGAAATGGTGGGCCTTGGAGAACAGCTAAAGGTACATTCCTAAGGCTGAAAGCTGGAATCAGGCTGCTCTTTTCAATTGGGAGACCTTGGGGGAAAACCTCTACAAACTAACGTAGGGGCTTCAGGAAAATGCCCCTAAAAGAACCGGAACCAACCCTGCCCTTTGGGATAAGGTTTTGTTAAAGGAAGCCTGAAAGGACAAGACCACTCCATCTAGATTTCTTCTAATGCAGTCTGGCTGGCTGGTTCTCCATTCATCCATAGCAACTTATTTTCAAAACATTTACTTCAGTGTGTAAGACAAGTTAATCTTTCTGGACCATCTGCACAATAGGGAAGTATATGGAATACTTTTAATTTCTCTCTTCTCACTCAAACACTATCAGAGTCTCTGAAATCTTCCTCATCCGTCCTTTTTTCTCTCTTTCCTTCTCCCCACCCTCTCCATTTAGCTCTAATTCTCCATTTTATTCATGCATTTGTCTCTTAAGCCATGCTTCTCTGTCTTTCCATCCCTCCATTTTCCCACCTCCTATCCCAGATAATACATGCAGAGCTCCTTTAGGCAACAACATAGCCCCTGGGTCTTTTAGACAGGGGCTCAACCCTGCCCCATTCTGAAGTCAGCTTATATGACGTGGTGGCAGAAGGTGAAGCAGAGATGTAAAGGGAATCAAATGTTTTTAGATTTATCCCCAAACCAACCCCACATCTCTTCAGGATGCCATGCAAGATGATTGGGAGGGTCTCCAAGTCAACATCTTCTCCAACCTCTCCCCAGCAACAGCCACATCCAAAAGCTGGAGTGACTCATTTTCCTTTTGATGGCTGGGTACTCAGGGAGGCAGCCACAGTGCTTTGAAAACAGCCTTAGCCTGTGAATTAGGAGGTTCCAAACACTACCTTGCAATCGACACACTCCCTGGATTTTTAGTTTCCCTATTCACACAGATAAGAGTTTGTCTCAGGAATTCTCTTAGGTCCTTTTGACTCAATGAATAGCAGATACCCACCCACCTTAAGGGGACAACCACATAGAAAACAATGGAGAAACTGTTCCCACTTGCTTTTCTAATCTGGTGAGGACTGAGTGGAAAACTGCACAGGTTCCTAATGGCTTCCCACATCCACTTTCTCTTCCTTCAGTCTTTCTTCTTCCTACACTCAGAAAGGACACTCCTATGAGCTCTTTTTGAAAACACAGATCTTATCATGTTACAATTCTGCTTTAAACCCCTGAGTGGCTCTCCACTGTTCTTTAGAAAAAAATTAAAATCCAGGCAGGCCTACAAGGTTGCAGATGACCCAGTCCTTGCACATATCACTGGCTACTCTGCCTGCATTCATCAGTCTCCCCACCATACTGCTTTCCATCCATTTCCCCACCGCAATGAATACTTAACTCAGTTATCATATGAATGTGCTATTCCCTCTGCCTGAAAAAATCCACTGCACTTCTTGTCATCTGGTTAACCCCTATTTGTTCTTGAGGATTCATTACTTTTTTGAGATACTGATCAACCCTTTGGACTCAATTACATGCCCTGTGATCCCTGTGAGGGCAGGGAATGTATCTGTCTTATTGCCCCAACCCCACCATAATGCCTTACCATAAACAGTAAGTATTCAATAAATATTTTCTGGCTAAACGAGTGCTCGATGACTGGTGGAAAGGGAGAGATCCCTACTTTAATGCTTCCTAGCAAGCTACAGGTTCTGAGTGTGAACAAAGAGGGATAGGATAGGACTGGCTTTTTGATTTAACCCAGACTCCTCTGCCCTATATCTACTGACTCTATTAGATAAATTACATTTGGGGCACAACATCCCTTTAAGAGGTCCTGTCTTGAAGTCCTTGGAAAGCTGACAGATCAAGCCCCTTGGATAGGATTGGAGGTCCCTAGCAGCTCCCACCCACAGGAAGCATTTAAAACAGTCCCATCTTCCAAGCCTCAAATTAATCCATTTGTCAGCTTCAAACTTGGCGGGGGGAGGCACTAGGAAGGAGTTATGGGGTCCTGGGCTTGGCTCCAAACCCTCTTCCTCCTCTTTTCCCTCTTCCCATCTATAACTGAGTTGGGAAGAAATTGAGGTCAATTTGGCAGTTTCTGTGAGTATGAACCCAAAAAAGAGGGGAGGAGGCTGGGGTTAAAGTGAAAGGCAAAGCTGCTTAGAGGTTTAACTCCAACAGGACTCTGGCTGGAGTAGGGAGGGGAAATGTGGGATTATATGAGAATGTGACTGGGTGTGGGTGCACATGTTCTCTAGGCAAGAGGCCAGGCAAATGAGAGGGAATAAGAGCCTGGTACACGGGCACATACATAAAGCTCCTCCCTACAGAGAAGGTGGGAGACAAAGAAGTCTTCTCAGAAGCAATGTCTTTGTTTAAAGGCGAGTAGTCTTGAGTTTATCAGCTTACTGGGATCATTCCAGAAAAAGTATTGGGGGGTTTCAGGAAAACCCCTGAGCCAGCCTCTTCCTCCCCAGGCTGTGCCTTCCTCACCTACTGCGCCCGGGACTCTGCTCTCAAGGCCCAGAGTGCACTGCACGAGCAGAAGACCCTGCCAGGGGTAAGTCCACAGGGTTGGGGGGTGGGAATCACCTCAGACTGGGGACATGCCCTATGTGCATGCCAAAGCAGCATGTAGGGGCTGGGTTGGGATCAGGAACCAGAAACAGTGGAGGGATAACTTTCTAGTGGAGGGATAACTTATGCCCTGAAGAACTGTGGCTCTTTGGTATAGTCGATTTTCTTAAAGAAATGGGTTCAAGACCCGTGGGGAAATTGTTCTACCCCATCTTTAAGGAAAGGTTGGCTAAGCTAAGATTTGTCCATCTTGGCTAAAATCATGGCTTCAGGTGTCGCTTGGCACTGATGTGAGCATGTATTCAGATACATGGGGTAGAGGCTTTGCTGGGCTGATATTCTATTTTCTCCAGTTCTAGGGGACTTGATGGCACTCCCCCCCCTTATCTTCTTCCTGTAATATTTTGTTTGGGCACCTTGACTCACCAAGATTGCTTCCATACACTTGATTAAAGTTAGAAGAAAATTATTCTATGGGTAGCTAGGTCATTATGTATCAGTGGCATCTAGTGTGGACTTGGTTAATGGCTAATCACTGGGCAAAAGGCAAAGTGGGACATACTGATCATGTGGCAGGAAGGAAGTGGTCATTTTTAGGAACTAGCATGGGTTCACTAAGAGCAAGATACACTACACAGCATCATTTTTCACTTGTTCTCAGAGAATGGTATGTCTACAACAAGTGCCTTGGGGGGACAATCCATTTCCAGGCCTCAAAGGGTCATTAGCCTACCAGAAAGAGGCCAAGATGGCATAGTGATGCAAAAATAGTTGTGGAAATATTGGAGATATTTAGCAGGAAAAGTTGGAGTTTATTGGGGTTTTAAAATGGAGGTATCAACATAATCATTAAAAACACTAGTTTTCAACTCTCACAGAGATGGATTTCAACCCAGCTCTGCCATATATTAGTTCTGTGTCTCTGGATATATTATTATGATGTTTGCACTTCAAATTCCTCATCTATAAGGAGTGAGTTATACTAAGACTTAGCTCACTGTGCTATCATGAAGATTAACTGAGACTTAGCAAGTTCCTGGCACAGAATAAGATCTTGATAATTATTAAAGTTGGACTTAGGGTAAAGGGTTTCAGATTCCAAAGAGGGATTTTGTTTTCTATGGGTAACCCCATAGGGCAGGATCTGGATCAGAGGGTGTAAAGAACAGACCTCCTAATTTCAGCTTCATATAAAGAAGTCATGTCTCTGAATTGGAGCTGTCCAGCAATGGATAGGTTTGCCTAGAGTTGATCAAGCTATTAATGGGGTGTCAGATCCTATAACAACCCTAGTAATTGAAGCAACTTGAGCCTCACTCTTCAAGACTCAGTGCCAAGTAACACTAACTCATCACCCTTAACCAATATTTCAATATGCAGGCTCAGGAGTTAGACAGAACTGGGTGTGGATGTAGGCCCCACAACTCGATAGTTCTATGACCTTGGGCAAGTCTTTATTTCTCTAAACTGAAGCTTTTCATCTGTAAAGTTAAATTCATAGGGTTGTTGAAATAATTAAATCATGAACTAAATCATGTAAGTGCTTGAAATGGTTCTTGACAGAAAATAAGCATTCAATACATGTTAGCAGGTGGCAGTAGTAGTAATGGTAACAGTAGGTAATTAGTAGGAGGAGCAGAAGTCATTATTCATCCAACAGGGGAGTAAATGACTTCTGCTGCTCAAATTGAGATTCAATGAGACAAGTCATAACATTTCAGTAGGAAATAGCATGGTAAAGGTGCAGAGACAGAAGGAACAGGATGGATGCGAAATGGAGTTGGGAGTGTGGGGGGTTGGCTGAGGGAGTTGTTGTATGAGCACGAGCCAGGCTGAAGAAAGATCCACAAAGAGTTGTGGTTGAAGAGGAAACTTTGAATACCAGGCTAAGGCGGGGTTGGACTTCATCCTGAAAGCAAATGAAGAACACTGAAAAAAAAAAAAAAAAAAAATGAATTGTGGCTCCATAAGGCAGGGGAAGCTGGGGGGATTATATGAAGCTAAGGGAACCTGAGATAGGACTGGTGAGGTCCTGGGCTACTGGGATAATTTCTGGGGGAAGAAAATTTCTGGGGCAGAAAAGAGTAATAATAATAATAACTATAAAACAACTTTTATTGATACCAGAAGTGTTCCTAGGACTTTATATGTTCAAAGTCATTTAATCCTCTATGAAGAAAATATTGTTATTGGCATCCCCATTTTACCAATGAGGAAACCAAGTCATAGAAACCAAGTGACTTGCCCAAGGTCATATATCTATTAATGGGAATATATGGGCTTTGAGTCCAGATACTCTGGCTTCAAAATTCATTCACTTAACTATGGCTCTGTTACCTGAGCCAAACAGATGGCAGACAGGGGTCTAAGATTCTGAAGGCAGTGGCAGCTGGGCACATATTCCCTCTCCCACCCTTTCATCTACAGGATTCCAACGTGACCTAGTTTCCTCTGATACTGCCAGGATTGACTTTATTCACCTCCCCAGCTTAACAAAGTAAAAATTAATATTTAATTATTCTCCTAAATGAAAATCGATGGCCCTGTTGGCCAGCCCGAGCAATGTCCATGCCATCAATCTTTCCTCTGGGCCTTCTGGGGGCAGCAGCCGCTTTTGTCACCTGGCCTCAGGCCCACCAGCATGGAGGGAGGCGGGTGCCGGCTCTCTGCAGGCACTGGGTCCTGGGCACAGCTGCCACCTGCTGGAGAAGCAAGGACAAGACTTCCATATGGGCTCCTACTGGAGACATGCAGGATCTTGACTATGGAGCCAGGAAAGGCTGATCAACCCTAAAGAAAAAGCCTGGGTACCTAGGGGAAATTTCATAGTATCCACTGTACTGGGACCTCCCCTTGCCTCCCATATACCTGCCCCCTACTAATGTTCTGTCACCTATTTTTAAAGCCTTGCTCATTACGCAGGACTTCTTTCAAACATCAGTGGTCTCTCCCATCTTCTGTAGCCTCTTCCCAGTGAAAATGGAGCTACTTCTTTCATCTTCACTGTAGGCTCCAGAGTCTATCTGAAGAGATTCAGGCCCAGTTTCAGCTCCACTTTATGACGTTCAGAAGGGGTTCCCTTACTTGTTCCTCTACCTACTCATGACCTCCTTTTCCTTGGGCATCTGCCCTTCAGACACTGTGAAGCGCACAGATGTAACTGAATATATTTGCTACTGCATGTTGTACCTTGCACAAAACAGATTAAGTAGAAAAGGCAAATAGAGGCTAAAATCCAGCCACACTCTTGACTAAGTCATGCACATTATCACAGAGCTGTGTCAGCCCAGAGGAGGGGGCACCTTTTTCCTAATTCATCTCTAGGGTTGGGGAAATGCCTTTTTGCAATTTATACTGTTTGTCCTAGCAGCCACCCAGTGAATTAGTGGAAGCCTTTGCCCTAAAGGAGCTTTCAGCCCAAATATAGCTCATTGTATCTCAGGTTTACATCTGGCCATGGAGAAGAGGAATTGGGAATGGAGAGTGAGGGGATTCTTTGCAGAGCAGATACTATCAGAGCTGAATCATGATCATACTTGAGGGTCTAGAACTCTGAAAGACAAAGGCCACTTCTGGAATTCAGTATGAGAACTGGCAGAGAAGGTCAACAAGGTGGTGAAGGCACCACATGAATAGAGAGTATCTTGCATTTTGGGCAGCAGGGAGGCAGGACTCACAAGTTTTGACTGCCAGTCTAAGGACCCTGGGTTTTATTGGGAGGCTTATAATGGGGAACTATGGGGTGGATTTTAAACAGAGAAGACTGAAGGACTGGTTTTGAAAGACCACTCTGGCTACAGTGGGAAGGCTGAGTTGCAGAGGAAGCAACAGTGCCAGTAGGACGACCCCTTAGAACCCTGTTGCTTGAGTGCAGGTAAATGCTAACATTGGCATGGAGCTGGGGATAAGGCAGGCATGAGGACCAGAAGATGGACATGAGAGCCATTTTGGATAGATATCCATATAGATTCTAGAACTGAGCAGCTGGGTGGTAGACTGAATTAGAGGAGGAAAAAGTATAACCAAGTGCTGAAAATGATGAAATTTGCCTTTTCTCTGCTCCACTCTTCCCTACACCCAGGACACCTATCTTAGAGCCACCAGTGGGCCACTCTTAGGGGAGTTCCTAATAAATCCCATGCTGGTGGGAAGGGGCTGGGCACATGAGTGTTGAATGGAGGGAAAGGTTGGCATCAGGACAGAAGAGTATGAAGAAGGCAATGCTGAACCCAAAGGCAGGGATTTTAGGCAAGTCTAGCAGGGAGAAAGGGTAAAGTTCTAGCTCCCACTCTGCTCATGGGGGCCTTGTGCACATCTGTATTGCCTCTGACCTTCCCCACTCCACTGCCTGGAATAGGGCTTTCTCTCCTCTCCAAGACATACTCCCTCTTGATTTTCCCTCCAGAACTGGGCCCTGAAGCAAACATGGGCCTGGACTCCCCCCTGGGAAATTCTCAAAGGAACAGGTGCTTAGCCCAGGGCAAGAGTTCAGCTGAGGTCCCATTACAAGTTCTTAGCTAAGGAGGCAATGCCCTCTTTCCTCAAAGGGGAGACATGATCATCCACCCCACTCACACATCCTTCTCCTGACTGTGAAAGGAACAAGGCAAGGTAGCGTTGCCCAGGTAGGTCTCTTTCTCCTCCAGCCACTAAATTGAGGGTGTCTTTCCTACTCACTTCCCAATGAGGAGTGAAATTCGCAGAGCTCTGGAGAACACTAATATCCCCTCCCACAGCTCTATCCGATTCATTCTCTTGGCTCCTCTCCTGGGGACTTCTTTGTACCTCCAAACTCCCCAACTGCCAACTTTCCCAATACCTAAGCCATAAACCTGGGAGTCAGTCAATATCCCCTCCTCTCCCTTAGTCCCTACAAGCAATAGAGTATTAGTCCAGTTAATTCTTCCTAAACATCTCTTGAATCTGTTCATTTTCTTCTGCGCTGGCCCAGGTTACCCTCACCCTTTCTCTGTATTACTGATCTTCCTACCTTTAGTCTCTCCCTTTCTAATTTTTTTCTCTTCACAGTAACAGTTCATAGGATCCTTCATAAGACAAAAAGGACTAGATTATTCCCCTCTTCCTTCCCTGGATCCCCACTATTTTTGAAATACAGCAAAGTCAAAATTCCTTGTGACTTTCAGTCTTTCCCAATTTGGTCACTGCTTACCTTTCTGTTTCACATCCTTCCATTACAAAACATTATTCTATCTAGTACACCTACTAAGGATGAGCCTCAGAGTCACTATCACTACAATCCTACAGGACAGGTCATGATGCCCTCTCTCCCACTTCTTTACTAAGTGGATACTGTGGCTCAGAGACACTGAAGAGGTTGCCAGCTATAAAGCCAGGATTTAATTATCCATGCCTACCTGACTTGGAAGCAACTTGCTCCATCCTGGCTACCTCCGTGTCAGGTGCCCACCAGACATGCTCCTTCAGACTTGCAGGTCATCCTCCATACCCCAGTATCTGAAGTGCACAGCCTCCAGTCCTACTTCTCCCATTCTCTCCGTATGGCCAATAAACCCCGTCCTGCACACTCAGGTCAAACCCTGCCTCCTCCATAAAGCTTTCTAAGTCCACCTCTCCAACTGGATTCAGACTCTCCCACAGCACATTACTTCGTACTCCTTCTAAGGTCCTGGTCCCTCAGTGGCTCATTATTTGTGATCATGTCTTAAGAATGGCGCCAAGCGGCACATTGCAAAAGTCATGGGCTTCAGTGTCAGATAAACCCAAGGGAAGATCCCAGCTCAACCACTCACCTACCTAGTTATTGTGAACAAGTGATTTAACATTGTTCAGTCTCAGCTTTCTCATCTACACTACAGAGACAGTGTTATTACCTTGCAGAGCAGTTGGGAGCAATTCAGAGATAATGTATACAAAGTGTTCCCAGGAAGGGCCGGGTGTATAGTGGGATTTCAGGAATTATCTTAATTAAGATAATTTCATTATCTTCCTCTCTGTGATCCTCAGAGGACAGGGCCCCCTGGGTCATCACTGTCCCCTTCCCCAAAGAAATCAGCCAGGGGTACTTCACAAGATCAGCAAACGCTGGCAGCATGCCTGAGTGGTGGAAAGTAAGTGCCCAGCCTCTGAGGCCAGGATTCTATCAGGTTCCTGAGGGACACATACGTACCTAATGCCTACTGTCCATCAGAGTGGTGGAGTAGGGGAGGGAAAAAAAAGGGGAGTTGCCCAGAGCACCAGCGAGCTCCATCTCCCCGGAAACCCAGCCAGGGAGGAAGCTGCCATGGAAACCACTGCTGTCACATGTGCTCGTCACTCTAGGCTCAGAGAGAAATTCTCAGAATCTATTTAAGAACTAATAAAATAATGATGGTCTTGCTCACCCTCACTGCTCCCCACCCTGGGCTTCCACCCTTGTTCCTTCTCCCCTACCACGCCCCTCCCTGCCTTGCCTGCACCCCCTTCCTCATCCCCTTGTTTCCTTCCATCTCCACCAGTATTTTTCTTTCTTTGCCCGTTTCTAGGTCTGCTTCCTACTCTCTCATCATTTCTGTCTTCCTCTGTCTCTTCGTCTTTCCCTGTGTCTCTGCTCTCCTTGGCTCTGTCTCTTGGTCTCTCCTCCACAATCACAGGTGGCCATGCCTAGGGACGGGTCCTGTCCTCCTGGTCCCTGGTCCAGGCCAGTCCAGACCTGTCCAGCTCGCCCTGATCTGCTTGGATTGATCTGTCATCCCCTCTAGACTGCAGCCTGAGTCCTGTCGGTGTCTCGGCCCCCACCCACAGCCTGGTACACTGCAGGTGCTCCGCCACCAGCGGGTGGGTGTGTCAGAGCGTATAAGAACCTCAACCCTGGGTGGGAGGGGGATTGCGTTGGCTCTGTCTTGGCCTGTTTTCCTTTTTTTTTTAAAAAATAAGACCTCCCTACTCCCCCTAAATCTGATCCAAAGGAAATTGCTCAACTGTGACTGCCAGGGTGTTACCATGGTTACTGGGTAGCACTTGTGGCTATGGTAACAGGAAGCTGCCTGTTGTCTCGGCAACGAGCACATTGGTAGGGGATGGAGTGGCCCCTGATTGGTGCAGAAGCAGTGCATTTCCTGAGGGGAGGGGGTCAGATCATCACCTTCTCAGGCCAGATGGGCATCAGTACCCCTTCCTCCATGAACAGGAAGGCCGCTGTTCTTTCCTCCCGGCACTCAGCTGTCTGCCCCCCAACAATAATTCCTCACATCCTACGCACCCAGCTCTTGGCAGTTTACAAAGACCTTTTGCGTCCCCATTATCTCATGTGATCCCCACAACACCCATGCGAGGAAGGTGAGATGGGGATTCAGTCATGAATTCTCTCAGGGCGGTTGGGGGATGGGAATGTGTGGGGTGTATATGGGAATCACCTAGGAGCATTTACAAATTATACAATTCCCCATCTTGAGAGTCTGATCTGGTTCCCAGGTGATTCTTATCCACCCCTGATCAGGGAACCCCTGAATCAGAACGTGAAATTGGTTGGGGGGGGGGGAGAGAGGGAGGGAGAAGTCAAGCCGCTTTCCAGGTTTATAGCTCAGATGACTAGAAGGATCAGTTTCGGGGGAAAAGATGAGCTCTGGTTTGGGTGTGTCCAGTGGCAGGTGCCAGTGGGACTTCCTAGTCGGGATGTCCAGCAAGCATCCTGGGAGGTGTGGGCTGACAAGACAGCTCTGAGTCATTCCTGCGGGGAAAGGAGCTATGGCTGTGGGTGTGAATGAGACTATCTAGGAAGGAAAAGAGTGGGATGAGCAAGGCCAAGGATAGTGCCCTGGAGAATTCTAGCAACTGCAAGGGAAGGGGGACCAGGATGGTACTGAGGGAGTAAATGTGGAAACTATGGTGACACAGAAGCTTGGGGAAGGTTTTACCCATTTGACAAGTAGAATCTGAGAGAGGGTGGCTTACTAGAAGTCATACAACCATTAAATGGCAGAGTTGAGCATAGACAGAGCTAAGACTGATTTCCAGATTGCTTAATCAAAATGACACATAGAATTATGTTCTCAGTTTTAGACACAAAACACAAACCTGCAGTATCAGTTCCACCCTCCCAGCCAATTCCTCTCACCAAAGTCTTCAAGTGAATCCAGAAGCCAGAGGGACAGGCCTCGCACGGTCCCTGCCACTGCCCAGAGCCCATGGCAGGCGAATCTCCTTCACTGCCACATTCCACCCAGTCCTTGCCACTGAGCTTCTTATCACCCAAGCCTCTAGATTTCAGCACGTTCTAAATTCTTAGGTTTAAGGAAGGAATTTTGGAGAAAATCTATATTCCCAGTGTAAGAATAGTGGGGTGCAGAGTTTAAAGGAGCCAGGGCTTAGATCCTGAGGAGTCCGCGGGGGAGGAGAAGCTGGGGCCCCAGGGTCAAGCAGTCATACTGACTAGATGTGTTGGTCCGATGTCTTTCAGATGAATCGTCCGATCCAAGTGAAGCCGGCTGCCAGTGAGGGCCGAGGAGGTAACTTCCCTGTCTGAAGAACCTCAGGGTATCACCCCTGTAGGGGATGGTGGGTTTATTCCCGGAGTCAGCCTTACCCCAGCTTTATAACTAGAGCCTCCTGTGGTAGGAGGACCAATGAAGCCAAGAGTTGTTCAGCACCAGAAATAGCTCAGCCATTCCAGATCAGACTGAGAAGAGGTCAAGTCCTGGGAACCCAGACCTAGAAAAGGCAGGAGGGCCCTAAGCAGATGCTGGAGATAGAGGAAGGGAGTGCTTGCCACTTTGCTCCTAGAGAGAGGTCACTCCTGTTTTTCTAGGTTGAACTTCCAGGTTTTTTGAAGGACAAGGCTGGAGTTATTCTCTATTTCTAGATTCTTCTGATTACATGGAACCAAGCCCATTCTGGGTTGGAGCCATTCATTCCTTTCCTGCACCTACCTGCTGACTCATGGTAAAAAATGAGACTGGTAAGACAGACTTTACAGGCCACATTAAGGAATCTGACTCTATGTTAAGGACCATCTTTCTTTTAAAGTTTTTTTTCTAGTTACACTGATCCTTGGTGCAGAAAGGATAGAGAGCCTGTGCTTTCCGACAACCAGCTGTATTCTGGCCAGCTTCTATGCTGGAAAAGCAATACTAGCTTCTAGTGTCAGTTCTTAGTGTCTTTGTAGCTTTTTGGCCCTGTATTATTCCAGGATATCTGGATATCAGGATAGCCCTCCCTTCCATCTGCTGACTCTCCCTTGGATAAAATATGCTCCCTGACTTAGCAAAGCTCAACCACGGCTTTGGGCAAAGAAGTGGCCCAGATCAGGGAGAAAATGGAACCCAACTGACAGTTGCTTCCTGCAAAATCTGCACTCCCAATGTGGAGTTCTTTCCTTTTAGAAATCCTTCACCCTTTTAAATTCTCTGAACTTGGGTCTCTGATTCTCAATTACTGCTCAAAATGTCACCACCCTCCACTTTGTCTTGAAGGGATATTTCTAAGCTTCCTTCTGCCACTCTACACACACACACACACACACACACACACACACACACACACACATTGTTCTTTCCCATCTTATTCTTTCCAGACCAATTTTTGAGAAGTCCCAGGTTGCACACCAAACCTCTAGTTCACTTATACCAAGAATTTCTGCTTCTTGGGAGACTCAAAAACATCAAGGCCCTTGTTGGCTATTTCTAAGTCATGTCCACAAATGCTTGACAATCCCACAGCTGAGAGTGCTTGGGTAAGCTAAAAAACAAACAGGTTGGCCTGCAGTTATTTAACCATCCAACTAATCTCTTCTGAGTAACTTACTTCGCATTAGGAACACAGGTATGAGCAAGGCACATGTGGCACGTGACCTCATGAAGTTCTGGAGCTATGAGTGGATATACATAAGGGTCACAATTCAGGGTGATCAGTGCTCCTCAACTCGAGGGAATTGTGGGGACAAACAAAGGGCACCTAACTTACTCTGGAAGGTTAAGATGGACTCCCAGTGGAGTAAATGTTAAATTGAGATCACAAGGATGAACAAGAAATAGTCAAATAAGGAAAGGAGGAGAGGGAGCAAGTATTTGAGGCACATAAAGAGTTCAGAAGAACATGATAAAACTCAGAGTCTGGTTCAGCAGCTAAGTCCAAAGTATTATTTGGAATTCAACACATCTTGTCAGGGTGAGGGCAGCTGCACCAAGGAGACCTCCGTGTTCATAACACTTCTGCTTGGCCTAGTCCATGTGCCTCACTTATCTGGAACTCAAGCAGTGACACCTACCTGAGTTGTACTTTCTTCACCACTTTTGTACAAGCTTTTCAGCTGTCACATCATTGACAAATTTTGTAACTATACACCTATAGAATTCATAATTTTAGTAGCTATGCATAACACAGGTATTTCTTGACAAGTGATGACTTGCAAAGGGCATATACTCCAAATGTATCCACAGAAAATCCTTCTTGCGACTTGGACAACCAGATCTCTCAGTTCCTCCCTGCTCCCGCTCAGATTCACCATATGTACTTAGTCTTGCAGAACAGTTGGGCCTGGATAATTTATAAGTATTTTACTATAAGTATTTTACTGATCTGTTTTAGATAATCTTGTTACTAACCAAAATGTGTTCCTTTTCTTCAATGTTATCTATACCTCTTCTACAGTGAGTTCAGCTCTCTGCTGAATTTTAGCAGACTAATGATTAATGATTTAGAAATTCAACTTTTAAAAATGGTATTGTATTTTGCTTTTTTTTAATTTTATTTTTTAAAAAGATTTATTTATTTATGCATACAAGAACTGGGGTATAGGCCAGAGATGTAGGGGATGAGAGGATTCACCAGAGACAGAGTGGGGAACAGAACAGGCAGACTGACTGAAGTACATTGCTGAGAGGAGCAGCGGGTGAGTCAGGAGAGGTCTGCTGAGCCATGTGGGTAGCTCCCTGGCAGGGGATCAAACTTCTGTTGCAGAGGCTGCGAACAGCTTCATAGGTTTTGTCTTAAGCCCTTGCGCCACCATGGAGGCCAGGATTTTGCTTTTAAATGTAAAATTTGACACCAGTGTGGGAGGGCTTGTCCCATTCAAATCTTATCTCTGTGATCTCAAACATTCCAGAAGCTTTCAAAGTTAATGGTCACACCTGTGCTAATATGTTTAAGAGGTGAGCCTGCAAATACTTTTATTATTCCTGAAATTATATCTCTTAATTTATAGTTGATAATAATGATTTTTTAAAGATTTATTTATTTATGCATAGAAGAACTGGGGTGTAGGCCAGAGGTGCAGGGTGTGAGAGGATTCACTAGGAACAGAGAGGGCAGCAGAACATGCAGATCTACTGAAATACACTGCAAAGGGAAGCAGTGGGCGAGACAGGAGAGGTCTGCTTTGCCATATGTGGGTTAGCTTCCTGGCTGAAGATCAAACTCAGGACACAGTAGTGATATTGCTGAGACATAACCCCTATGCCACAATGATTTTTATATCAAATAGGATATTGTTGTAATACAGACATAATCTAAAGGGTATTAAGCAAATGCAATTTCCAAAAATCCTTCACTTCCTTCTGGAAGGGATATTTACAATTTTCTTCCCATAAAGCAGAGATCAACAACTCAGATGCTACAGGAGTCAGGTAGGTAACCCTAAATGGGTGAGACTGTCCTGACTTCATAAAAAGCTTACATTTTAAACTACATTCAACATTAGCAACGTCTTCAATTTTTAAAAGTGCATCAGCACAGTGAAGCTTAACCAAACCTAGCTTTGCTTCTTTGGCCCAGTCTCATTTCCCCCCTCATTGGCCAGAAAGGAGTATTCTATTGTACACACATGAGTTTTTCAGTAGAAATGGTTACTTTATCTTCTGTCTCTTGAATTTTGATGCCTATGCAACAGAGCAGTAATCTTCCTATTTTTAATCAAAAGAGGTCTGAAAATACCTATATTTTAAACATACTATATTATTTTTAGAAGTTATTGGCAACACTTGTGAATTCAATGCCTACAGTTCGATAATAGTACCAACATAGCATGATCTGCCTGATGGAAGATGACAGGCTCCTCTCCTCCCATGGCCAACCCCTACAGCTTTGGCGGCACTTTCTCAGGGAGCCAGATATGCTTCCACATCCTCAATGTATCCTCTCTAGTTCCTTTAGATTCTGCAAAGTTCCATGCTTCTTACAGTATTTATGCTATACCCTGTGCCTGCATTTTACATCCTGTGATTTTCCTTTAAAGGAAAATGCATTTAATTTTCCAAAATGAAATTATCTCTGAACACTCATTTCTATATGAAACATATATATGATCAAAAACCTTCCCCTTAGCATTTGGATTTATTTGAATGTGAATGTTAAAATGTTCACCTGGATAAAAAGTCAAGGTTCATATAGTTTAAAATGTTATCCTCAAATTACATGAGATCAGAGCTTGGGATTCCCAAACCCCTCAGACAGTGGTAACTACATTAGTCTATTTTATTTGCTATTCAGTGTGGAGACTGTGGTTGGTTTTTCCTAATTTACATTATATCTACAATGGAAGCACTCAAAATAAGTTAAGCTGTCAGTACAAATCTTATAGGAAAAGTATTTTTCAGTCCTAGGGCAAACTCTTCAAAATCATTGAACTCCTGTGTATGTTTTCCTCTCTTTCAAATTTCCTAACATAAAATCAATAAATTCATAAATCACAAGGTGATTGCTCTGTTTGTTCCATTCCCCAGCTTGACTGTATTTTTTACTCAGCAAATATTTATGTATCCAAGATAACCACGGCACAAAAATAGGTGAGGCAATCAAGCTACATACTTTTTTCCGCTTTAATTTTTGTTTTTACTTTAAAGTTGAAAACATTCTCTGAGGTAAAGCATCTCTTTTTTAATCTTCCAATTTGATTTTAATTCAAAAGCCAATTATCTGTTATCACATCAACCCTCCTATCACCATCATATAACTGGTTAAGTCATTTCTGTCTGAATTTGTAAGGGTTTGATTAAACATAAACCTGGATTTTTAGTAATAAACATAAATTACTATCTAACTAGGTGAGTCTTTTTTTCCAATGTTTTTCTAAGATTCTATATTATTCAGGGTTTAACAAATAAGCTTTGTGTTAAAGTTACATTTTGAGCTAGAATTTTCAGAATTTCGCAATATTGGACATATCCTCTAACCTAAATCAACATGGACCTTAAAATGGATGGTCTGTGAGTTAAGCTTCATTTCTGTCTTTGATCCTTACACTTATTTAGTTCTAATAAGTATTTTTCCAACTAAGACCTGACAGAATAAATTTCACAGTAGTGTTTAGGACTTCCCTCAAATGAACATTTCACTTCCTGAAAAGCATTCCACTTCCCTCCAAGGCAAAGAGAGGCATTTTCCTTCAAGATTGACCCAGAGCAGAAGATCCTAAGCTGACTATTGGAACACTTTTAGCCATAGCGATGACTGAACCTCTGGCAAGCCCCCAACAACGTGACACTGCCCTTCAGGTGCAGGTGTACAGCCTGCGAAAGGAAAGTGCACCTCAGGAGACTGAGACTCTTTGCTCTTTTTTTTTTTTTAAGATTCATTTTATTTATTTATGCATACAAGAACTGGGGTATAGGCCAGAGGTGGAGAGGGGTGGTCAGAGGATTCACCATAGACAAAGAAGGGAGCATAACAGGCAGACTGACTGAAATACTACTGCTGAGGGGAGCAGGGGGCGGGGGAGACAGGAGAGGTCTGCTCCACCTTATGGGTTAGCTCCCTGGCCGCCTGGTGAACTCATGCTGCAGTGGCTGGTGATAGCTTGGTAGCGCTGAGACTTTAACTCCTGCGCCACCATGGAGGCCTGAGATTCTTTGCTCCTAAAGGAAATTTGGGAACTTAGGCTTGGTCTCCCTTTCTCACTCACCTCCCGGGTCAGGATGGAGGGGCAGTGGAGTCTCTGATCTGTTTCTCAGTCTAAGTCCCTATTTTTCAGCCCTCTTCATAAAACCATTCTTTATTTAATTTTTTAAATTGCAGTAAAATTGCTATAAATTTTGCCATTTACCATTTTTAAGTGTACCTTTCTGTACTTAAGTATAGCTATATTGTTGTGAGACCAATCTCTGAGACTTTTTTTTTGGTCTTACAAATCCCAAGCTCTGTATCCATTAAACAACTCCCCATTCCCCTTTCCCTTAAGTCCTTGGTGACCATCATCCTACTCTCTGCTTCTGTGGATTTGACTACCTAGATACCTAGATGTCTTTTTGTTACTAGATTGTTTCACTTGCTAGAATGTCCTCAAGGTTCATCCATGTTGTAGCATGTATCAGAATTTTCTTCCTTGTCAAGGCTAAATAAGATTTAATTGTAAGTATATACATGTCGTTTATCCATTCTTGGTTGATAGACATTTGGTTATTTTTTCACATTTTGGCTTTTGCAAATAATGCTACTATGAACATAAGTGTACAAATATCTCTTCAGGATCCTGCTTTCAATTCTTTTGGTGATATAGCCAGAGTGGTATTTCTGAATCATATTACTAAATCAATATAAAGTATTTTTAGGTTTTTGAGAATCTCTCATACTGTTTTCCATAGAAGCTGTACTATTTTACATTTCCATCAACAGAGCAAAAGCTTTCCAGTTTCTCCACATTGTTGCCAGCATTTGTTATTTTCTGGGTTTTGATAGCATCCATCCTAATGTGTGTGAGGGGACATCTCACTGTGGTTTCTATTTGCACTTCCTTTTTTTTTTTTTTTTTGTGGGACCCTCACCTGTGGCCAGGGATCGAACTGGCGCTGCAGAGGCTGCAGGCAGCCTCGCAACCCAGCGCTCAACTGCTGCTCCACTGGGGAGGCCCTCGATTTGCACTTCCTTAATGATTAGTGATGCTAAATATCTTTTCATATGCTCATTGGCCATATCTTCTTTGTCTTGTATATTTGGAGAAATATCTATTCAAGTCTTGCTCATTTTTAAAATCAGGGTTTTTTTGTTTGTTTGTTTTTGTTTTTGCTGTTAATCATAGAAGCTTTTTATGTATTCTAGAATTAGCCTCTTATTTCCCCTTATTCCATAGGTTGCCTTTTCATTCTAATTGTGTCCTTTGATGTACAGATATTTTTAATTTTGCTGCAGTCCAATTTATATAGTTTTACTGTCTGTGTTTTTGTTGTCATTTTCAAAAAATCTTGGCCAAATGCAAGCTCATAAAACTTTTTCCCTATGTTTTCTACTAATAGCTTTAGCAATTGCATTTAGGCCTTTAATCCATTTTCAGTTAATTTTTATATGTGGTGTAGGGTAAAGGTTCAACTCAATTATTTTACCACTAGAAATCTAGACTGGCACCTTACAAAAAACCAGTTGAAGGCTTATCTTATGCAAGGGCTTATCTCTGGGCTCTCTATTCTATTCCATTGGCCTACAAGTCTGTCTTTATGCTAATGCCACACTGTTTTGATTACTGTAGCTTTGTAATCAATTCTGAAATCAGGAAGCATAAGAACTCCAATTTTGCTCTTTTTCAAGATGGTTTTGACTATTCATGGTCTCTTGAGAATCCATATGAATTTTAGGTTGGACTTTTCTATTTCTGCAATAAAAATGCTATTGGGATTTTGATAGGGGTTGCATTAACACTGTAGATCACTTTGATAGTATTGATATTTTAACAATATGAAATCTTTTAATCCCTGAGCAAGGGAGATCTTCTATTATTTATGTTTTCTTAAATTTCTTTTTGCAATTTTTTATATTTCCTAAGGTATAAATTTTTCTCCTCTTTGGTTAAATTTATTCCTAATATTTTATTCTTTTTGATGCTATTATATGGATTTCTCCATTCATTTCGTTTTCAGATTGTTCATTGCTGGCATATAGAAATATAACTGATTTTTTTGTTTGTTTGTTGATTTGCACACTGTAGCTTTGCTGAATTTGATTATTAATTCTAATAGTTGTGTGTGTTGTTTGTGTGTGTGTGTGTGTGTGTGTGTGTGTGTGTACAATTAAAGCCCTTTTTAATGCTAATAAGATCTGAGTAAGAGACTCTGTTTGCCCTTGATATTTCCTTCACTACCTTTCCCAGTTTTTCTTGGTTCTCTATGCTTTAGTAATCACTAAGAATATTGAGGGGAAGATGGTTTGCTCCAAATGCTGCCACAAGCAGGACCTCTTGGGTTGGTGTTTGGGCTGCAAGTGGATTGGTATTTTTAGGATGTGCTTGGTGTTTGGTACCCCAATGCTGAAACCTTGCCCCTGTACTTTCCCTACCATCATGACATCCCACCTACATTTAAAGTGAGTGGGTGAGAGGGGCCTAGAAACAAGAAATTTGTTGCCTCAGGAATCCCTCTGGGCCAGCCAACCTAAGGCAGAGCCTCTTTTCTTGAACAGCATCTTGGTGCCTTTCCTGAAGAAGATGGAGTGAATAGATTCTAATCCCATCATTTGCTGCATTAGAACCCCTGATTTGTATGATCGGGTGCCTGAGGTGGCATCATAAAGATGGACCTCTGAGACCTGAACACTTGGTTTGGGTTCATAAAAGCATTGAGTAGAAAAGCAAGTAGTACATATTGTTTACTAACAGAATAATGCTATCATACCACCCAACTATGTTTCTTTCCAACTATGTCTTGACTCTATACTGATGTTGTCTTCCAATTCCTTCTATGCTAGGAGAGTTGAGCCTCCCCATTTGATATTCCTATCTTTCAAGGGACCTTTCCACTTACTACTCATGGGATGCTTTCATTCACACATTTCTGATCTACCTCTTACATAATCCTCTTTTTGCCACTGCTAGTTTAACCTAAAGGAAACTGAATTATCTGAGCTAAATTCTGCCATCATCTCTCTCTCCGGGTACTGATCAGTCCTCAGAATCTTCAGGATTTACGGGTATGTAAATCCTGTACTTCTTTTTGACCAGGTCTCTTACAAAACTTATTCCACCATTTCAGGATCACCTGAGGCTCGTGGTCACTGTGACCCAGGTCATCCACCAGTCAAGCATTACTAAAGCTCCTGTAAAGTAGCAGGAAGATAATAGGATTTAAGGTGGTACCTGTGAAATGAACAGGATAGAGCCCAGCCTCTAGGCCAGCCTCTAGGCCAGCCTCATTTCAGTTTCAAATTCTGTGTAGCCCAGTAGTCCAGAACCACAGGATCAGTACCTGTCATGGAAATGGAAATTCTTAACTTGGAATCTGACTCTCACTGGCAAAGAAGGATCTGAGAATATCATGACCTATGGCATGAGCTTAAACTATCACTATCAATAAAAAAGCACAAGAAGAGGAAGAACAGATGAAGGATGAGATCACTGTCCACACAAACTTCTTTCCTGTCCTGGGGGCTCCAGCTAAGCTGATGACATCTTTCTTCCTACCTAAGGCTACCTGGATTCTGTCCATGTGGCATGCCATCTTACCTAGGTGCATCACCATCTTCCAGACCCCACCTAATGACATAACTACACTATAAATTAGAATATCAAGAAGCCCTGCTCTAAGTTTTAGGACTCTGGAGACCCTAGGATCTTTTGTAGCCTCTCCTGGGCCTCTTGCAGACACAGACATACTTTAGTGTCATAGTTCAGAACAATAGCAGTTTTCTGATGCTTGATTCCCTGGCCAAATGGGGCCTATCTTCTAATGACAAGGTAAAGCCATGAACACCAGACTGGTTGAGAGATTCATGAAAGCCCTGGTTTCTCAGGTTCAGGAAAAAGATGATCCCAGATCCTTCCTTGTATACCATATGAAACTCTGTTCTCTAACTTTTAGGTCTTTAGTCTTCAAACTTTCCCTGGAGACTCTTCTGACAGCACTAGGGGGAAGATGAAGTAAAAAGAACTCCAGACCCTCTCTTCCCCATGTCTCTGGCTTCTTTTCTCTTATACTTTGAACATCATCCCAATATTTTATCAGAACAATGGATTCTACCACTTTTTTAATAGGTTGGGAAAGCAGTGATCTGTTTCAAGGGCACAACTCTGGCTGGCACTCCCAGAAGTGAAGCACATTCACCAGATGGTACTCTCACTATAAAAGGTTGGCACCTCCACTAGAATTCTGGCTACAAATACATTATCCATCTCATCCCACTCAGGATCACTGGGCAATATGCCTCTGGACAAAGGGCAGGATTCTGCCAATACACATTCTGCCTACCCCATATAAACTCAGCCCTCACCTCCACACAGACATACCAGGGGCACCCAGGACAGTCTAGGTCGAAGCCCACACCACCCAGGTGAAATATGGACTCACAGAGCCTTGCTGGAGAGTCCCTCCACTGCTAACTTTGGCCAGTCTGTTCTTTATTTTCAATGAAGAACATTTCATTTTCAACCTTTTCCCGGCTTCAGGCTATGATTCTCACCAGCCTTGTCTCCCTCATACTAAGAATCCAAAAGCCCCCTTCTGTCTAGCTATGCTTGTTAGGGAATGATGGGTTTTCTTAGGCTCTAAGATCTTTTTTTTTTTAAAAAAAGATTTATTTATTTATGCATATAAGAACTGGGGTACAGGCCAGAGGTGGGGGGGGTGAGAGAATCCACCAGAGAGAGTGGGGAACAGAACAGGCAGACTGACTGAAATATACCGCTGAGGGGAGCAGTGGGCGAAACATGAGAGGTCTGCTGCACCATGTGGGTGGCTCCCTGGCCAGCTGGGGATCAAACTCCTGCTGGAGAGGCTGCTGATAGCTTGACAGTGCTGTGCTTAACCGTTTATACCACCAGGAAGGCCCGGGCTCCAGGATCTTGAAGGTGAAGCCTGAAGCAACATTTCCACCCATACATCTCCCAACTTATATTGCCCTGGTGAAGCCCCACCCAAAATTCAGAGAATTACCTTGGTGCAGAAGTGAGTGAGCCTTTAACAGCAGGTCCTGTGGGGCTGAGCCCCTCCATTCCAGGCTCCTGAAGCCTGACTTGCTGACAGCTAAGCCCTGGTTTCCAGCTCCTATCTCCAGCTTTCTCCAGGGGACACAGGTCAAGTTTTCAGTCCCTTTCCTGTTATTTCTGCCACTCCCATAGGAAAGGTGGACACAGTGAAGGATCACACCTGCTCTCAGGTGGCAATGCAGGTCTACAGGCAGAACTTGCTCTCCCATGGTATGAACACTAATTCTAGCCATTGCCACTAGGCTGAGCAGCAAGAGTATACTTCTCTTCTCCAGACACAGTCTGAATACAAAGACCTTCTCTTAACAGGGCTGAAATGTCCAAAATAGCATTTCCTAAACACTGAGAATAAAAAGGTCAAACACAGAATAACGTTATATAGGTCTCTACCCCAGCAAAGAATCACTTCCCACAAAGGCATTAATAAGCCTTTCTGGGCTTTTCTAGGACCTAGGTTTTCCTGATGGAAATCTGGGTTGAGTTTCTTTCCTCCAAGAGTCTGTAAATTATGCCGCCCTCTTGGAACCCAATCCTGTCTTTGCAGCCTGTTCACTCCTTACACCTCTTTGCAGAGCTAGACAGCAGTGAACTATCTTCCTAAACAACCCTGGCTTACACTGGGGAGCCCCAGACTTAGGGTCCCCAGGTCACTCCTGGATTTGTCTCCAGAGGACCGAAAGCTGTTTGTTGGGATGCTGGGCAAGCAGCAGGGCGAGGAGGATGTCAGACGCCTGTTCCAGCCCTTCGGCCATATCGAGGAGTGCACCGTCCTCCGCAGCCCGGATGGCACTAGTAAAGGTGACTTGTGCAACTCTGGTGACCCTGTCTTACTCTGAGCCCCATGACTCTTTGGCCCCATGGCCTGATCTACCCAGTCCCTCTCTCCTGCCCCAGGCTGTGCCTTTGTGAAGTTTGGGAGTCAAGGGGAAGCCCAAGCGGCCATCCAGGGTCTGCACGGCAGCCGGACCATGGCGGTGAGGGCGGGCGTGCAGGGCAGAGGGTGAGGCCAATGGGGGTGGGGATGGGCTCCTCCTCCCCATGTGCGATCCTGGCCACCAGAAAGGATGGGGAAGGTGCTCGGCCCAGGGCTGGGGCTATATCTGGACCGGTCAACGCGACTTCCCCTGCCCTGCCCTGCCCTGCCCTGCCCTGCCCAGGGCGCCTCGTCCAGCCTCGTGGTTAAGTTAGCCGACACCGATCGGGAGCGCGCGCTGCGGCGGATGCAGCAGATGGCGGGCCAGCTGGGTGCCTTCCACCCGGCACCGCTGCCGCTTGGGGCCTGCGGTGCCTACACCACAGCGGTAGGTGCCTGGCTGCGACGGGTGGGGCAAGGGAGGGAATGGGGGGGTTGGGAATCCAGGCAGAGCCCACCACCGGGCTCTCCACACAAACCCCTTTTTCCTGCCCCAAGATCCTACAGCACCAGGCGGCGCTACTGGCTGCGGCCCAGGGCCCAGGCCTAGGCCCAGTGGCTGCAGTGGCAGCACAAATGCAACACGTGGCGGCCTTCAGCCTGGTAGCCGCACCGTTGTTGCCTGCAGCAGGTAGGGGCATGGGGGTAAGAGGACTGGAATCAGGGCTGGGAGGGGCCCAGCAGGGCTGTGGTCTGACTTTTGGGCCTCCTCTGCCACCAGCAGCCAGTTCTCCACCTGGCAGCGGCCCTGGCACCCTTCCCGGCCTCCCTACGCCCATCGGGGTCAATGGATTCAGCCCCCTCACCCCCCAGACCAATGGGCAGGCGGGCTCCGACACTCTCTACAATAACGGGCTCTCCCCTTACCCAGGTGGGTCCCTCTCAGTCAAAATCTACCCCAAATGGAATGGGGAGGTGGGAGTCAGCGCCCCAGGCCTGCTGGGAAGGGAATCATTGTACTTCTCAGCAGCCTTTCATAGACTTGCTCCACCCCCCACACTCCCAGAGCCTCTCTCCTCTTTCCCAGCCCTCCTTCACCATGGGCCTTGGGCCCCTCTCTCCCCAGCCCAGAGCCCTGGTGTGGCTGACCCCCTGCAGCAGGCCTACGCTGGGATGCACCACTACGCAGGTTTCACTTGGCGCTTTGCGGCCTGGGCGGTTGAAAGGTCCCAGAAGGGGACAGGGGGTGGGCGTGGGGGTGTTATGCTCTGTTCTCAGGAGTCAACCCTCCACTACCTTCCCCTCACTCCTAGACCCAGGCAAACTTTCTAGGGGTGAGGGTTGTGGTGGACTGGGCTGGATTGGTCAAAGGTGGCCAGGCAGGTGGGACCCTGCTTGGGGGATGCACTGCCCACTCCCATCTCTGTTTCCAGCAGCCTATCCATCAGCCTATGCCCCAGTGAGCACAGCTTTTCCCCAGCAGCCTTCAGCCCTGCCCCAGCAGCAAAGAGAAGGTAAGAGGTAGGGGACTTGAGATCAAGGTCCGGTGGGGCTGGATTCAGCGTCCCTCCCCTGATATCCAGCCTGCCACTGTTCCTGCAGGCCCCGAAGGCTGTAACCTCTTCATCTATCACCTGCCTCAGGAGTTTGGTGATGCAGAACTCATACAGACATTCCTGCCCTTCGGAGCCGTTGTCTCTGCCAAAGTCTTTGTGGATCGAGCCACCAACCAGAGCAAGTGTTTCGGTGAGCTAAGCACCATATCCAGGCCTCTCCTGCTCCTAAATTTGAGATTTTCCATAAACCCTAAGGTTTTCTCTCCATAAGTCAGTGATTCTTAGAGACATATGGGCACAAAGCAGGGCCTCACACTAGTGATAGGGCTAAGCCCAGACCAGGAACAAATCTATTCACATTCACCTGGGAAGGGCAGGTTTCTGGAATATGTTTGCCCAGGTAAGGTTTCAGAGTTTAGACAGGGCAGGAGGAGTCTGGATCTGGGACCAGAGATTCTCTCTCCAACTCTAGTTCAGAGGACCAGAGTGATAGCTGTGGCGGGAGAGAGCCAATCCAAACCAGGGAAAGACAGGGAAATACCCTCACCCACACACAGAATTGTCTCCTGTTCTTCCAAGAACCACACCTTTAGGAATCTCAGGTCATTTACCCATGTTAGTATGAGTGTGTCCATGTGTGTATGCTGCAAACAATGAAAGAGTATATGTTTGGTGGAACTGAGGGGCAGAGGTAAGAAGGGGTTAGTCAGTAGAAAAGAGGAGGCCCTGCCAGGTAGAATTCCTTGCTAATCTCTCTGCCCCTCCCCTCCCAGGGTTTGTTAGCTTTGACAATCCAACCAGTGCCCAGACGGCTATTCAGGCCATGAATGGCTTTCAAATTGGCATGAAGAGGCTCAAGGTCCAGCTAAAGAGGCCCAAGGATGCCAATCGGCCTTACTGATCTGCTCTCACTGACCAGCCACAGAAGTGAGTCACTGGTGGACCCCAGGTAGATGGGACTTGAATAATGAGGCTCTGTCAACTTTGATGGAATGTTGGGGGTGCCCATCTCTGAAAGTCTCAGAGACTGAGAAAAGCCAGGAATTACAAAGAATTCTCAGTTGGAGATTCTGTTTTTCCCTCGACATTGAACAGTCTTGCCCAAAGTCTGGGAAAGACAATTATGGACAAAATTCCTACCAGTTCCTACTCCAGAGAGAGTCACCAGGAGGCATGGACTACAAAATTCATGTGTGGGGAGGGAAGAGGACTGAAGAATGAGGCTAGAAAAGTGGGTGTGGGCTAGCTTATAAAAGGTCTTGACGACCATGAGTTTGGGTTTTACTCTGTACAGTAGAGAATCACTGAAGAGTTTAAGCAAAAATGTAAGGCCTGGGATAATGACAGTAGAGATGTGGAGATAAGCAAATACCCTTAGGAAGCAGGATCTGTGGGACCTGATGGATAAGGGGGTGACGGGGAAGGGTGACACACTTTCTTAGGCTTCTGGCAGGGCCAGCTGCCTGTGACCTTTAGATTTGCTGTAATAGAAGGCGCAATGGGCTGGCTTCACTTAAGCTACCCCAGGGAGGTAGTGTTGGTCTGGGGTCATCTGCTTGGGACCCACGGTCAGGCTTCAGTGTATCAGGCTGTGGTTTTGGCCCTGACAAAGATCTGCTTCTCAGGAAGAGAGGTCTGACCCCTCATCTGAGATGTGGCAAACAGGTCAATCGGCTCATGTCTTGCCCTCCAGAGTGACTTTTGCTTCTCCCCCTCCCCTATCAATTAAAACCCAACAACAGAAACTGAAGAGTGAGAAGAAAGGAGAGAAAAAGCACAGCAACGCTTGAGCAGCCCTTCCTGAAGGAGCAGCCACAGACGGAGAAGGATCGGACCCAAGGCTGGCGCCTGGGACTCAGGCCACTTTAAGGATAGTTTTAATCACATGGGTTGTTCTGTGCCTGTGCCAAGAGCGCAGGCTGGCTAGGCAACAGGGGCTGGCTGAGGACTGACCATCTAGGGGAACCAGCAGAGGGCCTTGGGGGTGCCAAGGGCTTATCTACAAAGGAAGCCCCAATTACTTCTTTCAAAATCATATCATTCCTTAGAGTTTAGGGACCAAAGGACTATTGCTTTTTTAAGAATATATATATATATATCTATATAAATTAAAAGAAACATACAAAAAAAAACCACAAGAGAAACTAAAATGACAGTATAGAGTCTCATAAAAGCTGCCTTTAAATATCCCTAGGAGACAGGGTGAAGGAGAACCCTTGAAAGCCCCAGCCTAGGCAGAGGGAGGCTGTGGACGATTGTTCTGTGTTTCATTCCCTCTTAAACCATCCTTTTCTCCACCTGCCTTTCAAAACTAAGGACTTCTGTCTAGGCTCAAATGCAGGCAACAAGTGAGTTATAGGAGCAGTGATCCCACAACCTCCAATCTCAGAGAGCATCTCCAAAGAGATCCCGGGAGGAGCCCTGGTGTGCCTGGACCTTTGTCACCCCGAGAGGGCCCCTAGCCAACAGAGGGTTCCTGCGTTTCCTTCCTGACAGCCTTTCCCGCGGAACCACTGCTTCCTCGGGCAGGAAGAACCAGGGAGCTTGGCCACTTCAGCCTTTCCCTTCCTTTTCCAGATAGACAGAGGCTCTGCCTTTGGCTGAGTAAAGAAACCTTCTGTTTCTCTTCACCTTGAGCCAGCCCCAGTGTCCCCTTGCTCCAGGCCACCTTCTGTCTTGAAGTCTGAGTTTGCCCACCTATGAAGTAGAGTCGGGATATGTATAGAGGGCTGTGACAACAGACTTGGAAGGTTTGCTACTGTAAATACTGCCATTGAGAAGGGGATAATTTTCAATATGTAGAAGCTTCAGAATTTAGAGGTCCCTCCTTACCCAGGGCCTGAGAGGGAAGTAGATGTTTTGCCAAAATACTTCTTCATTCCTTTAAAAAAAAGTACATCTTTCCTATGCAAGTGTCTCACATGTGCTTATCCAAGGTGCTTCTAGATGGTGAGCAGTGTTCAGCTTAGAAGTGGTGTGTGCTCTGTCTGTCTGTCTTTGTCTGTCTGTTGTATACAGTGGGTGCCATATAAAGCTGATCAATGGTGGTGCTTCCTGCCTGCTTCTGTGAGATGGGCAAAGATTCAGCTTAGAACACCGTGACTCACCTCGCCTTGGTCAGCCTTTCCTGGGCCTGCAGGGCCTTGCACATACTTTTCCCAGGAGGATAATTTCCCCTCCAACCCCTAGACATGGATCAGACTTGTCTGGGGCCCAACTGTGTGGTGGTCACAATGATCCCCAGAGATTGCTGAGACTGCAAGTTACTGATCTGATAACACATCAGACAGTAAAGGATATGAGGGTGGGGTTGGAGGGTTCCTCCCTCATAACAGTTTCTAAGAAAACTTATTCCCACCTGTTCCTCTGTCTTTGACTCATTTTTGGAGGGAATGGGAGTGAAAAATAGAAATGGTAATAACATTACCAGGTACAATGGGGTGTGTATCGACAAATCATTTCCAACTGAGAAAGGAACCAGTGTCAAGGTCATTTGCACAACAGCACATTACTGACACACACACACTGCCACCAGGGGCACAGATGGACATATGTAGCACCTGCACACTGAGATACTCAGATGGAGGCATGGCCCCCTCCACCCCTGACCCATGCTAAATGCTAAGCATGGAGCTGGGGCTCAGGCACGTTCTAAGTACTCAGAATTAGGGGGAAAGACAGATCAATAATTCAATGATAATGGAGTGCCACACAGGATTCCTAATAGCAAGAAGAATATCTAATTCTGACTTGGTTGGTAAGGGAAGTCAAAAAAGTTTTCCTGAAGGAAAGGAAGGGTCCCTGAGTGTCAACTGGGACATTTGGACAACACTGTTTGGACAGCCTCATCATTTTGATAAATTATCTTTATTACCAAGAAATAATTTTGATTACCATTTATTCAGTGACCATGGTGGCACATTTCCCCCATTCTTAACTCTACCTTGAATCCTAACTCATTACTGAGTCATGTCAAGGCACTTGAACCAAAATGATTTTTAAAGTATTTTGCTTCATGGCTAGGAACTGGCAGACTGTGTCACTCTAAATCTGCAGGAGTTAGTGTGGTCTAGATCAGGGATTGGCAACTATGGCCTCAGGGCAAAACTGGCTTGCTGCCTATTTTTGAATGGCCTACAAACTGAAAGTGGTTTATAAAATTTTAAAGGATATAAAAAAAGTATGACCATATGTGGCCCACAAAACCTAAAATATTTATCTGGTCCTTCAGACAAAAAGGATGCTGACCCTATGAGATCATGGAAGATTTTTATAATGTCTAAGGAGTTTGAGCAACATGGTGTTTGTGTCTCTGTTTGTGTGTGCATGTATTAGTCTGGACCTTTTCAGCTGCAACTGCCAAACACCCAACTCAAACACGATCGAGCCAATAGGAAGTTAATTGGCTTAATAATTGATAAATCAAATAACTTACATACCTTCAGACATGGCTGGATCTAGGGGCTAAAAGGACGGTGTTTTCATTTATTGTCTATGCCCCCTGCTATATGTAGCACTAGATCTAGCCTCACTAGATCTAGCTCTAAAGTCCTAGGGAGGACTTTAGCCAAAATGGACATGTACCTATCTCTAGGATAGAAGAGTAGGCCACCATCATTGACAACTTCATCAGGAGGGGAGAAATGGGTCCTCAGTGAAAGGTCTGATGGGCAGATAAGCTATATACATCCACTGTATTCTATGCCTTCTATTGTTCAATATCCATCTGTACTTTTCTTGACAAACATACAATCTCAAAAATGTGCCTTCCTAAAAACACAATGATATTAGGCCCTACAGAAAACACATCCACTTTCAAACAAGAACAGAATCATAACCAGTTTTTTTATTGGGTCTTCAGTCCAGGATCCCTTATTAATATTTAATTTTAGATTAGATCTGGATGTGGCTTCTTAATGATTTTGCAATCTATGGCTAAAATATTTAGCTATCGCCAATATGAAACTATGGAGGAAGACAGGATAACCATTTTAAAAAGAAATTTCCATTTGGAATAGGGGAGAAAAGAAAACAATGGTTACTAATCTATAACACAGAGCACATCTTTCTGGACAGTGGAGTGAGTTTCTTGGTACACAAAACTGATTGGTCTTGGTCCTTTCCACTGGAAAATAGCTCCCCTGGAGATGGACATATATCCATCTCCAACGGAAATATATCCATTGTCCTTTATGGATATCCATGACAGATGCCCCTTCTGGAATCGAAGTGTTCCTCCTCCCTTTGGACATGATTTGGATCCTAAGGATTGCCTTAGCAATTATACATTTCTAGATCCTTGAAGGCCAGATGTAAGGCTTCTCTGATGATACTTTTTTTTTTTCCAAATCATTGACTTGATGCCTGAGCTCTCTGAGCCATTAACCATCATCAAGAATCTTGCTGAGTACTTTTCCTTGAGCCTAGATCTTAGCCTGTAGTTTGTACCTCTAAGCAACAGGTCATCCTTTGCCCATTCCCTTCCCCCTCAACTTCATAACTTCCATATGGCCTGACTATGGTGGTGAGTCAACTTTAACCTGCTCAGTTCTCCCAGAGGGAAATGGCATATTCTGCACATGACTGGCTCATGCTCCAGTGGCCCTGACCAGACAGTCAAAATCCCTGAGTGGTCCTGGTTCCTAGACTTTAGCCCCAAGGGGATGCTTAGGGCAGGAATAAGGCTACCATCTGGTCAACAAGTTGCAGCTCTACTCCTTGCACTCTAACCATGGCCCATTGTTACCCTGAAGCCACATCAGCAAAGCACTCTTGAGGGGAGTCAGAGTGGGCACAGAATTTGGGGGCTCTCTGAGAATCTTTATAACTTGTGGATTATGGGCAGTCACCAAACTTCAGTAGGATCCCTGGAATTTCTTCTCATGGATGCATTCTGGGTGTCCTGGATGTAGGGATAAAATATCTTTGTTTCTGTGATGGTACTAAAGATGTCTGACCTTGGAGCAGCACTGAATCTGCTGTGTGCTTTCATCAGACCTGCAGTCTCCCTCTGACTCAGGAGAATAGAATATACATGCAATACCCTCCCAAAGAAGCTTCTAAGGATGTGAAGATCACAGAGGCTCTCAATCTGTTCCAGCTTTGCTTGTGATCTTTGGGCATCCACCAACCCGGCTGCACCTGTCTGCATCATGACACAGCCAAACTCAGCAGGGACTCCAGACTATTTTTGGCCTCTGGACCTCTCCTCACAACCAGTATATTTACACAGTTATGTTACATAGCCCTGTGTTCTTTTGGAGAGCCAACAAAGGAAGAAACCTCCTGGGCTCAGAAGGCTCAGAGCCCATGCAGGCAACGCAGCTGCCCTTTTCAGCCTGAGCCATGTAGGGTCTGCAAAGAGGTGACCAAGTTTATGCCAAAAACAAACTCAGAAAGGTCAGCGAGCCATTCTTTTTCTCCCCAGTCCTGGCTTCAGATGCTGCCATCACAGTGTTCTCTACCCACTTGCAACCTGGGCTAATCAAAACCTTTGACTGGCCATCTGTAGATGTGACTTTGAACGTCCAGGTTCTGGCCTCCTGTCTTCTAGTTGTCTAAGAGTGCAGAGACCCAGCGGGTAGAGCAGGCTGCAAGCCCAAGTCTGACTTTTTTCAAGGGAAGTTTTAGGTGCCCAGTAGAAAATGCAGGGGACCACAAAATGCACCTGTGAAATGAGCCTCTGCATCTCCTATGGAGTAGGTCAGAAAAAGCCTGACTCAGTGACCTTGGCATGGGACCTTGAGAAGAAGCCAGCATTCTCAGCTAGATGCCTTGCATTTGAGCAGGAAAAAATCAGGCATGCCCTGATGACTTTCTCACTACCCCACTGTTAGGACTCAGCACTGGGATAAGGGCTTTGATTGTGGTGGTACATCACTGCCCACATACTCTAGAAAGCAGACTCTGAGACAAGTATTGAAGAGGAGAGATGGAAATCTATGATGATGAGAAGGAGCCATGAGGAAGAACAGGTCATTTGATAGGGTTGTTTGTTAAGCACACGATCTTAGTAAGGAGAAGCCCTATGTTGGAGCAGTTGACCAAGAGGAGACTCAAGATAGAATTTATCCCTATGTTCCCAATCATCTGTTTTCAACTGGCCAAGGTGCGCACCACAGAGAGCTAATTCCACTTTCCTTCTGAGTTGTATCATTTGCATCCTGGGTGACTGCTCGGGGAATCAGAGCCAGTCATGTGACATTTCTACCACAGATAAAGAGTCTACTTGGCATAGGTGGGGTGCCAACCAAGAGAAAAGAGGTGGCCTAGGGAGTCCAAGAAGATGCATGAAATTTGTAACCAGTACATCCCACTCTCTCCCACAGGATTCACAGCCAATGTCCCCAAGCACCAGCATCCCAGCGCTGCCTAAATTCTAAATGGAAATAAACATTATTTAATTTGGAAGGAAAAAAGCATTCAGGTGTAACTTGGATGATCAGGCCTTTTCTCTGGAACACCCCAGGCCCTAAATTCCAATATTTTCCATTGGCTACCCCAAAACTTTATGTCTTTATTTCACTCACTTTAGTTTGGGAAAGAGGACCTGGCTTTGCTAATCTATACAACACATGATCATCTGAAATTTGGCAGTCTAGTTTACTGGTCACAGATAGAAAAGGAAAAGAAATAAAACTGTATATGGGTCTAATTCTGCCAGCATGGAAGAAAGCTGGATCAAGACCAACATACTCCAACATCCAGACATTATTTCAATGTACCCCTCAAATCTTCATCCATGGTAGATGCATGACCCAAATTTCAAGATAAAATAGAAGATCATTTAACCAACTTACTTAAAACCCTGTATTAGAGGTTTCTAGCTTCCCGGCCCAGGCCTCTCAGACCATCTCACTTCATTTTGCCAGTTGCACATTGCAGAGTTTGTTGTTGGCACACTCCATCCCATTTCTGTATTAGGACTGACTTAACTGCAAATGCTAGGAAACAGCACAAACCAGCTTGAGCAAGAGGGGAACTGAGAAGTGCAGTGGTTTTCTGTCTTCAGGGGGCAGAATCCAAGGACTCAAACATGTCACCAGGTCTCTTGCTCCACTTCTAAGGGCTCTGCTTCTCTCTGTGCCTCGGCCCCATTTTCTTGCCATAGACATATTTTCTTTATGTGTGGGGAGATATGGCTGTCAGCAGCTTCAATGTTATATTCTTCTGGATGGTATCATGGCCTCAAAAGCAAGAGAGCTTTGAGGGAGAAGTTATGATTGCCTCCACTTAGGTCACAAATCCATACCTGGGCAAATCACTTTGGTCAGGGTAATGGAACCCCCTGCCCAGTCTGAACAGTCATGGGGAAGGGAGAAGGGGCAGAGGTGGCATTGTGACTGTCAGCCCCACCAAATAATTGCAGAGTGTAAAGACATGTCCTGCTGGAAGAACCAGTAATTTGGGCTGACTGAGGTGTAGGAAGCAGGTGAGGTAGTGGTGAGAGACAAGTAAGAGCCAGATCCAAAGAATAGGTGTAAGTTTTATCCTGGGGGCAGAAGGCAGCTGAATGGAGAATAGATCAGAGGAATAGCTGCTGGGAAAAAGCCTAGTTAGGAGGCCAGTGCAATGGTCCCAGGGATCAGGAGGGACTGATTTAAGATGTATAAGACATAACATGCAAGGTATTTTGGAGGTACAATTGATTCAGTTTAAATGAGAGTGGAAGAAGTTCAAGAACTTTCCTTCTCAAGATTCAGGCTGAGCAAATCATAGGTACTATTTACTAAGGTAGGAACATGAAAGAAATGCAGATTGAGAAAATGAATTTTCCTGTGAGAAATACATGTAGAATTGTTTAAATAGCAACTTATCCAAATGGCAACTTTAAGTATAGGATATATATGTATGAAGTATAGAAGCACAGAATGGAGAAACAGATTTGCGAATCAGTTCTAGCATTTGCAGTCAATGTCTCCCGACTGATTTTAACAGAAAAGTCATTTATGGGAAGGGTCACAGGATTGCCAAGCAAAAAATGCAAGCTTAGAACGAAAGCAGAAATACTGGGAGGCCCAAATCAGATGCTACAACCAGTCCAGTTAGAACAATCCTGCCAGCATCATCATCATTAGACACAGGATGGTCATTATCCCCACTACCCACACCACCACAGCCCCTGGCGGAAATGGGATAAAGCCTACTATAGCCATCGCCATAAATTCTGCATGGTTTTATTTCTCAGAATCATTTACTTCAGAATCTACATTTCTGGGGACCACTTTGCCAGATTTAGGTCACATGCCTCTGAGGTGCCAAAGAGTTAGGAAAGCAAAGACCCAATCTTTTCAATGTCTGTCATGAAATAGGGCTCTCCGGGGTCCTTCTGGTGGCGCAAGGGGTTAAGACGCAACCTATGAAGCAATCCACAGCCACTGCAGCATGAGTTCGATCCCCGGCCAGGGAGGTGACCCACATGGCACAGCAGACCTCTCCTGACTCACCCGCTGCTCCCCTCAGCAGTGTATTTCAGTCAGTCTGTCTGTTCTGTTCCCCGTTCTGTCTCTGGTGAATCCTCTCACCCCCCCACATCTCTGGCCTATGCCCCAGCTCTTGTATGAATAAATAAATAAATCTTATTAAAAAAAAAAAAAAAGAAATAGGGCTCTGCTGACCTCCTAGATTTGTAGCATGGGAGGAGAAGTCAGATTCTGGGCAGCCCCAAGGTACCAAAGTCTGTTACAAGTGAGTGCTGTTTAGGTCATTTGGAAAGCTGATGAGAAATGGGTGTGGACAAAATTGTTTTTTTATTTAGTTTGGAGTCTACTGAAGGATGCTGTGAAGGAGTCACGAGAGGGTTGGGGAGATCTGAGTGAAAACAATAGCAGTTTACCCCCTATGACCTTTATTTTCTTTGGGAAGCAAAATGGCAGATGTTGATGGAAGCTGACATGCAGGATATCTGGAGTGCACTGGGGACATAGCCGAGGAGACCGAACTTTCAGTAGCTCTGTATTGGATATAAGTTTAGTTAGAGTGAATTTTTTTTTCCAGAAAAAGGGTGACTCATAGACCCCAAGGTCAGAAGCTCTTGGGATGGTTCAAAGAAGCTCCCAGGAACCAGTGAGCAGTCTCAGTATTTCTGGTCTCTATTTTCCATGCTTTGTTCTCTCTCTGCAGATGATCTTACTCCATTTATAATTCCTCATAGTAGGTGAGAAGTATGTGCACCCTCACACTCAAGTTTATGTCCTCTACTCAAGATACCAATCCAATTGAAATCATAAATTTTCAACCCTAATCAAAGATTCCCAAGAGTCATCTGCTTAGCACAGCATGGACTGGATTCTAAATCTATCCACAGGGCCTCCCTGGTGGCGCAAGGGGTTAAGATACAACCTAAGAGGCTATCCGCAGCCACTGCAGCATGAGTTCGATCCCCAGCTGGGGAGCTACCCACATGGCACAGCAGACCTCTCCTGACTCACCCACTGCTCCCCTCAGCAGTGTATTTCAGCCAGTCTACCTGTTCTGCTCCCCACTCTGTCTCTGTTGAATCCTCTCACCCCTCATACCTCTGGCCTGTACCCCAGATCTTGTATGCATAAATAAATAAATATTAAAAAAGATTAGTGAACTGCAAGCAGGGCATCAGGGTTCACACACATAGCCCTGGAGTCTGCAGATCTAGAACGAGTATAGAAAATATAATTCCCACAGAATTGGGCTCATGAATTGGACTAGCCCAAAACAGTGTCCTCTCACAAACTCAATTCTGCAGGATTGGGTGATTTCCATTATCCTGGTTATTATCATTATTAGCATGCAACTAAGGGGCACCCAAGAGCCCCAAACTGTTAAGGGGTACATGCTCTGAAAGGTCATCCACAAAGATAAAGGAAGCATACTCTTAGTATGATGGATTTTTTTTTAAGATTTATTTATTTATTTATTTGTTTGTTTGTTTATTTATTTATACAAGCACTGGGTATAGTCAGAAGCGCGGGAGTGTGAGAGAATTCACCAGAGCCAGAGCGGGGAGCAGAGCAGGCAGAAGGACCGAAGTACACTGCTGAGGGAGGAGCGGGCGGCAGGAGAGGTCTGCGCGCCATGTGGGACCCTCCTCCGGTGGCCAGGGAGCAGCCAGGGATCGAACCGGGGCTGCAGAGGCTGTAGGCAGCTTCGCAACTCAGTGCTCAACCGCTGCGCCACCGGGGAGGCCCAGTATGATGGATTTTTAATAAAATTGGTATGTGTAAAGAGAAAAGTTATTCCTAATATTTTCCCAATAACCCCCCCCCCAAATTACTCATCCCTTCATGGGTAAATACCCAGTCAAACACAGTCCAACAAAAGGACTGACAGCATGCCACAAGTCTAAGGAAACTTCTGGTGGAGAACCACAAGAAAGGGGTTAAGCAGGTCCCAGAGAGCTGGGACAGAAGAAAATGCCACATCGAGATGATGGCTGCCATTGTCTCTGCCAAGGAGTTTCCCCACGTGTCTCTCACTTTCACGTTTCTCCTCCAATGCTGCTTTCCAACAGTACCTGGGCCAGCAAATCAGACACAAAAACAAGAAGAAGATGACCCGGCTATTTCCATGTTATACAGTGTGCTCAGCTCCTAGTTCCCAGTAGCTTCTCAACTTAGGAAGTCTGGATCATGGCTTACTGGGACTTGTAATCCACTGCACATAAGTTGAGGGCAGGGAAAATGGTTCCTCCTTGTCGCAGAGGTGTATCTATAACAAAATGCAGGATTGTGACTTTAAGTATAAGCATATTAATAAAAATGTGATTTAAGTAACTGGTCATAGGATCTGGACTGGATAGGAAAAGAAATGAAGCCTGAAAGATACCGCTAAACTATGAGTCAGACAAAATTCGTAAGATTCATACTGAGTAGTAAAGCTGGTAGCATTGTAACCGAACTCAATGAGTCCATTCTCTTGGTGGGTGTCTGGGCTGAATAAAAGACATTGCCAAGATGGAGTGCTTAAAAGGACAAGCATTTATTTTCTCATGACAAGAAAAGGAGACAGCAAAACTAGCGTTTCTAGAGAAACCGTCTCCTAGAAGGGACAGTGAGATTAAATTATATAGTATTGTTTAGTGTGGGAGGGGGGTCTTTAGGAATGTCTGTTTTTGGTACTGGCATCCTCTAGTCCTTACCCTCAGCTAGGGAGGTCTGCAGGGTATATGTGTGTGGGATCATACTTCAGGGAAACATCATGAAAGCTTATCATTACATGATTCTTATCTATACTTTATTTATGGTCAAGAAGCTCGGGTACAAGGTGGCCTATGCCTGGTGACCTGGCCAGCAGTAAGATTTCTTAACTCTTACTACCATGTGCTCACAGTATGAGATAGGAGGAGGTAAGGAATGGAAATCCTGGAGGACTATGAATACTGGAATTTGACAGTTCATTCAGGGGATAGACAGTCCTGTGCTTATACAAAGTGCTTTTATGTTCAATCACTCCTGTGTATGCATGGCTATCAAACGGTGTTATAAGGCCTTTGCTGGTAAGCTATTTTAGGGAGCAGAGCAAACTTCTTACCAACTATTCTGAATTTATGTACTCTGAGATGAAGGCTCTAAGTCCTGTTTTATATCTCTCAAGTTTTTCAGTTACTAAAAGCAATGGATGTAACAACTATTGCAACAGTGTTGTGGCCCAAGCTGAGGTTAAGTAAAGGTGAGCAGAGAGGGACTTGATAAAGGAGGAATGTCAGAAAGGAGATGCCTAGGATATCTGAAGCCAGCTCAGAAGGAACAGGCATGATGAGTTTATGTCATTCAGGGAAAAGCCTTCCTATGTCTACTGTGTCCAGCTAAAAAGAGAGAATAAGGAAGAAGAATAGATCTAAGATAAGCCTTTCCCCATGGGTGATGGAAAGTAGGCACATTTGGGAGCCCCAAGATACCCATCCTAATTCTGATAAAGATGAAAGGCGAGCTGAACATGTCTGTGCTCAATAACCATAATAACCACAGAACAGCTCTCATTTATGAACTACTTCCTAGTCCCAGGTACTCTGCAGGTTATTTTACATGGATTAGGCTGAATTGTATGACAGTGCAGATATCTGACTCTTTACATCCATCCTACAAAATTGCAATTTCATATCATCCAGCCAACTGTTAGGGTGTAGGGGAAAATCCCCCACCCATCTGGTTTCTTTAGCTGGATGAGTAATCAAAATAGCATCAGTAATGTTAGCAAGTGAAAAACAAATTTAATAGCATGCATGAGGGAACTACAATGATTCTGCAGGTCCCAACTGTGGCTATAGAGAAAGGGGTATATAAATCCCACCTTAAGGGGCCCCAGGCACCAAAGGTAGAAGAGGAAGACTTCACATGAACCTAAATTCTGGTTCTTTGATTCTCCAAGAAATAGAAATAACGGAAACTCTAGTCATGCAGGTATCAAGCAAGAACTTATTAAAACTTATGCAGGGCCTCCCCGGTGGCGTAGTGGTTGAGGGCTGGGTTGCGAAGCTGCCCGCAGCCTCTGCAGCGCCGGTTCGATCCCCGGCTGCTCCCCGGCCACCAGAGGAGGGTCCCACATGGAGCGCAGACCTCTCCTGCCGCCCGCTGCTCCCCTCAGCAGTGTGCTTCGGTCCTTCTGCCTGCTCTGCTCCCTGCTCTGGCTCTGGTGAATTCTCTCACCCTCCCACACTTCTGACTGTACCCAGTGCTTGTACAAATAAATCTTAAAAAAAATAATAATAAAATAAATAAATAAAAAATAAAACTTATGCAACTGAGCACAGGGAGTCAGCATCAGGGATAGGATCTATATTCTATTCCCTGAGAAAGAGGTGGAGGCTCTATTTAAGCAGTTTTAACACAGCATAATTAAAGATCCTTTCTTTTTTTTTTTTTCCATAAAGTCCGTTTGATAGAAGCTTAGAGTAGAAAAATTTAGCAGAGAAGTTTTCACAAGCTCAAAAACCAAAGATGGGGAATTGATGGTTAACAAGTCTTAAACCAACTGTGGGTATTTCCAGGACCCAGAGGTGGGGACAGAGAGGATTATCAGTCACAGAAAACCAAACCAAGTTGACTCCAAGGCGATGAATTCCACAGTAATTTCATCAAAGAATGCTACAATAGGATATCCATTCCTCTGGTAAAATGCAGATCTTGTCCTTTAAGACTACCTACCTATTTCTGTGCAGGTGTCTCTTTCTTAAACCTGTCCCTTTCAAATGCAGCTCTTTACCTGCCTGCGTCTATGCAGGTATCTCTTTTTCCTAATAAAGATTTCTTAATAAACCTTTAAAATGCATGGGCCTCCCCTGGTGGCACAGCGGTTGAGCTCTGGGCTGCGAAGCTGCCTGCAGCCTCTGCAGCCCCAGTTTGATCCCCAGCAAGGGTCCCACATAGCATGCAGACCTCTCCTGCTGCCCGCTGCTCCCCTCAGCAGTGTACTTCGGTCCTTCTGCCTGTTCTGCTCCCCGCTTTGGCTCTGGTGAATTCTCTCACCCTCCTGCGTTTCTGACTGTACCCAGTGCTTATATAAATAAATAGATCTTTTTTAAAAAATCAATAAAAAAATAAAATAAAATGCAGCCTTTTCTGGTTTGTGTCAATGCAAACATCTTTTTCCTTAATAAACTTGTTGTGTGCATTGCAAATTTCCACTGGGAAACTGCCAAACTCTTTCTTAGATTTGTCACCAAATCCCAACTCTGAACCCCAACAAACCTACCCTTTATGATGCCTGCCCCCCAACTATATTCTCTAGGTCATATAAAACGGAGCAATGATGGATTCTGTAATTACAGAAAGGGCAAACTCTTAGGGAGTGACTTTCTTTTTTTCCATATGGGAAGGGCAAAGAATTCAGACAAGGACAAAGGCATCTCCTCAGTTTCTATGGCTTTCATTGCTCTTAACTCAAAATAATCTGCATGCTAAAATGGGGTGTCCTGAGGAAACCAATTCTGATAATCTTCGGGAGGTCTGATTTGGTTACCTTCATTACCATCTCATTTCATCCTCACCACAACAGAACAAGTAAGTACTACTGTCTCCACTTTACAAATAAGAAAATGAAGGCTTAGAAAGTGAAAGTCTTGGTTTGAGAGCTGTTGGGGAGAAAGCTAATCTTTCTCTACTCTTCTCCAAAAATCTGGTAAATAATTAAATTGAAAGGCGATTAGCAAAAGACAAACTGTTACAGAACCTCTTGAATCTAGAGCTTGCTTGTTTAGCCTTCCTGTTATTGTGCCCTCCATGCTAACAGGAATCCCACAAAATCACCAGTGAGAAAAAACCCTCCATTCTGTAGAAATTTCCAGTTTTCTGGCAATGGCTGCAAGAACTGACAACTGATAGATGTGCAGACTCAGGTGGCAGAGGATCTGACATAAAAGTGACTGAGGACTCATTAGAATGCTAAAATGCACACCTCTGGGTGGAGATTTAAGGAGCCACCGAGAAATCTGAAGTATTAAGACGCCTGTAACCTGTCTGTGCAAGCACCAGTCTAACCCAGCCTAAATCATGTTCTGACGCTGCTTCTGGCTCTCCTACTCTGGTAACGAGCCCCATAAAACTGGGACACCCAACACTCCCAGGCCAGGAGTCTGGCTCAGGGCAGCTGCAGCATCTCTCCTATTGCATGATCCACAACAAGCATTCCTTGCTTAAAACCTATCATTGCTCTTTCAAAATATGTGGGAGATTAATTGGTTCACTTTTATAGCTGTCCTAACATACACTAGTTTGAATTTAGTTTACATAGGTAGCCACAATGAGTCAATGACTTTAGGAATGTAATCTTTCTTGGTAGGAGTTAATAGTTCTAAATTGTCCAAACCTGAAGATATGCTGATGCTAGAGGAGGGCAATGTAGGCTTTAAGCTCTTCCTGGGTACCCACTGTTAAATCTTTTTTATCTGGCTCCTTGGTCATCAGTGGGCTTTACCTTCAGGCAGCAAATCCTTGCACATAAGATGAAGCCTTTGAAGATGGCTTTGCTTTCCTGCCTCTAAACCAAGGAGGGTGGGGTCCCAGAAAACTTCACGTTCCAGAATAGACTTTGCAAAGCCCTAGTTGGGAGTGGTTAGACTGTAAGATCGTCTCTCATCTTCCAGGTCACCAGAGATATTTATTTACTGTTTTGAGGGAAAAAAACACCATTCTTGGATCTTCTGTCTCTAAATTTCTTTCAACTCAAAATAATCGGCGTGCCACTTGGGTCTTTGCCCCTAATATAAACAGTAAGTAATGAAACCAAGCTTTGAACCCACCAGACTGAATAAAAGACCAGAGTGCCCTCCAGCACACCACAGCTACCACGGGAGCCAGTCAAACTTAATAATTAAAATACCTGGGGCGTTTGACTCCCAATTGCAACTCATAGATTCTTGGAGTCAGCAGGTTTCAGGCGAACTCAAATCAGCTGGCAGGGCCTCCAACGAGACAGCCCGGATTGCCTTCCCCGTTCATTCTTCCCTACCGCACGGGGCGCTGAAGGCCTACAATCTCCTTGGGAGGCCCTCCGCACCTCTCCAGAACCCCTCTTGCTTCTCCACACATCCACCCCGACCCACGGCGCAGGCGCCACCCCTCCGGGGCCCGCCCCGCCCTCTCGCCCCGCCCCCTCCCTGCCAGCGTCCACTGCGCAGGCGCCGCGGGCCTCACGTTGGGGCGGCGGCGCGCCCAGGAGGCAGGCCGCCTGATGGTTGGTCCGGGGCCTGCCACGTGGTCGCAGCGTCGCCGCGCGAGCGTGCGCAAAGAGGCTCAGCGCGCCCCTGACGGCACGGCGAGGCGTGGGGGTGCGCGACCTCGCCCGCCCGGCCCGGCCCCCGCCCCTTGGCTTACCGCTCCGCCCCCGCGGGGCGTCCCGGGCCGCTCGTCCCCTCGGCGGCGGCCGCGCGCGGCCCGGGGTCGCCGTGAGTACTCGCGAGGCCTGCTTGTGGGGCGGCCGCCACGGGGACGGGGCGGGGCGGGGCGGGGCGGCCGATCGCGGGAAGGGTGCGGGGCCCGCCCCACCTCGGCCGGGGTGGATGAAGTGAGGTGCCTGGACCGGTGGCTCTGAGGGGCCGGCCGAGGCTTGACAGGCTTCGCTCGCACCCAGCGGCTTGCAACACAGATCGGGCTCAGAGCTGTGCCTCCCGGGAGGCAGGTGTGGGGTGTCTTGGGCGTCTCCGGAGGAAGCCGGAGAAGACCACTAACTGCTCCTCTTAGGGAGGAGGCCTCAGGGCCTGTCCTGGAAGTGCGGGTGGCAGCTAGTGCTTTGGGGGTAACCCCGTCCTCTCCTTCTACCAGGTACCCGGGATAGCGCTAGCTGGTGAGAGTCGCCCCTCCTTGGCTTCTCCCCCGCACTCTTTGTTCAGTGGCCTAGTCTCTCTGAGAGGGGAGCACTTGAAATAGAGCGGAGTAAGCTCCATTCCCAGAACCACAAAGCTGGAAGTCAAACCCAGAGTTTAAACGTTGAGATGGGAGGCTGCTTTGAATAAATGTAAAGTTGTCCGATCTAGAAGCGCTCTTGCACCTACGGAAAGACCTTTGTCACCAAGACTTGAGGCTTATTTACATTTAGCTTATTGCCATGCAAATTCCTAAAGCCTTCTTTGTTAGCGGCCATCATCCAGATCGCTGAGCTGAACTACTTCGCTCTTCTCTCTCTGGGCACTCTTCACAGGTCTATATTTTGCCAAGCTTCTCTTGAAAAGTTCCCTCCTTCCCTCATTTAGATAAATCAGATAGGCCTTTCTTGTTTAATTCTTAACAGTTCCCTTAGTTAGTTATAACTATAACAAGTTAAATTGAATGTAATTAGGACGTGTCAAATGTGCTTAAGTCCCCTGGTCTGCTGTACTCCTGACCTTAAGCAAGTATTTTTAACCTCTGTGCCTGAGTGTTCTTTGTATGACATGAAAATTTTGAAATAGACCCTCTTTCAGGCATAGTCCTCCTTAAAATTTCTGGGATTTTGTGAGTTTTGTGACCCACCGCTCCTCTTTGCCCACTCTTCACTTTTTAAACCCATTTCCATCTCTCTGAAAACATTGTCATTGAGGCTAGAAGGTAGGAATCCCTTTTTTTGAAGCAACCTGATTTGGAAAAGCTGGTAGTCTGAATGGTCTCTTCCTTGGACCCCCCCCCCCCAAAAAAAAAAAACAAAAAAAAACACCTCCCTCTGAACTACCTTTTTCTCATTATAACAGCAGAAACCAAGCAGGAACAGCCCTTGGAGAAAGGCTAAGTTTTTCTTGACATCTACAGTGACAAAGACCTTGAAAAAGTTGGTACTTCTGGCCTACGCTGCCATCATCCTATCACCCAGCCCAAGACAGCCCAGGCTGGATGTTAGTGCCTCCCTCTTTATTCCTCTGTGATCATCCAGATCAGCACCTGACTGTTTATTTTCAAATCTCACAAATTCAGCTCCAGATCTTCATATTTGGAGTCTCAGCTGTACTTGAAGGTGAATGGAGTCTTGCTTTTTAAAATTAGTTTTGTATGATTTTGTCTATGTATAGATGCATTTAAGTTCTTGTATGTGTATCCCCTTGACTTAGTTATCCAGCACATGGTTCATTCATTCACTCATTCAATAAATGTGTGTTGAATATAAACAGTGAAAACAATTAAGACTCTGTCACTGTAGAACTTATGTTCTGGTAGGAGATAAATACTATAAATGTTTTATATGTCAGTGTGGTTAGGTGCTGTGGGAAAAAAGTAAAGCAGGGAACAGGACAGGGAGTGCTTAGTATTTGTGTGTTGGGGTATTGCTGTTTTATGGTGGTCAGGATGATCTTTAAGCAGAGATTTGAAAGAATGAAGGACCAAACCATGTGTAATCTTCCAGCTCTCACGTACAGTTGACTTTCTAGGGAGAGCCCCTGCAAGAGAATAACTGTAGCCTCTGATTTTAAAAATACTTTATTATGAAATTTTCCAACTATTAATATATACGAAGGTAGAATACATGCAACCCTAATTTACACCCATCGCTCAACTTTAATAATCAACATTTTGCCATAGTTTTATGATAGAGTAGTACTTTAAAGCAAATCTCAGATCATTTCATCTATAAGAATTTTAAGTTGTAATGTCCTTTTGCATACTGGTTTTGATAGATTAGGCAGTGTTATCAACTGGAAGACTGCTGTGCTGTTTGCTCTGTTTTGTGCCTTATTTCCCTATCCTGGATCAGTTACGAAGCTTATGTTGATATCTGAAGAATAGACCATAGGCTTTTGGAACTCAAGGATTTAGAATAATAGTTTTCAAATTTTGCCATGCATCAGAATAACTGAGAGGGCTTAAAACAGATTAGTGGACCACAATCTTTGGAATTTGTAGATCAGTATGTCTTAGGTGGGGACTGCTCTTAAGATAGCTTTGCTGTCCTGTGCTATTAGAACCATCATAATTTGACAGATGAAAAATACTTTCTACTGTATGTGGAGGTTTCAGTAAGACTAAAAGTTGTGGTAGAGTGTTGGAGCAGGGGAATTGTATAGGAAAGGACTAAGAGTTAGTGGTTTTTTTTTTTTTAAAGATTTATTTATTTATTTATACAAGCATTGGGTACAGTGAGACGCGCGGGAGGGTGAGAGAATTCACCAGAGCCAGAGCGGGGAGCAGAGCAGGCAGAAGGACCGAAGTACACTGCTGAGGGGAGCAGCGGGCGGCAGGAGAGGTCTGCGCGCCATGTGGGACCCTCCTCCGGTGGCCGGGGAGCAGCCGGGGATCGAACCGGCGCTGCAGAGGCTGCGGGCAGCTTCGTAACCCAGCGCTTAACCGCTGTGCCACCTGGGAGGCCCAAGAGTTAGTGTTTTTATGAGGTTTTTTTTTTGAGATCATGATAGCATTTTTATTTGGGGACTAGATTCCCTGGGCATTACTTTGGCTCTGATAACTCAGACCATGTGTACCTGAGGATTTCCTTTTAAAGTTAGCCGTGATGGTCATATCAAAATACTGATGCCAGTGTTTAAAAAACAAATAATGACTTAAGCTGGAGAAATTACTAGAGATAGAGAGTCTAAAAAGAACCTAATTTTGATGTGAGCTGTTACTGTGAAGAATGTTCCAAAATGGAGTACTGTAATCTGGTACTGCCACCATCAATTTTGACTTGAGTAGTTGTTAAAGCAATATTAACTCAAACAGGGACTTGCTTCAATCCCATGCCTCCAGCTTAAATGGAACAGTACTGTCTTATATTTGTATAGTGTTTTTGTGGTTTATTATCTGAAAAGAACTATGTATACAAGTGTGTGTGTCCATGCATGTCTCCTTTTGTGCAAGTATCTGTACATCTGTATAATAAAAGTGTATCTGTAAACATGTGTGCCTGTGTATACACCGCCCAGCTATTAAGTGGTGATGAAACCAATTGTTGTCTACTTTCCACAGGACAGTGACTTGTTACAACAGCAGAGCCTACCATCCCCAGCAGATCTCCAGTCAGCCCCTGACATTGTCCCTTCCCTTGTCTCCCTTTGTGGCCTCCTAAATGCCCATCTCGTTGGCCTGGGTTCAGCTGGTGGTATGGAGGGGTGCTGCCTAGCACTGAACTGGGAGTGTGTGTGACCCACTGACCCAATGGTGAGAACTGACTGCCCACTGCTCCAACTGATTATCCAGGGGGTAAATGGGACAAAGCGCAGACCTCAACCTTTTCCTGATATTTTCCCTCCCACCTTTTTGGAAGATAGAGTGGCTATTTGAAGTTGAAGAAGAGGCATAGGAACAGTGTTACAGTAGTCCCCCTTATCTTGGCTTTGCTTTCCATGGTTTCAGGTACTCATGGTCAACTGAAAGTATATACAATAAGAAATTCACCTAACTTTTATTATGACATACTGTCTTAATTATTCTACTTCATTTTTAGTTATTCCTGTTAATTTCTTACTCTGCCTAATTCATAAATTTTATCATAGGTCTGTAGAATAGAATAGTATATATAAGGTTTGGTACTATCCATGGTTTCAGACATACTCTGGGTGCCTTGGAGTGTTAACCCTGTGGATAAGGGAGGACTAATGCACTTGGGTATATGTATAGGTGGATTTTCTTGGGAAGGAAGGAGAGAATACTTAGAATACTTAGAAAGACATAGAAGAAGGGTGATGAGATAGGAGAGCTTAGGTGTTTTTGGGAGCTGTTGCCTTGGGTGAGGATCCTGAAAGAGGCCAGCTTGTACTCAAACCTAGATATGACTAGGAATCAACCTTGACATTGAAGTCTTACACATCCCTCCCTCACTGGCTACCAGAGCCTCAATCATCATAGCAAAACCAAAATTCTCTACCGTTTTCCTCCATCCCACCAACTCAGGACTAGACCATAAATATGACCAGAGTCAGGAAGAGACAGATCCTCCCAAAGGGTGAGGAGAAGGGAATAGTAAAGGGATTAGGGCCTCAGTTATTCTATCCCAAGGGACCTTCTCACATTCTTTGTGGGAATCTTTCCCATTTTATCACCCCACTGTGTTCCATGGGATAGCAAGAACCAAACAAAGGGTTATATCATTTTTCATCACTAGGACATCAAAGGCCAGTTCTGGAATGATGATGATTCGGAGGGAGATAACGAATCAGAGGAATTTCTCTATGGAGTTCAGGTGAGGTTAACCCCCCAGACCTGTGTTGGATGGTCTAGAGGTGTGCTTCTATCTGGATATACCAGGAGTGAAAGATTATTCTGGAACAAAAGTGAGATGAGGATATTATGTTAGTGTGGTCTGAGCATGGTCTTGTCAGAACTGATCTCATATCCTTGCACCTGCCTGACCCTTAAACCTTTCCTGCTCATCGAAGCTACCCATTTGCACTTAGCTGGCAATTTATTATTTTCTGACTCTTCCTCACTAGCCATTTCATTCATTAATGTCAGACTTAAAAGATTACCCTGCCAGTGATAACATAATGCTGTCACTACCCAGGGCATGACCCTGAGCAGGAATGCTGTACTCTTCAGAGGGAACCAATCTGAGTTGAATTCATTTCAACCTCTTGTGAGTTCTACAGAAGGAACACCTATGTATCTAGTTAAGGTTTGAGAAGCAAAGCTAGAGACTAGGATCTGAACTACTCAAGCAAAGCTTGTAGTCTTCTAGAATTTCTTAAAAGTGGGAATGGAGAGAGATTTATCTGTCAGTAAAATCCCCAGCTGGTGCCACCACTGAGAACCTTATGTAAGCAGCTGTATGTGCTGCTGCTGTTTGATTTTCCTGTGTTTGTTTTTTTGTTAGTGTTTAATGTTTCCCATTCTGTCTCCCCACTCCCACCACCACCACCACCTTTGCTGCTGACTCAGGGGAGCTGTGCAGCTGACCTGTATCGACACCCACAGCTTGATGCAGACATTGAAGCCGTGAAGGAAATCTACAGTGAGAACTCTGTATCTATCAGGTGGGACTCCAGGGATGACAGGGGAGCAAACCACTTCTTTCTGAATTGTTATAAGGCTAGAGGTTTTTTCTTTAGTTATGGTGTGATGAGTATCTGTGGACACAGCTAAATTGTTAATGGTAGTGGGAGTTGCTCACAATATTTAAAGTTAGCGGGACAGGAGTGAGTAGGGAAGTATAATGAGTTTAGGACAGTATAGTACTCTTAACCTCAACTCCTCTAGGCTGATACTTTCACCTTTGAGATAATAAGACCTTCTGACCTGGAGAAGTCACATAAGTGACTTGAATCTGTAGCAGGGTCTAGAGTCAGAGCTGTCTTCCACCTTCCCCTTTCCCCTGTCCCCAGGTTCAGTTCTCCCTCCACCTCAGTCTCTGTTCCTCTCTCTCTCCCTCAATGAGTCTCACCTGTGATCACCTGTATCTCTATAGAGAATATGGAACTATCGATGACGTTGACATTGACCTCCACATCAACATCAGCTTCCTCGATGTAAGTGGTGCTAGTACTTGCCAACAACGTCTAGCTGGACTTTTGGATTTTGTCATGTAGGCCAGGAGTCTTGTTCCTGAATGCTATATTTGGAGCACATATTCTTCATCCCTGTCTTTCCTAGACCATCAGCAGACAGTGGTGTGTACTGTCATGTGCATGTCTGTCATATAGGGAAAACTTCAAATCCATTCCTCTGTTGCCAAAATATTAATTCTTTCCTTTTCTCTTAGGAGGAAGTGTCAACAGCCTGGAAGGTCCTCCGTACGGAACCCATTGTGTTGAGGTTGCGATTTTCTCTCTCCCAGTACCTTGATGGACCAGGTAAAGGCTGTGACTTTGGACAAGTGGGTGCTCTGAATATGATCTAATCCCAGTTCTAAGCTTAGTAAGGTAGAGAAAAGTAGGAAGGGACAAGGTCCTGGGCTCAATGTGCAGGTCATTTGTAGGGGCATTGCAGTCTCCTGTCACCTAATAGCCATCCTCAGAAGGCTGTCTAGGTTTAATGAAATTACTTTGTTTCCCAGATATCATTTATTTCTCCCCTTCCCTTCAGCTTCCTACCGAGACTATTTGAAATGAATCAGACAGCTCCCAGAATCTACTCTCTGCCTCAGATGTTTCCTCCTCCATTACTGTTTAGCGTCCCCTTAGAATCTGAGGAAGCTAAGTCACTGAACTATCTTGGGAGGACAAAGATGTACATACTAGGAGCTTTCTCTTTTCTTTGCAGAACCATCAATTGAAGTTTTCCAGCCATCGAATAAAGAAGGATTTGGGCTGGGTCTTCAGTTGAAAAAGTAAGAATTCTGATCTTTCTGTGCATGTCTGTGTCATATAGGGAAAACTTCTAATCCATTCCTCTTCCCGAGAGGGAAGAGAGACAGACATTTGTATATACAGGCAGACCATTGGATGACTGTTTCCTTCCAAAAATGTCCTTCTGAACTAAGCCCAAGAAAGACTAAAATAAATTGAGGAGCCAGATTTATGGGTAGGTTGGGGGAACCTGTAGTTCTGAAGTATCTGGCCTTGAGACTTCTGGAAGTAAGATGGGAGGCAGACCAGTACTTAGCTTTTAAGGAAAAGTATAACCCTGGGATTAGATCCACGTTCTTCACATCTCTCCTTACAGTTTTTCTGAGTGGAGCACTAGGAAGTTGGACATTTTTAGTTTGTTGAATGCATTGAGCACCTTGGGAAGTATTTGGTATATCAGAGAAGTGAATCACTGATTCTACTCTTTAAAGTTTCAAATAGAGACCAGTGGACATGTGTTCTAATACAAGTAAGTTTGTAAGGTTTAGAAAGAAGGAATCTGGTGGCAGTTAGAGGGCTGTGAATGAAAGATTACAGGGGAGGTGGTAATTGATTTTCAAGGATGAGTAAGAATTGTCTGTGTAGACAGACTCTGGGAGTGAGTCTTGCAAAGGTAGTCAGGTGAAGCAGCGTCTGTGGTATGGGGGCTTCAAGTAAATGCAAGAGGAGAGTGATAGGAACTGAAGCCAAAGTTAAGTAGAAAGAGGTCCAAAGCAGAGCGATCTTGGATCTTTATCTTTTAGGCATTTGGGAGCCTTATAGGTTTTTGAGCAAAGGAGTGACATAGTCGGATTTAGTTTTAGGAAAACCATCTGGTAGCATAGTGAAAAATTGGTCAGAGGGGCTGAGAGTAGTACGAGTCTAGACATGAGACAATGGAGGCCTGAACTACAGTGTGACTGTAGGGCCTCCCTGGTGGCGCAAGGGATTAAGCACAGCCTGTGAAGCTATCCGCAGCCTCTGCAGCATGAGTTCGATCCCCAGCTGGCTGTGGAGCTACCCACATGGCACAGCAGACCTCTCCTGTCTCGCCCGCTACTCCCCTCAGCAGTGTGTTTCAGTCTGCCTGTTCTGCTCCCCACTCTGCCTCTGGTGAATCCTCTCAACCCCACACCTCTGGCCTGTACCCCACTTCTTATATGCATAAATAAATAAATAATTTTTTTTAAAAAGCGTGATTGTAGGTGAGAATAGTGACACATCAGAGACATTAGTGGGGTGTAAAAATCAATAAGATGTGAAGACTGGAGTCTCCCTAGTGTTACAGGGGTTAAGGTCTCAGCGCTATCTAACCGTTGCCAGACACTGTGGTAAGAGTTTGATCCCCAGCCAGGGAACTGATCCACATGGCGCAGCAGACCACTCCTGTCTCGCCCATTGTTCCTCTCAGCAGTGGATTTCAGTAGATCCGCCTGTTCTGCTCCCCACTGTCTCTCTGGTGAATCCTCTCACACCTCTGGCCTACACCCCAGTTCTTGTATGCATAAATAAATAAATCTTTTAAAAAAAAGAAAGACTAGAAAGAGAATAGTGTCACTGAAACGAGAGAGGAGAGTTTCTACAAGGAGGGCCAGGTGCCCAGAGGATACAAAAAGAACTTAGAAGTTTCTGTTGGACTTTAGCATCAAGGAGCAATTATAGTAAAGTAGTGAAAATAGAAACCAAAACACAGTAAGTTGAGAAGTGAGGGATTGACAATGGGGTAGAAACATTAAGTATAGATTGAGAAATTTGGATGACGATAAGAGAGGAAGATGTACAGGTAGCTAGATTGAGGTCCAGAAACTTGAAACATTTTGTAGACTTTGGGAAAGGACTGACAGAAAAAGGGGAAGGATAACTGACAGATCAAGATACTAAAGAGAAAAGCTCTGAGATGTAGAGGACAGAGCGTCACCTTGTCTGCAGAGAATGATGAGATCAAGGTAAGGATGGAAATGGAAGTCATTTTTGTAGTATCGTTGGAAAATTAAGGAACTGGTATCTAGCTTCAGTTTTCTGCTTAAGAGGAGAAAAGATTATCAGTTGTAGGTGAAATTTGTAGCTTTAAAGAAGGGGTTAAGGATTTAGAACAAAGCTTAGAGGAATGCTAGAGAGTACTGTTGAAGGACAAGTGAAAGGATTTATAAGACTAACTGAGGGCTCAGCTCAAGTTGGAAACCATAAATTTGGGGATGTAACATTGTCAGTGTCTCTCATATCCCAAGTCCTTTTCTTCGCTATTCCCAATGCAGAGGGTTGTTCTCACCAACTCCATCCCACCACTTCTATTCCATTCTCAGTATAGTTATTCTTTTATTTTTTTGAAGATTTATTTATTTACGCACACAAGAACTGGGGCCAGAGGTGCAGGGGGTGAGAGGATTCACCAGAGACGGAGTGGGGAACAGAACAGATGGATTGACTGAAATACACTGCTGAGGGGAGCAGTGGGGGAGGCAGGAGAGGTCTGCTGTGCCATATGGGTTGCTCCCTGGCTGGGGATCAAACTTATGCTGCAGTGGCTGCAGATAGCTTCATAGTGCTGTGCCTTAACCCCTTGCGCACCAGGGAGGCCCCTCAAGTAGTTATTCTTGGTGTTAAATTGCAAGGTTGAAATTGAAAGCTTACCTTTAAGATCTCCTTCTGGAGGCAAATACTTGTCAAAATTTTTCTTGTCCATTAGACTAAGTGGCTGTGTGCTTACTTACCCTCTAGGGTAAAGAGGTACTTTAGAGGGCCTCCCCGGTGGCGCAGTGGTTGAGTGCTGGGTTGCAAAGCTGCCTGCAGTCTCTGCAGCACCGGTTTGATCCCCGGCTGCTCCCCGGCCACCGGAGGAGGGTCCCACATGGCGCGCAGACCTCTCCTGCTGTCCACTGCTCCCCTCAGCAGTGTACTTCAATCTGCCTGCTATGCTCCCCACTCTGGCTCTGGTGAATTCTCTCACCCTCCTGCGCTTCTGACTGTACCCAGTGCTTATATAAATAAATAAAAATATATCTTTTAAAAAAAAAAAAAAGAGGTACTTTAGAGCAGTGCATTTCCTTGTGCTAAGGTCATCTTCAGACTCACATTCCTCTCCCACACTAGCTTTGTATTTCAGTTTAGCTGTTTTTTTCATAGTCCTGTTTCTTAACTTAATCCCCTGTTTGAGCTTTCCTAAACCTGCTCTTTTTAACTCCTATTTAACTTTTAGGATCCTGGGTATGTTCACATCCCAACAATGGAAACATCTCAGCAACGATTTCTTGAAGACCCAGCAGGAGAAGAGGCACAGTTGGTTCAAGGCAAGTGGTACCATCAAGAAGTTCCGAGCTGGCCTCAGCATCTTCTCACCCATCCCCAAGTAAGTGCTCTCCCCGGAGCTGGTCATCTTGAATTACTTTAATCTTATCTTAGCCCCCATCCCATCTTCTTAATTACCTAAACTTACATATCCTGTCCTCTCCCTAGGTCCTTTCACTTTTGTGCCTTTACTAATATCACCCACATAATCCTGCCCCCCTGTGTCCTCACCTTCTACTCCTGACTTAATATTTGTATTTCATCCTTTATGTAAAACTCTATACCTAGCTTATGGTATGTATTTGGAGAAATACATTTTAACCTCTCCATCTTTTATTTCTTTGGTCCTTATTATTATTACCTAAGAACGCAGAGACAGTAGGTAGGCATCAAGCCTTGCTCTTATGCAAGGATTTATTTATTATCTAGATTTTGGAAATACATATTGCTCCATCAGATCCCAGGCCCCCGCACCTTCTGATCTTTCAAAGGCAAATGCAGTCCCAAATTTGTAACTTCTCAGGCACAATCATTGCCTGACATTGGACTTGGGTGCAGTGTTTAGTACTTGCTCATATTTGAGTACTTTCATTTACTCAGTATACTCACACTGAGTAAATGAAACATGTATCTTCTTCAGAGTATCATTCCATACATAACTTGAATGCCATAGAGTGTGATTTAGACTTCGCCTCTCCCTGTCCTCCATGTTCCAATCTGAAGACCATAAGATAATGATATAAAATCTATTCATATGAATGATCTACTTGTTTTTACAGTGTTTAAAATCCACGAAACTGAGTTCTTTGACTTAGGTCATTTCACCTAACTTGGCCTAGGTTATACTTATTACCAGTCCTCCTCCAGAACTCATACTGAATACCCATTTTATAATTTCTCTTTGCTTATTCTCCAGGTCTCCCAGTTTCCCTATCATACAGGACTCTATGCTGAAAGGCAAACTGGGGGTACCAGAACTTCGGGTTGGGCGCCTCATGAACCGTTCCATCTCCTGCACCATGAAGAATCCCAAAGTGGAGGTGTTTGGCTACCCTCCCAGCCCCCAGGCAGGTCTCCTGTGCCCCCAGCACGTGGGCCTCCCTCCCCCAGCTCGGACCTCTCCTTTGGTACATGTGCTGGGGAGGGTTTTACTTGGGTATCAGGAGGGTGAGAGTGGAAATGTGAGAGTGTCATTTCTCAGAATGGGGTTGGGGGTGTGGTTGTTCAGGTACCATAACAAACCTGAGCATGTAGCGTGAGTGTGTGGGATGGGACACATTTTTTTAATAGCTAAAAGCTGATATCTAAACTGTCGGGGTGGGACCACTCTGGTGGCCTAGGGGTTAAGTATCAGCACTATCACTGCTGTGGCCTGAGTTCCATCTCCAGCTAAGGAGCTAACCCGCAAATGGCCAGCAGACCTCTCCTGTCTCGCCTACTGTTCCCCTTAGCAGTGTATTTCAGTATATCCATTTTGCTCCCCACTCTGTCTCTGGTGAATCATCTCATACCCCCATACCTCTGGCCTATGCAAAAATAAATAAATAAATAAACAAACAAATAAATAAATAAGCAAGCTGTCAGGGTAAACAACTCTGATAGTAGGCCATGAAGTAGTCTGGGGTTGGGCATCCCAAGGAGAAATCTTGAATGGTTTTATTAGGTTGTGGTTAAGACTTGATAGTCAATTGCTACTCTAACCTGTTTTAGCTACATTAAAGAGGTTTAAGGACAGGTGAGCCCTTTTCCAGAACCTTTGGCAAATATGTCAGCCTTCTGTCTCACTTTTTGATTACGTAGTCTGATTAGAGCTCAAGTTTAGTTGCTTTAGGAAACTCCTGACTGAAAAGTGTGAGTGAGGTCTGTCTAGGCACCAACTTCATAGGAGTCTCATGGGGTCTGTTTTTTTACTCTCATTAGGTCAGTGGTCACTGCAAAAACATCCCCACTCTGGAGTATGGATTCCTTGTCCAGGTAATCAAGTTCATTCTAAAGTCCTCCTACTCTTCTGTGACCCACCTGACTTAAGGAGTATTTCCTGAGTTGCTGTCCTCTAAGAACTATATAAGTGTTATAAGGAGGAAAGAAAGCATAGTCCCATCTTGAAGACAACACTTACAGACTGGTTATAATTAAGTGCATATGTGGCACTGCACAGACGAGGGACGGAGTCACACTAATTTCCTTATGATCCTCAGCATCCTTGCTCATGTGGTCTTCAATTTTCCTCATAGACGGCTTTCATTGCTGGGTCGCTACTGCTGCTTTATTAAGTCTCTATTCCCTGGACTTTGGCATCTCTGCTACCTTTCTTATGTCATTCCCTACACTGCAGTCAAGATTCAGGTGCCACCTTTTCTGTAAAATCTCCATTATTCCAACTGTATTAACTGGAATGATGTTTCTTCTCACTAACGTGCCATGTGTTGCCTTGACTTGTAATCAGTTTGCATATTTGCCATATCTCCCCTGTTGGAGTGTAGGGTCTTGGAAGATACTGTTACATTATTTCAAAATCAAGGAGACCTTTCACCAAGCTAGGTACAGACTAGGCATTCAACAGATCTGCATTAAATAACTGAATAAAAACCTTCATGTCCCTTTCTTAGCCAAAAAGTATGTGGAATGGGGACAGCTTGATTTATACACAAATTGTACCTGCTTGAAAAAACTATATTAAGACAGTGTTTAAAAAGGAAACAGAACTTCAGGCTATTGCTGCTTAACTTTTGGATTTGTGCTTTTTCCCAACAGAGTTCTATCTGTGTTTTGACCAGTAGACAGGTTGATTGTTCTAGATAGTTGAAATGGCTGCTTAGACCCCCTGCTGGCTGATCATGGACCAAATACTTGTCCTGGAAAGACAGGCTATAACTGCTATAGCTGATGTCAATAGTGTGATTAGTACCTGTTAATGTTTATAAAGTACTTTTTACAGAAATCATCTTATCACTCTCAATCACTTTATGAAGTATATAATGCCCCACTTTTTAAGTAAAGAAACCAATGCTCAGGTTAGCTGATGTATTAGTGTATATGTAGTGTTAAGTAAGGGGGGGCATCTTAACCCATGGCTGGTCTTATTTTTACTCTACTGTATAGTACTAGCACTGTAGTCAGAGTCTAATAATAGATTCTACCTTGTGCACAGGGCTAGGAGAAAAGAGTGTAGCTGGAATAGAAGCTGACATTATTTCCCATATCTGTGCCTGTACTTCCAAAAGACTTAATAGAATCTCTTCTCTCCCCAGATCATGAAGTATGCAGAACAGAGGATTCCAACATTGAATGAGTACTGTGTGGTGTGTGATGAGCAGCATGTCTTCCAGAATGGGTCCATGCTCAAGGTATATGTCCCTATTCCTTGATCTGAGCACAACCTCTTTTTTTTTTTTAATTAATAATAAATTTTATTTTTATATTCCCCATACAATTTCAACCCCCCCATTCTGACCCCAGTCCCTCCCTCCTGCCCCCCACCCCCCATGAGCACAACCTCTTTATTCCTCATATCTTCTTTCTTCCTGGGTCTAAGATAAAGGCAGAATTCTATCCATACTTCTCTCATGAAACAAATCTCAACAGTACTGTTTAGAAGGGTGAGCAAATGTGAATAGTTCTGCAGATATAATCCCCACTCAAGATTTAAAAATAGGAATCAGATATTGATGAAAATGATTGGATATGATTGTTGTCCTCTGGGACTCCAAGTTAGTCACTTTGCTATAAGAGTATAGAAGAAATACTAGCAGTGTTGTGGAAATTCATAAAAGAGAGCATCTAACTACCTCTCTTCATAATGGAGACAGCATTAATACTTCACTTATTTATGGTTTTCTCCTAAAGTAGAAAATCCCAAATTTCTACCTTATTCTAGAATTGTCTGAAGTCAGGATGGTCCCTTTTTCCCTCCAGTTCCTTGTTTCACACTCCTACACCACCATCTGTTTAATATGTCCATTTAGCCGGCCGTCTGTACTCGTGAACTGTGCGTTTTCTCCTTCTACACCCTGGGAGTCATGTCTGGAGCTGCAGAGGAGGTGGCCACTGGAGCAGAGGTATGGGCATAGGGAAAGCTGCTGGGAAACTGGGATCAAGAAAGGCAGGGAAACCCAGCACTTTCACTGCTTGCAATTTAACTGTCAGAAATACTTTCCTGTGTTAGGATGTTCACTCTAATATTATGTGTGATGGTAAAAAATGTGTACAACTCCATCTGTAGGGCATCCAGTTAAAGAAATGTATGCCTTTAGTAAAATATTTCAGAAATATTTCATAGCTATTTATGGATGGGAAGTTATTAAAAAAGGAAATACAACAGTATATGTAGTGTAATTCTTTTTTTAATTGCCTATTTATATTATAATAATGTTCCATAGAAATAATATTTGGAAGGCTATATATCAATCTTAGCAGTAATTACATGTGAGGAATGAGATTTGTTTGGGGGCAGTAAAATGCTTTTTGTCTTCTCTGTAATCTCTTTTTAAATCATTATGAATTGAAATTTTATAATGAGCTTGTATTTTCTAATTAAAAATTATGAACATATTTACCTTTAAAAACAATAGTGGAGAGAAATACTGAGAGACCCCAGAAGGTAGATCTATGCTGGGTATTCCTGTGTGAATCTCAATACTAGGAAATCACTTAGCTTCTGTCTCCTTTCTTTCCATTCTTCTAAGGTGGTGGATCTGCTGGTGGCCATGTGTAGGGCAGCTTTGGAATCCCCTAGAAAGAGCATCATCTTTGAGCCTTATCCCTCTGTGGTGGACCCCACTGATCCCAAGACTCTGGCCTTTAACCCTAAGGTATAGTTATGTGGGAGGAAAGTCAAAGTTAAGGAATAATAGGAGATCATAGGCCTTCATTCCATGATACACACAGCTTGGAATAAGAAAAGATGAAATTGAACACTTGTTTCTTGGGAACACTCAAACCCTAAGCGTTAGCTGTTTTAATGAGTAAATAACTCAGTTTGTTGAGGGGGGGGTTCGATGGGGGAGAACTAATGTTAATTACGTCACTATTAGGGAAGAATATAAGCTTAGAGTCCAACACACTTAAATTCCATTCTGAGATTCTGCTGTTACCTAGCTGAATGCTGTTAGGCAAGCCAGTTTGTGAACTTCAATTTCTTTATTGTAAGCAGGGGATATTATCTATAGTGCAGAAAGTTGTCAAAATGAGAGATAATGTATGTGAAGTACAGTGTTAGTTTCGGTTCTCCAGAGAAACAAAACCAATAGGAGATTTATTATATGAAATAGACTCATGTGATTATGAAGGCTGCAGTCAGCAAGCTGCAGGACCAGAGAACTGGTTTTGTAAGTTCCAATCCATAAGCCAATAGGCTTGAGATCCAAGAAAAGCTGATTTTACAATTCCAATCTGATATCAGGGAAAAAACGCCCCAGCTCCAGGAAGTCAGGAAGGAGGGGTTCTCTTATACTCAGCCTTTTTGCTCTATTCGGTATTCTATGTATTCAGTTGATTATATGAGGCCCACTGAATTAGGGAGGGCACAGTCTACTTTTTCAAAGGTTAATACCATGTAGAAACACCTTCACAGATGCACCCAGGATAATACTTCATCAAATGTTTGGGTACTCCTTGGTCCAGTCAAGTTGACACAACATAATTAACCATTGAGTAACCATCAGAGTTTCTGCCACAGTGCCTTATTGCTATATATCAGGCACTGTATTAGGTTCTTTACATATGTTATTTAATGCTCAGAACATTTTTGTGGGAGTGATGGGACTTTTTGTTTTCATTTACACGGAGTTGGTAAAAGAGAACTAGCATATGATTCCAGAACTATGTGGCAAGAATTCTGTGTTCCTTCAATGACATACTGCAGTGTTTCCCTGGGGTTTAGACTATTCTGTCCATCTATCCTCCTTTTCATTGGCATCTTACTCTTCTCCACTCTTCTTCATATGGTTCTTTATTTATTTATTTTCCATAGAAAAAGAATTACGAGCGACTTCAGAAAGCTCTGGATAGTGTGATGTCCATCCGGGAGATGACCCAGGTATTCTTTCTCTCTGTCCCCTGCATGCTGCCTGCCTCACTCAAGTGTATCCTATTCTGCTTAGAATTTTTGGGAGTCAGGTGAAGATTTAAGGATGCTATTTAAATTCCTCACTGTGTTTTCTTTAGTCTTCCCTCTTTATTTTTTTAAGATTTATTTATGTATGCATACAAGAACTGGGGTACAGGCTCAGAGGTGCAGGGGGTGAGAGGATTTACCAGAGACAGAGTGGGTAACAGAACAGGCAGATCTACTGAAATACACTGCTTAGGGGAGTAGCGGACCAGTCAGGAGAGGTCTGTTGTGCCATGTGGGTAGCTCCCAGGCCCGGGATCAAACTCGTGCTGCAGTGGCTGTGGGATAGCTTCACAGTGCTGCGCCTTAACCCCTTGCGCCACCAGGGAGGCTCTAGTCTTCCCTCTTTAGCTTCACAATTCTTGTTCTCTGTTTTGTTAGGGTTGTTACTCCTCTTTCTTTCTTCTAATGTGTCTCTTAACCTTTACCTTTGCTACTAATTCTTTCACAAGTTGTTCATATTTAATGTTTTCCCCATAATTCTTAGGAATTAGAAATGGGAGAGATCTCTGCCCAGGGCTGGGAGGGTAAGGTGTGGGGGCTTGGAAGTAAGGAACTGGATCTAGGGGCCTACACCTTCTAAAGGTGGGGTGGCCACATGAAGCAGTGACCATCCTTTGACCAAGACTGTCCCTCACCAGACTTCCCCACCCCTTGTCTGCAATTTCTGCATGAATAGGCATTCATTTGTACTCACATTTATATGTGGGCCTCTTCTCAGCAAATCCTTTATGTCACAGTTCAGAATAACACATAAGATAAACCGAGGAGAGATGATTTATTTGTCAGAAGGACTTAGCTTTATGTAAAGTTTTACCACTGGATTCCTTAGCTTTAATCTTTTGGGGATATTGATTTTATTTATTTTTGTATTTGCAAACAACTTTTTAGGGCTGTAGGAATTGCATAAAATGAGGGTGACCACCTGCATGTTGTTTTGTAAGCACCTTCAGTCATTTTCATATTTATGAGTCTTCCCAGTCTGACTGGGCTTCTTTTTTTTTTTTTTTTTAAGATTTATTTATTTATGCATATAAGAACTGGGGTACAGGCCAGTGGTGTGGTGGGTAAGAGGATTCACCAGAGACAGAGTGGGGAACAGAACAGGCAGATTGACTGAAATACACTGCTGAGGGGAGCAGTGGGCAAGTCAGGAGAGGTCTGCTACACCATATGGGTTGCTCCCTGGCTGGCCGGGGATCAAATTCATGCTGTAGTGGCTGCGAGTAGCTTCATAGGTTGTATCTTAACTCCTCGTGCCACCAGAGAGGCCCTGACTGGGCTTCTTGAGGGTGGGAACCCTATTTTCTCTTTCCTTAGTGTGGCCTTCAGTTCCTATCTTGCTCTGGGCTCCCACAGTCAGTCTCTGGAAAGCAGGAGGGCTCCCACCTCTCTTTGGAGGTAACCTTATGGTCACTGTCTTACAGGGCTCATATCTGGAAATCAAGAAGCAGATGGACAAGCTGGATCCCCTGGCCCATCCTCTCCTGCAGTGGTAATGACAAAATGCCTCATTTTTGAAGGAGGGTGGGGGTTGTATTGGACATGGAGCCTACATCTTCTCTTCGAGGCAGTTTCAGCATACTTCCTAAAGGTATCAATTTTATGGCTGCCCTTTCTTGGGTTCTATTGACATACCTGGCCTTGAAAAAAATTCAGATACTAGGGATCCCACAAATTCTGACATGTCTCATGTTCTCCTTAGGTGTTTTCTTGTGTCCCAGTAGGTAGTTGAGTACCCCTTGGATTTAGGAATTAACACTGTTCACTTCAGTTAAGTTTTCTATGCATCCAGAGAAGTTTTGTTTCTTCCTTCTACTCCCTTGCCCTGTCTCAAGTCCTTCCTCGAGGCACCATTGTTTTTTTTTTAAGATTGATTGATTTATGAATACAAGAGCTGGAGTGTAGATCAGAGGTGTGGGAAGCTAGAGACAGAGTGGGGAGCAGAAAAGGCAGATTGACTGAAATACACAGCTAAGAGGAGCAGCTAGCGAGACAGGAGAGGTCTGCTGCACCATGTAAGTTAGTTCCCTGGCTGGGGATCAGACTCCTGCTGCAGTGGCTGTTGATAGCTTCATCGCGGTGAGACTTAACCCCTTGCGCCACGAGGGAGGCCCCTAAGCACCATTGTTAACAAAGGTTCTGGCCATCTTCTACTGTCTCCATCCCCCCTCCTCTACCTCTCTGAATTTGATTTCTGTTCTGTTGTCCTGATGTAGTTTTCCCCTTCTAACTTGTTTCCTTCTTCCTTGTTAGTCTTTGGCATCAGTTCTTTCTCAATGCAGTGACCAAGCATAGACCATCTAGGAGGGCATAACAGGTATATAGATGAGGCACAAAAATCAAAGTATATCCACTTTAGGAGATAATGTTTCCTTGCTGAACCCTAATGTTTTATGTCTTTGTTTTCTGTCTTCTCACTTCATCCAGCATATAGTGCAGTCTGACCTTGAATCCGTAGACAGTTTTAGTTTCTTCTGTTTCTTTTTCTAGCTCCCAAAATAACTTTCTCTTCATTCTTCCTAATCCCTGAGAACCGTCAGGCTTCCCCTGAGAATAGGTAGCATGGCTACTGGGCCATAATTTTAAATTTCTAAATCCCAAGTATAAGTCGCCACCCTAATACATGCTCCTTTCTGTTTTTTTTCTCTTGTGTAGCTTAACCCTTGTGCTCTTCCTCTTGTCCTATCCTCAGTGTAGTAGTACACCTTCTATTCCTTTCATTCATTTTTTAAAAACAATCTAGTAACCTACTGGTATTTGGCCAGTAGCTTCCCTTTCATATTTTTAGACACATGCATTTCCAACCACAAAACCTCCAGATAGTAACCTTGGCATTTTACATAATTCACACAGCTCGGGGATACTTGGCTTATTCTTCCAGGGGCAGAGCAAGGCTTCTGCTTTGTTCACAGGGCCTAGCCATGCTTATTTTATCCTCTTTTTTTTTTTTTTTTTTCTGTTTTATCCTAGGATCATCTCTAGCAACAGGTCACACATTGTCAAACTACCTCTCAGCAGGGTAAGTGACCTTTCTCCCACTAACCTTTTAAAATTTCTGGTGAGAGGCAGGGAGGGGCTCTAAACCAGCTGATCACACTGGTCCTAGATCTGCCTAGTTTGCTCTGTTCATTAACAGTAGTCTTTGGACCTATGTATATTTCCCTCAATGCAAGCCTGAGTTATTCCCTAACCCCCACCCTTCCCTCCCTGATCTCGATTTCTGCTCTGTTTTCTGATCCAACCCCCACCCTGGGCAGCAGCTGAAGTTCATGCACACCTCACACCAGTTCCTCCTGCTGAGCAGCCCTCCTGCCAAGGAGGCTCGGTTCCGGACCGCCAAGAAGCTCTATGGCAGCACCTTTGCCTTCCAGTGAGGAGGGTGGGGACTGTGTTTGGGATTGGGGGGTTGTGTAGGAGACAAACAGAAAGCAAGTTCCATTAAGGTATATGCGTTTGTATTATCTATATCCATCAACCATTTGGTCAGCTAATACTTATTAAATGTTATTTTGTGCTAAATGGTAGGTGCTATAGAGTATTGAAAGATATGAGTATGGTCTCTGCTCTCAAGCTTGTTGGTATATAGTTGAGGAGAAATGATACTATGCATGTAAAAATTTGTGGTTGAGGGGACAGATTGGAGGGGATAGATTTGAAAATTAGTTTGAAGGAAAGCAGCAATTTATGCCTGATTGTGGAACAAGGGAAAGAGAGAGAAAAAGTAAAAGGGATATTGAAAGTAACTTAACGGGAGTGCTGGTATACTTTTCTTAAATAGATGTTAAGTCCACACTGGAAACCATATTTGGGATCAGTGGTGAACTTTTTGAGTTTGAGATAAATTTGTTTAACTTGGGATCTCAAGAGATGAGGCAAATGAAATACTGAACCAGCAGTTGAGAATTTAAGATGGTACTAGCTGAAGCGCAGAAGAGAGGATGGGACTAGAAATTAAGATGTAAGGGTTAGCCACACACACTCATCTTGCTTGCCTGTGACTATATCCATGTGCATGTCCATTGCTAGGTGTATCTGTGTCCTTCTTCATGTCCTGTGAGGGTGAGAATGGGTGGGAGTGGCAGTCTTGGAAGTGCTCTTGGGACCCTCATACCATGAGGAGATATGTATTCTACCCTGCCTTACAGTGGGTCCCACATTGAGAACTGGCATTCGATCCTGCGCAATGGGCTGGTCAATGCATCCTACACCAAACTGCAGGTGAGTCTTTGCCCTTCTCCCTTTCTCTCTACTCCCCACTCCCTGTACCACTTAGTTTGGGGTAAGGCTGATCTCAAATACTGAGTGGTTTTTGCCTCAGCATTTACAAACCTAGGCTTCCCCAGGAAGAAGTTGGACCTGTATGTATAGAATGAATATGATTATTGTATATTTGACTCTAGGCTATGTTTTTTGTTGGGTTGAGGGATGGGAATATAGCTGTGGGTAGGAATATGAATTGCTGATTGCTGTTATTATTGGGAACTAACCTATTAGAGCTTTTTAATTTATGTAACTATCCATTCAGAGTTGATATAGAATTCCTTTACCCTATAAAACTCCAGTGAACGGTTGTCCTGACTTCCTGGTCTGTAATTCCTTTTGGGGAGGAATTTTCATATGTCCCAAAGCCTGGGGACAGGTTCATGGATTTTGAGGGATTGGCTCTGGCTCTGCTACTCCTCATTCTCTAAGGCATCAATATCTAGTATTTCATAAGCATCCATTTTTCAGCCAACCAGCTTTTCAAGAGTAGGTGCTTAGAGTTACTTGAATAAGTGAGAAAATAAATGGAAGGACAGAGGGCTGGAGAAGCCTTGTGGCTGCTTAATATACAGCCATGGGAGGGCCCAGGCTTATATTGCTCATCCTGGTGTTTCCCTGCAAGCTGCATGGAGCAGCCTATGGCAAAGGCATCTACCTGAGCCCCATCTCCAGTATTTCCTTTGGATACTCAGGTAAGAAATACTCTCTGGCCTCCTTAACTAGTTACATTGCATCCCTTTTGTTAATACGTGAATTTGTTCTCTCCTTTTACTCCATCATGGATACTTGGTCTATGTCAGCTCTCTTCCCAGTCATGGATACACAGTCTGTCTCTTTCTACATTCTTTCATTAGAAATTTAGATTGTTTGCAAGATAATCCAATTATTTCCCTTTTTCTTCAGTGGTCCTCTTCTCTAGGAAAATGGTTTTATTCGTTATAGGAACTTGGCTCTGAAAATGGTTAGAGAATAACTGGGAGATGAAAGTAGGCTTTTAGTAGACCACGTTTTTGGTTTTGACAGTAGGCTGTCAATCCAGATTGTGTGTGGGCACATGGACATGAGCATTTACATGTGAAGATACTTGAAGGCTTAAATTCTTTCCACTGGCTTATATTTCTAGAGACATTATTCTCTGTGTCAACCACCTTTTACAATTGAAACTGTCCATAATTATATATTATTATATTAGTCACATTAAATACAAGAAAAAAGCATTTTATTCTAAAGATATAAAGAAAGTGTAAATTTTAGTCAGGATATGAGTCCAGCTCAGAAAACAAATTTTACTTAGCGCTCTCTCAGTGTTACAGATTTATGTGTTAATTCCTTCTTGGTCTTCTTTTGTTTTTGTTGCATATAGCCTCTGTATTTGGCTAGCCACCATATAGTTGTATGTCTGCCATATGAAGGAGACATGCTAGATTGTTAATAGATAGTTATTTAGTATTCTTCAACTGTTATAAAGATAAGAAAACTTGGGTCTAGAATCACAGAATTAGAAAAATCTCTAAGAACAGAATAAACTGAACAAAGTAGAAGAAAGGAGATAATATAGGTAAGAACCAAAATCAATGATACAAAACAGATACAATAGATTGCACCACAAATCACGAGGTGATACTTTCAAAGAACTAATAAAGCTTGTACTAAAATGTATATAGCATTAGGGTCTTCTGGTGGTACAGGAGTTAAAGTGGCAGTGCTATCAAGCTATCACCAGCCACTGTGGCATGAATTCAATCACCAAATGCATATAGTATTGAGACCTTCCTGGTGGCACAGGAGTTAAAGTCTCAGTCCTATCAAGCTGTCATCAGCCACTGCAGCATGAGCTGAATCCCCAGCCAGGGAGCTAACCCACATGGTGCAGCAGACTCCCCCCTCTTGCCCACTGCTCCCCTCAGCAGTGTATTTCAGTAGATCTACCTGTTCTGTTCCCCACTCTGTCCCTGCTGAATCCTCTCACCCCCTGCACCTCTGGCCTACACCCCAGTTTTTCTAGGCATAAATAAAATAAATCTTTTTAAAAATGTACAAAGTATTACAAATCAGTGGTACCTCAATAAAATAAATAAGTAAATAAATAGGCAGAGTTTAGGTAAGATTAAGAAAAAAAGACACAAATAATATAAATGAAAAAGGGAACATACCTACAGGTGTAGCAACATTTTAAAAGCTGGTGGGAGAAGTCTGTTAACTTTATGCTAGTAATTTGGAAACTTTGACAAAATGGATAAATTCCTAGAAAAATAAAACTTCATAAACTGATTTAAGAATAGAACCCGGAAGTCTGGATAGCTATAAAACTTGTAAAAGGCATTGAAATAGTAGTTTAAATTTTTCCACAAAAATGAAACAAACCTGGGCCTCCCCAGTGGCGCAGCGGTTGTGCGCTGGGTTGCGAAGCTGCCCGCAGCCTCTGCAGCACCGGTTCGATCCCCAGCTGCTCCCCGGCCACCGGAGGAGGGTCCCACATGGCGTGCAGACCTCTCCTGCCACCCGCTGCTCCCCTCAGCAGTGTACTTCATCACTCTGTCTGTTCTACTCTCCGCTCTGGCTCTGGTGAATTCTCTCACCCTCCCACGCCTCTGACTGTACCCAGTGCTTGTATAAACAAACAAACAAACAAACAAATAAATAAATAAATCTTTAAAAAAAAAAAAAAGAAACCAAAAAACATACCAATCATAGATAGTTTTATAAGTGAGTATTAAACGTCCAAGAAATAAGTATTTAATCATATATAACATTATCCAGAGAATAGAAAAGGAGGGAATTAAAAATCATAAAATATTGGCTAATTTTACTTCTTTAAAACTAAATTTCTGGGCCTCCCCTGGTGGCGCAGCGGTTGAGTGCTGGGTTGCAAGGCTACCCGCAGCCTCTGCAGCGCCAGTTAGATCCCCGGCCACTGGTGAGGGTCCCACAAAAAAAAAAAAAAAAAAAAACCTAAATTTCTTTTCATGTGACAACTTTATATGTGAAAAGATAAGCTACAAACTCAGAGAAGACCTTTACAATAAATAAAGCCTATTTTAAAAATTCTTACAAGGGCCTCCCCAGTGGCACAGCGGTTGAGCGCTGGGTTGCGAAGCTGCCCGCAGCCTCTGCGGCGCCGGTTCGATCCCCAGCTGCTCCCCAGCTACTGGAGGAGGGTCCCACATGGCGTGCAGACCTCTCCTGCCACCCGCTGCTCCCCTCAGCAGTGTACTGCTGTCCTTCTGCCCTTGCTGCTCCCCACTCTGGCTCTGGTGAATTCTCTCACCCTCCCGCGCTTCTGACTGTACCCAGTGCTGTATAAATAAATAAATAAATCTTTAAAAAAAAAATTCTTACAATAAGAAAAAGATGCCCAATAGAAAATAGGGAAATGATGTGAATAGGCATTTCACTGAAGAAATGACCAAAAAAAATGAAAAGCTGCTCAACTTCTGTTAATCAAGGAAGTAAAATCAAGACTACAATGATCATTTAGCCTTCCACGTAGACTGGCAAAACTTAAGAAATCTAATAATAGTTCTGATTGCACCAGAGGTTGTATATCAGCAGGATCTCGTCTATGCTTATGGGAATATAAATGGATACAACCACTTTAGAAACAATTTTATAAAGCTGAAAAACTTTATCTCTGTGACTCAGGATCTTCATTTCTGCATATGTTCACTCAAAGATGTATACACAAATGTTCAAAGCAACACCACAACAGCAAATCATGGAAACAGTCTCCATCAGGATAATAAATAAATATATTTGAATATATTCTCATCGTTCAGTAATGAAAGTGAGCAAATGGTGGCATTCATTCAACAATATAGAAAAATCTTAGTAATAAGTTGAATAAAAATTGACAAGCCCAAGAAAACGAAAAACAGCAAAACAGAACATAATGACAAGGCTAGAAGACTAGTATATGATGCCTTTTTTATATTGTTCACATGCAGACAAAAACATCACTTAAGTTGGTGTGTATATGTGTGAGGTAAAACTAAAGGAAAAAGATAACCCAAATTTCAGGTTAGTAGTGACCTTCCAAGGGGCATTAGATAGTTGAGGTAGGAGGGCGTACATCATTAGGTATAAGTCACTAGTGGTATTTTGTCAATAGTTCTTAGATTTAGTTCTTAGGTTGGGTATACATTATCCATTAAATAAATGATAGTGTATTATGAATCAAAGGTTATGATTAATCTACATATGGTAAGTGCCTAATCAGTTTTTATTGAACATGTGAATGAATGAATCTCACTCTGTGTGATTGGGGTTCAAAGTGAGGGTAGAGTTAGGGTTGTCTCTTGGGTTTTTTGTTTAGGTCCTTCAGTTTTTATCTTTGTCTCAGCATTGGCTTTCCCCTAATTAAATTCTTACTATTTTTCAAATAGTGAGATTCTCCTGTCTCTTTGTGCCCACAAGATCCTTTCTTCCCTGTGTTCTCTCTGTTCTGTAATCCATCTCTCCTCTCATACTGGCCTTTGTTTACCACCAAATGCCTAAATACCTTTAGTTATCAGATGGACCCAGGACTCTCTTGATTTCTTATCTTTTATCACTTTACTGACTACATAAAAGCATCATATTGTCTCTCTCTCTCTCTGTCTATTATAGATTAAAAAATATCATAGGATTTTACTGTTAGAGTTGTAGATCATCTCTCCCAATTCTTACTACTTTATAGATAAAAAAGGTGAAACAGAAACTTTAAATGACTTTCTTGGGGTAGCAGAGCTAGAACTGGAATATCCAGCTCTCTTGACTTCTAAACCAGTGTTCTTATCACTATATTGGATTGATAGGGTAGGCTTTGCTTGAATGACCTTCTCTGAGAGCCCCAGAGATATGTGAGTCTCTATAACAGAGTTCTTTATATATCTTTGAAACTAGAGCAGATCTGACTTGCTCTCCTTACTTTACCTCCAGTCTTTTCACTCAGCCTGGCATTTGATAGATGAGTAATGTCTCCAATCTCCTTGGCCCCTCATTCCTGGCTCACTGCTCCCCTGTCTTAGAACCCTTCAGTGATTCCCTGATATTCTGAGGATAAATTCCAGTTGTCTTAACATGTCCTAAAAGGCCTGCTTTGATCTGACCCTGGCTTACTTCTTCCATGTCATCTCTTGCTTTCTCTTTCCTTCAGACCTTATATCTCTTATTACCTCTGCCCAGAACTCTTCTTCCCCTTTGTTTAACTAACTATTCCTAATCCTATAGTTCTCAGGCCAAAAGTCACCAGAAAGCCTTCTTCAAACTGTTAAGCTAGGCTATTTCCCACTGGTTCACAGAGTGCTCTGTATTCTTCCCATCACAACACTTACCATGTGGTGTTATAATTACTCGTTCCTTGCCTGTCATCTCCAACAGACTAAATTCTGTAGGGACATTTATCTCATATGTTTTATTCACTTCTGTATCACCAAGTATCTCATTCAGTGCCTGGCATATAATATGTACTGCAGTAAATACATGATGAAAGAATGGATGAATGACCTGGGTTTGTTGTTCTGTGACAGGAATGGGAAAAGGACAGCACAGGATGCCTTCCAAGGATGAGCTGGTCCAGAGATATAACAGGATGAATACCATCCCCCAGGTATTACTGGTCCTGCTCCAGTGAGACAGGACCCTTTCTCAAGGATCATTTTAGGCTACAGAGATGGATGGGGCGTGGGTTGGGTGGTTTGAAGGTTATTGGAAAGAATCAGATATGTTCTAAAATGAATACACTTCCAGAGTCATATGTGATCTCAATCATAAGTATGAAAGCAGAGTCTGAGTTTAAATGCAGTGACATGAAAATATAAAGATAGAAGCTGGACTCAAGAAGATTAATTATGGGAAAGCAAATTCCCATAATTTCCAAAAAATTCCTATAAATTCCAAAAAAATTGTATGGGGGGGGGTGAGCAAGTCGGGGAGGATTGGCTGGGAGTCCAAGTTATCCTTGATGCCCACCCCAGCCATCACCAGCTAGGCAGCCTTTCTAGGGAAAGCTGTAACAGTCTTCTTGGCTCTGCTCTCCTCTTCCAGACCCGATCCATTCAGTCAAGGTTCCTGCAGAGTCGGAATCTAAACTGTATAGCACTTTGTGAAGGTAGGTAACTCACCCAGTCCCTGTTTTTCTCACTTTACTCCCCGACCTTTATTTCTGATGTACCTTGATCCAGCCAAGGGTAATGTTGAAGCATCTGGTCTTCCCTCTCTTGCCTGGACCCTGTGACTGGAGCATTAATATTCGTAACTTTTGGCCCCTTATTCCCAGTGATTACATCTAAGGACCTCCAGAAGCATGGGAACATCTGGGTGTGCCCTGTGTCCGACCATGTGTGCACACGGTTCTTCTTTGTGTAAGTCTAAAAGGGTACCTTGGGGATTATTCTTAGGAGTAGGAGTGGGGGTGTGATGGTGTGTGACTACTGGGAAAGTCTGTTTCTGTTATTTGGGACTTGTCCCTGACTGAGTGGAATTGGTGTCCCTTAGAGGATGGGAATGGGTATAGATCAGAGTCTGTTCAGAGGAAACCAAATAAGCTATATCTTTTCCACTCTAAAGTAACACGAAGGGTTTTTTTTCTGGGATGGGATGATTACAACTCCAAATACAGTTCACCTGGTTAACATTCTGGTATTGTTTGCCCTCTTATGTTCATACTTGCCCTATCTTTGGCAGATATGAGGATGGTCAGGTGGGCGATGCCAACATTAATACTCAGGACCCCAAGATACAGAAGGAAATCATGCGTGTGATCGGAACTCAGGTTTACACAAACTGAGGGGGCCCCAGCCCTCCTACCACTCCTGTTCCCCCAGGATCCATCTGCCCTCATAAAAGGGCTCAGGAGCAGCTGGCGAGACTGCCCTGAGGAATCAAGGGGCCATTACCAAGGGGCAGGAAAGGATAGAAGAGGCAGCCTTCATGGTGGAGACTGACCCAGGAACCACTCCACATTTGGATGGCCTAGACTGACTCCTTACCCCTGACTTTCCCAATTGACTTCACCCTGTTTGTAAATAAAACAATAAAATGGAAGGTGCTGTGGACTGGATATGATTACTGTGGTCTGACTGGCCGTGGCCCAGCACCTGCCCCAAGCTCCCAGCTTGGGGGTGGGGTGAGGAGAGCGGAATATCCTGAGGATTGGGGCTGTCTAGTGTAATGTATTAAAGATCTGTCAGTAGTCTAATCAAAATATTAGACAAAGAAAGGAAACTTACCAGTTATGCAGATGATGTAAACTGAAAAGGATATAAAGTGCCACTGGTGATTGTTCCTCCATATTTAAAAGGACAACTGAGGCCAGAGAAACTCATATTTCCTAGCCCTAGGACCTCTGCTTTCTGCTCAAGATCTATTCACTGTCCTCTGCTTTCCTAGCTCAGAGCCCCTATTCTCTTCCTCCCCCCAGCTATTTCTTTGGGGTAAGGGAAGTGGGGGAAAGCTGGTAGGTGCAAGAAGTTCAGTTGGTCTTTAATTTACAATATATAGAAATCCTAAGAAAATGCATTCTCCTTTAATGAAACAAAATCCAAATTCTCCAAAGTTAGCAAGGTGAGGAAAGATAACTGTTTCTCAGAGAACTAATTGGTCCAGTGAAGTCCAACTCCATGTTGAAATTCGAGATGCTAACCTGCTGACCTTTCAGACTGTACCATATACTTAAAACCCTGAGTTAGTGCCAAGAAGCAGGTTGGACGTTGCCAAATATTTTAATAAAATATTAATAAAGATTAGGAATATAAACACAGAAAATACAAAAAACATTAAACAATTTTGGCTTTTCAGGTATAGGTTTTTTATTCTATTATAACTTATTGGTTTACAAAGCCCTTTCTAGACTACCTATTGTTAGTCTACCTTCATTACCTTCACCCTAGTTTGGAGATAACCTTCTTTACCTAGTACCTTATCTGCTTTGTAGTTCCTGACCTGCCTTAACATGGAGGTACCATTCTTAACGTTCATCCTCCTAGGAGCTATTTCTTAAGCTCCTTTATCCCTTTCTTGATCAAGATCACTACATCCTCACTATAAGTCTCCTAAGGCTCTTGCTTGCACTCTGGTTTCAGGTCTAGGAAAATACCTCTTCCCTAAGTAAATGACCCCATCAGTGAGCCCATTCTTACTGAAATTCCTGCTTCTGGAAGTATCCTTGCAGTTCATCTGTGTATTATTAAGAGATAGCTAGCATTTAGTTCTTACGTCAATGCTAGGCATCATGCTAAGCATTTTAATAATTTGCTAACACTTTGGGTCACTTGCTAATGCTTCATACTATAAATTTCCTACATAGGTTGACTAATACAATTCTCACAATAAACCTATGAAATGGATGTGGTCATTCCTATCGATATTTTATGGATGAGAAAACGAGGCACATAGTGACTTACTATATGCCATAGCTAGTGACCCACAGGCAACCTGACTCCAGAACTGCAATTCCTGTTCTTTGATGTAAAACCTTTCAATCTTGGTAATTTTTTCACTTAATCCTGACAACAAAGGTGGACTATATGTTTTCTTTAGAGATCTTACATAATGTGTCTGAGGTCTTATAGCTGGCTAGTGGCAATGCTGGCCCTTTTAACCAAATCTGCCCAACTCTGGGACCTGAGTTCTTAACCACTCTTTTACTTCCTCAGAGATTCTCAGACATTCCCACTGGTATTCCAGAAATAGAACCTAGGTGCTACATTTTTGCTCAATATTCAGAAATTGTTAGTTTTTCTCATTGTAAGAATTTCTTAAAATTTTTCTTTATCATTGCCATCTAACTCAACAAGTACTAGCATAAGAAATAAGTTATGAATAGTGTTTGTTACAGAAAATTCAAATACTGAGCAAGCCTTAGAAGTGTCACTTTTTTATAACAAATATATAATTGTCTTATGTCAATAAAATTGTAATGAATTAAATATACCATTTTATACTGTTCCACCAAAAAAACAACAGGACTTTTTGAATTTGAGAAGTTTGAAAGCCATACAGAATCATATCTGAAATTCAAAACATATATGGTATAAAGCATATCTTATTGAAACCCACAGCATTTCTGTATAAGAATGTCTTCGTTGCAAGAAACTTGCAGCAGGGGGCCTTGCTTCTCTGGAGAAGGTCCTTTCCCAATCCTGGAATGGGAAGGAGGTCCCTTTCCCCCACCCAGGTTTGGCTACTGTGGAGATAGGGAGGTGAGTCCTGTGAAAGCCAGGACTGAGCAGGAGATCATCCTTCACAGAGGCCAAGGCTATTATAAATACTGCACACAGAGGTTGACAGTGGCCTCTGATCTTTCACATAGTCCTGAACTTAAGCAACCTTACTTCTTTTAAACCTGGATGTACTTAGAGTTATGGCTAGCAGAACTATTTACTTATAGTTCCAAGTGGAGAGTAGATGGCTGTGATTTCTGGATGGAGAGCTCAAAAACCCTTGGAGTTTAACCTTCCCTTTCCCTTGCATGGTAATTTTCCATCCAGGCAGGGTGTGGCTATGACTCAGTTTGTGGTGAGGATGTGACCATCCTTGGGGAGGAGCCTTCTGTTTGATTCTGCCTTTCATTATGGCCTATGGGGAGACAGAGGCATGGTGCTGAGTCATTACTGGGTTACTTACCAGCTCTTCACAGCATGGATTCTGATATGAATTTTTGAGAGTTGTGTTAGCTTCTGGCACCACTTGTGAGTGGTGGGTAGGAGGCTTCATGGGTCACATAACTCCCCCAGGGCCCAAGAGGGGTGAGAACTAAATGGAGCTCCAATTTATTTGAAGATATATCAGTCTCCTTGAAATACAGAACTTGATATAAATACTTCATAGTTCCCCTCCCCAACAAAAAGAGGCCAAAGATAGCACCCTTTAAATTAAAGCACTGCCTACAAAGTCTCCTTAATTCTAGCTGTCCTTCCTGGGATAAGTGGATCAGGTTAGCTGGTAGCCAGTAAACATGGAGGTAGAGACTAGAAGTAGGATGCTAAGGAAAAAGCAAACTTTGGACTGTAACAGGAGGACATGTAAAGTAGGGAGAACTTAATCTATTATTCATTGATGCCTTTTTTGGTCTTTATCTTGATTACTTTGGCGGGGTAGGGGACCTGTTTATAATTCCACTTGCATTGTAGAGAGCCTGAGGGAAAAAAGAGAGAACATAGGGCCTCCAAGGGAGTGGCCTGGTGAATAGGATTAAATCATCCTAAAGAGGTTTTGTCCTGAGATCCCTCACACTTCTGGACTAGAGAAAGATTGCTGAAGGAGTTTTGGTTGGCACGTTGGAATGGACTAGATTCCTGGAGCTTCTTCCTTCCTGCTTCTAAGTGCTGATGAGGCATTTCTTTAGGAGGAGGAGGAAGAGAGTAGAGGCCTAAATACACAGAGGCAGTTCTTTACTGTTACTTTCTGCTGGAATAAATTTCACATACCTGTCTATCCTCACCAACCCTCCATGTCTCCTCTACCATGAGACATTTCCCTCTTGTACATAATCTGTTCTGTATCCCTAACTCCAAAAGGACAACTCTCTCTTCCTTCCAGGATTTGTCTGGGGGAAACTGTGGAATTAAGATTTTGTGCCACCCTGGTAGGCCTGAAGAGATTTTGGGAGTCTGAAGGAAGCCGTAAAATAAAAGTCTACCTGATCTGACTCTGGAGAGGGCAGATAAAGTCCAAAGTAACTATATCTGCTCTAAACCTGACATTCTGCACCCGTGGGCTGCCCTAGAAATCCGTATGGCCCTGAGAGAGAACTAACAATGCTGATTTAGGCAGAGGTCATGTGATGGTTAAAGTGGTATGTTAACCAAACTTCAGGGCTGAAGTTTGTCTTTGTGTAACCAAACTCAATGTCTCTCTTCTCTGGGTGGGTGTGCGGGCTCAATAAAAGACACTGCCAAGATGGAGTGCTTAAAGGACAAGTATTGATTTCCTTGTGATAAGAAAAGGAGATAGCAAAACTGGTGTTTTCAAAGAAACTCCTAGAGGGGGCAGTGAGATGAAGTTATGTAGTATTATCCAGTGTGGGAGGGGGTCTCCTGTATGTTTTTGTTCCTGATGCTGGCATCTTCTGGTCCTTATCTTCAGCTTGAGAGGTCTGCAGAAAAACATACCTTCAGGGAAACATGAAAGTTTGCCATATACAAGGTTTTCTCGGGTTTTTTTGTTTTTGTTTTTGTTTTTTATCTTGTCTAGGTTTTATTTATGGTCAAGAAGCTTGGGTACAAGGTGACCTATGTCTGCTGACCTGGGCCAGCCAGGACAATTTCTTACCTCTTACCACCTTCGGCTACAGTATTGTTTGCTGATATACCTTCTTTCCACAGTCTCCAAATGACCTTGGGGAGTTAAACTATGAAACTCCAGAATCTGTGACTAAGAAACCAAGCAGATAATAGCAGTCTATACCTTCACTTAGCCCCAGTCCAGTGAACCTAGCAGCTTCCCCTCCCATCCTGCCAGCTCAGTGGAAGGGCTGGCTCTAAGGGGAGAACTGTGGATTCTAGGGGAGTCTGTCTCCCACCTCAACTTCCTCCAGTTTCTATAGTCCTGGGATAACTTGCTGCTGGGTCAAAGGCATGAAGATGCAGGAAGCTGACCCAAAGTAAGGCAACCAATATCCTCTGGCACTAGTCATAACGACAACCCTCCGTGACTAGTCAATTCCCAAAGGAAGGATGCCTACTGGACACTGCTATAATCATGTACATATTTTATCTGGTCAAATCCCACCCTATGAAATAGGTATTGTCTTCATTTTACTTAAAAAAGGCTCATATTAAACTACAGGATATAGGAGTAAGTGCAGTTGAAACGAAGATAACATGGAATCGAAGATAACATGGAATTGATGCTTCTGTATTATGTTGCTGAATCACCTTAAAACTCAACTATGATAAATTTTCACTATGCATCTAATTTAAGCAAGAATATGCTGGACTAGTCTCTGCCAGAGATCACAAGCAGCATTTTTATAATTGATCGATACTGGTAACTGAAAGGCACTCGTTTGAAACCAGCTCTCCAATTTAATGCATTTGAATTTCAATCTTGGGACCATATCTAGATTTAGAACTTTAAGATGCGACATGGTTCAGCATTGACCAGCTGGCTGCTACCCTAGGGTTAGTCCATCACTGTACCTGGTTGGTCCTTAGCTTAGGGCTATGTACGCCACCCTTCTGGGAATCTGAATCTATCAGAATCTGAAACAGGAGAGGAATCTGATTGTCCCTGGTGAGCATGGTTCATTTTCCTCTCAACTTTGTGTTCTCCCATCACCTCAGTAGCTAAACATTTACTTCTGTCTACAACTAAGGGTACAGGAAAAGGCTTACAGAAGAAATTAGAAGATCTTATTTCAAGCAGAAATTTACGTAGGCTGTCACTTTCTCCTCCCAGCTTATCTGAGCTAACAGGAAAGTGTAATGAAGGCCTGTGATTCAGCTGCAAGCAGGGTGTCTCCTGGAGCAAGTCACACCCATTGGTCTCTATTCCAGGAAACGGAAAGAACCTGATAATAGTCTTAACGATTTTTGATTAGGCAGCATTTTGTCTGCCCTCAAAACTTGGCTAAATGACGGCAAGAGTTAACAGCTGTTGCATTGATAACTGCTGTCACCACTGGTTGTAGACTAACGATTGAGAAATCAGGAAACAATTCGGGGATCAACGTAAAAAAATCTCAATACTGCTTTTAAAACCCAGGGTTGAAAACAAGTGCAGATTCCTGCAGAGGTCGGCTCTAACGTTCTGACTCGATGTTTCCTGACGGTCAGTTCTGCACCAATATTAATAACTTCTGTTCGTTTTCTACTCTCAGGCTCTTGCTCTGCAGAGTTCCTAGTAACCACGGGCCCCAACCTGTCCTTCCCCATACCAGCCCTAAGAACAAAAAGGCCTCGGGCTCTGTGCACACGCCCCTTCTCCCTGGTTTCCCCTCATCTCGCCCCAGTGCCGGATCCCCTGGGAATGCAAGCTGGCTTCCAGCTCTTCTCTGATCCCCCCTTCTGATCCCGTCTCGGGCTCCCCCCCTCCTGCTGTTTAGTTCACCCTCCGAGGCGTGAGCTGGAGCGGACCCCAGAAGAGAGGGGAGTCGCAGGGCGGGGCTGCGGGAACGCTGCCCGGGCACCCATAAATCTGGGCACCGCCCGGATAAGTCCAGGCAGCGGCAGCGGCCTAAGCCGGGGGTCAGATGAAGAAAGAGGCCTCCCTCAGCAGCCTCACCGGGCGGCGACAGGTGGCCCCGGCGCCCGGGGGTCTGGCGGGCGTCTCGCAGGCTTCGGGGGCGGGCCCCGAGCCTCGCCGCTTTCCCATTGGCCTGCGTGCGGCTCGTCGGCGTTTATGTGAGTGTCCTTCCGCCAAAGAATTAGTCCCCCGCAGCAGCGCGGCCCGCCCCGCGGAGCTTCCCTGAAGGTGACTGCGCGCCGCGAGGACGCGGGGGCGGGCCCCTCGAGCCCGGAGCCGGGATTGGGTGGGGGGCGGGGCGGCGGAAGGATTGCGGCGGCCCGGAGTCGGGATAACCTTGAAGCCCAGGCCGCGGATTCCCGCACAGCAGCTGCGCCCGCGGAGACTCCGGCCCTGCCTGCGCTCTCGTCTCGCCCCCGAGCCGCCCCGCCGTAGGTGAGCCGGGGAGGAGGCCGGGCCGTCCATTCCCGCTTGGCCGCTGCCCGCCCCGTTGGGGCGGGATGCCCGCCCTTCTGCTCTTTCGGGTACCCAAATTGGGGGCGGCGCAGGGTCCTTGGGGTCTCGAGGAGGGCGCTCCGGGCCCCCCGGCTCGTTTCTTCCAAGATCCGACGGGTCCACCCAGCCCCTTTCCTGCTCCAGTCCTCGCCCGCATTCTGGTCCCCTCCTCGCCGCCCTCGCACCCCTTCAGCTGCTTCCATCCTCACCCCTCCGGTCCCCTCCTGACCGGATCCCTTCCTCTCCCCTTTCTTCTCAGGCCACGCCGCTCCCCTCCCCGCCCCCTCCTAGCTCCTTGGTGTTCATTGCCTCCGGGGCTGCACTTTGTGGGTGCTCCGCTCATCCCGATGCTTTGCTTGTAACCCCCTCCCCCGCGAGGTCCTTCTCCAGCGCCCCGCCGCCCCCCCACTCGGGTTCGGTCCACTCTCCCCGCGCCCCTCGCCTCCTCGTGCTACCCCTTCCCCATCTCTACCCCACCCCCCATTCATGCCCGGCTCCCGCCCCTCCCCCTCCATTCTGGTCACGTCCGCCTCCCCGCATCCCGCTCTCCTCCAGTCCTTGGCACCGCCCGGCGCCTCGCCTCGCCCCTCCCCTGCCGGCTCCTCTCGGCGTCCGCGTCCCGCTTCTCCCTTCGCGGTCCTGCCCCCTTGTCCACCGCGGGCTCCCGGACCCCAGGCCCGAGGAGCGGGGCTTGGGGCTCGGGGGGGCTCGTTGTGCTGAGGTCTGCGGGGCTCTGGCCGTCCGCGCGGCCCAGGGATGCTGCGGGCGTTCGGGCGCATCTAGGGGTTACATAACCCGTGGCTCTCCCCACCTCGCTGCAAGAGGAAAGGGTGGCCGCTCTGCGGCGCGGGCCTGTGCAGGGGCGCGGGGGCTCCATGTGGGGGCCGCGGCGTGGCACGTAGCCGCCCGCGTCCTGGGCGCCTGGCCGTCCGCCCCGTCGCGCCCCCAGCTTTACCGCAGACCTCAGCTGTTGCAGGAAGCCCGAGGATTCTTCGCCCCAGACCTGTTTCACTTTGCTTAACAAATAGGATCGTAGAACTCGGAGGCCACGAGGTTGGGGAGAGCGGAAATATTTCTAGAGCTTTAAAGCAGTAAAAGCTACTCAGAGCTGTTTAAGGGAGGGGTGGAGATTAGGGTGTAGAGTCCACTGTGTAATTAAAGAGCGATCTTCCCTGCGGGGTGCAGTTGGGACGGCGGACTCTTAGTGATTTGGGGTGGGACTGAACAGGAGTCTTTCCAAAGTGCAGTCACATGGGGTCTAAGGAAGCTTTTGAAAAGCACCTTCAGGTCTGAGGATTATTTAAAGTCCCGAGTCATGGAAAGGCAGGCTTCTTACCCGTGTTCTTTTCCCATCTGAGTAAAGGAGCCTGATAATTAAGGTCCAGACTTGCTAGACAGAGGCGTTAGGAACTTGCAAAGGGGCTTTTAGAATCTGGACTCATCAACATACTGACCAGAATGATGGAGGGAATTCAGTCCTAGGACTTCTGTTTCTGGTGTGTAAACCGAAAGTATATTTTCCCCGTGGTTGTTGAAAGAACTGGTGTCTATGCACACACCTACAGGAATATATATTCTCACTGCAGTGTCTAATCTCTGGTGAGATTTTTTTTTTAAAGATTTACTTAAGCATGCAAGAGGTGGGGTACAGGCCAGAGGTGCGGGGGTGAGAGGATTCACCAGAGACAGAGTGGGGAGCAGAAGAGGCACATTGACTGAAATACACTGCTGAGGGGAGCAGTGGGCAAGACAGGAGAGGTCTGCCATGCCACGTGGGTCAGCTCCCTAGCTGGGGATCTAACACAGGCCAAAGCGGTGGTAGTGCTGGGCCTTAACCCCCATTAGGCCACCAGTGAGGCCCTTCTGGTGAGATATTTAGAAGAGATGCCTTCTTTCGGTCATTGAGTACAGTAACATGGTCCATAATTGAGCATGAGGGCTCTTTTCTCTGCCTTCCCAAACACATAGTCATAGTTACTCTTTGGCAGTCAGACTCTAAATACCAGACATCTCCAGGAAACCAATCCCCCTAGGGGTCTGGGTACAGTGTTTACAAGTAGCTAAGAATTCTCTTGTAACAGGGACTCTTTGGTCTCCTGAGAATGGGGACCTCTAAACAAAGGAAGGAAAGGAGTTGTAGGATTTTCTCAGCTGGGAAATAGGTTAGATTTGGAGGTAGGCCACAGATGATAGCCACCTGTTGGTGGTACAGAGGATGTGGCCACCCCTTAGGGTACAGAGGGCCTAATCCTGCTCTGCAGCATTGTTAGCAAATAATTTACCCTCTGGTTGCCTGTGGATGCTGTTGGGACTGCAGGGGGCTGTTCTCAGCAAAGGATATGTGTGTAGCCCATCACTGGTCTGTGTGTAGAGGTGAGGAAGACTCTGGGCAAGATGACTCAACCGTTAAACTTCTCTGCTGTTGAGAGAATGCTCTTCATTGGGTGAGTGGGGAAACTGCATTATGGTCTTCATAGATTTAGAAATTCCCCTTTCCCGGCTTGTGAGTCAAGCAATGAATCATACTTTTCCCCCCCAGTTGAAAATTTTTCAACTAAGTGAAAAAGGCTCGGTCCAGGTTGCTCAGGCACACTTTCTACTGCCCTAAGAGCTGGACTGCAGAGTGGCTGAGCCCATTCTGCAGCAGGCATGCCAGTCTTTGTGGAATAAGGGCTGTAGTGGACATGAATAACGATAACTTAAAAATGTCCTTGAACTCATTCTGAGCTTCTAGACTTGCGTCAAAATATATGGACGTAAGTTTCCTCCAGTCGAGCATAGTTGCTCCCATTTTAGGCTCTGCATTAGAAGTAAATAATTTTAGTGTTGAATTCATAGTTTAACAGAGAGCATTGCTGGGTCTTTAAGAATTGCACCCCCAGTGGGCCTCCCCTGGTGGCCCAGCGGTTGAGCCCTGGGCTGCGAGGCCCGCAGCCTCTGCAGCGCCTTGTTCCCCGGGCCGCCCGCAAGGGTCCCACAAAAAAAAAAAAAAAAAAAAAAGAATTGCACCCCCGGTGAGTTGGCAAATTTGGTAGCTGTGGTCCAAACAGAGCTTGCACCTTATGGGTGCAGCCTCTCTGCTTTGAATGTTGTGACATTTATGTGGTGTCATAGGAAAGGGCATTTTATTTCTTAAAGCACTCTTAATGTTGAAACAGTGAAAGAAATGAGGACGTGGCTTTGAACAGGAAGGTGAAAAAAAATGCAACTCTTGCATCACAACTCACAGCATACGAGTTTTATTTTGCCCCAACTTTTATGAAGGCAAGTCAGGATATGTCATCTTAGCCAAGAGCTAAGACTGACTTAAAGGTAAGGGAAAATTACTCACTTGACATTATATTTTTTTTTTGAATTATTATGAATGTCTACATCAAATCCCAATTAACTGCTATACCACAAGAATGAGTCCCTTGTGTGAATCGTTCCCATGCAACTTTGTTGAGGATCTTGTGGGCTCTGTAAGTAATCTATTTGGTAAAAGATCTTAGAGGCCTCAGTGGCATCACTTTAAACATCAAATCCACTACAAGTAGGAACAGAGCTGAGGGAACACCATACTTTCTGGGAACTTGCATTTTTTCACCAAAGCCAGCTGCAGATGACAATAAGATTTGATTATTTGGAGCTTTGTTAAAGAAGCTGTTTGGGTGTGAGCTAGTGTGGGTGGTGAGGGGCAGTCTGCAGCTTCTCTTGGCCTTTTGGTATCCTGTTATGACTGTTCAGCTCTGGAAGAGAGGTTGGCAGAGTGACCAAGCGGTGCAGCCACACCCCTTCGGCGGTTTGTCGCGTTCTGCACGGTCTGCACGTAGGAGGGAGCCAGGCTGCATGCAGTACCTCCTGTGGCCTCTGAGACTCACTTGTGTCTGAAGGCAGAGCTTCTGACAAAAGAGCTCTGTCCAAAGCCTCTCCTTTCTGGTACCAGGCAACTCTGTTTGGAAGCCAGCAGGGGGCTGTGGTGGGAGGTGCCACCTTTGGTAGGGTGGTGAGTTGCTGGTCCTAGCACTTCAGAGTATGGAACAGCCTCACTGGTCCAGTCAAAAAGATTTGCTGAAAGGAGCTCATCCCTTCCAAACATCTTTAATCAACCTGCTGAGAATAGTCAGTTCAATCTGAAAAAAAAAGGTCTCTTCCATATCTTCAGTGATAAGACCAAAAGAGTCATCCCAGTCAGCTGAGTCAGACATGCTCATGAGACAAAACCAGGCACATTTTGGAGGAGTTTTAAGTTAGGTGGTCGGGGAAATAGAGACTTTGTAACAAAACTATTACTCTTGTGTTACTCTACTAGGGAGCAGACTAACCAGTGTCACCCAAGAGATGGGCAAACATTTTAAATTTCTGACAGTCTCAAAGTCAATACTTTGGGAAGGCATTCCTGGTTGGTAGTAAATGTATATAATGACTTTGAGGAATTCAGCAATATTTTATAAAATAGAAAATAAACATGCCTAGTGACTCATGTGTTCTGGATTATATATAGAAGTGCAAGAAGACTTGTTCTAGGAGAGTGTTATGGTATTGATTAATAGGGGAAAAGTTGGTTTGGGGGCAAGGAAGGGATGGTCAGCTAGTAAGGAAATGCTTAAATAAATGGTCTACTTGTTCAGTGGACTAGTATTATAGTTCCTATAAATCAAGATCTGTGTACCAACTGGATGGATCTTAAATGGAGTGAAAAACAAAGTTCAATGATACTTGAGCAGTGTATTACTTAGGACATTAAAAAAAACAACCAAAATCTTATAGTCAGTATAGATATACTGTCTCTACAGTATAGATATACTGTCTCTAAATGAACTGGAAGGATATATAATTCACAACAGTAATTAGAACTCATGGTGGAGAAATGAACTGTAAAATTGTAACTAATTTTTAAAAGAAAATCCGCTGAATGTTAATGGTTAGCTCTAGGTGGCAGAAATAGAGATATTAATGTTTCTTTTCTTCAGTTCAAAACAAAATGAAAAAGAAGCAAACCTGTGAAGGTCAGTGCAGGAAGACCAGTTTTACTAACTAGGTCACTGCTCTTGGAGAGTTGGCGCTGCCCTTCTTCCTTCAGCCCCGCTTCTTTTCCCTCCAGCCGTGGGCAGCTCTTCGTTTAAATGCCGAGCCACCGCCTCACTTGGCTGAGGCCAGGTTGTACCTGATTTGAAGGGCCAGGAACGATGTCCCTTGCTGTTCCCAAAGTATGAACACCATGCCCTGAGGGTCTGCCCCTTTTGTGTGAAGGAGGCGCCATGCCCCAGCACCACAGAAGTTTCCTTCTTCAGGCTGTATTGCAGCGTATGGACTGAGCATCTGTGATCAGACCAGGAAATCCTCTGAAGACTCACAGCTTTTTCCCTGACTTGGAACTTCCTGCTCTGGAGCTGAGTGGTCCTTTGGGGGATAGGCCCATTTACCATCAGCTTTGGTGCTTTATTCCCCTGGACCTTACACAATTGCTTATAAAGTTTTTTTTTGTTTTTTTTTTTTAAGATTTATTTATACAAGAACCAGGGTACAGGCCAGATGCGCAGGAGGGTGAGAGGATTCACCAGAGAAAGAGCAGGGAACAGAACAGGCAGCACTGATGAAATACACTGCTGAGGGGGGAGCAGCAAGTGAGACAGGAGAGGTCTGCTGTGCCATGTGGGATTCTCGCTGGCCAGCCAGGATCGAACCCACGCTGCAAAGGCTGCGGACAGCTTCATAGTGCGGCGCTCAACCACCTGCGCCACCAGGGAGGCCCTGCTTATAAAGTTTTTAAGTCGCTTAGTCCAATCCCTGAATAAAAGAGCAAGGGAATTCTACTTGATCCTACAAGTGTACTATTTTGTTTTATGTAATCTGCTAACACCAGGCTTTATGTTATGAGGCCTGCTGAGTGTAGAACAGACTTCAGAGTCACATCTCTTAGCTAAAAACTGCTTATCCTTCATACCCTACTCCATGTGTGCTCTCTGTAAGCTAATGGTACATCAGTGAAGAGCACCCAGTCCAGACCTTACCAGATTTTGTGTTGAACCCAGCAGGCATCTTGATTCTGGTGCTGCCATAGTCCTATGAAGGTTAGACTTGGGGAGTATATTTCCATGCTCCATCATCATCGAGGACAACAATGCCTAGAGAGCAGGCCACCCGGAATACCATGTGGAGCATATTATGATTCAGATTTTCTGACAGATGCTAGATTTCTAAGGTTTTGAGATTGGAAAGTCTTCATGCTTAAAGGCTTGGGAGTGTAGGTAGCAAATTGACAACAAAATTGTGGGCATCAAAAGTGCCCATCATTATTGTGTTAGTCTGTGTGATGAGACTGGTATTGAAGCACAGTTGGTACAGATACATCTGCACAGTTATGCAGATACAGACTCCTAGGCCAGATCAGTTTACTAGAGCAGAATGATTTGGGCCTTTTTGAAAGATAGAATTGGCAAAGTGTGAATCTTTGCCAACACGGCCTGCTAATAGGACTGGTTCTCAATGGTGTGTCAGGTGTTATTTTTTATGATTTATGATTCTTACACCCTCTTCCTCTTTTCAGACAGTGGGCAAAGAATTGTGTCTGCCACAAATGAAACTGTAGTTTTAGGGAACCAGGAGCTTCTTGAGATGAGAGAGAAATGGCGGGGCTAGGGGCACCTGAAGCTGTGCCTGGTCCATCCTGTCAGCATGCACTAAGGCTTCTGATGGTGTCTTATTTCAGAGGAGAAATGTCTCTGAGGAAGATTCTCCTGCAGGGGCTCAGGCTCAAGAATAAAGCTCCTGTTCCTGGGCCTGCCACTTGCCGTCATCAGTGGCTACACCGGCCTTCCACTGCAGACTGGAGGTTGGCTTTGCACGCCTGTGCCTCCCAAGGAGGAGGATGCGTAGTGAGTCAGCCTGGCACAGGCTGGGTCGCATGTCCTGACAGGCACTGCCCAGAGGATAGCATTGGAGAGTAGTTATTCCCAAAGGCCAATCTTGAGAAACCAGGGTGGACTCTAGGTGGTAGGTGGTTGGTGGAATGGACAGCTTAGGCTGGAAAGAAAAGACTAGTCTCCACAAGACCTTGGAGGTGGGCTGGAGAGCTCTGACCCTTTTTGCCAAGGGAGGCTCCAGCCAGAGGCTGGGGGAGAGAGGCCAGTTGGAGACCCTCAGATGTGACATGAGATCTCTCTGGATAGTAGAGGGCTTTAAGGAGGTGTTGAGACCTTGTATAAGAGTATGGATTCATTTGCAGACAAGCAAGCTTTTATTGATTTACTGGTGTGCAAATCCACTCAAACACCTAACAAAATCATTTGTTGGTTTGGTACTTGATAACCTGGGTAAACAATAAACCTCAGATTTAACTCAAGATGGTGGAATAGGTTTGTGTTTGAGCCCAATATAATTTGATTTGCTAATGGGTTCTGTATGCAGCCCTTTTATACCAAAACATCCTTGTCACAAAGATTTTTGCTCTAAGACTGAGGACAAACTAAACTGGAAGTTTCCTGGATTTGGGCTTGTAACTAACAGTTCTGGAGCATAGTCCTGTGGATGATAGGAATTTTTTGTTGGTTTGTTTTGAGGTTCTGAATGGATCATGGTTGACCTTGTGAGGCTAGTGAAATTGCCTTGCAATGTATTTGTGATTGGGATCTAAAATGTGCATTTCGCCTCTGCCACATTTAAACAGAGTGCTCTTGAAGTGCATAAAACAGCAGTTTATTAATGGAGCTGGGACTGACTTTTTTTCATTCTTACAGTTTTACCAGGATGCTTAATAATGTATCATTTCTGGAAGAGGAACATTTGTAATTTTCCTTATTAGAAAAATATTTCATATGGACATGTTGAGACTCATTTGCAGACAAGCAAATTTATTAATGAGGTATATTTATTAATGAAGGAAAGAAAAAAATTGCTGTAATCTTAATATTAACTTGCTGTTTTTATTTTGGTATATATCCTTCCAGCCCTTTTATGTGTTTAATTTGGGACCCCTCTAACCTGACCTCCTAAAAAACAGGGGTACCGGGTTCTTAAATAAACAGCAAAATGATAGAAAACCACAGATTTAAAGAGACCTTAGAGGGAAGACAATCTTTGGCTATTAAGGGAGGGGATAAAGCATCAATGATACTTTTGAGTTTTTCACACTTAGCTTCTTAATATTTTTTGGGGGAAGGCGTCTGTGTTTTTCTTTGTAACATAGCTGAATCTATACCTGTTAGTTACCACCTGGATACATGGTTATTAAAGTAATTTCTCATTACCCCAAAGAGCTTTAGTTATACTCAGCTTTTACCTTAATCCTTGTACAGCTCTGCAGGGCAAACCTTTCTCAGCTCTGAGCGGTCTTTGCAAGTGGGGCCAAGGAGCCACCTTGAACCAAAAAAAGAGCATTATGTCACCGGAAGCCCAAGCCCAGAGAATACAAGGTATGACCCAATAATCACTGGTCCCAGCCAGGTCTTTGCAAGGAGACTCTAATGACTCCTTGTCTAGAGAAGAGCCAGCTGATGATTTTTAGAGTGTAATTAGTCACTCCAACCCACTCATTCAAATCCTGTTCTGTTCACGAGACAATCCTTGGATTGGATGACTCTCTCTGTTCAGAGGCAACTGCAAGGACTTTTTGTTCCAGCTGGCTTCGTTTGACACCTGGTAACATTTCTTCAGTAGTATTCTCCTACCAGACAGACTCACCTAAGCCCAGCTGCGTGGGTGCTCTGAAGCTGTGCAAGCCCTGCCTCAGCCATGAGTAGGGAAAGTGACTCTGGCTGCCCAGGCTGTCCTGTTGGTAATTCAGAGCTGTCCCTCAAATTTGGGAGGGCTGAGGAGAGGTATAATTTTGGTTTTGACAAAATGGCACTAAGGTACACTAAGAGGTCATTCAGCGGACATTGGAATACTTCACGCACTAGATATACAAAATCAGATAGGTTACAGAGGAGAGGATTGATTTTTCACTTTGGTATCTGGTATCATTAGGAGTTAGGAAATACACATTGAAAGGAATGCGCCAAGTGGAATGTTTAGCTAGTATTTTATTTCTCTGTTTTTAAAGGTTTAGATTCTGTAGTTGAGGAAGGACCTGTAACCATCAGTTTTCAGATGGGTTGTCCACAACTGGTGTTAATCAAGCTCCTTGGGCTTTTGACAGAAATTGAAGATGGCAGTGGCTGGTGTAGATGCATATGCTACTTGAGCCACCTGGAGATGCCACAGAGTCCGAGCAGGAGGGAAAAGAAAGAATAAGAATTCCCTTTCTGGGGTGCCTTGGTTTGGAGCCCTGAGATTTAGGAGACAGTGGGGCAGGCTAGAGAGGGACTTATTCTCGAACATGGGTGGGAGTATTTGGGTTCAGGCATTTCCAGAGGAGTAGCCCTTGGTCTGAGAACTTGAGGAAAAGGATAGCTTTCTGCTGTAGAGCTTCTGGCTCATTTCCTTACCTGATGGTTATTCAAACACTGCCCAGAAGCTTCTCAGGTCTCTAATCAGCTAACTAACCGGCCGAGTGAGGTTAGTCAAAGAAAAGCAAAGGTCGGGGCAGTTGTCAGGATTGTGACCTGGGCTGGTTAATTGCCTGGAACAGATGCTCTTTGTTACTGGTGCACTTGTCAGATGTAGAAAGGGAATCAGAATGGTGTCTCAGAAAGTCAATTGGAGCAATCTGACAACATTAATTTCCTCATGTTGCAACTGCCCTGTAAGTGTGGTTGTAATAATTGTAGAGGCAGACCAGTGCCAGTGTGGTAACCCTTGGTTATATGCAGATTATATATCTTACGATCCACCTGACCAAAGGCAGATGTGGTTTGTGGGTACATATTTCTAGGATGAAAGATTTTGCATTTGGGTTCTAGTTGGACTTTGCTTCCTGTCCAGGGACTGGTTTTTATTGCCTGTCAGTAGCTTAGGACTTACGCTTTGCTCCAGGGTGTGAATAAAGGAATGAACTTAAGTGATGTTTTGGGTTAGTGAAAATCTAGGACTCAGGAACTCAGGACCCCTTGAATGGGGATTGTCTATACAACCAGGAAAATCACTGGGTTTGAATGGGGACAGTTTTAAAGAGTCAATGTGGGTGTTCTGCCACAAGGCAGATATTTGTAACTTTGAGACAACTTGCTATACAAATGTCTAGATTTACCAGGGTACTAAACTGGGAGTCGGTTGTTGGTATCACTAAAAGACTGGTTACAACTTCCTTTTCAGGAAGCTCCTTCAAGTACATCAGGAAAACTGTCAAGGTAGATGTTAGTCCAATGTATAGGAGATCTGCTTACAATGGCTGCCTGGGAGGTGCATGCATTGGGCACGAGGCTTTAGCATGTTCTTTAAGGTCCTTTCCACTTGCTCATGGTTTTGTGAGTTAGCCCTTTGAGGAGCACCTACGTAGCCAGAGCATGGCGGGATCTCTGTGGCTTGTGCACACAGTGTGCTGATGGAGTTAATGTGTAAGCAGGAAATGGCCTCCTGTGCCAGGCTGCATGCGAACCACCCTGGGCTTCTCAGACTGATTACTGTCTCTTTACTTCCCCTGGACCCAGGACCTCAGAAGCCATGTCGAAGCACCACACCGATGTCGGGACTGCCTTCATTCAGACCCAGCAGCTGCACGCAGCCATGGCTGACACATTCCTGGAGCACATGTGCCGTCTGGACATCGACTCACCACCCATCACAGCCCGGAACACTGGCATCATCTGTACCATCGGTGAGTGGGTGTGATCCTCCCTAGTCCCAGACCAGGGCCTCAGGTGACAGTGATCTTCCTCTCCTGAGCATGCAACACAGATTCTTAGGGAAGCAGGTAATAGGAAGTTGCAATAAAGCATTAGTATGCTTTATGTTTTGTGCTGAAGACAAAATTTAGAGGGTGTCTTCCTTATCAGATCTTTTAGGAGTTTCTCACAAACCTTTTTGACATGCTCTGTGCAGCCAGGTTCCTGCTGCAGCCAGGTCTTACACTTTCTCAATTAGATGGAGCCTATAGAATTTGAAGGAAACATAAGTATCCATCTAATTCAAGAAGGTGGGCTAGCACAGTAACAGTCTGCTGTGTGTTTTTGAAAGAAAGAAGAGCTATTAGGCTGGGGTGTAGGTAGGGGAGGAATTTTAGGAGGAACAGTGAACTATCCAGAGTTCTTTGAACTTAAAATTTAAAGGATTATTCCTATTCTGAATAATTAATATTGATAGCTTTAAAACTTTATTTTACTAGGCCCAGCCTCCCGATCAGTGGAGATGTTGAAGGAGATGATTAAGTCAGGCATGAATGTGGCTCGTCTGAACTTCTCCCATGGAACTCACGAGGTGAGCCTCACCACCGGGACATCTTATAGGGAGCAGGTGGGGAGGCAGGTATTCCATTTAACCACAGTGGATCAGGCAAGAGTGAGTCTGGGGTTCACAACCATTGTCTTCACACTCTACCCCTGCTCTCCTCTCCACCCCCCAACACCCATACACATCTGCTGCCATGTCAGCCCTCACAAAGGGGCATGTTCTGGCATATAACCCCCCACTTCACCAACATTGTGTTCCAGTATGTCCCATCCCAGGGGTTCTGCTACATTAAAATCAAGCCAGTCAGCACACTTCTTCAGGAGCCTAGTAGGTGGTCTTAATGCTGGTGCAATTTATGAGCTGATTTGACCTATGAACAGAGACCTGACCTAGAACCAGGCCACAACTTTTGGGAAGTGCTCCCTTCCTGCTTCTGTTCCCAAGAAAGGGACAAACTCCTTTTGGGGAGTGTGGGGGCTTCCTGAAGAGGAGGACACTGCCTTTTTTAAAGCTTCAGGCTCAGCCATGAGCCTTGCAGTTTCATACTGGTATTGGTAGAGGAGTAATGAATAAGGTGGACTTCCCTGCTTGGTAGACTGCTGTATTTATTTCCTGTTGATGCTAAAGAACTGCTACCCTGTAAGGTCAAGTGGCAAGGGGTTGCCCTCTGGCATTTGGAAGATGGTGTTGAGACTAAAAATAACGCCTCAGGAAGTGCAATCCAAGAGGTGAATTCCTCCTTTCTGGAAACATGAGACTCTTCATAGATTCCCTAACCCATGTTCCATAAACAGCCTATGGCCTGGCAGGTGGCTGGTCTCCAAATGTCATGGGACCAAGTTAGAGAAACTATGCTCAGCAAGCCCCTCAGGTTAAGATATGCCCCTAATGACATTAAGTAATTTTCCAAAGGCAGGGGTCCGGGGCAGGGGTCACCAGGACTTATTTCAAGTGATAGCTCAGCCCAAAGGGAGAGGTAAAGCCAACAAGTGAGGGTTATTTCGTTATTGATTCTTGCTGTCCAAGTGTGTCCAGGTCTCCCGTGTGCAAGGGAAGGAGCAGAAATAGATTTTGAGAAGTTGACCTTTAACTGGGCTGATGGCCTCTTCCATCCCGTAAGATAAAACCTCTCAGCTCTGAAATGGCAGGGCTGAGTGGGATCTGCTGCACCTGCTGGAGTGGAATTGGCTTTGGGGGTTTGGGTTTTTAAACTACAAGAGGCATTTGAAGATTATCTGTGCTTTTCTTATTCCCAAATTAGAACTAGAATTTAAAAATAGATAAATCCAGAACCTCTTGTGTCTTTAATTTTGAGGTTTTTGACAAGGATAAGGGGGCTCCTGGGATCAGGGTTTTGGAAATTGATCTGAAATTGTCCTAATATATATATAATGTAATGCAAATATTTTTGTTTGATCACATGTCAGGGACCTTATTTGATATGCACCTTTGACTAGAGGCTGGGCCATACCTTTTGGAGCTCTTGGGAAGTTTTCAACATTCCTGTAAGCAAAAACATTGAAATTGAGATCTCTCCTTTACCCAGGCGGAGGGACATCACTGTCTCATTGTTATGAGCTTTTGACAGCTTTGCCAGTGTCTCTGTCCCCCATTTGTGGCAGTTCATGGGGCAAAGTCTGTTTATTGAATATGTGTGCCCATAATGCCGTGTTGGTCAGAAATACCTACTTTTAACCAACCTAAATTTTGACCTTTCATAGGGACAACATTGATTGATGGGATTATTAAAACTTGAAAACATTCAACAAAGCTACAATCACAGTAGAAGAGTCCAGTATACCTCCCAGATATATACCAAAAGATGGTAATATAGTGGCTTTGAATAATTGGTTATATGATTAGTGTATACTTTTATGTCTCCAAGGCTAAAAGTGTGTGCTTTTTTTTTTCAGTATTCACGGTTTAAAAATATACTAGGCCACCAAAATTAGAAATTATATAGATCACATTCTCTGACATTTTTATGAAAATTAAGAACAAAGTCTTCCATAGTAATCATGAAAATGTATACTCTTAAATCTACGTATCAGAAAGCAAAGGTCTGAAATTTAACAAAAAAAGAATTTCACCTAAACACTGGAGGAAGAAACCTAAACCTTAAAAAGGTGAAGAAAAGGAATTCACTTACAAGCATAGCTTTATGAAATGGAAAATAAACCTGATAAATTAAGCAAAGAACTGATTCTTGATAGTGTAATAAATAATCATTAATTTAAAAAGTTGGAAACTTCTAAAAAGCCTGGTCAAGAAAAAGATGCACAAAAAAAGATGAAGAACAGAAAAGAAAACTATATATAAAGAGTTTTAAAATCATAAAAGACTTATGCATTAAGGTCCTGTAAATTGAAATAAAATTGACTCTTTTCTAAGGAAAGGTAAATATTTAAGAATTCAAAAATTTGAATAAACAGCCTTAAGATTGAAAAAGGTAATTAGGATCTGGACTCTGATCGGAACACTAGGCCTATAAGATTTTGAAGGTTCATACGCTAGACCAGTCTCATTTAGAATGTTACATAAAGCATAAAGTTAAGTCTAATAATAGTGTATTAAAGGAATTTCATGACCCATGACCAAGTAAACTTTAATTCTGCATTTGGATTAAATATGGTCAGTGCAATGCAAGAGAATGATAATAGGTGACACTAAATAACTACTCTATGCTCACCTCTATATACTTAATTTACACACATCAACTCTGAGAAAAAGGCATTTAATAATATTTAGAACTCATTCCTCTAAAAAATGATTTATACTTATAGTTGATAGTCTATACTATTTTTATTGCAAGCCAACAATAGAAAGAAACTTCCATAACTTAGACTTATGAACTCTACCCAGTGACACCAATGGTTCTCATTATAGACTGTCTAAATGGCATACTGAAGATTGTTCTGACACCAGCCTCAAGTAATACCAACCTTGGAGGTGAAGCTCTACTTCCAGCTCCCTTCTATCCACCTATTTGCAGGACAGTGGTAGCTGGTTAAAGGACAAGACCCACAGTGCTGAGTGCTTCTGTTATCAGCAATGTCATATTGATAGGGCCTCTGTTATCAGCAGTGTCCTATTGATTACACTGAGTACTTTTGACATCTTGGCCCTGAATCCACTTTAGTCAAACAGTAATGGCAAGTGGAAAGAGATAAGGGATGAAGAGAGAAGATTGACCAGGATTTGTTGCAAGTGAAGAATAGCAAAGGGCAACTCAGAAAAAGGCACTATCTCCCTTTCCCTATTCCACTTGCATCTCTAATCATACTCTAGAAAGTGATTGCACAAACCAAGTCTGCATGACCTTTAGTAGTGTATTATTTAGCTTAGGCTGCTGTTAGCTAAGTAAATAATTTTGAGTTTGAATTTTAGTGAGAATCAATAGAGAGAAAACTCACAATTACCAGGTATATCAGAATCTGACTCCAATTGCAAGACCAATATTATCCAAACACAAATTCTAGGTCTTTGCTCTAGTTGTTTGCTTTATTTGATGAGTCTTAGGCAAGAGAACACCCGAAAGGACACAACTTTTTTATGTGTTGAGACACTCAGACCTTTAATGGTTTTAGTGGCAAAATCCTAAAGTTCCTAAGTTTTGCCCTCAGAATGAGTAGCTGAGCCTGTCAGATAATGGATGTGGAGGTCTAGATCATCTGCAGGTCTATCTTGAAGGAGCATTGTCAGTTCCAGAGGTACTAGTGTTATGGGAGGACACTTGCCATCTTCCTTCCTCTCCCCTAGTATCATGCAGAGACCATCAAGAACGTGCGCACAGCCACAGAAAGCTTTGCTTCTGACCCCATTCTATACCGGCCCGTTGCTGTGGCCCTGGACACCAAAGGACCTGAGATCCGCACTGGGCTCATCAAGGGCGTGAGTATCCTGGGAGAAGAGGGAGGGTGGGTCCTTCTTCAGCCTTCTTCAGCAGCCTCTCCTTGCCCAGAAACCATAGGCTTGAGTTTAGGTCTATAAATGAGGGTTTTGTTCATCACAGTCAAAAATGTTGCTTTGTCTTAGCTCACTAAGAGTGATAACAGAAAGGGATCTTTATAGTCTACAAACCTACTTCCAAGTCTCTCTAACTTTAGGAAGCAGTTTCTTTGTCTGTCTTTCCCTAGCATTAAATAGCATAACTAAAACATTATGGTTTTTTTCCTTTTTTTCCTTGGGTTATTTCTTAAAATATACGAAGTTAGAGAATACCATTCTTTATACCCAATGGGAAATGTTTTATTGTTACTTGTAGCTGAGATTGGAGCTTTGCTCCTTGGAGAAAAGAGCTTTTCATTTCCTGCCAGGCAGGCCTGGCCTCTGTGGTTGGGACTCAGGGCTTACTTTCCTGTCTGTAGAGCGGCACTGCGGAGGTGGAGCTGAAGAAGGGAGCCACTCTCAAGATCACCCTGGATAATGCCTACATGGAAAAGTGTGATGAAAACGTCCTTTGGCTGGATTACAAGAACATTTGCAAGGTGGTGGAAGTAGGCAGCAAGATCTATGTGGATGACGGACTTATTTCTCTGCAGGTGAAGGAAAAAGGTATGTTCAGTATTCAGGGTCTACTTATCTAAAACCATCTCGTACCTCTAAATTTCTTTGACAGAAAGAAGAGATAGGAAGTTTGCTTGGCTGATAGCAAGGTTGAGTCTTTATATCCTGAAGAGTTATTGCTTATCCTCAAAACTAGACTTCAAGTAATCATGTTCTTGGGAGCACATGAGATTTCTTTTTGAAATCTTTTGGCTTTCTGCTTCCTGCCTTCATCCCTCAATATGATCTGTACAGGACTCCAGTGTGACTGTGAATAGTAGGGTTATTTTAAAACAACCCTATGAGTAGATATTATTATCCCTATTTAACAGGCACAGGGAAGTGAATTGACTTCCCCCAGGTGACACAGTGGGGCTAGGATTTGAACTCTGGCAATACACTCCATTGCACAAGGTACTGCTTCTCAGTTCACAGTACTGTGGGGAGAGACAGCTGGTTCCTGGCCTCTTCGTATGGAGGACGTGTGCCCTCATTGCTCTGCATACCCACGTGCTCCATTTCACACAGGTGCTGACTTCCTGGTGACAGAGGTCGAGAATGGGGGCTCCTTGGGCAGCAAAAAGGGTGTGAACCTTCCTGGGGCTGCTGTGGACCTGCCTGCTGTGTCGGAAAAGGACATCCAGGATCTGAAGTTTGGGGTGGAGCAAGATGTAGATATGGTGTTTGCATCTTTCATCCGCAAGGCATCTGATGTCCATGAAGTCAGGAAGGTCCTGGGAGAGAAAGGGAAGAACATCAAGATCATCAGCAAAATTGAGAATCATGAGGGAGTTCGGAGGTCAGTCCCTTGCCTGTCCCTTGCCACCTCCTTCAGCCCCAGCCTCTCTTAAGAGCAAGATGTATCCTATGAATACCTGGTTCGCAAACCTGGCTACCTGCCCATCAGTATGCAGACTCCTCAGCCAGTCCCAGGCCCTCTGAATCAGAATACTTTAAGAGGCTAGTCAGTGGAAGGCATTGATATTACCAAAAAAGCATCCCAGGTGATTGGGATGCCCGCTTATCTCAACCCTTTTCTCTTGGCCCAGATATCAGCATTGCAGAGGGAGGACAGGGCCTCTGCACTGTGTTCCAAGTTCAGAGCACTGCCTTTGTTTGCTGGAATGGGGGGATGGTCAAGAGAAAGTTCTTGGAAAGGGGCTCTTTTTCACTTGGGAGCCATGTGGAAGAAAGCTCAGGGCTTGGTGTAGACACTGAAATCATGGCTTCCAAGTCTTCAATTGGACAGCCACTGGCTGATGATCACTATGATCTGACATGTGCCTGCTTCCCAGAGCAAAGCCTGTGGTTCTCCTCCAGGTTCAGATTGTACCAACTCAAGGAGGAGCCAAATGACTGTGGCCAGCTTGGTGACATCTGTTCCTCTTTGGCTTCCCACTGGAAAGAACTCAGACATGCTAAACCCCACACCTACTTGTGTGAGTTTAGGCATATGCTTAGGGAGGGTGGGAGGAGCAGCTCTACCCACTGCTGTGACCCTGCCATCCTTAGCTTAGTGTTGATTTCCTTTGTACCAGGCCATTTGGGGTCCTCCCTAGGCCATCCTTGATAAGCCATGGGTGATAGCTGGCTTGATCCCAGCCAAAAAGCCCCTGACCTCCTGTCTTCAGCAGGTTGGAAGGGGTCATGGGCCTTGTGTCAGAGTAGTCAGCAGACCTCAGGTAGCTTTTTCTACCCTGGAGTACTGACTGCAGTGGAGATAGTAGAGACACATTAAGTGGGGCCTCAACAAGGTATCGATGGGGAGGAAGTGAGTCCATGGGGCTTTGGAGGAGACCTCACCCGTGCCCCTTCCCCCCAGTGATGTATCCACATGGGCACAGTTTGCCCACTGCGGGAACACCCACCCCACCACCTCCATGCACCCATGATTATGTCCTAGGTCATGGGCAACTGTCCTTGCACACAGACACCCAAGTTAGAATCCCAGTGATCTTTGCCTCACTGTTTATTTTATGGCTCCTAACCTCTCTTCCCACCTTCCCTGTCAGGTTTGATGAGATTCTGGAAGCCAGTGATGGGATCATGGTGGCTCGTGGTGATCTAGGCATTGAGATTCCTGCAGAGAAGGTCTTCCTTGCTCAGAAGATGATGATTGGGAGATGCAACCGAGTTGGGAAGCCTGTCATCTGTGCCACACAGGCATGTGTCTCTCCCCTTATACATGGGAAAGCTTTGGGAGCTACCTGGTCTCTTCTCATGGATCCTGCCCCCACCTCCCCTACCCTTCCCTCTCTTTCACTCTCTCTTTCTCACACACACACGCACGCGCACACACACACAAACACAGAGTCCCTCTCTCCCACCCACTTTTCACCCCTGCAAAGTGCCATGCTCTGTGCACATACATACACAGTTATGTATGACAGGGGTACAGACTTCAGTCATTCATCTCTGAAGACAGCCCATGTCACAAGTTTCTAATGTTTTATCTCCTCCCAGATGCTGGAGAGCATGATCAAAAAGCCTCGTCCCACCCGGGCTGAGGGCAGTGATGTAGCCAATGCAGTCTTGGATGGAGCTGACTGTATTATGCTATCTGGAGAGACAGCTAAAGGGGACTACCCCCTGGAGGCTGTTCGCATGCAGCACCTGGTAAGTTCTTTGGGCTTTCCTGTCTCCCTGGGCTCAGGCTGGGGCTGGGATGGGGCAAGCCCCAGTACAAAGCAACACCTTACAGGCTTCTGCACTCAACATCTTTTATGATCCTCCAGGTGACAAGAGGTGTGTGCTGGGGGTAGAAGTGTCTTTTTTTTTTTTTTTTAATTCTACCTCCCATGCTCACATTCCCTCTCCTGTTTCCATCTGTTTGGGAGGTATTCTCCTCCATTGGACATAGCCCAGTTTATTTCTGGCTTCAGGGTTATAAATCCTTCCCGTGGCTCGATTATTGGCATACTTGTACCTCTTTCTCTGAACAGCCCAGAGGACTTTGCTTTATTCTGGAAAAGGCCCAGAACTCCTGTTCCCAGTTGTCCTCTTTGTTTGATTCCCTACCTGTCCTTCAGACAAGTGCCTCCCCCACAGGGCCTCTGACTGCACTGGGGCTGTTGTCCGCACTGAGCTGACTGCCTGCTGGGTTTGCATGGTGTCTGCAAGTGGGTCCTGCTTTGCTGGGCTGCTGCACTCACTCCCCAGACTAAAAACTGGATTTAAGTGATGGGTGACAGGTCCACAAATAGAGACAGGTGGTAGGATGGCTGTTTCTGGAGTGAGAGCATCTGGAGGGTCCTGTGTGTGACCCTTCTTTTCTCCCCAGGGGCTAGCTGGTCACAGCTCCTCTACTGGGCCATGTCCCACTGCCTGGCTGCTTCTCAGGGTTGGAGACTCAGTGCCTCTGCCCCAATTGCGTATTTTCGAGCTTACTGAAGAGTCAATGCAGGGAGCCATTATCAGGCTTATTATGCCGGGTCAGGTTTTTTTTTTTTTTTTTTTTTTTTCTTAAGATTTATTTATGTAAGTACTGGGTACAGTCAGAAGTGTGAGAGGGTGAGCGAATTCACCAGAGCCAGAGCAGGGAACAGAACAGGCAGACTGACCAAGTACACTGCTGAGGGGAGCAGCAGGTGCGACGGGAGAGGTCTGAGCGCCATGTGGGACCCTCGCTGGTGGCCGGGGATCAAACCGGCACTGCAGAGGCTGCGAGCAACCTCACAGCCCAGCGCTCAACTGCTGTGCCACTAGGGGAGGCCCTGTCCTGGGTCAGTTCTTAAAGTGAACAGCTCAGTAAATTTGTCTCTTACCTTGAAATGTTTTTTTTTTTTCTTTAACCTTCCTATTCACTTTGTAGCCCATTGTCTTTATGTGGCATCCCCCTCAAAGAAAGAACCTCTAGACTAGACATCTTCCTTTTCTCCTTCACTTCCTTTGTGTACAGTTCCTAGGCTTCAATAACTCCCAGAGAAGACGTGTTTTTATATTAAACTTTTTTTAATCTCTTTTTTGTTTTTTTAAGATTTATTTATTATTTATATAAGCACTGGATACAGTCAGAAGCGTGGGAGGGTGAGAGAATTTGCCAGAGCAGAACAGGGAGCAGAGCAGGCAGAAGGACCGAAGTACACTGCTGAGGGAAGCAGCGGGCGGCAGGAGAGTTCTGCCCGCCATGTGGGACCCTCCTCCTGTGGCCCGGGGAGCAGTTGGGGATCAAACCGGCGCTGCAGAGGCTGCGGGCAGCTTCACAACCCAGTGCTCAACCGCTGTGCCACCAGGGAGGCCCCTATATTAAACTCTTTCAGTAGTAAACAGAGATGTCTCAACTAAATAGATCTCCTGGGGTCTCCTCAGCATCCTTGGTGGAATCCCCACTTTGAAGTTGGGAGAGACCAAATACCTTGGCTGAGATGCCACCCCGTGTGACGTGATTGCTGTTCTGAGCCCAGGGTCTCTGGTGGGAAGGTGCCTTCTCTCCCCCAGGAGTCAGTAGACCTTAAACCAGTCTCCTCTAGGTGGCGGCTGTTAAAAGTGTATGATCCTAGCTTTGCGCAGTGGCAGTATCGTAGCCAATGAGGTTTATCCGAGGCGCGATTATTGCTAATTGAAAAGTGTATGATCCTCCGTGTACCCCCTTGCTTAGTTGTGTGGGTTCATATCCTTAGAGGTCAGTAAGTGACCTTGACCTGATTTACTGAACCATGAAACCACCTAGACTTTTTTGTGACCTCTAAAGGCCTTATCAGTAAAGTGAATTAGATGAGATGTGTTTAATTGCAGCCTTAGTAGTAAATATTTACTACCATTAAATGCTTGGTAAGTTCCTGTGTAGATTGATGTAATATTCATAACCTCTGTGAGGTAGATGACCCCAATTTATAATGAGGGTTCCATGATAAGATCTGGGTTTGCATCCAGACCCATTGCCTCCGAAGCCAATATGTCCTGCAACATAGCACTTTGGGGGGCCTCCCTGGTGGCACAAGGAGTTAAGCGCAGCACTGTGAAGCTGTCTGCAGCCTCTGCAGCGCCAAGTTCGATCCCCTGCCAGGGAGCAACCCACATGATGCAGCAGACCTCTCCTGACTCTCCCACTGCTCCCTTCAGCAGTGTATTTCAGTACATCTGCAGGTTGTGTTCCCCGCTCTGTATCTGGTGAATCCTCTTATCTCCCAAACCCTCTGGCCTGTACCCCAGTTCTTGTATGCATAAATAAATAAACAAAATTAGCACTTTGGTAGCAGGAAATTAAAAAGGACTCGTCTCTATTTGAGGCGTCTCCTGTGCTCAGAGACTAAAGTCAGGCTCAGGGCTCTGAATGCCATGTCCATCCGTCCATATCCCAGTCTTCCTGTGAACAGAGAGACCATAGAAACTGCAAGGTTTGTGTTACATGGCACTGCTCCCATGGGGTCTGAGCTGGGTGTGCAGGTCGCCCCTTCCCGTGTCTCCCATCAATGCTGACAGCTTCTCCTCTTCACTGTTGACTGCTCTCTCCTTTGTCTTAACTGGTGCAGTTAACGACCCGTAACTAAGGGCTAGGCAGTACCAGGTATGGTTCTATTTCCTATTCATGTCCCCTGTCTTTGGGCTGCATGCTTTCTGTTCCTACAGAAAGAAAACCTTTAACCTAGTAAATCCTGCTATACATGTGCATATACTGTCTAATTAATGAGATGGCATCACTGATTCCTCATAACCCTTCATTCTCTTAAGAGGCTGGTAATTAGATTATAATCTTCGAGATCTTAAATTTTCTTCCTAATTTTTGGTGTTCTCTGAGCAGGTGCTCTATAAATAACTTGATGGCTTTCTCATGCCTGTTAATCATTAGAGTTTAATCATTTGTCTAATTAAACTTAACGTGCGCACTTCCACAGGCATCTGTCTCTTCACATGGCTATTCGGTGTGCCCCCTATTTGTTCACCATCCTGCTTAGACGCAATGAAGCTTTCGCCAGCATTCCAGTGCTTCTCAGTGAGATTCCTTGGCAACCATGGGAAAGGTTCCCAGCACCCCCGTGTCTGAGGCTGAGCAAGCATTCCACATGTACTTGGAAGCTGAGCAGGAAGTCCTGCAGTAACCAGACAGCCATGTGAGGAGGGAGGGCCTGTTCCTTTCTGTAAGCTGTGTCGTGAGGCAGTATGGTCAAATCCTGCCAGGGAGTGTTGTGGGCCCCACCTGGGCCTGATTTCACACCCAGGTGCTAGAGCCTGCTGCCATATTGTATACCGCCTCCACCCCAGCCCACCACAAAGTCCTTCCAGAATGGACGGACCAATTTCGCCTCTATTGGAGGGGAAACGGCAGCAGTTGACACTGGCTCACACATCCCTGAGCAGGCTTTCATCACCCAGCCTCTTTGCATCTGCCTGAGGACAGATTTAGCCAATTAACCTAAGATTACCTTCTCTCTGATTAATTCCTCATTCTGTCTTTCCATGTGTGTTGTCTCTTTTTTTCTCCCTTTCCCTCTTCCTTGCTCTGTCTCCCCCTAAACCTTACAGATAGCTCGTGAGGCTGAGGCAGCCATGTTCCACCGCAAGCTGTTTGAAGAACTTGTGCGGGCCTCAAGTCACTCCACAGACCTCATGGAAGCCATGGCCATGGGCAGCGTGGAGGCTTCTTATAAGTGTTTAGCGGCAGCTTTGATAGTTCTGACGGAGTCTGGCAGGTAGGGCCCTAAGGGCAGGTAATTCTGCAGGATAACCAGCCTCTTGCTTCAGCTGCTAGAAGACAGCCACTACTGAGACTGGGCTCAGAGCCTCTTCTCATCTGCAGGAAGCCAGCCAGAAAGGGCAGGGCAGGACCAATGGGCCTGTTGGTTCGGTAGGCACAGTGGATGACACAGCCACCTGGTGAAGGACTGGTTCCTGTGAGTCAGTCTTGCTTATCACGACTCTCCAGTGATTGGGTCCTCTTGACCTTTGCACTCAGGGACATGTTCCTCACCAAGTGTCTGGGCAATTCCTCCCCTCCCTCTCCCATCGTGACACAGCTCTGACAAAGCTCTGTCCCCCCTTCTCGTCCCTCTGGACGGATGTTGCTCCCCTAGATTGCCCGTGAGGCAGAGGCCGCCATCTACCACATGCAATTATTTGAGGAGCTCCGCCGCTTGGCGCCCATTACCAGCGACCCCACAGAAGCTGCCGCCGTGGGTGCAGTGGAGGCCTCCTTCAAGTGCTGCAGTGGGGCCATAATCGTCCTCACCAAGTCTGGCAGGTAGGAGGTGGGAGTGGCTCCTAGTGAATGCTCTGCACATTTCCTCGGGGGCCCTGGGAGCAGTGCATTGAATGGTGCTCAGATGGTGCTGAGCCCCAAGGTAAGATCCCTCTGCCTGCCACCTGGACCCCACAGGGAAGGAGCATCCCCAGCTCCAGGCCAGAATCTTGAGTGACAAGAGTCCCTTCCCCGGGCCCAAAGGACTCCATGCAGTGCGCATAAGGCATGTTCGGCCACTTACCATGAACTGGAAACTTCATTGCATAACTGCAGATAGACTGACTACAAATGGTTATCTGGTATTTAAAAGCTTGTCTCTAATATAATAGAAGACAATCAGTTCTGCTCATTCCAGTTGTCATGTACTTTTTCAAAGTTCAGTTTGCAGAATTAGCGCTGTTCACTGACCTGTTGATTGGTTGGTGCACCTGTCCCTGTCCATCTTCAAGACCCAAAAACAAATGGATTCTAGCCTAGGAAAGGCTGTCATGTTGTCTGGCTGGCACTTCATGGTAGGTACCATGCAGTTGAGTGGAAGTCTGGGCCTGGCCTCGCACTTGGGATTCCTTCCTGGTCTAGGACATGGAGTCAGCCTCCATCACTCCCCGAGCTTGTGTTCATGTGGCCACTGGGGCATCCTGCAAGAGGAGCAGGCGGGTGGTCCCCATGCACTGAGGTGAGCTGCCTGTAGAACCAAAACAGACCAGGCAGCAGAGGACTCAGGATAAACAGTTCCAACCATTACATTGACCTTTATGAAAAGGTCCATCCTCTGCTATTTGGCTATTATTAGCTCCAGTCTCCTGGGGTTTTACTATCAGCAAGTTCCGACTTCAACAGCTGCTTCCTTCTGAAAGCCTTACATGGAGACCAGGCTTTTTAAATAGGACATGGTGTTTCCCTGACACCTCTTGAGTGCCCCCATCATTTGCCTTCCGGGGTCCAGCTCCTCCTGAAATCTTCTTCCCAAACCTTAAGACATCTGCAGCTCCAGGTGTGCGCTGTCAGTGTTCATGTAAGCATCTGGCATTGGAGCTTCAAAGGGGTCCTCTACCTCCAGGGGAGCATTCACAGGCAGCCTCCCACACTTACCATGCTCATCTCCTGGCCTTGCCTCTGGGGCAGCGCCCAGACTTCTAAGCCTCACTTAGATAATCAGTATAAGCCTGGCTTAGATAATCAGTTTTGCTGCTGAGGCTCTTTCCAGGAACCTGAGGGTCATATGGTCAGGGTTGTCCATTCTTTGTCATCTACTCATTACTGAAGTTTTTGTAAATTGACTAGAGCTGCTGCACTGTGGAGTGGCGCACACACAGATCTTGTGCTCATGTGGCCTTTGGCTTGCATTGTTGATTCCCAGGGGCACTGGTGGGCTCTACTCCTGTTCTTTACAGATGTCAAGAGTCAGGTGGTGTTCTTATGCTGCTTGGCTTACAGCTGTTGCTGGCAGCAAGAGGAATGGGTGCTGGTGAGGTTGCCACATGGGACGAGCCTGGCTGTGCTGGGTCAGCATGATCCTGGAGTCCTGCCTATGGGGGTGGAGGGATAGAAGGCAAATGCAACAAAGAAAAGTTTTATGCTGTGGAGGAGACAGAATGGGGTCTGTCCTTGTCTTAAGAGGCAGCTCCCCATTCCAGAGAGGACCCAGGAAGCACATGTTGAAATTACTAGAGGCTCAGGCTGGCATAGTGAGTTGGAATAGAGGGCGAGCTATTGCTATAGATCCTGAGGAGCATCCCAGGAAATTCCTGGGACACTGCTTAATGGTTTTTTCTGCCTGTCCACCACGCTATCTCAGGTCTGCTCACCAGGTGGCCAGATACCGCCCCCGTGCTCCCATCATTGCTGTGACCCGGAATCACCAGACAGCTCGCCAGGCCCATCTGTACCGTGGCATCTTCCCTGTGGTGTGTAAGGACCCAGTGCAGGATGCCTGGGCTGAAGACGTGGACCTCCGGGTGAACTTGGCCATGAATGTTGGTATGTGGCTTTGAGTAAGAGCTACAGCCTGGAGGGTAGGAGTACCTAGGCAGTGGGACACTACTGAAAGGGAACGTGCAGGCCTTAGGATGCCTTAGGAATGTGCAGGCCTAGCTGACCTTGCTGGGAATGCTCCTCTGAATTCCCCATCTCATTCCCAAAGTGTTAGGCTCAGCCCTGGGTGAAGGGGGGGGACCAGACCTTTGCATTGTGGGTCTGAGAAACTCATTTCTTCTCACTCTCCTCATTTATGGTTCAAAACAGGATTCTGGACAAGTCAGGTTTGTCCATTCTTTGTCATTACTCATTACTGATTTTTTAAATTGACCACAGAGCTGCTGCACTGTGGAGTGGTGCACACACAGATCATGTACTCATGTGGCCTTTGTCCCTGTATAAGAGAATGTCATGGGATGAAAGGAAGCAGCTTACCTTTGAACATGGGCAAGGCTCTCCATCCTCTGGACTATGAGATGGATGCTGTCCCTTTTTCTTGCCAACTCTGCCATCTGTGCCAAGTTTCAGAACTGCCCTTGTCCCTTTTGCCTGGACTTGGGAGGCTGGTGCCACCTTGTGGTGTGAGGAAGTAATGATCAGCCCGCCCTGCTCACTGCTTACTGCTTGCTGGGTGATGAGTGATCAGCTATGTACATCTCTACCTGGCTTACTTTTTCTCACCAAACTTCTTTCTCTTCCTCCAGGCAAGGCCCGAGGCTTCTTCAAGAAGGGAGATGTGGTCATTGTGCTGACCGGATGGCGCCCTGGCTCTGGCTTCACCAACACCATGCGTGTGGTGCCAGTGCCATGAAGGGCCCCCAAGAACCCCTCTTCAGTCCCCATCCTTTCCCCTTCCCCCGATCCATCCGTTAGACCAGCAATGCTTATAGTGCTCACTTGGGGCTGTAGTGTGGCACTGGTGGGCTGGGACACCAGGGAAGACGATTAGCGCCTCTATGAGACATGGTAGTTTTTAAGACCCTGCTTGGCTGGGGTAGCCCAGAGTTGGGCTGTCTATCATGTGGCTCCAACCCATGAAACAGGCCAGGTTGGGGTGGAGGCTCCAGAGCTGAACACAAAGGGCAATAGCCCCTGCTCCTTCTCCTTTGTGTACTGTGTTCAGTTCCTATAGAAATGGATTCCCAGAAAACTTCCAACCCTGGCCTGGGGTCAGGAGACAGCCAGCAAGAGAGGGGCCTTCCAGCATGGGGCAGTGTTCCAGTTTAAGTAGACTGTCCCTGGTCCTTAATTGCTTCTCCAACACCCCTGCCTTCCCACCTCCCGCCTTGTGCATAGTGCACTTTGTTCCTGCACTCCACTCAGCTGCAGACAAATACTCCACTTCCACCTTCCATTTTCCCTACGGCTGTAGCCTGTTGCTATAGAGCCTACTTGTATGTCAATAAACAACAGCTAAAGCTCCTGTTGCCTCTTTCTGATTTTTTGGGGGGAAAGGGGGACGTTGGTTTGAACCCGGTCTTCTGAGTGAAAATGGTAAGAGCCTTGTGCCTCCTGTGGGTGATCCTGTTACTCCAGCCACCACCTATCTCCAGGGCACAGAGGTGCTGGGAAGCAGTAACTACTTGGGGGATAAAAGTTCCCTTTTCAGCACCCCAGGGAGGTGTGATAGCTCTCTCTCAAAACTCCTGCATCTGGAGAAATCTTGAACCAAAAGATGGGAGAGGGCACCATGGAGGGCCCCTACCAGAGTTCCCACCTTTTTGCCTTGGTGCATAAGCCAGTAATGAAGTGGTCCTTGGCTTGCCCCTCCCTCCCTTAGGTCATCCTGCTTTAGATGCCCCGAATTTAAAGGACCTGTAGGATGAGACCTGGTTCCCAGTGAAAGAGTCAGGACCTGGGGCCAGATTCTGTTTTCAATGCCCAGAAGGCCTGCAGCTCTGGGGTCCCTTTGTGCTCCTTTTGTTTGCTGATTACTTCATCCCATGATGAGGCAGGGACCAGGTGGGGGAGGCTTGGGAATGTAACTGAGAATGCCTGCTTTTTTCCTCTTCTGACCATTCAAGGATCAAAGCCTATCAGGTGAGCAAAGGAAGAAAGGGTTCACAGGCCAGCTAAGTTAGGGGGTAGGACTTTGGTCCCATTCTCAAGACTCAGTTCATTGCCACGCCCCATCAATATCGAAACTGTTCTGCCTCCCATCCTCACCCTATTTCTGCCCACTTTCCGTGCCTCTGCAAGCTCCTCTAAAATTTTGCCTGGAAGTACAGAAGTTTCCAATTCGAGAAGTGCTTAAAAGCAATTCCTGGGCTCTCCAACTATCACGTTCAAAAATCCCCACTGGTGTTCCCTACTCAGTTACTCTGGTGCGGAGAGAAATTGAAACCTACTCTGGAGTTCGATTTTCGGGTTGGGAGGCTGGCGGGGAATCGGTTCCTGCAGACGGTTTCAGTTCTGAACCGGGGGAGCTGAAGAGGAAGACCCTGGAGGGAACCCCCGGCCCTAACCGTGAAGGGCTGGCGGTACAGCCCCGTAACTTGGCCTCCCGGACTTTCTCGTCGTGAGCTGGAGCAGCAGGATCTGCGCAGAGCTCGGGACACCAACCTGGTTCTGGAGAGGGAGTGGAACGGCCAATGGGTCGGGCCCGTCCCGCGCAGGCAGCCAGTAGGCGCGCGGGGGCGGGCCCTCCCGGGACCGACGAGGGCGGGCGCTCTGGCCAGCGCGCTATTCCCCGCGCTCGCCGCCCGCGCCGCGATGACCGCTCTGAGCCGGGGCGGCACCGCCGAGGCTGGCAGGTAAGGAGCTGCGGCCCTCGGGTCGGCTTCAGGGCGCCGGAGACCCGCGCGCCCGACGCTGCCGGGCGGGGTGGGGCGGCCGCGAAAGCCGCGGAGCCTGTGCGCGCAGTGCCCGCGGGGCAGGCACTTCCCGGCCGCCGGAATGCGGGCTCCGCTCCAGGGCTGCGCGCGCGTGCCGGTGCGCCCCTGGTGCTGGGAGGTGACCGTGCGGGATGTCAGACTGTGTCTATGGCCCTGGAGCGGGACCTGTAGCCTGGGCGGTTAAGGACGGCCTGTGGGCATCAGGGTGGTGGGGGTGCCCACCTTGGGGCGCCGCTCATCGTCCGCCCCCACCCCTCCGCCGCGGTCCTGTTCATTCACTCTAGTATTTACTCATTCATTCCCAGAACTTTATGCACCCCAGTTGCTATTGCCTCCCACCAAAGGATGTCGCCTCCCTGGGGACCCTCAGAGGGGTCATGCTCTCCCCTATACCAGCCGGTCTGCACTTGCAGCGGCCCGCGGCTGCCCAGAAGGCTGCGTGGAGCTGTCCTGGCACGACTCGGCCGCACCCGTGCGCCGCGATCTTCCCAGTCGGGCGGGCTGGGGCGGGTCTCTCAGCCCGGAGAGCTGATCCGACGTCGCTCCGAAGAAGCAAAGCTCTTGCAGCTGGAAAAGGGGCGAGAAGGCAGAGCGGGAGGTGGCTTTTCAGGTGACATCAAGAATTGTGGCCTTGGCCGTTTGAGGTCTTGAGGCCCTGGGAGTAGGATTTAGGGGGTAGATAGAGCCAGAGGAAGAAGCTGTAAGTTCCTGTCCTTCCTCAGGTCTCAAACTCCACCTCCTGAGCTCTGGAGGTCTTCGCACCCCTGGCTAGCGAGCTCTAGAGCAGGTAGCATGAATGTGGGAGCCCTGTGTCTACTTCACAGAGGTATTATGGAGCTGGGGAGATGCCAGGGGTTCCCGCTTTCTGTCCTCAAAGAGGGCTCTACCCAGCTGACATTTGTCCTTCTTTGCTTGCTTGCTCCCCTTCCCACACTTCACGATGGTTTAAGGGTGCCCACTACTGCAAGGAGCCATCACCTAGGGAATGACATCTATGATGTCTTTGTCATGGCTCTGTCTGACTCTTCTAAGAGCAAAGCTTTAGGTGTGGGGCAGGACTGGCAAATCGAGGTGAAATAAAGGGTGTCCCTATCACCCTGCAGTGAGTGAGAAAATGAGGATTTCCCCTCCATAGTCCTCTGATCACACTGGCTGGAGTCTGGTGTGGTTCATGCCAGTAGTCCCTCAGATTTAAGGTTACCATTCGACAGGGCCAGTTAAGTAGTGAATAGGTCTGTGGGGCACATAGGTAGAGCTGACCTATCCATGCCTTGATGAAGTGAACTGCATTGACATTTCTGAGCTTAGGGAAGCCCTCAAAGTCTTAGTGCAGACCAGAAAGCCATGTGTACCCCTTTATCTACCTGGAATGCCCCCACTGAAGTTCAGGTGGGCACCACTCAAGGTGCTTTATGCCAGCCAGCTCCCTGAAGTTCTTCCAGGAGCATTCTTGCGGGGTCCCACCCTGATTAAACCTTTGTGGTGGCCCTTGAATTCCAGGTATCAAGGCCTCCCTGGTGGCACAAGGGGTTAAGACACAGCACTATGAAGCTATCCTTAGCCACTGCAGCATGAGTTCGATCCCTGGCCAGGGAGGTGACCCACACGGCGCAGCAGACCTCTCCTGTCTCACCCACTGCTCCCCTCAACAGTGTATTTCAGTCAATCCACCTGTTCTGTTCCCCACTCTGTCTCTGGTGACTCCTCTCACCCCCCACACCTCTGACCTGTACCCCAGTTCCCCAGTTCTTGTATGCATAAATAAATAAATCTTTAGTATATGTGCTGCCGAAGCAAACACAATAAATAAATCTTTAAAAATAATTCCAAGTATCAGGTTTATCAGACCAGCAAGAATCAGAAGTGGGTTCACAGCCTCACAATGCTCTATTTTGCTGAAACTTAGGACTAGTCAGTGCCCTCTCTGGACCTGCTTTGCCATCAAAAAGTAAGGAGATGGTAGCATAGGCTCTTAAAGGCTTTCTTCACACAGTAGTTCTGCAAATCTGCTAACTAGCCTAGTCCCCCCCCCCGCCTCAATTTCTGAAGGTATTTTCTTTACATCACTTCTCTTTTGTTATGACTACCGATGAACAATCCATGAAAGTGCAAACAGTGCAGCTTTCCAATTTGGTGACCAGTACATAAGTCTGAACACCAAAAAGTAATTGGCTTTTCTCCTTTCCTGAGAGGTGGGAGTAACTGATTCTGCAGTCATGTCTGATGCAAGTGTAACTCTCGCATGAAGTCGGTCTTGGCCACTGTGCTGCTATTCACCTGGGCTATAAGGTGTTGTCTGTCACCACTTGTTATCACCAAGCTTTGAAGCTTTGATTAATTCCCCAGTTGTTTGTTATAGTAGGAAAGGAAGGTGTGTGTATGTGGGGGGGGGTCTGCAGAAGCCCCTGGGAATCAGCTTCCTGTGTAATTAAGAAGTAACTGCCTCCCTAAGGAGTACCTGCCTCTGAAGCACAGATTCCAGAAAGAAGGAGTTGTTCCCAAGAATAGAAGTCTCTACAGGGCAAACCAGCTCTCGCCTTCTCCCTACCACAACTAGGCATTTTTATGAGTTTAGAAATGCTTGGTCATAATTTAGGACTGGAGTGTTTTAATAACCTGTGGAGGTTGAGCCAGCCTTTTAGTTCTTGTCCTATATTAGTATTTCCTCAGGTCATAATTAAAATCCACTAGAAAATTACACTTAATTTTTAAAATGGACATTATTATTTGGCACTATTTTTTTCATCATCTGAAATAAGCATGTAGAGAATTGGTTTAGATCAGACATGCTTTTCTTTCTGATGTGTTGACAGGATACATCAATGGTATATTTTTTTAAATGCTACAGGTATTTAATTTCACTGGTGTCCCTTTGTTTCCTGACTTAGGATCAGAGCAGCAACTTGGGTGGTATGTCTGAGCACACAACTGTGACTGGTTATAAGGGTTTTTTTTCTTTCTCAAAAACTTGCCCATAGCCAGCCAGGCCATACAAAATGTGATTTGAAAAATAATTTTTGAATTTTGGAGAACTACCCAGAAATTTTATTTTAAAATCACCCAGTGACAATACTTCAGAATTGATAGTCAGGCTGGGATTCTTGAAATCCTAACATGTTGAAAAATGTTTACATTTTTAATTGTTAAATCTTTTTATTGTGGAAGATCCCAAACATAACGGAAGAAGAGAGAAGAGTATGATAAGCAGCAAAAGCCCATCACCCAGTTTGGACAATCATCAAGACATGGGCCAAGCTTGTTTCATTTGTTCCTTCCTCCTCCCTCACTCCTGGGTAATTTGAACCAAATTTAAGATAATGTATTATTTCAGCCTTAACTAAGTCAGTGTATATGCATAAAAGTTAAGGTCCTGAGCCTCCCCTGGTGACGCAGCGGTTGAGCGCTGGGCTGCAAGGCTGCCTGCAGCCTCTGCAGCGCTGGTTCATTCCGGAGCGCCTGCGAGGGTCCTACAAAAAAAAAAAAAAATTACCTCCCTGGTGGCGCAGGGGTTAAGACGCAACACTATGAAGCTAGCTGCAGCCACTGCAGCACAAGTTTGATCCTGGCCAAGGAACAAACCACATGGCACAGCAGACCTCTCCTGTCTTGCTCTCTGCTCCCCTCAGCAGTGTATTCACTCAGTCTGCCTGCTCTGCTCCCCACTCTGTCTCTGGTGAATCCTCTCACCCTCCATACCTCTGGCCTGTACCCAGTTCTTGTATATATAAATAAATAAATCTTTTTTTTTAAAAAAAAAAAAAGTTAAAGTCTTTAAAAATAGAGCTATAGTACTGTTATCTCACCTAAAAAAAAAAACCAGTAACTTCTTAAAATCATCAGCTAGTCAACATTTAAAGTCTCCTTTCCACCATGTTATAATGTGTCCTAGTACTATTTGTTTATTTTGATAATGATCCAAATTGGGTTTAGCAATTGTTTGACACATTGAGTCTATATATCTATATCTCTATGACCTTTTGTAATCTACAGGTACCCCTTCCATATCTTTTTTCCCCTTGAAGTTTATTTATTGAAGAAACTGGGTTATTGTTCCTATATCATTTCCCAGATTGTTGATGTTGTTTAAAATGTTCCTATGACTCCGGCATTTCCAGAAATCAGGAGTTGGTCATAGATGTTGGTCAGATACAAGAGGTATTGAGTTCTTCAGGAAGCACATGAGGTCTGACTATTTCTCTCTGGGGAAATGTTAGCAAACGTTGATGATTATTTCATTTTGACCCATTATTTCATTAGTGATTGCAAAATGAGCACTACACTTACTCAGCTACTCTTTTGTCACTGATTAGCTTGAATATTTCTATAAATAGAAAAGTCCTTCAACTATTTATCTTGAGATAGATATAGCTAGTACTAGAAAGGCAGAACAAATACTTAACACTTTCCTTTTACTTGCAAGTTGTTTAAAGAATGAGATGTGTTCCTACTGGCATTAGAGGTGACCAATGAGTCATTTTTGTATTATGATGTTCTAAATATAGTTGATGTGTCTCAGTTCATTATAGACTTTACTCTACTTGACACTCACATTAGTGTAACTTTGACTCCTGAGTCCTTGTGCCGAGATGCCAGTCTTTGATGATTTCCTTGTTTTCTGGAGTAATTAGATGCTTTAGATTCATCTGTGTATTTCCTGCCCTAGATCTGGAATCAGCCATTTCTCCAAGGAATACCGTTTCCTTTTAGTGGGAAATAGAATTTACAGACCAAAGGTCTAAGTACCAGGGGTGTTCATAGCTAACTGAGCATTTTTTTTTTTTAAGTAATGAGTTTTGGAGTTTATATTTTAAATGGATTTAAATAATTCAGTTTAAGCTGTATTTGCTATAATTTTATTACATTAAAAATCTAATAAAGTGGATTATTTTCCTTCCATGTCCCTTTGTTCAGACAGAAAAATTTTGCCTAAAATTCTTGGAGTTTATAGACCTATCGTGCAACTTTTGCCTTGGCTCCTGAGGAATATGATTGACATTAGATGGTCAGCTGAGGTCCATAATGATGGAGGCAGACCTGGGAGGACTGGAAATAACCAAATAACCAAATGACCCCACTGATGGGTCCTGCAATATCAGGCACAGGAGAACAGAGGACGGTCAGAGTGCTCTTAGCCCAGATTCTACACAAGAGATCTAGTTTCATCAAGGAAAGAACTTGATGATAAAGGTTTGTTTTATGGTGAAGGATCACTAGATAAAACAAGATTCATTTGAGTGTTGGAAAGAACTTCCTTTTTTAAAAAAAGTTCTTTTTCTATTATTTTGGAGAGAACTTTCTAATAATCAGGACTGCAGTGACATATTTAACCGATGATGTTCACTTTACAGGCCCACATTTTGAAATTCCTCATACTTAATTGCAGCTCCACCCTTTTTTTCACCCACTCAACTATTTATTTCTTATACTGAATTACTTGACATGGATAACAATGAATACATTTTCCCTCTCTTTTAAGACATTCTCAAATATGTAGTCACTGGGCTACAGTAAGAAGAGCCTGCGCTTTCAGAAAGACCTGCGTTCACAAGTTATGGCTGAGTAATTACTGACTGTGAGTCTCTCTTTCTTCATCTATCAGAGTCACATCTGGCCCTCTTCAAAGATCTCAGGCTGTGTGATGCCTGGTATATAGCAGATGCTCACCATAAGTTAGTTTCCCTGCAGTGCCTCTGTCTTTGAGAATCTGAGACTAGGCTCTTAGGTTCTCTGTGATGATTCAGGCCCAGCTCTAAGAAAAGGTTCAGTTGCTCACCTTATTCAAGGTGCTAAGTTAATTTTAAAAAATAAACTTAATTTTTGGGAAGTTGTAGATTTACATGCAATTGTATGAAATAATACAGAAATCTCATATATCCATTTTCTCCCAGTGATAACATCCTGCATAACCATAAAAAAAATCACAACCAGAAAATCTACCTTGGTATAATCTATTGACCTCGGGGGGTGGGGGGTGGGAGGGGAGGGATTGGGATCAGAAAGGGGGGTTGCAACTGTATGAGGAATATAAAAATAAAATTTATTATTAAAAAAAATAAAATAAACATACTAAATAAAGATTTAAAAAAAAAAAATCTATTGACCTCACTCAGATTTCACCAGTTTTACATGCACACACTGTGTGTCTGTGAGTGTGTATGTGCGTGTGTGTGTGTGTGTGTGTTTAGTTTTGTGCAACTTTACCTCATGTGGATTTGGCAAAGTTCATTTTAAAAACCAAAATTTTTTTTTCTGATTGGATTCTGAGTGTTTCAATTGAAGAATGAGGCTCTAGAAACTTGGAATTTCAGAGTGTCTATTAGTTAATTTTGCTGCCATTGGAATAGTTTTCTTTTCCTTGCCTTTTCCTTCTCCTTCCTCCTTAGTCTATGAATTAATTAAGTTGGGCTTTCTGATCATGTAAGTCAGGCAAAGCATATAGAAAAAATATAAAGCAGAATTAAAAACATATCTAAAATAATCAGCTATTGTAATTAATTAGTATTGTTAGAATTTTGTTGTGCGTCCTTCCCACATATATTGAATTATGATGCTATATTATATCATGTTTTTTCCAGTATTATATGATACTGTCCTTTCATTTTTTTTAATTAGTGAGTTTCTTATTGTTATTTTATTTTATTTTTGCACAGAACTGGGGTGTAGGCCAGAGGTGCAAGGGGAAGGGGGTGGACAAGACAGAAGAAGTCTGGTATGACACAGGCCATAGCAGTGACAGCACTGAAACTCAATCCATAGGCCACGAGGGAGGCCCTATCCTTCCATGTTAATAGACAGTTATTTTTAACAAGTTTTAATAATAACTTGATAAATACCTTAATAATTATATAGAATTCCAGGCTATGAATAAACCATAATTTGGTGATACCCTATCTTGTACTCTTCTAACAATACTTCAGTGAACATTCTCATACATTAAATTTGTATCCAATTATTTCTTAAGAATAAATTGTTAGCAGTAGAATTTTTGGGTCTGAAGTGTATGTAGACAATTTTTGTCACACTGCCTCGCTACAGCAGTGTGGGAAACTACCCTTTCACCCGTGTTTATCAACAGTAGATATTCTTATGTTCCTAAGCCTTTGAACATGTAATAGGTAAAAGAAGATATAATTTTTATCATTTGTTTTATTTTTATTTTTTATTTTTAAGATTATTTATTTCTTTATTTATACAAGACCTGGGTACAGGCCAGATGCGCGGGAGAGTGAGAGGATTCACCAGAGACAGAGCTGGGAACAGAACAGGCAGATGAAGAAATACACTGCTGAGGGGATCAGTGGGCAAGACAGGAGAGGTCTGCTGAGCCATGTGGGACACTTGCCGGCCGGCGGCTGGACTTGAACCGGCGCTGCAGAGGCTGCGGACAGCTTCACAGCATGGCGCTCAACGGCCTGCGCCACCGGAGGAGCCCTGTTTTATTTTTAAATATCTTCATTGTTTTTGCTGATTTTAAAGGTATTATGTGTTTGTTGTTATACATTGAAACAAAATAGAAAGTATGGAATGAAAAATCACCCCATAATTCTTTCCCCCTATATAATCAATATTTGGAGAATGCATCAATTGTTTAATTTTATAAGTGGATTATATTTTACTAGCCTATACCTACCTTTCACTACATAATAGATTTTGGATTTTTTTTCTATATTAGCACACATAACTACACCCATCCTTTTAGTCAGTTGCATAGGAATCCATTATACTGATAAAACACTCGTTGAGAGTTTTTACTTGCTCCCTATGATTTTTACCATATAAATATAAAATTTTATCTCCTTGTCCATTTATTTTCTTATTTATTTTTTTTTTATATAGAGGCATGTTTTCTTTCTTTCTTTCTTTATTTGTTTGTTTTTGTTTATACATGCACTGGGTACAGTCAGAAGCGTGGGAGGGCGAGAGAACTCACCAGAGCCAGAGCGGGGAGCAGAGCAGGCAGAAGGACCGAAGTACACTGCTGAGGGGAGCAGCGGGCGGCAGGAGAGGTCTGCGCGCCATGTGGGACCCTCCTCCGGTGGCCGGGGAGCAGCCGGGGATCGAGCCGGCGCCGCAGAGGCCGCGGGCAGCTTCGCAACCCAGCGCTCAACCGCTGCGCCACCGGGGAGGCCCCATTTATTTTCTTATTTCCAAATTCTGTGGAGTTGTTGGACCAAAGAATTTGCATTTCTTGAAGGATATGATATATGTCAGAAAAGCAATTCTGTTTCAATATCATCAAGGATAATAACACTATTTTCCACATCTGTGGTAATATTGAGCACCATAATTTTTTAAGTGTTTACAAACAAGATAGGTAAGGTAGATATTCTTTTGTGACCGGTTAATATTCTTTTCCTACTTTTCTGTTAGATTATTGACTTTTATTGACTTGAATAAGGTAATGTGTTAAAAATACCAAACCTCTCCGCAGTTTAAAATTTCATGTAAAAAAGTTTTTACCTTTGTTCTTCTCACTCAAGAACAGAGCTTTTATCTCTCCATTTATTCAAGTAGTCACTATTTCATTTTTAAAATGTTTATGTTTTTCTTGTCATAGAGTTTCTGCCTTTTTAAAGTTTACTCTTGGATATTTTTATTTGTTGTTGCCACATGAATAGAATCTTTATCCCAAAAATATTTTATAACTTTTATTGCAGGTATACAAAGTAACTATTGATTTTTATGTTGATTCTGAAGGCACTACAATAATTACTAATTCTATTAGAGTTCATTATGTGTCTTTTTTTTCTTTTTTTTTTTTAAAGATTTATTTATTTATGTATACAAGAGCTGGGGTGCAGGCCAGAGATGTGGGAGTGAGAGGAGTGGAGTTCTGCTCACCAGAGGCAAAGTGGGGAGCAGAACAGGCAGACAGTACTGAAATACACTGCTGAGGGGAGCAGCAGGGGAGTCAGGAGAGCTCTGCTGTGTGATGTGGGTCACCTCCCTGGCCGGGGATCAAACTTGTGCTGCAGTGGCTGTGGATAGCTTCATATTTGCTGCATCTTATCCCCTTGAGCCACCAGGGAGGCCCCATTATGTGTCTTTCCCCAAATCCCTTGCGCCACCAGGGAGGCCCCATTATGTGTCTTTCCCCATCACAGGTCTGCCTAGTCCAGTACCCAAATATCTGGGCCACTTACTTGGATTTTTCAACTGGTTATGTGTGCTCCAGGTGGTTTATCCCACCATATTCCCAAAATAGTCATTTCATTTTTAGTGTATCAACCTTTTATTTTTCTCGCCTTTGAGCAATGGCTAGAACTTTCAGAACAATGGTGAACAATGTGGGGGCAGGCATTTCTAGGGGGTTCTCATCAGTCAGACACCCTGGGAGAAAGAAGGTTCCAGCCCAGCCAGTTCCTTAAGACTAGGTCATCACTCAGGAATCCGAACCTTTAGCCTGAGCACAGGTTGGGGGAGCCGAGTTGGCCTCCCTGGGCCCCTGCTTGCGGTGTCCCAAATCGTGCTGGAGGCGGAGTCGGAAAGGGGGTGGGTCCCCTTTTCCGGGAAGCCTGGCGGTGCGGGAGCAGCTGCTGCGCCTCCAACAGGCCCGCAGTTTGTGCAGGCATTTGCTCTACCCCCAAGGCCCACGAGCCCCCACCAAAGGATCCGCCTCGGGGGTCGGTAGGCTCTCTGGCACCCTGGCGCCGGCACCGCCTCGGGGAGCCGCGACTGAGTGCTGCGCTGGAATTCTGGGTGTGGTTGCCCTCCCCAAGCCAGTGACCCTGCCCAGCTCTTCCGAAGGCAGGCGCAGAAAATGGAACTTGTGATTCGCTGGCTGCGGCGCAAAGCACCAGAGGTGGAGGGAGCATCGGGTGAGGATGACAGGAAGGGGTGACCAGGCAGTGAGGGTGCAGCACGCCCTCCCTCCGGGAACCGCGAGAGGAAAGTTGGATCCAGTCTTCTCTGCCTGTGTCTCCGAGGTCTTTCTCTGGGAGAAGGGGGCGGGACGCAAGTCCATGGTTGAGTGGCCCAGAGCTGCCCAGGGATTTGGGATTCCCGCTGTGTTTAGCAGCACGCTCACTTGTGTTCACACACCCGCCTTTTTCACGGCCCATCCCGGGACACAGTCACCAGCCTGGGAGGGAAGGAAGAGGAGCCGGTCTTTGGCACTGGAGTCAGCATTCCTGTCCCCTCTGCTTTCTCGTGGTAGTTACCCATCCTCTCTCTTTGTTGCTCAAGTCTGCACAGCCTTTTGGTCTTACTCCACTTGGTCTCTCAGCAAACTTCACTGCTTCCCCATTTCTTATTTTGGAAACTCTTATTTGACCTCCAGGACAACTTGTAACCTAGTTTTCTTGCTACCTCTTGGGCTACACTCTCCTAATCTCTTGGTGGGGGAGGGCTCCTCTTCCTCCTCCAAATATCTTTAAGCGCTGTGGTTCCCCAGATCCCAGACTTCTCCTCCCCCAAACCCTTCCTCCTCCAGATTTAATTCTTATACCATAAAGCTCACTCTTTTAAGGTGTACAATTCAGTGACTTTTTAGTATATTTACAAAGTTGTACAAACCACCATCACTGTCTTGACTCCAAAACAGTTTCATCATCCCAAAAGGAAACTTTATGCTATTGGTCATTCCCATTATCCTTCTTGCCTCCCAGTCCCTTGCAACTACTAATTTATTTGCTGTCTCTATGGATTCCCCAAAGTTGAACATTTCCTAGCCATGGAATTATAAAGTATGTGGTCTTTTGCGACACTTCTTTCACTTAGCATGCTTTTAAGGTTCATTTATATTGTAGAGTGAATCACCACTTCATTCCTTTTTATGGCTGAATTATATTTCATTGAATAGATATACCACAGTTTGTTTATCCATTGATCAGTGATGGGTATTTGGGTTGTTTCCATGTTTTGGCTATTATGATAATAATTATTAGTTATCTGCTGTGAGCATTCTCATACAGGATTTTGTGTGGACATGTTTTTGTCTCTTGGGAAACTACCTAGAAGCGGGTTTTATAGTACATGGTCATATAAATGAGCTTGGTTATATATTAACTCTTTGTTTAAGCATCTTGAGGAAGCACCAAACCGTTTTTCCATAGGCGTTACACCGTTTTACATTTTACCAGCAATGTGTGAGGGTTTCGATTTGTCCACATCCTCTTCAACACCTGTTATTGATTATGGGTGTGTAATATCTCATTGTGCTTTTGATTGCGTTTTCCTGATGACTAGTGATGTGGAGTATCTTTTCATGTACTTGGTCATTTGCTATCTTCTTTGGAAAAATGTTTATTCAAACATTTGCCCATTTGTAATTGGATTATTTGTCTTTAGTTTTCTTTTACTTAAAGATTTTATTTATTTATACAAGGACTTGGGTACAGGTCAGAGGCATGGGAGGGTGAGAGAATTCACCAGAGACAGAGTGGGAAGCAGAACAGGCAGACGGACTGAAGATACTTGCCGAGGGGAGCAGCGGGTGAGGCAGGAGAGGTCTGCCACACCATGTGGGCTTCTTCCTGGGCAGCTGGGAATCGAACCTGCACTGCAGAGGCTGTGGACAGCTTCACAGTGCAGTACTCAACCTGCTGTGCCAACCGGGGGGGCCCCTGTCTTTATTTTTCTTTTTTTTTGTTTGTTTGTTTTTTGTGGGACCCTCGCCAGTGGCCGGGGAACGAACCAGCACTGCAGAGGCTGCGGGCAGCTTTGCAGGCCAGCGCTCAACCGCTGCGCCACCAGGGGAGGCCCTGTCTTTATTTTTCTACTTCAAGTTCTTTTTCAATTTTTGCATTGTGGTTTAAAAATCACATACCATAAAACTTACCATCTTAACCATTTCTAAGTTCATTGTATAGTTCAGTAGTGTTAGTGTATTCATATCATTGTGCAACCAATCTCCAGGACTTTATCATCTTGCAAAACTGAAACTCTATACCTATTAAATAGCATTCCATTTCCCTCTCCCTCTAGCACCTGGTAACCACCTTTCTATTTTCTACTTCTATGAATTTGACTCCAGATACTTCATGTAAGTGGAATCACACAGTATTTTTCTTTCTGTGACTGTTTTATTTGACTTAGTATAATATCTTCAAAGTTGTAGAGCTCTTTATGTGTTCTGATCACTAAGTCATTTAAGAGATATATAATTTGCAAGTATTTTCTCTCATTCTGTGGGTTGTATTTTCACTTTCTTGATGATACTACTAGCAACATAATGTTTCTAATTTTGAAGAGGTTCAGTGATCTCTTTTTTCTGTTTCTTGTTTTTTTTGTGTGTGTGTCAAATCATAGAAGACCATCACCTAGTTGAAGGTCATTGCCTAACTGAAGAGTTTTCTTCTAAGAGTTTTATAGTTTTAGCTCTGACATTTTTTGTTTTTGTTAATTTTTGTATATGGCATTTGATAGTTGAGCTTAATTCTTTTACATGTGGCTATCCAGTTGTTCCAACCTCATTTGTTGAAACGACCACTCTTTTCCCCCATTGAACTGGTCTTGGTACTCTTGCTGATAGCTTCTCTTCTTTATGTACCCACTTCCCCTGGAGATCTTTTTAGTTTCTATTCCCACCCATGTACAGTAACACAGACACTTATTCCTCCAGTGTGGGACTTTCTTCTGAGCCCCTTATTCATATACAGCTTGATACCTCCTCATACATGTTCAAGACTGAACTCATGATTTTTCCTCCAAATATGCTCTTTTCCAATACATTTATCTCATTTGTCTCAGCAAGACAGTGTCCTGAACGCTCAAACCAGAAATCTATAGTTGTATTTTACACTTTGTCCTTTTATGCCTCTATATTCACTTGATCATCAAGACAGGTTGATTCTATTTGTAAATATATTTCTTGAATCCACCCCTGGCCCTCCATCACCAGTGCCACCAAGTCTGACACATCATTTCTGCTGGAATACAGTCTCCTAATTTATCTGTCTCCATGGAAAAATTTAAATACATATAAAAGACAAGAGAATTGTTTGGTGGACTTCCATGTTTGTATCATCCAGCTACAAGAACCACCAATGTAAGATTGTCCCTATTTCATCAATATCCAAACTCCACTCCCCATCCTACTCCATCTCCATTGGATTACTTTGAAGTAAGTCTTTGTATCAGAGCGATTTCTTTAACACACAACCTAGACAATGCATTTCCCTGTTTAAATCCCTCCATTGAATCCCCATTTCTTTTACGATAATGACCAAAACCCACAGGACCCACAGGACCCACAGGCTTTTTCATGATCTGGCTTGGTCAACCTCTGCAGCCTCATTGCTCCCTACTTCACTACTTACCTCTAACATCCAGACACAAAAGCTCTATGTTCCTCATACATGCCACACACTTCTGGCTTCAGGTCCTTTGCACATCATATCCCCTCTAACCCTACCCTCACCCCCCATACCATTAGCATCTATGGCTATCATCTCAAATCCTTCTGTTTCTCTAGGGAAGTTTTCCTTGCTTTGTACAGTTGAGTCAGGACTCCCTGAGAAAGGTCCTCCTAGGACACTGCTTTTTCTTCATAGCTTTTATTGCACAGTTATAATTATGTATTGACTTATATAAATATTTGTCTCATGTCTGCTGCTCCCACCAGGCGTTTTGGGGATAGTAGCTTGTCTTATCCGTCTTAGCATACACAACCCTCATACAGAGCTGAGCGAACAGCAGGCATTCAGTAGATGTTTGTGGAAGGGAGGCAGGGAGGTTGCCGGCGGCCCTTTGAGGACTGTGCTCCTGCCAGCCTCTGCTGGGACAGGGGTTTTTCTGACCACAGACATCCGGGTTCCTGACTCTACTTGGTTCTTTCTCTCAGACAACATTTGCTTTCCCTCCAGCACTGAGGCTTTTTTTTTGCCAGTTTGCAGGGCAGTAATTGAGGCCTGGAAAGAGAGTGCTTTCCCCAAGGCCCCTTTGCAGTGAGGATCTTACAGGTCAGCTTCCCTGTCTTCCTGACCCCATGCCCTGGACCCTGAGGACTTTCAGACCTGCCTGTGTCCTGAGAAGACCCTGGTGGGTGCAGAAAACCAGAGATTCTGAGGTGGATGTTGCAGGGTGCCTGAGGTGGGGTGCGCTGAATACTGTCTATGGATGGACAGAGCTGACTTGTCCCAAGAGTAGCCACACCTCCTGGCAACCGTGAGTCGGGGTGCCTGAGCTGCTAAGGTCGTCTGTGGGCCTTCCCCTCAGTCGGCCCATTGGAGGTAGCCACGAGGAGTACAGGGGTGCTCTGTTTCTTAATGAATACAAGTCTGTTTTTAGACCTGAATGACCAGCTTTTTGTCTGGAAACGGCCAGGCCCCAAGTGGCCTGCCAAGAAAAAGTGGTCTGTGACCAGGTTCTGGGGGTGCCAGCTCAAACAAATGCTGCTACAGCAGTGGGCACTATGGGATGAGGCCAGCAACAGGCGGGTCACTCGGCAGAACCAACCGCCTGCTCCCTATTGTGGCCTAGGCTTCGCAGGAAATCCTGGATCTCCCCAGGAACAAAGTTTCCCGGTTTCAGCTGTTTGTCCCGTCTGTCTCCCTGGTGACTGTTCTCACTCTGCAGTCCTTTGAGTTCTGGCCAGAAAGGGGGCAGCAGTTACTGGCCTCAGACCTCTAGTGGCGGGAGGAGAGGAGTGGAGAGGGTGTGAGCCTGAGCAAGACTGGGCCTGCACTGTGGAATGCCTCAGGACCCGAGAGGGGTGGGAGGCAGTAAGTGGGTGTGGTCCAGGTATAAATATGCCCCTTCCCAGCTGCTTTCTCTGACTGTCATCCCAGGGGAGGATTCACTCATAAGGGACATGTATGGAGCCTCGTGGGTGCAGTTTGGGACCTGGTGGTACCTTCCCTGGGGGAGCTGACCCTTTAGGCATCCCATAAGGGACATGATGGGACACAGGGCCCTCTCAGCTCTCAGCAATGTGAGGCTCAGCGTGCCTTCCTCTCCAGGACTGGGCCAGGACTTCTCTCGGATTCTCATAGCAACGTCACAGAGCTGCAGGTTAAGGAGGGAAGGGGTGGAGGAGGAGTATCCAGAGGGCCAGGGGAAGCTAGAAGCAAACTTGAATAAACTGCTCTCATGCCAGGTCTTGTGTGTTCCAAGATTCCACTGCTGCCTAAGGAGCTTTTCAGCAGGGAGCATTTGTTTACTCAACGAACAATTATTGAGCACTTACTATATGCCTGAATCTTGGCAAAGCCCTGGGATAAGAGATGAATAAGACAGTCCAGGGGGGAGGTGGCCACATGAGCAGGTAGTGCAACAAAGAAGGGAGGAAGGTATCTGCTCTCCCCAGAGGTACAGGCTGTCCAGGCTTCAGGGATAAGAGGTATTAGGGGATAAGAACATGAGGGGCTCCATCTTTGGCAGGAGGAGGCTAGCTAGGAGGATTGAGCTGGGAGGGGCACCTCCTGAGTCCAGGTGAGGAATCAGCCTGGGCACTTTGCTCCTAAAATCCATTTCTATTAGAGCTGGGCCTTTCTGATGTGCTGCGGGAACACAGGCCTGGGTAGGAGGTTAGGGAGCAGGGAAAAGGGGTGGGGGATTCAGTCACTCTAAGTAGCTAAGGGCTAGATTGACCATCTCTAGGTTCCTTGAGAGCCCTGGACATGGGGCAGCAGGCAGTGGGAAGGGTCATAGCTGCTGGCAGTGGGAAGTGGGGTGAGCCTTGCCCTTGGCCCTCCAAGCTCCCATTGGATAGAAGATACAGGGATTCTGAGATCCCTGTAGGTGGAAGGAGTTCTTGTTTGTACCACAGCTCAAAGGGGTCCTTGTTCAGGCTGGAGCCAGCCACCCCCAGAGGGCTGGGCCAACCCACATCTCCTTCAGAGCAACTAGCTCTCCCAGTTTGTTTAGTTCTTTGAGTATGAAAGATAAAGCATTGTGGGGGGATCTGATCTGGGGAACCCCACTCCCCAGAAGGGTCTCTGCATCATTATCTCGGACTAGGAGATTCCCTGCTTCTCCCTCATTCCCTACTACTGAATGGGACCTTCGGGGAGAGCCGGGGCTGGCCCCCTGCAGCCGTCTATAGAAGGGTAGATTCCAGGGCCCTCCAGCCTTCTAGCAGATGCCATGGTAGAATAAGTGAATACTTTCAATTTGACTGAAATTTGAATTCAAGCTCTGTGACTTTCATTTATGTAGTCAGGAGCAAGGTATTTTAGCTCTCTGGACCTCAGTTTCCTCACTGTATAAGGGAGACCATACCATCTCCCTTACAGAACTAGAGCTGAACTGAGGATGACAGGGGTTCATGAGACAAATCTGTTTGCCTCCTTTCTCCCAGGGGTTCCTTGGGCTACTAGGGCTTGACTTGCTTTAAACATTCTCCAGCGTCTTCTTCCCTTCCAGGACCTTAAGACTGTGAATTTAAGGTGGACCCCAGGTTTGGGTGTCAGATGGCCCTGCATGGAGTCCTAACCCTGCTAGTGACCGAATCTCCATTTTCCACCTGTGACCTGTCACTAGCTCCCCCACCCCATGTTAAAGGCCTGAATGATGTCACATGGGTGCCCTGACTCTGGTTTTGGGAAAATGGGGTGTGAGCTGGCCACAAGCTGGCTGCAAGTATTGAGGCCCTGGAAGCAGAATTGAAAGTTAATGAGCAGCCAAGGGGAGTACATGCTCTTTGCTCTCCCCTAATCTGGGGGCATGGCCCACAGCCTCCCTGCTTCCCTCTTTGCTGTCTCCCTTTACTCTACACCCAGTCTCCCTGCACACCCAGCATTCTGCTCCAACACACCCGCCGAGGGTCCTGCTTCTGCACAGCTCTGGCTGCCCACCTCCCATCTCCTTTTCCTGTTAGGACTCATTAGGAAGGGATGTGATTGCCGGCTCATTTTCTCACTCTGATGAGAGTGAGAAAGTAGGCTTGCGGATGGCTTTGCTTGGGCCTGGAGCACACCAATGAGTCCGTCCACCATGGGACCAAAGTGACGTGGTACCAACTGCAGTGTCTGGGGAAGCAGGCTCGGGCCTCCACATCCTCTTTCATTGCCAGGATGCCACAGTTGTAAAGGGAAGCTCAGCCCATTCCCGGCAGCTCAGCCCATTCCAGGGGTCATTGGTCCAGCTCCTGGCAAGTCAGAATTGTGACTGTGCTTAGAGCCTGCCCATCCCCGCCACTTTTTCCAGGAATAGTGAACTGCACAACCGGATTAGGAACCAGTCAGTGGCTCCCAGCTCATCCCCAACCCCCTCACACTCATTATGGAATTCAGTTTTGGGATTTTCTCCTTAAGTTATCAGAAAGGTTATAGCTGTTGTCTTACATATGGAATATCAGCTTAGAAAGTTGAAAGTGAATGCCTCCCCGGTGGCGCAGTGGTTGAGCGCTGGGTTGCGAAGCTGCCCGCGGCCTCTGCGACGCCGGTTCGATCCCCGGCTGCTCCCCGGCCACCAGAGGAGGGTCCCACATGGCGCGCAGACCTCTCCTGCTGCCCGCTGCTCCCCTCAGCAGTGTGCTTTGGTCCTTCTGCCTGCTCTGCTCCCCGCTCTGGCTCTGGTGAATTCTCTCACCCTCCCGTGCTTCTGACTGTACCCAGTGCTTGTATAAACAAAACAAACAAACAAACAAACAAATAAATAAAAACATGCCTCTATAAAAAAAAAAAAGTTGAAAGTGAGGTACAGGGTCTTGGAAGTGTGGAGATGACAATCGTAGAATGATTTCTTGCAAAGGAAGGAAATGACCTTTTTTTTTTAAAGATTTATTTATTTATTTATACAAGCAATGGGTACAATCAGAAGCGCGGGAGGGTAAGAGAATTTGCCAGAGTGGGGAACAGAGCAGGCAGACTGACGAGATACACTGCTGAGGGGAGCAGCGGGTGGCAGGAGAGGTCTGCACGCCATGTGGGACTCTCGCCTGGCGGCCGGGGATCGAACCAGCGCTGCAGAGGCTGCGGGCAGCTTCACAACCCAGCGCTCAACTTCTGCGCCACCAGGGGAGACCCAGGAAGGAAATGACATTTTATCTTCAAGTTTGTGTGCTCATGATGACCCTGACTAGAGCCACACTATTCTACCTTTCCCTTTGGGAGAGAAGGGTTTTGTGACTCAGTTTCTGGGCTGTGTGTTGGGCTTATGGCCCTGAGAGAAGATAGGGAAGCCCCCAGGAAGGACAGTGTATTTCAGAGCCTGTCTGTCACGTGCGTGCGCGCTGCCGGCCTTCTTGCTTCTTTGACACAAATGTGCTGTGTGAATGTGCTCAAGAGATGGGGGGCTCCATATTAATGGTGTTAAGGGCAGGGTCCTAGACCCAGAATCCAGGTGCAAAGATTTGCCTTGACAACCAGGCGGTTTCTTCTCCCCTGAGCCACAGGAAAGACATCCTGGGCAGGGCGCATCCACCGTTTCTTACCACTGGCTACGGGGTTAAAATCACCTGAGAGTCTTGAGAAGCCTGTGGCTGAAGAGCTACCTGCTTTATGACCCAACAATTCCAATCCTGAGTGTTTACTCATAGAAGTGTATGTACTTGTGTCCACGAGACAGGTATTGGAATGTTCTTAGCAGCACTTTTGTAACAGGTGAAAACTGGAAATGGCATTTTTGTAGTGTGTCCAAGTAATGGAATTCCAAACCCCAATGGAAGCGCAGTTTACGACTACACACGAGACTGCGACCCAGTCTCACCAATGGGTTCCCCAGAAAAAGAAGCCACCTAAGAACAGGCAGTGCACGATTCTGTGTTGCCAGAGGCCAGAGGCCAGTGATCCTTGAGATGGGGATAGAGGGGGGCAATGAGACTGGCAGGAGCAGGAGGAGCATCTGAGGGGCTAGGTTCCAGGCATTGGGAAGTGCACTGACTCTTACTCTTACTTTATATGCATTTTTCTATTTGAAATTATTTGTAATAATTTGTTAAAAATATCTAGCTGCTTAAATGTCACCTCAGAAATTCAGATTTAATTGGTCTATGACAGGGCTCAGATATTCTTTGTTTCTTTAAAAAGCTCTAGAGATGATTCTAATGTGTATCCCACAGGCTGCACGTTAGAGTTAGCAGGATGCAATCTTCTCCCTCAAGTGGGAGGGGAGCTGGGTGCTGAGTGAGAGGTGGAGTTTGGAAAACTGGGGGTACCCAGAGCAGCTGCTGGAGAGGCACCCAGCTCTAGGCTGCTGAGCCCCAGTGACCAACATTCCTTCCAGGACATGTCCACTCAGTGTCCTGTCCCTGAAGGGGTAATTCTGTGATCTCTGCTGCTAAGAGGCATGTTTTTGTGTGTGTGTGGAGAAGTTCCCTTCTTGGAGCTCACTAGGCCCTGAAGTCCTGGCTGGCCACAGGAGAGGGTGGAGCTGACCTTGGACCTGGCTTTGAGCAGAGCTTGTGGAAGCCACAGGATGCTCTAGTATGTCAGATGTCCAATAGAAGTCAACTTGGGAGAGTGTGGGTGCCTCCCTGGAACCCGCCTGTGACCAAGACCCAGCTGGCTCAGGCTGCCAGCCCAGCCCAGCTTTTTGCTTCTGCTTCAGTGCCAGGCTTGCTCCTGCCAGCAGCTTGGAGTTGCTCTGGAGGGAGGCTTGCCCTGTGGTTAGGAAGGGCTGGGTTTGGGGGAGGGAGATGGGTAAGCTGGAGGAGTGTTGCCAAGCTAGTGACAACCCAGGGTGTGCCGCCGAGCGAACACTGCAATTGAGGTAGGGCAGGCCCAGCCTGTGCTTTCTCCCACATACCCCATCCCATCCTGTCTGGGCCATTTATCTTTCCTATATGTCTTCTGCCTCCCACCTGAGTTCCACATTTGATCAGTCAAGCATGAGGATTGAGGATTGAGTGATGTGGGGCCAGGGCTACCTGCTTACCCCACAGACTAGGGCTCCTGGAGGGAAGGGCCTGTCTCTGGATGACCCTCATTAGTTCATGTCCACCACCCCCTCCTCCCCTCCCTGCAGGGTGTCAATTATTCTGTGTCCCTTCACTTTTATTGCCTTGCTTTTTCTGTCCCCTCCTATCTCCTGGAGAATCATCATCTCTTTCTGTCTGTCCTTTACTCATTCTTTTAGCAAGCACTGGGTGCCTACTGTGTGTTGGGAATAGAGCTGTATGACACACTTGGTGGACCTCAGAGTCAATTGGGGGTGACAGAAGATTAACAGACAAGCAGGTATGTAACAAGCACAGGCTGGTGTAAGGAGTGTGGTAGGAGGGATCATCTAGGAGGGGTGACCAGCTCAACAGGGGCACACCAGGAAGGACTTTACAGAGGAGGCAACATTTGAACTAGGGCCTGGAAGATGACCTAGAATTTCCCAGATAGATAAATGTGGAAAGGAATTGCAGGTAGAGCAAGCATGCAGGCATGAGGGCTACTGTGGTGAGGAAGCACAGATATGTAAGGGCAAGAAAGGCTAGAGGTGGGTTGAGTGTGGGAGCTGCTGCCAACTTCCAAAAAAAGGATGATGGTGGCCTGGTATGTCCCGTGTAGCAGGGGTGGAGAAAGTAGATGGTAGCGTGAGGTGAGTGTGGTAAGGTTTTCGGAGACTTGGAGACTGATTTGGCTGTGGGGGTGGGGAAGAGAATGAGTTGAGGATTCTGGCTTGGCTCCCTGTGGAGGGTGGAGTCTGTCAGGGATATCGATGCTCAGAAGGAAGCCGATTTGGGGGTTGATGCTGAGTTCACTTTGATGGATAAATCTAGAGGCAAGTCTGACATTTAGGAGGAGATGGAGGGTCAAGGTTAGAGCTGGAGATTTGGAAGTGCCTGCCTTGGGGAGGCTTCCAGATCAGATTGCACAACTGTGGTGTCCCCTGAGGTCCAGTCCATGGGGTCTGCAGAGGCAGTGCAACTTGCATCTCTGGGGTCCCTCCTCACTGCCTCTCTCTCTTCTACCTTCTGTGTCTTCTCTTTTGAAGGATCTAGATCCACTCCTGATATCTCTGGTACTGGCTGCCCATCCTGCCCTCTCAGCCACCCCTCAGACTGGGCAGGCCCATACTGGGCTCATGGTGTGATAAGCTCAGTAAGTATTTGTGGAACGAATAAAGGAATGGCAGTGACCTGCGTTCCTGCACCAGTCAGCCACCAGGCGCCTGTGTTCTCTGGAAAGACCTTCCTGCTTCAGGCAAGGCATGAAAGGGCCTTGTTGGAGGAGTTTTCCAACCTTTTCTGTCTTCCTTAATGTTACAAACTACTGGATCCCCTGCTCTGTTCTCCTGAGAAGGATGTTTTTTGTGGCTTTGGCTGAAAAAAAAAAAAGAAAAAAAGATCTGGATTTGGGAAACTTGCTGCTAACTCCACAATCTGGATGTGGAGGTAGGAGGTGTCATCCACAGCCCAGAGTATGAGCAGCTAAGTCCTGAAAAAAGTCTATGTGGAAATGGACGGAGATTGCCAGGGAGATGCAGGCAGGTTGAGCAGGCTGGTTCCCCGCTCTGCAGCTCCCTCCTGGCTTTCGGGTCAGGGCCCAGATCATCCTTGGGTGTTCCCATCTGATACTTTCTGCTGGTGTGTGTTCAGCAACCTTGCTACCCAGACCTTTTTGTCTGGTGTTTCTTTATTTTCATTCATCTAAACAAACACTACAGGGGAAAAGATGAATTGGCAGCAAGAAGATAACTGCATTGAAGATAACTAAAAGCAGTACATTTCCACCACAGGCCCCTGTTGCTCTATATCAGCAGCATTGTCAAGACAACCAGAGGGACTGGCTTAGTGGGTCAAAAGAAAGATGTGGCTCATAACCATCACACCTAAAGGGGCTGCTTTTAATTGAAAGGTACTTGAAAGTCATTTTTGAGTCCTGTCAATGGCCATGATTTTCTCTCTGGAGATGCTGTGGGAAACGCACCCAGCATTTTGCTATTCCCCTGGTCTCTCTCTCTCCAGCCTATCTTCTTGACTTCCCGTAAACTGTCTTTACATTCCTCCAATGTGTCTCAAGTGCTTGCTCAAGTGTCTCCAGTGTGTCTCAAGGCTAACCTTGCACCAGGTTCATGTGGGGAGCAGGGAAGAGGGGGGAGGTCAGGGATGGAAGAGACAGAGTCCCTGACATCCTGGAGCCCCTGGAGATGGATAGTTGGAGCACACTGACAGTGTGACCGGAGCCATTAGGGTGCTGTTGGGCCTGGGCTCTTTGTCTAGGCTTGGCACCCCTCCCTGAGAAAGCCACATTTGGAGCTAAGAGATAAGGATGAGTTTGATTCAGAATCCATGCAAAAATATGATTTTCCATGCAAGATTAGATTATGTAATCCAGCGAGATTTGGTTAAAGCACAGTTGCTGTGACTTTCTTTTTTTCAAAAGATTTATTTTTATTTATGCACACAAGAACTAGGGTGTAGGTCAGAGGCGTGGGGGTGAGAGGATTCACCAGAGATAGAGTGGGGAACAGAACAGGCAGATCTACTGAAATACACTGCTGAGGGGAGCAGCAGGTGAGACAGGAGAGGTCTGCTGCACCCTATGTGGGTTAGCTCCTTGGCCTGGATGAACTCATGCTGCAGTGGCTGGCAATAGCTTGATAGTGCTGAGACTTTAACCCCTGTACCATCAAGGAGACCCCAGTTTCTGTGACTTTCTCCGAGCTTCTAAGCTCTGAGAACCACAGGCCAACTTCCTTCTCTTAGGGGTCCAGACTGGAGTGTGTGTTCCTTAAAGCAGAGCCCATTTCATCTCTTCCTGGTGGCTGAGTGGACTCCTGGGCTCAGGGCTCAGTGGTTTCTTGTACCTGCTTCTCCTTCCCTAAGGAGGCCTCTCCTGTCAGAGCACCCAGTTCACACTAGGAACAGAGAGACAGAAGAGCGGGCCAACATCTACTTAAACACAAGTGCAGCAGCAATACCAAACAAAACTAAAAGGTCAGTGCCAAACTGGGTGAAATATTTATAAAAATGATAAAGTAAGGATTAATATTTTAGTAAAGAAGTTATACAAATCAGTAAGAAAAATAAGATCTCTGTTGACAATTTACAAGTGAAAAATTTTTTAACTTTTAATTTTGGGGTTACATTTTTGCTCTTCCATATATGCCCATGTTCCACTCACCCTTCCCCAAACCACATGTGCCATTACCCCATCTTTTCCAGTCCTTCCTCCATTCCCTAGCCCTTCCTCCCACAGATGAAATTCTAATGACTAATATATATTTGAAAAAAATACTGTTCGACCTACCTGTAAGCAGAAAGAGAATTGAGAACAGTGGTTTTTTTTTTTTTTTTCACCTATCAAATTTGCAAGTGAATAAAAGCTAATACCATGTGTAGAGTTTGAATATAGGGAGAAGGGCACCCCAATAGTGCTGATGACCATGTTAATGGCGATAGCATCTGGAATACATTTTGGAAGTGGGTCTAAAGAAGCTGAGAAATGTTCATTTTCTGTCCACTAATTTCACTTCTGAAAATCTATTCCAGGAATGGGCAGCGACGTAGGGAATTTCTCATGAAATCATCTTAAGCAACAAAAGTAGAACATACAAATTATATGCTATATAATCCCACTCATATTAAATTACATACTTATGCATAAATATTTTCTTTGAGCAATTTTGTTTTTTTTTTTTCCTTATGATGATTCTGATCATCATATTTTGTAATTCTTGTATTTTCTATAATGAACATTAAAAATATCAAGCGGCGGGGATGGGGGTGTGACCTTTTATGAAATGTGAAGTGATAAAACCAAATTCAGAAATTAACCTTGGTTATCATCTGGTGAAATCACTAGCACAACATGTCACTTTGCAAGATTCAGGAAATATATGTTGATGTGTGTACCAAAACTCCTCATTAGGTTGAGGACAGGGTCCCCAGGCCCCATGGCTGTGATTGGCCTGGCTCTTTACTGTGTAACACTGAGTACAGCCTGTCTGTTGGTTGGTATTTGTTTGTTATTCTACCCAATGGCATGGGAGGGGAGGGTCAAAGAGTTCTCTGAGGGTCTTTCTAGATCTCAGCTGAATTGGTAACTTGCTCTTGAAGAAGAAAACTTTGACTTGCCCTGGTCACAGAGCAGAGAGATAGTGAATGCTGGGATTTATAGGTTCAGGTTCCAGCTCTTCTCTCCTGAGAGACCATGCACAGGACCTTGCCACCTATTCCCGGTACCATACTGACCTGGTCAGTGTGGAAACAGGCCTTGGTCCTGTTTCCAGCCACCCTCTCTCCATGTCAGTCCCTGGGTCACTCAGTTGGGGGCTAGTTTGACTGCTCAGGCTTTCTTGATTCCTACCTAGTTAGTCTGCCCTAGAGGGGCAGGACTGGGGGATCCCTATGCTTTGGAACTGTTTAGTGGAAGCATGAGCTCAAAAATCATTAGGGAGCCCCATCTTCCCAAGGAGAGGTTATCTCCTCTCTCTGGGGCCCGTTTCAGGACATTTATGAGGTGGTTTGGTTCTAAGGACAGAGTGACTGTCTGAAGGCCATCAAGGCCACTTCCTGGTGTGGGGGAGCCCCACCCCCCCTCCCACCACACTCCCTGTGGGCTGACAGGAGTCCACTCCCACAGCATCAGCCACATCAGTTTCTCGGCTTTGATAAGGCCTCTGTGTTCAACGGCCCTTCTCAGAACTTGACGGTTTGCAATAAAGCTGCCCCGGCACCTCAGAAACTGTTGCTTTCTGTATGAACAGTGCTGAGTCCTCCCTCCCAACCTAACTTGTCAAGGGTGGGACTGGAGGCCCAACAGCTTCCTGGGCTCCGGATAAGGTATTTATTTCCTTCGCACCCAGGTATAAACTGAATTTCAGACTTTCAGGAAAGAGGGCAAGTGAGACTCAGCCTTTGTCAGCTACTCTAGAGCCCCTGGCTGAGCTGTGATTCTGGGTTGCGATGCCTGATGGGCCAGGGCAGAGGCAAGCTGCCCCAAGCACAGTGGAGCTGGTAGGGAAAGGTATCTCTATGACTCCCCCTTCCTGACATGGCCCTGTTTCTTTTTAGCAACCAACAGATGCATGGAAAGACGGCTTCTCTGAAGAGCCCTGTGTCCTGCACAGAGAAACTAGACAGGGTTCAAGAGTTCCCGGACTCCAGGTGAGGCTCCCCCTAGTCAAAAATACATGCAGATTGGGGGGTTGGGAGCCATCAGGAGGTGACCTGTTAAAAGGGGATTTTTTTTTTAAAGATTTATTTATTTGATTGATTGATTGATTTATACAAGCCCCGGGTACAGTCAGAAGCGTGGGAGGGTGAGAGAATTCACCAGAGCCAGAGTGGGGAGCAGAGCAGGCAGAAGGACCGAAGTACACTGCTGAGGGGAGCAGTGGGCGGCAGGAGAGGTCTGCGCGCCATGTGGGACCCTCCTCTGGTGGCCGGGGAACAGCTGGGGATCGAACCGGCGCTGTAGAGGCTGCAGGCAGCTTCACAACCTAGCGCTCAACCGCTGCGCCACCGGGGAGGCCCTAAAAAGGGATCTTAAGGCTGAGTCAGGATCCCCTAGTGGGTCTGTTAGGTTGCGCATGGCTGCACAGGGCCTCTTCCTCCCACTAGCAGGACTGTCCTAGGGCACTGGGACCTAGCCGAGTCCCAGGCTTCTCAGATTACCACCCTCTTCCCTGCCCACCTGTCCTCAGGCCAGCCTGGCTAGGGCAGCCATTTGCATTTCAGCTCCTCCTCCTCTCCCCTAGCCTTGATAACCTCTGTCACATCAGGTGAGTCTGCCGGGAAGAGGCTGCAAAGGAAGGCAATCCTTTGGGGATCATGGCCCATGGCCAGACCCCAAAGCCGTGAGTCTGACACCTCCATCCCACACCCTGCCTCTACCCTCACCCCCCACCCCCCAGGTCCCAACCTGTACCTCCTATTCATTTATTCTTGGGTCTGTGCCTCTGCCTATCCTTTGGCCAGAGAAATGGAAGAGGGTTTTAGACACCCGGACGTGGGCAGCTCCTAACCGTATCGCTCATACTGAGCAGAACTCCTGGGGGCCGCTGCTCATAGCTGTCCCAGGAAGACGGCTCTTAACTATTACTCCCTGCATCCAGGCTCGCCCTCCCCTGGGACAAGCTATGTGCTGTGGTGATGATCCTTTGTCATGACCCCCTAGTCTCCATTCTGCCCCAAGCTTCTAACTTGAAGCCAGGGCAGAATTGGCACTGAGGAGCCATGGGCAGGACCCGAGGTTTCCTTGTCTCTGGAATGGAATGTCTCCTTTGCAGTCTGCCCTGGTCAGAAGGCTTGAAGAGCGAAGAGATAAAGTGCAGCCGCGAAGGGGTAAGTGTGTGGAAGCTGACTCTCACTGCCTGCCAAGGGAGGGCCTTGGGCTGCTTGAATTCAGTGGCTATTGACTCCTTAGCCACCAGATCTATCACCAGGAAACCTAAGTGGATGTCCCCTCCTGGGTGGTGTGGAGTGGTGAGTCCCCCTCCAGTCAGAGGCTGCCTGTCAAGACCTAGTGTCACCAGGAGATGAGCTGGGCTGGGAACTCAGTCCTCCACACCCACTACTTGCTTATATTAGCTCTCTGCTAAGCCCCCAGGGCCCACCACTGCATTATTTCCTGGTGGTGGGAGCTGGGCGGACTTTGGTGGTCCATCTCCTAGGACTTCTCAGCTACAGCCCTTATGTTTGCAGACTCTACAGAGTAAATACAACCAGCAATACCACAAGCTGTTTAAGGACATCCCTTTGGAGGAGGTGGTTCTCAAAGGTGAGCTGTCTCCCTGGTGTGGCTGGACAGGTGCCTCCAGTGCCTGAGGAGGCCCAAGTCCTCTCCTCCAGAGCCTCTAAAGCACAATTTAGATATGGAACTGGCTGTCCTTTGACAATAGTTGGTCCTTTTTTCTTAAAAAGTGTGAGAACACAGGGCTGGTGGGAGATGTGAAATTGAATTTATGAAATTTTACTTGAGGAAATTAGGCTTCCAAATCTTATTTCTGTTCTGCTTTTATTAGTGACTATTCTTTCCTGCTTAGGCCTGCTGTCACTGAGCCTGTGGTAGCAATTACACAATCAAGGCCTTCTCTCCAGGGCAGGGCAGGGCAGAGCAGGGTAGGGTGAGGTAAGGGATTCTGCCTGAAGGAACCAGGCAGAATCCGGGCTTAGGGAGGCAGAGCCTACCCAGACACTTTGGGGCCTGGGTAGAAAGAGAAGAAACATCTAGCAGTCAGGTGGGGTGGGATAAGGGCAGTCAGGATTTTTGGGGTTTTGGGGGAAGGGATTATTTGGGACCTGGAATTGGGAAGGGAATTCTGAGGATGAGAGTCCTTGAGACTTGACTCTGGATTTCTGAGTGTGAGGACGTAGGCCCTGGGGTTTCTTCACTGACCTTGCTCATGGCAGTCTTCTCTCCTGTGACTTCCCAGTGTGTTCCTGTGCTCTCCAGAGAGATCTTCTTCTTCACGGTCGGCTCTATATCTCCAAGAACTGGCTCTGCTTCCATGCCAGCCTCTTTGGCAAGGATATCAAGGTAGTAATGAGTAAGGGTTGCCAGTGAGACCCTATCCTTAGCCTGGGGAAGACAGGGCCCACCCAACCCCAAACTTGTGGAACTGCCCATGCCTCTGCATGGTGGCCCTTGGTGAAACCTTTCACTAGTTGGATGAACTACTGCAAGGCATGACATCAGGTGTGCAGGGAAGTAGCCCTGCTCTTCCAAAGTAGCCTGCTCTTCCAGGCGCCCATCTAGACCCCACATTTGGCCGAGCTGATCTCGACAGTTCACAGTTAGACCATTTTGCCTATGGGTGTCTCCAAAATGTCTTCAGAAATCAAGTGGGATGTCACACTTAGTGGGAGCCATTAGTGTGGCCAGGAGATGGCTCAGGGAACTTATTTCTAGAGTATGGGATTCACCAGAGGAAAGATCCCTGACCTCCTGGTTAACTGGGTACAAGCCTGGCTCGGCCTGTGCTGCCAACACAGGAGGGGTGAGGGGGGGTTATGGAAAAGGAGCTGCATGAGAAGGTGGAAGGTTCAGATACTCTCCTACATGGGACCAGTCTTCTTGGTGCCTGAGCTTGGCTCACTGCCAGCGGGGGCTGGAGCCCTGCAGGAACCATGTTGTTGAGGAACCTCTTCTCCATAGGTGGTCATCCCTGTGCTATCTGTGCAAATGATCAAAAAACACAAGATGGCGCGGCTCCTTCCCAATGGCCTGGCCATCACCACCAACACCAGCCAGAAGGTCAGTGAGTCCATGGGCCAGGGTGTCCTTGTCAGTCTCCCCCTTCCAGTCCCAGGAGTCCACAGCCTGACTCTGTTTTCTTTCCATGTCCCAGTATGTCTTTGTGTCACTGCTCTCCCGGGACAGTGTTTATGACATCCTGAGGAATGTCTGCACCCACCTACAGGTATGGGGCTCAGGGCAGGAGGGGTTGGGGAGGCTGCTCACATCTGGAGTGAAGTCTTGAGACAAGGCCCATCTCTTCAGTACAGGGCCCAGGGAGAGCCTGGGGAGTAAGAGGCTCAGATTTGGTGTATCGCACGCAGTCCTTGGACTGTGTGTCTATGCTTGTGAGCATGTGTCTTTGAGGCCAATGGCCCTTCTGTGCCCCACATATATGCTTGCACTTGTGTACAGACAAGTGCAGGGCTCCAGTCCCCGCTGGCAGTGTACAGACAGGGTACATGGCTGCTCCCCAATATGCCTACAACTCCCTCTGGTCTCCAGTGAGGAAGGGAGAAGGACAGAAGCATGGGGAGCACATTGCTTTGCACATGCCCCTCTGCTCCAATGTTAACTTGGGGAATCCCTGCAACTTTGGGAGCTAGGGTCCATCTGACCTGAAGTGGCTTATTTGGAGGTCAAGCTCTCCTGGAGTGTGTGTACACCTCCCCAGTGCTTGGTTTTGGCTGTTCCAGATGGTCATGTGATCCTTGTTCCCTTTCGTCCTCAGCCTTCCAGCAAGAAGAGTCTGAGTGTAAGAGAATTTCCAGAGGAACCTGAGTGCGCGTCTCTGGTGAGAGCTGAGGTTGGAGCAGAAGTTTCTGGCCTGACATCATATATGGCTCTGAGACTTCAGGGCCTCCCTGGCAGGGCTCTGAGAGGCAGAACTGGGGCATCAGGCACAAGAGCCACTGGCTATGCTGTGCTGGGGGACCCCTAGACCTGCCGCTGTCCAAACCATGCAGAAACCCTGGGTCCTGGACAGATTTGCTGACTTTCTGAGCACAATAGATGTCCAGCCCCCAGAACACTGCCCAGGTTGGATTCCATACTTGTGTGGTCAGAACCAGGGACTCATCCCCTTTCTTTCCTCAGTTGAGTCAGGGGGGCCTTCAAGGGGCTAGAAATGTCCCTGTGGAAGAACTTAAAGGCTATCATTGTCAAACGCACACAGTCATTCTAAATTTGTTGAGGTCCCTGTGGTTTCCTTTGGCCATCTGAGCTCTGAATAGGCACGGCTGAAGTTTCTAGAATAGAGAAGGGGGTGGAAATGGCCCCAGGGTGTTTGACTCCTCCTTCCACAGCTGTTAAGCATCTAGCCAAGCATACCATATGCACAATACCACACAGGGGACAGAAGGTAATGTTCCCATTTTTGTTGAAATGGACTCTGGGTGCCTCTTGCTAAGGTTAATATCGTGTTTAGGGTTAGAGCCCAGATGAGAAAGAGTCATGATTTATCTCATCTAAGATTCATTATCCTGAGCTTTTTTGGTCTTAGCCAATCTGAGCACATTCCTGTTGGCTCCTGCCAGACTAGCCCTGGGTCTGGCTCATATTTCTACACTAGCAGTCTTCAAAGACATGGTTTCCTGGAAGAGTGACCGTTCACAGCAAGGGAGCAGATAGGAAAGACATGCGGTTGCTATGGCAATGGTACCTGCCCGCCTGGGTACCTGCTTCCATGCCTGGTAGGCATCCATAGTGGTAATAAAACTTTGGTGTGAAGCCCAAAGGGCTTCAAGCCCTTGGCAATTGATCCCAAGGGCCATGATGAGACAGCTTCTCCTGTCTTCTCTGCAGGAAGCCTTGATCCCAGAGATGAAGTGGAGAAAAGTATGCCCTTCCTCCAGGTCCCTGTCCCTCCCAGACAGCATCCCTTGCATCTCTCGGGCAGCCATGGACTCCACAGACAGCTTCTTCCCCTCCAGGAAACCTGCAGGGACTGGTAAGTTCCAGGGGCTTTTCCAGCACAACTGTGCACAAAGACCAAGCTTTCCCTTCTCCCATTTGCGCTAAAAAGGAATGTTACAGTAGAGCTTCTGAGAGCTGTTTATTTCTCCAAGTCTATAAGGGAAAGCCAAGAAATCCCAAGAATGGCGGGGGGGTTTGGGGATGGCCATGCTGGGCTGGGGTCCTGCTTGCCCCCAGGAAGATGCCTAACTGCTCTCCTATGCAGAGAATGCTGTCTGTGAGGAGAAGAAGCTGGAGGAGGAGCTCAAGAGCGATGGGGACTTGAGGCTCTGGGATTACCGGCTCCTTAAGGTCTTCTTCGTGCTGTAGGTGACCGTATCGGGGGTGGGGGGCAGGCCCATCCTGGTGTCTGGGTGTTTGGAGCAGGGTCCTTGGTGTCATGGGGAGGACACTTTCCAGAGCCAGGGGATGGTTCTAAGTCAACTGCTCCTGGGAGTGTCTGGAGGCCTCATGGCAGACCCTCTATAGCGAGACAAATTGTCTCCAGTTTTTAATCCTTACAACCCTGTAGTTCTGGGTTACGATGATGAGGGGCAGGATGTGAAACTCTTGAAAAAAGAAGTTGCACAGAACTGGGGAGGGGGAGAGCTAGCAAAATTTGATGGGAGCATCAGATAATTGGGGAGAAATACTAACCAGGGAAGACCATGACCTCCCCACTGCCTGACCTTAGGCAGTTTCTAGAACCTAGATTTGTCTGTAACTCTGCCTCGAGACCAGTGGAGTCATGAGCATGGCAGGACGTTGCATGGACAGCACCCCTGGCTTCCCCTCGCCTTCCCTCATCAGCTTCCTCTAGCTCTGCCGGCAGCGTTTTGCCTCCTCAGCCTTAGCACTTGCTGGTGAAATGGTCCTACTGATTTAAGGGACAATCTCAGTGGCCTCCCTGAGGAGGTACGGTGCCATGGTGACTGGTCAGGGGGAAAGTGGGCTCAGCTGAAAGACCCAGAACTCCTGCTAGGCTTTGAGGATGAGTCTTTTGGGGTGGGTGAATATCAGGGCCCCCAAGTGGCTTCTGGGAAGCAAGATGCGCAGGCTTGAACATGGCTGCAGGGAAACAGGTTCTTTAATTTCTCCAATTGCAGGGGTAGCTTAGTTCCCACACCTACTCTTGGTGAGCCTCTGAAAATGTCCTTTTTGTAGAAGAGAGATTCAACTCCTTTTACCCCCTTTTTCTCCAGGATCTGCTTCTTGGTCTTGTCCTCATCCTATCTGGCATTCCGCATCTCCCAACTGGAACAGCAGCTATGCTCCCTGACTTGGGATGGCTCAGTCCCTGGGCACAGGTGATGCCCTTTCTCTTCCTAGTCCTCTGGGATTGAGGGTTAAGGACAAGAGCCAAAGCCTACGGGCAGGCTGCTTGTTATCCTGGCTGAACTTGGCCCTGCCCTTGAACTGGTTTTATGGGAGGGTTGGCTGGGCAGTGTACACATCCTGCCGGACCTATGCTCAGAGGGTTGGAGGGAGAGAAAGTCTCCACAGACCCATCTGTCTGCTTTCTCTGATCTGGGCATCTCTCTTGTGTGCAGGTAACAGCTACCTTCTCCTTCAAGAAGAATGCTTGGGTGCTAAGGTTCCCTTGTTTCAGGCTCCTGCTATGCTGGGACTGAGTGTGAAGGAAAATATTTCAGATCCCTCCTCTTCCCCGCAACTGTCTTCTTCTTCCTCCAGTGAGTGACCCCAAGTACCTGTTTATAAAGTTGCTGTAATTTTTGGACTCAAGACAAAAAGCCAGATTTTTGGAACCAACTGAGGAATCTGTACACTAAGCTTCAGCAACCATTTAAATGAAAAGGCAATTCTGCCTTGGAAACAGTTTCGGCACACCCCCTGGGGACAAAGGCCAAGTGCTGATGCCACTGCAGGGATGGGGCAGAAGCCAGAACACCAGCTACCGCCAGCGTGGGCTTTGTGCTCTCAAAACTTACTGTGCTTTCCTGGCTCCCTGAGACTCCCTGCTGGGGGCCCATGGGTTTCTCTGCAGGGAGCAGGGCATCTCACAGGCCAAGGGCAGGCTGGAGGGAGGTGCAGGGCAAAGGCAGAGAGCAGGGCTTGTGGCCAGGACGGCAGTGGGAGGATTGTGCTGCTCTTCATCGAGGCCGTTCTGACCCCTCATGAGGAGGCAGGCTGAAACTTGGAGGACATTCTTCGCAGCAGGGGGCTGCGCAGCAGAGATTTCAATGAAGTAGAACAGAGGTCGGGAATTCTGTGTCCTCAGCTGCCACTTCCTGGTGAGACAGGTGGAGCAGGGCTTTTGATCCCTGTGGTCACAGACCTGGTACCAGGCCTTCCCCTGCTGTGCCCAAACGTTTCCAATGGCCCCAGCCCTGGAAGTGGGTGTGGGGATGGCTGAAGCGGTGAAAGCTTTGAGGTCTGGCTTTGTATTCCCTGCCTGAGTGCCCAGCTCTCAGGCACAGGAACAGCAGGGAGGCTCGGCTAGCAGGTGGCATGATGGTGCTGGGCCAATACAGGACAGAGCTCACTCAGGTCACCTGCAGTCAGCATGTTTCTGGCCACGGAGGAGGGTTTCCTGTCCATGAACTCTGTTTTTCATGAATAAGCTGGAGATGGAGGTGGAGGTGTTCAAGATGGGCCTGATACAGAGCAAGGACCAGGCCAAGGAGTCTGTCTGACAACTTTGGGGACAAGAGAGGTAGGGAGTGGGAAGGGTAGACAGGGTGGTGACTTTACCTTCTCTGTTAAGGCATTCTCTATTCTAAAAAGCATCTGTGCCCCTGAACTGTGCCCTGCTCTCCCTAGCACTCCCATCTACTAAGACAGGACCTTTGATGGTTCTGGAAGGGCCTTAGTGGGGAGCCCAGAGATAGCAGGAAAAGTCACTGCTGCGGGCAGGGAGCTGGTATCAGAAATAGCCTCTGTTTTCCCTTCTTCAGACCCTGAGAGGTTAACTGGAGAGAAATTCAGGTGGAAATGATTTATTCCAGAGCCATGATGATCTGTTCTGTTTATGACAAACCCAACGAAGGTAACAATTCCCTAAGCTCAGACTGGAGGTCTCCACATCCTCTCCCAGGATCTAGGGTTAAGTATAGAATCTGGCCTTGTGGCTCTCTTGCAACAAATCTGTCTGTCTCAGGTGAAACTTTCCATTCTCTACAGTGCCACATTGGATGAATGCCCCTTCTTTTTTTTTTTTTTTCTGGAACCAGTCCCCTTCATCACTCCTTTCCATCATATTTTCAGGGAAATAATCCTACTTGCCCCAGCACCTCCCATCCCTGGTTCTTGCTGAAGGCTGCGGAGACCAGGTCCACTTCAAGCCTCTCTTGGTCAGAGACCATGAGAGGTGCCAAGTCATGAGTGACTGTGCCAAGATGCTGGTGAGCCTGGTCTCCAGCCATGCCCCAGCCTCAGTACTGTAAGAGGTCTGCTGCGGGGTAAGTGGCATTGGAGGTCCTCCTGGGTCCAGAGTTCAGAGTAGTATGGATGTGCCTGATATTCTCTAGAGCCCCCTCTCTCGATTTCTCCCTTTTGTTCCCCCAGCCTGGTCCTTTGGGGGCAGTGTACCATCTGTTGTGCTCATTGATAAACTCATTGTATATTTATACAGACTTGCTTGCACTGGCCGATGCGCCTCTAATTCCCTGAGAGTTTGGTTCAACTAGCTTTGAGTTGTTCCACTATGGCATTAGCCTTTGAAAATGTTTTAAAATAAAAATCTGATTTTTCTAATGGCCTGTGGTATGGAGAGTTCATTTTTATCTTTTGACTACTCACAAAAGGTACTCTGACTGACATGTCTGGCACCAAGGAGACTGATGGGACCCAAGTGATTCCCAGATCCCTATATCAAAGGACATTAGCTGAACTAACTCATACTTCATGTATGGGGGGGAGTGGGGAATGGCTCTAGTAAAGCCTCTGCCTCTGCTGTGTGGACACTGAGGGTGCTTCTTTATTTCTTCTGGACAATTGCACAGCAAGGTCCCTGGTTCCAATAGTACTGTGCTGCAGATTCAGGAATTAAAGTCTGGAACTCAAAGCCAGAAAACTCCTGCAACCGTTTCTATGACATCAAGCCTAGATTAGGGATGTCCAGTCCCAATCTAGGTCACAGCGCTATTCGTTCTCTCTAGGGTGCCCCTCCAGTAGTGAGTCATTCATTCTATAAATGCTGAGCTGACTATGGGCCAGATATTATGCTAGGCACCGGGGATATAGCAGTGAACATGTCAGGCAATATCTCTGTGTCCCATGGCGCTTAACATTTCATGTAAACTTAAGTTCCAACTAAATATGTAAACAGGGCCTCCCTGGTGGCTCAAGGGGTCAAGTGTGAGCACTATGAAGCTATCCTCAGCCACTGCAGCACCGCGTTCCATCCCCAGCCAGGGAGGTGATCCACAGGGAGCAGCAGATCTCTCCTGACTCACCTGCTGCTCCCCTCAGCAGTGTGTTTCAGTAAATCTGCCTGTTCTCCCCACTCTGTCTCTGGTGAATCCTCTCACCACCCCACCCCACACCTCTGACCTGCACCCCGGGTATTGTATGCATAAATAAATACATCTTAAAAAAATAAATACATAAACAAACAAGGTGATTGCAGATTGTGACTAAGTTCCACAAAGGAAAGAAGTAATGATATGAGGTAGAGTAAATGGGAAGACAGCTTTGGACGGGTGGTGGTCAGAATAGGTTCTTTAAGGTGACATTTACGCTGACGCTTAAAGAAGGAGGAGTCAGTCTTGCAAGGAGCTCAGAATGGAGCATTCCTGGCAGATGGGTCAGCAACCCAAAAGGTAGGAAAGAGCGAATATATGCCTGAAGAGCAGACGCTGCGTGACTCTATGATACTACTTAGGTAAGGGAGTAACGAAAGAACAGGACGTTGGAGCAATCAACTCAGCAATAGCCCACCCACCTCAGGTACTTAAAAGGGTAAGGGACCCGGGCCTCCCCGGTGGCTCAGTAGTTGAGCGCTGGGCTGCGAAGCTGTTGGCAGCCTGTGCAGTGCTGGTTCCATCCCCGGCTGCTCCCCGGCCACCGGAGGAGGGTCCCACATGGCACACAGACCTCTCCTGCCGCCTGCTGCTCCCCTCAGCAGTGTATTTCTTCATCAGTCTGCCTGTTCTGTTCCCCGCTCTGGCTCTGGTGACTTCTTTCACCCTCCCGTGCTTCTGACTGTACCCAGTGCTTGTATAAATAAATAAAATAAAATCTTAAAAAAAAAAAAAAAGGTAAAGGACCCAAGTAGACATTCTCCAAAGAAAATACACAAATGGACAGCAAGCACATGAAAAGGTGTTGAACATCTTTAATCATAAGGGAAATGCAAATGAAAACCACAACTGATTCACTTACAGGTAGAAAAATAGAGAAGCCAAATAAAGGGTCAGGAAAAAGAAAACTTGCAAGCTGACCATAGATCTGAGGCATCCAGCAGGGGAGAGGGAAGGGTCACAACAGGGGAGGGAAGAGCACGAGGGATTTGGAGATGCATCAAGGATGCTATAGTGGTGGGTACTACACCTGAGGGGAGAAATCAAATACTGTCCAAAAATTAACAATGATGTAAGAAAACACACACACACACACACACACACGTACCACTTCATACTCATTAAGATGGCTACTACCAAAGAAACAAAAGCCAAATATTGGCAAGGCTGTGGAGAAAGTGGAATCCTGTGCACTTTTGATGGGACTGTAAAATGGTGCAGCCACTATGGAAAACACTATATCAGTCCTTAAAAAATTAGAAATAGAATTACCAAATGACCTAGTAATTTCACTTGTGGGTATTCACCCAAATGAACTGAAAGCAGGAAATTAAAGAGCTATTTGTCCACCCTTGTTCAAAGCTGCATTATTCACAATAACTGAAAGTGGAAGCAACTCATGTCAATTGAGGTGAATGAATAAACAAATGTAACACACACGAATATTATTCAACCTTAAAAAGGAAAGAAATTCTGACACATGTACAATATGAATGAATCTTGAGGACAATGCTAAGTGAAATAAGTTAGTCACAGACAAGTACTCTATGGCTCATTTATTTGAAGCACACAGGGTAGTCAAATCCATAAGAAGGGAATAGTTGTTGCCAATGGTGGGGGAAAGTAAATGGGAAGTTAGTGCTAGTGGGTATAGCGTTTCCGTTTCACAAGATGATAAGAATCCCGGATGGTGGTGATTGCACAACAAAGTAAATTTGCTTCACGTTATGGAACTATATACTCACAGATAGTTGAGAGGATACATTTTATGTGTGTTTAATCACAATTTTAAAAAATTCTCAGAAGTTTGGCAAGGTAGGCAGAAGAGAGTTTGGATTTTATACAAACCTTGGGTACTGCAGCTAGATCTAAAAATTGGGGGCTGGTAGGATGAGTGGTTGCTGAAACCAAGTGCTTTCCTTTGCTAGAGGAAATAAACATGTGTATGTAATATGTGGGAAAATAAGGCTGATAATCTACCCATGATATCATATTCTCTTTTTTGCTATTCCCCGGTACTGGTATGTACAAACAATAGCATCACAGGGCATGTAGTAATATATTTTTAAGTTAAACTGAGCAAGCTTTGTAAGGGAGAAACAGCTGCTTTCTTTACATTTAGAGAAATAGAGGGAAAAATATATTATGCAGGACTCCCAGTTTTGCAACAGGGAGCTCAGCTGAATGAGAAGGGTCATGGGGAGAGCAGGAGTGCTAGTGAAAAGGGTATTCAGGAGTAAGGGGGCTCCAGGGGAGCATCATCCCACCAGCCAGAAACTGCTTTCAAGCCTGCTCCCCCGGCCCCAGCTAGCCAACTCTGGCCCTCCTGCCTGGTAGCCATTGCATCAGGACACCTATTGAGCTGGGCAAGGTCATGTGGCTTCGCTCTCCTAGTCGCTAAGCTACAGAAACAGGGTATCTGAGGACAGAGAAATTTCTCAGGTGGGACAGGACAGGCCAGATTTCTAGATGGGTCTGAGGGGAAGTAATGTCAACTGGGCCACTAGGTGGCAGCAGAGTCCAGCAGGAAGAACTGGAGTGAGGCGCGCAACAGACTTCATTCTTTGTCACAGAGAAGTCCACCACCTCACACCCCCACCCCCACGTCCCCTGGCTGAGTGGAGGGGCCCAGGCCATCAAGTTCAATGGTGGAAGGGAATCTCCAGCAGGTTCCTGCAGTCTTTTTTGCCTGCTTTGTCTCTTTTGGCCCTTGTTCTTCTCCCCTTTCCTCTTCTTTCATACCCTGGAGAAAGGCCCAAGGTGATCCTGAAAGGGAAGCTATTCCAGGTGCTCTCCAGACCTTCTGAGGACCAGGCCATAGGAAGGCAGAACTGGAAGGTATGCAGAAAAAGGGTCAGGGGTTAAGGGTGTAGCCAGGGGATGGGAGCTCAGTTTCTCTTCCAAGGGTACAGAAATCCTGGCCTTTCCTCCTGACCTGCCCTCATTGTAGCATCTTCTCTTACTCCGGGCAAGGAATTACAGAAACTGGCTCCTGTAAGTGAGATTTCAGGAGTTAACACTCTTGCCCTCCTCTCTCCTTCATTTAGAGAGCCGGGGCCGGGCCCCAGAGCAGAGCGGATTCAGATTTAATGGTTACATGTACTTTGTCTAATGAGAGTGACAGTGAGGGAGGCGTTTAAACCTCTGAAATGATAACCAGAGAAGCCTGAGTTCATCCCTCTTCGTGCCTGACCTCCGCAAAGCCAAAGAGCACCTGGCGCCCAGCGGGCCCTGCTGGCTGGGCCGCCTTCCCTTGGCAGGCTCCTTGCCTTCCGGGAATGTGTTCCTTCTTGTTTGCCACTCAGTGCCTGGCCCAAAGCCAAACCTGAGCTGCTCGGAATACCATGCCCCACTCACTTCTCTCGCAGGATCTGAGATGAGGCTCTTCCGCTTGGGGAACGGCCCGGGCCTCCCTGCGGCCTCATCCCATTTGAGCCGACTTCAGGGACGTTAGCCCCTCCAGTGTCTGAGCGCACAAGCACTTAGGGAAGGACACAATAAAGGAAGAGTGTGAAACATTGCTGTCTAAAATCCTGTTGGCAGTTTTCTAACTTGGACCAGAGTGGGCAAAGCATTACTCACAAGCTGTTCATTAACTTGTTAAATGCAGAAAGGTTGACCGAGGCACCACTTGGGGAAAACGTGACACCCATGGGTCTGGGGTTCACTCTAGCATGAAGGCGTGTTGACTGGTGTAGGATTTCTTATGGAAGTTTTTTATTGCTGTTAGTTCCAAATAGCAGTCTAGTCTGAATCCATGCTCTCCACAATATGTACCTACATTTAAAAGTTTTATTAAACACTTTCTATGGGTTCCTGATTGTGTGTTTCTGTGGATAACAATGATACTAGAATTTCCTGAGCATTTAACTGGGCACTAGGTCCTGAAACAGGTGCTTTCTACACTCATCTCATGTGACACTAGAAGCAGGAGACTCTCAATGAAACAATACAGTTTTCACACAGTCTGGTGTGGAAACTGACACGATAAGCTAGAAATACAATATGGATCCCTGCAGGGCATTTACTGAGGCCAGATAGAGAGAGAGAAGAGCTACATCGCAGCATAAGACATGATAAGTACAGGAGGGAGTGGTACGCTCTGACTCATGATGAGGGGTGTGCAGCTTGTGTGGGCTTCAAAGAACAAGATTTGGATCAGAGGAGAGATGTGGGGAGGATCCTCCCCAAATGTGTTTGGGGGTAATCGGTGAAAGGATGGTGATGCGGGGGAAGATGCAGATGAAAGCTGGGGGTGAAGCAGAGTTCCTGCTGGGAACATCTGTTTAAGTGGGCAAAATCCTTCAGGATCTAAATGGCAGGATGAGATAGAAAAGACTTAACCTTTCAGGCAATAAGGAGCTACTGGAGCCTTTGTAATTTAGGAGTGAACGGTAAATTTGATCAGTTTGGCAATGGAATACAATGTATATAGATTGAAAGTTCAGCAGAATAGAATAGATTACGATTTCTCACCTCATCCCTACTAACATTTGGGCGGCATAATTCTTTATTATGGGAATTAACCAAGGATGTAGGATGCTTAGCCACATCTTTGGCTTCTGTACCTGCATGCCAGTAGTACCCCCCAACCCCTGGTTGTGACAGCAAGAAAACTTCTCCACCATTACCAAATGTCCCCTGGGGGTGGGGTGGGCAGAACTGCCTTTGGAAATCACTGCTCTAGATGGTGGGAGGTTAGGTCTTTGATCTCAGAATATTGGTAGGCATTTTCATAACCAATCGAACGGGTCTATTGACTTTAGAATAACTGACAAAAGTGAAAATGGTTTCCTTGCCACAGGAAATTCATCATCAATGCCAAAGAACTTAATGGCCTAGAGAAAAGAGGTTTCAGAAATGGATCATTCTGCATATTAGAAACCTCTAGAGGATACTCCAAAGCTACCAATAATGTGATTTAGATTTATTAGTAAGAAAGTGGCTGATAATAGAATTTCTTTCCCTACCCCCACCTCCCAAGTCACATCATACTCAGCAGCCACTTTGGGTAAGGAATGCCCAGTCTGTCTGTAGGTAGAGAAGGTGCTGATCTATAATTATGATAGGTTTACATTCACCTTTCTACAATTTTGCTTTTGGTAATTGGTAGAGTGGATGGATAGAGCCTGGTTTGCCAATGAAGAGTTGATTTACTGAGATGTATCTTTGTCTGAAGCAGTAATCAGTGTAATCTAGCCTCCCGGCTTGCTGCTTATTTTTGTAAATTGTTTTTTTGCAACATAGCCACACTGCTTTTCTGGTATATGGTCTCTGGAGTTGCTTTGGAGCTCCAAAGGCAGAGTTGAGAAGTTACAACAGAGACCATATGACGCATGAGCCTAAAATATTTACCATCTGGCTCTTTAAGAAAAAGTTTGCCAATCCCTGGACTAAAGGAAAATGCGTTTGTTGTGTAAGATTATGGACTCAGATTCTCATTCTGTTTCTCGGAATGACATATTTTCTTTTTTTTCATTCAGAGAATTATCATTTAGTGCACTAAGCACTGTGCTAAGTACTTGGATTATATTAGTGAACAAAGCACAAAAAGATCTTTTCCTCCATGGAGCTAATCTATTCTAGTGAGGAGCTGGAGACAGACAAGCAATAAAGGAGATAAATTATATAGCATGTTAGAAGTGGTAAGGGAAAAAGGAAAAAAAGTAAAGTAAGAAAAGAGGGTTTGGAAATGCTAATGGGAAGATCCTATTGAAAAGTTGACATTTTATCAAAGACTTAAATGAAAGAACAAGCTTTGTTGGACATTCCAGGCAGAGTGACTAGCCAATGCAAAAGGTCTAAGGGGTGTTGGGGTGCTTACCTTGTCCAGAAATAGCAAAGATGCAGTTATCGCTGAAATTTGAGAGAGTAAGGGGGCAAGACCAGGCAATGAGATCAGAGGTAATGGCAGGGCTGCATGGGATGGGGCTGGGAGATTATACAGCATCACTGGAAGAACTTTGGCCTTTACTTTGAATGATATTGGAGCAGAAAAGTAAATTAAGAATCTTTTATTACATTCTTTTAAAAGGATCACCCCTGGCAGCAAGGGAGGGAGATATCAGGGAAATGAAAGCAGGGAAAGATCAGGAAAGAAGCAGGGAAATGAGGAAATTTGTGGTAATCCAAGTGAGAGAAGATGGTGGCTTGGATAAGGGTGGAAGTAGAGATGGTGGGAAGCATCTAGATATATCCTGAGGGCAAAAATACCACAAAATACTCAGAAAAAGAGTCATAAAGAATGGCTCCACAGAGAAAGCCATGAGTGCTGCAGCTTTGGGAAGGAAGCTCAGAAATGTCATATTGCACCTATTAAGCCTGAGATGAGCTGTAGACATCCAAGTGGGGATGCCAGGTCGGCAATAGGCAACATATGGATCTGGACTGGGGCATTGTTAACATATGGATGGTTATCTTTTTTTAAAAATCTATTTTCTTACATCGTAGGTCCTCTTTCAACAGTTATTGTTCCCTTTAGCTATGGCCCTCCCACCAATAATCCACCAGCGTACCACTACCCAGCTACCCCATGTCTCCCTTGCTCTGATCATTCCACTTGTCCCCTGCTGCAAGACATGGATTGATGGTCTGCCCATAGGCCTTGTCTTTTTCCTTGAAACTAGTCCTTTTCCTGGGCGAGGACCTGGGCTCCTGGACTGCAGCAGATCAGGTTGCTTTATTCCCAGGTGCAACTGTGAGGCAGGTAGCAAAGCAGAGTCATTCAGGAAACTTTTTGTAGGGCAGATGTGTGGAGTGGTTCTCTGGACTCCTTGATTTTGGAGCTTCCCATGATATAGGAGACTGTCCCATTTTGTCCAGGCCTGTGGTCTCTGGGCTCCATGCCTCCTCATCCACACTGTTTGTGCCATCCAACATATGGACGGTATTTAAAAGCATGAGACTAAATGAAATCAACAAGTGTCTATTGTTTTCAGAAGCGAGGATGGAGGACTGAGTCCTGTGGCACACCATCAATAAGAGATCAGGAAGAAAAGAAGGAACTAGCAAAGGAAGTTTATGAGTGCCAGATGAGATAGCAGGAAACTAGAAGTGTCTGGTATTCTGGAAGCTAATTATCCTATTATCAAGGAGGAAATTAATAGGTGCTGCTAATATATATATATATATATATATATTTTTTTTTTTTTCTTACTGAGGCGAGGCTCAATAAAAGTTCTTTCTCACTTGAATGTGATCCACAAGTTTCCAACCAGGAGCGCTCCAACAAAGGAAATTTAGGGGTCATTCTTTCAATACAAAACTGGCCCAAGCTCTAACCACTGGGGTCCTAAGGTGCTAGACCTCAGTGTCTCAAAGGTTTCCCAGGTTGCTTCTCTATCTGTTGGGTCAGACCATGATGCAGCCTCCCTGGCTATTGTCCTCTTGCCCACAATGTACTATCCCTCATCTTTCATTTCTCCAGATGAGTCACCACCAAGATGGTTGGGTGCATCCAAATTTTACAAAAGGTTTAGAGTTAATGGAAAGTGACAGCACAAAAAACTTTGCTTATAGAATTTGCGGTCATTCTCTCTACTCTCTCAGGAAAAGTTTTCATTGGCCATGTCTTTCAGTAGGCCCTGCCTCCGCCCTGCTGCTGACATGCGTCCCATTGCAACGCAGTTCTTTTCACCAACCTCCCTCAAATTTCTGCCTCCCTCTCCTCAGCTTCACTTTCTTTTTATAGGGCATTCAATGAAAATTCAAATTTCTTTCACTTTATTGTTTGAAATAATCTTTTTATATCCTCCTTGCCTACTCAGGCTGAACTCAGGGAGTTTAACTTTTCAACCAGAAAATCCATCTAGATAGAGATTTACTTCAACAAAACTAGTTCTCTAGCAATATATTAGGCCACATTTCTGAAATCAGAAAGGCTACATTCCATTTTTTGTTTTTAAGAGCAAATGTTCCTTCCTGTTAAATAAAACAGAAAACACACTACCAACCAACCAGGAGGGAGTACATCTGGGTGTTTAAGAGCACAGTTTCTGAAATCAGTACCTCTCCATTCAAGTCTCATCAATTTACTTAATTTGGGCAACTCCAAGTCTCAAGTTTCTCATCTCTGAAAGTATCCATCTTACAGTTTTATGGTGATTATTAAATGGGAAAATTCATGTTAAATCTTTAGAAGTCCTTGACACACAATAAAACCCCATATTACTTATTATCTATTAAATGTCAAGAAATTTAAAGTATAAAACCCATTGTTGGTACATGAAACTAGATATGGGTCTATATTATACATTTTTAATGGTACTATACAATGATTCTTTTGATAATTCTCTACCTATTTAAAAGGATATAAATTGTTCATATGCTTTGGTGACTCCAAAGTCTACTTTTATATTCCTCAAGGGGGACTTAGAAATGAAAAACTTATTATTTTTTGTTTTTACATTTTTTACATCATTTTTCATTTTTGCACAACATGTGCATTTTCATCTTGGTTATAGTCCCCATACAATTCCCCCCGCCCTTGTTTTGATCCTACTCCCTCCTCCCCCCACTCCCCCATAGTGTGTCTCTGGTTTATAGTCGCTTGTTGATTTTTTTAAAGATTTATTTATTTATTTATGCATACAAGAGCTGGGGTACAGGCCAGAGATGCGGGGAGGAGGGGAAATGAAAGGATTCATCAGAGACAAAGTGGGGAACAGAAAAAGCAGACTGTCTGAAATACACTGCTGAGCGAAGCAGCAGGCAAGACAGGAGAGGTCTGCTGCGCCATGTTGGTAGCTCCCTGGCTGGGGATCAGACTCGTACTGCAGAGGCTGCAGATTGCTTCACAGTGCAGTGCTTAACCCCTTGTGCCACCAGGGAGGCCCCCATTTTGATTTTTACTTTATTATAATTTGGTTTTTTCCTAGTCCCTTATTTAGGTTTTCTAAATTCCTGCTATGAGGGAGACCATCTGGTACTTTTCTTTTTCTTTCTGGCTTATTTCGCTGAGCATGATCCCTTCCAGCTCCATCCATGTTGCTGCAAATTGCATGAGTTTATCTTTTTTGATTGCTGAGTAATATTACATTGTATATATGTACTACAGCTTCTCGATCCAGTCATCTATTTTTGGGCATTTGGGTTGTTTCCAAAGCTTAGCTATTGTAAATCATGCTGTGATAAACATAGGGGTGCAGGTGCCCCTTTGAATTAATGATTCTGTGTCCTTTGGGTAAATACCTAGGAGTAGAATTGTGGATCATATGGAAGCTTCATTTTAGCAGGTTGAGGAATCTCCACACAGCTTTCCATAGTGGTTGGACCAGTTTGCACTCCCCCCAGCAGTGCAGGAGAGTTCCTTTTTCTCCACATCCTCGCCAACATTTGTTGTTGCTCATTTTTTTAATATGTGCCATTCTCACTGTTGTGAGATGGTATCTCATTATAGTTTTGATTTGCATTTCCCTGATTACAAGTGATGTTGAACACATTTTCATATGCCTGTTGGCCATTTGCATTTCCTCTTTGGAGAAGTTTCTTTTTTAGCTCTTTGGCCCATTTTTTGACTGGATTATTTTCATTGTTTTTGTTGAGTCTCTTCAGATCTTTGTAGATTTTTGTCATCAGTCCTTTATCATCAGTGATGTGTGCAAAAAGTTTCTCCCAATCAGTGTGGTGTCTCTTTGTTCTGGTTACTGTCTCTTTTGCTGTAGAGAAGCTCTTTAATTTGATGTAGTCCCAGCTGTTTATCTTTGCCTTCACTATCACTGCTTTGGGTGATATGTCTTTAAAGATGTTACTGAGGTGTATGTCATGTAGTGTTTCGCCTATATTTCCTTCTATATATTTTATGGTTTCAGGTCTTATGTCTAGTTCTTTAATCCATTTTGAGTTGGTTTTTGTGCATGGTATGAGGCAGTAGTCGAGCTTCATTCTTTTGCATGTAGTGACCCAATTTTCCCAGCACCATTTATTGAACAAACTTTCTTTGCTCCACTGCATATTCTTTGCTCCTTTGTCAAAGATTAGTTGACCATAAATCTGTGGGTTTATTTCTGGGTTTTCTATTCGGTTCCATTGGTCCGTGTGTCTGTTTTTGTTCCAATACCATGCAGTTTTATTATGGCTTTGTAGTATAGTCTGAAATCTGGGCGTGTGATACCTCCATTCCCTTCTTATTTTTTTCAGGATATCTTTGGCTATTTGGGTTTTTTGGTGGCTCCATATGAGTTTCATCAATATTTGTCCTATTTCTTTGAAGAATGTCATTGAAATTTTTACTGGAAAAGCATTGAATCTGTAAATTGCTATTGGTAGGATGGCCATTTTGATAATGTTTATTCTTCCAATCTATGAGCAGGGGATGTCTTTCCATTTCTTTGTGTCTTCTTCCATTTCCTTTAAGAGTGTGTTATAGTTTTCTTTGTATAGGTCCTTTACCTCTTTTGTTAGGTTTATTCCCAAGTATTTGATTTTTTTTTGTTTCAATAATAAAGGGATTGTTTTCTTGATTTCTTCTTCTTCAAATTTATTGTGTATAGGAAGGTTACTGAGTCTTGTGCATTGATTTTGTATCCTGCTACTTTACTAAACTGATTGATTAGTTTGATTAGTTTGATTAGTTTTTCTGTGGAGTTTTTTTGGTTCTCTATGTATATTACCATATCATCTGCGAATAGTCATAATTTAACTTCTTCCTTCCCTATTTGGATTCCTTGTATGTCTTTCTCTTGTCTTATTGTCCTAGCTAGAATACTCCAGCATTATATTGAAAAGCAGTGGTAAGAGTGGTCATCCTTGTGTTGTTCCAGATCTTAATGGAAATGCTTTTAACTTTTCACCATTGAGAATGATATTGGCTATGAGTTTGTTATATATGGCCTTTATGATGTGGAGGTATGTTCCTTGTATCCTGAGAATTTCAAGGGCCTTTATCATAAATGGGTGTTGTACTTTCTTGAAAGCTTTCTCAGCATCTATTGATATTATCATATGGATTTTTAAAAAAAGATTTATTTATTTATGCATATAAGAGCTGGGGTACAGGCCAGAGGTGTGTGGGGTGGGGGGGGGTGAGAGGATTCACGAGAAACAGAGTGGGGAACAGAACAGGCAGGTTGACCAAAGTACACTGCTGAGGGGAGCAGTGGGCAAGTCAGGAGAGGTCTACTGCACCATGTGGGTTGCTCCCTGGCTGGCTGGTAATCGAACTTGTGCAGCAGTGGCTGCAGATAGCTTCATAGGTTGCATCTTAACCCTTGTGCCACCAGGGAGGCCCTTATATGGTTTTTATATTTCTTTTTCTTGATGTGTTAGATTGCATTGATTGATTTTTAGATGTTGAATGATCCTTGTGTCCCTGGAATAAATCCTTCTTGGTGGTGGTGAATTATCTTATGGATACATTGTTGGATTCTGTTAACTAAAATTTTATTGAGAATTTTTGCATCAGTGTTCATTAGAGAGATTGGCCTATAGTTTTCTTTTCTTGTATTATCCTTGTTCGGGTTTGGTATTAGTGTAATGTTGGCTCCTTAGAACATGTTTGGTATTATCTCTTCCTTCTCAATTTTTTGAAAGAGTTTATTAAGGATAGGCACTAGTTTGTTTCTGAATGTTTGGTAGAATTCAAGAAATGAAAAACTTATGAGGAATGCTGATAGCACTGCTATTCATATAACATCAGAACTAACCAAAAGGCATAAGATTGGGGAAAGGGTTTAGGCAATCATTACTAATCTGCTATAACTCCATGTTACCTTTAAAAATAACAAGTAGACAATGAATAAGGGTAGAAATTTACAAAAAGCAGAATTAAAATAGTGCTTACACAGATTATAAGTATGTGAAATGTGAAAATTTCTAAGACATCAGCAGATAAATTGAAGAGATACCCATGGTTAAGAGTTACATATTCAGTTAAGTTCCTTGTTTTGGTTGGTTTCTTAAGTTCATCACACCCTCCCCTGGAATAGCTTGCTCTTAGACTAGCATGAAATGTTTACTGATTAACATGGCATTTTTGTTTTTGTTGCATGACCATGGAAAGAGGATGGGCTGTTAGATAAATTGCTTCTATAGCATATCTACTCATTCAACAAATAACAACCAGTATCTATGTGCCAGATACTATATTGAGCAGTGTTATTTGTTCATTCAAAAGTGAACAAATCTGACATGGTTCTTGGCCTTAAAGGATTTTACAGTTTAGTGGGAAGAGGGACACAACACCAAAATTCAAAGTGATTTGGGCACTTATTTAAAGAGTTCATGATTCTCGGGATTGGTTAAATAAGGAAGGCAAACTAGTTTCGTGTATCTGGGAAGATTTCTCTGAGGAATAGATTACATAGGCATTTTGACATCTTGATAAAGAGCAGAATTAGAGGGGGAGAGAACAGCAAGTGGGAAGGTTTTAAGGGGAAAAAAAGACTTTGTTGTGCTGAGGGAACTAAAAGGTCTGCAGATGGAGCACAGTAAGCTAGTACAAGAGTGATCTAGGGTGTAAGAGTCATAAGCAGGGAGGCACCAGATCAGGCAGAGCTTTATTAATAACACGGGCAGAATCTAAAATGGATTGGGGGCGAAGAGTATGCACGAATACCAGAAGAGGACTTTAGAAGCTATTGTGGCAGTCCAGATGAGAAAGGATTGTTGTTTGTATTAAAGTGGTAGCATCAGCAGTAGACAAATACATGGACTTAAAAGATATTTAAGATGCAGCATAACTAGGGGACTCATAGATTTGAAATGTGGGAGAGAAAGACAAGTCAGTGATGCCTCCTAGATTCCTGGCTAGAACTAGGTGGGTCTGTGGTGTCATTTCCTGAGGTAGGGAAGACTGATGGAGCAGGTTGGATGGTGGAAGATGAGTTGGGCTTTGGGATTGGTTGGATTTGAGTTGCCTGGCGCAGCGGTTGAGCGCTGGGTTGCGAAGCTGCCCGCAACCTCTGCGGCGCCGGTTCGATCCCCGGCTGCTCCCCGGCCACTGGAGGAGGGTCCCACATGGCGCGCAGACCTCTCCTGCCGCCCGCTGCTCCCCTCAGCAGTGTATTTCGGTCCTTCTGCCTGCTCTGCTCCCTGCTCTGGCTCTGGTGAATTCTCTCACCCTCCCACGCTTCTGACTGTACCCAGTGCATGTATAAACAAACAAACAAATAAATAAATAAACATGCCTCTATAAAAAAATAATTAAAAAAAATAAATAAAATAGCCAAGGGACTATGTCCAGTAGGTGGGCAGTGAATTCACAAGTTGAAGTTTGGGAGAGTTCAGGAGAGAACAGGTCTGAAGTGACTGAATCTTCTTGGCTTGGGGAGTGGATGAGAGCCTAGGAAGTGTGAGAACTGGATGGGATAAAGCCCTAAGAATCTACAGCAACTAGAGAAGAAACTAACAAATAAGAATAGTTGGAGAAGTACTAGGAAAATTGTCACATCAATTAAAAGAAGAATGATTTGAAAAGGAGGGTTTGATATTGCTAGGAAGCCTAGTAACAACTATTAGTGATATTAAGTATCTTTTGTAGAGTTGTGGAACCAGAAGCTAGATAACAGTGGGTAAAAAGTAAAAGGTCAGTATCTAGAAAGAGAACATGAGCTCATGTTTTTATTTACTTTTAAAGACAGGAGATTTAATGCATCTATACAGTTAAATGCTGATGGGAAGGAGTCAGCAGAGAAGTTGATGATGATGATATGTGTGTGTGCACAGAAAACCTTCCTTGTCTTAGCTTGTGACTTGGGAAAAGGGTTTTCTTCCAAATATAAATACATGGAGGGAAAAAAGTCAGGAATTTACTTTTTTTTTAAACACAAACAGCAACTGACAAGTTAGTTTCCCCTACATAAGAAGAAACTTCACTTAAATGCATTTAGCATTTGATTTTTTTTAGTGGAATTTCACTTGTCTCCTTTTGGAACAAGTGACCAATCTTCCTATTTCTGTAGAGCCTTTCATCTTTGCTTCGTTTCATTTATTTGACCCAATTCTTTTAAGTCCTCTCTTTTTTTATGAGACTTCCAGGCTACTGCTCTTATTTTACTTTCCATCTTTTATATACATGGAACCTGAAAGGAAGCACAATGCAGGGCTTTTAAAAATGCCTTAGATCAGTAGATTGATGTTAGGAGCTGATCCAATTATGATCTAATACAAAAACAAAGCCAGTTATTATATAGGTTCTGCTACACAGTAGATATTGAGATGATGATTTTTCACTAGTGGTCTGTTATATACCAGCTGAATTTATGAAATTTTAAAAGTGAAGTGAAGCAAGATTATATTTTAAATGTTCACGCAAGGAGTTCTTGCCATGATTTTCTGGGACAGGGAAAAAGGAGGGGGTGAAAGAGGGAGAAGACATGAAGGCCCTGCATTTGAGTCTTAGCCCTGTCACTTTCTTTTTTGATTTTTTAAATTTTTTTAAAATTTTTTAAAAAAAAAAGATAGATAGATTGATTGATTGATTGATTGATTGATTGATTGATTGATTGATTTATATAAGCACTGGGTACAGTCAGAAGAGCGGGAGGGTGAGAGAATTAATTCACCGGAGCCAGAATGGGGAGCAGAGCAGGCAGAAGGACCGAAGTACACTGCTGAGGGGAGCAGCGGGCGGCAGGAGAGGTCTGCGTGCCATGCGGGACCCTCGCTGGTGGCCGGGGAGCAGCCAGGAATCGAACCAGCGCTGCAGAGGCTGCAGGCAGCTTCGCAACCCAGCACTCAACCGCTGCACCACCGGGGAGGCCCAGCCCTGTCAATTTCAATCACGTGACTAAGTATCTATCTCCAACTTTGTTTCTTAGCTATAAAGTGAGAATACTATCTGGAAAAACATGGTTATTAAATGAGACTATACATAGCAGTGTTCAACAGGCCATTTTTTTATATAGCTGTTTAGGTGCAACATAGAACTAGATTTTCAAATTTGCTGCTTGTCTTCAAACTGGGTAGTAGAAGATGGAGAACAGGTTTACTTTACTGTCCATTTCATGCTTTACATATGATAATTAATCCTTAGAGTACCTGCTTAAACATAATACTATCTTTATTTTACAGATGAGGCTACTGAATCTCAAACTTGCCTGAGGTTCTAACAGAGCTTGGATTTGATTCAAACATTTACACTCTTTCCAATACCACAACATGGAAATTTCCATAAATATTTTCCCCTTTTCTATTTTGTAATGAAAGAAAAACTTACAATATTAGTAAAAAGCCATGTGACTGAGAAATTCTATGTTGCCATTTCAATGGAATACCTATTATTAAATGTATTATAAATAACCACATTATTAAAATGTATAATCAATATGGGTATAGTAAAAATCAAGTATGTATTAGAAATACCCAATTGTGAATTTTTCAATGATTCTGATTCAGTTAGGATGGGTGCTTATGAACTTCAGCAGCTCTCTAGTCAAAGTGCACAAATATTTGTGATTTAGACAGTATTAAACAGAAAACCCATTGATGCTTATTTTTATTTTTGACCACCATCTACAGCTGGGTTTACATATGGTAACCCTTCTAATTCCATAAAAGACACAGGTTGGACAAGTGTATTTGTGAAGCAATACACAGAATATCTGAAAGCAGGGTAGGTCAGTATGGTAATTGCTCAATTCCATTTTGAATAACCTGCTTTCCTTTTGAATATATTACGCTGAACTTTGCAGACTAGATCTGTTTGATACTAAAAGAAAAGGAACACAATCCTAGGAAAAGAATTTTTGCTATGTTCTAGTATGTCACATTAACAGTGTATGGTCAAGCAGGTATACAACTTTTGGGCTAGTAAAGGAATCAGGGAAAAATTAGGAGTAAACTCTTAAATTCTCTTGTTATAATGCTAACACTTACAAAAGGCATATGTGGTTGTATAGAGAGGAATGGACTTTCATGGTCTGGACTAGATGTCTAAGTTAACAGCTATTGAAATAATACAGAAGTCCCCTTATCAATGGATGATAAGTTCCAAGACCACCACGGTAGTACTGAATCCTATATATGCTGTTTTTCCTGTACCTAAACACCTAGATAAAGTTTAATTTATAAATGAGGCACAATTTATTAATGATAATAACTAATAGTAAAATCAAACAATTTTAACAATCTACTCTAATAAAGTTATGTGAATATGATCTCTCTCTCCCAAAATATCTTATTGTATGTTTTGGACCACATTAACCACAGGTAACTGAAACCGTGGAAAATGAAGCAGTGGATTAGGGGGACTACTGTATTACTTTCTTATCTCTATCTACATTCCTGGCCTCAGCAACCTAGGTCACTCCTTTTGCTGTCCCTCCCTCCCTATTTCACCTCTAGCCGACTCCCAGTTGCTTAATCTATTTTTCCTGTCCCCCTCTTGCATTAACTCTTCTTTTCATCCAAAACATACTTATTTGAAATGGAAACTTTTTTGGTATCTTTCTCTTTGACTTTTAGTTTCAACTTCTGTTCACTCAGGCCTGCCTGTAACCTGTACTTATTTACACTTACTGTGTTTTCCCTCCCTGACTAAAAGGAACTGAGTTTCTGCCTCTGTGGTCACTGAGCAGTGAGGTTATTTTGGGCCAGCAGGGCTGAGGGCAGGGTTAAGCTGGGGAGGTAGCTGAAAATAAAGTTTCACGGCTGAAGCTGATCTTTGGTTTTCAACTTTCAAATGCTTTGCAATCTAATTCTCTTTAGGAATACAATTAATGTGTATACTCATTATCATCTGGTTGTTAATTATTTGAAACAACTCTCAAAAAACACGACTTAGGAGGGAGTGCATTTCTTTTTACTCTTGTTTCCACACTTAAAAAAAATGATATCATTTACATTTTGAATTAAGTGAAAGGGTTGAGAAAGGTCACTTTTTCTCTTTCATATTTCAAAAACAAACCAACACTTAGTCTGTAAATTTCTGATACAATAATAGTCCTGAAATTACCATCACAGAACTGAAAGCAATTCTGCCAGACTAAGGAGAGAAAGGAGAGAAAATTATGCTTATCAGAAACAAATATTTATCCGAAAAGACAGGTAACCTTGGGAAGTCATCAGCTGTGAGTTTTAAAACCACAGAACTTTGGATACAAGGACAGTGTATGTATGGCTAATAGACAAGGCAAAGAAAAGCTGTTGTCAGTCCAGAGCAGCAAGTTGGCCCACTCACTGAAGTAGTTCACTTTAATGAAGTTACTCAGGATCCTCCTTTCTTAAAGTATTCTAGGAATCAGACAGGGAAAGGTGGGCTAACACCATCTTTATCAAATATTTGCAAAGGTCAAGCTGATAGCCAGGAATGACTTTGCAAGGTGAATGGAAGAGATATCACAGAACTGAGCAACTTATTGTCACTATATCTAGATGTTGAAGTAGGCTAGGTCTTGGTCTGCTTCTAGCCCATTGATCTCTTTAAATATGTGGGCTGTACAAAAAGTTTTTGGTTTTTCTTTATTTTTCTTCTTGTATTTATCTAGATCACACATGTTCTTGATTTGTTTTACAGGTCACTGCTTTTCTTTTGGAATAGCTGATATGGATAAAGGAAGCCAAAAGGGAACTAACAAATGTTCAGATAGTCTGCTTTTAGGTTTTTGTATATAACATCAAGACATTTTCACAGAACACACGGCTCTCAAGTTAGGGTTAAAGTGAAACTTTCCATCAGGATAATGCAGAAAGTGACATTCTTTCAAGCTTCCCTCCTACCAGGCATCTTCCCTCAGGCACTGAGATTGCAGCCATCCAATGAATGGGAATGGGCAGAAAGAGGAGACTTCAGAAGTCACAAATATATTTCAAAGCTAATTTTTAGCGAGACTGACAATGAGATCTTTCCATTCTTTCCTCTTCTTTGTGATGTATGTAGGAGTAAGGAGCTGCAACAATGATTCTGGCTGTTGCCTGAAGAAGTTCTTACACAAGGCCTCAGTATTACATATCACATACATCCCACAGTCATAGCTGTTTTGTTGAGCAGGGGCTTTTTCTTCCACAAAGATCAGTTTATTTCCTTTTCTGCCTAAGAAAGCTTCCAGTTTCTCTGCTACCTGCTTTGCATGGACTGAGTTGCTCTTGCTATGGGAATCATAATGAAAAAAGCTATTTTTATCTTGGAGATAAACCAACAAACTCCAATGGGTTCCTCCAGCTGCCTGGTTGGAATTATCATTGATGGCTAAAAATACAACTTTCTTGTGGGGGAGGCCCAGGGGTTCGAGGAACATGGCGATCTCTGCTGGATTGTTTGTGCACTTGATAAACTGGGTGACTTCAGGGCTGATGAAGCAGACATAGTCAGAACAATCATGAAACTGACTATTGGCAAAGTACTCAAAGGCAAACCCAATAATATGGTCATTGAGCCAGCTTGGAGGATCCAATAATGAGACATCTGATTGCCGCAGCAGACTGTCCATGTAACTCAAGACTACAGGGTCCATTTGTACTGTCCAGGCTGCTCAGAAATTCCAGACGCTGAAGGAGAAGCAGAAGACAATATTTTCAGCTGAATATGGCACCTGACTGTAAAATGAGGATCACAAATAGTAGGTATTTTTATATAGTTTTGGTAAAGATTAAATATAATTGTAAAGTATTTACAATAATGCTTGACTAAGTAAATATTCAACAAATTCTAGCTTATGTGCTATATGCTAGCAATGAATTAGAATGAAAACTCTGGAAAATTTCCATGCTGAAGAAGTAAGTATGCATTTTAAATTTCCTCTTTAAATGTAGATATTGATTAAAATTATAATTGATATTTTACCAAACTCCACAGCATTAACCAAATATTTCACCCTTTAATGAACATGCATGATAACAAAGGTAACTTATTTTTATATTAAAGATGAATTTTCAAAGAGTATAAAGAAAATTTGCTAATAACTAAAAGAAATAATTTCTATTCAACATTAATTTTCATGAGATAAAATATTTCTTCCTTATTCCATAATTAAAGAATAATGTTGCAGTTAAAAGGAATTATAATTTGAAGAATGGAAAATCACAAGAGTATACAAATGAAACTCATTCCTGATTCTGCCCAGTTATGAGCATAAGTAGTATGTTTTTGCCCAGTTCCCATCTTTACCCTTAGAGATAAAATAAGAACCATGGAATGTTTACAGTGTAAATTAGAAATTCTCTTGGCATTGAAAGGTATTATGGCATGGGAATCAGGAGACCAGAACCTAACCCTAGTTCTACCACTGACTTGCTGGGATCATCTTAAGCGGTCATTTAAATGATTTTACCCCTCCTCTTGTCATCTGTTAAAAAATGTCATAGGTCTGCTTTACAGTCCTCAGAGAGTGGTAGGATAGGTCAAATAAATTTTCTCAAAGGAATTAAAAGAGCATAAAATGTTGTACAAATGATATTTATGTTATAAATTGAATATCAGCAGGATGATTATAAAGTTTAGGTAAAAGTCTAAACCAATGAAAGCAAATGTTGTTGGAAACAAATATCCATTCATACTATCTCATCTGAACAAAAGCATGACTAACCTAGAGTAGGAGTAAGACAAGTTGTATGATAAGATTAATATGCTCAGGATCACCTGATCATGAGGTAAGCTGCTAATAAAGATAAGTAGGTGCAGAAGGTGACATGATATTTGAGCCTAACAGAGAGAGCTCACCACTCTGTACTGACCTACCAGTATAACACTTTCTAAAAATCACAAAGTGATAAATTGTCACATGCAGATTGAGAGTAAACACAAAGCATAGTATAAGAAAATAATAATACTTCAGTGAAAGACAGGCCTAGAACTATGACATCAATTAATAAACTCTGTCCATTGGGGCTATTTGTTATTTTACCAACTGGCAAATTTGTGGCAAATTTTTATGAGATAAAAACCTGCAAAAACCTATACAGAAAAATAAATATACTCAAGGAAAAATGCTTAAGTAAATGAGCACCAAAAATGGTTTTATGTGCACACAGTATATCATGATCTGAACTACTTCAGAAATAACATGGGTTTGCTTATGAGAGAAAAAACTATATATATATAAAGTAAAATGGTATGAATTAAGATTTTCTTAAGAGGAAAGAATAACTTGAGCAGAGACATAAGCTGGAGCCAGGAATGAAGTTAACGAGGCATAGAGCACATTTGTTTTGGGTGGACCAAAATTTGGCTCTAAGCTTTTTGGCAGCTAACCAGAAAGTGTTAAGTTAAACATTCACAAAGTCCATAAGGTAAAACCAAAGCAACTGCTCAGAAGAGGTTTAAAAACATTCTTTGTATTAAAGTCTGACAGTTTTCTTTCAAGAAATTTTCATAAAAGACACAGTGTATCATAATGAACAACCCACAATAACCTTAGAATAGATGAAAGGGCTTCACAGGGTCATTTCTTATAATGATCCTCAAAAGCCACCTAGTAAAAGAAATTTTGTGGAGTCCAGGTACTCCTTTTGCTGCAGAACTGACCTGATTTAACAGTATATGAATATGAAAGGGAGTGACTGCTTATGAAGGAGCAAGGTTCCATGAATCTCTGTGACTTGCCATCAGTGAATACTACCCAGTGGTGAGTGCCAGAATGGAGACCTGCTCTCTAAGTTGCCAGCTGAAATCAGAATCACATATTAAGAGTTAACCTAACTAGAGATATAAGCCTGCAAGAAGAACAGTGCCTGAAATAAATGGGTGTCTCACAACACAAGGAGTATCCACAGGCAGGGCCAAAATTTCCTTCAAAAATAGTTTTTGTGCTGTCTGTTTGATTTTGGAAACATCCAACACAGAGATAATGGATCAAGTCAGGGACCTACCAAATCCCACACAGAATGACTCCAATAGTTTAACCCTAACTATTCTGAAACAAATGGAACCACACTAGTCTTTGGTTAAACTACTCTGGGCTCAAAAGAAAACTCTAAACTGCACATCTGAAGACCTGAATTTTAGACTCAGCTCTGTTACTCATTGACTGTGTGATCATAAAGAAACGATTTAATTTAAGCTTCAGTTTCCTTTCTGTAAAGTAAGAATATTAATGACCTTTACCACTAGGTATTTGTCAATGTAAAACGAAGAAATATAGGTAACTAAGATTTAAAAACCCATAACAAAGTATTTCCAGATATGTAGAGTGATCAGGAAATTTATATCCCAATAACTGAAAACTAAAACTATATTTCATTTAACAAATGCTTGAGTATTTCCTATGTGCTGAAGGTTGGACATACATAATGGGAATAAAATAGTAGTAGTTCTTATCCTCACAAGTTTAAGACTATTATAATGAACATATAATGAATATACAATTCTTTCAGTCAATAAACATCATCTTAATGCCTAGTTTTAGGTGCTGTGGGAGATACAAAGATGTATGTAGTCAGAGAGACAAGAAACTCATGAGGCTCAAATAAGTTACATAGGAATTCAGAAGAGGGAACAATCACTCCTGGCTAGAGGGTAGAAGGGAAGGAAAACTCAGATCGGGAAAGACTTCAAAGAGAAAGTGGTATAAAAGCAGGCTCTTGAAAGGCAGATACAGATGGATGCACAGAGGACAATGAAAAAGGCGGAAAGACAACGAAAGTGCCTTTAAATGTTTAGTCAAATCTGACAGGAATGAAGTGGAATAAGGTGTGCTGGCAAAGGCTAGAGGGAGTTAGCTGGTGACAATATGAATTCTGAGAGAATCTGGAATTTATACTGGAGGAAATGGGGATGCATCAATAACTAGGTCAATGATTTGGGAAGATTATTCAGCCAATATATGCATTAATTGGTGGGGAAAGAAATTGAGGGTAGAGATCAATTAGATTTTTACTGGAAGTAAAGGTAGGAGATAATGACCTAACTAGGGGACGTGGTAGCAGAAATAGACAAGAAAAATGTAGACAGAATAAGTGGTCAGAGAAGGGTAAATGAGAGAGAAGAAGGAATTAATAAATGGTCTGGGAGTTTTAGTTGGAGCAACTGAGAGGATGATAATAGGGGCTGGGGGAAATAGGAGAGGAAGTGGACCTAGCAAAAGAACCAAGAGCCATCTAGTATCAACATAGGGATATTTCTTTTCTACACTGTGAGCGCTACTATGCTTGGCATCCCTGACATACAATAACTGTTTGCCAGATGAGTTATTTTCTTTTTTCTTTTTTTTATAGAGGCATGTTTTTTTATTTATTTATTTTGTTTGTTTGTTTGTTTTGTTTATACATGCATTGGGTATAGTCAGAAGCGCGGGAGGGTGAGAGAATTCACCAGAGCCAGAGCGGGGAGCAGAGCAGGCAGAAGGACCGAAGTACACTGCTGAGGGGAGCAGCGGGCGGCAGGAGAGGTCTGCGCGCCATGTGGGATCCTCTGCCAGTGGCCGTGAAGCAGCCGGGGATCGAACCGGCGCCGCAGAGGCCGCGGGCAGCTTCGCAACCCAGCGCTCAACTGCTGCGCTACCCGGGAGGCCCAGATGAGTTATTTTCAAAAAGGAGTCAGAAAATAGAGTAAGGAAAAAATGCCTCTTAAGGCCTTTGTCATATTTTAACATGTATATTTTTGCATTGCTTTTGTGTTTTATTTTCCTCTGTCGATTAATAGTAAATTCCTTCTGCGCTCGCTTCGGCAGCACATATACTAAAATTGGAACAATATAGAGAAGATTAGCATGGCCCCTGCGCAAGGACGACACGCAAATTCATGAAGCGTTCCGTATTTTTAGAAGATGTGGTTTATATACACAATGGAATATTATTCAGCAATCAAAAAAGATAAACTCACGCCATTCGCAGCAACATGGATGGCGCTAGAAGGAATTATGCTCAGTGAAATAAGCCAGAAGGAAAAAGAAAAATATCGAATGGTTTCACTTATAACAGGATTATAGGGAAACCAAATAAGACATCAGTGTAAAAAAATAGTAACAGTACAAAACACAATAAAGCAAAAACAGGCAATTATAAATCAGAGACATCCTGCAGGGGAGGAGGAGGGAGAGGGATGAGAGGGAGGAGCACAGGGGACTGTGGTGATGGTGCACAGGTGCCTTGGGGAACGAAATTCTATGGGGACTCAACCTGAGGGGGTAGGGGGAAGCAAATATTGTTTAAAAAAATAAAAAAAATTAAATTAAAAAATAGTAAATTCCTTCAGAATAAGATATATAGGTACTTGGTCTGGCAGATGATTAGGGATATTGGGGAGTAAACTGGGGAGACAAAGACCTCCTCATAGTTTTATTTGTAAGATCCTTCAAAATATATTATAGTTCTATGTTTTTGGGTTTAAGAGACATTAAGTCCAGGCTCTGATTTTGCCACTTGCTATCTATGTGACTCTGGGCAACTTCCTCTCTTTCTGGGCTTCACTTTCTTCATTCATAAAATGAGGTAATAATAAAACCTGCCTCACAGGGTTGTTAGGCAGATTAAAAACATGACTGAAAATACTCAGCACACTGAATGTTTATAGCAGTCTTTCAAAAAATTTTCTTATATTTGGGGTGCTAAATAATAGATTTTAAATATTTCTTGAAAATAAAAGCATTGTTTTTATATAAAGTCCAAGTTATCAAGGACAGAGCTAGCCAGGACATGACCCATGCTTTTGTGCATTAGGTTGGCATAAGAGATAATGCTAACTTGAGGGAAAGTTGTTCTTTCAACCTCACAGTGAAGCAATGATGTTAATGTGTGTGTTATCAGTATATACACACCCTGTGATTACAGGGCTTAGTTTATTATATCTCCCACTTTGGTAATTAAATGAACTAATAATGAATTCACAGTATTATATAGAACACTTCCAAACAAAGGTTTAATTTTAACAAAAGACTTTTTTTATACCTTGTTGGCTGCTATTCCACCATTTTTCTGTCCTAACTTTTTTCCTGTTTCTGCTTATTTTGCAAGAACAGGTTTGCCATAAAATTATGGAAAGTGAAGAAACAATGAAACAAAATTATTTAATCCCAGCTTAAAAGGGGAAATCTTTTCAAAAATTGACATGTTGTGTTTCAAAGTACAGGCCCAGAAGAGTATTCATGTTTTGAGGTGATTTCTCAACTGCCCAGAACAAAAACTGCCATAGGAAAAAAACCAATACTCCCAGCTCATGGTCAAACATTTGAAAGTGAGGGTAGCTCAGTTTTAGTATAATTCTGAACCCACTTTAGACTTACTCAATGATTTAGCAAAAAGCAACCAATCAGGTGCTGTCAACTTGTGTCTTTAAATACCTCCTTTGTTCCCTAACTTTTAAATATTGCCCAAAGTCTATTTCTCAGGAAGACAGATTCCTCAAAGTCTTTTCCTCTGGAAAACTTTACTTGCTGTCTTCCTGCCGGTAAACTTGCAATAAAAAGCTGGTGTCGTAATTGACTTCTGTGCACATTGGACATCAAGCTCATTGCTTGCTTACATCCAAAGACCAAATTTGGCCCACTATCTGTTTTTATAAATAAAATTTTATTGTAACAATACCACTGATATCTTATTTGGTTCCCCTATATTCCTCCTATAAGTGAAACAATCCGATAGTTTTCTTTTTCCTTCTGACTTCTTTCACTAAGCATAATTCCCTATAGCTCTATCCATGGCATGAGTTTATCTTTTTGATCGCCGAGTAATATTACATTGCGTATATATACCACATCTTCTTGATCCAGTCGTCTATTTTCAGACATTTGGGTTGTTTCCAGGTTTTACCTATTATAAATAGTGCTGCAATAATTTACTGTCTGCGTCTTAAGAGAAAAATTGTTGGTCCCCATTCCATAAGAACTGTTAGTTCTTATGTAATACACTGTAAATTTCTAGGTTGAATTATTTTTTTAAAGATTTACTTATTTATGCATACAAGAACTGGGGTATAGGGCAGAGGTGCGGGGGGTGTGGGAAGGCGAGAGGATTCACCAGAGATAGAGTGGGGAACAGAATAGGCAGATCAATGGAAATACACTGCTGAGGGGAGCAGCGGGCGAGACAGGAGGGGTCTGTTGTGCCATGTGGGTTGCTCCCTGGCTGGGGATTGAACTTGTGCTGCAGTGGCTGTGGATAGATTCATAGGTTGTGTCTTAACCCCTGCGCCACCAGGGAGGCCCCTCTAGGTTAAATTAATTTTAAGAGCTTCTAAAGGACTAAGAAATCATTGGGGTTATTTACTGAATATTTATTAAAATATCTTAAAAGTAGTTTCCAGGTAGATTAACTAACCTTTACTAGAGGTACTACTGGTGTTTTAAACTGGATTTTTGGTGAGAAAATGCTTAAAATTACCAATTATAGTGGCTATAAGAATTACCTATTATAGACGCAGACATATTTATTTTACAAGGTCAAAATCATACAAAGGAATCTTAATTGATAAACATTTCATAAAGTATATATGTAACTAATTTCCATAACCTCTGAGAAAATATGCCCATGGCTGATGAATGAAGTAGTGATTCAGATAAATTTGTTTTACTGTAAAGCCAACAGAAAACAAAAATAATCCTTACTTATTTCCCCTCTAATTATTAATAACAGTTCCTTAAAAAAATGAACACTTTCATTTGTTTTTGTTAAAAACATTACAAAGTGCAAACTGTAGCTGTTCTACTCATTTTAAGTTGAACAGGAGGAAAGCTAACAGTTTCTAAATACAGTTCCTTGTCACATTCTCTTTGCCTTTTTGTTTCAAGTTGTATAAAGCTGAAAATGCTCACAAATGTGGTCTGTGTTTGTCTAAATAGATACATAGCTATGTGCCAGCAGGTATCAACAAACAAACAAAGGCTAATCACAGAGCATCTTCCTAGAGCTTCAATTTCACTAGCTTTGGGGGAAAAAGAGCTGAGTAATTTAATCATTGACTTAAAATATTTTAATCAGTGACTTAAAATATCTTAATTATTAACAAACATGTGGATAAACAACAGCATAAATGCTGAAGCATGGATTTTAGACATGAAATAAGAGATTCACAGAGAACTTAAGCACTGATGGCTGGTGATGTTCCCTGCTTCATTCACTCTACTTTGCTGACTTGGATACTTCAGTAGAACAGTGTAATTATTGTCCGTAATTGATATACCTGTAATGCAAGTCCCTGATTCTTAGGAACCAGATTCCCTAATAATTATTAATGGCAAATATATAAGCTTATGCTTTTTTACCCTAAATGTATATAGGAGTAAGACAATCATTAAAGAAAATTTATTCATTTGGTTAAAATATACTTATTGGTGTTTTCTGTGTGCCAATCTTGCCTGCAATAATGAGATCAGAAATTGAATTTAGTACTGTGTAATGCAATGTAGACATCCTCCCAGAGCTTGCTATCTTTTTCAGATCTCACATATAATCTATATATAATAAGACTTGTTGATTCCAAAATGTTCTGAATCTGTCTCTTATGCTTTCCACCTTCACTTCTATCACCATGGTCAAATCCATCATCATTTCTTATCTTGACCTAACCTCACAGGTCTCCTTACTTCCACTACTGACACCTCCAATAAGTTCTCCACAAACTAGCAGAGTAATTGTTTAGATTTTTAGGTCATGTCATATTTGCCTCACGTTGAAAACCCTCTACTAGCTCACTATCACACTCAGGGGAAAAAAAAAAGCAAATTATTACCCTAGCTTATGAAACTCCATGATCACATAGTCCAGCTAACTCTCCAATTTCATCTCCTTGTCCACCACGGAGATGAAGCTCCAGCCACACTAGCCTTCTCGTAAGTCTCCAGCATGCCATACTATTTCCCTTATGAGGGCTGGTATACTAATTGTGCCCAGTTTCAGTTTAAATACCACTTAGTCATACTGGCCTTACTGTGACCACCAGTCACATAACTCTATTCTGGCCAATTATCTCTTATCACTCTAATTTCAATTCCTTGCATAGCACGCATGACTGTTGCCTGATAATTTTTAAAATTATATTTTATTTGCTTCTTGGTTAATTTTATCTTTCTCTTTACACCCCCCCTCCCATATCTCACACCCCTCTCCAAAACAAGAATGTAAGGTCCATGAGAGTAAGAAAACAAGGGACCATATCTGTCTGTTTGCGATTCTAGCCCTTTGGCCTACAACAGAGATTGTCAGAATAGATGAATAATGGAATATGGTCTTACTTCCTATTCCACACAAGAGTTCTGCATTTCTGTACTGAGGGAAAAAGTACAGGAGCTTGATTCACAATGCCCTAGCTTTGTGCATTAGGGCAGAAATACATAAACCAATGGACTAGCACAAAAACCAAATCCATGCATTTTTAGAAATTTTAAATATGATGGTGCCATTACAAATCAGTGAGAGAAATTTCAGATCACTCCACACTTTCCACATGTTTAGTGAATTCTATGTTCTGTTGCAGCACTACCCAACAAGACTTTGTGTGGGAAGCGTTCTTCATTTACAATGTCCTGTACAGTCTCTAGTCACTTTTGAGTGTGTACTTGAAATGTGGCTAGTATGAGTAGAGAATGAAATATTTAATTTTAATTAATTTAAACTTAAATAACCCCGTGTGACAATCGGTTACTATTTTGGACAGCACATTTCCAAAAGGCTTCACAGGTATTTCTTAAGAGGAAAAAAAAAAAAAAGATCATGTGGTTAAATAAGTTAGGGAAATGCTGTCTCCTAAAACTCCTTATTGGAGATTCATACTGCATATAGGCACAGTAAAAGTTTGACGTTCTGTAATAAAGACATTTAATTTTTCTTAGTCTGATTTTTTTCCCCAAACTCATTTGACCATGATGTACTTTTGTTTTGTTTTTCTTTGGTAGAACATTTATTAACATCTTATTGTCTATGCAGTGATGTTTGAGATATGCTCATTATAATAAATGCATTTGGGACAACTTGTTAATCATACTTTATATCAAATTATAATTCAGATGGAATAAAAATTAAATGCTAAAAAGTAAAACAAAGATATTAGAAAAAATAGGATTAGAAGAGAGCTTAATACATGTATATAACTAGCCAGTAAACACATGAAAAGCTACTCCTGACATCTTACCAGTTATATAAGAAAAGCAAGTTAAAGCAGTATTTAATATTCCACCTATCAAGTTAGCAAAGATGAGGAAAACTGATAATAACCAGTTTTGCTAAGAGACCAAGAAATAACTATATGTAGCTATTATACTTTTAGAAATTTGTGGTAACAGAAACATTAAGAATGTGTGCAAAAATTTAACATGTGTGTTCACCATAGTAATATTAGTAATAGAAAAACTGGAAACAATCTGAAAATTCCAAAGAGGACAGGTAAATTTAAATAGGGTTTCCAAACAATGGAATACTTTTCAGTTATTAAGTAATAAAGTTGTAGATATAAATTTATTGACACAGGAAGATGTTCATGATATGCTATGAAAAGGAAGATTAGAAATTTGAATGAGAAAATAATCAAGATTGATGGTCATCCAAAGTTTAAGTTTATAGTTTTCTTTAAGAATGGGATTATTAATATCTTTTAACTTTTTATCTTCAACCTTTTTTTAAAAATATTTATTTATTTATTTATACAAGCACTGGGTACAGTCAGAAGCGCAGGAGGGTGAGAGAATTCACCAGAGCCAGAGCGGGGAACAGAACAGGCAGACCGACGAAATACACTGCTGAGGGGAGCAGAGGGTGGCAGGAGAGGTCTGCATGCCAAGTTGGGACCCTCGCCGGAGGCCGGGGATCGAACCGGCGCTGCACAGGCTGCGGGCAGCTTCGCAGCCCAGCGCTCAATCGCTGCGCCACCAGGGGAGGCCCTATCTTCAACCTTTTGATATTGTATGCTTTATTTCTTCTTATTTCTTTTTATTATGAGCACATAACCAATAAATACATTTTCATTCAGGAAAAAAAAAAGATGTTCTACCTTCAACTCTTATACGGACTTAAAGTCTGTTCGACTCACTAGTCTTACTTCTGTCCCCTAGAAAAACACAGTAGGGCCTACCTAGTGGCGCAAGGGGTTAAGATGCAATCTATGAATCTATCTGCAGCCACTGCAGCATGAGTTCCATCCCTGGCCAGGGAGCTACCCACATGGCACAGCAGACCTCTCCTGACTCACCCGTGCTCCCCTCAGCAGTGTATTTCAGTCAATCTGCCTGTTCTGTTCCACACTCTGCCTCTGGTGAATCCTCTCACCAGCCCCCCCCCCCCGCCCTACCTCTGGCCTATACCCCAGTTCTTGTATGCATAAATAAACCTTTAAAAAATAAAAGAAAAACACAGTAAATCTAAACTTTTCTCTATAATCTTTCAAACACATGTTTATTAATATTAGATCATGTCCTAACTTATAACATGATTTCACTGGCAATTTCACAAAAAGAATCACATTTAAGACCACAGTGCCTTTCATGGCAGCATAAGCAGAAAAATTTTCAGGAAGGAAGTTCAAGCCTTTTTTTCCTTGTTGTTTCAATTTCCCTCAATTAAATATTTCCTTTTAATCCTAAACCATCCAGAGATTTGTATAAAGTAGTAACTAAAAATTACCATCAAGATTTACACATGCCTCTGAGAGCACTGCTTAGATTTTACTCACCCCTGTTAGTTTCAGTGACTTGACAAACTGTGTAAGTTTTAATAAATGAAGGTATTTCCTAACCATACAAAAGTGAAATTTATTTTGAAAAACTCCTAAAAACATAACATTGTTATAAATAGAGGAAGATTTCTCAATTTTATAAATTTGAACAATATTCCTTCAACATGAATATTTACAAGTAGGGAATTCAGCTCTGAAAAGAACAAAGCAACTTGGTATGATGATAATGTCTAATGACTTCATAAATTTCATTTGGTCCTTCCCTGGGTCAGCGAGTAGACGAGGGGACCTTTTAGGATGTCTTCCAATACTGAGGATCTCCATTTACTGCACTATTACTAGGCAGGCTAAGGTGTCATTGATCATGAAAAAAATTTTATTCTCAGTCTACTATTTCTACCTTAAGGGTTTCATCTATAATTGTGTCACATTTTCTTCCTCCTTCCTATAAAATTGATGTAAACACCATTTTTTTTAATTAAAGTGATCTTGTTTTGCTTAAAATTTCCTGACAAATGACTTCACACAATTGCAAAATTGGAAATGAATGGGCATAAAGGCAGTGTGTGGGGAGGCCATTAGATTCAATGAGAGGTCTTTGTAAGATAATATTTTATAAAGGAGTGAGCAGAATTTTATTTTAGTGTATACAGTAACAAAAGCTGATAAGGTAGGTCAAGCTATAGTCATAATCTGCCTGATTTCATAAATAATCACTGTGTTTAGCACATGGTAACCATAAGCAAACACACTATTTGGAAGGGTATGAAAAAGCCATCATCTTTTAATCTTATTTGTCCTGTAGATTTCAGAGCCTGGTAAGTTATTTTTTTCATAGGCAGTTAAGAAGTAAATTGTTATTATAAATGCCTAATTAATAGGTTTCAATATCTGCTTGCCATGTAGTTGGGGTTCAATAAATATATAATGAGTGAATGAAAGAAATAATAATTTGTGTTTTTCTCTACTGTGCTGTTAGGAAATCAGGGTTTGATGGGACGCTATACATACAGAATTTTGTCTTAGCAATTTATCTTTAAATGTTAATTAACACAAATACTTGCAAGTTACCCTGAACAAGTTTTAATTATATTATATATTATCAAGTACGGCTAAACATTTCCAGCATTTTAGTTGCTGATATAAAGTGCAAAGTTGCTGCAAGGAGCAGGAGAAAAATTAGAGCCAAGTAAAGGTAGAAATCCCTGAGCTATTGTTTTGAAGGCTTTTTATCGATTATACTACTCTGAGAGAGTATTTACTTATTTGTTGGCCATTAGAGAAGGCAGGCTTAAGGTTTGTAAACTTATAACATAGATGCTTAAAAATAACTGTAGTCAGGACAATTTTTTTCATTTTCATTATTGCTATGATGACCTAGTACTTTTATAACAAACAAATGTACAGAGGGCTAGCCATTTAATTGAATTTAGAAAAAAACTTTCAGATTTTTCTGTATTAGAAATTCTTAAAAGGTCTCATAAATTTCATAATCTCAGTTTTTAGATGGACCAGTTATCCCCTTCTCTCAAAAAGGGACAGAAAGAGAAACTTCAGTCTTTACATAAATTTGATTTTTAGTTTGTGTTCAGCTATATGACCACCCAAGTAGTATCTAATAGTTAGATGGAAAAAAGTCAATACATGGTGAAGAAGGTAATCTCTCAGACAATTTGGTTCTGAAACCTAAGTAACTTTACATTATGCATTTGGATTATAATACTTGGATCCCAAATTCAATTTTTTGAGTGTGGTTTAAAACACACAATTTGGGGACTAGCTGAGATATGGGTTGTAAGTTTCATAGTCAGGTGCTGATCAGTTTCCAAAGAATGTGTTACCTGAGTCTTGACAACTTACTTTCTGTTTGCTATTGCATTTTGTTCATCTCAAAGTTTAAGGAATTGGCAAGGAAAGAACAGTCTTGACCTTAAAAAGACAGTTCCTATGTCTGTCACCAATAGAAATATGATATTTTCACATCACATTAAAGTTGTTGCAGGTACTTCAAATATGATTCATACTCATCATTATTTTGAAATTATATAATTACACCTGCTCCCAGATATTGTTTAATGCATAAAGCAGCATTTATTTAACTATACCACATACTTGTTTTAGTGTTTAAAAAATGTGAATAAAGTTGATTTTTAGGCATTTAATTTTATATATTTAAAAACATTACTCTGAAGTAGGGGTACACAGGCCAGGTTGCCAAAGAGATCCATGGCATAAAACAGGTTATTTTATTTTTACCTTTGTTATTTATACCTGTTGCTTATAGTGTGTAATCTAAACACTTCAGCCTGGAATTCAAGGCTTCTCATAATCTGTTCACACCTACTTTATCGTCTTTATCTCTGTTCCACCCCTATTCTCTGTACTAAGCTCTAGTCATTCCAGACAACTCTCTCTTATCTGGAGGCAGATAGACAGGTTTTTTGATTAACCCTAGTTAAAAGACAGTAGCCAGACATTGTCTTGGGCTCTGCCAAGGCTACTCTTCTTTACCTGCTTAGTGAATTCTTCATTTAAAAATTTGTTTTCTTCAATAGTATGAGATCCTAATAGCGCTGTATTGTAAACATCTTTTTATCTCACTCCTTACTTAAAGGACTGATTAAAATGAATAATAGTAGATTCTAAATTGGCATTACAGGGTAGTGAAAACTAGTCTTTGAATCTAATAAATTGGCTTAGCTCTAATTTTTGTGGAACAGAAAAAAAGATGCCCTTGAGTTCTAAGGCAGGACCCAGTTGCTAAATCCTGGATGGATGGGGAAAGGAGAGGAAAGACTGAGGGATAGAATGTGTGGGAAGGGTAAGGCAGGAGTGATGCCTCCAATTTCCCAAAACAATTATTCTAAACTTCCATTACTCTGTTCAAGCTTCTCATTCTACCCCCAAATCTCAATCCTCAAATGACCCCCATCTTAATGTGATAGTCAACTCCGTCAACTTCCTACCCTCCCCAACTTTCCATTCTTTCTTTTTCCCTAGTTAAGTGGTTTTCAAGCCTCAGCATTAAAACTCACCCGGGGAGTTTTAAAAAGTACTGATCCCTAACACCAACTTGTTTCATAGATTGTGGGTGGAGCAAGAGCCTTGTTTTATTTTTCTATAGGCTTCCCAGGTGACTCTAAAGTCTACAGGTTGAGTTCCACTACTCTTGATCCTGTACATTAGCCGCCCTCTCTCAAGTGTCCACCCTCGCTTCCATGTTTACACTTCCATGTCTAAGGGTTTCTTTTTTTTTAACCAGCTGTGCTGCCGAAGCAAACACTTAGGGTTTCCCATCTTTAAGGAAAATACTCTTCCAGTCAACATCCTCGCCCCTCATCTCTCACCCTTCACGAAAACATTGGTAAAGGGCCAGAAACCAGCTACATTCCCTTCCTCTAACTTTTTATTCCATCAGCTAAAAGCTATTTCTCTTTGTTATTCGCGCCAACATTGTCCGAGGCTTGTGCAACCGTCATTCTTTTTGCTTCTCTTATCACAGTTCTTTGACCAGCTACCAAGAGACCCAAAGGTCACCTTGGAACCGGCGTCCTCATGCTCAGGCAGGGGCCTCCTTTCTGAGCTCGGAGTAGACCGTGCTGTTTACAATAGTGTCACTTTACTACCACGGCTCTCTCTCTGCCTCTCACACAGCACAGCACTTCAGAAAGCTGACCAGATTTCACCCTCTCTGGCTTTCTGGAGCGCAGAGCAGGGAAGGCGCTCGGCGGAGCCCGAGGAATGAATGGAAAGGAAAACTAGGAAGCGGAAGCCGGGGGCGGGGGCGTGTGTGGAAAGGGGCGGGGGCTGCGGGGGGCGGCGCCGAGAACCCCGCGCCGGCATGGGGAGGGGGTACGGGCCGGGCAGCCTCGTGTGGGTGGCCAGGAGGTCCCCCGCCGGGACACCCTGACAGACAAACCGACGCGGGTCGGCGGCGTCTTACCTGCCTTGGACCTCACCGCCCCAACCAGCCTTCAGACACCTCAGTACAGGCCGGAAAGCGAGAGCTACGGTCGCAAACCCAGAATTTTCTACCCCAACCTTGCGACATTTCTCGCCAGCAGAGGGAGACTGATTCCGAGGCTGAAGCCCCCGCTCTGCCGTAAGGTGAGGAAAAAACCCTGGGCGGGGCCGACGGGGGCGGGGGAGTGGGGACGAAGAAACGGGGCGTGTCCGCGCACGCGCAGGGCGGGCCTGGCGAGTGGCGTCACGTGCGGGGGCGGGGCGAGGCCGCGGCGCGCCGGTCCCGGCCGGCGGCAGGGGGCGTGGGAGGTAAGTGCGCCCGCGCCTGCTCCGCCGCCGCCAAGGAGCCGCGCGGGGCGGGGCCGCGTGCGCGAGGTCGCGGGCGCGCGGCCGAAGCGGGCGAGGGACGCGGCGGCGGTTGGCTGTGGCTGTGGAGTCCGGCTCCGGCCGGGAGAGGCGGCAGAGGGGGACCCGCCGCGGCGGCGGCAGCGGTTGAGGCGGCGTTCCCGACCGCGCGCTCCGGGCGGGGCGCGGCGGGGGATGAGCCGGCCCCGGCCGGGCGGAGTCTCGCTGACAGGGCGGGGGATGCGGGGCGGCCGCTGGCCTGGAGCCTGAGGCTGCTGGGCCCACCCTCCCCGGAGCAGTCCGACCCCCGGGGGCCTCGTCGTCTGCTGCCTCCCGCGGCCCGACCCTGGAGCCGAGGGCGGGAGGCGGCTTCCGCCCGAGAGGAGGGGGCTGTGGTGGCCACCGCGGCGGAGCCCGAGGTAAGACCCGCCCCAGCCGCCCGCGAGCGGCCTTTCGCCCAGCCCGGCCCACGACTCGCGCTGGGGATCTGGCGGGGCCGCCCCGCCCCGTCCCAGCGGAGACGCCCCACGAGCGGGTCTGCCCGGGAGCCTCCCCGACACCCGATCTTGGCCCGGGTGCCCAGGAGACCCCACCCATTGTACCTTCCGCGGGCCAGACCTTTTCCTGGCCAGGCAGCGCTCCCGGCGGTCCTGTCATGGGCCCCCCACCGCCAGCACCACCTTTAGAACCCTCGGACTCGCTTCGGAGGCTCAGTGGAGCCTCCAGATTCCGTTACATCCTCCCGTGAGCGGACCCGATCCCTGCTCCTCGGGGGCCCAGTCACGGCCGCCCCCTCCCGCTTTGCAACCCGGAGTTCCTTGGCGGAGCGGTCGCTGCGCAGCCGCCTCCTTCCGATCGCGTCCAGCTCCCTCCCTGGGGAGCTTACTAGCTCTTCCCCTGTCCGACTTGGCTTTCAGTCTATTTCATGATGCGCTTATCTCCTGGTAGATGTGGAGCCAGCCCCTCTTTAGACACGCTCAGATGGCGGCCTCCCCCCACCCGCTACTGCAGCCTCTGGTGGACCCTTGTTCTCGCTCTTCGCCCGGGATCCTTTCTTTGATTGAATGGGTTTTACCAATAAAGCCTGGTGGGGACTTGCTTAGCCTAGTGTATTCCCCCCAAGTGGGGCTTAAGGGGGCCAGGTGACACCAAGTTGGAAGGTTTATAGGCTAGTGACTGAAGAGGGAGGGAGAGGAAAGAGTTTGGAAGCCCAGGGCAGGGTGTGTGTGTGTGTGTGTGTGTGTGTGTGTGTGTACGTACGCTGTTAGAAGGTCACAGCCTGCTTCTCATCTTCACAACGTGTGAGATTGATTGTACAGAACTGACGTTTTAGGGACCTCCATAAGGATTAAATCACATCATGCTAATGGTGTAACTGTCTCTATGTAATATCACTTGCTTCACCTTCTCAGAGATTTTCACAGATCTTTTGCACTGTTTTTTTGCAGAGGGGACTTTTTTCTTTTTAAGTTCAGCTGACATTGTTTGTAGCATGTTTCAGGTGTACAATATAACCCGACATCTGAATACACTATAATGTTATGGCCCCCAAAAAATTTAGATGGCATTTTTGTTGCTGCTGCTTTTGAAATTTCTGGTAAAGTAAGATTTATAGTTTTCCTTAATCTCTAAGATTTTATTTTTTTAAAGATTTATTTATTCATGCATACAAGAACCAGGGTACATGACAGAGGTGCGGGAGTGGGGAGGGAGGGGGGGGAGAGAGAGAGAGAGAGAGAGAGAGAGAGAGAGGATTCACCAGAGACAGAGTGGGGAACAGAACAGGCAGATGGCCTGAAATACACTGCCAAGGGGAGCAGCGGGCGAGCCAGGAGAGGTCTGCCGCACCATGTGGGTTGCTCCTTGGCTGGCTGGGATTGAGCCGGCACTGCAGAGGCTGCGACAGCTTCACAGCGCTGTGCTCAACTGGCTGCACCACCTGGGAGGCCCTAATCTCTAAGATTTTAATGTGAACTTAAAAATACGTTTCTGTTGCCTGGTGCTTGCTCTTCCAAGGAACAAGTACAATTATACAGTGTTCACTGATGGCATCATTCACAGTTTTCTCAGCTGTGGTGAATTTAATATTGATTAAAATGTTGTTTTTTAAAGTTGAAGTGAAAATGTAATGTTACACTAGGCAATTGGTGCATAATTTTAATGTTATTTAATGTTATCTAGGTGAAGTATAGGGAGATTTTGGTAGTCAGTGAATTAAAAGTTTTTATTTTGTGTTTGTGGAACTGAGGAGGGGAAATCATTTTAAAATTATTGATAGTAAGGAGACAATATAAGAGTCAATAGGTTCAAACGTATGCAGTAAAGTTTCTCTTCCTCCTTTATCCTCCAGTTTTCCCTTTTTAGAGGCAACCACTTTTTCCAACATTGTGTGTCCTTTCGATGATTTTCTAACACATACTAGCCTATGCATTTATAGCTTTAAAATATCACAGACAAATGCTTGCATATAATACACTCTTCATGGAGCTCCTCCCGCCCCCCAGTAGATCCTAGAGATCTTTAAATGATGGTAAGTATAGTTACTGACTAGATAGTGTTCCATTTTGCTGATCTTGAGGTTATTTTTCAGTCTTTGCTTTTACAAACAGTGCTGCATCCTTTTCTTTAGAATGTATCACCTGTTTTATATATATATCTTTAAGTAATTTTCAGGATTTGAAAACATTTCCTCATCATTCTTTTGTGTTGAGCCTTCAAAAAAATAGTATTAAAGTAAATTAAATTTCTCATTGAATCTCTGAGCGTCCATGGAATGACTACCTTTGATGGTGATATAGTATTTATCAAATAAGTTATTGAAGGATTTAAAGGACTGAAATGATCAGATTTGTCGATTGGAGGGTAGATAAACGCTAAAAGCAGGAATATCAGGAGGCTTACCTAGTCAGGTCATTATAGTGGTTCTGGATTTGGGTATTGGGAATAGACATGACTTGGTGATTTTATTGGATTGAGATTAGGGAGCGGATTCATACAATAGAAAATCCAAGTTTCTGGTACCTTACACAGTTGTGGGAATCCATATTAGGGAGTAGTGGGATTTTCATTTGGTTAGGAAATAGGAATAGAGGGATTCAATTTGTGACACATTGAGTTTGGTGTCTGTATATTTCTGCAAGATGTTGATGGCCAGTAGGCAGCTGGATTTGTGACTTGAGCTAATTATCAAGCTTTGGGTTGGTAGTAAAAGATTTTGGGAGCAAAGGGTATACATGAGGAAGTTATAGATAAAAAAAAAAAGATGTAAGGACAAAACCAACTTTTACAGTAAGGTAGAGTTGAATAAGCTAATACATTGTTTTAGCTATTCTCAGCTAGTTCTTAATTGACTAATTTTTCTCCCCTCTCTATTCATTGCCCCCCCCCCTTTATTTCATAGCTTCCTTTTATTCCCAAATTCTTTCTCTTTAGAATTACTATGGGATTCCTATGCCACCATCTTGCCTTCTCCGGGCTGTCTTTTAAATTTGAACTCCTGGGCCTCCCCGGTGGCGCAGCGGTTGAGCGCTGGGTTGCGAGGCTGCCGCGGCGCAGGTTCAATCCCCGGCTGCTCCCCGGCCACCGGAGGAGGATCCCACATGGTGCGCAGACCTCCCCTGCCACCCGCTGCTCCCCCCAGCAGTGTCCTTTGGTCCTTCTGCCTGCTCTGCTCCCCGCTCTGGCTCCGGTGAATTCTCTCACCCTCCCGCGCTTCTGACTGTACCCAGTGCATGTATAAACAAACAAATATAATAAATAAATAAAAACATGCCTCTAAAAAAAAAAAAAATAAATTTGAACTCCTGTTCCTGATTTCTTCCTACTATTTTCTGGTTTGAATTCCCAAGAAACAATTTCTGTGGCTCAACTCTTTTTCATAGGCTGTTAACAACCCAGTGTCTTTGGGCCATGTGACTCTCCGTCCTTTAATATTGACTCTGTGTTTATTTGTACATGGGCGTGTGGGCAAGATAATGGTGAAAAGCATGGGGGAGTTTGCAATCTAATTTTTCACAAAATAGGGTTACAAGCATAGCAGGCATCTTTATACTACAAATACAAATCTAATCATGTCTTTGCCTGTTAAAAGATCTTAAGTTCTGATTCTTCACCCAGCAGAAAGGCAGAGTTAAATCCAGAGTGGACTGCAAGGGACTGTGTCCACCTCTCACCACGTGGCTTTTACAATGAATGTCAGGTTTTTACAATGAATGTCAAGCTTGGTTTCCTTTCAGCAAATGTGTGATGATGACAGTTTAGAGGTGGATTTCTCTTCACTTTACTTCTTGGGAAAAATTTTTTGAGTGGTCTAGGGAATAATGATTTTTTATGATAAGTGCAAAAAAAAAATAAAAGATCTTAAGTTCATTTTCATTGCTCTCAGGATAAAGCTGAAACTGTAGCTTGATGTGTATGAGATTCATCATGATCTGACTCTAGGTTTCCATCTTGCTCTTTTTCTTAAATTCTTTGAACCGCTCTTACTGAACTTAGGCTTCCTTTCAGATAATGTACTTTTTCTCTTGTTTTTGCACTTGCTATTTCCTGTCCTGTCCTGTTCTCTGTCCCCTTTCTCCCCGCCTCTCTTTGCTGGACTGACTTCGTTCTGACCTTCAGGACTCAATTCAGGTGTAGCTTCAGGAAGCTGTCCTTTACTTCTTCCAGGTTAGATTAGGTGAAATCCCTGTGTACTCCTGTGGTACATTGTGTTTTTATCCATACCTGTCTAGTGAAATTGGCTAATTATTTGTCTGTTTTCTTTACTGGGCTTTTAAGTTCTTTGTATCCCTGCTATGTAGTAAGACAGGGTTTTAGGTTGATGATTTTTTTAAAATAATTTTTTTAAATAAATTACTAAGTATACAAAAAAGTACACAGATCTTCAATAGACAGCTCAGTGAATTTTTACCAATTGAACACACCAATGTAACTGATGCTGAGATACAGAATATTACAGCTTCATTAGCACCTCCTGTCTGCTTTTTGTCACTAACGGAGTTCAAAGAGGACTTAATTTTAAATGGAAAATTCTTTAACATACAAATTTCTCAACATATTTTGTTGTGTATATCTACACATATATGATACAGGTATTAGAATTTTGATTTTATAGAAAGAACATATATAATTTATTACCACTTCGCTTGTTTTATGTTATGAAATGTAATTTTGGCATACTTTAATTCAGTAGACAAGTTCACAATCACATGCTAGTATTTTGATATTTAGTTTTGAGGTATTTATGTTTAGGTAGATTTTCTTATTTATTTAATAGAATGACCAAAAAGACTATGATAGATTAAAATATATTTATTGAAGTAACCTATTTTGAGTGGTACATGGTTGAGATGGGTATAGTAAACTTGTTAAGCACCTCTGAATGCTGTTTGGCCTCTCGGTTTTAATGTGAATTATGGTGCTAGCATATTTTGGAAGTGGGGTCATCCACCGGGCAACTGGAGTATAATTTTACATGTCCAGTGAGGAAAGGCCTTGCTGTCCTATGTCATAGACAGCTGACTTGCTCAAAATCGGTTCTTATTTTGTAACTAGCAGTAATTTTTAGGGTATACTTTCTGAGGTTTTTTTTTTTTTAAATTTCAAGATAATGTAGTTCTTTGAACATGAAAATATTCTTTTTAAGAATATTTTAAAAAATGGCTTTTCTGTCTATAAATACAGATCTGTTAAGACCAAGTAAGTGGAAAGAATATGGATATTTAGACCTGAATTTCCAGCAGACCTTGATTCAGTTTGCAACCGCATCACTTTTGAACTGCCTCTTAAAGGCGAATTACTTAACATTTCTGTGCTTCAGAAAGTTAAGAAAGTTCATCTTTAAATGGGAATATTTTACCTAACAAAATTATCATCAGTTAAACACTATGTAAATCACTAAACACATAATTGATACTCTACAAGTTTTCCTTTTCCCCTTTGAATTTCTACTTATGATTAAATATGAGATCAAGAATGTAAAGAATTTCATTGTGTGGCTTTTAGAATAAATGACTGAAATTTGTGCCAATGGAAGTTAATCTTAGAAAGATAGTGTATCTAGTTATCCTTCAGGTGATCATTTTTTCAATTAAAAGTTTTTCAAAAGGAAGCTTTTCTAAAAGATTTACTATATAATCTAAGATTAATGGATGCTAGAATGTATTTTGATTCAGTGTGTGTTATAACATGTTCTGTTTGCCAATGACAAACATTCCTTAAATCATTGACAGATTGTAGTACTATTGCTGTTTGTAGTGTGTAAGTATTTGTTTGAAATCTGTTTACTTATATTGATCAGATGATAGTGAGCTGAGTAATCTGTGGAATTTTTTTTTAAATGTAAAGGAGACATTTTTTCAGGTGACTGGATATGTTTAAAAATGAATTCTAGGTCAGTTGTTTATTACTTAGTTTACTTTATTACTTGGTTACTTGGTTTTTGCAATTCTGCCTTCTTTTAGTTCTCTTCTTGTCTCTCTTAATTTTTTATAATAAAACTTAGAAAATATTGCAGTTGGAATAATAAGAACAAAGAACGTAAGTTTATCTGCTGGCTAGATTGAGAAGCTGCCATTTTCTACACGCATGTGTGTATATTTACTTTCACCTAACCATTTGAAAGTTGCAAATATTAATGATGTTTGCCTCAAAATACTTCAAAAGCTCATATTTCTTAAGAAAATAAATATTTCTACCCCACCACAGTACCATTACCAACACCTAAGAAAAATAACAATAATTTACTAGTAACATTCAATATTCAGTCTGTATTTAAATTTTTCCATAAAATGATTTTTTTCAAATCAGAGTTCAGTCAGGCTTTTTGCACTGAGTTTGATCATCTTTTTAGTTTCTTTTAGCTTAGAACACTTCCTTCCCCTTACCCCCATCCTTATGGTAATGAAATTTTGACAAGACAGTTACAGAAATGGCTTGTTTTCCAGAGTAATCTGATTGTTTCTTTGTGCTATTGTTTAACTTGTTCCTCTGTTCACTGTGAACTGGAAATTATGTATTAAAGACTTGACTAAGATACATAGGTGATGTTTTATTTTATGTTGCATACTATATGGGCGGTACATAATGTAAATATTAGTGATGTAAATTTTATGAGGTTTAAGGTGGTGTTTATGTATTTCTTCATTGTAAAAGTAAATTTTTTCCTCCTGTTACTAACAGTAACCTGTAGTGGTGATACTTTGGTATTATACCAATAAATTCTTTAACATTCTTTCTTAATTTAGCAAATCTTTTGTTGAACCCTAGGCCTATCAGTTATTTAAGTGGAAGTTGAAAAATGGGGATTTTTCTAATTTTGTAATCTTTTTTAAATTATATTTATTAGTTACTACTTTTTAGTTAATGATAACTTTATTGTATTCATCAACTGGGAATGAACTACTATACCTCCTACAAGGGCAGAGTATGTAAATGCTTAGTTCTTACTCTTTTTTAGAGTGAGGAGTTGGAGTACTCCACATCTACTAATGGTAGCAAATGAGTTTTTTTGTGGTGTCTTGAATTTTTGTTGCATTAAAATTAGTTACAAACGTTGTTCTTTTTGATATTCCAATTATCTGAAATAAGGACACTGGGAGCCGCCTTAAGCTGACTCTTGTGTTCTTTTTGCATAAACCCATTAGTGAGTGATTCATACTTTTGGGTATGGGATATCTTGGCTCCTCATGGACTTTTCCTCCTTTAGACTGGCATCAGCAGTTTCTCTAAGGAGTCCTGTTTCTTTAAATTGGAGGCTAATTTTAGAAACCAGTATTTGGATGCTAATTATGCTTCTTGTTAAGGGTCTGTCATTGCTTCTGGACTCTTGTCAGGACAGGATAGAAGCATGAGATCATATTGATAGTTCTAAATCAGATTTAACAATGCATGTTTCTTCATTTTTTTTTTTTTAAGATTTATTTATTTATGCATACAAGAGCTTGGGTACAGGCCAGAGATGCGGTGGGTGGGGGCTGGTGAGAGGATTCACCAAAGAGAGTGGGGAACAGAGCAGGCAGACTGACTGAAATACACTGCTGAGGGGAGCAGCGGGCGAGACAGGAGAGGTCTTCTTCGCCATGTGGGTTTCTCTCTGGCTGGCTGGGGATGGAACTCATGCTGCAGAGGCTGTGGATTGCTTCACAGTGTGTTGCTTAACCCTTTGCACCACCATGGAGGCCCTTTGTGTTTTTTAAAGTTACTTTAGTTTTAATCTCCTTTACAATGAAATTTTTAGTATTTATTAACATCGATATATTTATTTGTTTTCTTCTAAGTATACCTAAAGTGGTTTTGAAACGAAACTATTTGGAGAAGTTTAAAATTTCTTTGCATTTCATTTTATCCTTAAAATGAATACCATTATACTTACTGTTAGTACAATATTCAAAAGTTGAAATCATTGTTTCTTAGTGTAATTGTTACTAATTTGATGTGTAGTTAAGTCCATCCGTTTGTTTTTCATTTTGGGGTTTGCTGCTTTTTTAAAATATAATGTTATCCTTTGAATATGTAAAATACTTAATGTAGTTCAAAAGGAGAAATCATAGCAGAAGGTATTTGTCACTCATCCTTTTTGACTCTCTTTCCTCCTTATTCCCCATATAATAGATTAATTTGGTAAGTTTTTGCTCAGTCATTCTAATGTTTTTTTTCTTTCGAAAATAAGATATATGTGTATAGTCTCTTTTAATACACCAAAGGTAACATACTGTTCTGAACCTTTTCCTTCCCTGCCTCCCCTCCTAATTGGGGAATTCCTTATAGTTAGAGAGGGTTTTACTGTTATGCTTTGTTGTTGTTAAGAGAATGTCAGAAGTACATCTATTTGGTCGTAGAGACTTGTTTTTAAATATTTGGTGATTGACATTGATTCTGTTACAGGGCAGGGAGAGGGGCAGCCCAGACCCTGCAAACCTGCCTGCTCTAAATGGGTTCTGCCATTTGCCGCATCAGCACAGAACAAATGAGACTTTAATTGGAAGGATCTTTAATACAATTAGGAAACAATACAGTAAAGGCAAAGAATATAGTTTTTAAATCAAGCACCCAAAGTTACCCATCCCCTCGTGGGTAAAAGTCCATCCAAATGGGATTGGCCCAGAGCAAGGCCCCAAAGCCTGCCACAAGTCTAAAGCACCATCCAGTGGGGACCCACAGAAAAGGATCAGAAACAACCAGACAAGTCTGGAGGGAAAAGAGCAAAATGAAAATCAAGACAAAAACCATCATTGTCACCTCCCCACGGGTCTCTTACTCACATTTGTGTCAATCAGTCCACGACCAAAAGGCAAGTGTATTTTCTTTACATGTCTCTCGGCTTCATGTGCCTCCTCCAGGTCTCCTTTGGCTCTTTATTCTGCTTTTTTTTTTTCCTCAGTCTCCTCTTCAGCTTTTTCTCTCCCTGCTCAGCTCCACCTCCCTTTTGGGTAGGACCAAAAAAACCTGGAATCTCCCCCTTTTCTGGGGACCACCCTGTTACAATATCAGTGTTTATCTCCTTTAATTGTTTTGTGGTACCTGGGACAGAAGGGTCAATAAATCATTTATCAAATTTCTCTCCCTGTGCTTCCTGACTGCTTGAAGTGCTGGAACTAAAAACCTTGTGTTCTGGCTGTTCTCATCTAAAGATACTCAAGTTATGTCCACACTGGTTTTCCCCACAACTTCCCCTCTCCTTAATTTTAGCCTTTCTTCTTCTTCTCTGTCTTAATATCTCTCAAATTACAGGATTCCAAGCACTCAAGGACTGTTACTTACAGTCTAGTAAGGCAGATAAGATATACTTATGAGTGTAAAAAGTAAGCCATCAGGAAGACTAAAGGGAGAAGGGGAGGGGTAACTTTGGGATACAAGGAATTCAACCTCTGGGGCACATGAAATAGAAATTGGAAATTAGGAAACCATAATCATTCAGATCTAAATTTTCTTTAGCAATTGAAAGGAATTTGTTTTATTTAGTAACAAAATATTTGCACATCTTACAGTAGCAATTTGTTATGGTAGGTACTTTGGAGGATACAAAAAGTTAAGTAATTTTGGGCCTCCCCTGGTGGCGCAGTGGTTGAGTGCTGGGCCGTGAAGCTGCCCGCAGCCCCTGCAGCACCTTTTCGATCCCTGGCCGCCGGCAAGGGTCCCACATGGCACGCAAACCTCTCCTGCCCCACCCGCTGCTCCCCTCAGCAGTGAATTTCACTGGTCTGCCTGTTCTGTTCCCCGCTCTGGCTCTGATGAATTCTCTCATCCTCCCGTGCTTCTGACTGTACCCAGTGCTTGTATAAATAAATAAATAAATCTTTAAAAAAAAAAAGTTAAATAATTTTGATAGTGCTATTTTTTTTTTGGCATGCATACTAGGTACCATGGTTAATAAGTTGCTTTATTGTAATAAATTATCATAGCAATCATATGCAGTAGCTACTTTTCCTTTTGCTCACATATTCAAGAGTGAATAAAATATGTGTAGTTTAATGTACTTATGAAATGAATATTTGTATTGTCATCAACTAAGCCAGGAAACCAGAACTGCCTCTTCTCTTGCCTCACCTTCCCCTTGTCCTTGTCAATATATCCTCCTTTGTGTAGGCAACTATTTTCCTGACCTTTATGACTATATATTTTTTGCTTTGCTTCATAATATAAAATCCTGGGTTATATATCCTTAAACAGTATAGTTTAATTTTCCTTGTTTTTGAACTTATCTGAGTATTTTATGTGATTTAAAATAATTAAGTTCAGCTTTTGTGAAATTTATTCTATATTTCAGTAGTTAGTTGTGGTTCATTAGATTTCATCATGGAAATGTATTCTGTTGTGTGATTACAGTACAGTTTTTTTATTCTCGCTTTGCTGGACCTTTGAGTTGACATCAATTTCTTGTTATATCAACAATTCTGTGATGAGTGTTCTTGTACCTGTTTGATAGTTGCAAGTAGCAAATATTTTTCTAGAATTCCTAGGAATGGAATCGCTGGGTTGCAAGATATGCATGTAAATTCCAATTTGATAATGGCAAAAAATTACAAAGTTTTAATTTCAGTTTATACTTCACATTGTATGCTTGACATTCTCAATATAGTATTATTGTTAGACTCCTAATTTTTTTGCCAATCTGAAGGGTTTGATGATGGTGTATCATGATTTTAATTTGTATGCCTATGATTACTAATGAAATTGAGCTTCTTTTGTAGTTTTTCTTTGTAAGGAGAGAAAGTTGGTAAATCATTTATTAACCCTTCTCAACCCAGGTGCCATAAAACACTGATATAAATCACCTAATATTTAGGGGCAAGAAAGTGTCTCTATGCCCAAATACATTGATATTTCTGAGTATTCTTATGAAATGCCTGTTAAAGTTGTTTGCCAGTTTTTTTTTTTCCTTTTAGGTGGTCTGTTCTTTCACTTTAGAGATGCTGTGTGTTTTGGTTACTGGTTCTTCAGTTACATAATTAAAAGAATTTTGTCTTGTTATTTCACTCTCTATGGTGTCTGTTGAAGCCTTTTAAAGAAACCCTTTCCTAACCTGAGATAAAGAAAATATTCTTCTATATTTTAAGAATTTTTAAATTTTAGTCTTTTACAAATTTGGTTTTTACCTAGGGTAGATTTTGTGGACCGTGTGAGGTCTAGTTTTGGTTTTCTCCATGCCAAAAGAATACTCAAATGTGCCAACATCAATTTTGAAAAATTCATCTTTTCTCCGCTTTTCAGCAGTGCCGCAAATACCCATATACGTGTAGGTCTGTTTCTTAACTTGCTCCTCTGCTCTATTGGTCTGTTCATCTACCCCTGTACTAGTAACATGCTGTCTTTGCTACTTACAGCCTTATAAGTTTTGCTATCTTGTAGGGCAAGGCTACCGACTTTGCTGTTGTTCTTCAGGAAAGTATGACTATTTTGGGCCCATTGTGAATATTTTAGAATCACTGTGTCAAACCTCACAAAAAATCTAGCAAACAATTCAACATAAAAACAAGAGTTGGGATTTTTATAGAGATTGATTGATTCTACACATTGATTTCAGAGAACTGACATTTTTTTCTTACATTGAAGACTCAATGTAGTCTTCTAATCTATGATCATTGATTATCTTTCCATTTCTGCAATAATTCATTATAAAGTTTTGTTTCCGTATCTGTTTTGTATGTTATGTTTATTCCTGAACATTTCATATTTTCTAATGTACTTATAAGTAGTGATATATTTAAAAAATTATTTTGTGATTATTGATGATACAGAGAGATATAAAAGTTGTATTTCATAAATTATAAAGGTTAATGAGAGGCTGTCTGTAGAGTGTTCCAGATGTTCCACGTATACAATTATATCATGTGCAAATAAGTTTTGTTAAAAACAAGAATTTCTTATCCTTATACCTTTTATTATTATTTTTTCTTATTTTCCTGTGCTGCCTACGATATACAGTATAATGTTGACATAGGTTGATTGGTATCCTCCTTGTCTTCTTTCTGATCTCAAAGAAAAAATGTTCAGCTTTTCTCCTTAGGTATGCTGTAGGTTTTTTTTTTAGATACCATTTATCAAAATAAGGAAGTTTTCTTTTATTCCTAGTTTACAGCCATTCCCTTTGAAGCATGAAAAAAAACCTGATTTTTTTTGCATTTCTTAAAATATGATTGATTATATTAATCATCTTTTTGTTAAAAATCTTTTTTAAAAATCAAATTTTTTTGATTAACCATTCATTTATAAAACTGTAATTTCAGTATAGCATCACACTTCAACTTGTGCACATGCTTCATTTACCTACCACCAAAGCTCCATTGCCATTACATTTACTCCCTCTACCTCCACCCCCATTCCCCCCACATATTTTATTTCTCTTTGCTTTCGTGGGCTATAACTAATTTGATTATTGTACATTATGTAGCTAGATTTTGTTTGCTAATATTTGTTTTTGATTTTTGCATAAAAGTTCAGGAGTGAAATTGGCTTATGATTTTTCTTTGTCAGGTTTTTGGGTTTCAGTTATGTTAGCCTCATAAAGAGAATTTATTTAAGTTTTGATTTTTTTTTGAGTATTTGGGAGAACTTGGAGGTAAAGCTATGTGGCTCTGGAATTTGCTTAAGGGAAGATTTTTTTTACTAAAAGACCTTAACTTCTGGCTTTCTTGGCGCTTTCTATTATATAATTCTTTTATTTCTCATTTCTGTTACTTCCTTTTACTTGTAGCTTTATTTTACCATCCCTTTTCTATCTTCCTGAATAGACAGTTCTTTAGTTTTTTTCCCATTGTACCATTTAGGGTTATACATGTCCCTGTAAAGTATTGCTTTCAGCTGCATCTCACAGGTTTTGAAATGTGTTTCTGTTATAGTTCAGAATATTTTCTGTTTACTTATTTATCACATGGGTTATTTAAGGTTATATTTGTAAATTTACAACTCTGTAGGGATTTCCTAATTGGTCTGTTATCTATTGTGCCACAGTAAGTCAAGTCCAAAGCAGTGGATTATCATTCATAGTTTTGTGGGTCAGGAATTAAGGAGGTGCTCACCTTATCAGTTTGGCTTTCATTCCTTTCCACATGGATTTTTCCCTGTTTTGTATGGTTGCTGGAATTCCCGAGGGAGAAAGCACCAAGTAGAAGCCATGTTGCCGTTCATGACCTAACCTTTAGAAGTCACTCAGCCTCACTCACTGCATTTTGTTGATTGAAATAGTTAAAGATGTCCATTCAAGCTCCAGGGGCAGAGAACATAGGGGAAAATGTTGCTATTACATTGTAAAAGATGTGGGATGGAGTATAAATTAATGTGAAAGAGTTCATTTGTTACTCTCAGTCATCTTTTTTACTGATTTCTATTTATTTACAAAGAGCATGGTCTTAGCATTTATTTTACTATTTTCATTTTCTGGACCTCCAATTTATACATTTATTAGATTATTAGATCTCTTTCATGCGTATTTCTTAGCCTTGTTTTAAAATATTTTTCTTCTTTCACTATAGATAATTTTTTCGGAAGCTTTTTTTAGTTCACTGATTTTCTTTTTAAAAACTTCATTTTCCTTTTTATTATTATTATTATTTTTTATTTTTTTACAAGAACCGGGGTACAGGCCTGATGTGCAGGAGGATGAGAAGATTCACTGGAGACAGAGCGGGAAACAGAACAGGCAGACTGATGAAATACACTGCTGAGGGGAGCAGCGGGCAAGGCAGGAGAGGTCTGCCTTGCCATGTGGGATTCTCGCCCGGCCGGCCGGGGTGGAACCCACGCTACAGAGACTGCGGACAGCTTCACAGCGCTGCGCTCAACCACCTGCGCCACCAGGGAGGCCCCAAAACTTCATTTTCTAATGTTAGTTTGATGTTTTACAATTTTAGAAGTTCTTTTTAGTTCTTTTTTCAAATCTTCCAGGTTTATTTTTTATAATTCCTTTAAGATATTTTCAGGCTTGTTTATTGCTTTTAACGGTTTAAACATTAGTAATTATTTTATATTTTTTGTTGATCATATCCAGTATCTAAAATTTTTTGCAGATACGTTTCTAGCCTTTGTTTGCTTTTTTTTCATTCATAGTTCTTTGTTTTCTTCTTGCTTGGTCTAAATAACTTTTCTTGAGCCATTTTTTTGTGATATTTGCATATGCAACCTCTAGATGCCTATTACTTGGGGTTTATTTTGTGTGTCATTCAGGTGATGTGAATTGGGACTACAAATCTGTATGTGTGTGTTTGTGTATGTGTGAGGTGGTGGTATGTGTCTTCAGATTATAAGTCAAGGTAAATTGTGGCCTGTGCAACCTGCTTTTGTAAGGTTACAAGCCAAGAATTTTTTTTTTTTAAAGATTTATTTTTATTTATTTACGCATAAAAGAACTGGGGTGTAGACCAGAGTTGTGAGGAGAGGAGCAAAAGGATTCACCAGTGACGGAGTGGGGAGCAGGACAGGCGGATCTACTGAAATACACTGCTAAGGGGAGCAGCAGGCAAGACAGGAGAGGTTTGCTGCTCCACCTTGTAGGTTAGCTTCCAGGCCAGGGATCGAACTCAAGGCAGCAGTAGTGCTGAGACTTAAGCCCTAATGCTGCCAGAGGGACCCCCAAGAATGGTTTTTACATTTTTAAATGGTTGATATAAAGAAGAATATTGTGAGACTTGTGAAATTATGTAAGATTCAAATTTTAGTGCCCATAAATAAAGTTTTATTGGAACACAGCCATGCCCATTTTTTCCTCTGTTGTCTGTGTTTGTTTTCATGCTCTGACAGAGATGAGTGGTTGTATCCAAAGCCCAAACTATTTATATCTGGCTCTTTATAGAAAAAGTTATAACTTACTGGGAACTCTTCTTTCCCCTTTCTTTTACAACTCAATGCCAAGGCAACTTTCCTTATAGTTTTTAGGGCATCGGTTAGAATGGAACAAGTTTATTTTGGTTTATTTTCTGGCCTCCAGTTGTATGGTATAGTGTCTCTTATCAGACTTACTGCCTTGGGTGGGCCTGGCTTAAGCTTCTATCTTTATGAAACTGTGAAAACCAAAGACTAAGTTTGACTTCAGTCAGGGCTAACTTGACCAGCACTCTGCTTGTCTCTCTGAATTCCTGCCCATTCTTATGTTTTGGCTTTATAATTCCTTAATATTTTGTCAGCTCTTTGATAATTTTAAGAATACATATTTTCTGTCTTAAAAAATTTCAGTGGTGTTTTGTTCTAACTAATTGGCTCTCAGTTGGAGATTGAGAGACTTTGAATATGAAGAAATTGAGCCTCAGAGAGTGTAAGAGTATGCTGCTAAGTTATATTAGTAGTAAATAGCAGATAGAGTCTTTGACTTTAAGAATCTTATTTATGATATAAGAATGTAAGCACTTAGGATTGCACATTTTTCTCCATGCTCCCAGTACATTTTAAGAATTTTTGCTGCTTGGGCCATACGGGAGTAGTATCTCAGTTACAGAAGACAAGAAAGACATTAATTCAAAGCTATTTGGCAGGGAAAGCTAACATCATATGTAGATACTCAAGAATTGAAAATGTTGGAAAAGAAGTGGAAAGTTTTGTTGAGTCTATAAAAGAGTAAAATTCAGTAAATTTGCCATGTTAACTATATGAATCAAAGATAGAAGTTGACTTTTTTTATCTTATATATTTTTTACATTTTTCATTTTTGCACAATGTATGCATTTGCATCTTGGTTATAGTCCCAGTACAATTCCCACCCACTTTGTTTTGACTCCCACCCCAGTGTGTCTCTGATTTATAGTTGCTTGTTGGTTTTGATTTTTACTTTATTATAATTAGTTTTTTTTCCTGGTCCCTTATTTAGGTTTTCTAAATTCCTGCCATGAGTGAGACCATCTGGTATTTTTTTGTTGTGTACCGAATATATTGCAGTCATTGTTTCTTGTGTACTGTATCACATTTAATTTCATAACAATTGTGAAGTGATCATGATTTTTAAAAAACAGGTAGACAAGCATTTAGGGAAAATGGTTTATTATTTACCTAGGATTACATAGCTAGTAAGTACTAAAAGTAGGGTCTGAACCCCTGTGTGACTATGAAGTCCATGTTTTTACCACGAATTATATTGAAAAACAATGTGCAAAGAGTATTGCACAAAAAGTGGCAACAATAAGATTACAGATTTGATGGTATGTGGGAAAACATTGCTGTGCTTACCTGAGAGTCCCTCAGGCTTTCATTTAGTGGTTAGTCTTATTTTAGACAATTGAAATAAGTATTTGGTTCCTAAGGTCACATAGATTAAAAGCAGCACTGAGAACATTTATAGGTTAAGAAGACAGCATACAAAGCTCTTCTATAAAGTAAAAGTAAACCAAGCTAGTGACATTGAGGATAGGGACAGACAACCTTGTTTATAATATGTATTGACATAATATGTATTAGTACTTTCTGAGAATTATCACTCATATCAAAATTGATATTTATTATGCAATTCCAAATTCTTAAATATGTAAATTCAGTATATTCTGCTTAAAAAGGTAAAAAGTTACAATTATGTTGCAGAAATAATTTCATCCAGAGTATTTGAAAACACCAACTTCTAATGCTTAAGGAGTTGAAATTCCAGTTTGCTGACTTCTGTAAAAGTTCAGAATAGCTGAAATTTTATTGCATGCTAATAAATAATTTATGACTTGTTCTGTATCTGATTCTAATTGCTGTGCAGTATAATAATTAACTTTTTTCTTGGATACTCAGTTTTGTAAGTTATTAATTTAGCATCGTTGTCTCACAGCTTAAAATAGAAGTAAGGGGGCCTCCCCGGTAGCGCAGGGTTAAAGCCCAGCGCTATCAAGCTATTGCAGCCACTGCAGCATGAAATCCCCAGCCTGGGAGCTAACTCTCTGTCTCACCCACTGCACCACTCAGCAGTATATTTCAGTAGATCCGCCTGTCCTGCTCGCCACTCTGTCTCTGGTGAATCCTCTCACCTCCCTCACCTCTGGCCTACAATCCAGTTCTTCTATGCATAAATAAATTTAAAAAAAAGAAAGAGACAAGATTGATGAGAATCTCATTTTAAGCCATTGAAACAATATAGTTTTTTTTTTTTTTTTTAAAGATTTATTTATTTATTTATTTATACAAGCACTGATACGGTCAGAAGCATGGGAGGGTAAGAGAATTCACCAGAGCCAGAGTGGGGAACAGAACAGGTAGACTGATGAAATACACTGCTGAGGGGAGCCCCGGGCGCAGCAGGAGAGGTCTGCGCACCACGTGGGACCCTCGCCAGTGGCCGGACCGAACCAGCGCTGCAGAGGCTGCAGGCAGCTTCACAGCCCAGCGCTCAACCGCTGCGCCACCGGGGAGGCCCGAAACAATATAGTTTTTGACATAATGAGTGATGGTGTCTCTTTGATAGGACCAAAGATCAAAAAATTTTTAAGGTTGAACTTTTTTATAAGTGGTCTGGCAACATTGCTGTTAAGGTAAATATCTTGAATTAATAAAAATCCCATATTTTTCCCATAATTTTTTGATTCTTGAGGCAGTAAGGCAACATTTGCTGAGTATTTTGAAGCTTCAGCTTAATTATTCAGGTTACACTTCCAATTAGAACAAAATTTTAGGCCTATTTTTGAGTAAATTAGTAAGGGGTTCTCTGATGATATTTTTACCTTTGGAAGGCTATTGCTTTGCAGAAATGCACATCATTGGTCAGAGAAGGGAGTCTGGAAGACTGGATAATGGGCACAGACATATCAATGTAAGTAGAAAAATCAACTCTCAGCAAGTGTTTTGTTGATACCAGGCCTGGGCTCTTTTTAGAGATAGCAGTGTTTTTCACTTTAATTAGCTACAGAGAGTAAACATTAGAATTTTCCCAACTGGAGAAACAACTGCAGTAGTCATAAAATAACAGCTTTTTGGTGTGAGCAATAAGATAATCAACAGAAACAGTTTGCTCAGTGACTAGAACTACCTAGCTAGCTCTTTGGTTGGTGATGCTTCTAAAATGCCTAATGTTAACAGTGCCATGAGTGAGAAATATACATGAAACAGCTCGGAACTGAGTGAGTGATGGGTATATGTGTGTGTGTGTGTGTGTTTGTGTGTGTGTGTGTGTAGTATGTGTTAGAGTGGCAAGTGGGAACTATAAGATTACAGATTTGAAGGTATGTTGGAAAAGACCTTTGACAATGAAAAATACTAAGTAGAAATCAGATTATTACAGTTGGGATAGAAGAGAAGGGAACTTGAATATATTTTTTGAAACTTTTAGTGTCACTAGGTACAGAGGACATTGTTCTTTATAGGCGAGTGTGGAAAACTAGAGTTTGTATCCTATAGCATTCATTGTAACGCAGTGTCAAATTAAGGTATATTAATAATTGTATACTGAAGACTTCTTTATCATTGTATTAGTTTTCTAGGGCTACTGTAACAGAATACCACAAGCTGGGTGACTTAAGCAACAGAAATTTATTGTCTCCCAGTCCTCCAGGCAGGAAGTCAAGGTGTTGACAGGTTGGGTTTCTCTGAGACTTCTCCTTGGCTTGCAGAGGGCCACCTTTTCTCTGTGTCCTTAAATGTCCTTTTCTCTGTGCAAGTGTATCCCTGGTGTCTTTTCCTCTTTTTTTTAAAAGATTTATTTTATTTATTTTATACAAGAATCGGGGTACAGGCCAGATGCACAGGAGGGTAAGAGGACCCACCAGAGACAGAGTGGGGAACAGAACTGGCAGACTGATGAAATACACTGTTGATGGGAGCAATGGGCACAACAGGAGAGGTCTGCCATGCCATGTGTGATCCTCGCCGGCAGGCCGGGATTGAACCGGCGCTGCAGAGGCTGTGGACAGCTTCACAGCGTGGTGCTCAACCGCCTGCCCCACCAGGGGAGGCCCTCTTTTCCTCTTTTATAAGAGCACCTATAATCCTGTTGAATTAGGGTCCTACCCTGGTGACCTCATTTAACTATTAATATAATTACCTCTTTAAAGTTACTATCTCCAGGGGCCTCTCTGATGGTGCAAGGGGTTAAGCACTGCGCTATGAAGCAATCCTCAGCCTCTGCAGCATGAGTTCCATCCCTGGCCAGCCAGGGAGCAACCCACATGGTGCAGCAGACCTCTCTTTGCCGCCCCCCTGCTCCCCTCAGCAGTGTATTTCAGTTAGTCTGCCTGTTCTGCTCCCCGCTCTATCTCTGGTGAATCCTCTCACCCCCCACACCTCTGGCCTATACCCAGCTCTTGTATGCATAAATAAGTAAATCTTTAAAAAAAAAATAAGTTACTATCTCCAAATACAGTCATATTGCGGGCCTAAGACTTTCAACAGTGGCGTTTTGGAGGAACTCAATTTAGTTCATAATAGCAGTAGTGTAAACCCAAATAGAAGAATAGCATAGAATCTAAATTTTATCAAGAGAAAGGCATAGTGGAAAAGAGTATAAGGAAAAAAAAAGAATATAAGAAAAAAACAAGAATGGGATAGTTCTGATGGGTTAATAGATTTATTGGGTTATCTTTCATAGTATTAATAGTTTTATAATAATAATACTTTCATAATTTTAATGTAGAAGTAATCTCAGATTACTTTGCATCTTCTGAAATAATGGGTGCTGTTGAATATTGTATTGGAAATTCACTACTGTAGTAGCCATCAAGTCATCATATTCTATACCAGTTTTTTTTTTTGGTGTGTTTTTGTTTGTTTTTCAGGTTTAGGAGTTAGCTAAATAATGAAAGAAGTAGGGTGCAGTGGAAATACTGTAATGGTTGTAGAGATGGAGTTATTGATAAAATAGGAATTAACAAATAGTACTTGTTCCTTGCCTGGTCTGTCACAATTGGTCTGTCACAATTTAATAAGGTATTTAAAATACCTTATTAAGAGTGGAAATAATTGGGCCTCCCCAGTGGCGCAGCGGTTGAACGCTAGGCTGTGAAGCTGCCCGCAGCCTCTGCAGTGCCGGTTCAATCCATGGCCATGGGCGGCGAGGGTCCCACATGGCGCGCAGACCTCTCCTGCCGCGCCCGCTGCTCCCATCAGCAGTGTACTTCGTTGGTCTGCCTGTTCTGCTCCCCGCTCTGGCTCTGGTGAATTCTCTCACCCTCGTGTGCTTCTGACTGTACCTAGTGCTTATATAAATAAATAAATCTTAAAAAAAACAGAGTGGAAATAATTGTAATAAAGATCTATGTCCAGTGTTAATTTATGCCAACACTGGTTATTTTTAAAGGTTTAGAATATATTTTAAAATTTTCTTTAAATTCTGAAGTTTGCATCTAAAACCTAGAATAACCAATTTAGAAAAAAAAAAGTAGATTCTTCTAACAAAGAGAACACATGCAGATGAGGTAGACAATCTCTCCCCTTTACCCCCATCTTGTTCCTTTCGTAGAGGTGCTATTTTTCCATATTATCATCATTATAGTGCTCCTCTTTTCATTTGGCACATATCTTTTAAGATATTTTTGCGTTTACTTATATATACATATATGTACTTGTAGAACATATATCAACTTGTTTAAAAAAAGGTGTCATACATATTAAAAAAACTAGCAACAACAAATGTTGACGAGGGTGTGGAGAAAAAGGAACTCTTCTGCACTGTTGGTGGGAGTGCAAACTGGTCCAACCACTGTGGAGAGCTGTGTGGAGATTTCTGGACCTACTAAACATAGAGCTTCCATATGATCCAGCAATTCCACTCCTAGGTATTTACCCAAAGGACACAGAAACATCAATTCCAAAGAACACCTGCACCCCTATGTTTATAGCAGCACTGTTTACAATAGCTAAGCTTTGGAAACAACCCAAATACCCAAAAATAGATGACTGGATCAAGAAGATGTGGTACATATATACCATGGAATATTACTCAGCATTCAAAAAAGATAAACACATGCAATTTGCAGCAACATGGATGGCGCTGGAAGGGATCATGCTCAGCGAAATAAGCCAAAAAGAAAAAGAAAAATACCGGATGGTCTCACTCATAGCAGGAATCTAGAAAACTTAAATAAGGGACCAGGAAAATGAATAAATATAAGAAAGTGAAAATCAAAATCAACAAAAAACTATGAACCAGAGACACTTTTAGGGGGGCGGGGGCGGGAGGGGAGGGATTTGGGTCAGAATGGGGGGGCTGCAATTGTATGGGGAATATAAAAATAAAATTTATTATTTAAAAAAAAAATAAAAAATAAAAAAAGGTGTCATAGCCTGTCCTTTGTTCTATATCCATTTTCAAATAAAAGATCTAAAAACCATTTAGTGTTTCATTCTTGAAAATTAAGATATAATTTAAACTCAGCAAAGTTCCTAAATTTTAAAGTATACAGGTTTTATAATAATTGTGAAAAATTATTTTTAATTTCCAGTCTTATTAAAAGCAGTTTTAGGTTTAAAAAAATTAAGCAGAAAGTATAGAATTCTCATAAACTTCTTTACTCTATCCCTCAAATTTCCTGTTAACATCTTGCATTAGTTGTTACAATTGAGCAGATGTTGACTCATTATTAATTGAATTCCATAGTTTACATTAGGGTTCATTCATTGTATTGTACATTCTGTGGCTTTTGACAGATTTATAAAGTTGTATCTCTAGCATTATAGTATATTGCATTTTCACTGCCTTAAAAATCTGCTTCACTTATTCATTCTTCTATCCCTTCTTCAAATCCCTGGAAACCTCTGGTCTTTTTTACTGTCTTCATATGTCTGCTTTTTACAGAGTCAGTTTGACTTCTTTCATTTAGTAAAAGAAAAAGACAGGTAAGCTTCTTCCGTGTACTTTCATGACCTGATAGTTCATTTCTCTTCATTATTGACCACGATTACCTTGCATGGATACCAGAGTTTGCTTATCCATTCACTTTTTGAAGAACATCTTGACCCTAAGTTTTTAGCAGTTATGGAAAAAAACAGCTGTGAACACCTGTGTACAGATTTTTGTGTGGCCATAAATTTTCAATCATTTAGAAAAATGTCAAGGAGTGTGATTGCTGGATTATATTGTAAGAGTTTGCTTTGTTTGTAAGAAAAAGACAAAATGTCTTCCAGGGTAGCTGTACTGTTTTGCATTCCCACCAACAGTAAATGAGAACTCTTGTTGCTCTCCATGCTCACCATAATTTGGTGATGTGCTTCTTTTGGATTTTTGCTATTCTAATATGTGTGTAGTACTATCTCATTTTAATTTTCAATTCTCTGATGAGTTGGTGTGAAACATCTTTTAATTTGCTAATTTGTATATGCTTTGGTGAGGTATTGAAATCTTTTCCCTATTTCTGCTCATTTTATTGGGTTATTTCCTAAGAGTTCTTTGTATATTTTGAATACTAGTCCTTTATTAGATAAGTGCTTTGCAAAGATTTTTTCCTAGTTTCTGACTTGTCTTTTCATTCTTTAAGAGGGTTTTTTGCAGAATAGAATTTGATGTTAATGAAGTCCAATTTATCAGTTATTTTTTTCATGCTCTTACTTTTGATGTTGTATTTCAAAAATCATTACCAAATCCAAAGTTGTTTAGATTTCTCCCTGTACTTTCTTTTTTTTTAAGATTTATTTATGGGGCCTTCCCTGTGGTGCAGCGGTTGAGCTCTGGGTTGCGAAGCTGCCTGCAGCCTCTGCAGCGCTGGTTCAATCCCCGGCTGCTCCCCGGCCACCAGAGGAGGGACCCACATGGCGTGTAGACTTCTCCTGCCGCCCGCTGCTCCCCTCAGCAGTGTACTTCATCAGTCTGCCTGCTCTGCTCCCCGCTCTGGCTCTGGTGAATTCTCTCACTCTCCCACGCTTCTGACTATACCCAGTGCTTGTATAAATAAATAAAAATAAAATCTTAAAAAAAAATAGTCTTTAAAAAAAAAAAAAAGACTTATTTATGTATACCAGAGCTGGGCTGAGGTACAGCGCAGAGGTGCCAGGGGTGGAGCGGCATTGGGGGTGAGGTGGGGTGAGAGGATTCACCAGAGACAGAGTGGAGAGCAGAACAGGCAGTCGGACTGAAATACACTGCCGAGGGGAGCAGCGGGTGAGACAGGAGAGGTCTGCTGCACCATGTGGGTAGCTCTCTGGCCAGCCAGGGATCGAACTCGTGCTGCAGTGGCTGCAGACAGCTTTGTAGGTTGCATCTTAACTCCTTGTGCCATCAGGGAGGCCCTCTCCCTGTACTTTCTTCTGGGAGTCTTAGAGTTTTTTACATTTAGGCTGTGATCTATTTTCAGTTGATTTTCTGTGAAAGTGTTGTGTTAATTTTTTTTTTTGCTTCTAGCTGTCCAGTTGTCCCAGCACCCATTTGTTGAAAAGAATTTTTCCCTTCTCTATTGAATTGCATTTGCGCCTTTTAAAGATCTACCCACTATATTTGCGTGGTCTATTTCCAGGCACTCTATTTCTGTTCCATCGATCTGTTTGTTCTTGTCTTGAAGTACTGTAGTTTGAGTCTCCAACCTTGTTTTTCTCCTTCAGTATTATGCTGGTTGTTGTGAGTCTTTGCCTTTCCATATAAACTTTATAATTAGTGTGTCAGTATTTGGAATATAACTTGCTGCATTTTGATTGGGATTATGTTGAATCTGTAGATCAACTTGGGGGAAACTTTACATCTTAATAATATTGAGTATTCTTATTCTTGAACATGGTGTATCTATATTTATTGAGATTGCTTTTAATTTCAGTGAAGTTTCATAGTTTTTAGCTTAGAGGTCTTTCCCATCTTCTTGCCAACTTTATTGCTAAGTGTTTGTTGTTTTTCAATTCTGTCATGTAAGTGGTACTTTTTTTTGAACTTGATTTTTCCTGTTAAGTCATGTTAATATATAGAATTTATTTTATTTGTGTATATTCAGCTTGTTTCATTTGAACTTAGTAAATTATTAGTTTTTTTCTGTCTGTTCCTTTGGATCCTCTGTGTATAAGGTCGTGTTATTAGAGGTTAAAGATAATTTTTTCTTAGTCTTCATGCCTTGACTTTCCCCTTACTTCATGGGTACTGGTTATTACCTCCAGTATGGTAGTGCATAGAAGTGGTGAGTGTGGACATGATTGTTTTGTTACCTATTTTTTTTGTTGCTTTTCATCCTTTCCTATTTCTTCCATTCTCTTTTTCATCTTTTTCCACACTGTTTGAATTGCCTCACCAGTCTTTGACTCTTTAATAATGAATCTTCTTGCTTGTTTGTTTAATTCTTTTTTATCTGTGCTTTAATTTAGATAATCTCTTAAATCCAACGGGTTTTTTTTTTTTTTTTTCCTTCTGTGTCTTGTCAATAAGGGCTTTCTGTTTTCATTTTGGATTATATTTTTTAGTTTGAGAATTTTTGGTTTGAGATTATTCCCTTTTAGTCTGAAGAAATTCATTTGGCATTTCTTGTATATACGTTGATAATGAGTTCTCTCAGCTTTTGTTTGTCTGAAAATATATTTTGACCTTCCTATTTAAAGGTTATTTTTGCTTAGAAATTCTAGGCTGGCAGTTTTTTTTTTTCTTTCCGGCCATTTAAATTTATTATGTGGGCCTCCCCTGATGGCACACTTGGCGCAACAGACCCCTCCTGCCGTGCCCACTGCTCCACTCAGCAGTGTATTTTGTCAGTCTGCCTGTACTGTTCCCCGCTTTGGCTCTGGTGAATTCTCTCACCCTCCCGCGCTTCTGACTGTACCCAGTGCTTGTATAAATAAATAAATAAATCTTAAAAAAATTTATTGTGTATTGTAGTCTATCATCTGTTGTTTTTGAAGAAAAGTCAGCTGGATATACTTTGTCCTGAATGTTAATTTGTTCTTTTTTCTTTGGATACTTTTAGTATTTTCTCTTATTTTTAATGTTTAGCTGTTTTACTATGATGTACCTAGGTGCATTTGTCTTGTATTTATTTTGTGACTTGCTGAATTTGTTCCATGTGGTTTATTTTACATTTATCTTGGAAAAATTCTGTCACTGCTTTTCAGAAATGTTTTTCTCTTCCATTCTATTTTTCATCTCTTTCCACACTGTTTGATATTACCTCACTAGTTTGTGACTCTTAATTATGAACATTCTTGCCTGTTTATTTAGTTCTTTTTTATCTATGCTTTAATTTAGATAATTTATATTGATCTCTGAAATTCGGTGGGTTTTTTTTGTGTGTCTTATCTGTAAGTATATTCCATTTTCATTTTTTAGTTTGAGAATTTCTAATAGGATCTTTTTTTAGTGTTCATTTCCCTGCTAAAATTTATTAAATCTATGTTTTTCTAAATAATATTTTTAAGATTTATTTGAAGTTTTTGCTAATTCCCATATCTGGGTCATATATGAGTTTGTTTTGGTCTAAAGTTACATTTTCATGATTCTTTGACTCTCTGTAGTTTTTATTGTATGTGAATATTATATATATAAAAAGAACAGTTTCCTCCTTGAAAAGACATACTGATTGTTAGGCTCGAAGTCTTAAGAATGAATGTCTTCATTCTGGCATGGAAGTGAGTTATATCTGGACTGGGCTACAATTATAGTTAATTTTGGCCTCTAGTGTTTTTGAGTATGGATTCAGTCTCCCCTAGCTTGGAATATAAGTCATAAAGGGACTTCAATGTCATTGTAGTTTTCCACTCTCCAGAAAATTCTTCTCTGCCTTCTTTGTTTACCCCTAGATTTTGCCTGCTACTGGGTACTCTTTGAAAGCTTATCTAAGGGAAAGAAGAATTTTTAGGTTGTGTTGATTAGCTCTCCTGGAGCTCCTTTGGACCCCCATCGTACTGGGGGTCTTCTGAGTTCATCATAGTAGTTCATTTGTCCATAGGACTGTTCACTTTTTTCCTCACTCAGCGGCCCTAGAGTTGAAAGTGGTCACTTGTCTCTTTACCTGGAAAGGGCTTTTCCCTCTCTAGATTTGAGCTTCTTTAACTTGTGTTTTCAGCTCTCTCATAGGTTTAAAATATTGGTTTTGTAATTTATCTGACTTTTTCTTGTTTTTATGGTAGGGGTGACTACTTATGCCAGGAAACCCTCAGCATGACATTATTTTATTAGTTGAGTTAAAAATTAATTAAAAAAATTTTTTTTAAAGATTTATTTTATTTATACAAGAGCCAGGGTACAGGCCAGAGTTGCGGGAGGGTGAGCAGATTCACCGGAGCCAGAGGGGGGAACAGAACAGGCAGACTGATGAAATACACTGCTGAGGGGAGCAGCAGGCGAGACAGGAGAGGTCTGCTCTCCATGTGGGTTGCTCCAAGGCCAGCAGGGATCGAACCGGCACTGCAGAGGTTGTGGACAGCTTCACAGCGTGGTGCTCAACCGCCTGCGCCACCGGGAGGCCCTGAGTTAAAAATTAATTTAAAATATTTTATTAGTTTTAATTTGTACTTATTGAAAGGTGGTTTTCTGTTAATTCTTCAATAGCATTACAGATTTACTTACATGTGCAAGTGGCTTATGAGCTTTGCTTTCCTCCTTATTTCTACTGAAGGTGACAGTAAATGATAAGGAATTTGACTAAAGGAGGCCTAGTCAAGTCTACCTTTCTGTTAATTTTTTTCTGGATTTGAGCTTTTATTAATGAAAAGCTTGTGATATGATGCTAAGTCTCTGGTTATGACTGCTTTCTTGCTACAAGGGCAAAGTTGAGACCCTATATGTGAAAGAGACCATATGTCTTACAAAGCTTAACATATTTTACCATTTGACCCTTTGCAGAAGAAGTTTGTTATCCTCCACCATGTTTAAATGGCAATGAGTAATATTGCACATTAAATCATTTTCCCAGGTCAAACAACCACTTCTCTTTAGCTTTTTTTCAAAGTTTTGTAGTCTTTTAATTTTATATTTTATATATATATATAATGATACCAGATTTACATATTTAGTTGTCATTGTTGGCATTTTCTGTTGCTTGCTTTTCTTTGTATTAGTAGGCACTCAATTATATCTGTAAAAGTTGTTCAGAACAGGCGTATACTGTATATCAGCGCTTTTTTTTTTCCCCTTTAACCCTCCCCATTTTGCCATTGTGAACCATTGCTAAACAACTAATTCCAACTTATTAATTTATGTATTTGTTTTAAAGTATGGCTCTTTCTAATCTAAATTTATTTCTTATGAGACAATCATTGACATTTTAATTCTATTCTTTTGAGATATGAATAAAAATGATATGTTGACTTTGGAATAAATTTATTAGGCAGGGGTTAGTCCTAGATTTAATAGCTGTTGCCCAATGTATTGATTATACCTTTTTTTGATGTTTCCAAGGGCCATATAATTGAGATGGTAGTTGGTTGAAATAGGTACAATTTCTGATTCTCCTTACCTTTCAAGAGCTACTTAAAATTTTAAGTATCTGAGACAAATATTGCAAGTTTTGATGTTGGTGCAGGTCATTTGATCTTTAAAGGTAAATTTAATGGAATACTAATTTAATGGAAGTTCCATTTTGAAGAGTAGTGGCTTAGCTTTAAATTCTGGGAACAGATGGTTTGCTATAATCTCCACAGTGTCTTAAATACATTCTTAGAGGATGATGCTGTAAAAATAGAATTACTAACCATGACTGATTTAAATAGGAAATTTATAATAGGATGTCAGCTTATTGGTAGATAATGGAATGTCCTATAACAAAATGGTTATCAACAATTAAGTTACATATATTACATGTCAGATATTGCTTTAAATTCTTCTCATATGTTTATCTCTCACACTAACCCCATGAGGAACTTGAGGTACCTGCTCAGATTCAGTTTAGCTACAATCATAATCCAAACACAGAAATCGTCACAAATTATCGCCATGGTTTCAAATCCATAGGTAATTTCTCTATCCTTAACTGACTTCTTTTGCTGCTTTTCGAAATACTTCTTTTATGACCCTTCATTTGTCTGGTGGTTTTCCTCTACTTAGATGTGTCATCTAGAGCAGGCTGTTTATCATCCTCTGTTCTTCGATTTCTTCATTCAAAAATGGTGATAATAGTGCTTACCTCCATGAAGTTGTTCTAAGAGTTAGGACTCAAATGAATAGTTTGGCGCATAATAAGTATTTTAAGGGTTAAACATCATTATTATAATAAATACTACTGTTACTACTATGTGTTTTAAGTCATTAACTGCTCTATATTTGACTCTCCTCTGTTTGCTGGACCACTTAAACATTGGTGATCACAGGACTTGGTCATAGTTTTTCTCTATCTGCAGTCTTTTTGTATGTGAGTTCATCCAGTATGATCGCTTAAAATGCCATCCATATGCTAATCATTACCAGATGTGCATTATCTCATTTGTTTTTGAGACTTATGTATTTAATTGCTTACATATTTCCACTTGTATATCAGACTTAAAATGGCCAAAGGCACACTAAACCATACTACTCCCTTCCTTCCCAAGCAGTAACACAAACAATGCCAGCAACTATAATGAATATAAACCAGTTTTTCTACATCTCTCCCATTTTAATAAATAGAATCATTATTTATCCAGTTGCTTTTAGTCAAACCTAGGTGTTATGTTCCCCCCCCCCCCACCTAATTCGTCAGTGAGGCCAAATACAGACCATTTGTGCACTTCTTTCTGTCTCTGTTGCCACTCTGTTCAACATTAGACAGCTGTATCTGCATCTTCAAGGACAATGGTTTATAATTTTCTTGTACTGTTTTGTCTGGTTTAAGTATTAAGGTAATGTTGGCATCATAAAATGCATGATTTTAAAAACAGTTTGAGCAAGGTGTGCATTAGTTCTTTAAAAGTTTGATAAAATTAATTTGCAAAGCCATCTGTTCCTGGACTTTTGTTTATTGGAAGATTTTTTTTTTTTAATTACTGTTTCAGTTTCATGTTTGATCAGTTTGTTCAGTTCATCTCTTTCTTCCTGGGTGCGTCTTGGCTAGATTATGTAGATCTAGAAATTTATCATTTTTCTTAAAGGTTATCGAATTTATTGGCATATAGTTGTTCATAGTAATCTCTTATAATCCTTTGTATTTCTAGCTAGCTGTAGTGATTTCTTCTTTTATTTGTTACTGTGTTTATTAATGTTTTCTCTCTTATTATCTTCTGTCTCAAGATCTGGTCTATTCTTGAAGCTCTTATGTGTGCACTTGAAAAAAAAGTATATGCAGCGGTTTAGTGTGAAGTGTTTTATAGATGTTTGTTAGACCTTTTTCTTCTACTCATTTAAAGCTGTTTCCTTATTTTCTCTGTGCATTGTTGATATGTCTATTGTTGTGAATGGGGTATCAAGGTCCCCTAATACTATTATGTTATTATCAATATCTGTCTTAAATTCTCTTACTGTCTTATTTTTCTTGGTGCTCCATCATTTGGTGCATATGAATCTATAAGATAATTATGAGTCTATAAGTATTATTTCTTATTGTATTAGACCCTTAATCATAGTTAATGTTTTTCTTTATCTCTTCTTGCCATTCTTTTTTTTTTTTTTAAAGATTTATTTATCTATGCATACAAGAACTAGGGTACAGGCCAGAGGTATGGGAGGGTGAGAGGAGTCACCAGAGACAGAGAGGAAGACAGAACAGGCAGACTGACTGAAATACACTGCTGAGGGGAGCAGTGGGCGGACAGGAGAGGTCTGCTGCACCATGTGGGTATCTCCCTGGCCAGGGATCGAACTTGTGCTGCAGTGGCTGCGGACAGCTTCATAGGTTTCGTCTTTAACCCCTTGCGCCACCAGGGAGGCCCAATTGAAAGTCTGTTTTATAGTTATAAGTATAGCTATTCTTGATTTGTTTTGGTTGCCATTTGCTTATATAGTTGTCTTGCAATTCTTTATTTCTAAGTTTTGTCTTTGTTGGTAAGATTTGTTTTTTGAAAACTGCAGAAAGGTTGGACTGGTGTCTATTGATACAATTTTTTTCTTTTGTAAATATGGTGAAGCACATTGATTTGCATATGTTAAGCTATCTGTGCATTCCTGGAATAAATACCACTTGGTTGTTATTAATGAACCTTTTACTGTATTGTTGAATTTGTTTTGCTGTGATTTTGTCAAGGATTTTTGCATCTGTGTTCACCAGGGATATTGGTGTATAGTTTTCCTTTTCATATCCTTTTCTATTTTTGTGTCAGAGTATTGTTGACCTTATGAAGTGTGTTTTGAAGTATTCCACTTCTTCACTTTATTGAGAGTTTGAGAAGGATAGTTGGTCTTTAAAGGTTCGGTAGTAGAACATACTAGTGAAACCATTTGGTCCTAGGCTATAATTGGTCAGTTCATATTTTCTATTACTTCAGTCTTAGGAAGTTGTATCATTCTGTGAATTTGTCCATTTCTAGATTTTCTAATTTGTTTGCATAAAGGTGTTTAGTGTAATCTCTTACGATCCTCTATATTTCTCTGACAACTGTTGTAACAGCTCTTTCTGGTTCTTCTTGTTAAAGTTTATCCCTTTTTTCCTAAGTGAATCTAGCTAGAGACTTTTGTATTTTTAGTTTCATTGATCTTTTGGACTGCTTTTGATTTGTGTTTCATTTATTTCTGCTCTAATTTTTCTTGCTTTCCATATTGTGGTTCTTGGTTTCATTTGTTGTTCTTTTTCTGTTTCCTTAAGGTGTAGCATTAGATTATTTATTTGAGGTCTTTCTTGTTTCTTGATGTGGGACTATAGTGCTGTATACTTATTATTACTACTTTTCCTGCTTCTCATGTGTTCTGGTAGCTCATGTCTTCATTTCATTTGTCTTTATATATTTTAAAATTTCTCCTTTGAGTTCCTCTTTGATAGTCATTCAGTATCATTTTGTTTAGTCTCTGTGTTTGGGCTTTTATCCACCTTCTTTTTGTGATTGATTTTTAGTTTAATAGCATTATAATCAAAGGAGACACTTAGTATGATTTCAGGCTTCATGAATTTATTGGCACTTGTCTTGCTGTCCAACATATGGTCTATCCTGGAGAAATTTACATGTGCACTTGAGAAGAATGTGTACTCAGCTTTTTTTATGGTTTCTATGCCCTATTAAATGTCTAGTAAGCCTGTCTGATCTAATTTCTTTTTTAGGCCTGTTGTTTTCATGTTGATTTTCTGTCTAGCTCATCTGTCCATTGATATAAATGGGGTTTTGAAGTCTCCTATTATTGTGTTGCTGTCAATGTCTGTTTTTATGTTTGTCAATAGTTGCTTCATATATTTTAATACATCTCAAGTGTATAAATGAGTGTTATGTCTTCCGGTTATATTATTGTTTATAGCAACTTTTCTCTTTTTTTTTTTTTAAACTTTCAATATCTTTATCTTTTAATTTTTTTATTTAAATATTTTATTTTACATAATTCTTACATCTTTTTTTATCTTTGCACAATGTATGCATTTTCATTTTGGTTATATTCCCCATACAATTGCACCCCCCCCTTATTTTGACTCTAGTCCTTCCTTTCCCCGCCCCTTCCTACCCGCCCCCTCCCCAGTGTGTCTCTGGTTTATAGTTGCTTGTTGATTTTGATTTTTACTTTGTATTGATTAGTCTTTTTTCCTGGTCTCTTATTTAGGTTTTCTAAATTCCTGCTATGAGTGAGACCATCCGGTATTTTTCTTTTTCTTTCTGACTTATTTCGCTGAGCATGATCCCTTCTAGCTCCATCCATGTTGCTGCAAACTGCATGTGTTCATCTTTTTTGAATGCTGAGTAATATTCCATGGTGTATATGTACCACATCTTCTTGATCCAGTCATCTATTTTTGGGCATTTGGGTTGCTTCCATAGCTTAGCTATTGTAAATAGTGCTTCTATGTTTATAGCAACCTTTAATGTGTTAGTCTAAAGAGTATGTAGATCACCCCACCCACTACCTTTAGCCTAGGTCTTGGTCACAGGGTCACATGAAACTGCAAGAAGGTTGAGAAATATCATTTAGTTGCCTGCCCAGGAAGAGGAGGAAATGGGTTTGTGAAAAAAGTATTTGGGGACTTTTGAAGGAAAAAAATGATTATAAAGCACTATTTGCAAGTTTAAAAATAACATTTATATAAACATGTGAGTATACATTGGTATAATAACTTTATAGAAAACTTTAAGTACTAAAATAGAAGCAACATGAATGTTAGTGCTTGAATACCACTTATTTATCTAAAAGAAGTTCAAAATATTTAGTAGCTATCTCCTCATGAAATTTACAACTGCATACAAATTAGTATTGTTATTTCAAATGGAAGCAGAGTCTTGATAGTACAATAGTTTCCTTTTAATATGTATTAGGTAAAGCCATTGCTTTGAGTTTCCCCCCCCCCCAGCGGTGAAACTAGATATTTGTTGTTTACATTTGCCTGATTCTAGAGTTCTGCTCCTTGTTATTGAATGTTAACTGTATTATCCTCCTTCTGACAATCATCAGTAGATCCCTGTGAGAAAGGGTATTTTTTTTTCCTGTTTGGAAAGTTACCTTGAAATCTTGATTAAAAAAAAGTAAAAGCAGCTGTATATACTTTTAAAATTAAATTTTATTAGCCCACAACAAAACACTTCATTTAAAATCTTTAGGTATTTATTTTTATCTTTTTAACTGAACCTCTAATTTAAAGGAAACTGTATTCTTTAGCTTGTTTTCTTTCTTCACCACAGTTTTTCTCTCTAAGCAGTCCCTTTTAACTCAGTCCAGTGAATAGCATCATAATCTGGTTTATTCAGACTACACCCTACTGACCATAGCAACTGTCTCACCACATTGTTTCCCGCTCTTATCATATGCTTATCCTACTACTTAGGGATAGGGAATTTAAAAAAAAAGTTTCTTTATAAAAAAGGTATAGGAATGTCTGATTACTATCTAAGTACTATTACTGTGCTTAATTCTTTATATGCACCAGTTTCATTTTACTCTCAATCATTTTTCACCTTATCATTTTCCTGGTTGATTTTTAAATGTCTTCTTTATTATAAAGTAAATTTGCATAGATTATTTTGCTATTTAAACCTTAATTTTCTGATTTGAAAGATAGTTTGTTTCTTACCTCAAAAATGCTTTTCAACACAAGTGAGGTGTTGAAGATTAGTTTTGGTGACAACTATAAATGGAAGTTTTGATTTTTTCCTAAAAGTGTAATATGTTTACCATTATTTATGTATGTATAGATTTATATAGTTTTATATTTTGGTTTGATGTATTGTACACCCATTTCTTTATTTTCCATATTTGTGATAGTTGGCATTACAAGTATTCAATGCTATCTAAATCTGTTTAATTCTTAAGTTTGGGTAGAGAATTTGTTTGTTAATGGGTACTGTCTTATTTGAACCGATTAAGTGCCCCAATTTTACATACCATGATAGTGAAGGAAGTATGTGTAAAAGGATTTCAAATATATTTGGTTCCTGAAATTTTTTTTTTAAAGACTTATTTTATTTATGCATACAAGAACTTGGAGGCCAGAGATGTGGGGGGGCGAGAGGATTTACCAGAGACAGTGGGGAGCAGAACAGGCGGACTGACTGAAATACACTGCTGAGGGGAGCAGTGGGCGAGATAGGAGAGGTCTGCTGTGCCATGTGGGTCCTCCTTGGCCAGGGATCGAACTCATGCTGCAGTGATTGTGGATAGCTTCATAGTGCTGCGTCTTAACCCCTTGAACCACTGGGGGGCCTTGGTTCCTGAAATTTTATAAAAATTTTGGATTTCAGAAATTTCTGTAACAAGGGATATTTATATCCTCCAAGGTTATTGTACTGAAGTGCTATCTTAATGTTATAGTGGGTTTTCTTGATTGCAGAAAACAGCAACTCAGCTCAAAGTGGATCAGGAAATAAAAGGGAATGAACAGGAAATCCAGTAGTTGACTTGGTTTTAGGCCCATTGGATTGTTTAGGCACAAACACTGTTGATAATGCTTAATTATGTGTATTAGTTACTTTTCAAACAGAGAGGCTGCTTTTCTGCCTTCAGGGAAAATGGCTGCCAGCCCCTCTGGGTTTATATCTTTCTAGTTTAGTAAATCTAGTAGAAAAAACAATGCTGCTTTTTTCCCCAATAGTTGTATCAGAGTACAAGTATAGAATCTCAATGAGTAACCACTGTGGCTAGGGGGAGTGTAATAAAGTGATTGGCTGGTCCTGAGACAATTAATATCCCCTTTCTCCCTAACTGGAGGGTAAGGTCAATCCCTTCAAACTGTATCAAATGAGAAGGGAGGAGAAGTGGTTCTTCAAAGGAATATTTTCAGTAAAAAAGGGTATAGATTACTTGTTGGACTGAGTAAACCCTGATTGCTGTCCGTGTGTCTGTGGTATGTCATGTAATTCATTTCTTCCATCACCTTTTGTTTAATTAAAATAATACAAAATGTATTCTTCCAGCTTCCAATTTGACTTTTTGGCATTGACTTACTGTAGTTAATACTGGGTTCAGTGTTCTACCTAGTGATGAATATCAGCTAACATGCACTCTTGTCACATCTTTCCTAAAAAGCTGTTTCTCAGCCCATCTTTTTTTTTTTTTAATTCTTTCAGAAAAAGATATAGTATCTTTTTGTACTTGCTGTCTTCTTCTGTTTCCTGCTTTCAAGGTCACCGGTAAACCAGGCCCCAAACTGGAAATATAGTATGTCGGGGCTAAAAAGATCCTAAGAGATACTTAATTTTCTTTTAATACCTCACTTGATAATACCTTAATTATATCAGTTTTCTTTTGGCTGTAATTTACATGTTATATACCCCTTCCTTTTTTCCTTTTATTTTCAGATTCTGTATCCTTTTATTTTTAGATGTCTGTCCATTGAAAACAGCATATACTTGCATTAAAAAAAATCCAGTCTGACAACCTTGTCTTTTAATTAGCACAATTACACTTAATACAATTACCAATTTATTTAGTTCCATCTGGTCTAACTCTCCCCCTTCCCCTTGCCTTAGTTGAATTGATCATTTTTTGTTCTTCTATTTTTTCACTCCACTAGCTTGGAGGTTATACTTTAGCGCCCCCTCCCCCCCATTTTTTAGTATTACCTTATAATAGGGCTTGGCAAACTTTTTCTATAAAGGGCCGTATTTGGTTTTGTGGACTATATGGTCTCTGTCACAGCTATTCAGCTCTGCCTTTGTTGTACAACAGCCTCCATAGGTAATAGGTGATGGTATGAATTTAGAGGACCAGGTTAAAATCATCTAGTTAGAAGAGCACTGGGTTGAGACCAGAAACTGGGTGAATAATTTTATTTTTAAAGAGAAGAAATGGAGAAAAATCTAGAAGAGTATATCAGAAAAAAGTGAACCTATCAAGAGAATTGCAAACAAATTGTCATGTCAGAGCAGTTTCAAGAATGAAAAGATGGCTGTCTTAGTCAAATGTTTTCATGTGGCATGTTAAGATGAGGATTGAGAAGAGGCCTTGGGATTTGACAACTTTATCATATTGGTGACATTTTCAAAGAGCACTGACAGTAGCTTGCTATTTGGGAAGAGGGTAAGAGAGTCTAGGTTAAGTGGGAATATAGACTAATTGATTCCCAAATATTGTTCTCTGGACCGGGAACAAGAGAATTGCTTAAATTTTCCAACTTAAGGACCATTATTGGGCCTATAAATTTTTGAAATGTTTCCCAGATGATTTTGATAAATGTTGTGGTTTGCCATCTAGATTTGTGAGTAATATCTTGAGACAACCCCTTTGTCCCAGCACAGAGCAATGATTGATAAAGTAACAAAAAGGGAAAGCCAAGTAGACATAAATGAGGCTCAAGTAAGGTAAACAAAACATTTCTGTGTTTCCAAGCGGCAGTATTGCTGGGGCAGACTGTAGGGGAAGTAGCTGAGGGTTTTGCTGCTTTGAGCTGATGGGGAAATGTCTTATTAGACTTGGGCTCATTGTGGGAAATCATGAATTAGGATAGGCAGAGTTCCTTAGTTGAAAAAGATTTCTGAGTTTAGTTCTAGGCCTGCAATATTGTACACTAAACTTTAGAGGTTAGATGTTGTGCTGTGTGTCTTCTGGCATAGTGCAGGCACAGCCTGCCGAGCTATAAGGAGCACCAGCTATTAGAACACCACCATAACTTTACAAGTAGCAGCTTGCTAGTTCAGAGCATATTCTGTTATTTCAGAACAGATATCTGATTTGAATAGATCCACTCTCAGAAAAATACTTAGGAGGGAAGTTGAGCAGTGACTACTAGTATTAAAAAATTGCTTATTTTTAAGCCAGAAAGAAAAGGAAAAATACTGGATGGTCTCACTCATAGCAGGAATCTAGAAAATTTAAATAAGGGACCAGGAAAATGAATAACAATAAGAAAGTGAAAATCAAAATCAACAAACAACTATAAACCAGACACACTCCATGGGTGGTGGGGGGTGGGGAGGGGAGGGATTGGGGTCAAAATAAGGGGATTGCAATTGTATGGGGAATATAAAAATAAAATTTATTTTAAAAAATTGTTTATTTTTAAAGGTATGGTTAATGGTATTATGGATGTGTGTTAAAAAGCAGTCAAAATTAGCTTCAGTAAATAATAAATATTTGTATGAAAAATAAAAAGAAATCATTCCAAAAAGTACACCTGTACAGTTAAATTTTCAAACAAATGAAGCCATCCAATGCCAAGAAAGATAGGAAATAAAATCAGCAACCAGAAGAGCAGTTCACTCTGAGCAACATTAAAATATCAATTTGAAGAATATTAAATTATAAATTTAGTATTTTCAAGGAGATGAGTGAGTGATATCCCTTAAATTAAGTCAATTATGGAATTTAAATAGAAAAAAATGAGATGGATATGAAAATAATAGAACCTTAGAAGTAAAAAGTGATTTAGTTAAAAAACAACATGATGTTTATGAGTAGAAAGTCAATAGGATGTCATTTTTTCCAATATTGTATCAATATTGACCAGAATTTAGAAGATTTTTGCAGGTATTTGACATACTGATCTTAAAATTCTTTGGGAAAGTAGCAAATGAACAAATTGAGGTGATATGCTTTTCAAGTATCAAAACTTACTGTATTATAGAAGATAATATATATCAATAGAATTATATATAGAAGATAGACTCAGAGATGGACAGATGGACTAGTGGAACAGAATACAGAGACCAGAGCATATTGAAATTTATATAGAATTTGCTGTATTACAAAGGTCACAGTATAAATATTTGGGGAAAGAAACTTCATTATGGTGCTGGTTCATTTGCTAAAGTGAATTGGTATGAAGTTTTACCTAATAGCATACATGAAAATAAATTCCGTATGGGTTAAAGCCTAAATGAGAAAAGCAAAACTGAGACCTGTGAAAGAAAATATAGGTCAATAACTTTATGTCTCAGAATAAAGAATATAATACTATGTAGGCTTTTTAAATATTTATACTTATTTATATTTTATTTATATTTATTGAGGTAATGTTGGTGTACAGTACTATATATGATTTAGTGGAATAGATTCACATATATGTTACTCCACCATACCTATCACCACAGGCACCCTGTTCCTTCACCATAGACCATTGGGCTGCCTACCATCTTTTTTCCCTCCAGATTACAGCTATGAGTTTGGTAAATTGTGCAGTCTTTCTGTGTTTTTTAATTTAGAAAATGAGGAAGAGGATGAGAAGAATAGCCCTTAGGGAAGAATTGTGAGAAATAAAGGAAATAATTCATGTGAAATGCTTAGAATAAATGAGTACCAGTGAGCATACAATAATAGTTAACTGCAGTTATTGTTGATACTGTTTAATTAAAAAGAAACCTGTAAAAGATTGGTAGATTTGACTATTAAAATAAAAAATTCTTGGGACCTCTGGTGCCATGAGGGTTAAGTCCCAGCACTATCATGCTATCACCACAGCGGCCCAAGTTCAAACCCAGCCAGGGAGCTAACCCACATTATGGTGCAGCAGACCTCTCCTGTCTTGGCTGCTGCTCCCCTTCGCAGTGTATTTCAGTAGGTCTGCCTGTTCTGCTGCCCACTTTGTCTCTGGTGAATCCTCTCACATACACCAACCCCCACACCTCTGGCCTACACCCCAATTCTTCTATGCATAAATAAATAAACAAGCAAATAATCTTAAATTCTCTATAGCAGAGAGGAGTATAAGCAAAATAGATAAGCCACTGATTGGTAGGAGATTATTTGTCACATATTCAGCTAAACATTCATTAATACCAGGATGTCTGAAAAACTTCAAAAAGGGAAAGAAAAAAAACCCATAAAGGAGAAAACGAATAAATAAGCAAGATAGTCCACGTGGAAAATGATAGGATAAGAAAGAGTTGTTCATCCTCAACTAATAGTCAGGAAAATGCAAATTAAAACCATGAGATGACATACCTTTTTATAATTAGTGGCAGTCATGCAAGTCTGACAATGCTAAATTTTGGTTAAAGAAGCAGTAAACCATGAAGTCTGCCTACACTATCTGTGAAATAGTTGGTGCAACCATTTTGGAAAGCATTTTATTAATATCTGGTAAAGATAAAAATGCTTAAAACCTAGCAAGTCCACTCCTAGATGTAAAATCCAGAGAGCTAATTGCAAAGACACATGAAGAGAGAGGTATGGAAATTTTGGCATTGTTTTAATAGTGTAATATTGGAAACTTTACAAGTGTTCACTAGGACAGTAGATTGATAAATTGTGGTATAAGGATACAAACTATGGAATTTAAAAAATAGATTTTATCTTTTAGAGCAGTTTTATGTTCACAGCAAAACTGAGCAGAAGCTGCAGAGATTTCTCCTATACTACCCGGCCTGCCCCCCCCACATGCATAGCCTCTTCCATTATCATTGTCCCCCACTGTAGTAGTATATATGTTTCAATTAATGAACCCACGTAAAATGACATATTATTCAGCAGTTAATGAACTTTACCATACATCTGCATTTGTAAATAGAAAAGACAATATTAAGGTAACATGTAGTGTTTTATATTACTATGCCTTTAAAAAATATATATATAGTAAAAATATAAAAGCATTCATGGGAGTAATACCAACCTCAGGAAAGTGGTTACCTCTGCAAAGAAAAGGAAGTAGGCGTTACTAAATTTACTCTGGTATTTTCTTTGTTTATAAAATTATCTGGAGCATTTATAATAATTTTTAAACATGCTAAATTTTTGTGATAGTACAGTGCTTCTTTTTAAGTGTTCTTTAATATTCTTTGTGTTTGAAAGATCATCTTGGAAAAAGGTAAAAAATGAAGTTTCTGAGAAGTATGTAATAGTGTTAAATGTGACTGAAAAGTATTTTTTCTTTTTAAATAACACAGCATCTTTATATATTTAAAAGGTTAAAATAAGTTGAAAGAAAGATTGATAACACAAGAGTGGTTTTTTGATGGGGCAAGTACTGATGGAAATGACATGAAATGGGTTTTATTAGTTCTGGAAAGGATATAGGACATATTTTCTCTGTAGAAAGCAATTGGAAGAGCATATTAGATGAACATAGGAATACATTTTGAGTTGAATAAGTTATTTAAAAGAAGTCACTATTTTCTCAGTGAAGTAAAACAGTTGAAATCATTCTTCTAGAGGTGTGATATGTGGGGTTTGAGAAGATTGGAAGGATATGCAGAGTACTTGTAAGCAGTGAAGTCAGGCTAGGTAAAAAGGTAGCATTGAAGCACAAGGAGGGGTTGAATAAAACTTGTAATGTTCCCGAGTTATAATTTTGTCAGCTCTGTTCAGCAAATTAGTAATAGGATCTTTAGGTTTCCCTTATTACCTCCCATACTCCCTGTAAATAAATGCTCAGTCTTAGGGAAGATACAGAGAGTCAGCTCAGAAATTCTTAAAAATATACTTATTCTATAAGCAGGTTCCTCTCATTTTTTTCTTGGTTATAACTTCATATACTTTAACTTCTCAGTTTATCTGATTTCATCTTCTTACTGTTTTTTTTTTTTTTTTTTAAAGATTGATTTATTTATTTATGCAAGCACTGGGTACAGTCAGAAGCGCGGGAGGGTGAGAGAATTCACCAGAGCCAGAGCAGGGAGCAGAACAGGCAGAAGGAGTGAAGTACACTGTTGAGAGGAGCAGCGGGCGGCAGGAGAGGTCTGCGTGCCATGTGGGACCCTCCTCCAGTGGCCGGGGAGCAGCTGGGGATTGAACCAGCTGCGGCAGCTTCGCAACCCGGCGCTCAACCGCTGCACCACCGGGGAGGCCCATCTTCTTACTGTTTTTAATGTCACAAATTTTTGCTCCATCAATAGTGTTCTTCATTATTTCTGCTTTATTCATAAGAACTTTTGGGTGTAGGATGATTAGATTTGTTTATTTTTCTGTTTTTCTTAATTTACTCTTCAGTGAGGCTCTTCAAATATATAGAGCTTGATTCTAATCCAGTTATCTTAGAAATATTTGAGTAATAAAAGGGCAAAATCGATTTTCTTTGTGCTCTTAGATTTTAACTTAAAAATATGATCAGACATTGAAAAAACTTTTTTTTTTTGACAACTTGCTGTTTTAGAAAGTGTCCACATTTGGACAATGAAATATTATACTATGTGGTTTCAATGAGACCTTTTTCAAAACTGCTCCTATACTAAGAAAAAGAATTTTGTCTTCTAAAAGATGTGGCTAACATGTTGGTTAAACTTTCTTGAGCATCAGGAAGCAATGACTTGTGTAAAATGACTTCTTAATGTTTCACATCTTTTATATTACAGTTCTTCTGCCATGAAAATGATTTGCATAATTTTGAATACATACTATCCATGCTGATGGGATAGGATCCAATATGAATATAAATGATGGAGGAAGACGACGCTTTGAGGATAATGAACACACACTACGTATATATCCTGGGACAATTTCAGAAGGGACAATTTACTGTCCAATTCCTGCCAGAAAAAACTCTACAGCTGCTGAGGTGATTGACTCTCTTATAAATAGACTTCATCTTGATAAAACAAAATGTTACGTTCTAGCAGAGGTAAAGGAATTTGGTGGAGAAGAATGGATACTCAATCCAACAGACTGTCCAGTTCAACGAATGATGTTGTGGCCCAGAATGGCCCTGGAAAATCGCCTGAGTGGAGAGGACTACCGCTTTCTTCTGAGAGAAAAGAACCTTGATGGCTCAATTCATTATGGTAGTCTTCAGTCATGGCTACGGGTAACAGAAGAACGTCGCAGGATGATGGAACGGGGTTTTCTTCCACAGCCTCAACAGAAAGACTTTGATGATTTATGTAGCTTACCTGATTTGAATGAGAAAACTCTCCTAGAAAACCTACGAAATCGTTTTAAACATGAAAAAATTTATACCTATGTTGGCAGTATTCTTATAGTTATTAACCCATTCAAGTTTCTTCCTATTTATAACCCCAAATATGTCAAAATGTACGATAACCATCAATTGGGAAAACTTGAGCCCCACATTTATGCTGTGGCTGATGTAGCCTATCATGCCATGCTGCAGCACAAGAAGAATCAGTGCATTGTGATTTCTGGAGAGAGTGGATCTGGGAAGACTCAAAGCACAAACTTTCTCATTCATCACCTTACTGCTCTCAGTCAGAAAGGATTTGCCAGTGGAGTAGAACAAATTATTCTTGGAGCTGGGCCAGTACTTGAGGTAAGTGTGTAGAAATTCTTCTTTTACTCTTAAACATGTCTTTAAAAAATGAAAAATGAAAAATTAAATTTTGGTATAAGTGTGAGAAAATGAGATAATACTGCATGGAAGTACAGGCATCATTTTTAATCACCAAGGAAAACTAGAAAATGGGAAAGCAAAATAGGCAATGTGGAAGATTGAAGACTCTGCTAATGGTAATATTTTTTTCAAGGGCATCTTTTTTTTTTATTTAAGATTTATTTATTTATACAAGAACTGGGGTACAGTCAGAGGCCTGGGAGGGTGAGAGAATTCACCAGAGACAGAGTTGGGAGCAGAACAGGCAGATGGACCAAAGACACTGCTGAGGGGAGCAGCGGGCGAGGCAGGAGAGGTCTGCTGGGCCATGTGGGTTTCTCCCTGGCTGGCTAGGAGTCGAACTCACGTGCAAAGGCTGTGCACAGCTTCATAGCACGGTGCTCAACCTGCTGAGCCACCAGGGAGGCCCCTCAAGGGCATCTTTGCATCATAGTGATGAAAAAGACAGATGAATAGGGTCAGGTATATCTCCCTGTAAAGGGAGATAGTAGGAGCAGAATTGCTGTCTGTAATTGAGTTGTGAAAGTAGGTAAATCAGGAAAAACATTTTTGCCTGTATAAATTTATCTTTATAACCTTAGTGTCTGTGTGTAGCAGTGAAATTGGGGAGTTCACTTTTGAAAATGTGAAGAATATGGGAAACGACTTTATTTTTTTAAATTCTCTTAACTGTGGTACGTTGGGATTCTCTCCATTGGGTATTGCCACTGCTGGGTACCTGCCACCAGATTACCCATAGTTCACCACCGTAGTCCATTGTGCTGCCTTCCCTGTTTGTTCCTACCCCTTCTCTACCCCTCCCCTCTTTGGATGCTTCAGCTCTATAGTCAGTTTTCAAGGGGTAACTTTTAAGGTTGTCCTTTTGGTTTTTAGTTTGCTTTCTCTATATTCCACTTATTAGTGAGGAGGGGATTGGAGAGGAGGAGGTTCTGATATTTATCTTTTTCCTTCTGACTTATTTCCCTTAATGCTTCCAAGTCCATCCATGTTGTTGCAAGTGGCATGAGTTTATCATCTTTTTTGATTGCTGACTCTCTCTCTCTCTCTACATATATATATATATATATATATATATATACCCCCCCCCACATTTTCATAATCCATTCATCTGTTTTTGGGGATTTAAGCTGTTTTCATATCCTGGCTATTGTAAGCAGTTCTGCAGTGAATTTGGGCGTGCAGGATTCCTTTCAAAGTAGTGTTTTTGTGGTTTTTTGGTAGATATCAAGGAGTAGAATTGCTGGGTCATAATGGCAGATCCACGTGAAATCTTTTGAGAAAACTCCATACTGCTTTCCATAGAAGCTGGACGAGTTTACATTCCCACCCATTATGTAGCAGGGTTCCTTTTTCTCCATCTCCTTGCTAGCATTATGGTTTCTGGTCCTTTTGATATGGGCCATTCTCACAGGTGTGAGTTGGTCTCATTGTGGTTTTGATTTGCATTTCTCTGATGATAAGTGATGAACAGTTTTTTTTTTTTTTTTTTTTTTTTTAATAGAGGCATGCTTTATTTATTTGTTTTGCTGGTTTCTTTGTTTGTTTTGTTTATACATGCACTGGGTACAGTCAGAAGCGCGGGAGGGTGAGAGAATTCACCAGAGCCAGAGCGGGGAGCAGAGCAGGCAGAAGGACCGAAGTACACTGCTGAGGGGAGCAGCGGGCGGCAGGAGAGGTCTGCGCGCCATGTGGGACCCTCCTCCGGTGGCCGGGGAGCAGCCGGGGATCGAACCGGCGCCGCAGAGGCCGCGCGCAGCTTCGCAACCCAGCGCTCAACCGCTGCGCCACCGGGGAGGCCCGATGAACAGTTTTTTATGTGCCTGTCAGCCATTTGTATATCTTCTCTGGAGAACTGCCTATTTAGTTTTTCTGCCCCCCCCCCCTTTTTAATTGGGTTATTTGTTTCTTTTTGTAGAGGTGTCTGTGTTCTTTGTAAATTTTTGATATAAGCCCCTTGTCAGATGTATGGTGTGGAAATATTTTTTCCCATTCAGTGGGGGATCTTTTTGTTTTGGTTATAGTTTTCTATTGCTGTGCAAAAACTTTACAGTTTTGTGTTGTCCCATTTGTTTATGTTCTCCTTGCTCCTGGAGGTGAATCCAGAAAGATGTTCCTGAAGCATATGTCATGGAGTGTTTTGCCTGCTTTCGTCTGTGTATTTTATGGTTTCAGGTCTTAGTCCAAGTATTTTATCCATTTCGAATTAATTTTTATGTATGTTTTGAGTTAGTGATCTAGTTTCATTCTTTTGCATGGGCTATCCTATTTTCCCAGCACCCATTTATTGAAGAGGCTTTTCTTGCTCCGGTGTATATTCTTGACTCCTTTGTTGTAGATTAACTATCCATATAGGTGTGGTTTTATCTCTGGGTTCTCTATTCTATTCCATTGTGTCTTAACCCTTGAGCCACCAGAGAGGCCCCAAATTTTTTTTAAGGTATTTATTTTCTTATATCATTGTTCATTTTTGAACAGTGTTTGATTTCTTCCCTCGGGTGTAGTCCCTGTAGTTCTTCCCCCATAGTGTCGAAGACTCATCACCATAGTCATTTGTGCTCTTCCCTCCCCTGATTTGACCCCCATCTCTTCCCCTCCTCTGGTGTATGCCTCAGATCTATGGTCAGTTTGCAAATTTTGTCTTTTTTTGACCCTCTGTTCAGTTTCCCTATATTCTACCTAGAAGTGAAACCATATGATATTTCTCTTTTTCCTTCTGACTTATTTTGCTTAACAAAATCCCTTCCACCTCCGTGTTGCTGCAAATGGCATCAGTTTATCTTTTTGGTCACTGAGTAGTACTCCATTGTATATAATACTACATCTCCTTGATTGATTCATTAAACAGATTTGTTTTATTATTATATGGAATTGGCCTTTAAATCAGAAAGGAGGAAAAGTTACCAAGAAATATTAATACTGTGTTTTGTATTCACTTCTGTGTTAAACTTTACTTGTTTTTACTTCTTAATAAGGATTTATTTTATTGTCCTTTAAGTTTCAGTTTGAATCACTTCACTTAGCATTTTTTTGTAAGACCCCTCTGCTATTGAATTCTTTTAGTTTTTATTTATCTGAGTGTGTTAATTTCTGCTTTAATTTTGAAAGGATTGTTTTGCTGAATATAGACATTTTGGTTGGCAGTCTTTTCACAGTGTTTTGTGTTTACTATCTCACCATTTTTGTCCTTAATGGTTTCTATTGAGAAATCATAAGGTGCCTCTCTCTAGATGCTTATAAGATTCATTGAATGTCTTACTTTTAATGAAGTTCTATTATTTTATATCCTTGTTCATTTTTTCACATTATAGGATTTCATCCCTCAGGTGTGGGTACCATAATTCTCCTACCACCAGAGCACCCATAATCCTCCATCATAGTCCATTGTGCTTTTCCTCCCACACTTCATTCTCATTTGTTGTCTTTTAATAGATTGATGATGATTTGTGGCGGTGTGGCTCTATCTCAGTTCATTTTAATTATAGTTAAAATGTTTAGTTTAATTATATATTTGTTTACCTTTTTGGATGTATTTTATGTTTTTCATGGAATTTCAAGTTTGGCCATTTTTTGTTGAAATATTCATTGTGTACCTTTGCTCTCCATCCTTTCCTTTTGGTGTTACCATTAGGAATATGTTGGTATGCTGGATGGTATGCCACAAGTCCTTGAAGCTCTATTCAATTTTCTTCATTTTCTTCCTTAGATTAGATCATCTCATTTGATTAGTTTAAACTTTACTGATTGTTCTCCTTGCTCATATCTTCACTTGAGCCCCTCTAATGAATTTTTCATTTTAGTTAATGTACTTTTCAAAATAGTAATTTTTATAACTTTGATAATGTCTGTTGTTAAGTCATATTTGTTATACTTTTCTTTAGTTTAAAATATTTAAAATACTTGACATATAAATCTGCATTTAGAAGTTAAACATCTGGTTCATCAAGGGACTATGTTGCTCTTTTTCATTTCTTTTCTCCATAATTTCTTTCTTTGCTTTTTTTTTGGAATGAAAACTGGGCATTTTTAAACACATAAAGTGGCAGTTTGGGAAATGAGATTTTTCTCTCCTTTCAGGGTTTATGGTGGTTGTTTGGTGTTATATGAGTTCTTTGAAGTAATTCTGGAAAGTCTGTATTCTTTTTGTGTGTGAGGGCTTAAGATTCTTTTTCTTAGTTCACTTAGTAGTCACCTTAAGTTTTGACAGGGATTTCCTTAAATGTCTTGAAGTGATAAGGCTCCTTGTCATTTCTGCAAGGTTCTCTTTGTTAATTGGATACCCTTCTACACTAAACCATGCAGTTGTTAACTCTGCCTTACATTTTACTTCCTGTTTACATAGCACCTGAAGAGGTCTGAGGTCTTAGTTGAGAGTTTACACTTTCCAGGGAATGTGCTTAGTCCTATGTATATGTTTTGCTTTTTAATTCCCAGAAATATTTGGGTCTTTCAAAGTCCCTTTTGTACATGTCATTTTCCAGACTTTTCTTTCTTTTTTTTTTAAATAAAATTTTATTGATTTACTCTTTTTTTTAAAGATTTTTTTCCTTAATTTATGCATACAGGAATTTGGGGTGTAGGCCAGAGGTGCAGGTGGTGGGAGGTTTTCTAGGGAAATACTGTGTAGGTTAAATTGTTTACAGTTATCTGTGGGACAGGCCTTTGGCTGTAACTCTGGGCTGATCCTTCCAGTGATTTCTGCGCTGCTTTTTAAATAAAAGTGTAATTGTAGGGTGTTGGTTTTCTCTTCACTTTGGAGAGAGGGAAATGGTAACTGGGGAAGTTAAAATGCTACAATGCTTGTCTTACAGAGATTCAGCTATTTCCCTTGATTAAATGTTTTCTTACAAAGGATCATTGCAAGCCTTTGGTTAATTTCCAGATTTTTCCAAAAGTTGATTTTTGTAGTATTTGTTTCTTTTATGAAGAGACTTTTATTTTGAGTGATCTTTAGCATTTTTTTTTTTGACAGCTCATTATTAATGATTTTTTAAAAAAATATTTATACAAGCACTGGGTACAGTCAGAAGCATGGGAGGGTGAGAGAATTCACAGAGCGGGGAACAGAATAGGCAGACTGACAAAATATACTGCTGAGGGGAGCAGCGGTCACAGCAGGAGAGGTCTTCGCGCCATGTGGGATCCTCGCCTGCAGCCCGGGATCTAACCAGAGCTGCAGAGGCTGCGGGCAGCTTTGCAGCCCAGAGCTCAACCGCTGCGCCACCAGGGGAGGCCCATTATTAATGATTTTTTTATTAATAATTATTTAAAAGAAATTTAAGTAGTGAAAATTTTTTGTATGTTTTCTTATGTAGTTACTATTTATATGGTTCTTCATTCTTACATTTTTCTATATTTGAATATGATAGCATTTTCTTTCTACATAAAGGACTTCCTGTAATGTTTCTTTTTTTGTGGGTTGACTTATAAATATTTTCAGATTGCGTGTCTGAAATTGTCTTTTTACCTTTTACTTACTTTTAAAGGAGATATTAATATTAAAAGAAATAGCCTTACAGTAAATTTCTGTGAATCTTAAAACCTTCAATTTGTATCACCATCTATTGACAATCTAGTTCCATTATTCCATAAAATTCTCTTAAGCTGTTCCTTACCTTCATACCCTTTGTCCTCTTGGACACCCATATCTCATGGGATTTACCTGTCTGATCGCCGTTGCTGCTGTATGATGTTGTGGTTGTTTTTTTTTTTTTTTTAAGGTCCTGTAAGTACAATTACTTTGTAACTGGCTTCTCTCATTCATCATTATGCCTTGTTGATTCATACAAGATGTTGAATATGTGAGTGTGATGGGATCCTTTTAAATTTTACTGCAATATACCTTATAGTAAAATATAGTCATTAAAAATGTGCAGATCAATGATACACATAAATGTATACACTCTTGTGACCACTGTGCTACACTCAAGCTATATTACAGAATATTTTCCCTTTTTCATTACTTCCCAACTCCACCCCCATTCCCAGACTACTTCTGATCTGTTCCCAGTTACTTTTATTTTTGCCTTATCTAGAATCTCATATTCACAGTAGTACTCTTGTATCTTGTTTCTTCCAGTTGACATAATGTTTGATATTCATCAGTGTTGATGTCTGCCTCAGTAGTTCATCTTCATTGCTTGGTAATGTCCATGGTATATACTTTGGGTCGCAATTTAGGAAGATTTTATAGTCTTTATTCTGTTTATGTAGTATTGCAGCTTTGTTTTAGGATGGTATAATAAAGTATGTTATGTAATGAAATTTCATGTATACTGTTCTAAAATTGTAATTAGTCTTTTTTCTACCCCCTCATTTCATTTTAGCAAGGTTTTAAAAAATTTATAAAGAAAAAAATCATTAACTCTTGAAAGTGAAAGAGAAATATGAATTTTAAAGAGCATTACTTTTTAAATTAAGATTTATTCTACTGAATAACATAAAATAGTACCTACTTGGTTCCATTTCAGTAATTTGTTGCTTTCTTTACCTTATCTATATGAGTGTGAAGGTAAAAATGAATTATTTTTTCTATTATATCTTTAGCATTTTGTCTCTTTGAACTGGCCTAGGCTGTATTTGCAATTAAAAAAATGAAATTAATAGAAGCTATTTATTTTAATAGGCCTTTGGAAATGCAAAGACAGCTCATAATAACAATTCAAGTCGTTTTGGGAAGTTTATTCAAGTAAATTACCAAGAAACAGGCACTGTACTTGGGTAAGTAATAATACCAGGTGTTGGAGCATGTTTATATTTTTGCCATTGCCCCTTCACTAAACCATACATTGTTCTTTTGCCCTTTAAGAGAATAGTGATATTGGTGTCTGCATTAAACATTTTTCCTTTGAGCCCATTATTCTTTTGGAAGAGTTTAAACATGAGAAAAGCTATAAGAATAATGTAACACTCACACATTCTTAACTTTGATTTATGAATTTTTAGCAGTTTGCTATCTATATTTATTTTTCTTTATTTTGTACATACATTCAGTTTTGAAATTCTTTTTGAGTAAGTTGGATATATAACCTGACCTGCTAATTACTGTGTTCTAAAGCAACCACAACCACTTGGTGTGATGAGAGTCCTCTGTTGTGCAGCAATATTCTTTATAACCTAAACAAAAATTTGAGATATTTGCAAAGCAGTTTTAGGTTCACAGCAAAAAGAAGTATGAGAAAGCACAGAGTTCCCAGATACCTTTCACTCTGCTCTCCCTGTTTCCCGTATTAATAACAGCTTGCATAATAACTACTGTGTTAAATTCTCACACCCACCCTGCATGGCAAATACTATGGTCTCTCTTTTACAAGTGGAGAAAGTGATAATAAAAGTTATTAAAATCATGCACATTAATGCACAAGCTTATCAACCAATTTTATTTTCCTTCTAGTGCCTATGTTGAAAAGTATCTACTGGAGAAGTCCAGGCTTGTTTATCAGGAGCATAATGAACGGTACATACTTTTATTTGTGTAATTAAATTAACATTTGTATTATGAAGATTTCTGGGATCTTTGTATATTACGATCCTTTTGTATATTAAGTTTTATACCATACATAGCTTTACTTTATAATTGTTATTTCTGTTTTGGTCAGAACACTATACTTTTTCAGACTACTTGGAGATTTTTAATGAATATCTGTAGAACAGTTGCCCTTTTTAAATTCTACTCAAACTTTCAGTACAGGAAATCAGTAGTATCTTATTACTCATTTGTGTGCATTGTGCCTTTGGGCCATGGTCCATGAATTTAGTGTTCTTTCTCTATTTGGGAAAAGTTTTTAATAAAGCTCTTAGTTCCATTATAATATTTGAGTTAATTATATTTGTAAATACTGAGTTAAATATAACATTTTACTTAGAGATAAGGTGTGTAACTTCATACCAGTTAATGAAGATGAAGAAACCAAGTATCAGAGATAATGGTTTGTTTCATGTTGCAAGGAAGAAAATAAAGAGCCAGAGTTTGAAGTTAAAAAGACCTGCATTCAATTGTTGTATATGAAACATTAGTATTTAACTTCTCTGCTTTTAGATATTTATTCACATTTTACAGTTGGGAAACTGTCCAAAGAGTTTTTTAGAGAGTTAAATGAAAGAATTTTTATAGAATGCTTAGTGTGGCCCTTATATATACCAAAGTTCAATCAAGAATTAAGAGCTGGCATTATCGTAATTAATTAGTTTTTTATAATTTTTTAACAGAAGAAAAACTGAATTAGAGATGTTTTAAAATGAAGGGAAGAGAATTTGAGGAGGAAAATATCTTTATAGAGACTTGTTGAGCTAACAGGTACTCCTATTAGAAAGTTATTAGTAACTTTTTCTAATACATTTTAATGAGAATATTAGAGAAATATGCCTATTTCCCTTGGTGTTGAAGAATCAATGGAAAGTGAAGATCTAGAACTTACAAACAGATTCTCTGGCTTGCTGAGTTTTGGTTTGCAGATGTATATATAATCTTTACTATATGTTGCTGGAATTGGTTTTCCAACATTAGTTGATATTTTGTGTCTATATTCATAAAGGATATTGCTTAAGGGTCCATCTGCTTAATGTCAAATTTCTTCATTTTTGTTTATCTGGGAATATCCTTATTTACCTTTATTTTTAAAAGGTAAATATATATATTATTGGATATATATTTTATTCTTGGCTGATAGTCTTTTCTCTTTCAGTACTTAAATGTGTTATCCATCTGCCTTTGTTCCTGATGAGAAATCATCTGTTAATCTTGTATTAGGATCCTTTTTTTTTTTTTTTAAGATTTATTTATTTATACAAGAACCAGTCAGAAGCGCGGGAGGGTAAGAGAATTCACCAGAGCCAGAACGGGGAACAGAACAGACAGAACGACGAAATACACTGCTGAGGGGATCATGGGGCGAGACAGGAGAGGTCTGCTGTGCCATGTGGGACCCTTGCCAGAGGCCAGGGATCGAACTGGCGCTGCAGAGGCTGTGGGCAGCCTCGCAGCCCAACGCTCAACCACTGTGCCAACAGGGGAGGTCCTTGTATTAGGATCCTTTAATTAGACATTTCTCTCATGGTGCTTTGAAAATTTTGTCTTTGAGCAGTTTGATTTGTTGTGTTTTTGTTTTCATACATCTCTTTGAGAGCTCTTTGAGTTTTCCCCCTGAAGTTCATGAGTTTCTTGGATGTACAGATTAATGTTCTTCCATCATATTTTAGAGGTTTGGGGTCATTGTTTTTCAGATATTTTTTTCTGGCCCTTTTCTTTTAGGATTCTCATTGTACATATGTTGGTGTCTGTTTAATGACGTCCCACAGATTAGTGATACTTTGCTATACTCTTTATTCATTTTTTCTTTATGTTCATCAGACTAATCTCAATTTGCTTGTTTTTAGATTCACTGATTCCTTCTTTTGCCTGCTGTTCAACTCCTGTAGATATTTGTTAATTTCAGTTACAAGATCTGTGTATTTATTGATAGTATCTGTCTTATGAGACATCTTTCAAATACTTTCCTTGAGCTCTTTTACAGATTGCTTCTTTGAACATACTTAAACATACTTCTTTGAACATACTTAAACATACTTGAACATACTTAAACAGCGGATTAAAAGTCTTGTCTTGGGCCTCCCTGGTGGCGCAGCGTGTTAGCGCCACCCTTTGAAGCTGTCCACAGCCTCTGCAGCAAGGGTTTGATTCCCAGCCCGCCAGGGAGAAACCCACATGGCGTGGCAGACCTCTCCTGCCTTGCCTGCTGCTCCCCTCAGCTGTGTCGTCAGTCGTTCTGCTTCCTGCTCTGTCTCTGGTGAATTCTCTCACCCTCCTGTGCCTCTGACCTGTACCCCAGTTCTTGTATAAATAAATAAATCTTAAAAAGAAATACAAAAAAAAGTCTTGTAATAATCCTTATATCTGGGCTCCTTAAGGACAGTTACTATTGGTTATTTTTTCTCCTTTGCATGGGCTTTACTTTCTTCTTTCTTTGCCTGCTTCATATTTTGTTGTTGTTGAAAATTGGACATATTAAAAGTCATTGGACATTTAGAATTATCGTGTGACAGCATAGTAATAAGAATCTCCCTTCCCAGGGTTTATGATGGTAGTTTTTGTTCTTGCTGTTTTGTGACTATTCTGAACTTTAAGAATTTAGTATTCTTTTTCAAGCATGTGGCCTCTCAGCTATCTGCTTGGTTAGGTAGTTGTCAGTAATGATTGCAGAGATTTCTTTAAATGCTTGGAAACATTAAATTTCCTGGTCTTTGCCACAGGACTCTGTGTGTGTATGTGTCTTTCTCTATAAGTCAGGCATTTTGTTATTCTTAACCTTCTCTTCCTGCTTGTGCAGACCTTTAAGTTTATTCATTTGTGAAATTTAGTATCTCCTCTGTTTTTGCTGAACAGATGTGCCCTTTAGATGTACAGTCTTATGCATGAACATGGAATTCTAGATTTTCAGGAGTGTGCTGGAACTTTTCAAAGTTTGTGTGGAGATTTTATTTACCAGCTTTTCTTTTAAAAAGTTTTTGTTGTTGTTGTTATTCTGTTGTTTGCCCCAACATTTATTGGGGCACTGCTTTAGACATCCTACTAGCTCAAGAACTTGTCTGTAATTGTTTTATACAAAAACCTGGCAGGAAGGAGTTTCACACTGGGCTACTGCTGCATCAGGGCAAATGCAGACAATTTGGAACATGACTTACTATAGGGAAACTACCAGACAGTTCAAACAATGATATTTGTCAGGGAATGAGACTCTGAATGAGTTCTAATACTATTTTACCCTTGGGGGCTGCCATTCTGCTCATGTTTTCCACTATTGACAATTACTGATTTTCAATGCTGCTGTTGAGTTGGTGAGCAGAAAATGTAATATGGCAAGTTTAAAGACTATAAAGATAGTTGTATTTTGTGAGATTTGACTATTTTTCTTGTATATAAACCCCCTAGGTTTGTTAGCGATTGGATAAAATCCAGTCTTCTCAAAAATTTGATTGATAAAAATTTGGTAGTTTTCTAATTGGTTTTATGGAGGAGAGCACTTACAGTCATCTTCCACCTTCTTTTTTGATTCAGCATCCAAATAAATAATGAATTTGTCATCATAGTTTTTAAAAATGAAGTAAAGTGGAAACATTTTACTAATTAATGTTTGATTTTTTCCTGTTAAATAGTTACAATAAATCTAGTTCAATATAAAACAATACTTTCTTTGTTTCCAACAGGAACTATCATGTTTTCTATTACCTCCTGGCAGGAGCAAGTGAAGAAGAGAGATTAGCATTCCATCTTAAACAACCAGAAGAATATCATTATCTCAATCAGGTGAGAATTCATATAAAGCACGTGAAAATTTAGGGCATTATTCAGTTTTACTGGTGAGAAGTTTTTTCTAGTACTTTGTTTAACAAACCTGGTAATGGGTATTATCTAGTGTTTCATTGATGTGTAATCTAAAAATTTATGTGCTACAGTTCTCAAATTTAAAAATTATTCATATTCTCATAAGTTTTAAAAGATGGTTTTACTTTTTGTAAGACTATTTAAAACAATGATAGACTGTTTATAGGGCATATATTGGGTACTTTTACTTTAGTAAAAATAGTTTACTTTTTCCAAATTGATTTGCATTTTACGGACACCATCATGTTAAATGTTACTAATGATTAGTGCTTGTACTTCTCAAGGGACTTCTTGAAACCTTTAATGCATACTTTGACATTTTATGTACCTCTTGATATTATCTCACTGACTTAAATTTTAAGTATTTTTATGATTTGATAAATAGTTCTATTAAACATCTAACATGAAATTAATTTATTCAAAGAAATAATTTAGAAAATTTGCGTCTTTTCTTAAAACTGTTAAATAAGGGATAATTCTTACAAGTTAAATAAGGGATAATTTTTTTACATTGATGTCCCTAATTTAATTATTCCTTATATGAACAAAAACTCTAAAACCAGTGATAATGAACTAGTATTGCAGTAGATTATTTAACAGATTATCTCCTCTTTTTTTGCTTGAATCAAGATGTAAAGTCTTTGGAAAGAAATTCCTTTATCATAATTTTAAAAATCCTTAGGAAGATTTTGTAAGCAATTTAAGGTCATGAAAGTAACATTTTAGGTTTTTCCCACAATAGAGAGCATGTTATATAACTGATATTACTCAGTTTTGAAATTGCATATTGATACAAACTAATAAGACTTTTTATAATATATATCAAGAACTTCAGAGGGCCTCCCCGGTGGCGCAGCGGTTGAGCGCTGGGTTGCAAAGCTGTCTGCGGCCTCTGCGACGCCGGTTCGATCCCCGGCTGCTCCCCGGCCACCGGAGGAGGGTCCCACATGGCACACAGACCTCTCCTGCCGCCCGCTGCTCCCCTCAGCAGTGTACTTCGGTCCTTCTGCCTGCTCTGCTCCCCACTCTGGCTCTGGTGAATTCTTTCACCCTCCCACGCTTCTGACTGTACCCAGTGCATGTATAAACAAACAAACAAACAAACAAACAAATAAATAAATAATACATGCCTCTTTAAAAAAAAAAAAAGAATTTCAGAATTATTTAAAATATTACTTTATGATATATTAGTAAAGAATTAGAATTACATAATAATCTTAAATTTAAGATTAAATTTGTTTAGTTCAGGTTACTTAATAATATTAGGGTAAGATTAATAATTACTTGTATAACAATTAAAAATGGGGGCCTCCCCGGTGGCGCAGCTGTTGAGCGCTGGGTTGCGAAGCTGCCAGCAGCCTCTGCAGCGCCAGTTCGATCCCCGGCTGCTCCCCAGCCACCAGAGGAGGGTCCCACATGGTGCGCAGACCTCTCCTGCCGCCCGCTGCTCCCCTCAGCAGTGTACTTCGGTCCTTCTGCCTGCTCTGCTCCCCGCTCTGGCTCTGGTGAATTCTCTCACCCTCCCGTGCTTCTGACTGTACCCAGTGCATGTATAAACAAAACAAACAAATGAATAAATAAATAAATAAAGCATGCCTCTATAAAAAAAAAAAAAAAAACCAATTAAAAATGGTTTAATTAGCTTATGAATTTTCCCACCCTTCTTTAAACTATTTGCATTGCATTTGGGTGATTAAATGTTTTCCTTTTTAAAAAATATTAATTTCCCATGATGTGCTGATAGTTTTAGAGAAATTAAGAGTTTATTACTGTTCTTCCAGATCTTTTTGTAATTTTCATAAGGTCAGTATTCATAGAATTCATAGAATATGGGATTGAGCAGGTATTATAAATCTCAGTTACTGGGCAATAGCAAGTCTGGGTTGCTTTAGTAATTTGAGAGTGCTAGACCACCAGGATTGTCAGGCTCTCCTAGAATCTGAACATTCATTTAGTTATTTTTTGTTTTATATGCTGCTACACCAAATAACTTTCTTTGGCTAGTAGGAGTGCTAACTTAGCACTACATCTGAGATATTACTAGAGAAGTATAATCACTGTTACTTCTACCTAATCTGCTTTACTTTCAGATAACAAAGAGACCCCTCAGACAGAGCTGGGATGATTATTGCTATGACTCTGAGCCGGTCAGTACAAGTACCTAAATATTCTGTGTTCCTTTTTAAAGGATCCTTACCTTGCCCATTTGTAGATATGTTATGTTTTAGTCAGAAAGAAAATCACTTGAAATAAAATAAAGAATTTAGAAAAGATGATAAATTTCTTTGAATTGATTTATTTGTGTACGATTTGTGGATTAAAAACCAGTCAGTTTACATTTTTGTTGTCGCTAATATTTAGTCCATATTCAGTATTTATTTTGACAACAATAAAGTGATTGCATTCTTGATTTTTCAGATGTGTGAATCCTTATGAACTACACGATTTTTTCTTGATTTTTTTTAAATTATTATTTAGTAGTTTCATTACTTACATAAATACTATTTGTTATTTTTAAAAGTCACAGCTTTCCTTTTTATGGGTCCTTCAACAGTTTTTTTCCACTTAATGCATGAATATACGTTTTCCTTTGATTATTTTAATATTGAGAGGCTGTAACCTTTATGTAATTTTCCAAAAGGTCAAGAACTGAAATTCCTATAAATAAGATTATATTATGTTTCATATTGAGTGATTTAATGGTGTATATGATACGATTCAAAATGAATAGATAAATTTAGCTTAATTTATAAGGATATGTTTGTAATCATAAAAAGAATACAAAAAAATCATATGTAAAAGGCTGTATCAATCAACTAATGAACTAATTTATTACGTATTCCTCTCAGAAACATAACATGTCTTAATCTTTTTTAGACATAACCGTTACTTTAATTCTCACTGCAGGTGATTATAAACTCCACTAGCTATAAAACTAGGCAGTTTCAGAGTCAATTCTGGATATTAATTTTTTCTTTGAAATATAGTTTAGTTGCACTGCCATTCATAATGAACCGAGTCATTTATATGGCTTCAGATTTAACATTTTGGAAAATAAATTTAACATAATTAAATGTATAGATTCTGATAAATATTAGTCGGAAAATTTCATGCTGTTCTGCCTCTGTTGAGAAACATCCACCTTTCATTTACTCTACATTAAGTGACCATGACTTATTGGGAAATAGGCAGGACACTGGTAAACTACCGTGGCAAAATATGACTTGATTGCTGGACAGAACTTAAAGTGAAATTATGAACTGATTTGCTATTATTTATGGACAGTCTTCTTTTTTTTTAAGATTTATTTTATTTATTCATTTATACATTTATTCATTCATACAAGAACTGGGGTATAGGCCAGATGTGCAGGGGGTGAGAGGATTCACCAGGGACAGAGTGGGGAGCAGAACAGGCAGATATGCTGAAATATACTGCTTGAGGGGAACAGCGGGCAAGACAGGAGAGGTCTGCTGCCCCATGTGGGTCAGTTCCCTGGCCAGGATCGAACTCATGCTTTAGTGGCCAGTGATAGCTTAACAGTGCTGAGACTTTAATGCTTGTGCTACCAGGGAGGCCCTGTTTATGGAGTCTTTAGTGACACTTAAGGATTTGGGCTCTGAAGTGGACCTGATTTGATAACTGACTCATTAGTTTTGAGAGCCTGTACAGGCTCACTTTATTCTTTTGTTTCCATCATCCTTTTAAGTGGATGATAATGGTCTTTAACTTTTGTGAGTATTAAATTAGATGAAACATACAATTTGATATAGCGCTCAGTATGTAAAACTCACAAAAAATGTTTCCACCATCACTGTGACCATTGAAATCACCATCATCTATCTTTTTCTTTTAGAAGAACTTGGTAGCCTTACTTTCCTACTCCCTTAACATTACTTTCATCTCTGTCCTATTTATTGTGTTTTCAAATATAGGTTGAACTTTCATTAATTTCTTCTTTTTCTCACAAGTTGATGAATCAAGCAGTCAATCTGAAAATCTGTTAATTTTTTTCTTTCCTCTTAGAGGCTTCTGTGATAGTGTATTTGGAGGTGGACTAAACTTTATTTCCCTTTTATTTCCCTTTTATTAGAACTTCAGTGTCTAGCATTATAGGAAGAGAGGATTGTTAAGGACTGCTTTGTGTGTGTGTGTGTGAAGGGGGCATTTTTGCTATATAGTTTATGTATTTTATGAAATTGTGTGAATAATTCCAAGGGATGTCCTTTAGCAGAGGACCTGTTGTTAACCATTGTGTGGTCATTTAAATTTTCTTAAGGGTTATCCTTTCAAATAAACTTAAGCAACTTTTGTTGCTTCAGAGACCTGGATTGATTGTGGTTCGGCCATTACTGTTATTTAATCAAATTATTTAACCTTACAGTCTCCCTCCCCCAAACCCCCATAAATGTACATATAATAATATATGCTCACACATAAGTATCTCGTGTATTTTGAAGAATTAGATTATACATGTCAGGTAACCTTCATAGTCACTGTTATGTAGAAGATATTTAACAAATGTGAATTTCCTTTCTTTAGGTGGTAATAACTATTCAAATAATTTTATCTTAATACTGATTCTGAATATATTCAATATAAAGACTTAGTCTCAATATATAATTTTTTATTTATCTGAACTAAGCTTTGAATAATTTTAGTGTTCAACTATCAGGTATAGTTTTAATGAGAATTGCCATAATCAATGATAGTCTCAGGACACTGTCATGTTCTTACCTTTAACATTCATTTAATATTTGATCATTTTATAAGAGCCCTGGTTGTAGTTAGTATAAATTATCTTTTACACAAGGAGCAATAGTGGTTTAGAATTTAACGAACTTCCACGATGGTGGTAAAGGGAGTTAATAGGGTAACTGGGATTCCAATCAAGCCTGTGTTCTTTATATCCTTTTTTCCTTAAATGAACTCCAGCAAATTATTCGGACTTATGTCCTGAACTATCAACTGCTAGTTACAAAAAAGTATCATTTTCTAAACACTAGTCTAAGAAATAAAGACACTGTGGAAAAAATGTCTACTTTGACTCTACTTTTTACTTTCCCTTCCTCATGCCCACATTAAATGTTTATTGCACACCAGGCTTATCATAGGCATTCTAAATGAGAAAAGGTTTCATCATCCCATACAAAGGGAAAAATAGGCTGGTAGTTTTTTGGTGTGTTTGTGGGGAGTTTGCAATGGTATGTTATGACTCGTGCTGAGTTGAGTAGAGGAGTCAGCTGTCTTCTTTCAGGAGAATGAATTGTAACAGTTGTTGATTCCTGTTTTATCCTTTGAACCTTACTTTTTCATTGTTCTGTTACTGACTTCCAACAACTAGTACCAATATTTGTTTCTCCATGAAGGCTTTTCTCAGAACTCTGGAAGGCCTTTGTGCTCTTGCATGACTTTGTAAAAATGCCTAGAAATTAACAGCTTCCTCTTCCTATCTACAGAGGTCCTTAGCCAGTGAATGATAGGAGATGAAATATAAATGCTGTAGTTTCTTCACCTCTTTATTTGTACTGTTTCCCAAAAAATATTGGGTATCTCCTGTTACCCACTATGATATTGTAAAATGTTTAGGCTACATTGCCTTCCCTATTTTACTTTCCCATTTCCCTACTAGTTGGTCTCAAGGTCTGCTTTCATAGAAGTCCAAATTAAGATGAGTATAGTGTTGTCTGATAGATAACTCCATCCTTAGTCTTTACATTACCTTTGTCATTAGGGGTAGAGTTAAGCTCATCAATACACTGTTTAAAAAATTATTTTGGTGTTCACTGAGATCATTTTGTGTTTCTGAAGAACATTTGATTACAGATAACAAATATAAATCTGTTTATAAGTTATTGTTTCAGTTTACTTTTTTAGCATTATTTATATATATAAATATATATACATACATACATTGTTTCATTCACTTTAGTGGCAATGAGAATAAATCATTTATGGAAACCATTGCTATATCATTGAGTTTTTGCAAGTGGAAGCACATCACCCCCTCTCCCATGTATTTGTTGTGGAAAAATGTTTTCTAAATCATAAACTGGATGGTTGGTTTGGGGGAGGAGGAAGGGGGAAGAAATGAAGCAAAGGCTTTTTAGAGTTTTACTAAAGGTTAAGAATATTTTTAGGGGCCTCCCTGGTGGCCTAGGGGTTAAGAAGGCCCACTGTGGTGGCCTAAGTTCGATCTCCAGCCAGGGAGCTAACCCACACAGCACAATAGACCTCTCCTGTTACACCAGCTGCTCCGCTTAGTAGTGTATTTCAGTAGATCTGCCTTTTCTGCTCCTCACTCTGTCTCTGTCGAATCCTCTTACCACCTTGCCTCCCACTCCCCCCCCCCCCAGTTCTGGCCTGCACCCCAGTTCTTCTATGCAAAAATAGTCTTTTTTTTTTAAAAAAAAAAAAGGAAAATTTTTAATGGGTAGGATATTGACTTAGGTAGAAATGTGTCTTAAAATTGCTTACCAAAATTTTTATAGGCTGAAAATTAAGTGTATAGATTTTCAGAAAGAACTTTTCTTGAACTAAATTTAAAATTTAAACCTTTCCTTACAGAGATTAGGAGTATTTTTTAACAACATTTTAAAACTTAGTACTTAATTTTGCACCTTATATCTAGCTATATTCTTATAGTGCCTAAAGCAGGATTTGTATATGATAAATACTTGATAAAATATTTTTAAAGATATATAAGCGCTTGCTTTATTTCTCCAAAAGGAATGTTTCATTCGTTTTGGCACTTACTCTGTAATTCAGTGATTATGGATTTATTTCAGTAATTACCCACTGTGTTCTTGGCACTGATTGATGCTAGAGAGCTGCAATGAAATGAGATGGATAACACTTAATGTGTTTATTGACACAACATTCCATAGGAAGATAGTTTAAAAAACCAATTTGTGAAGAGGTTTTGAAATTAAAAGTATAAGGGACTGTCAGAACATAAAATAAAGAGATTTAAAGATTCATGTATTATTCTAAAGACTTAGATTAGGGCCTCCCCTGGTGGTGCAGGTGATTAAGCGCAGCACTGGGGAAGCTATCCACAGCCTCTGCAGCGCAGGTTCAATCCCAGCCGGCCGGCAAGAATCCCACATGGCATGGCAGACCTCTCCTGTCTCGCCCGCTGCTCCCCTCAGCAGTGTATTTCAGTCAGTCTGTCTGTTCTGTTCCCTGCTCTGTCTCTGGTGAATCCTCTCACCCTCCCGTGCATCTGGCCTCTACCTTGGTTCTTACATGCATGAATAAATAAATCTTAAAAAAAAAATACTTAGATTATATAGTTTTAATGTTTGGTTTTTGGGAACTGAAATGCTAGGTTATTCTAAAATAGTATCACCCATATTAAAAAAAAATTTATTTTCATTTGAATAGACCTCAACTCTTTTTACAGACGACAAGATGTGTGTTCTTTGCAGGTTTCCATGCTTTCACACATGCCTCTTTCTTTTGCTCATTGATCACCATGTTGTTTATTTCATTAGGAACTACGTTATATCCAATATAGATTTAGCAAACATTTTTTTAATGATATTAATTCATTTCCATTTCTCACTCAAATTGCTGCCTCTTCTAGAATTTATTTTTCTGTCCCTGGATCTAGTGCAAGGCCTTGCATTTGGGTAGTCATTTATTAAATATTTCTTGAATAAATAGCATTTGTTTGTGGAATTGAGCTCTCAAATACTTTGGATCTCCAGAACTCTTCAGAACCACTCAAAATCAAACTTGGTATCAGAACATTTGTCATAAGTATTGCTAGCTCTTTATCTTAAGTTCCTCATTGCCTTGGTGGTTATGGAAAGGAGAAAAAAATAACTGGTATTTTGCTAAGTATGTGTTTAGTTTGCATACCTGTAGTAAGATAAGAGGTTTTAGTGAATTTGACTAGGTCTAAATATTTCACCAACTCTAATTTTTATACCTAGGTACACTTATCTAAAATGGGTGAATTTTTGATTGGCTACATTATTTTCAATCAGTAATCTTGATTTTTCCCCCCCTTTTTTGTAAAAATTAGCAGGATTGCTTTATGGTGGAAGGGGAAGATTTGAGGCATGACTTTGAACGTTTACAGCTGGCGATGGAAATGGTAGGATTTCTTCCCAGGACCCGAAGACAGTGAGTTTATTTATTGTATTCTTATATTCTCAGTAAGTAATAAATACTGTGTATTTCAAGGATTCCTCTTCCTTGAGCCTTTTAAAAATGGTTCTGATTTCCTAATCTAGTACATCCTTTATTTTAAGCATTGTCTGTGATAATAATTTTTCTAAAAAACTCATTTTGAATTGTTTTTGTGAGTTCTTTATGATTTCTTTGAGATTCTGATGAATGGTGGAGCTCTCTTCCTGTAGAATATATATCATTAAGCATTTGTGCCTAATTGCAAGATTTTGTGTGTCCCTGAAGTCCATCCATGAACCTTACTTAAAAACTGTTGCTTTATGACATTATTTTATAGTTCTTTGTTTTGCATATCATTGCGTTCTAAACTTCTTAAACATGGGTACCCATCAGTAAGACAATTTTTCTGTGTATTTCCTTTTTATGTGTGTAATTTCATAATAAACATTTTGTTTATATTTCAATTTAAAAATAAAAATATTTTCAAATGCATTTAAATTTAAATGTAAACAAAATAGAAATGTAAAAAAATTGAGATGAGATGAAGTAAACTATATTTAAAATAAAACAATTTAAAGTTAAGGACACAGTAACCTTGACTCATCAGAAAAAAAAACTAGTTACTTTTTTTGAGGAGGGAACTAATGTTGAGATAAGTATGTAGGATTTGATCAGGTTGTCAATTTATAATCTCGTAGAAGTAGGAGAATATTGTAATTTTTTTGCTTGCTTGTAATTATATCATTGGTATGAATCTTCTATTAGCAGATCTTTTACTGGAATCTTTTTATGAGAGACAGTTAAGACCAAATAATGTAATATGTAACTATGTAAACCCATTTAATTGGTGACATAAACTCCATTTCACTGAAAGTTACCATATGACAATACCATTGTCATTTTCTCCCCTCGGTATTACTTAGATTTTTCCATCAGGATATTTTACTTACCTGTTGTGACACCTGGCTGATTTGACATATAGATTATACCTTAAATTATAGTGAAACTTTATTTTTTTAAAGATAATGAAAGTTAGAAATAAAACGTGTACTTTCTGATATGGCTTTATCATCTCACATTGGAAACCATTACAAGTAGTATGTTACTGGTAGTTTGGTCTTCAGTTTGACTCATCTCTGTAACTCAGATATAATCTTCAGATATTCACTAGAAGGAGGGGCATGTGTTTCTCTGAGAGAGAAGGGAAGGAGAAAAGGGAGGGTTCAGATATAAATGATTCGCAGTCGGGGGCTTTATATTAGATAACATATTTCAGTGAGCCCATACTATTTTTGTCTTTTTAAAGCATTTACCAAGAACACCATAATCTGGTATAGAAAAGTATTTTTAAAATATAATTAATAATAAAGAATTACCCAGGCTGCTTGGTAAAATACAGATTCTAAGACCTTTCCTTTAAAAATTTTGATTCAGTAAATTTGAAATAGACAATGTAGGGAAAGGACATTCCAGACAGAATGAAAAGGCATTTAAAAAGATATGGAATTTAGAAACACTCCTGCAGATTTAAACAATAGCAGGAGGTCCTAGTGAAACAACTATATTTGACAAGTGATACAGTACTACAAAAGATTATATAAAGCACTTTGCACAGTGCCTGACATAGGAAACACTCAATAAATTTTGGTTATTATAATTATTCTTCTTCTGATATTTAAACTAGGAAATAAGCTTAGAGAATGCACACAAGTAAGCTTTGTAATTTGTGGTTTTATTTTCACAGGATTTTCTCTCTTCTCTCAGCAATACTACACTTGGGTAATATCTGTTATAAAAAGAAGACATATCGGGATGACTCCATAGATATCTGTAATCCTGAAGTTCTGCCTGTTGTCTCAGAATTATTAGAAGTGAGTGATTATATTCTCAGTTGTTATTTCAAATACTGGGTAACTGCTCAGTTATTACCTTGTGTGACTGTTTTGTAGGTGTAAATGGGTTAATACTATTAACAGTTTTCTCCAAAAGATGAAATTTTTGCTTTTGAGTATACCAAAATTTTTAGAATATTTGGCTTTTTCTCCCCTTCCTCTCTTTGTGTCAGATTCCCATAATTGCTCAATTTGCTGGACAGAGTGACTATTTTACTCTAGACTATGTAATGTTTGAGGTCTTCACTAGTTTTTCTCCTTCTGTTCTTGAGATTTTTTTCTCATACCCAGATTTTGGTTAGATTATTTTATTTGAAGATGGTGTAATAGGATGGGTAGAGAGAAAAAACTAAATAGGGTCAAAGGTCTTCATCTCCTACTGTACTTCTTCCCATAAGAAAATCTTTGTTACCTTCCCTTCTTTCTATTACAGTGATGATTTCGTATGTTTTCTCAGCTAACCACATCTTGCCAGATTAGTTTTAAAAGGTCTGTCATTTTTTTTGGGCCTCTCTGTTGGCACAGGGGGTTAAGTCTCAGCACTATGAAGCTATCCGCAGCCACTGCAGCACAAGTTCGCTCTCTGACCAGGGAGCTACTACCCACATGGCGCAGCAAACCTCTCCTGTCTTGCCCGTTGTTCCCCTCAGCAGTGTATTTCAATAGATCCGCCTGTTCGGCTCCCCACTCTTTCTCTGGTGAATCCTCTCACCTCCCCTTCCCACCTCTGGCCTACACCCCAGCTCTTGTGTGCATAAATAAATAAAATAAATCTAAAGGAAAAACAGGTCTATCATTTTTATAGTCCCTCCTGTCTTATAAAGCAAGGAAATTTTTGCGTGTATACTAACTGTTGTGTGGTCTTATATCTAAATACTGTTTTATGTAACCACCTGTACCTAAGGATAAACAACAGAACATAGTGTTTCTAATTCATCGTCTAATGTCTCATTCTAGCCTTCTTCCCTTGCTTATCTGTAAACTCCCATGCTAATAACTATGAGGAACTTGTCTCCCTCCATCTGCCATTCATTTTCTTAATTTAATTGTTCAATGCTGGTATATTGATAGTAAGTCCTCACTGAATGTTTATTTTAGGTAGTCTCCTGGAAACTGCCATTTTAAGTAACAGAATGTATAACAAAACTCAAATCCTCAACCGATAGGGGAATTATCTTTTTTTCATTAATGATATAACAAAATGAAGTTGAGCTCAAAGAAGTTATTCAAACACCCGCTCTTTGTGTGTGTGTGTGTGTATAGGTATAGATATTTTGACATATATGACAATATTAAAATTGTTAACACATACCCCTTTGCGCTTCCTGTTGCCTTTAGTCTTACAGACTCCATTTCCACAATTAATTAGGTCAGTACCTTTTCTTCCCATCCCTTTAGTGAGATTATTTCATATATTTGTCATATAACTAGATTCCTTTGTCATGGTCTACATTCTTTCCCCCAATGACTCAGTTTTTAAAATGTATGTATACATTAAAGTTAAATGCATAGTATAATGAATTGCCATTACAGTATCATACGAAATAGTTCTACTGCCCTAAAAGTCATATATTTCACCCATTCATCCCCTTCTCCTATGCCCCTGGCAACCGCTGATCTTTTTACTAGCTATGTAGATTTTTCTTTTCCAGAATGTAATGTAATTGTCATCATATAGGAGCAGCCATTTCAGACCAACTTGTTTCACTTAAAAAAATACACATTTAAGATCACCCATGTCTTTTCGTGATTGGTTAGTCTGGTTCTCTGTGTAATAGTCTGTCGTATCCATGTACCACAATTTATCCAATTATCTATTGAAGGCTGACCTAATTGTTTTCAATTTTTTTTTGCAATTATGAATTGCCTGCATTTTTTCTATGAAAATATTTTTCATCTTTCATATCTTGACTCCTGTGCCATTTCATGAGATTTAACCTCAGTGATTGTTCCAAACTGTCTATCAGCATAGAACATTTTCTTCTACTTAGCATAACTTAATTTTGGTTTTGTAAAAGAAAGTCATTATAAGACTGCAATACTTTTTGAGAGCAATGGATAAAACTTATTTGTCTGAACTTATAGTGTTTAGCATTTTGTGCACAACTGGATGTTGCTAATTAACTTTAATGGGATGAGTTGGCCTGGTAGAATGAGAAGTAGTACCTTAAATTGGAACTACACTCGCTAATTGGAAAGAAGTTCTACTAGGATCCTGGATGTGATGTCTGAAAGGCTGTCATTTTGTTTTTTTGTTTTTTTTTGTTTTTTATTTTTTTTTTAATAATAAATTTTATTTTTATATTCCCCATACAATTGCAGCCCCCCCATTCTGACCCCAATCCCTCCCCTCCCACCCCCGCCCCCCTAAAAGTGTCTCTGGTTCGTAGTTTTTTGTTGATTTTGATTTTCACTTTCTTATAGTTATTCGTTTTCCTGGTCCCTTATTTAAGTTTTCTAGATTCCTGCTATGAGTGAGACCATCCGGTATTTTTCTTTTTCTTTTTGGCTTATTTCGCTGAGCATGATCCCTTCCAGCGCCATCCATGTTGCTGCAAATTGCATGTGTTTATCTTTTTTGAATGCTGAGTAATATTCCATGGTATATATGTACCACATCTTCTTGATCCAGTCATCTATTTTTGGGCATTTGGGTTGTTTCCAAAGCTTAGCTATTGTAAACAGTGCTGCTATAAACATAGGGGTGCAGGTGTTCTTTGGAATGGATGTGAAAGGCTGTCATTTTGAATGCTCATGAGAGCCAGAGAACAAATGGTATTTTAGCTAGACATTTCAGTCAAACATTTGTTATTGTAATACATGGTATTGTGCTGTGATCTTACAAGATCCTGATCCTAGTCCAGTAGTCCTCCTTTGGTGAGAGAGGAAAGAGCAAGTCAGGCAATTCAGAGAAGGAAGTCAGGTATTAGTTAAAAGAAAAAAAAAAGGAGAACTCTAGTTCTGAGACTTACATTTACACTGTCAAAGTTAAACTAACAGCAAGCATGATTTGATAGCGGATACCACTATTTAACCCAGGATTCTTAAATTCTTTCTTGTTATGTATAGTTCGGGTTGGTTCTAGTAATGAAGGTTTGGAAATAAATAAAAAGATAGCTAGAGAAAATCTGACAGTACCTACCATGGTATCCTGCCTATAGTTAGTTATTAGAAATTATTTTTAAAAATGTTCACCTTTAGTTGCTAAGATTGAAAATAATTGCACATTCAAGATTTTTGTTGAGATAAAATTGAAAGATGGACATAATCACTGGTATAATTAAAAGTTAAAGTCTTCAGTTAAGATTTGATTTAATTCGCTGTCCTCCCAAAGTCATTTAATTCAATGATAAAGATTTAATTTCTTAAGAACAGATGTTTTTAAAAGAATGGTTTAAATTATTTTCTTCCAGTTATTTTTTGTAGTTACCTCAGGCAGCAGTAAATATTTTCAGTCTTCTTTTTGCTAAATCCCATTTAGGGATAATTATTTGTAAAATTCTTAAAAGGTGAACAGTCTTCAATTGTGGAGCATGTTTTGTTTTGAGATATTAGAACAATCACCATTGCTAAAAAAGACTTTTTTTTTAAGCAAACATATTTTAAGGATATGTTAACAAGTTGGAAAGCATGAATATATAAAGAATGATGTTTTAACATACATGTCAGTTTCTTAACTAGGTGAATTTGAGAAATGTTGAGGTTGGATTTTGAGCTCATTGCAAATTATTTTGTTACTAATAAAGTTTAAAATATTAAGTTATTATGTACAACTCTAAGGCTAGTTGGAAAATTATAGAGTAGCTGATTATACTATGAATTCAGTAATATTTCCTTTAGGATGTTTATGAAATATAATGAGCAAGATTAGTGTTTCATGTGATTATGCATACATATGTAGATATGTGTATGATAAATCTGCATATAATAGAGTTGGTATGGTAATAAAATTATCGAGTTTTAGTGCGAGGCTTTAAACCAGCTGCTTAAAATTGTTGGATAGTTTTTCCATCCTTTTAAATAATTTCCTATATTTAAAAGAAGAATCATTAGCAAAGAATAATATGTTTCTTAAAGGTTTAAGGGATATAAATATTATGAGCAACCGTATTTGATGTCAGTTTGTTCTGTTAGCTAATGTTTTAGTATTTTTAAATCTGGATTGAGTTAATTTTGATAATTTTTTTCTAGGAAATTATGTTAAGTAAATGTTAAAAATTCATTATTTCTTCATTCTTTGTAAATATTTTATTAGCTTTTAAACCTCTCTTGTGTTCAGTTTGTATTTCATAATTTTTTCTTTTTATTTGTGTGAGCTTTTTCTTTCATTTAACTTTTTTATTGAATTTTTTATTTCATTTAATTTTTTTTTGAAGTACATTGGTTTATGATCTTACATAGGTTTCAGGTATACAAGATTATAAATTACAACTGTGTGTACTATGTTAAGTTCACCTCTAAAAGTCTAATTTCCATTCTTTATCTTTCATTTCTTAATTGCAAACAGTTGACTTTTAGATTTATCTATTCTGTTTTACTTATGTGTTAATTTTTTTTTTAAAGATTTATTTATTTATGCATACAAGAGCTGGGGTACTGGCCAGAGGTGTGAGGGTGAGAGGGTTCACCAGAGACAGAGTGGGGAACAGAACAGGCAGATTGACTGAAATACACTGCTGAGGGGAGCAGTGGGAGAGTCAGGAGAGGTCTGCTGAGCCATGTGTGTGTAGCTCCCTGGCTGGGGATTGAAGTTTTGCTGCAGTGGCTGCGGACAGCTTCATAGGTTGCATCATAACTCCTTGGGCCACAAGGGAGGCCCTGTGTTAATTTTTGTTTTATCATATTTTCTGTTTTTTGCTTTGTTAAATTATGTTTCTAGCACATAGTATGTTTGTGTATATAAAACAATATAATAAACATCTGTATATTCATAGGCCTGTACAAGTAATAAATTATTGCATGTCATTGAAACCCAATGTATACTCTGTCTCCACCAGACAGAAAGAAATTTGGTTTTATCATTCCTTTTCTTGTTTTTATGTTTTCAAAATAGATGACTAACTCTGTAAAGCACATGTAGTTTTCTTTTGATTATTTTTAGACTTTATATAAAACATTATATTGTAACTTTCTGACTTGACATCTTGATATTTTTTGAGATTTTTTTCAATGCTGATGTATCAGTATATATTGTAGATTTTTTTTAGCTGTTGTATATAATGTTATTGTATAAATAAAATAATTTATCATCTTTAGTTTTTTTTTGTAATTTTCCATTTATACATAGTATTCTTGTAGATGTCTCCTTATTAACATGTCAGAATTATTCTAGGATATAATCCAAAGAAGAGATTTTTGAGTTATGGTATATATGTACATAGTTAGCTTTACTGATGTTCACAAATTACTCTCTGCAGTGGTTGATCCAATTAATACCAGTGTATAGAAGTGTCTTTTTTGCGCCATCTTGCCAGCTTATGTTTGCTCCTTTTAAAAGTTTACTTGCGTTTAGAGGATAGATTATTTATTTTTATTTTTTATTAATTTTTTATTTAAAATATTTTTTAATGAGTTAATATTGATTTAATCATTATTTCCACAATAGAAGTGTAGGATCCCCCCTTCAGGCATTGTTGCCATAGTGTATTGTATTGGCCACCAAAGATCATTTATATTTAAATGTTCAGCTTTAATAGTGATCGGCTAAATGTAGGAATAATATGACAATGCAACAGTGGTTTTTATCATGTTTTTTTTCCTTCATTTTTATAGTTTTGTCATGTTTGTGTACTCTGGGATTTTATTTTAGTTTCTCAAAGTATTTTAAATATATCTGAAAGGTTGTGGTTTTATATTTATACTTTGGCTGTTTTAGTTTTATTGCTTTTTGTGAGGGTAATGTGCCTCAGATTATTTCCATTATTTGTAATTTGAGAACTGAATGGTGGATACGCCAAAAGAAGGTATATTTCCTTTATGGTATAATCATATTTTAAAAATGATTGATGTGTCATGAATTGCTGGTAGCAGGGTAATACCTAACGTAAGTGTTTTATGACTCATTTCTCTTTGTAATCTAATCTTTTGGCTTGATATAGTTTATGTCACTGTATAAAATTTTATGAGTGTTATTTCTTTATTATGGTATGGATGTTTATATAAAAACAAAGTGTTTTACCATTTCATTCCCAGCAGTATGACAAAAATCAAAAGTCCTATAATACCAAGTGGTCAGGGTTTGAAGAAATCAGAACTCTCAGTGCTGTTATTCAGATAAAACTGATAAAAACTGTGGGTAGAAATTTGGCAGTATCCTGCAAAGGTAAAAATATGTACATTACAACCTGTTAGTTTCACTTTTAGTATGTACTTTATAAAGAAACTCTTGAACACATAAGAATGATCATTGCAGTTCATTATCTAATATAGTGCAAAATTGTAAATCAGTTAATGCCTACAGGTAGGAGAATGGATTACACACTCTATTACTGATTTGCTAGTTAGCAGTTAAAATGGATATGCTTTGTCTAGATTATCAACATACTTCAATCTTAAAAACATATGGACAGTTGTAATGCTATACATATAAGAGTTAAATACACTTGACAACATGTAGTGTTTAATATATGTATGTATAAAAACATGAACTGAAATGATATATGTGAAATTCATGAAAGTATTTGCCTCAAGTGATAACAAAGAAAGCATCAGCTTTCTCTAAGTTTACCATTTAAAAAAATTAATAATTGAAACATAAATAAGCGTCCATTAGAATTCAAGAAGTGTTGTCATTTTTTGGTCCTTGCATCTAGGTTGTGGGATTATGCTTGATTGTCTAAATCTTTTTTTTTTACTATAATATATTTTCCATGTTCTGCACAACGAAACGTTTCTCCATTATAAACAGAAAGAAAACTTTAACTTAAAAAAATGCCATCTGGGCCTCCCCTGGTGGCGCAGGCGGTTGAGCGCAGCACTGTGAAGCTTTCCGCAGCCTCTGCAGTGCCGGTTTGATCCCAGCCGGCCGGCAAGGGTCCCACATGGTGCAGCAGACCTCTACTGTCTTGCCCGCTGGTCCCCTCAGCAATGTATTTCAGTCCTTCTGTCTGTTCTGTTCTACACTCTGTCTCTGATGAATACTCTCACCCTCCCGTGCATCTGGCCTGTACCCTGGTTCTTGTATAAATAAATAAATCTTTAAAAAAAAATCTATCTTATTTGCCTCTATTTCCTTTATTTTTTTGGTTAGGGTAAAAATGGGGTGAGTGGACACTTAAATTCTACTTTGGCCATTATTTAAATTCCCTAGCATACTATCTCTTTTTTTTTTTTTTTTTACTCTATTACATATTTGTTAATCTTATTATTTTTTTCCTATATTTGACTTTTCAATAAATAATTCAATCGATTGTCATAAATCTTATATATTGAATTTGCTTTTCTGCTTTATAGGTTAAGGAAGAGATGCTATTTGAAGCATTAGTTACAAGGAAGACTGTGACAGTGGGAGAAAAGCTTGTTTTACCATATAAACTTGCAGAGGTATGAAAAGATTTTCTCTGAGATCAAAGCATGCTGAACATTTTTAGAAGTTTGGGTTTGTGTTTTTTCTTTGAAAAACACAAGACTCTTGATATTTGATGGTGACCTTTCCATCAATCTGGAAACTTCAAGTTGAATATTCTTGAGCAATAGACTTGAATCTCACAGATCTTAATATGCTCACCATTCTTAAGTTTCATTTTATTAATATAGGGTGAATAGATGATGGGATGAATTATGAGCAGTAGTTGACTCAAATGATTATTCCTTCTTGAGACAGTTTCTTCTCTTCCAACATATCATATTCTTCTGTTTTGCTTCTCATTGTTGGCCTCTTTGTTGTAGTTCATTTTGTTTGCTTTTTTATTTCTTCCTGACTGCTAAAGTTTTTGTCTCAGAGATAAACATTCTTTATCTAGATTATCTCACTCAGTCCCATGACTTTAAATATCACCTGCATTGTGAAGTTTCCAGGTGAAATTTGTTGCCTCAGTGAATCACTATAAGTAGTTTATTATTATGGTATGTAGCAGTAGGAATATTATTGGAAAACCTAGTGTTTTATTGTGTAATTTTAGGAAAGTGATCATATGATCATATCATAGTGTTGACACCTTGCCTAAGTATAGAATTCTAGGGCCATATTCCTTATTTCTGTCAGAACTTAGAAACATTCTATGATCACTTGCAAGTTTCTAGTTTTCAAGATAGAAAATTTGATACCTGTCTTTTCTGTGTTGGTAATATAGTTATTTTTTCATCCATCAATTTGAAGCTTTCAATTTTTTAATTGAAATTTACAATTTCACTCACCTATCTGGCAGGTTATAGTATTATTACCACTGTTTTACAAATGTATAAGCTCTAGTCTTTCTTAAGACTACAGTTTAGGTGAGCTGACCAAGGTCACACAGCTAGAAAAAAGGAGAAAAACTGAAATTGATAGTCTGGCTCTTAACTCCCTACCTCCTCTAAATTTCAGAACAGAGATATAACTGTATGCCTGAATATAAAAACTTCAAAAAAGGCCTTGGATAATAAATATATAAATTATTGGAATTTGTATTTTTTTTAAGTGTTAAGACTTAATTCCCTAAGATAACGTGTCTCTTTACCTTGCCCCTGACCTTTCAAAATGTTGAATTTTTTAAATAGACTTTATTTTTTACAAGAATTTCACATTTCCAGAAAAACTGAGCAAATAGCACAATTTCCATATTGGGGAAAGCTTGAAGTGAGAGAAAAGTTAAATTGCATAATTGCATAATAAAATGATTGTTACTCTATTTGGGGTTGGAGAAACCGAGAGGTTACTGTGGGTGACAAACTGAGGACAACCAAGAATGTAATTTGTATTAGGTGTTAGGATTATGTTTTGAGTGTGTGACTGAAATTTCACAGATAACTGATGTGTTTTTGCTCACAGATTTGTTCTCATGCCTGGCATACTCTTTCCTGCTTTAACTGGCAAGGTTCATTTGTTTATAAACTTCCTGTTATATCTTCTTTACTACATGAAATATGTATTTTAATTTGCAATAAAAATGTTTTGAACCTACATCTTGTTTTCCTTATTTTTAGCCTTGATTCTCTGAATTGGACTAAACTAATAAGTATCTGTGGCAAATTTCAATATATACTATTTATATTGAGAGAAAATTATTTTCTAATTCAGCATACTAATAAGCTAGCTTTCTTGGATGAATGAGAGCAAAATGCACTGTTTTAGGAAAATTATTTCAACCAGTTTCACTTGTGCTCCTAACTTTTTTTTTTCTTTCCTTCTTCTTTCCCCCAGGCTGTGACAGTGAGGAATTCTATGGCTAAGTCTTTATATAGTGCCCTGTTTGATTGGATAGTTTTTCGGATTAATCATGCACTTTTGAATAGTAAAGATCTGGAACAAAATACCAAGGTAGATATATACATTGGGTTATTATTTATGTCTCCCTGTAAGCTGTTGTAATAAAATGGTTAATGCATAAAATTTAAAAGCACAGAACTATATAGAGTAATAAGAAAGAATTGTTTTTTTATCTGTATTCCCTGGTGTTTCTTCCTTATTGTCTTATTTTTGAAGGTCATAATTTTCACAAGTGCTTAGAATTAGCAGAATTGGTGAAATACTATTAGAGTTAAAATCTCTTACTATTTATCACTTATTAAGTCAATTTGGCCAGTATCTATTCATGGGAAATATTGTTCTTGTGTTTTCAGACCTTTTCCCCCCTCTGTGAATTTACATTCCTGTTGATGTACGCTGAATTCAGAGTCGCTTTTAAGAATTGTTATTTGTATTTTTTTAACTTGTATTTTTTAACATGTTATGTTTGAAATGTATCTTGACCTTATTATTTTTAACAATCTTGTAGTATTATTTAGTATGTAAATTTCCCCATTAAAAATATAGCCATTTTGTTGCAGATCATGCCGTAACAAATCATCTTTCATTTATTTTTCTGTACATTTCTCTAGAATAAAATTCTCAAAATGGAATTGCTGTATTTAAGGATATGTATATTTTAAAATTTTGGTAGCTACACTAAATTTCTCTTCAAAAAGACTACAGTTCCACCAGCACTGTATAAAAGTGCCTATTTTCCTACACCTTTACTCACATGGGATTTTAACAGTATTTTCATCTGCTATTCTGATAAAGGGGGACTATCCCATTTTATTGCCAGTGTTTTAAATGGTAGATTTGCTGGTTGTCATGTTTTCTCTACTGTTTGATTTCTTTTTATTATTTCTTTGTATATTTTTACTACTTAATGCTCATTTTTTCTTTTGGGTATTCCTTTCTAGGAGTCATTTCTAGGAGTCATTTATTGTGAATATTGCAGAGACTCACTTTGATATATGTTCTAAATATTTTCTCCTGACGGTAGATTTGATTATGCTATGTGTTTTTGGGCTTATATGTTTTAAATTCTTGTGCAGTTATTTCTGTCATTTTCCCCCCTGGGTTTTGTTTACTTTTCTTGCGTAGTAACGCCTCTCCCAGTACAGTATTATAAAATACTTATTCTCATACTTGTAGAATTTAATTTTTTCCCCAATTGGGATGATTTTTTTAATATGACAGATTTTAGCTATTTAAATAATCTTATTTATTTATTTATTTAGATCTTAACATTTACTTCTTTATATCTCACATTTCAAAGAATGACATTTTCGTTTATTCACTGTAGGTAACTCTTTGAAAGTAAAGTAACTATATAAAAACTAATTTGCTTTTTTTGTACTTTTATTTTTTTATAATTGTTTTTCTTTGAATGTCAAGTCATCCTACTAAGCTACAGCATTTGTAATCTATATATTTATTGTCTCTGCATCGTTTGTATTTATAGAAATATCAATAGTGTAGGTTTCTGTCTTTATAAGAAAAGTTTTAGCTTATTTGATCTTTTCAGAGTTCAACCAGCAATATTTCTAGCATTTATTTTCAGAACAGTTATATGTTCAATAGTATTTTTACTATTAGTTTTGATAGATGACTCTTCAGCATATTTATTTATAATAGACTCCTACTTTTACAATATAATTATCTATTCAATACAATGTTAAATACTTACTATTTACCACCTATTTATTAATCATCTAATTTGGCAACATGTTGATTTTTCCTTTTTAATTTATTTTTCCAGTTCATCATCCCTTTTATCTCCTTTTCCCTTTCCTTACCCTCTTTTAACCTCAGATATTTAAATCATTTTAAACCCATTTTTATTTCCTAATAGTGTTTATAGAATGATCCATCTTTTCGAATTGATTAGATATATCATTTTTATTACTTAATTTTCTCTGTCTTCAGTATAAACTTGTTTACGTTAACGTTTCATGGCTTGAGTAAGCCCACAGTGAGAAAATTAATTGTAATCTAATTTACCAAATAATCTTATTTTTGAAGGTCTTTATTTTCACAAGGGCTTAGAATTTTGGTCAGTAGAATTAGGAAAATACTGCTAGTGAAAACTGAAAAAGAAATCTCTTTCCATTTATCATGTATTGCATCAGTTTGCCCAGTATCTCTCTTAGCAGCATTGAGAAAAATTGTTTTCATTTCACTAAAGTTGTCATACAACTGTATTTGAAGAATGAGAAGATTATTGGTTTGGGGGGTATTAGAACTGAATCCCTACCCTCCATTTTAAGTAGTTAGAAAATAATTTCTAGACGTAAAATATTAAATAGGAGTGTAAGTGTTTGTATACTGTACTATTCCATATTAAACAGCTAAAGGATTTGAGTGTTGAGTTTAGGGAGTAGAAATTAAGGATGAAGAAGAGATTGTTATTTTTTTCTTTATAATCCCTTTTAAAGTTTTTTAACATAAACCTTGTACATGTTTTTGATAAAAATTTAAAAACATTTAACTTCAAGAAGTCCATCACTTTGGTACCTAGTTTAATTCTTAGCTTGCACAAGGCTGATTAAACATACTTGCCAGCCTGACTCTTGAAGCAGAATATTATAGGGATATAGAAGTCAAAATAAGAAAAATTACATGATCATCTTGGAAATAACCAGGCATATCCAGGAGTAACTGTCTTCACTGAATTAACCTCTAATCAACACATTTTATATGTTAAAATTTTTTGTATATTTTTATACTTAGGATAAAAATAAAAAGATGAAGAAGACTAAATGCTATCTATTTGTGATATATTTTGTTTGAATACTGGCTCTCTGTTGTTACAGAAGAACTTTGAGCATTTTGTTATTTGTATCGTAGACAGCCATTGAATGCATTTGAACATAATTTTTAACCACAGTTTTCCTCCCTGTTTTGCAGACTTTGTCTATTGGTGTTCTTGATATTTTTGGGTTTGAAGATTATGAAAATAACAGCTTTGAACAGTTTTGTATTAATTTTGCTAATGAACGTTTACAACATTACTTTAATCAGCATATCTTTAAATTGGAGCAAGTAAGTTCCTAAATGCATGTCTCTTTGCTCTCCTCACAAATTCTCTACCCTCCCAACTTCAAAAAAATGCACACACACATAAATTTTGAATCATAGCCATGACCAGTATTTTAAATCTTGTGTTTCATTAGAGATATTATGGTCTTATACCAGCCATTTGTAAGCAAATAGCTATTTTGAGCATATTTTTTGAGCCATGTCATACAGTATCAACTTCTTTTTTAATAGGCCCCAGGTAGATTTAATAAGTGCTTGGTTGAGTGCATCTTTGGATGAAAAGACACATGGGTTTGCTTTGGTTTTCTGCTGGTATTGTTGATTTTTAATTGTTGCCATGGGTCTTTGTCACTGTGGGTAATGCTAAGTATACTTGTTTCATTACTTTGGGCTCTTAGTTCCAAGATAGGGTAGAGGAGTCATTAATAGGATATTGTGTCAACTCAGTGTGGATTAAAGGAAACAGGCAACATAGAGGGACTGAAATGTATAACTAGTTATTTCTTATAATAAGCAGAAATTAATTTAGTTTAAAGCAGGCAAGCCTTCAGTTTCCATGAGAATTAGTTAGGGTTAATAAAAGGTCAAAAAAATATATGGGCAAGTCAAGTTTGAAGTCAGTAACAGATTTACATTATTGCCCTGATTTTCATATTATATATGATGACATTAGCCAGGAGTAGCAGTGTTCATATTTGATTCAAGGAAAATAGTGAAGAAATAAAAAGAAAGACCACAGGAGATCTACAATGCAAAACAAACAAAAAACCCCCCACAAACCCACTTTCCTGTCTTTGTTGCTTTCTGTCCTAGCTTAAAACATCTTTATATTCTGCAGGGAGAGAGAAGGGAGTAAGATCAAAACAGCGGTGGGAAGAGAATTGGTGGTGAGGAATTTCACGGGGACTATAACTGAGAAGAGAAAGCACACATTGTACAAAAATGAAGAATGATGTTAAAAAAATATATAAATAAAAAAAACCTTTATATTGCTTAACGAGCTGGTTAACAGAAACATAAGCAGTATTAATCCTGGCTGTCTTGATGAATGCTTAAACTTATAACATAAACCTTTTAGCTAGACTCCAATGGAACTGTTAAAAGATAGTATTATTTATTGTAATATTACCTATTTTTTATGCAATATTTACAGGCAGGCACTATTTTTATACAGTTTTATAGGATGCCAAAGCTAGTAGTTAAACCTTTAATACCCTAATTTTTTTAAGCAAAAACTGAGCTGAGACTGATCTTGACTCAGTCTGGTGCTATTTTAAATATATCATGCTAAAATAATATTTTTTTATCTCAAAATGGTTATATGTATTAGAGGGGTGGAGGAATGCACTTTATTGGCTATCTTCTATGTAGCAAAGCATCAATTGCTTTTTGGGTCATTAAAGAGAAGAGTGGTTAAATTGCTTAAAGAAGAAAGATGTTCTCTAATTGTGAACTGAAATTATTCTTTCTTTTACTAGATGTGTAGATTAGTCATGGAGAAGTCACAAGAAATGCCTTGCCCTAAAATACATTATTTTTAAAAATAAAGCCTTATAGTTCATAGAAGATGTCTTCAAAACTACTTATGGTTTACTCATTTATTTGCTACTCTGAATATCACAGTTTTAAACAGTATAAAGGAATTGTGGCGCAGAAGACAGATTGTAAGGTCTATCTGGTTTTGCTTTCAAATTTCAGTATTTGCTTCTGTAATTTATATAATGGGGATGCTTTTGATGTAATTTATGGAAATTTTAGAGACTTCATTTTTTTTGCCATCTGTTCATCTATTTTATTCTATTTTTTTTTCTCTTCCTGGTATCCCACATTTATTGGGGATGTATTGGGGAAAAAACATTTTAGGTAGTTTAACTATTACTGTTTTGTTTATTTGTGTATCTGGTACTTAATATGAGAATTGGTGTCATTTGAATAAGAAATACATTTGAAGTCATTAACAGGTTTACATTATAGCCCTGATTTTCATATTATGTATGATGACATTAGCCAGGAGTAGCAGTATTCATATTTGATTCAAGGAAAATAGTGAATAAGAAATCAAGCCAATTTTTGAAATTAAAAAAAAATTTTTTTGAAAAAGAGGATAAAGATAAAAACTTATCAAAGCATCTTTTGGAGGATATATTTAAAAAATTTTTTTTTTTAAGATTTATTTATTTATATAAGACCTGGGGTATAGGCCAGAAGCCCGGGAGGGTGAGAGAATTCACCAGAGACAGAGCGGGGAGCAGAACAGGCAGACAGACCTAAAACACTGCTGAGAGGAGCAGTGGAAGAGACAGGAGAGGTCTGCTGCGCCATGTGGGTATCTCCCTGGCCAGCCAGAAATCCAGCCTGCACTGCAGAGGCTGTGGACAGCCTCACAGCGCTGCGTTCAACCCGCTGCACTTTTGGGTAGGTCCAATATATTTTAAAATCTTGATTACTAAATTCCACCTCCAAATTTTTCCAAAAATAGTACATACACATGGGATGTAGTAATTACCATGGAGGATAAGTGCCAGTATCATGTATAAAGTAAAGTAGTGATAGAAAGGATGGAATATATTAGAATTTATTGAAAGTCTGGAGAGGTATATTTCCAGGGGATGATTTTGGATTATTTTTTAAATTGTAAATTGAGCTAACCAGATTGTCAGTGGAGAAAAGCTATTTTAGGCAGAGGTAACAATATCCTTAAAACTGTAAGTCATAAAATAGTATGGTACTTCAGATGAACTGATGATACTTCAATATGTCTAAAATACAGGAAGGGAGATAAGTTTGATGAAATAGCCTAGGGTCAAGTAGATTTATATGCAGTACAGGGACTATTAAAATTTTCTGTTAGAGAATGAGGAGCTTTTTGAAGTGTACTTACAGAGAACTCACAAGTATGGAAGATGGACTAAAGAGAGGTGAACTGGAGGAAAGGAGACAATTTGTGAGCCACTTGAAGTAGTGTGGGTACGTGATTAAATCTGGTATCAGGGTATTAGCAGAGATAATGTGAAATAAGAAATAAACCAGAACAGATCTCTGTCATTGGAAAATATATTTTCTGTTGTCATTTGTACTACTTTCATCTTCCTTTACTTGCTCAGAATTATCCTTCAGGTCATTGATTCATCAGTAAATTGAAAAATTTGTCAGGCATCTGGGCTAGACATTGAAGATAGAAAATTTAGAGTTGTAGGGATCTTATTTGAGGAATTCCTAATTTAGTGAGTTTTTCTTTTGTCTGTCCTGTCCAACTTCCAGTGAACAGACTAGGAAATTTTGACCAACCTTGACATGGAGAATACCTAAAAAAAAATTGAAGGCGCTGGAATACATGCAAATAAGTGAAGTTTTATGGGACTTGGATGTGTAAGAAAGAAATTCATTGCATTTATCCTAGTATTTGTTCCTGGAAAACATTCTATATTCTGGTAGAAGGTTGTTGATTCTGAAAGAACCAGACTTGAGAGTCTGAGATAGTGAAGAGAGTTGTTTTTTTTTTTAAAAAAAGATTTATTTATTTATGCATACAAGAGCTGGGGTACAGGCCAGAGATGCAGGGGGTCAGGGAATTCTCCAGAGACAGAGTAGGGAACAGAACAGGCAGACTGACTGAAATGCACTGCTGAGGGAGCAGTGGTTGAGTCAGGAGAGGTCTGCCTTGCCATCTTGGTTGCTCCCTGACCGGCCAGAGTTTGAACTTGTGCTGCAGAGGCTGTGGATTGCTTCATAGTGCTGTGCTCAGCCTCTTGCACCACCAGGGGGGCCCTAAAGAGGTTTTTGTTTTTTTGGTTTAAATTAGAGTTTTATTTATTTTTAAAGATCTTTTTTTAAAATTTATTTTTATACAAGAGCTGGGGTATAGGCCAGAGGTGTGTGGGAGGGTGAGAGGATTCACCAGAGACAGAGCATGGAGCAGAACAGGCAGATAACTGAAATCTACTGCTGAGGGGAGCAGCGGGTGAGAAAGGAGAGGTCTGTTGTGCCATGTGGGATTCTCGCCAGCTGGCGGGATGGAACCTGCACTGCAGAGGCAGCAGACAGCTTCACAGCGCTGCCCTCAACCCGCTGTGCCACTGAGGAGGCCCTGAAGAGGTTCTTTAATCCAGATTCAAGAGCAAGGAGGAGGATTTAGCAGCTCCCACAGACTTTAGGCTGAAGCCCTGGAGGTTTACATCTTAGGAGTTAAATCAGAAATATATTAGGAATCATAGAGGCTGAAGCCCAGTTTAAAACCATCTCAGTTTCTGATTGGGTTAAAATAGTGTAGAATTACTAGTGCTCTTAGCTACTGCCAAGAGCAAATTTAGTCTCCTATGGAGGAAGAGATTATTCTAGTGCTGAAAGTACCTCTGTGATTTTCCATGTACAGGATTTAGCACTCAGTTTGGAAAAAAAAAAAAAGATAAAGGAGGCAAAGTAGCGCGAGTACAAACAAAAGAGAAACAAGACAGTACCATAGGGGAATTTGGATAATGATATTATCAAATATGAATTTGAAACTACCAATACTTTTCAGGAAATTTTTTTAAAAAGCAATATTTTTATTAAGGAACTACAAACTTATAAAGCAATCTCAACTTTAGGAAAATCTAAAAACTTTAAAATCTAGAACTAAAGTGAGATTAAGAACACAGTGATAGTTTTTTAACAGATACAGTTTAGGAGACAGTGATTTTAAAGATAGTCTAGAAGATGAATAAAGGTAAATAAGGAAAATATTAATAGTAGGAGACATGGATCATAAGGAAAAGGTTAAACAATGTATTGTAGGAATTGTGGAAAGTTATGTGTGAGAGAAAGAGAGAATAGAATAGAAGCCATATTTGAAAAGCTATGATTAAAACAAAACAAAAGATAATGATTGAATATTTTCCAAAACATAGAACAAAAAATCCAAATAATACACATTTGAGAAACTCTTTAAGAATCCAAAGCATGATAAATACAAAGACACCAATATAGTAAAAAATATCTGAGATGTAGCGTAGGGTGGGGATAGGGGTGAGGAAGCAGTTTTAAAAAAAAAAGCAGCAATAAGACTAGCAGACACAGTGGGTCACAGTATGGGGAGACAGAATGGATGCCAGAATACAGTGGAGTATTTTCCTTAAAAATGAAGCATGTTATTTGGGCAGCAGCTTAAATTATAACTCCATTGTAGTCAGAAATGCAGGAAAGAATGAAGAACAATGAACATTGTAAAAGATTAGGCAAATCTAAATGAATTTAACTAAATCAGAGATTAAAATACCTTTGTGGTTTAAATTTTAGGTAGAACTAAAATACATGAGTACAGTAGGTCTTAAGTAAGGAAAGGAGTACATGGAATTTAAGGTCTTCTGAGATCTTTGTATTAAATGGTGAGTCATGGAATATTTTTCTCTCTTAGATGTTGAAAAGTATCAGTGTTGTGATCTCCGGGATAACCACAAAGTTATAAAGGAATGTAAAAGTCAACTTAATATAACAGGGAGTAAATAAAGTATAAACAACTTTAGCAATCCAAAAGGGCAAATAGCAAATAGCGAGATGGCAGTTTAACCCCACTAATATCAGTGATTCCATTAAATATGAGCAGATTGCTCCAAGAAGAAACCAAGATTGTCAGACCGGGTAGAAAACAAAACTAAATCACTGCATGTAAGAGCATTAAATATAAACATTCAGAAAGTTTAAAAATCAAAGGATGGAAAAAGATTGAGCAAACTTTAAAAGAAGATCTACTATAGCTGTAGTAATATCATAGTTTAAGCTTTACTATAGATAAAAAGAAATAATTGTTAATGCTAAAAGGATCAGTTCATTAAGTATTTTATAAATAGTTGATAATACTACCAAAAAATATAAAACAAAAATTTAATAAAACTCAAAAAGAAACATACTTGCAATTATAATGGAATGTCTTAACATATCTTGCTGAATACCTGAAAGACTAAGCATCCAAAAAATCAGTGAAGATAGAAAAGATTTAATGTAGGGTGAATGCTTTTGTAGGCATCCAGTCTTCCTGCTCTTTTGGTCAGGCCTGATGCCTATATCAAATAAGATATAGAAATTTTTTTTATTATTTTTAAAAAAAATCATTTTTTATACAAAAACTGGGGTACAGGCCAGATGTGCGGGAGGGTGAGAGGATTCACCAGAGACAGAATGGGGAGCAGAACAGGCAGATGGACCGAAGACACTGCTGAGGGGAGCAGCGGGCGAGACAGGAGAGGTCTGCCAAGCCATATGGGTTTCTCCCCAGCCAGGAATCGAATAAGCGCTGCAGAGGCCGCGGACAGCTTCATAGTGCTGCGCTCAACCCTCTGCGCCACCGGGGAGGCCCTAGAAAAATTTTAAAGTAAATGCTTATTTGATATGTATAGATAATGCAAATTTGTTAAATTTGTTCATATACTGGGTCATAAGATGGGTTATATTTCAAAGGATTAGAATCACACATATTTCAATACCATAATGAAAAGATAACTGAAAAATACTTATATAACTAAAAATTAAGAAATGTATTTCTAAATAGTCTAGAAATTGAAAAGATTAGAAAATATATTGAACTTAATAAGTCACATACTAAAATCTGTGGGATGTGACCAAAGGTGTACTTAGAGGAAATTTTTATAGCTGTTAAAAGATTTTAAATCATTGAAAAGCAGTGATTTAAGTATCCCTCACAACAAATTGTAAAAATATTCCAAACTGAATCAATGGAAAGTAGAAAGAAGGAAATGAAGATAAAAGAGGAAATTAAATGAAAGTGAAAACAAACATGCCATGGGAGAGGATCAACACAGCCAAAAGTAAATAACTAGCCTCTCTTGAAATTAATCCAGGATAGAGAGAGGAATATAAATAACCACAAGTCCAGTGGTAAAGAGCACATCAATGTGGATCTTACATTTAGTAAAAAGATAATATGACATAATCCACAATTTTATGCCCATAAGTAGACTTATTTAAAAAACAACTTTGCAAAACTGACACAGAAGTATCTAATTCTGTAACTATTGAAGAAATTGAATATTTAATCAGAACTTTTCCATAAAGAACATTGTAAACCAAGATGGCACCACTGGTGAATTCTACCAACATTGAAAGAAGCAATATCAGTTTAATATAAACAGTTTGGTGGAATAGAGAAAAAAAGCAAACAATTATCCATGCATTTTAGGGGGCTAGGATTAACATTGATAACCAAATCTGTCAACGATATTATCAGACGTGGAAATTAAGGCTAGTTTCACTCATTAATATAGATTTAAACATTCTAAACAACTATTAGCAAATTAAATCCAGCAAGATGTAGTTAACAGGATAATACATCAGAACTAAGTGGATTTCTTTCCAGGTATATGTGGCATCTTAATCATCAATTGTTTATCTCATCTATTACCACATCAAAGATGATGAAAAAAAAATGCATGGTGATCTCAACAGAGTATCAAAGTATTTGATAGTTACGTATCCATGTTAAGAAAAATAATTCTCAGTAACTAGATATAGAAGGGGACTTCGTGATAAAGAATATTACAAATATTATATTTAGTGGAAATAGACTGAATGCTTTTCCTCTAAGATTGAGAAAAGGTAAGAATAGTACCTAAAAGTTTATAACATGAACATAAGCATATGACGCCATCTGTATGGGCAGTTAATATAAGAAATTATTTTTGTACTTAATAGTCATCAGGGAAATGTGACACCCTTGGACATTCACCAGTCTGACTAAAATGAAAAAGACTGATGATACAATTATTAAAGAGATACTGAGCAATAGAAAGTCCCCTAAACTGATGGTGGGTGCCTAAGTTGCACTTTAGAAAGCCGTTTGTCAGTATCTACTGAGGTTATATATGTGTAGCTAAGCCTCTGTTTTCCCTCTGAAAATGTAGACAAATGTATACCAAAAGATTCGTGCAGAAATGTTTATGATCACATTATTTTTAATGGCCAAAAATTGGAAGTAGTTATGATGTCTATCAGTGGTAGAATGGGTGAATAAATTTAATATAAATATTCCACAGCATTGGTTCTCAAAATGTTGCTCTTTCCCCACTCCTACTGATAGCATCAACATCACTAGAAGCTTGTCAGAAATGCAAATATACCTTACCCTACCCGTACTTATTTAGCAATTCTGGACTTAGGACCCAGTCATCTATTTTAACAAGCCTTTCATGTGATTTCTGTTGTACATATAAGTTGCAGATCTTTATCTCTGGAGCAGATTTTCGCAAACTTTAAAGGACCAGATAAACAAGTCTGTTAAGTTTTTTGGACCATATGGTCTTAACTCTGTTGTTACATTGAGTTAGCAGTCATAGTGCATAAATGAGTGAATGTAGTGTTCCACAGCCTTTGTCATACAGCAGTTAAAATAAATGAACTTTAGCTGCATCCTGTAACACAGACTTAACTCTGAAAATGATGTTGAGTTTTTTAAAAAGCCAATGAAAAGATTATATATTGTATGATTCTATTTATATAATATTGATAAACAGGTCAATCTTATCAATGGTGCTAGAAGTTAGAATGATAGTTAACTTTGAATAAGAGAGTCTGAGTAAGCATTGGTGAGGAAGGGTGAGGGAGGGGTTTTGGACGAATAGTAAGATCTTTCAATAGCCATATTCTTGCTTGGCTATGAAAAAAAGAAACTGAATTTTTTTTTTTTATTATTGCTTGGGAGTGACCTTTATATAGCAGTTTCTTATTTGTGAAATTATTAATTAAAAGGAGAGTGTTAATCAGTTACTTTCCCCAATTAGAATAATTAGAATTTATACTAGGGTCTATTTTTCTTTGCAGGATAATGACACGGAAGGAATGATAAAATAACAAAATCACTATTTTACAAAACCACTATATATTCAGAAGAGTAACTGATTTGTACAAAATGTTATTAAAGACTACTATAAAAACCATTAGGTGAACAGGATTTGTCCTTCATGCCTAAATATCAGAGCAGTGTGTAAAAGCATCGCAGTAATGAATAAAAGATTATTTCCTATCCAGAGAATCAGTAAGACTCATTGGGCTTCATGAGTAAGTTTTGAATAGTTACTAAAGATCTGAACTTTGAGTTCTCTAATCTTGGAATTTGAAACTTTTTGGAAAAATATTTTAAGGGTTTTATTTTATCTGATCTGAGACACAAATAAGACTCTAACCAAATCATTCGGTTGCATATACTTCTTAAAACTGAATATATACTATATTATCAAGGTTTGAACAACTGAAATTATGTTCTTTGATTGTGTGGATTAGAGTTTTAAAAAAGTTTAGACTATTTTAAGCCTGGTAAAAGTATCTCAATCCAGATAGTTATGAAATACTTACTATTTTTTTTGCAAGATAAAAAATCATTTGTTATTTCCTAGGAGGAATATAGAACTGAAGGCATCAGCTGGCACAATATAGATTATATTGATAATACCTGTTGCATAAATCTTATTAGCAAGAAACCAACAGGACTGCTCCATCTTTTGGATGAGGAAAGCAAGTAAGTACGATTCTTTCAAATTTTGTCCTTGTTAACTGTTCAGTATATCAAACTTAAATATAAGCCTCAGAAATAAAGTTTCATATAGCATTCTTCAGATTGTTCTCAGTGATCTTTAAAGTATTATTTATAGTTAAATTATCCTTAGAGATGGCAAGTCTAGAATTGGAGAAATCTAAGTGATGGCAAAAGAAATTGTATTGAATCACCCATTCTTAGCTTAATATTATAACCATTAATCTAGGACTGAAAATATTGGAGATTTACTATCCTAAGTAAGGTGACCTTATATCAGGTTTGCATTGGATAATCTAATATTTATTCTTATTTTCCGGTTTAGTTAGTAACAAAACCCCCTTTACTCTTAGAACAGCCTCATTGGGGTATAAGTTATATGTCACCCTAATACATGCCATAAACACAAAATTGTTACAAAGAAATATAATGTGGTAGTTTGCAAAGTGTATTGAAAAGGAAACTGTTAGCAGTTATATCTATTGACTCTATTACTAGACTATCTCTGTTAGTTTAAATGCAGTTAACACAAAAATTAACTTTTGTCCGATAATTTGTAAAAGTTTTTTCAGTTGCTCTGTATGTCCTGAAACATCTGTTATCTCTTAGAGAATTTTATGGTTAGTGGTTCTTAACACTGCTTTCTTTCATACCTCTGGTATATTTTGTTTTGGAAAACTTATTAGGTTATTTTAGTATTTAGTGTTGAGAACCAGGTGGTTGATAATGAAACGTTAACAGTTCTTTCTGTTTGAGTTATAATATGGTAACAAATAGAATAAGAATGTTTAAACAGTTCAAAAAAAGATCATATAGGTAGTAAATAATGGACTTGAGATTCAAACCCTCCAGGTATTTCTAACTAATAAGCTTGTGATTTGAAGTATTATAACACTTCATCTGTAGAGTCAGAAGTCCAGGGTTATACCCACACTTTATTAACTACCATTGGCAAATCTTTCAATAGCCTTGGTAAGCTCAATTTTCTTGTGTGAACATTAGCAGAAAGGGATGAAACCAGTCCTCTGGAGATACCAAGGGATGGCTCAGCTAACTTTTTTGGGAATCAAAAGTTATGAGTAGCTTTTTAACAACTTGTTGTGGGGTCGTGGGGGGGGCAGTTGCTGGGGTGGTGGGTTGGAATTTGTGTTTGCATCCCTAACCACCACATTTTTCAATGGTTGACTGTAATCCAATCTAGAATGACTAAATTTAGAGTTCTGGAAAGGAGAAGAGCTTGAATAGTAGAAATATTTTGAGGAAGGGGTAGTATTTGAAAGGAAAAGCAGACTGAAGTGACTAGTAAAATGGTAGTATTAAGAACATAAGAAAGTTAATAACATTTTTGTCATTCCTATAGGATACCAACTAGCATTAGATTTTTTTTAGTACTATTTAATTCTACTAGCACTGTGATAATCAGGAAAGGGAATGACCTTAGTCATAGTTTAGATTACCATTTCTAACAGTGACCCTGGGCACACTAGCTAAGTTCATTAAGAATTGGTTTTCTATTCCATAAAATGAGTACAATAAGGTCCAACATACACTATGTGATTAATGAATTTTTTTAAATTACGGAATAATTTTCATGCATCAGACCTGGCACTTAGCACCTTTATATTCTCATATCACTTATTTTTAGTTACTTAAAATGATACTTTGAAAGATACTTGTTCTATCCTTTTTCTGTCAGTGATACTTCCTCTATTTGAAACTCCATCCCAATCTTTAATATCTAGCTCATAATTGCCTTCTGTATTTTCTGCGAACCTTTCCATGATTCCCAGCCACGAGTGATTTTATTCTCTTCTGAATTTTTATATTCCTGTATTTGCTATTATGGAATTACTTCTTAATAGATATTATTTGAATGCTTCTTGGATATAAAATACTCATCAATGTGTATAAACCCATTTATGCAATTTGAAAAAATAATAGTTCTAAAAATGTAGTAACAGTATAGGTAAGAAAATTACATATTTATACACAAAGAAATAGGAAAGCAAAGAATGATTATGAATTTATCGGACCTATCCAAATTGAGAGATTATTCCTTTTTTAGAATTTCTTGACAAAATATAATTTGATTTTTTATTATCCTATCATTACTGGACAAAGGGTCTAAAAACTATTACAGGTTCAGAACCTCTCATTGGGCTATGGATCCAGCCACATAGAGCCACAAATGTAAATAACAGGGCCTTTGGTGCAGAAAACAAGCAAACAAACAAACAGAAACATGATTTATTCTAACCAACAGGGTGGAGGGACAGAGGTCCATTTTACAGGATGGTGCAAAGTGGAGTTGTAATTATAGGAGTCAGCAGGGTGTGATAGAGGCTGCAACTGTTACCCTCCTACCTCCTCCTCCATGAGTGAAGGCCCATCATAAAGCTGGCTGGCAGCTCCTACTGAAAAGAGAAGGAGCCCACATGCATCACTCTCTGTTAAAGACTCCCCAAATGACTGCTGAATTCTACCCCTTACCAGCAGTCACCTCACTCAGTATCAGGGGCAGAGATCAGACCAATGTACTATACAGGCGTCATTCCTTCTGGCTTGGGCAGTGTCAGGACAACAGTGGGTACAGTTGGACCTCTAGTTGTGGCACGCCAGCTCCAACAGTGGGTTTTAGAGTAGAGCAAAATGTAACCTAAGCTAAATATCTAAAAACCCTATTGAATTTCTCAGTTCTGCTACTTGAAAAGTTTGGGTTTGGGCAAATTACAACTTTTGATCCATCATCTCCAAAATTGGAGTATTCTTGTTATGCTCACTTTTTAGTTTATGAGAATCGGATTAGATTATAAGTTAAAACTCTTTATAAATTGCTAAATGTGGTAGATGATACTTTTTTAGAAAGACTGTTAACTTTCTTTGGTGTTATTAAAGATATATCTTTCTTTGGTGTTTTTGTTTCTAATTCAGCTTTCCTCAAGCTACAAATCAAACATTGCTAGACAAATTTAAGCATCAACATGAAGAGAATTCTTACATTGAATTTCCAGCTGTGATGGAGCCTGCTTTCATCATAAAACATTATGCTGGGAAAGTAAAATACGGGGTAAAGGTCGGTAGTTTCTCATTGACTATGTCTTCAGGGCAGAGTGTGTTCCCAATTATATCACCATCCTTGTCATATACCCGCTTTGTAGTTGTGAAGACTCTCGATCAGTAACAATTATAAAGATACTACTAAAATTAAGACTGTCTTTTGGTATATTACAATCTTAGGTGATGTTTTTGTTGGTTTCCTCCTATAGATAAACCTGATTTTTACTGTCTATTCTAATAGTATTTTTAGATTTGTAGGAATTGATAGCATCAGTAGCTAATTCAAGCCCACTAATTCATCTACTTAGTTTGTTGAATTTTTGTGATCTTTATATCCATGAGGTCTAACAGAGCATAATGTCTTCATGAACCAGTAGGAATTTGCGAGCTTACACTTCTAATGTATGTATTGAAACTCTTAAAGCTACAGAAAAGAATCTTGGTATTTTTCTCCATTTCTTGTTTTCCATAGATGAAGCCATTACTTTTTAAAATTTTTTTTAAATTTTTCCTTATTGTGGTAAAATTGGTTTACAAACTGTATATGATTCAAGGGAATAGGTTTTATTTATTTCAGATTTATTTTACTAACCCTACCCCCATCATCAAAACACACATAATTCTTTACGCTAGAACACTGGGCTCCCTCCCTCCCTTTTTCCCATTCCTACCCTTCCTCCCTCCTTAAGTGGCCTCAGTTTCTAGGGTTAGTTTTATTATACTTTTGTCAGTTCTTTTTTTTCCCTTTCTATATTCCATATATGAGTGAACCTTCCACTTAAAAAAGTTTCCTAGGTGAGGTGATAATGTAAAGAATAGCATAGCAATATATTTTGTACTCATCAACAGTCAAGTTTAAGTTTACTCATTCACTTATCCATGTACAGATTTACTTATTCAGGAAGTATTTATTAAGCATAGTATGTGTCAGACATTATGCTTGGTATTTGGATTGTTCTAGTGATAAAGTAGACAAATATGATCCTGGCTCTCTGCGTATTTATATACAATATCTACCTAAGTGCACATGTATGTATATACACAGACATATATGTGTATATGTATATATAGTAAAGGGGGTTCTGTGTTATATGTAATATGTTCTATGAGAGAAAGTTGTGAGATACTGGATTTTGAATTTGTAGATTTGTGAAGCTCTCTCTGAGAAACTTAAATTTTGAGAACCGACCTAAAATATGTGTTACCTTGGTGAAGAGTTGGGTGGTGAATATTCTAGGCCATCAAAATGTGAAAATATGAAATATTCTAGGCCATCAAATAGGAAATAATTGCAGGCCAGTGTTACAGATTGTAGTGGGTAAGGGATCTAGCATGAAATGAATTGAGACAATGGGCAAGAAGTTAATTCTTTAGGGCTAAACCAAGTTAAAGGAATTTGGGTTTTATTGATGTTGTTATGGGAAGCCATAAAGAGTTTAAGCAGAGGCTATGCTTTGTGTTTTTGAGACATTGCTTTGATTACTTTGAGGAGAAGGAATAACAGAAGGTAAGCGTAGAAGCAAAGAGATCAACTAGGTAGCTTTTAAAAATAATTGAGGTGTGACATGTTAAGGCAAAGAAAACCACAGGGGTGGAAGTAGAAATGAAGGAGATCTAAATTTTTGGTATATATTTCAGAGGTACAATCGATAATCTTATTGATGGATTCAATAAGGTAAGTAAGTGACTTCTCTCTAGAGCTGATGGATAGATTTGATGTGCTTTTTCCTGAAGTGGAAAAGACAGGAAAGAAGACATTTTAGAATAACAGAGAATAGAATGGTGGTTACCAGTACTGGGGAGTGGGGGAATTGACAAAGGATATTGGACAAAGGCTATAAGCTTGAATTTGGAAAATGAGTATATTCTAGACCTAATACAAGGCATTGTGATTTTAGCAAGCAATCTCTACATGTAGTTAAAATCTGTTAAAAGACTACTAAAAAGAAAAATTAAAATACTGATGGAGGGCCTCCCTGGTGATCTAACATTGAGGGGTTAAGCCTCAGTGTTATCACTACTGTGACCTGAGCTAACCCACAGGGAGCTAACCCACATATAGTGCAGCAGATTTTGCCTGTCTTGCCTGCTGCTCCCCTCAGCTGTGTATTTCAGTAAATCCACTTGTTCTGCTCCCCACTCTGTCTCTGGTAAGTCTTCTTACTACCCACACCTCTGGCCTACACCCAGTTCTTTTACAAAATAAATAAACATTTAAAAAAATACTGATGGAGGTGTTAGCTAGTGCTAAGGTGGTAATTATATTGCAGTATATAAATGTATCAAATCAACATATTGTAAACCTTAAACAATGTTAAATGTTACTTATATCTAAATAGATTTTTTAAATTTTTTTTTCAGTGATCGACTTTATTTTTCCATTTTTTCTTCTTTTTTATTTAAATTTTATTTTTTATATTCCCCATACAATTACAACCCCCTTATTTTGACCCCAAGCCCTCCTTCCCCACCCCCCCCCACCCGCCATAGAGTGTCTCGGGTTCATAGTTGTTTGTCGATTTTGATATTTTCTTTCTTATAGTTATTCTTTTTCCTGGTCCCTTATTTAAGTTTTCTAGATTCCTGCTATGAGTGAGACCATCCGGTATTTTTCGTTTTCTTTCTGGCTTATTTCGCTGAGCATGATCCCTTCCAGCTCCATCCATGTTGTTGCAAATTGCATGTGTGTATCTTTTTTGAATGCTGAGTAATATTCCATGGTGTATATGTACCACATCTTCTTGATCCAGTCATAAATAGATTTAAAAAAAAAAAAAGAATATGGTTTAAAGCAAAGCAAAAATCTTGATCTATAGGGCCTCCCTGGTGGCACAGGGGATCAAGCACCACACTATGAAGCAGTGCATGGCCTCTGCAGCACAAGTTTGATCCCGGCCAGCCAGTGAGCAACCCACATGGCAAGGCAGACCTCTCTTGTCTCGCCGGCTGCTTCCCTCAGCAGTGTATCTCAGTCTGCCTGTTCTGTTCCCCACTCTGTCTCTGGTGAATCCTCTCACCCCCTGCATCTCTGGCCTGTACCCCAGTTCTTGTATGCATAAATAAATAAATATTTAAAAAAAATCGTGATCTATAAAATCTTTTTTTTTTTTTTCAATTTATTTATACAAGCATTGGGTATAGTCAGAAGCGCAGGAGGGTGAGAGAATTCACCAGAGCCAGAGTGGGGAACAGAACAGGCAGACCAATGAAGTACACTGCTGAGGGGAGCAGCAGGCGGCAGAATAGGTCTGCGGTGGCCAGGGATCGAACCGGCGCTGCAGAGGCTCCGGGCAGCTTCGCAACCCAGTGCTCAACCGCTGCGCCACCGGGGAGGCCCTTGATCTATAAAATCTTATAGTGTGGTGCTTGAAGTGCATAACCTCAAGTATGCAGATTTCTTTCATGCCCCTTCTTAGCTCATTTTTCTCCATTTAAAGGTAACTACTATCATTATTTTTAGCCTTAGTTTCACTTGTTATTAAATATCAGATATGTGAAACCATACAATATAAACTTTTTGGTCTGTGATTATTCATCTGTAATATCAGGTAGCATGAAAGTAAAAGGATGGGGAAAGGATATACCATGTAAAACCTAACTGAAAGAAAGCTTATGTTATTGTATTCTCAGACACATACATCCGTCTGTCCATTTGATGGGTGTATGTAGACATACATAGTGATTGTGAGATACTGTGTTTGAACCTCACCATGCTCTGTGACACCATTTCCTCATCTATGAAATAGATAAATGATATTTAATCTTAAGGGGTTGTTGGAGGATGAAGTGAGATTAAATGAGACAAAATGTGTAAAATGCTTATATAGTAATTTCTCAATAAATGTTACTTGCTATTATCATTTTCAACACCACCTCAAACTTCACCTGACAAACATATCTCTTGGTTCTGATTTTTTATCCCCAAACCTTTTCCACTTTTCTTCATATTAATAATAGTACTTTAATTCACTTAATTAATCAATCCTGAATATATAAATCCTGAGGGAATTAACCTAATTCCCTCATTCTTTCACCATCCTCAGATTCATAAATGAGTTCTTTACCCTTAACTCAAAACATACCCCAATTAACTATTTTCTCTTTTTTACTGTTAACCACCACATGACCCTCAAGTCATTGTCATCTCTTATCTGGACTATTGCAATAGTTTCCCTTTTTCCATTCTTTGTAGAATTTATTCCTTTTCCAGCCACCAGTGTTGTTTCTAAAACAAGTTAGCTCATGTCCTCACCCTCCAGTGCCTTTCATTTACACTTGAATAAAGTTCAAGCTCCCAATTATTATTTATTTGCCTACTATTTCCCTATTCTCACCATTGCTCAGAATACTTAAGTCATGTTCCTATTCTTTTCTCTTGTCTAACTCATAGATAGTAGCTATTCTGCTTTGCTTGGAATCTTTTCTTGTATCTGGCTCCATTTTGTTACTCACTTCTTTTGTCATGTTATGTGATACCCCATCAGTGTTTAATAAGCTGCAGTAGAATTGTGGGTATCCATTCTTATTTAAATGTAGTAAAGGTTTTAATAGTTTCAAAGTTCGATGGGATTTTATAGAAGTTATCTGGTTTGTTTATCTACCCAGAACAGAAATCTCTTCTTTTGTCCTTATTTATTTATTTGTTTGTTTGTTTGTTTATTTATTTATTTATGCATACAAGAACTGGGGTACAGGTCAGAGGTGCAGGAGTTGAGAGGATTCACCAGAGACAGAGTGAAGAACAGAACAGGCAGACTGACTGGAATACACTGCTGAGGGGAGCAGCGGGCGAGACAGGAGAGGTCTGCTGTGCCCTGTGGGTAGCTCCCTGGCAGGCCGGGGATCCAACTCATGCCACAGAGGCTGCGGATAGCTTCACAGTGCTGTGCTAAACCCCTTGCGCTACCAGGAAGGCCCTTTTGTCCTTATTTAGCTGTTTAAACACATCACCCATTTCATCTTGTTAATTCCAAAAATAACACTGGTAATTTTTTAATATAGGATTTCCGGGAAAAAAATACAGATCATATGCGTCCAGATATTGTAGCCCTTCTGAGAAGCAGCAAGAGTGCATTTATCTCCAGCATGATTGGAATTGACCCCGTAGCTGTTTTCCGATGGGCAGTTCTCCGGGCTTTTTTCAGAGCCATGGTTGCTTTCAGGGAAGCTGGGAAAAGACACACTCAGAGGAAAACTGGTAAGCAGTTGACACTAGTATCTTCCTTGCTCCATCTTTTAACTTTTTGCCTCTATTTTTGTACAAGGAGCAGAGACATAATTTTATTCTGTTGTTTTCTTACACCTCAATATCCTGTTTTAGAGCTTATGAATTGAGTGAATTTTATATGACTATGTGAATATATGATGCATGTGTTGGTACATTTTTATTAATAAATACAGATGGGAATAACCTGGTATTTGTAGGCACCCAGTGAGACATTGGTATAATTTTTTAACAAAAAGTGAAATGATAATCACTTAACTACATAGAATTTAATATATCTTTCTCTATTTTCATTTTATACCATTGTCTTTACTATATGACAAAAATCAGAAGGCATAAAATTTAGGATGGAGGTGCGTAGTGTAGTGGAGATAGCCCTGCTTCAGTAATCAACTGTAATGTCTTGACTGAGTGTGTGACTATTAACAGTTTTTCTTGTACTGTCAATACTACCTTAAAAATTAAATAACCTATATGAAATAACTGTTTATGAAGTGGGTTTTTACCCTTAACTCAGTTCATTGACTTTTACTTGGAAATTAACAAATGAAAAGAGCTAGACACTTTTTCTATATACCTCTCAAATAATAAAATATCCCATTTTACATTGTGTGGGAGGTCGTCTTTATAAACACTTGTTACTTACTGAAAACTACACTGTTGCTTGTTGTAGCTCTAGCCATAGATAGACCATTGCTGCACAGTAAGGATTTTCTAATATGAAATTGCTTAAAATAATTTTTTTCTGCCCAGAAGAAATTCATGGGAAGTACACTAGGACACACTTGTGCTCTAGTACTCCCGGATTTACTTATATAGGTTTTGGCATGTGCACTAGCAGTATAACTTTAAGTTTAGTTTTTTAATATTTCAAATGAATAAATATATTTGGGAGATTGTATTTCTAAAATGAGAGGCCAAAACTAATTGAACTTCATTTCTGTATTTCAGGTTATAATGAGTAGTAAACTCTAGTCTTTATAGATAAGGAGAATTTCAGTATTTGGGGAAGTAAAAAGAATATCTCATACTTGCTTTTTTACCTTTTATAAAGTTATTTCTAAAAGATTATCTTTGTAGAAAGCCTTAAGGAAAAGCTTTTTTTTTTTTCTTTTAAGGTGTCTTCTTATTTATTACAATAGATTCATCAGTTTGAATATTGTAGCTATGCTCTCTAAGATAGTGATGACTAAAAAACTTTTCTTGTTGCTGATAAATATATTGCTCTTTGTAAAGGTTATTCCCATTGTTGTATGCTTCTTTGGCATTTAAAATATTTGTTATTAAAGATCAGCAAATTAAACCTGTATCATCTCTACTTCCATAATTTCTAGATAGTTTATCTTTCTGACTAGCATAGACCTCCCATCTAATAAAGTCTTTTTGAAAACTCTCTTATTCTGAGATGTGTACAAAACAAAAGTATATATAGCTCAGTGAAGTAATACAAATGAAAATACCCATGGCCCTACCACCTAGGTTGAGAACTAGAAGAGTACCAACTACTAGAAGTTGTAGCTAGAAGTTCTGCTTGGATAAATTTTTTAGATTTCACTATTTTAATCAAGATAAAGAAAAACTATAGTTTATTTGCATTCTGGGGCAATGGCTGAACATATTTGTTACGGGGAATAATTATTTGTATTTCAAATTTAAAGTGCAGCATTTCAATACATATGATAATGAAATATATATATGGGGTGTGTGTGTGTATGTGTGTATATATATATATAGTATTTGATAGTTATACCATATATATATATAGATAGTATATAGTAGATATGCTGTATTTTCTCCCTAGACACCACTTACCACCTACTATCTTCTGGTAGGTTTAGGATAAAAGGATACCATGAAGTTAGAACAGTGTGACATCACAAAATGAAAACTATCAGAATAACTGTGAAAATGGATTGAAATAGATTGAGAACTTTTATAGTGATCATAAATAATAGGTGAATATATCAGTGTAACATGATTATTTAAGCAGAAATAGAAGATATGACACTGCTCTATCTTTATGATTCTAGGGGGAAAAAGAGAACAAACTAAATCTAAAACAAGTATAGGAAGGACACAACAAAGAGTAGAGCTGAAATAAGTGAAATATACAAAACAATGGACAAAACAAATAAGTCCAAAAGTTGGTTATCTACAAAGATAACCAAAACTGACAACCCCCCAACTAACCAAGTACAGACTGGTCTGACTTTCAAGCATTCTTTCTCCAAGCAGCTTATTAAAAGTGGGGATTATTTTTTAGTGATAAGGATAGATTATTTTTATTGAGGTAGCTTTTGACTAAGAAATGATAGGTAATGTTAATATTTGTCTCTTTTTGAAAAATAAACATTTGCAACTATGGACAGTTCATATTCAATAAATGAGATAGTGTTTTATTAGACAACTTTTATTACTGTGATAAATTACTGTGATAATTTATTACTATGATAAAAATGCAATTTATCTTATTAAAGCCTGCTATTTCTGTGTATTTCTGTGTATATTATTATGTGGTACTATGGTATAAAAGATTCCATTTCCTTAACTAAAATGTAGATGCCTCTTCTCCGCTTATAGAAATGCAGTGCCATGCAAGTTGACTAAAAGGTGCTTTCACAAACTTCTCTTAGTTACTCGACCTGTTTGTGTAAAATGATCTGCCTTGAGAACTATTCATAAATAGTACCTCATCCCTAATTATATAGTACATATGCACTAGTAGAACAGCAGTTTATTGCTTATATGTTGCTTAATTTGCTTGTATCTGTTATTAAACTATCTACCTTTTTCAACTCAAACCCATATAAATTTGTACTTGATGTCCTCAGTCTAGAGGTGTTCTCTTAGTAAATGATATTCAACTCCCCTCAAGTTTGCCAAACCTGTATTCTTTTTTAAATCCATTTATTACTAATATTTACGGTACTGACATCTTCCGCAGAAATAGAAGATACAGCACTGCTCACTGTTTCAGTAGCACTAATCTATCATGCTTTTCTTCCTAATCTTTCAACATTGATACACTTGTTGGAATTCCTGCAAGTGTGGTTAGTTGCAAGATTTGTGAAATTGTTTAACTTTCACTAAATTGTTTTGGGTATATATTTCTTTGGGATTCCATCATTGTTCCTTGCATTGTTGCCAACTATGCTAATTATATTTCAGACCTATTAAAAATTAGTTCATTAAAGAAAAGAAACTAAATTACACAAATTTTGAGTTTTTCTAGGATTTTAAATTAGAAATTTTTAGTATGGTATTAACTCACAACAATGAATACTGAAAAGAGCACTCTGAATTCTTCAAAAGTACCTACCCTTTCCCCCCCTATTATTGGAAGAATCATTCACATTTAGCTCCTGATACTTGATATACTCTTACATACTTTTCAGATAGTTGGCAGCATTGTTCTTGAGTCTCTCTATTGGTTTGGGATTATATAATGTCTTTTTCTTTCTCCATTTTTTTGTTTTTCTTTTGCTTCCTAAGGACATGATGATACAGCGCCATGTGCAATTTTGAAAAGTGTGGATAGTTTTAGCTTTCTCCAACACCCAGTCCACCAGAGGAGCTTAGAGATTCTGCAGAGGTGCAAGGAAGAGAAGTACAGTAAGGCTGTAAATCCTAATAAATTCTGTGTTGTCTCATATCCATTTGGAAATGGTAACCAGGAGCATTCTACACCAGGGTGGAACATGAATTGCATAGACTATGTGACTTCCATAATCCTATTACATGACCACAGTTAGTCTCAGGGTATTTCCTTTGAAATTTAAGTTCTTTCTTTTGAAAATGTTCTTATTACCTGTTCTTTTAACTTAATTGACACTCCTATTTGCCCATGATCCTTGAGTTGTTAATTGCACTTAGTTATAGATTCTAAATTGGTTTCCATTTTTGACTGTAAAGTATCCAGGTGATGTGTAAAAATGAATAATACTTTTTTCCCTTCCTTATCTTCTATGTTTTAAAGTATTTTTTTTGAGCCATGAGATAAACTGCATGCAAAGCATACAGTTTGGTAAATGCACCTGTCAAATTATCACCACAATCAAGTTAACACAGCCAATGGTTTCCTCTGCCCCTTTCTAATTCTAGCTGATTTTTATGCTTATGCTTAAATTTCAGTATCAGCAACACTGCCTTTGTGTATCTTTTGGTAAACCCACTTAATCTGATTACACTTCTCTCATCAAACTTTCCTATGTCTGGAAAAAAAGCAAAGCTAACACATTGTTTTGGCTTAAAGAACTGTGACAAAATCATAATAGGTGTTTTTATTCTTAATTTTTATTTTTGAAGTAAAATTGGTGTAAAAGTGCCCTGGTCTCCAACTCCTGCCTTTCTGTTTGTGATACTTGTTTTGCATGAAAATTGGTTCTTTTCTTTTGTGAGATTATAGTTATTTGCCTATAGCTATATTGAGAATAAAGGGGTCCTTCAGAATATGCAAAGCTTGACTGCAATTTGCATATAATAGACCTAAAATTACTTACTAATATTATGTCCTGAACTTTTCAAAAATCACCACAGATTATATTTGCTAATATTACAGTTATGCAGTTAAAATTTTATGAGATTTAGTACTCAATTGTTAGTGAAAGGAGAATATATGTAGAATTCCTCAAAGCAAATGTTGTGGGTTCTTCATTTCTTCTATTTTTGCCATTATGCATTTTGAAAAATATTATTAAAAATATTATTTTAGAAAAACCAGTGGTAAGTATGTCATCTAAAAAACACATCCTTAAATGTTAATTTTTAAGTATTGCATTTGTTTCTGAATGGTGTTCACATACTTATTCTAATTATTCATCTTCCTTATATAAATCTTTTAATCTATGTTACATTATTTAAAACAGTCTACATATCTTTTTACCTGAGCTTAAATGAATTCTGTTTAGCTTTTAAATATTTGCAAAAGTTAAATATTTAACTTTTAAATAAATAATGCTTTATTTGCTTTGTTGATTTTTATGACTCTCAGGTTGACAACCCCAGGCCTGAGTGTATTGCTTAGTATTTATGGGTGCAGAATAGGAAGGCTGCTATTATATTTCAGCAGAGAGTACATGAGAAAATTGTAAATTTATTTGTTCACATGCGAATTTATTTCTACATTGTGGAAGTTGGACCTTTTCCGTTATTTTAAATGGCTTATTCCATTTTGCATTATAGTATTATCAATAATTAAAATTTTTATAACAGTAGGTTTTATATTTAGTTTTGAAATATTATTTTTAAAAACCAGGGATTTCCCATCTTTAGGTAATGGTGAATTGGTGAGGGGATCGAAATCTCCCACAGATAGCAGTGTTAAACCTAGAAATAATTTTTAAAATTATAAGCTGATTGAAAGCTTTGGGAGAAGAACAAAAGAAGCAGAAACCAGAGGAGAGTTTTATGCTTTAAAGTAAGTCAAGCAGTCAGAAAGAATTGTGAATTGTGGCTTTTTGCAAAGATGCTCCCTAACTTCCATAGATCCAGAGATTAAAAGAAAAACAAAAACAATACATAGCCATACTTTCTTGAAGTGACGGCAGCTTGGAACACAATTAGGAGGATAATTTAGGAGGATAATCATAGAATTTATAGAGCAGCCAAAGAACTAACACAAAGTTTTAGTATGAATTCTGCCCACCATACCTGGCTAAAAGCAGTGAGTATACAGTATAAGAAAGACTCTAGGTTTATTTCGCTGAGCATGATTCCTTCCAGCTCCATCCATGTTGCTGCAAATTGCATGAGTTTATCTTTTTTGATTGTTGAGTAATATTCCATTGTGTTTATGTACTACATCTTCTTGATCCAGTCATCTATTTTGGGGCATTTGGGTTATTTCCATAGCTTAGCTATTGTAAATAGTGCTGCTATAAACATAGGGGTGCAGGTGCCCTTTTGAATTAATGATTCTGTGTCCTTTGGGTAAATACCTAGGAGTGGAATTGCTGGCTTATATGGAAGCTCTATCTTTATAGCAGGTTGAGGAATCTCCACCCAGCTTTCCATAGTGTTTGGACCAGTTTGCACTGCCCCCAGCAGTGCAGGAGAGTTCCTTTTTCTCTACATCCTCACCAACATTTGTTGTAGCTAGTTTTTTTATGTGCCATTCTCACTCGTATAAGATGGCATCTCATTGTAGTTTTGATTTGCATTTCCCTGATGAAATAAGCCAGAAAGAAAAAGAAAAATACTGGATGGTCTCACTCTGCAGGAATTTAGAAAACCTAAATAAGGGACCAGGAAAAAGACTAATTATAATAAAGTAAAAGTCAAAATCAACAAGCAACTATAAGCCAGAGACACATTACGGGGCGGGGGGGGGAGGGAAGGAGGGATTAGGGTCAAAATAAGGGGGGTGGGAATTCTATGGGGACTGTAACCAAGATGAAAATACATACATTGTGCAAAAAATGAAAAATGATGTAAAAAATATATAAAATAAAATAAAAATAAAGTGATATAAAGTTAACACACACACAAAAAATAAAGTGATATAAAGTTATCACACACACACACAAAAAAGAATAAATAAGACTCTAGGAGCCTTGCCAGAAGAGCAGTGGAAACTAAGTAGAATATGACCTTTAAAAGATGCAACTGTACTTGGTGATATTTGCAAGTTTGCTGCTTTTTTGATTGAGGGCCTTTTGTACCTGTCATCGATCTTTTATGTGTATTGGGGTGGGGTAGGTGAACCAGAAATTCTTGCCTTATTTGGAATCCCTTAAGGAGAACATAGAGAAAGAAGAGAGAAATATTTGAAGAAATAAATGGTGGCTGAAAAAAATCATACTTGGTTAAAAACACTAACTCAGAGGTCCAAAAATATCAGTGACCTCCAAGCACAATAAATACAAAAAAGAGCCACAGTTAGGCACATGATAGGCAAACTTTTTAAATACCAAAGATAAAGAAAAGCAGATAAAAGAAAATATGATATCTTGAAAGCAGATAAAAGAAAATATGATATCTTAAATACAAAGGATAATGATATGCTTAACAACTGACTTCTGATATGGTAGAGGAAAGTCTGCAGATGAAAGTAAATGACACCTGATGGTAACCTGGATGTATAGTGAGAAGCTGAGCAGTATTTTAGATTTTCTGGCCATATAGTTTGTTGAAAAAACTATTTCTGATATGAAAGTAGACAAAGGCAATACATAAATTGATGAGCATGGGTATGTTCTAATAAAACTTTATTATGGGCACAAATTTAAATTTCATAAAATTTTAACATCACAAAAATTTTCCATAAAATGTTTTCCGTTGTTTCTTTTACTCAGCTGTAAAAAGCATTGTTACATGCCATACAAAAACAGGCCGTGGGTTTGATTTGGATATGGACTTTAGTTTGCTGATCCAATAATAATTGGAAGGAATAGAAACCAGAAAAATAAATATGTATAAAAATAAATGATTATACATATTTTCATTCCTTTTTAAAATTTCACTTAAAAGTTATATGAATTTTTAAGGTAAAAATTATGATAATGTTTTGGTAATTCAAAGTGTGTCTATAAGCTCCGATACTCCTCCCTTCAAAGGGCATGTGCTGTATTTAGTGACTCACTTCTAACAAATGGAATGTGGCAGAAATAACATTGTGTGACTTTAAAGATTAAGTATTGTTACTCTTCATGTTCATTTCTAGTGTGCCTGCCTCTCCTCAGTGACTTTTCTGAGATTTGGCAGGAAAAAAAATTAGTGGAGTGGGGAAGAAAATGGAATTCTAAGGAGCATGAGCTTCAGCCCCACTTCCACAAAGGTCAGTATACCTGGTAAGGAGAAGGAATAAGATGTCAGAAGGAAGAGAAAGGAGGAGGATGGATTAGAAGTGTCTCACTTAAATTTGAACTCCTGCATGGTCTTCTATCCATTCTTGGGACAATGGAGAATGTGATGTTCATTAACAAGATGAAGGATTAACAGTTGTCCAAAAAAGGCTATAGATTTGATACACTTACCCACTCTCACCGGGCTGACAGTGCCTGTCTTAATGTCTCTGACCTTAGGCATCAGTATGGTCACATAAATGTTGACTACTTAAAGTATGTTGTCTCACCAAAATGGAATTAAAATAGAAATTATGGAATTAAAGTAGAAATCAGTAACAGAAAGACATCTGAGATTTTCTCAAAAATTTGGGAAAAAAATGACATATATATAACTACTGAATTAAAGGAAAGTTTTGTAAGGGCAATCTGAAAGTATTTTGGTCTGAGCAATAATAGAAATACATTATAAAAGAAAATTGGTAGCTATAAATTCTTACATTAGTAAAAAAAAAAATAAGGTCAAATAGTAAATGTTCTAAGCACTAACCCTAGACAGTTACAAGAAGAGAATATTAGACCCAAAATAAGTAGAAGTAAATAATAACTAAAAGCAATGATAGACAGCAGACCAAAAGTAGAGAAAATCAGTGGAAATCAAAAGTTGTTTTTTTTTTTTTTTTTTTTTTTTGGCGGTGGGAAGTGACCCAACACTGTCCAATAGAACTTTTTGTAAATACGAAAACATGTTCAACTATTCCATCCAAAAGTGTAGCCACTTTTAAGCACTTGAAATTATAAAAAGGTTTTCACCTGGTTTTAATTTACATTTTGAGTTGTTACCTATGCTAATAGTTGCTATAATGGATAGTATGTAGTTTTATCCATTCTGATGAAGACAAATGAGAGAAGATAAAAATACTATCTGAGATGAAAGAGTGGACACAATTACATATTTCAAACATCAAAAAATTGAAGAGAGATTTATGCCAATACATTCACCAACTTAGCCCACTTAAATGTTTTTGAAATAAGATTAGGAAGAGAGGTGCCTAAGACTTCCATTTTCTCATTTTATGGATCGGTTGCAATTGTTCTTGTGCACTTATATATTTTTAGTGTTCAAAATATTTAATCGGCGATGTTAAAAAGTCACCACATAGAGGGAAACAAGGAAATAAAATAATATATAAAGACGGCCTACCCTAAAAGAAATACCCTATTGTAACTGTAGGGAAGATACTCCAAGAAAAAGAAAAAAATTCCTGTGAGCACTTTATGGTATAGAACAGTTTAAAAACATGAATCTACTCAAGCAAAGCACAAATTTGTGACTCTTAAGTACCATACTGATATTGGAAATAGAAATATTCCTACTAAAACAAGCAGAGGCACAAAGCAACACCATGTAAGAGCTCAAAAAAATAGAGGAAACAGTTGAAAATTGAGTTATTAATATTGAGGAAAGTCGCATATACTGTTTCAGTGTGCGGAAGAGAATGAATGTGGAGGACAGAAAATGATAATTTGTCATAGGGGTTAATTGGTACCCATGAATTAGGAACTGAATAGAATGAGAACAATGCATTTAAATATATAAGAAAATGAATTTGCTCAAACTTCTAATTGAAACTTTTTTTTATCACAAGGTATATATTTCTAGTAACACTTTTTGTGGTTTTGGACTTAGGTCTTTAAGTTCTTCATGCAAAAAGAACTTAAGAATGGAATTCTTTGGTCATATGGTAACTATGTTTAATTTTTTAATGAACCACTATAGTTTTCCAAAATGAATATCATGTCACATTCAGCAGTGTATGAAAAGTTTCAGTTTTTTTTATGCTCATAACAAGAAGTTAGTATTTTTCTTTTTCACAGTAGCCATCTTAGTGGGTATGAAGTGGTTTCTCTTCAAATTTTTTATTTGTTTTTCTAATATCTAAGAATGTTCAGCATCTTTTCATGTGCTTATTAACCATTTGCATGTTATCTTTGAAGAAATATTCAGTCAGATCCTTTCACACTTTTTTTTTTTAAATTTGTCTTTATTATTCATTTGCAAAAGTTCTTTTTATATTCTTAAGTCAAGTTTCTTATCAGATAATTGAATTGCAAACATTTTCCACCATTCTGTGGTTGTCTTTGTACTTTGATGTTGTGATGTCTTGATTTGTTTCCTTTGAAAACAAAAATTTTTAATTTTGATGATGTCCAGTTTATCCATGGTTTTCTTTGGTTGCTTGTGCTTTTGGTGTCATGACAAACTATTGCTTAATGCAGTGTCAGAAAAATTAACTTTCATGTTCTTTTTAAGACTCTTTGTTTATAGCACTTGTATTTTGGTTTTTGATCTGATTTAATTCTCTTTCATGTGGATATCTCTTGCGCTCAGCACCAGTTGTTGAAAAGATTATTCTATTGAATTTTGTTAGCACAGTTGTCAAAAATCAATTATTAATGGAAAGGATTATTTCTGTACTTTCCTTCCCATTTCATTGATCTAGTCATATATTCTTATGCTGGTGCCAAAATAATTACTCTAAGTTTAAAATTCAGAAAGAGTGAAACTTTCAACCATGTTCTTCTTTTTCAACCTTATTTTGCTACTCTGGCCCCTTGTGTTTACAAATTAATTTTTGGCTCATTTTCTTATTTGTTTCTGCAAAAAAAAAGAACTTAAATTTTAATAGAAATTACATTCATCTGTTGATCAATTTGGGGAGCACTGTCATCTTAATTATTACATCTTCCAGTTCTTAAGCATGGATGACGTTTCATTTATTTAGCTGTCCTACAACTTCTTTTAATGATATTTAGTGGTTTTCAGTGTTGACATATTATACTTATTTGTTAAATTTATTCATATCATATTTTGATGCTGTTATTACTGCAGCCTTAAACTTTCATTTAAAGGTTGTTTATTGCTAATATTTACACATACAATTGAATTTTGGATATTGAGTCTATATCTTGTAATTTTGCAGAATTCATTCATTACTTCTAGTAATTTATTATGGATAACTTGTACTTTTCCCTTTTCTCTGTGTTTTACCTGTATTAATTTTTTGTGTGTTTATGTTAATGCAAGTTGATAGCCTTATGCTTATAGTTTCTGTGTTTATTTCATTATTTGAATAAAATTATGACTTTGAAAATACTGGTAATCCTAAAGAAATCAGCTTGCTTCTTTGAGTCTCATTGTCTTTTTTTTTTTTTTAATTTTTTTAAAAAGATTTTTTATGCATATGTGTAGGGGGGTGGGGCAGGATTCACCAGAGACAGAGCGGGTAACAGAATAGGCAGATTGACCGAAGTACACTGCTGAGGGAGCAGCGTGAGAGTCAGGAGAAGTCTGCTGCGCCATGTGGGTTGCTCCCTGGCCGGCCAGGGATCGAACTCGTACTGCAGAGGCTGTGGACAGCTTCATAGGTTGCATCTTGTCCCACACCTTGCCCCACCAGGGAGGCCCGAGTCTCATTGTCTTTATCTGTAATTTAATGGATCTCTAAATCTATAGTCCTATGTTAGCAATTTATTTTTTTTAAGATTTATTTTTGTTTATTTATGCATACAAGAAGTGAGGTATAGGCCAGAAGTACAGGGGGCTGAGAGGATTCACCAGAGATAGAGTGGGGGAGAACAGACAGAGCTACTAAAATACACTGCTAAGGGGAGCAGTGGGCGAGACTGGAGAGGTCTGCTGTACCATGTGGGTAAACTCCTTGGCGGGATATCGAACTCATACTGCAGTGGCTGGCGATAGCTTGATAGCACTGAGACTTTAACCCCTGTGCCACCAGGGAGGCTCTCAATGTTAGTAATTTATTTCTGAATAATGAGGAATCATTATTACAAGTTTTATAATATAATCATTAGAATTTTTTTGATATTTTAGGAATCAACCTGTGAAAGTCTTTGTGTATGTTTTCATTCCTCTTAGGTTATTAGCATGCAACCAGGGGGAACCCAGGAACCCCAGATTGTTAAGGGGTACATATACTCTAAGATAGATCTGGCCATCTGTGTGCACAAAGAGAAAGGAAGCAAACTCATAGTGTGATAGGTCTTTAATAGAATTAGTGTGCATAGAGAGAGAAGAGTGGATATTCCTAAGAAAAGTTTCCCAATAAAACCCTCAAATTACCCATCCTCATGTAGGTAAATGCCTAGTCAAACATGATTTGCCCAAATTGGTACTGCTAAGGCCCAAAAACTCCACAAGTCAAGGTTCCTTCTGATGGGGAACAGCAAGAAATTAATCTGAACTCTTCTAGATCTTTAACCCAGTTACCTTAGTATTTCCTGAAAAGAACATATTATACAGTTCCCTAGTTCATTGTGAGCTGGTCAGATTTATAAGAGATAGCCATGGGATTGTTTAGATGTTTTCAACATTTAGCTAACATTTACTATTGGAGTATATAATTTTCTTTTGTTCTTGAAAAATTACCATGTATTTAGTTTTTCTTATCATTGATTTGAATATTTCTGCTTTTTATATGCCAGGTATAACTAGGAAAAATCCCAGAACACCTCTTTCTGATCTCCAGGGAATGAATACTCTAAATGAAAAAAACCAACAGTAAGTATATTTGATTGTGTTTACGAGGAAATACAGCAGAAATAACTAGCATTCCTAGTAATGCTTTTGTGGCTTTAAAAATATGAAGAAAATCAGATCTAATTGGCTTTTTATTTCTTAACAATTTTATAAAAGAATAAGTTAAGGGCCTTCCTGGTGGTGCAGCAGGTTGAGCACCACACTGTGAAGCTGTCCACATCCTCTGCAGCGCAGGTTTGATTTGCCGCTGGCCAGGGGGAAACCCATATGGTGGGGCAGACCTCTCCTGCCTCGCCTGCTGCTCCCCTCAGCAGTGTCTTTGGTCCATCTGCCTTTTCTGCTCCCCACTCTGTCTTTGGTGAATTCTCTCACCCTCCCATGCCTCTGACCTGTATCCCAGTTCTTCTATATATAAATAAATCTTTAAAAAAAACAAAGATAAAATAAGTTAATAGGGTTAGAGTTAATAAAACTGTTAAAACTAAATTATCTAAGTTGCCTCTGGTGAAATGGCTATACAGTTAGTCTTCTCTAAAATAATTGATTTTTTTTAAAGATTTATTTATGCATACAAGAACTGGGGTACAGGCCAGAGGTGTGGGGGGTGAGAGGATTCACCAGAGACAGAGTGGGGAGCAGGATAGGCAGATCTACTGAAATACACTGCTGAGGGGAGCTGCAGGCGAGACAGGAGAGATCTGCTTTATTACCATGTGGGTTGCTCCCTGGCCAGATATTGAACTCATGCTGCAGTGGCTGCAGATAGCATCATACTTCTGCATCTTAACCCCTTGCGCCACAAGAGAGGCAAATCAAAACCACAATGAGATACTCCTTCATACCTCTGAGAATGGTTCATATCAGAAAAACTACAAACAAGTGTTGGAGAGGTTGTGGGGGAAAAGGAACTGTATAATACTGTTGGTAGGAATGTAGACTTGTGTAGCCCCTATAGCAAGAAGTGTGGAGATTCCCCAAAAGGCTAAAAATGGATTTACCATATGACCCAGCAATTATACTCCTAAGTATCTATCCAAAGAGCACTAAACCACTAATTTGAAAGGAAACCTGCACTCTTGTGTTTATAGTAGCCGTATTTACAATAGACATGACATGGAAACAAACTAAATGCCTCAATACCGATTAGTGGATCAAGAAAATGTGGTACATACACACAATGAATAACACTCAGCGATCAAAAACACTAAACTCATGTCATTTGTGGCAACATGATGGAACTAGAAGGGATTATTTTAAGCAAAGTGAGCCAGAAGGAGAAAGATAAATGCTGGATGGTTTCACTTATATGTGGAATTTAGAGAAACTAAACCAAGGATCAAACAAAGATAAACTGTAAGACTAATCCTTGTTAGCAGATCTTTGATCTGAAACACTCAGGAGGGAGAAGAGAGTAGAGAACAGGGGAGGTGGTGAACTTGGTGTGGTGGAGGACTGTGGGCACTTTGGTGGTGGGAAAACTATTGTGACAGTACCTGAGGGAAACCCTATATTGTGAAAAAATAAACTAGGATGTTTAAAATATGTATATGTGTGTGTGCATGTGTGTGTGTATATAAAATAAACATTAAAAAACTTTAGAGATGAGAAGGGCAATTGAATTTTGGTAGGGGTGTAAAGGACATGTTTACTTAACATTTGAGACATTGTATTATAATATACAACAGTGAGAACAGAAGTAAATTTTTTTGAAGGATGAAAAGTGAAAATATTACTCAAGATTATTTTAGAAATGATCATATTTAGAATGATTTATAGATTTAGAATGATTTATAAAGATGAGTTGACTTCTAAGCTCTCTTAGAACCAGTGAGACTTGATCTCACATTAAACAGCTTGGTGCGATGTCTCATGTTACAGCTAGGTAAATTTCATGGCATTCCTTCATTCCTTCATTTCCTTTATTTTCTGGGGGAAAAATAGAACTTGGATATTAAATAGTTATATGTGATTAGCAATTATGTAACAATGTCAAATTATAACTACTGTGAAATAAAACTTATAATTTAGTTTAAATTTAAAAATTATATAGTCACTTCAAGTCCCTTCCAAGTTTTTTTCATGTTAAAATATAGTATGTTATTTTAATGATAGTTGTCTGTTTTTATGTAATTTTGTTAGTCATTCAGTATTTTTAAAAATACTGACTTTTTTACTCTACCATTTTTTGCATGACTTATTTTGAAGGTCATATGTTTGTTTTGTTTGCATTTTTCTTACATTGTTGTTCATTTTTGTAAAATATTTGATTTCTCTCCTCAGGTGTAGCCCCCATAAATCTCCCACCACCACATCACCCATGAGTCATCATCAAAGTCCCTGTGCTCTTCCCTCCTGTTTTGTCCCCTCACACTCCCCATTCCATGCTGTATGCCTCAGATCTATACTTAAGGCCATATGGTTCTTGAGAGAAAAATAAAATGATAGATTAAGAAAAACATAACTTAAGGTTCTGGCGGATCATTTGCTTATTTAACAAATACTTACTGACAGGTCATAAAGTAGAAACTGGAGATTTAATACTTTGTGAGATAGGTGTGACAAGTGATATGACCAAAGAAATATAGAACATTGTGGAAATATATACAGGATGACTGTATATGAAAATATTTTTTATTTTGATATAGTTTTAAAATAATTGAATTGAATTGCTTGGTGGTAGATGGTGACTGAACATTTGGTAGTGGATGTGGTTTGATACATACCAAGTTGAGTTGAGCAAATGACAGTGAAACCTGTGCAGTTTTGTAAACTAATGTTATTTGAATTTAAAAAGATAAGCATGGTACATGAGAAGATGATAGATAACATAGTCTACATGTCTATGTAAAAATTATGGAATAAATAAGGATGATTTCTAGATTTTTGACTTATTGCTCAGATAGGGAATATAAGAAAAGCAACATTTTTTGAGGGGGAATGGAAGTTTCAGCTTGGGTATGTTACTTTGAAGCTCTTCAAAGCATTCAATGTCATTTGATATACAGATACAATCAAGTGATAATTTGAGCTAGAGATAAATTTTTTAATTGGTAAGGCACCTCACCATTTGGTTAGTAACTTCCAAATGCCTGTATTTCTACATTGTTTCTGTTAGGTTAGTAAGTTTTCTCTGTCTACTGGTTATAAATCTGGGTGCTAATGTTCTGAGCAAGTGACAGGGCTTCTTATGATTCACATTTGCATACTTCCACTTAAATCCTATTTTCCATGTGGTACCTTACCCTTACCTTTATCTATGCTTATCTCCCTGACTTCTAAGATTCTTTTTCTGACTTCTTTATGAAGTAAATTTCCCATTTTCTATAGGTTTGAAGAAGGGAGTATTGGTTAATCACATAGGGTAAGGGAAAGAATCTAAGCCTGCTTTAAAAAGATTTCAACCTATCTTATTTTTGGCCCTATTCAGAGCACTGTGGCAGTGGTACAAATTATATCTAATAACTGAACCTTTCCCGTGTTCTGCATGAGAATCCACATGCATCTTGTTTTCTGCCACTTGTTCTGAATTTCCTCAGAGATCCATCTTCAATTAATTTCATCAGTAGAAATCTCTCTTGGCATATTTTTAATCTATACCAACTTACAGAGTTTGTTCTTGAGATCTGTAGCATGCATGTTATTGGTATTTTCCTTTACCTCTGTATTGGACATTGTTTTTTGTCATTCTTTTGTTTTGTAGCTACTATATTCTGCACCATTTCTTCTTCTTCTTTTTTTAAAGTTTACTCTGTAAATTTATGGAGCATATTCTCTGGTGTGTTCCTGAAAAAGTATGTATGGAAAGAAAATATTTTGGTTCTTTGCATTTCTTAAATGTGAGTTTATTCTGCCTTCATACTTGATTGGTATTTGGGTATACATAGGATTCTGGTTTGGAGATAACTTTCCTTGAGAATTTTGAAGACTTTACTACATTGTATTTTAATTACAGTATTGCTTATTTTTGAACCCCTTTATTTAAACAGCTTTATTTAAAGGATATAATTACATACCACAGAATTTCACAATTCCTTGCATGGGATGGTGCCCTCATTTCTAATCCACCTTTTCCACTACTTTCACTTGGAACCAACAACTCTGAAGCTTTTTGGGAGTTCTACAGAGCAAAAACGGATGCTTCTCAGCTTTCCAGTTTAGGATTGCTTTTTCAGGTTTCCTGCTGAGAAAGTAATCTGCTTTCCATATTTCAAAAATATGTTAGTGTTATTTCTTAGCACAGTCTCTTAATATTAAATGTTTATTCCTTAATTATTTTATTAAGTCAAAAGGAGAAAGACAAATATTGGATGATTTCACTCATATGTAGAATATAAAGAAATAAAGCAAAGTAACAGATAAAAACACACTAAAACAAACCCTTGAAATATGACTGCAGAACTGAGTCTGCTAGAGGGGGAAGATGGGGAGGTAAGGTGTATGAAGAGAGGAGGCCATTGGACAATAGTGAAGGATTCTTGGGGCTTTGGTGGTGGGTCTAGTGTGATAACTTACATTTGTAGGTCTGTGAACCTATATGCCTGAAACATACAGGGTTGTAAACCAATGTTACCAAATAAACATAATTTTAAAAAATTAATATTTTTATGGGTTTCTGGGGGAATCCAAGTTTGTGTCCAATTTGCTATCTGTACTGGTAAAAATCCTTTTAACTATTTTGTAATCAAAATAGTTTATCTGTTCTATTTATTCCTTTTTCTCCAGTGCCTAGAATAGTTCTTAATAATTTTGGTGGATATGTACATTAAGAATATGTGTGTGTGAATAAGACCACCTAGGTAGAAATTAATATTCTGTAGAGTAGAAAGGTCTGTTAGGATTGTAAATTCCTACAGTAGCATTTAGAAGTTGTAAAATGTGACAAATACAAAAACCATTACATTACATTATTTACTGATTGTTAAATGGTTAGTAAGTATATTTAGAGATAGCAGCTATATGATGTATATCTAAATGCGTGTTTATAAAGGGATGTACCAGATTCCATGGAAATTTTTTTGTTTTGAGTGACTATAAAGGTTAGTCCCAAATGATTGGTAATGTCTCTGATAAAGCAATTTTCTAGTTTTTCTTTTTTTCTAAATTTTAACTTTTGTGCTTGATTTTATTTTACTTACTAAGCAATTTAGAGAGTGTTAGAGCTGTCTTAGTGAGCTAAAACAAATTGTACCATTTTTAATTTTTACAGTGATACATTTGATATTGCTTGGAGTGGCAGAACTGGGATACGCCAGAACAGACTTTCAAGTACTACCTCCCTGCTTGATAAAGAAGGAATATTCACTAATTCAGCTAGCAGTAAACTCTTGGAGAGAGCTCATGGAATTCTCACGTTAGTATTAATCAGTATGTGGATTATTTTTTATGACTGGTTTCAAATTTCTGCCTAAATAAAGAAAAGGAGTGATAGTATTCTTTTCATGAGTAGAATTTTGAGTGAAGTAAGCATCAAAAATGGTCAGTATATTTAGAGTTATGAAGCTCACACATTAGAAAGGTATTTCATTGTTGTTGTTGTTTATATTCATCTCACCAGGAGAATTATGGTTGCATATATTCATTATGGAGATGATTCTTTATTGCTTTTTGGCAGACCCTACATCTGGAGAGAGAAGAAGCTGTTAGCTCTTTTTAGAATTCCTAGTGTTTAACTGAAATTATCCTTTAATTCTGGCAATCCTAACAAATATGGCTTGAAAGTTCCCTATAAAATGGTGAAAGAGACCATGTTTCATGGTATATAACTCTTACTCATGCCTGCCATCCTTTCTTTATTACCTGATCATAGAACCGGTATGAGGACATAGATATAACCATGCATAATCGACTAGTAAAAGCTTTTAGTTACCATATCAACATTTTTCAGATACTTTCCAAGTATATTTTTTGTTAACTATTTAGAGGTATCACTGAATAGAATTCCTTAATCCCTGTCTAAATCACTGCTTAACTCATTTATTTGTGAATAAACTCATTTATTCCTCACAAATCTTAAGACGTTGGGATTACCTTCATTTTACATTACAGTTGATTCTTGAACAACACAGGAATTAGGGGTGTGAAGCCCCACACAGTCAAATTCTGCATACAACGTTTGACCCCCCACCAAAACTTAACTATTTCCTATTGTTGACCAAGACTTACTGACAACATAAACATATCTTTTACATATTATGTGTATTAATATTGTATTTTTTATAATAAAGTAAACTAGAGAAACAAAAATATTACTAAGAAAACCATAAGGAGAAAATGCATTTATAATGCTGTACTGTATTATGTCAATACAGTTTACATGAAAATCTGTACATTAGTGAACTTGTACAGCTCAAACCCATGTTGTTTAGGGTTAATTGTTATGTAATGAAATCAAGATTTAGAAGGGATAAAATCCAATTTAGTAGATAGTAGAGCTTAGATTCAAGCCCAAGTATTTCTAACTCAACCTATGTTCAGAAAAAAGTATTGATTGAATTATTTTATGGAGTTATGAGAAGAAAAAAAAGAACAAAAGAGAAATTATAACTTCCAAATGTAGGTAATTATAAGTTTTAGTGAAAAGCATATTTAAAAAATTCATTAAGCATCTATTTGAAATCTTGAAATGAGAGAAACGTAACTACTGTGAGTTATAAGAATGCTGAGTCATGTTAACATTCAAAAGAATAGAACACTTTTGTTTTGAATATACAATATTAGTTAAATCTGTTAAGCCCCTGTGTTGCAGAGCAGGCACCTCTTTCTCCTATTTTCCTTGCTTAGCATTTTTCCCCCAAACATGCCTGCTTAGTTGAATTGATGTTTTCACAGAGAGGCTCTACATATTGGAATTGCATACATAGTTCTTCTTTCATTAGAAACCTTGAAATCATTCATTTCTACAGTAACTTTTTTTTAATGGATGGTTTATCTCCTTAGGAGAAACAAAAACTTCAAATCCAAGCCTGGCCTTCCTAAGGTAAGTTTGAAGAAACACTATTCCATTGGAATCCTACTTCATAATTTTATTACTCATGAAGGCAATCTTTATAAATCAGAGTTATACCTATATGTGTCTAAAATAGACTAGATTATTTGTGTATATTCACTTGAATACATTTTAGAAATAACACAGGGTGATCTGGCCAAGTTTAGTGGTTCAGGTAAATATTATTTGTGATACATCTCATTTTCTAGCTTGAAATCATCTGAATATAAATATAAATTTTTGTTGAGTAACTGCCTCTTTACATAAGATCTTTTAATTTCTCCTAGAGTCAGGTTAAGATCACATCTGAGTTTTACTTGATTTTTCAATAATTTCTAAGTAATATTTACCTAACTTTTATCATCGTTATTATGGGCTGACTATTTTTCTGTTTAGGTTCGGATAGGCTGTATTCTAACTACTTAACTCTTACTGAGCACAAATGCAGCTTAAGAATATACTGAATGACTGTGATAATGTTAATAAAACTTTATTTATGGACACTGAAATTTGAGTTTCATATAGTTTTAAATATGCCGTGAAATACTCGTATTTAAAATTTTTTCAACCATGTAACTATAGAAAAACAGTCAACAGGATGTGGTCCATGGACTGTCAATTGCTTATCCTGATCTACATTATTTAATGCAGAAACGGCATTCTAAAAATATTTTTTAATTTACTAAAGAAGAAAACTCTTACTATTTCTTTCTCTTATACCATAAAAGGGATCTTGTCACTTGTAATCTTGTTAATCACTGTAATTTCAATTTTTTATTTTATTTCTTTCTGTATTTTTAAAGATTGATTTATTGATGTATACAAGAACTGGGATATAGGCCAGAGATGGGGCGAGATGAGAGGATTCACCAGAGACAGAGTGGGTAACAGAACAGGCAGATCTACTGAAATACACTGCTGAGAGGGGCAGCCGGCTAGACAGGAGAGGTCTGCTGTGCCATGTGGGTTGCTCCATGGTGAGCTGGGGATTGACCTTGTGCTCCAGTGGCTGGCAAGAGCTTGATAGTGCTGTCTTTAATCCATGCACCACCAGGGAGGCCCAATTTCAGATTTTTAAAAGAATTGAAATAGAGCTAGTCATTGTCAAGATTCTCTAAATCAAATATGAGAAAGAAAATCTATTCCTTCTAGTTAAGTTACCTTAGGTTTCCAAAGAAAATTTAATGCATTTATTGATGTGCTGGTAATTTTAAACCACAAAGCACAATGAAAATTTGATTTGTTTATAATTATATACTTATGGGGAAAAATATGAGAGACCACATTGGTTATCAAACTTATTTATCTTTTCATTTGTTTTTTTTTTTTTCTTTCACTTTCTTTAGATTTTTTGTATTTTGAATGCCATATCTGGTTCTAGCTATTTGCATGATTCTTTTCACTGTCCTCAAATGCATAATTTCTCATTAAAATTCATATAACCACGTGAATATTTTGGATAAATATGAAGTAAATTATTTCATTCAATCAACAGTGGCTGAAATCCCATCTATTTCTCTTTTGAATTTTTTTATTTCATATATATATATTTTATATCATTCTTTCTTTATGTACAATGTTTGCTTTCTCCTCTCAGGTGTAGTCCCTGTAGAACTCCAACCACCAGTTCACTCGTGCACCATCACCAAGTCCCTTGTGCTCTTCCCTCCCCTGTTTTGATCCTTCTCCCTACCCCTCCCAAGCAGCATGGCTCTGATTTATAGTTGTCTGTTGATTTTTTAAAATTTATTATAATTATTATTTTTTTCCCTGATCCCTTATTTGGTTCCCCTGTATTTCTCCTACCAGTGAAACCATCCAATATTTTTCTTTTTCCATCTGGCTTATTTAACTGAGCATGATCCCTTCCAGCTCCATCCATGTTGGTGCGAATGGCACTAGTTTATCTTTTTAGATTGCTGAGTAATAGCCCATTATGTATATATACCACATCTTGATCCAGTCATTTATTTTTGGGCATTGGGTTGGTTTCATATATTACCTATTATAAATAGAGCTTCAGTAAACATAGGGGTTTAGGTATCCTTTTGAATTAATGTTTTTGTGTCCTTTGGGTAGATTCCTAGGAGTAGAATTGCTAGATCATATGAAGTTCCATTTTTAGTAGCCTGAGGAACCTCCACACAGCCTTCCACAGTGTTTGCATCCCCACCAGCAGTGTAGGAAAGTTCCTTTTCCTCCACATCCTCGCCAACATTTGTGGTTGCCTGTTTTGTTTTGTTTTTTGATATGTGCCATTCTCCTGCTGTGAGGTGGTATCTTATTGTAGTTTTGTTTTGGATTTCCTTGATTACAAGTGATGTTGAACATCTTTTCATATACCTGTTGGATTTTGCATTTTTTCTTTGGAGAAGTGTCTTTTTAACTCTTCTGCCCATTTTTTGACTTGATTGTTTACTTTGTTTTTGTGGAGTTTCATCAGCTCTTTGTAGATCTTTGTGATCAGTCCCTTATCAGTAGTAGTGTTTACAAAGATTTTCATCCAATTGGTAGGGTGTCTCTTTGTTTTGGTTAACTTCTCTTTTGCTGTACAGAAGCTTTTTAGTTTGATGTAGTCCCAGCTGTTCATCTTTTCCTTTACTTTCTTTGCTTTGAGGCATGTGTCTTTAAAGTTGTTACTAAATTATATGTTATGTAGTGTTTTGCCTATATTTTCTTCTATATATTTTATGGTTTCAGGCCTTATGTCCAATTCTTTTATCCATTTTGAGTTGTCTTTTTGTGCATGGTATGAGGTAGTAATCTGGCTTCATTCTTCTGCATGTAGCAGTCCAATTTTCCCAGCACCATTTATTAAACAGACTGTCCTTGTTCCATTGCATATTCTTTGCTCCTTTGTCAAAGATTAGTCGTCCATAAATATGTGGGTTTATTTCTGAATTTTCTATTCAATTCCATTAATCTGTGTGTCTTTTGTTCTAATACCATATAGTTTTGTTTGTTTTTTTAAAACAACTTTTTTTTTTAATTATTTATTTATTTATTTATTTATTTATTTATTTATTTATTTATTTTACACAAGCACTGGGTACAGTCAGAAGCGCGGGAGGGTGAGAGAATACACCAGAGCCAGAGCAGGGAGCAGAGCAGGCAGAAGGATCGAAGTACACTGCTGAGGGGAGCAGCGGGCGGTAGGAGAGGTCTGCGTGCCATGTGGGACCCTCCTCCGGTGGCTGGGGAGCAGCCGGGGATCGAACCAGTGCTGCAGAGGCTGCGGGCAGCTTCGCAACCCAGTGCTCAACCGCTGCGCCACCGGGGAGGCCCTAATACCATATAGTTTTAATTATTATGGTTTTGTAGTATAGCTTGAAGTCTGGGAGTATGATACCTCCATTCCCTTTCTTTTTAGTGAGGAGAGCTTTGGCTATTCGAGGTTTTTTTTTGGTTTTGTTTTGTTTTGTTTTTTGTGGTTCCATATGAATTTCATCAATATTTGTTCTGTTTCTTTTTTAAAAAAGATTTATTTATGCATATAAGAACTGGGATAAGACCAGAGGTACGGAGGTTTAGAGGAGTCACCAGAGACAGAGTAGGGAGCAGAACAGGTGGAGCAACTGAAATACACTGCTGAGAGGAGCTGAGGGTGAGACAGGAGAGGTCTGCTGCAACATGTGGGTCACCTCCCTGGCCAGGGATCAAACTTGAGCTGCAGTAGCTGCGGATAGCTTCATAGTACTGACACTTAACTCCTTGTGTCACCAGGGAGGCTCCTGTTCTATTTCTTTGAAGAATGTCATTGAAATTTTTATTGGAATAGGGTGAGTGTAAATTGCTTTTAGTAGGATGGCCATTTTGATAATGTTGATTCTTAGAATCCATGAGCAGGGGATGTTCTTCCATTTCTTTGTGTCTTCTATTTATTTGAGCAATGTTTTATAATTTTCTTTGTATATGTCCTTCACCTCTTTCGTTAGGTTTTTTACCAGGTATTTGATTTCTTTGTTTCAGTTATAAAAGTTATGGTTTTCTTGATTTCTTCTTCAGATTGATTGTTTGCATATAGAAAGGCTGCTGATTTTTGTGTGTTGATTTTGTATCCTGCTACTTTACTAAATGGTTGATTATTTTGATTAGTTTTTCTGTGGAGTTTTTAGGGTTCTTTGTGTATATTATCATATTGTCTGCAAATAGTGATAGTTTTACTTCACTATTTTAGCATTATTGTAGCTCAAATACCCAAACTATCTCATAAAGTGCTTTCTCAGATAACACAAAGTAGCCCTTTCTCAGATAACACAAAGTAGCCTTCCCTCCTTGATTCCTTGTATGTCTTTTTTCTCATGTCTTAATGCTCTGGCTAGGACTTCCAATACTACATTGAAAAGCAGTGGTGAGACTGGACATCTTTGTTCTTGATCTTAAGGGAAACAATTTCAGCTTTTCACCATTCAGAATAATATTGGCAATGTGTTTGTCATATATGGCCTTTATTATGTTAAGGTATGTTCATTCTATCCTGAGAATTTTGAAGACCTTCATCATAAATGGATGTTGACCTTTGTCAAATGCTTTCTCAGCATCTATTGATATGATCGTATGGTTTTTATTTTTCTTTTTGTTGATGTGTTGTATTATATTAATTGATTTTCTGATGTTGAACCATCCTTGTGCCCCTGAAATAAATCCTACTTAGTGATGATGTATTATCCTTCTGATGCATTGTTGGATTCTGATGGCTAGGATTTTTGCATCCATGTTCACTAGGGAGATTGGCTTGTAGTTTTCTTTCTTTGTGTTGTCTTTGTTTGGTTTTGGTGTTAGTGTATAAGGTTAAAACATATTTGGTAGTATTCACTCTTTCTCAATTTTTTTCAAAGTGTTTTGTGTAGGATAGGCACTAGTTCATTTCTGAACATTTGGTAGAATTCATTTGTGAAGCCATCTGGTCCTGGGCTTTTGTTTTTGGGGAGGGTATTAATTACTGTTTCAATTTCACTGCTTGTAAACGGTCTTTTTAGGTGTTCTGTTTCTTCTTTATCTAGCTTTGGATGATTGTATAGTATACAGTATACCAGACACTGCAGGGACAATGTTTTTAGTCTTCACTCTCTTGTAGCTTATCTTCCAGAGAAGAAAAAAACAATAGCAAGTAAGCAAATAAATGAAAAGTTAATTTAGATATTATGTGCAATGAAGAAAATGAGTTTACATGTTGACTTACAAGTGGGCTACTTTGTGTTATCTGAGAAAGTACTCTGTGAGATAGTTTGGGTATTTGAGCTACAAAATAATAATAATGCCAAGAAAAATAAATCATGGAAAATCTGGCTACAGAATATTCCAAGTAAATGAAAATAATTGGAAAGACTTCGAGGTAAGAATGAATGTGCTTCCCCCCCTACTTTCCAGTTAAATTCCTTGAAGGAAGGACTTTTTCATATACTATCTGTATTTTCCACAGTCCATATGATGCTTTTTCACACAGTGACATTTAGTAGTTAATTTTACCACCACTTTAGATGTGGTTTATAAAACAAAAAACATTTCCAATGTCTTTTTCTCAGAAGTATTTTAAATGATGTCAGTTGCCTGTTATGATGCACATTATTTAACGTAAGGATGGTGGCTCACTTTAGGTTTCAGTGTTGATTTGCTTTTGCTTATGGATAACTTATAAAATTCTTCTAAGTAAGTCTTGACCAGTTTGTGAAATTATTTTTTTCTGTATATGTACCGAATCTTCTTGTGAAAATTCAAAAATACTAGTAAAGTAAAAATCATTTAAAAATCAACACAAGCATGCACCATTTTACATAAATATTATTTGTGTGGCTTTTCTGGTATTTGCATTTATTTTTCTGTATTTTTATGAGATATATGGTATTCAATTGTGTGGAAGAATTCCAAATAATTGCATTCCAGTTTGTAAGTTTCCAGTATTCTTTGATGTACAGTGTCAGGAACAACATTCAGATCTTGTTTGATAATTTATCTAAATAAATACATAGATGTGAAATTGCTTATCTGATAGGTTATACTGATTTGCATTTAAATAACAGTGCAAACAACCCAAATGCCCAAAAATAGATGACTGGATCAAGAAGATGTACATATACACCATGGAATATTACTCAGCATTCAAAAAGATAAACACATGCAATTTGCAGCAACATGAATGGCGCTGGAAGGGCTCATGCTCAGCGAAATAAGCCAGAAAGAAAAAGAAAAATACTGGATGGTCTCACTCATAGCAGGAATCTAGAAAACTTAAATAAGGGACCAGAAAAAAGAATAACTATAAGAAAGTAAAAATCAAAATCAACAAACAACTATGAACCAGAGATACTCTATGGAGGGTGGGGGGAGGGGAGGGGAGGGATTGGGGTCAAAATAAGGGGGTCGCAATTATATGGGGAATATAAAAATAAAATTTATAATAAAAATTAAAAAAAAAAACAGTGCACACATACGTATTTCTATTTGTCCACATCCTGAATACCAGTCTTTACTATGTTTGATAATCTGATATGCTTATGTTTGAAATCTTTAGAAGAAAAAATACATTTCTTTGCTTACAAGTGAGATTGAATGATTGTCCTTATGTTGTCTTTTATACTCTGAGAATTGCCTTTGAGGGTCTTTGGTCAGTTTTTATTGAGGGATGTGTCTTTTAAGATTTTTCAAAATTTTTTTTATATACAGATAATAAATCTTGGAAACATTTTTTTCCTAGTTGCATTTTCAAAATACTGTACAAAGTATTGTACTTTTTGCCATGTAAGTGGTTTTATTTTTTAATATTTATGCTGTCAAACTCAATTTTGGACTTTTAAATTCGTTTACTTCTTAATCCTGTGTTTACAATAAAATTTTTACTGCTTTTTGAGTAACATTATATAGTATGTCTGTATACACATTCCTTTCATTGACAAACTTACTGCCATAAATATGGTACTATTTTAAAAATTGTGATTGGCTATTGAAATTCCCACTTTTAATACCCTAATTTATATTCTTTAATTGTTATATATATATATATATATATATATATGTATATAACTCCTGTTTCCTTATTAAGGTAAAAATTAGTACCTTGGGATGAGGCTTGATTTTATTTTCTCTGTATGTGTTCCCTGCATGCCTGCTATAACTTTGGGATTGGATCAAATTGAATTTATTGTCTCTCTTAGTCAGGATTCAGTTACAGATAACAATAAATTACATTAATTAGAAAGGGATGTAATCAAAGAGTTAGATGCTTACAAAATCATTAGAAGCTTTATTAGAGTTTCAGAGTATTAAAATACCAGTGCAGAATTGGCTTCCAATATAATGAGAAAAGTAGAAATCAGGAAGAAGCTATTATTAGATCTAGAGCTAAAGCACACTTAACTAGAGTTATAGTGACAATATAGATGTCCTGTACTCTCCCTCTCAGCACTTTCATAAGTAGTGCGTGGACATTAGGGTCATAGGCAACTAGTGGACTTAATGGTCATACTTGCTAGCAGAAACAGAAGCTATTTTCAAAGCCTCTGTCTTAGTTATACCTTCCCAGACAGGTGTGGAAATTCAGTTGGTGAACCTTAATTGCATCTAGTACTCAAGTTGCAGGAGAGTTTTTGAAATGTAATTTTCTTTTTAACTGGAGTGTTTCTACAGGAAAGCAGGAGGCTAGAAAGGATGTTGAATATCAGTCTTCCATATTTAGCACCGTCATTATAGATTAAAAAAAATAATGACTGGTATAATTTTGTTTTTCCTATTATTTTTAATGTGAAGAATTGACTTTCCCCACCCCCTTCTTTTCAGAACTTGCTAGAGGTAAATTCTTTAAAGCACCTGACAAGACTGACCCTACAGGATCGCATTACCAAGTCTCTTCTTCATTTGCACAAGAAGAAGAAACCTCCCAGCATCAGTGCCCAGTTTCAGGTTATTTCCTATTTTACTTACAACAGAGAGGAATGTGTTTTGTTATGATCTTCATTGAAAGGTCAAATTGATTGATAAAATACCTGAAAGGGAAATGATTCATGTTACTAAAAAGTCGTGCTTGACTCGTTTTTTTGGAGAAAAGTACCAAAGATGGAAAAAAGTAAGCTTTTTTTTTTTTATCTTTGTATCTCTGAAAAGTGGCTATCCCTAAGAGTAATTCATTGTTTTCTTTTTTTTAAAAAAAAAAGATCTATTCATTTATGCATGCAAGAGCTGGGGTGTAGGCCAGTGGTATGGGGGTAGAGGGGGAGGTGAGAGGACTCACCAGAGACAGAGTGGAGAGCAGAACAGGCACATCTACTGAAATACACTGCTGAGGGGAACAGCAGGCTGGAGGTCTGCTGCGCCATGTGGGTCACCTCCCAGGCTAGGGATAGAACTCATGCTGCAGTAGCTGTGGAGTGCTTCACAGTGCCAATGTTTAATCCCTTGTGTCACAGGCCCCTAAAGAGTAATTCATTGTTTTCAGTGTTAGGAAAAAGGCAAAGAGAATTGATAATACAAACAGAGACAAAACTGATAATGCAAACAGAATCTGCCTTTAAATCTTACTGCCCAGATAGAGTCACTGTTCACACACTTGTTAGGGGGTAAGGATATCCTGAATAAACTCCACAAACAGGTTTTTTTGACCCTAGCCCTCACCCCAGACCAAAGAGATCCAAGACACCAAGGACTCCAAATCCGATAATGTCATCACTACTGAAGGGAGGATTGCTGGGAACTGAGGGTGTTATAGGACTCTAAGTGTTACGGAGCAACCCCGATATAAAATGGGTTACCTGGCTGTGGGTCCTCACCCGCGCGCTTAAAAGGGTCTTATTAATACTCCACTGCAGGCACACACAAAACGTTAATAAAAGGTTTATTTACAAGGGAAGGGGAAATGAGGAAATGTACAATTTAGGGAAAAAATAGGGAAATAAAGTCTTAAATACGTCCTACCCATTCTGCCGACCTGGAAACCCAATGGTACTCTGAGAGCTGGCAGCGAGCCTAGAGCTGTGAAGCCAAAAAGCTCCCGCAAGACCCACATGTCTGGTTTTATACCAAACCTGGCTGCTTAACTCCACCCTCAGGTTCCAGCAACCTTCCCTTTGGTGGTGATGAGATTTGTCTTTCCCAATGTCCTGATAGCTTTGGTCTGGACTGAGGGTGGAGTCCACAAAGCCTGTATGGAATTAGCTTAGGACATCCTTTTCCCCCTAACAAAATCACTGAGACTGAAAAAAAAAAAAAAAAAAAATAGAGAAAATTCAGTGAGTTCAAAAAGCTGGCTCTTTGTAAAAATACAAAAGTTGATAAACTTCTATCTAGACTAACCTGGAAAAAATAAGGTACAAATTGCTGAATTAAATTTACTCTAGGAATCAGTGAGTTTGGATAAAATTATTGTTTCATGAATATAAAGAATAAAAATTATTCTAGGCTTAAATTGTATCTGAAATGCATCTATTGATACATCTATCTGAAATATACCTGTAGTATTTACTGTTGCCAAGCTATCAGCATTAAGATTAAACTGTCTTGTCCTTAATTACCTAATGTAATCTGTATGGGAATATATAAAATTTGCTTTTCAGAAACAAACCTATTTCCATATACCACTAATTTATCATATTTTGTCAACATTATTGTGTATATTTATAAATCACTCATTTGCCAGTTTGGAATGGTATAACATGACAATGTATCTTCCTTTAAATCACAGGCCTCATTAAGCCAGTTGATGGAGACACTTGGTCAAGCAGAACCATATTTTGTAAAATGTATTCGTTCTAATGCTGAAAAGGTAAATAAGAATTTCTTCATCAACTTTTTGTAAATAAAGCTTTAAATTCTTTCTATGGATTGTAAGTGAAGGGAGGAGCTATCTGTAATCTTTGCAGCAAAGCGTGTTATATTTTCTATGCATTTCCTTTTAACCTATGTAGTTATTAACCTGTGAGGCATTTAATGTGGGCATATTTAATCCTTCTGGAATTTGAGAGGCAAATATCTCTTGGTCATATCATAGAGGAAGTGTTTTATGCAAATTTTTTCAACCTTAAGATTAATCTTTCTTATTTGGATATAAGCTTTAAGAACTTAAAGAACTTGTTTGGCATTTTCATGTTTAGAGATTCTTGTAAAATAGGGGAGATTCTGTGGACATTCTTGATTCATTTCTGTTTCCTAATTAGAGTTTTGCAAAATATACCTGATTAGTGTTAAACAATGTCATCTTTATGTTTATCATAGGAAAAAGTAGTTCCAGTATAGATAAAATGTAGTAGGAATTATGCTGAATATGTTAATTCATTTGTCTCCATCTCTCTATTTGATATTTTCATATGTGTAACAATACACTGCAATTACAGAGGCAACCGCAAAGTGTTTAGTGAGTATATGAGTCAGTACCTTTAAAGTTAGAATGTTTCTAGCCCATACTTAATAAATATTCTTTTAGAAATAAAAAGAAACTATTTTATTTACAGTTAAGTATAGGTTTAGTTCCTATTATTAATTGAGACATTGATATACAAAGAGTTTAATTCATAAAGTATTTCAGGGTACAGAATGAATACTAAGTAAGTGTGAACCTATATTATTTAACAAAAATTGCCCATTTGACTTTTTTTCCTTCAGTAAAATATGTCTTAGGGCATCGTTGAAAATAGTATTTAGAGAACAGGGAAATATTTTGAATGTCTAAAAGTGTATCTGCCACTACCCTTTTCCTTGTTCTTCCCTATACAAAGAGAACAACTCTCAGGGACTGTGGGGATTTTTTGTTTTTCAGTGTTTCATACTGGTATCATCAGCAAAATCTACTTAGGAAAATAAAGTACTCTTAAACTGTACTAGTCCTGAGAAGAATTTATCAGCTCTCAGTTAAAGGCAATTGCATTTTTACTTGAAATATGGAATTGCATATATGGTTTCTTAGTGAGATTATATGTAGAATGATAATTAAAAAAAAATAGACTGACTTTATAAATAGGTTAATCTTGTTACAGATTTTACAGCAACTATATTATAAACATGTAGCCATTTCTGTGAGCAACTAGATTCAATTTGAGCTTGCAAGGTCCTCTCCTTCTAAAACTAGAGAAGCCCAAAAGCTTGGTTTCGCTCTTTTGCCTTGGGTCAGGCAGTCAGAACTTTACCAAAGCTGCCAGCTGGGGAGATAAAATTGTTCTATCTCCTCTGTAATAGCTTACTGGACAACCCCCAGTGAATATCTAGATATTCATAAGTTATCCAGACTGCTAAGACAAATTTTAATTTGGAGATCTGTTCTTATGGGTTCATCTTTTTCTCCCCACTGCTATATTTTAGCTGCCATTACGGTTCAATGATGCCTTGGTACTTAGACAGCTTCGGTACACTGGAATGCTGGAGACAGTTCGAATCCGCCAATCAGGATATAGCTGCAAATATTCTTTCCAGGTTGTATTTTTATAATGATATTTTAATATATATTCACATCCAGTAAATTGTTTTTTGCTTAGTTTTTCTTTTTGGAGATCACTTATTTATTTTCCTTAATTCCTCTCTTCCATTTCATCTTTTGTCTATTTGGGGTTGTCAGAAAAATCATGGCGTATTTTTTCTATGTTTTCAAGTAAAAATGCATCATGACTTTTCTGACAACCCAATAGAATTGAATAGGAATAGAGAATACTCACTTCATTTAAATAACAATTTCATTAAGCTTGTCTTGTAATAGAATCTAGTACTTGGCTTTTCTCATTTGATCTGAATGTTTGCTAATCCTAAGTTTAGTCATAATATAGCAGTTCTTCACACTGATTACACCAGTAATTGAAATAGTTCAATCAGAATTATTTAGTTTCAAAAGAATTACATTAGATTTGAATTACATTCCAATGTAATTCAAAAGAATTACATTAGTAATACAAAGTTTTAGAAAGATTTCTAAGAAACCCACAAGGCTTATAGCTATACCCTTCGACTACTATTTGTTTGTTTGTTTTCCTGTTTGTTTCTATATAGAAAATATATTGAAGTTTTCCTGCAACTGAGAAAGCCTTTGGTATTACTGGGATGAAAAGTTTCATTCTCAGTGTACCCTATAATGGCAGCCACCTTTGTTTATTTTTCAGCTAAAAATTTCAGATTCTTATTAAATAACTTATTCTTTGATCTTTACCATCACTTTGTCAAAGGAATAATTAGCTTATACCATTCTTTTCCAAAGTTCTACATAACAAAATATGTACAACTATCTTCTCTCCCACCCAACATTTTCTAAAGTAACCTTTTGTTATATTTTAAATTAACAAGTACTTCCTTGGGTTCACCTTTAAAAAAGAATTTTAATAAAGGATCAATTAAAAAACAATGAACTTGTATTAGACCTTGTTTACATATAATTCTATTGTAATTTTACAACTTTTTTTTTCATTTTTCAGAATTTTGTGAGTCACTTCCATGTACTTCTTCCCTGCAATATTAGTCCATCCAAATTTAACATTCAGGATTTCTTCAGGAAAATAAATCTTAACCCAGATAATTATCAAGTTGGAAAATCCATGGTAAATATAATGTCAAAATTGATTGCATTTTTATATTTAAATAATAGCAATGACCTTTGCCTATGGGAATGTTGATTAAAAAAAATGGTAGTGTAGGAACAAGGACAGTCTCTTCAATATATGGTCCTGAGAAAACTGGACTGCTACATGCAAAAGAATGGAAGTAGATCTCTACTTCACGCCATACACAAAGATCAACTAAAAATGGATAAAAGACCTGAATATAAGACCTGAACCCATACAATACATAGAAGAAAACATAGGCAAAACACTACATGACATATATATCAGAAACATCTTTAAAGACTCATCCCTCAAACCAAAGAAAATGAAGGAAAAGATAAACAGCTAGAACTACATCAAACTGAAAAGCTTCTATACAACAAAAGAGACAATAACCAAGATGAAGAGACAATCCACAGATTGGAGAAAATATTTGCACTCCACAAAATCAATAAGGGACTGATATCTACAAAGAACTTATGTAACTCAACAAAACAAAATAAAGAATCCAGTCAAAAAGTGCCAGAAGAGCTAAAAAGACACTTTCCCATAGAGGAAATGCAGATGGCCAACAGGCATGTGAAAAAATGCTCAACATTACGTACAATCAGGGAATTGAAAATCAAAACCACAGTGAGATAGCACCTCATACCAGTAAGAATGGTCCACATTAAAAAAATTAACAACAACAAATGCTGTTAAGGATGTGGAGAAAAAAGAACCCACTTACATTGCTGGATTTATCATATGCCCCAGCAATTCCACTTCTAGGAATCTACCCAAAGGACACAAATACAATTCAAAAAGACACTTGCATTCCTATGTTCATTGCAGCAGTGTTTACAATAGCCAAAATCTGGAAACAACCTAAATGCGCAAAAACAGATGACTAGATCAGGAAGATGTGGTATATATGTGCAATGGAATACTACTCAACAATCAAAAAAGATAAACTCATGCCGTTTGCAGCAACTTCTATGGAGCTAGAAGGGATTATGCTTAGTGAAATAAGTCAGAAGGAAAAAGAAAAATATCAGATGGTTTCACTTATAGGAGGAACATAGGGAAAACATACAAGGGATCAGGAAAAAAAAAAGACAAAACTAGTAGTTGAACTATGAGTGGGAGACATTCAGCAGGGGAAGGGGAAGGGGAAGGAAAGGGATCAAAATGGGAGGGAAGAGCATAAGAGTCTATGGTGATGGTTCATGGGTATCTTGGTGGTGGTGATTTTATGGGGACAACACCTGAGAGGAGAAAGCAAACATTGTACAAAAATGAACGATGAATGTAAAAATATATAAATAAATTAAAAAATAACAGCTGGACATTAAATGTTTTAAATTGTTCTAAAAAAAAGGGTAGTATACCAAATATAGGATATTGATTAAGCCAAAAATTTTTTTTTAAAGATTTATTTACTTATGCATACAGGAACTGGAATGCAGGCTAGAGGTGTGGAGGTGAGAGGATTCACTATAGACAGAGTGGGGAGCAAAACAGGCAGATATAATGAAATATACTTCTGAGGGGAGCAGCAGGTGAGGCAGGAGAGGTCTGCTGTGCCATGTGGGTCACCTCCCTGGCCAGGGATCGAACTTGTGCTGCAGTAGATGCGGATTGCTTCATAGTGCTAGGTCAGATTTTTTAAGTAATAATACAGTCAATGTTAATTGAAGAACTGGACAACGCTATAGTTGTGACTATAATTTTAACTACCTAAAAACCATTTGTCCTTATATATCCTACTAAAATCTTTAGCTCAACTTTCCAAAGTAACCTTATCTAAAGTCCCCACTATCATTCATTTACCAGCTGCTTTCTTTTTCTGTCTCCCTTCTTCCACTTTCTTAGGCTAGAAACCTTTGGCATAGTTTTCACTTTAGCTCTTTTATAATATTCTGTTTCTTATTTTTCCTTACAAATGATTTTCTCCATTCTCAGTGCTGTCATTTTAGTTCTATTTTTTTGTCTCTCACATTTCTCTTACAGAAAAAAACTTGCTCATCTGATTCTAGTCTCTTTGTCATTCCATTTAATTCACTCTACCCATAATATCAAAATCATCTTAATATACTTATTTCTATTGTCTGCCTACTCATTAATAATCCCTGATAATCTCATTAAATTCAAACATCTTTCTCTTTATTAAGAACCTCCACATTGTGAATTATTTCATTGTTCCATATGTATGCTTTGGTTATTATTTCCAATGCCTCGTTTTGTTCAGGTGGGATACTTTGTCTCTTGCCCTTATTAGTTTACAGTTTTCCTCTTTGGCTATCTCATATCTATCTAATAGCTTTTTTTTTTTTTTTTTTAACAAAAATGGAGTGATGGACAAACGGATTAGTTTGATTATGATAATCATTTCACATTTCATCAAAACATCACATTTTATGCTTCAAATATATACATATTTTAGTGTCTAAAGGTGAGGGCACATCCTGTTTCCAAAGGGATGAGGTAGATTATGTTTGTATCTCTGTAAGTCCCTAAAGATTAATATATGGAATCATAGAGTAAATAATTAAACTGATTATAGCTTTGGGGGCAGTAAGAAGCCTTTGATGCATGCTGGGTTTCACAAAGACTGTTGCTATTGGTTTATTTCTGTGGTGACCAAACTTCAAAGTCTATGATTTTCACCTTTCCCCCGCACCCTAAATCCCTTATAAAATATGACATATTACCAGTAGTACTTTGGCTCATGACAGAAGTAAATTTTCTGAGAAAATAATGTATCACAGTCTCTGGCACTGGAATTTTTACACTCATGCTCACATTCCCATTTCCCTTCTTGTATTTTGGTGTCTCTTGTCTTCTTTCTAATTTGAAAATGACTTCTTCGAATAAATTGGTAGAAATGTTTGTTAGTATTGGTTTTACAATTCTCCCATTATATTTGTTACTCTCTAAAACCATAGGAAGGATGATACATGAATTATTTTTCTCATGTTACAGATTTCTTCTTATGCTGCATTTCTCATCCTTCTTTCTTCTGATAGGTCTTTCTAAAGGAGCAGGAACGACAGCACCTGCAAGATCTCCTTCACCAAGAGGTGCTCCGCAGAATCATATTGTTGCAGCGGTGGTTCAGAGTCTTGCTGTGTAGGCAACATTTCCTCCATCTGAGACAAGCATCCATTATTATCCAGGTAGGAATAAAAGGTTTCTTTGTATTAGATTGGCTAATTTATTTGTTCTTTGGGTTGGTAACAAAACTGTATTACTTTGAAACATTTAAATATGAAAGAAATTTTCTGTGGAGGTGAGATTGTGTACAACTCATTTTTGAAATGTTCTTAGCACCAACAGAATACCTGACATTTAATAAAAGATTGTTAGTAAATATGGACAAAATTTAATATAAATTAAGCTTATAGTGTTTTTCTTATGGAGTATGAGTTGGGGCAAAGGAGTTTTATTTCTTAATTTTTGTAGACATTTTTATTTGATAGTTTCTTTTTTTTTTTTTTTAAAGATTTATTTATTTATTTATACAAGCACTGGGTACAGTCAGAAGCGCGGGAGGGTGAGAGGATTCACCAGAGCCAGAGCGGGGAACAGAACAGGCAGACCGATGAAATACACTGCTGAGGGGAGCAGCAGGCGACAGGAGAGGTCTGCGCACCATGTGGGACCCTCCCCGGCGGCCAGGGATCGAACCGGCGCTGAAGAGGCTGCAGGCAGCTTCGCAGCCCAGTGCTCAACCGCTGCGCCACCAGGGGAGGCCCTAGTTTCTTTTTTTTTAAGACTGTACCTTTCTTGTTTTGTTTCTTTCTTTTTTTTTTTTTTATTTATTTATATAAGCACTGGGTACAGTCTGAAGTGCGGGAGGGTGAGAGAATTCACCAGAGCCAGAGCAGGGAACAGAACAGGCAGACTGACAAAATAGATTGCTGAGGGGAGCAGCGGGCACAGCAGGAGAGGTCTGTTGCGCCATGTGGAACAGAACAGGCAGACTGATGAAATATACTGCTGAGGGGAGCAGGCGGGCACGCAGAGAGGTCTGTCATACCATGTGGGACCCTTGCTGGCGGCCAGGATGCGAACTGGCATTGCAGAGGCTGCTCTCAGCTTCGCAGACCAGCGCTCAACCGCTGCACTACCAGGAAGGCCCTATTTTGATAGTTTCTTTAACACATAATTTATTATTATTATGTACTCACCTTGGTTGATAGGAATATTTTTTCACATACATCTATTTTATTTTCTCTTTCAGTGATTTATACTATAGCTTTTCTCCATACAACCTTTTCTATTTATACAGGAAATCTTTAGTAACTTCATCTTTGAAATGTGTACATGTTAACTTTAAAGCCATTAACATTGATAGATTGTAGCATGAGAATATAATTTGTTAAAAATTAATTTGTAGGAAATAAAAACATAAAATCTTAAATTATTTTTCATTTTATATTTAACTTTTTATTGAGGTTATATTATCTAATATATTTGTTTTAGTCAAGCATATCTGGGAAATATTATTTTAGTGACACGAATTTATGTACTTAGCTACTTTTTCTAATTATGACATAAGAAATTTATTTTTTCTTTTTCTTGAAAAATATGTTACATGATATGCCTATTGATTCTATTGTTTTGTCTTCTCTACAGCGATTCTGGAGGAAGTACCTAAATCAGAAGCAAGCCAGAGATGAAACTGTGCAGAAAGATGCTTTGGTTATAGCTAGGGCTGCCTCTCTCCTCCAGGCTTCGTGGCGTGCATACTTAGAGAGGCAACGGTACTTGGAACTCAGGACTGCAGCCATCATCATCCAGCAGAGATGGAGGGAGCACTATAGGCGGAGGCACTTGGCTGCCCTCTGCATTCAGACAAGATGGAAAGGCTACAGGGAAAATAAGAAGTACCAAGAACTAAGGAGCAAAATTATCTTTTTGCAATCAACATGTAGAGGATTCAGAGCAAGACGAAGGTAATTTCTGTTGCTATAATAATTACTCCTTCACTCTTACCAGGTATCTTGTTTATCTCTAATACTTGCCAAACTTGAATTAGAATTGTTTATGTGCAATTAGTCTTTACTAGACTGAGACATGTAGCAGTTTTAACCCACACTTTGTGGTCTATAATAGAAACTAAGTGTATGTTTATTGAATTAAATTGAGTTGAAAGCCTATATGATCTGTGGTTGTAACGACTAAAAGTTAAACCTTTACATTGGGTTGGATATTTAAAATGAGGCATTATTAACTGTTTTTAACTTCAGAAACTTTAGTTTCATTTTTAGGGTTTATTTTAAAATATGGCTATTATTAAAATGAGAGTTTTATTTCTGAGTCATTTTATTTTTAGACAACAATGCCAATTAGGAATAGTACACTTAATAAAAATAATCTTATTCATGAAAATTGGAGAAATATATACCTGTTAAAGAAATACTTAGATACTGTATAAAAAGAAAATTTGGGGACTTTCATTTATTTCTTATCTGTAATCTCTCCAGTGATAACCAAGAGGTATCTATAACCATTTCCCCCCTGTTTTTATATAGATTTAAAGCTTTAAAAGAACAAAGAGTGAGAGAAATAAAACTAGAACCTGGGTTAATGGATTTTGAGTCATATGGACCTCTGGAAATTCAGGGTTCAGACCCTTCGGAATGGGAGGATTGTTCCTTTGACAACAGAGTACAAGCCATAGAGGAATGTAAAACTGTGATAGAGAGTAATCGAATCAGCCATGAAAGTTCATTGGATGGTTTGAAGGATTCCCCAAACAAGCGACAGGAGAGAACAAGAAGCCAGAGTGGCATAGACTTGGAGGAAGATGTGATTGTAAGAGAAAGGCCTAAGTCCTTGGAGGATCTCCACCAGAAGAAAGTAGGTCGAGCCAAAAGAGAAAGTCGGAGAATGAGAGAACTAGAACAAGCTATATTTAGCTTAGAATTGCTGAAAGTCCGTTCTCTTGGTGGAGTATCTCCTTCAGAGGAACGTAGATGGTCCACGGAACTGATACCTGAGGGCCTTCAGTCTCTCCAGGGTACACCTGATAGTGAAAGCTCTCAAGGAAGCTTAGAACTTCTGAGCTGTGAGGAAAGTCAAAAGAGCAAATTAGACTCCGTAATTTTAGATAATGAGGACTTGCAGCCTTTATCATATGAGGTATCTGCCAGTCCGACATTTGATTCACAGAACAGTGCCCCCAGTGCTTCAACTGAGACTAAATCTGTATTGACTCAAAACGGAGCATCCTCTGACTCAGTTTATTTGAAGAATGGGACTATGAAGGCCAGGCTGCTTTGCAGTTCTGAATCTATTACTTGTAAGCCACAGGTAAGAGACTCCGTTATTTCCAATAGTCTGCCTACTTTTTTTTATATTCCTCAACAAGATCCCCTGAAAACAAGCTCTCAACCAGACACGTGTATCCAGAGGAACAAAGTGTTGGAAAGTGAAGTCAGGCTTCCAGCTCTTCGTTTGGATAACAGTGGGGAAGCCAGAAAGTGTCATTTCTCAGGAGAAAATGCAGTTGTCCCTTCTTTGAATACTGATTCTTCTAATACTGTGCTTAAGAAGTTAGAAAAGCTAAATACCGAGAAAGAAGAAAGGCAAAAGCAATTGCAGCAACAGAATGAAAAAGAGATGATGCAACAGATTCGACAACAAACAGATATTCTAGAGAAGGAACGTAAAGCATTTCAGACAAGTGAAACATCAAGAATTGGGGAGTCTCTCCTGGCACCATCTTTTCCTCAATCCAAGCAGAGAGTAGAAAGACCGTCCTCTCTCCTCATCCTGAATACACCCAATAAGGGAGAATCCAGTATACTAGGATCTCAGTCATTGACTATAAAAGATGCAGCTCTTGCTCCCAAAGGCAGTTCCTCTACTCACCTACCCCTGAAGGACCGACCTGTGACCATGTTCTTTGAAAGAAAAGGTGGCTTGTGCCAATCTAGTACTGTAAAGGAATTACCCAAGACAGATAAAATGTTCACCCAAGTGAATCCAGCCTCTAAACACTCCAATAATCGCATCTCAAAAAGAGAACACCTCAAGCCCATTCAGTCTTACAGCCACAAATTTGATGACTCTTCCAGAAGTGGAACAACTAGGGAGATTTTCTTCACGCCAAAGGACAATACAAATATTTCCTTGTAAGTGAAGTGTTTGTTTATTCTTACATATGTGGGAAGCTTCTTGGAGAATTTTATTACAGTAACTGATCTGTCTCAAGTATTTCGGTGGGTGCTACCCAAATTAGCCATTTTCTTTGTGTAAAAAAAAAATCCCTTAGTTGTTAACTCCACCAGCTATCTGAAATTGGATATAATTATACTCTGGATCTCTGTGCACAGATAGCAGAGTTTTTGGTTTCTCTCTACTAAGGGAGAAAGCATAGTGTGTCTGGAAACAAACTCTGTTGCCCATTAAACAACAGGAAAAGATCTTCATATCCTTTCCCCCAAATCCCTGGAATTTATCATTCTATTTTTTGTTTCTAAGAGACTACTTTAAATACTTCATAGTCTTTTTATTTTTAAGTTTTCTCAACTAGTGGTGGCCATTAGAAAAGCATTTTTAAGTGGTACATAAAAACAAATACAATAAATTTAAGATACTTATATTAAATCCTCATACATAGTTCTTTCAGTTTTTTTTTTTTTAAAGATTTATATATTTATACATGCAAGAGCTGGGGTACAGGCCAGAGGTGTGGGGGGTGAGAGGATTCACCAGAGACAGAGTGGGGAGCAGAACAGGCAGATGGACTGAAAGGCACTGCTGAGGGAAGCAGCAGGCAAGTCAGGAGAAGTCTGCTGCGCCATGTGGATATCTCCCTGGCCAGGGATTGAACTTGTGCTGTAGTGGCTGCAGATAGCTTCATAGGTTGCATCTTAACCCCTTCACCACCAGGGGGGCCCCAGTTCTTTCAGTTTTTATAGGAGAATATCACTTTAAATGAAAGAAGGGCTATATCTTAGGGCTAAAAAATTAAATTTCACAAAAAGTATGAAAATAACTTTTTTTTCTTTCTTAGTCTGAGACTTTGAATCTTTCAGCTTTAGATGTCCATACAGATTTTATAGAAACCTTTTGTAAATATGGGTAAGAGATCATTGATATTTATTTTTCTACTAAGTATCATGAAATACAATTGGACTAAATAACAGTTTGAGGTCCTATTAATTTAAAAGATTGTGCAGAAGTTCAAGGATTTTGTTTATCATATAAACCATGAAGGGGATGATAAAAACATATTTCCCGTCATTCTGATTAAGTTTAGTGATATGAAATATATGTGTATAACTGTTGATCTAAGAATACATTTTGTATAAGACTTAGTTGTAGATTTCAAAAAAACAGGAATTCTCCTTGTGAATTATTCCTTTTATCAGTTTTCTAAGATAAGCAATCTAACAGTCTATGTGATCTGGTTTGCTCTACCTCATTAAGATCTATTCATTTTCAAAATGATTACATATTAGATTATGTGAGAGCTTATTAAGTTCATACTTCAGATATGCTTTTGTTCTGTAAGTAGTACTGGAAACCTTAGCATTTTTTATTAGAGTCGTAAATATTGGCATTTCTAAATTATCTAGTCCAGTTCCCACACTGGACTATAGGCATGATTCCTGGAAACCATAGTGGTAAAATGATTTGTTCAGCATCACATATTTAGAGAAATAAGTGAGACTAGAACTTAAGTTTCATGATTTGCAATCAGCTTTGGGTTTCATAAATAGGAAGTAATAATTGTGTTTTTTCTATACTACAGTGGTAATAAGTACCTACTTACTGGTCTTCATCTGGTTAATGGGGGAGAATGAAAAAAAATCTTGGAAAAATGTAAGGAAAATGATATGCACAGGTGCTGTCAAAATTCCTGTTACTTGTTTCTGACTTTGGAGAACAAATCAAAGCCCAGTAGGCTCACTTAAATGGCCTAAAGGAATTCTTTTAGGATAAGCTAGGATTTCCAGTGTTGATCATATATGCTGGTCAGAAAAGGAGATCTGAGAAGCTTTGCTAGGAAAGAGTATCATCCATCTAGGGTTTTTTAGGGAATACTACATAGAGCAAAGGACAAGGTAATCTATTATGGCCCCTAGGCCTTCATTTATAAAAATAAAATAGAAGAATTTGAATGGTGTCTGCCAACTTCTATTATAAGTTAGTATCTACTTTGAACCCAGCATTATACTAGAAGGTAAAAACGATTTCTCACTGAGCTTACTGCCCTGTGGAAAGATTAGCAATATGTTGGTGGTAAATTGTAAAACTCTTTACTGAGTTAATGGGAATTGGGCCTTGAAAGTACAAGGTTTTGTTCAAATTTTCATTAGACACTGGCAATCATTTTAGTAGAATGTAATGATAAATAATTTACTGACACAGAATTTAATGATTAAATAGTCACATGTGGTTATTCAAGTAAAATTAAAATTTTGCAGGCTAATGCTATACCTTCTGTATAGATTAGGGCATACTTCTTTTAGCTTGATAGCAATTTCTTACCCTACCAGTAAAAGTTTTATTCTGTACAACCTTAAGTTTGAATTTAAGAAAACAAATGAAAACTGCAGAGATTTCAGGTAGGAAGCTTACTGGACAATGGGAACCATCTCAACACAAAACAAAGTGTAAGGTCCTTATCACTGGGTGGCTACTTAGGTGTTTTATAATGATTAGAGTAAAAGACCTCTTGTAAGACTAATTCTAAAGATTTGGGGATTAGGTTGTTGTTTCCCTTTGTCACCATAAATCCATTTTACTTTCACTGACTGCTGCTGCTATTCTTAAAGCTATATTATTCTTAAAGCTATAGTGGAATATATTAGGATTAAAGTGGCAGGGCCTGAATCAGTAATTCAGCCATACATGTAAATTCTGATCATGTTAATTAAGGAAAGCAAGGAAAGTTTCATGCATTGTTTTGGGAATTAAATAAGATTTTGAAATACGGGATTTGCAGAAATTTTTTGACCTGGCTTGTTAGGCGTTATTTCATGCTATTCTTGAAGATTTCTGCCTTGGAATTTATCTGCTAGGAATTAAAATGTAATCCTCTTGTTATATCTTAAAGATTAAGCAAGGAATCCTTAAACAATGGAAATCCTCAATGCCATAAAACAGATGAACCAGCTTTTAAACCTGTGAAGTTAACTGGGCCAGGCCAAAGAGAGGTATGTATTCAGTCTTTTCTGTGTGAAATAGATGTACACTTTTCTGGAATTTACTGTTCATGTAGGTAGAACTCTTTACCCAATTACTCCCAAGTATTTATAGAAAAAGAAGTCATGAGTAAAGTTTTATAATTAGGGATGTATACTTCAGGCAAGGAGTGGTTCTTAAAACCCCAGATTGTATTTAGGAAAAAGTTGCTAAGAAAAAAACGGGAATTTATGCAAGTAACTTTGGTGACTTAACATGGCAGTGAAAGATGACTTCCTTGGCTATGGAGAAGAACAGTATATTTTTAGCTTCCATTCTTACCCTTTGTTCAGAGTAATATATATAGATTGCTTTTGGTTACCCTGCTTACTTCAAGTAGAAAGGGCCTGGTGGGTTGGAGGGATGTTTTAAGAAATTCATGAGCTCTCTGATACCTTTCCTTGGCATCATCTCCAAAAAATCCAAAACAAAACATTGTTGTATTATTTGTTTTATCATTTGGTCAAGCAGGTTGCCAGACCGGCCCATAAAAAGAAAGCTCGAATGGCGCGGACGCGCTCCGATTTCTTGACTAGAGGTACTTTTGCTGATGGGGAGGGGGATACAGAGGAAGATGATTACGATGACATAATTGAGCCCCATCTCTCCTTTGACCAAGCTTCTCACTCTGAGCTAGGGCCTGCACCCAACCTCGGTCAGGCCTCTCACAGTGACTCCGAAATGGTAATTTTACAGCAATATAAGAAAAATAAGGGACAAATAAATCTGATGGGAATAGTTTTTGCTAACCTAAAGCTAACCTTCACAGCTTCTTCCCTGTATCATGGTTTGTACTTGGGAAACCTCAGTGGACACAGCAATGAAAGCTAAACCTTAATTTGACAGGCCTCAAATAATGGGCACTTTAAGAATGTGTGTCATATAATAAATAGGTAAAATTAAGGTTATTTACCTTAGCTCTAATGTAGAAATCTTCTCTCTGAGATCTTTAAAGGTGTAGAATCGGGACCCTCATTTTTTTCTAAAGTGGCCAGATAGAAAATATTTCAAGCTTTCATGGGTCGTATAGTCTCTTTTGCAGCAACTATGCCATTATAGGGTAAAGATAGCCAGAGAGAGTAAGTAAACAAATGGGCATGTTGTGTTAAAATAAAAGTATTTACGAAAACAGGCATGGGGATGACTATATTTGGCCAGTTGCTGATTCCTAGTCTAGCGAGTAGGGTATTTTTTAAATAATCCGGTAACTTTGAACTGAAATAATAGTCTCTTTCTTTTTTTTCCTCTCTCACTTTTTGCCCCTAAACTTGCTTCCCTCTCCACCATTTTTAGTAATAGAAAATAACAATAAATTTTAAAAAATTTAATGAGCAGTGCCAAAAGTTTCTCAGCTTAAAATAGCTCAGCCAAGTAGAAGAGAGTATATAATACACATTTGTATTAATTACAAATTATAGCATTGGAATTATGTTTTAATGAAACTACTATTTTGACTAAGAATATTAATTTTATCATCCATACCTCAACAAAAATAATGTGTATTTATAGTAGGGCAACTATGAGTATATTTATGGATAAAAACTGTTTGATTTTGGAATTATCCTGGAAAATATATAAGGACCCTGTGTAGCTAATATGTATTGAAACTTGATGAAATGGAGTGATATGCTTTTAATTTCCATGCATATCTTTAATTAAGTTGTGTCTCTACTATTCTTTAGTATCTGTTTATTATAGGAGTAAAATTTTAAGATGGCCTTTCTTTTTAATCTTTGTACTATTTTAAACTGAAGACCTATTTAAAATTTTTGCTAGTTTCCAGAATGCCTTCATTATCTTTATATTTTGTTGGAGATAGACTTACTTTTTAAATGCTAACACTGACATTCTACAAAAGAAAAACAAAACCAAAATAACCAGAAAAAATGTATGACTAGCTCCCTAATTAGGCAAATGAGTTGCTAACCTGAACCAAACTGTAGGATTATAAAAGTTGGACAGTATATATCTGTATCTATATGTATATAGATACAGATGTAGACCTGTATCACTATCTATCTATCTATCTAGCTATCTATCTATCTATCTATCTATCTATCTATCTATCTATCTATCTATCTGATTTGATGCAAAGCCCTCTTCATTGTAGGATAAAATAACTCCATTTGGGGGTGCCCTGTTTCTGAGCTATAAATAATGAAGCATACTCTATCATATGATTATTAGTTAAACATGCAGTTATGTAATAGAGCAAACTAATTTTCATGAAAAGTACTACTTACGTTTTTTTTTTTAGTGTACATAGATTTTTTATTTGTGGAAAAGCTTAACATTTATTATTGCTGTTTTGTTCCTGATGGTTTCCTTTGTTACAAACTGTAGTCCTTTTGGTGGTAGAATTCTCACTGGGAACTCTTACTGAGATGTCAGGAAGTTGGACTTTCTGCTTAGAGCATTTAGCCCCTTTACGGGTTCTAGCTAGTAGCCTCTGTCTATGATTCACCTGCTTGACAGCCATTGCATGCCAGTAGATGTAGATTCCCCCCTCTGCACAGTGTTGTTAGTCACTTTTCCAGCTTTCTCACTGTTCCTGTTTTATCACTGGCTATTTTAGGAACAGGTGGTGGTGTTTGTTTCTGGTGGACGCTGCATGAAGAAGCTATGCTTTCTAGAATATGCTTATAGATACTTACTGGGGTTGGGTGTGGGGAGGATAGGAATGGTTTTAAAGTGTTTTCTGTTTGTCTGGGAAATATGTCATGTTCTCATGTTATCTGTAAAGATGAAAACAGTTTCCAAATAGAATCTACTGAATTTTCAGAATTTTGAAAGAGTTTGACTTTTTAGGTACATGGATTTAGAAAACTTGGGTAGTTTATGTACATTTCTGGACAAAGTGATCCCATCAACAAAACATTTGCTAATAAGTGTGTCATTAAATCATAATAAGCAACCATCTGATCTTGTCAATTGTGAAATAAAATGATGTAATGTGTATGATGTAATGTGATGAAGATGATTAAAAATTAATTACCTGGGGTCTCCCCGGTGGCACAACAGTTGAGCACTGGGCTGCAAAGCTGCCTGCAGCCTCTGCAGTGCCGGTTCGATCCCTGGCCTCTGGCGAGTGTCCCACATGGCATGCAGACCTCTCCTGCCACGACCGCTGCTCCCCTCAGCACTGTATTTCGTCAGTCTGCCTGTTCTGTTCCCCGCTCTGGCTCTGGTGAATTCTCTCACCCTCCTGCACTCCTGCCTGTACCCAGTGCTTGTAGAAATAAATAAATTTTTAAAAAATAATGAATTACCTGTGCGGATTTGATAAGCATTACCTCCTGAATAATGAGTAAAATCAGTTGATACCTGGTGTGTAGGAATAGAGGCAAGGGTGGTCATTTCCCTTCTTAAGACTTCAGTAGTGTTTTTTTCTTTTAAATGTCTCACTTTTAACTCTGCCATTTTAATAACTGTTTCATCTCTGTATGCTGCTTTCACTCTGTTCTTATACACACTGCATTTTGGCTTTTACCCAAGAAAATGACATGTTTTGCTAATCAATATTTTGAAGGTGGCTTTCATGTATTTTTTTGGCTTTGTTTCACAATCTTCTGGATGGTGAGTTAGTAAAATCAATTCTATCCTCTATTTGTAATAGAAGTAGTATAGGTAACATAGTTTTGTTGTTGTTGTTTATTATATAATTTCTTCTAACTTTTGCCAGGCCTGAAGCAATCGTCTCTTAAATAGCTCTCCGGATTCTCAGTCTCTTTTACTCCAGTATGGTACAACTAAATTCCCTGTGCCCAGAGACTGCTATCACTTTGTAGATACTTATTTTTGCTTGGACATCTTGTTAGTCTTTCATTCACTTTTAATGTCTTTCTGAGTTCTTTGTCTTTATTTTTTTCTGATTTTTGTTTGTTCATTTCTAGTTTAAATTTTTTAATTTCTTGGTGCTTCATATATAGGAGCTATTTAATTCATTTTTGAGCTATAGTTTTTTTGCTACATGCTGTGGGTTTTTGTACTTTTTTTGGTGGGAGCTGAGATTATTATCTGAGTTGTTTGGCTCTAATTTTCCTTTTTTAAAAAAAAGATTCATTTATTATTTACGCATGGAAGAACTGGGGTGTAGGCCAGAGGTACGGGGGGTGGGGTATAAAAGGTTCACCAGAGACAAAGTGGGGAGCAGACAGGCAACCTACTGAAATACACTGCTAAGGGGAACAACTGTTTGGTTCTAATGTTCATTCCTATTTTATTTTCTTATTGTAATTGTGTGTAGATTTTGTATGTTTTAATTTATTTTCTCTGTACATTTGGAGTAATTCTTAAGATAATAAGTTCAAGAATTTATTTATTTTTTTGTCACTGTAGCAAAGTACAGCTTGTTTTCAGAAGCCCCTTCTTCCTCCTTTTTGATATATATATATGTGATGGAGGAGGCAAGTTTTTTTTCCCTTCTCTTTTACCTTGTTGGATTCTGAATTTTCCCCTTCTAGTTCTTTTCCTTCCTTACAATACTCGGTCTCCAAAGGGCTCCCCTACCTTTTTACTTTCTTTTACTTTGGAAACAATGCCTTTAAAAATTTGTCACTTTGTATCAGATGCAGTTTTAATTCTTTTCCCTTTAGTCAGTCCCTAATCTACCCATTGTCTGTTAATATTTTCATACATAGAGCGGACCTTCTCTGTGATTTTAAATCAATTCCAAACCTATTGCTACTTGTATCTTCTCCTTTGCATAATATTTCTTGGACTGCCTTGTTTAATGCAAAAGCTTCAGTGGGATATTAAGGAGAGGCTTGCTAGGATTAATGTATTTTTCTGCCTACAGGTAATTTGAAATTTGAGTGCTTTTTTTCCCCCCTAGTTGATTACAAGTGTAGGTTTCCTGTAATTTAATTTTTCTTCTGGTTCTGTATTGTTTTTGGAGAATATGTCATGATGTTTGTATTTAAACAACTTCCATTATCCTCAGCTTCCTGGAAGTCATTTTTAAGACTCTAATAAATTTCCTTTCCCTTTTTTCTGTAGCAATTTATTTATTGAGGACATGAGATTATTTGTTCTAATGCATTTCCTACATTTGAGTATTTTGCTGATCATAACCCTGTATTGTCATTTTAATTGGCATTATATGTTTATAGGAAACATAGGGATAAATGCCTATATAGATTGAGTGTTAATCACATTTGCGTTTAAATTTTTTGAGGAAAATACTTTATAGGTAGAGGTAAGTATATCCTGTACCATGTTAGGGACCAAATCTCTTGTTTTCTGATAAAGCTGATCATAAAATTAGGTATTGTTGGCCTAATTCTGGGTTTATTGGTATACTTTCATAATGGAGGCAGAATACATAAAGTGAAAAGCACAGACCTTCAGTGTACACTTTGATGATTTTGACATATGCATGCAACCATGTGCTCTGTACTCCTGACTAGGTTTCTCGCACCAGAGTACATTTCTTTTTTATTTCTATTTAATTTTTTCTTCTTTTCATCTGATCCTCAGAAGCAACCTCTATTTTAAAAATTTATATAAATGCAATTATATAATAATGTGTCCTGTGGTAGGCAGAATTTTAGCACGGCCCCACAAGATTCCCAACCTTAGTTGAAAACACATCTTTTCTCAATCCATTTAATCAGACACTTACCTAGGTTCTGCTGAGAAAGAATATTGCCTATACTATTAAAGACCTAAATCAGCTGACCTCAACATAAAAATGTTATCCACGATGGCCTGACCTAAATCACATGAGCTTTTAAAATAAGGAATAGTCAAAGATTTTTAGTATGGGAAGGATGCCGTAGCCTGCTCTTGGCTTGAAGTTGTCTTCATGTTCATCCATCTTTTCTTCTACAATGTCAAATCTGCTGTTAGTTTCATTCAATGTATTTTCCATTTCATACTGAAGTTTTTCATTTCTATAGATTTGATTTAGGCCTTTTTTATATAACATTTTTCTCTGCTAACTTTCCTAAGCATTTGGGACTAAACTATAATTACTGTTTTAATATCTGATTCCATAACATTTGCATCAGTCTTGAGTCATTTGAGATAGATTTGTTTGGTTATCTGTCATATATTCTTATTTATTTGCATGCCTAGTTATTTCTTGCTGGATTGTAAGTTTTGCCTTATTGAGTGCTGGATATTTTGTATTTGATTAATATTCTTGAGATTTAAATGTCTGTAATGTTCCAGAACTTTGTTCTGGAAGTATTTGATCCTTTCATGTCTTCTTTTTAAGATGTGTTTGGCTCAGTGTATTGAACTGTAAATTTGTTAAGATAGTAAATTTCAGGTGTTCTCAGCACTACCCTAAAAAAAGTAGGTGAGGAGATATGTAGTAATCATTTTATTATTTATTTGTATATCAGATTATGTCATTCACATTAAATATTTACAGTTTTTATTTTGAAATAAAGATTTGCAATACTCATAAAGAATAGCATTACATCTAGGCTCATTATCCTTAACTATTCAGGTATAATCCACTGTGTATTTTATTAAATGCCTTAGAATCATGCAGTTATATACTCTGACGTGGGCTTAGGCACTATTATTACTAACCTTTTTTTGAGCGGTGGGCTCTAGCAACCATTAATCCTTTGAGATGATTCTTCTCTTAGAGAAGTGTTGATTAGTACCCAGTTAAATACTCAGTGGGGACCCTCTGATGATCTCCACAGTATTTGTGTTTGTGTGTGTGCATTTCTCTTCTGTCTCTCTTGGTTTCTAGTCACTGTGATCACTCTGCACTTTCATTTTCATGAGTTCAACCCAGAGAGTCGTTGAGGCTCACTGCGTTCTCACCTCTGTATGATAGCCTAGACACTATCTTATGGCACCAGGTTAGGCCACATGTTGAATTCTTCCTTTGTTTCTCATCTTGAAGGGATAACTGTCCATCCCCTGATAACTATTATTTCATATTATTTTGACTTTTTTTGTTTTTAATTTTGTTTGTTAATTTTAATTTTCGTTTGTTAATTTTGATTTTGGTTGTGTCATCCAAGAGAATAAGACGAGTCACTATTCCATTTTGGCCAGAAGCAGAGTTCTGTTCTCTAAATTGTAACAACTTAGCATACTTTCTAGTTCTGTTAAGAAGACCATAAACAAACGGACCACAAGAATAAAGAAAAGAGATTGTAACTAAAATGAAATGTTAGCAAATGACTGAATTAGGTAACAAAAAGCTCCTCTCCTCTGAATGGGAATGTCTTTAAAGTGACACACTATAAACAAATGGGAAAGATTACCTATAGAAATTTAGGTCCCAGTTTGATAGCCATGTAGATTATTTATAACTCCCACCGTTAATGGTTATAATGGTATTTTATTCTTTGGGATTTTTTGTTTTTTTTTAATCTTTGTGGGTTCTAGTTATTTTAAATCATTGACTGGAAATAATGAGAATCTATAGTAGCAATTAAGCCATAAAAATAAGTATCACCTCTTATAGACAAATGAAAGAAGTTATGAAAAATTACACTTAGCTTTCTAGATTTATTTTAGATTTTTAGGTTTTGACTTTATCCTTGCCTTCTCACTTTAAATTGTCAAAAAAAAAAACTAGAGTTGGTACATTCTGTACAAAAGTTTCTTTGATCTGAGTTCTCTACTTCAGATTACTCTAAAAGTTTTAATAGAGTTTTTAGTAGGTTCTTTTATTTCAATGGATCTCTGAATAATATGAATGTATTTTTGTACATTTTTAAATAGGTATGATTCTTAAATTGTTCTATAAGCCAAATTTTAATTACAGTGTTATTCTGTTACTTGGTTATAAAATCTTTTACGTATGTAATTATTACAGACTTCACAGAGATTTTCTTCAGTTGATGTAGAAGCAAAACTTCATAAGACTATGTCTCAAGGAGAGATTACAACATTGGGAATGAGACAGAAGGCTTCAGATTCAGATATAAGGTACAAAGTGTTCAATGAGTGTTAGTGGGGGTAGTGTTGTTTTATTTGCTGAGTGACTCTAGTTAAATACTGAATCTCTTTTTAAAAACAAAACTGATAAAACAGCTAGTTTGAAATGAAATTTTTTAACCAATTTTTCAACAATGTGACAGGCACATTGTGTGCACATGTGTGTATGTGTGTACACATGTATATATAAAATGAACTTTATCTTTCTGTGTTGAGCAGTGTGATTTCGGCAAAGCCTTTAATTCATTATATGACCTGTGATTTTTTTGTTGAGATTGAAAATATTTTCCAATTTTGTACTTGGATTCTGTTCTGATTTAAGAGTTTTATAAATGGAATTGGAAAAATTCTCAGGAAATAATTGTTCTTTTTAAAGATTATATGGTATTTTTACTTGCCTGGTAAGTATTTTGTCCCTTATTGTGTTGTGTAAGGCACATGAGCCCTCATTGGACACTTCAAGATCACATTGAAATCTGTCTGATTCATAACGTTATTAAAGACCACTTCCTCAGTGACTGTAGAAGTATAAAACAAAATAATCCAAATCCAGAGCAGATTATGTTGGAGTCAAATTTTGGGAAATGAAGTATATAATGTAGTAGAAAGAACATATAGTTAGAAACTAGAAGTTTAAACATAATTTCCACCTCTTCCCCCAAATTTGCTAAAATGACAAAACCTGTACAGAATTTAAAAAAAGGTCGGTGGGGGAGCAGGAGAGACAACAACTACTATAAAATTTTGGACTCCAAAAAGTAAATAGAAAAAATTTAAATGTCTTAATAGGAGACACTGAATCTTAAATCACTGGGTAAATCTAAGAACGAAGCATCTGACTGACTGATTTTCCTCAACCCTAGCTGAAAATAGAATATTTTTTTTTTGGGAAAAGGATGAAACAGAAGGTCTCTACACTTGGAGGTTACAGATAACGGCTGATGAGTAGGGCACATATTTGGAACAAGGGGGATTCAACTAAGGGGGACTTACACATTGAATGTTAAGATCCTCGAGCTTTTATCCTTTACTCAGCTTTCACATTTCACAAACCCTCTCAAAAGATGATTCAAAGAGTCCTTGGGCATTTTGTCTTAACTCTCAAGGAAAAATGTAAAGAAACTGTTATCAAGGGCTCTCTTTACAAAATAGACCAGCCAGATAACCCTGCATAGAAGACTACATCTTGGAAACCCCATCATTGTGCACCAGAGCTTTTTATATTAACCCTACTTTTGTTGACCACATACTTGAGAACATACATGAAAGAAACTAAAACTAACAGATAAAATACAACTTGGAGGAAATAAACTGCAAGACAGACAAATAAAAGTAACTATAGACCTTCTGCATAAATAAATATAACTGCATCCTTAAAACAAACAGAATGCATGAAATAGAAATATTTATAATTAAAAAAATCTTTGAAATTAAAAATATATAGTATGAAGGAACAGCTCAGAAAGAATTAGAAGAGTTAGAAAGTAAGTTGAGGACACACCTCAGAAAGATGAGCATTAAAGAACAGAGATGAAAAAAAAATAATAAAGGGCAAAAAGAGATGGAAAAGAACAGAAAAATTATTAAGAAAGTTACAGAGTAAGTTCTGGAGTTCCCATAGGAACTAATGGGAAGTAAAAGCCCTGTGAAGATAGAACAGTGAAACAGAGAAGCTCTAGTAGAAGTTCTGTGAAGATTGAACAGTGAAACAGAGGAGAAAAACATTAAACAATTCATGTAAATATCACAAAATTGATGGATATAAATTTACAGATTGAAAGGACCTACTAAATGCTGAGTGTCCCAAGATTGTGGACAAAAATAGACCCATACCAAAATACAGGAAAACAAAAGACACAAAAGTAATCTCCATTATGATAGTGAAAGTAGCTTTGCAAATGACAGCTGTTCAGCATGCATTGAGGTAAATCATGCCAGGCTAAAGCAGGTTGGAAGGCTCTGAAAGAGATTTCTTCATGAACATGAAACCTGTAGATTACTTAACTATGTTTGAACATGTTGAGATATTCACAAATGGGAAAACTGTTGGAGATGAATTACATTTGGAAAAAAATGAGCAAATGTAAAGCAAAACATTAACTTAAAGTAAATTATGCAGGGAACTATATGCCTCTGTTATCAGTCTTATTTGCATAATAAAACTAGTGAATAATGCTGTATAGTGATCTAGCTAAAATTACAGTAGTTTGTTCTGTTGGGTGCATACATGTATTTGTGGAGTGAATGGGATAGAGTGGTAGAACCTGCCTAATCATTATTTGTGGTCACAAGAGTGATAACAATATAAGTATGGTAAATATTAAAAGAATCAAGTCAAAATTATTACCTTGAGGGAGCAGAAAATAGCTTGAAAAAGGTAGATGGATGCTATCCTTTGTAATAGGCCTGTAGAACAATTTCTGTTTATACTGTATGAATGTATATTACCAATAAACTTTAAAAATTGGAACAGAGAAAAAGCTGGTCTTCAAAACTAGATAGACCTGAGTTTTAACTTTCATGTCCATCAGTGCTCTAATTTCAGTTTGCATATGCGTGATGTGATGGTTGTGAAAATTAGGGGTATAATATATAAGATGTAGTGCCTGGTACCTAATAGATGCTCACAATTTTTTTTTGACTGATTGAACATGCAAATGAACAAAAAGTTAATGTATGAATCAACCTCCTGTTATAGAGTTAAGGTACCCAATATAGTGAAAGTGAACTATTGTTATTATCTTAAGATGTTTCTTTGATTTATGAAAAGGGAGAGAGTATATCAGCATTAAGAATTAGGCAGTGATTCACTGGCTATATAACTATGGGACTTACATAATGGTTAAGCCTCCAGTTTTTCATCTATAAAAGGTTATAGTAGTTTGTAAGTAAAATTTTTAAAACTTCTAAAAACTTTAAAAATTTTTTAAAAACTTCTAAAATTGACTGAGGTAATGCTGTACAAACAGCATTGTGCCTACAGTAACAAATAAGTGGTTGATTTTGTTAAATGATAATAATGATTACATGTGAATATAAAATAATGATGTTAAACCTTTTATTATATAATGGTAAGTTGGATTTAAAATCATGCATGTAACATGATTATAGTGATGTGAAATGTGTGTGCTTATGGATAAAAACTGAAAGGATATCATCCAAAAAGTGAACAGAATCATAGTATGTCAGTAATTTCCTTAGGAAATATTTGTTGTTGGCTTTATACTAAATCCAAACTAGGAGGAGGATGAGAATGAAAAAATACCAGTTTAAGAATCAGAAAACCTGAGTTCAAATCCTAGTTCTACTGCTTTGCAGCTGCTTTAGTTTAGGGATTATTATATGTATCCAGGTCTAATTATGTCTGTATTCAAGATGAAGAAACTCTACCTTCCTGGTGAAACTTACATATGATTGAATTTAAGTGTGAAGGTTAAATTAACTAATACACATGAAAGGTAATCATATGAAATGGAGCAAATACTGTCACAAATACTATCACAAATACTGTCTTCAAATACTGTCACAGAGATATGCTGATTTCATTTTCACCTTTTATGTTTTAAATAGACCTCACAGAGCTAAGATGAGGTTCTGGGCCAAAGGGAAACATGGGGAGAAGAAGACTACCAGAGTGAAACCTGCTACCCAAACAGAGGTTTCAGTACTCTTTGCTGCCTCAGATGTGATTCCAGCTCATCAGGTTCCAGATGGTAAAAAATAAGCAAAGGGTGGCAATTGTTTTCTTAGTATCTGTCCTTCCTCCCTTTCCTTACTTATTCTTCCCTTTACTTCCTTTTCTTCTCTTTATTTTTAATTACGGTGATATTAGGATACCCCCATCAGGTATTGCCACCATAGTTCACCCACCACCAAATCACCTATAGTTCACCACCATAGGCCATTGTCCTTCCTTCCTCTTTGTTCTTACTCCTCTTCCACCCCTCCTACCTCTGGATACTTCAGTTTGTTTATTCTTTCTTAAAGTTTGCTATTCTTCCAGTGTTCATTTCTGTTGACTAGAAATTCTAATGTGAAAGAACCAGGATTGTTAAATCCTTCCTTAACTAAGTGATATAAAATTACATTGAACCTATAATAGATGTTCAAAGAAAATGTTGTACAGTGAGCAACAAGAACTTTAAAAATGATTATGAATCTTTGATTAGTCTGTTTCTGAAGTATAAAAATGTAAGCATCTTTCATTCACTTAACAGATATATAGATTTGTAAATAATTAGTAAAATAGTAGCAGCTAAGAATTTGAGTGCTTGCTGTGCACAAATCATTGTGCTAGCATGTTGTATTTATTAATCGATCCTTACAACAATTTTGTGAGGTTGGTATGATTGTTTTTGCCAATTTTTTTTTTTCCAAATCACCCCTACCCTATCTGCTTCCCTCTCTCATGCCCTCCAACATTTCCCCTATTCCCTAACATAAACATCTTCTTTTTGATGAGTTCAAGTTTTTTTCCTTCTATTTTTTACATATAATTGTTTTTGAATATTTATTTTCTGCAGATGAGTAGAACCATCAAAACCTTTCAGTTTTTGACTGACTTCACTCAGTTTAATCACCTCAAAGTCCATCCATTTTGTCCCAAACGCCACTGCTTCATCTTCACAGCTCTGTAATACTCCATTGAGTATATGTTCCACAGTTTCTCTATCCATTCATCTGTTGAAGGGCAGTTGGGTTTGTTCCATAACTTGATAATTGTGATCAGTGCTATGAGATATATATATATATATATATATATCTTTGTATTAGCGTTTTCATGTTTTTTGGATAAATATCTAATTGCAATATTACTTCAAGAGTAAGTCTGGGGCCTCCCTGGTGGTACAGCGGTTGAGCACTGGGTTGCGAAGCTGCCCACAGCCTCTGCAGAGCCGGTTCAATCCCCGGCTGCTCCCTGGCCACCGGAGGAGGGTCCCACATGGTGCGCAGACCTCTCCTGCCACCCACTGCTCCCCTCAGCAGTATACTTCGGTCCTTCTGCCTGCTCTGCTCCCCGCTCTGGCTCTGGTGAGTTCTCTCACCCTCCCGCGCCTCTGACTGTACCCAGTGCTTGTATAAATAAATAAATAAAATCTTAAAAAAAAAACCAACAACACATTTAAAAAAAAAAAGAGTAAGTCTGGTGGGATACTACACTGACTTCTGTTTGTCTGAGAAAACCTTTATTGATCTTTATACTTAACCTTTATTGATCTTTATACTTAAATAATTTTGCAGGATAGAGAATACTTGGCTGTCAGTTCTTATATTTTAGGATTGCAGATATTTCCTTCTACTTCTTACCTAGAGAATGTCTAAGCTGAAATTAGGGGGAATCTTAATTTGGGAGCCTTAGAAGTTATTTTTTTTCCTTGCTGCCCACAAAATTTTTTCCTTCTTTTGATTTTTGATAGTTTGACAATGATGTGTCTAGGTGTAATTCTTTTTGCATTTAAGAATATAAGTGTTATCTCTGCTTGCTGGACATCCATTTTTAAATCATTCTGCAGGCTTAAAGATGTCTTCTCTTACCACTGCTCTTCAATATAATATTGGCGGTCCTAGCCAGAGCAATAAGATAAGAGAAAGACATACGAGGAATCCAAATAGGGAAAGAAGAAGTAAAACTATCACTATTTGCAGACTATATGATAATTTACGTAGAGAACCCTAAAAACTCCACAGAAAAACTGCTCAAAATAATCAACCAGCTTAGTAAAATAGCAGGATACAAAATAAACACACAAAAATCAATAGCCTTCCTATACACAAAAAAACAATATGAAGAAGAAATCAAGAAAACCATCCCTTTTAAAATTGAAACAAAAAAAAAAATCAAATACTTGGGAATAAACCTAATAACAGAGGTGAAGGACCTATACAAAGAAAATTATAAAACACTGTTAAAAGAAATAGAAGAAGACACAAAGAAATGGAAAGACATCCCCTGCTTATGGATTGGAAGAATTAACATTACTGAGAAATTCTTAATTGCTATTTTTTTGAGTAAGGTTTCTGCTCCTATTTCTTTTTCTTCCCCATCTGGGAGACTAATCATTCTTAAATTTCCTTGCTATATGAATTTGATATTTCTTGTAGTTTCCTTATTTTTCCTTTGTCTTGACTCTCCTCTTTGAGCTTGTAATTTGTTCATTTGCGTCTTCTACAGCTGATATTTTTTTCTTCTTTCCTTCATTCAGAATCTCTCGTTTGATCTTTTTATATATTCAATTCTTTGGTGAAGAGCTCTCTGTGTCTCCATCTCATTTCTGACATTTTGTGCCTTCCTGTCTGCCTTTGACTGATGTTCTGGTATCTCATTTAACATTTTTAGTATTGTTACTTTGAAGTCATCAGATAGTTTGTCTATTTCCATCTCCTTTATATTTCTTCTTGGACTTCTGACCTTGTTTTTCCATCTTGTGTTGGGTCATTCCTTGCTTCCTATGCGTGTATACAGCCTTATTTGTGTGCGTGATTTGGTAGTGGCGCTGTGGTAGTAGGATTTAGTTTTGCTTTTACCTTGGTGTGAGGGGAGGTAGAAGGGGGATTGGGGTTTTAATACTAGATTTCAGTTTGATGAGTGATGTTAGTTAATCACTTCTACCTCTTGTTTTGTTCCACAGCAAGCTTTATTCTGTGCTTAGATTGTCTTTACTTCCCACCTTATCCATTGTTCCTTTCTTCGGAGAGCTGCTATCTATTGAACTTGGATCTCCCAGTAGGGAGGATAGAACAGACCTGTTACAAAAAGCAAACAAAAACTTCTTGTATCTGTAATAAGATAGAAGGACAAGGAGGAAAGTTCATCGAGGAACCTGTAATATCTGTGTCAGAAGGAAAAATGGTAGAGATGTAACTAGCGCCACCCCCCCTTTTTTTTTGGTCTGTGGCTTTGTTCTTATCTCTTGGCAAACTGATAAGGATTAGACCAATAATAAATTGGTTTATTTGGAATATTTAGAATTTCTCACCGTTACATTACCGAGAGGATCACTTTTATCTGGTTTATAATAATTATTCAAAATTTTTCATTATTCACAGTCACATACTTTGTTACTTATTCCCAAGAAGGAAGCATCCAGCTTTTTAGTTGAAGCATATATTAAAAATAGATTTTATTGTATGTTTGCTTCATAAGGATTCGTGTATAAAAATTAAGATTATAGCTTTTTATTTATCATAGGGTAGAAATTTAGTAAGTAAAATTTGTTTTTTTTTTTAAAGCTTTTTTTTTAAGATTTATTTATTTATTTATTTATTTATTTATTTATTTATTTATACAAGTACTGGGTAAGTCAGAAGTGCAGGAGGGTGAGAGAATTCACCAGAGCGGGGAGCAGAACAGGCAGACTGACGAAGTACACTGCTGAGGGGAGCAGTGGGCGTGGCAAGAGAGGTCTGCGTGCCACATGGGACCCTCGCAGGTGGCCAGGGATCGAACCAGCGCTGCAGAGGCTGTGGGCAGCTTCTCAACCCAGCACTCAACCGCTGCACCACCGGGGAGGCCCTAAAATTTTATTTTTAATGCTGAAATAGGACTATAGACAATTTCTTCAGTAAATATTATTTCTTTTAAGAAAGATATTAGCTGATACATGAACTAACTACTTAGATATGTAGGTTATATAAAGGAATTGAAATCCATTAAAATCAATTGAATATACTTGTATCCTATTACTTTGATATGATAGCTGAGATTGGGTTTTTCTCAGTTTCTGTATGAGGTGGTATTAAGCATGTAAGGGGCTTTTTTTTTCCATTTTCAGAGTTAGCTTTTAGATGGAATGGAGATGTACCATTGGGATAGAGGATAAGAGAAATAAACGTGTGTGGGTGGGTAGGGGAGAGTCGAGTAGGTAAGTGAAGGAAGGGAGCAATATTGTCATCAAGTCCCAGATAGAGTTTTGGCAGACCCATTGTAGTTCTGGATTATAACAGACTACATGGTAGTTCAATTTATTTAGTATAAACAATTATAGGGAAAATTTTTGTGCTCTCCAATATTACATATACAAAACCAATTCATTCCAAGAATTCTCTGAGAAATCCAGAGTTATTTGGGAAATGTATAAGGAAATTTTAAATGCTAAAGGAATCCAAGCACAAGTGAGCCATTTACCCAGCTCCATAAGATTACCAGGCTACCACCAGGTAGTATGACTGACTTTAGACCTTAGTAAAGAAATAATAGTACTTAAACTTCACTAGTTTGTTAGACTGTAAATAGCTGGGTGTTTTTTCAGAGTAAAGCTGTGACTGGGTTAATGGTTAGTAGGTTAGTATTTTAATATGCTAGTGTAATTTTGAACTCTCCTTTGTTTTCTTTGGCTTCAGTTCTATGAAATACTTCTGACTTGATTTTCAGTGTCAGATCTCAGGCTCTTGGGAGACATGATACCATTTCCCATTGAAAAGAGATAATTATTAAATGTGTTTTCTGGACAAATGTGTAATCTGGATTTATTACCTATCTGCCTGGTGTCAGATGTTAGTGTTACTTTGCTTTACATATATTTGTGCTTGTTTCCTTTAATAACTTATTAAAGGAACACAAAAAGAAGCGTGTGGAAATTTCAATAATTTACAGATTTTTTTCTTTTACACTCTTCTTGAATTTTAGAATTACCTCAGCTTCATCCAACACCTCCTTTGAGCCCAGAATTGCCTGGTAGTTGCCGGAAGGAATTCAAAGAGAACAAAGAGCCTTCTCCAAAGGCAAAGCGTAAGCGAAATGTAAAGATCAGCAGTGTGGCTTTGGAATCTATGCATTGGCAAAATGACTCTGTCCAGATCATAGCAAGTGCCAGTGATTTAAAGAGCATGGATGAATTTCTTCTGAAAAAGGTACACTTTGCTTTCTGGGTTATGCCCCTGAGCAGCTTTGACTATGAAGTACTTGCATTATTATATCAGGATAATGCCCTCTAGAGAGCACAATTAAATATACTTCAGTAAATTAGATGATCTGTTCTTTACCAGAAAGGTGCCTGTAATAGAATATGCCTCCGTCAGACTGAGTAGATAGGATTTAAGGTTTTAGGGTTATTGTTGACTTCTACTTCAGTTGTTACTGTCCTGTTATATTCCAAATGTGAAAGTGAAACTTATTGTACATATGGAGTTGTTTTTCTGGTAGCAAAACTATAGAATTGTACAGTGTTGGAAGAGACCTCAGAAGTCAGCCAATTACTGTAAAACTTTTGCTCTCTAGTCATACCTTTACCTGGGTCCCATAATATCAATGGTTTGTACTTTTAGGACTATCTTGTTGAGCAAACAGTATGTATCCACTGTTAAATTCACCTCTTTTCAATTAGTTGATTTTGTACAAAAACTTTTTCTCCCTGTGGTCCCCAGATGAATGACTTAGATAATGAAGACAGCAAGAAAGATACATTAGTGGATGTTGTATTTAAAAAGGCCCTGAAAGAATTTCGGCAAAATATCTTCAACTTTTATTCATCTGCATTGGCGGTAAGTTGGACCTTGTTAAGAGATACTTAGTCAGCATATGAAAGACATTTTGCAGTGCTATAGAAGATAATGTAGAGGTTATGTTCAACTAGAGATTTCTCCTTTTTTTGTTTTGTTTTGTTTTAGGGACAGGTACGGAAAAGCACACTGATTAACCTCTGATCAATAGCCTTCTTGAATTTCCTTGAGTAGTCTCCTCTGTGCCCCTGAGTATATTTTCATCTTCTTAAGACATTGAATTCAGACATTGTGCATATGATTCTATTTTACCCAGTGTCGCTTTACTATTTTTATTTTTCATGAACCTTTTAGCTTTAACTTCTAATTCTAATTCTAATTCTTTGGCTTTTTTGTGTGGAATTGCATTATACATTTTCTTTCAGTGATATTTGTCATGTTTTAGAAAATTTATTTTTGGTGCTCAAATGTATAAATTAATGCTTTGATCTGTAGAATCTTTATTAGTACCTGTGGATTACCATATTTATTCTACTAAATAGTTGTATTTAATTGATTTTCCTTGTTCAATCTGTAATTCATTTTGAAAAGAGAAACCAGAAAAGCTTATTATTTATCCTCTACTTTTTCTTTCTCACTATAAGATTTTTTACCTTTTAAAAACAAGAATGAGACACTGTGAGAGAGCAGAAATTTCAAGATCATAACAAAGAAGTATCAGCCTATGGCAGGTGACTAGGTTTTGCTAGGGACAATATTGACCACATTTTCCCAGTCCTGCCCAACAACTTACCACTCTCATCTCTGTCTCTGCTTGACCACCTGCAGTTCCAATTGGGGAATCAGAGTTGTTGGATCCTTGATTACACTTTGAATCACAGGAAGAGCCAGCGTTATGAAACAGAACTTAACATTGGTTTTCAAGCCTTGGATCAAAAAAGATAAACTTGTAATTCTAAAATGTGAAAGAGAAATAAATGCCAAATATTTGTGGCACTTTTTGTCACTTATGAGAAAAAATCTCTTTTTCTTCTCAGATTTCAGAGCCTCATTTAAACAAACTAACAGAAGTTCCATGAGGTTTTTTTTTTTAAAGTAATGTGGTATTCTGAGTATAGCAATTTTTTTTAGAAAAGTAAAACAGAGATGATTACCTAGTGTATCATTAGGCATGTATTCAAGAATTTACTCCTTTAGTTTTAGAGTGGCTCTGTCTAAACTATATTCATTTGTGGGAGATCAGTAGTTAAGAGGAATCCGGTAATCCATACAATCTTTATAATAAAATATAATTTAAAAAAAAGACGAGAATTTCCCTGGACTTGCTCAAATTATTACAGTTTTTATTTATTTATTTTATTTTGTATACATTTTACATCATTCTTCCTTTTTATACAATGTATGCTTTCTCTTCTCAGGTGTAGTCCTGTAAAATTCCCACCACCAATTCACCCATGCACCATCATCACCATGGTCACTTGTGTTCTTCCCTCCCCTGTTTTGATCCTTCTTCCTACCCCTCCCCTGCAGAATGGCTCTGATTTATAGTTGCCTGTTGAATTTTTAAAATTTATTATAATTATTATTTTTTTCCCTGATCCCTTATTTGGTTCCCCTATATTCCTCCTACAAGTGAAACCATCCAATATTTTTCTTTTTCCTTTTGGCTTATTTAACTGAGCATGATCTGGCCTCCCCAGTGGCGCAGTGGTTGAACACTAGGTTGCGAAGCTGCCTGCAGCCTCTGCAGCACCGGTTCAATCCCTGGCCACCGGGTGAGGGTCCCACATGGCGCGCAGACCTCTCCTGCTGCCCGCTGCTCCCCTCAGCAGTGTACTTCATCAATTTGCCTGTTCTGTTCCCCGCTCTGACTCTGGTGAATTCTCTCCCCCTCCCTTGCTTCTGACTGTACCCAGTGCTTGTATAAATAAATAAATAAATCTTTAACTGAGCATGATCCCTTCCAGCTCCATCCATGTTGCTGTTAATGATATACGTGTGTGTGTGTGTGTGTGTGTGTGTGTGTGTGTGTATACCACATCTTCTTGATGCAGTCATCTATTTTTTGGCATTTGGGTTGTTTCCATAACTTAACGATTGTAAATAGTGCTGCAGTAGACATAGGGATGCAGGTATCCTTTGGGATTAATGTTTTTGTGTCCTCTGAGTAGATTCCTAGGAGTGGAATTGCTGGGTCATATGGTAGCTCCATTTTTAGTAATTTGAGGAATCTCCACATAGCTTTCAATAGTGGTTGACCGGTTTGCATTCCCATCAGTAGTTTAAGAGAGTTCCTTTTTCTTCACATCCTTACCAGCATTTGTTGTTAGATTTTTAATATGTGCCATTCTCACTGCTGTCAAGTATATCATTGGGGTTTTGATTTGCGTTTCCCTGATATAAGGGATGTTGAACATTTTTTCATATACATGTTGACCATTTGCATTTCCTATTTGGAGAAGTGTCTTTTTAGCTCTTCTGCTCACTTTTTAACTGGATTGTTTACTTTGTATTTGTTGAGTCCTGTGAGCTCTTTATAGATCTCTGTGATGAGTCCCTTATCAGTTGTATGGAATGCAAAGATTTTCTCCCAGTCAGTAGGGTGTCTCTTTGTTTTGGTTAATGTGTCTTGCTGAATAGAAGCTTTTTAGTTTGATGTAATCCCAGCTGTTTATCTTTTCCTTCACTTTCTTTGTTTTGGGGATGAGTCTTTAAAGATGTACTAAGATGTATGTCAGGTAGTGTTTTACCTATTTCTATATATTTTATGGTTTTCTATATGTTTTATAATTTCAGGTCTTATGTTCAATTCTTTTATCCATTTTGAGTTGGTTTTTGTGCATGGTGTGAGGTAGTAGTCCAGTTTCATTCTTTTGCATGTGGTGGTCCAGTTTTCCCAGCACCATTTATTGAACAAACTGTCCTTGTTCCATTGCATATTCTTTGCTCCTTTATCAAAGATTCGTTTTTCCATATATGTGTGGCTTTATTTCTGGATTTTCTATTTGATTCCATTGGTCTGTGTGTTTTTGTTCCAGTGCCATACTGTTTTAATTATTATGGCTTTGTAGTATAGTTTGAAGTCTGGGCGTGTGATACCTCCTTTCTCCTCCTTTTTAGTCAGGAGAGCTTTGACTATTGAAGTTTTTTGTGATTCCACATGAATTTCATCAATATTTGTGCTATTTGAAGAAAGTCATTGAGACTTTATTGGGATTGCATTTAAATCTGTAAATTACTTTCAGTAGGATGGCCATTTTAATAGTGTTAATTCTTCCAATACATGAGTAGGGGCTGTCTTTCCATTTCTTTGTGTCTTCTATTTCTTTTAACAATCTTTTATAATTTTCTTTGTATAGGCCACTCACCTCCTTTGTTAGGTTTATTTCCAGGTATTTGATTTATTTTGTTTCAGCTGTAACTGGGATGGTTTTCTTAATTTCTTCTTTAGATTGATTCTTTGCATATTAGAAGACTACTGATTTTTGTGTGTTGATTTTGTATTCATCTGCTTTACTAAATTGGTTTATTATTTTGATTAGTTTTTCTGTGGATTTTTTAGGGTTTCCTATGTATATTATCATATCATCTGCAAATAGTGATAGTTTTACTTCTTTTTCTATTTGGATTCCTTGTATGTCTTTCTCTTATTGCTCTGGCTAAGACTTCCAGTATTATATTGAAAAGCAGGGGCAAGAATGGACATCCTTGTCTTGTTCTTGATCTTAATGGGAAGGCTTTCAGCTTTTCTCCATTGGGAATAATATTGGCTGTGGGTTTGTCATAGATGGCTTTTATTATGTTTAGTTTTGTTCCTTCTATCCTGAGAATTTTGAGGACCTTCATCATAAATGGATATTGAACTTTGTTAAATACTTTCTGAGCATCTAGTGATACCATCATATGGTTTTTATTTTTCTTTTTTTGATGTGTTGTATTATACTAATTGGTTTTCTGATGTTGAATCATCCTTGTGCCCCTGGAATAAATCCCACTTGGTCATGGTGTATTATCCTTCTGATGCATTGTTGGATTCTGTTGGCTAGGATTTTGTTGAGGATTTTTGCAGCTCTGTTCACTAGGGAAATTGGCCTGTAGTTTTCTTTTTTTGTGTTGTCTTTGTTTGGTTTTGGTATTAGTCTAATGTTGGCTTCATGAAACATATTTGGTAGTATTCTTTCTCAATTTTTTGAAAGAGTTTGTGTAGGATAGGCACTAGTTCATTTCTGAACATTTGGTAGAATTCATTTGTGACTGGTCCTGGGCTTTTTGTTTTTGGGGAGAGTATTGATTACTGTTTCAATTTCACTGCTTGTAATTGGTCTGTTTAGTTGTTTTATTTCTTCTTTATCTAGCTTAAGATGATTATATAGTTTTGGGAATTTGTCCATCTCTTCTAGATTGTTGAACTTGTTTGCATGTAAATGTTCATAATAATCTCTGATTTCTGCTGTGTCTGTCATAATTTTTCCTCTTTCATTTATGATCCTATTTATTTTGTTTTCTCCTATTTTTTCTATATAAGCTTGCCTAGAGGTTTGTCCATTGTTTTTTTTTTTTCCTGAAGAACCAACTTCTGTTGATCTTTTGGATTGTTTTTGTAAATTTCTATTTCATTTATTTCTGCTTTGAGTCTTATTATTTCCTTTCTTATACTGGCTTTTGGGTGTTTTTTTGTTTGTTTTTCTTTTTCTAGTTCTTTGAGATGGGTGATTAGGTTGTTTCTTTGATTTCTTTCTTGTTTCTTGAAGTGAGCCTGTATTGCTATATACATTCCTCTTATTACTGCTTTTGCAGTGTCCCATACATTTAGAAAGTTGTGTCCTCATTGTCATTTGTCTCAAGGTATTTTTTAATTTCTTCTTTGATCTCCTCATTGATCCAATGGTCTTCCAATAGTGTGGGTTTCAATCTCCATGAAATGGAAGAGTTCCTTGCTTTCCGTGGTTTATTTCTAGTTTAATGCCTTTATGATCAGAGAAGATAGTTGGTATGATTTTGATTTTAAAGTCTGTTGATATTTGTCTTGTGGCCCAGTATGTGATCATTCCCAGAGAATGATCCATACACACTTGAGAAAAATGTGTACTTGAATTTTTTTGGGTGCAATGTCCTATAGATGTCTGTTAAGCCTATGAGATCTAGGTCCTTATTTAGGACTCTTGTGTCCTTGTTTATTTTTTGTCTCATTGATCTCTCCATTGGTGAGAGGGGGATGTTGAAGACTCCTACTACATATGTATTTTCTGTAATGTCTGTTTTCAGAGATGATAATAATTGTCTGATATATTTTGGTGCTCCTTCATTTAGTGAGTATATGTTGATGAGTATTATATCTTCCTGATGTATTGCCCACTTAATCATAATGTAGTGACCATGTCTCTTTTTACCTTTTTTATTTTTAAGTCTGTTTTATCTGATATAAGTATAACTGTTCCTGCCTTCTTTTATGGTCCATCAAATTATTACACTCTTTAAACTTAGGTTTTTTACTAAAATTTAGCAGGTTTTATTCTGCAGATACTCAAGTAGTTGTGCGTTTACAAATACCACATGACTTCATGGGCTTACTTATTGGAAAGTATATAAAATTATACTAAATTCTTATACTAAATTCTGCCCAATACAAGTTGAATCAATCTTCTATATTTAAGGAATTTCTTCATAAAACCTTACCTTTCTATTTTATTATTTATTTTTAGATAGATGATGGGAAAAGCATACGTTATAAAGACCTCTATGCACTATTTGAGCAGATTCTGGAAAAAACCATGAGGCTTGAGCAGCGTGATTGGAGTGAATCTCCAGTTAGAGTTTGGGTCAATACTTTTAAAGTGTTTTTGGATGAATATATGAATGAATTCAAGCCTTTGGATTGCATAACCACAAAGGTAAATATGGTATATTTTGACTTCTTTTTTTTTTTCTTTTTTTTAGTTTTTTTTAATTGATTTATACACAAAAGAACTAGTTGTAGGGCAGAGGTGTTGGGGTTGATGGGGGTGTGATGAGAGGATTCACCAGAATAGAGTGGGGAGCAAGAGAGGTGGATCTAGTGAAATACGCTGCTGAGGGGAGCAGTGGGCAAGACAGGAGAGGTCTGCTGCACCATGTGGGTTAGCTCCCTGGCTGGGGATTGAACTCAGGATGTAGCAGTGACAGCGCTGACACTTAACCCCTAGGCCACTAGGGAGGCCCCTATTTTGACTCCTAAAAGGATTCAATTGTGAATATTTTCAGTCTGAGACAGTTTGTATTTGACGAGCATTGTGTTAAGCATGTCAGCTTAGCATTACTGTAGATCTTCCAGACGCCATTCTTTCTTATAAATTGATCAAACCATGTTATCCAAACCTTTTGCAATTAATACTTTCTTCACTGAGTTAAAATATAATGTTGTGCCATCAAGATTATATAGCAGTCAGTATGTGCATTTCTTTTTTGAAAAACAGTGGTTAAAGATGCGATTCTTTGTATCATCTTTACCTTTAGGTAAGGATCCACAAATTATGTTTCTTCTGAATTAGGTTTTAGAAAATGTGTGTTTCTAAAAATCTATATAACAATAATAATCACATTAAGTGCTAGGTATTTGATATTTTATAGCAATTAGACTGTTAAGCAATAGCAGCAAAAGGTAGACAGATTGATTACTAATACAGTTTTTTTCATATCTCTATGTATTTTCAAACTTTATCACACTTCAATCTAATACACCATAAAGTTAATATTATTACTTTAAGGGCAGAGAAAGTGGAATTTAATTAATTTCTTCAATATTGATATTTTATTCAATTCTTGCTTTAGCTCTGATAAATACTATGAAATCCATACTACACAAAATTATCAATGTATTTCCTTTCAGTACCCCAGGTAAAATAATTAGGTATTTAATTACTACTAAGTATCAGATATATTTGTAGTCCTTTTTATTGATTATTTTCCATTTTACTTTTAGTAATTCTACTTTGTATGTGTTTAAATTACTTTCAGTGTGAACTCATTTTGAAGATCTAAATAAATGCTTGAAAGTTCTTCTGTTCTACACCTAGATTAAGCTCTTTATGTTATACAGAGACGGTTTGTTAAAAATTTTAAGTTAGCTTTGGATTGTTCTATATTATGGTTATTTGGAAATGTCATATGTAAAAGAGCTTTTCCATGTCCCAAATAACAACATTTTATATTTAACTCTGGGATTAAGACTTCTTTATAACCAAAATGTAAATTACGATCTTTAAAATTAATTACAACTAGTAAAATAAAATAATGAATTAATATGGCATGACTTCTGGACAGGACTGAGGTTTAAAAAGACAGTCTGTTGCTTTTATGAGCTCTGTGTTTTACCAAACACACACAAAAAAATTCTCATTTTACTGTCACTGCTCAATTGCTCTTTTGGAATAAAGGAAATCTGCTTACTTTCTTCTCTGTTGAGCAAAAATCTTAGTATTTGCAAAGAAGTTAGAAAGTAAATTAATTTTTGTTGTATTACAGTTTCTGTATGTCTTTCCCATCAGGTGCCAAAAACAGAAAGAAAGAAAAGAAGGAAAAAAGAAACTGATTTAGTAAGTTATAATATGTTGGGATTTTTTCATTTGTTTGTTATAAAAATGTAATTTTCAAACCAGCAGCTTGAAGTATACACAAAATTTTTTGTGGCTATAGTTAAGTAATAGGTTTGTCAAGTAACTGAGGGTAATCATTTATGCCTTTACAAAAATTTAGGATGAGAAATATTTCTTGAATTCTGTGACTTGTTATCAATAGTAGCTTCCTAAAATGCCAGAAAACTGCAAATTTTATTCATAAAGGGTAAAAATATGATCCCTTTTAAGTATTAGAGATAAAGGTTTTGCTTTTTATGAATTTTCTCTCTCTTCTAAAGAAAGTAAAACTATTTAGGATTTTGCAATTAAAGTTACTTCTAGTTGGAAAGTCATTTCCAAAAGCATTTGAGCTTATCTTACTATTGTATGTATTATCGTGTTACATGCCTCTGTCTTTATAATAATCTTTTTAATTGCAAGGATGAGTTTAGCATAGAAAAGTTCATAGTCTATTATTGAGGACAGTTATTTAAAGATTATTACTGTTAGATGTGCTACATACTATAGTAGAAATGGTGCAAAGTGCTTTTTAAACACAGAAAGGGAGCATGAAGATATATTTTATAGAAGAATTCTTGACACATGAATAGTAGTTTAGATGGGCTAAGTATCTGGCCAGAGAGAAAAAGTCTGTCCAAATACACATGAGTGAAACACCTGGCATATTGCTCTAACAGCTTTGATTGACTCAAGTGTTGGCTGTTTGTAATGGGGGAAAGAGGATGGTATTGGAAAATTAGATACAAGTCTGGACACTCTACCTTCAAATTATATCTAATAGTTGACCATTTTATACAGTAGTGCAATACAATGCATATTCTTTTTTTTTAAGATTTATTTTACAAGAGCTGAGGTACAGGCCAGAGGTACGGGAGGGTGAGAGGATTCATCAGAGACAGAGGATTCACCAGAGACAGGATTCACCAGGGGAGCAGAACAGGCAGACGGACCAGAAGCACTGCTGAGGGGAGCAGTGGGCGAGACAGGAGAGGTCTGCCTCACCATGTGTCTATCTCCCTGGCCAGCTGGGAATCGAACCCATGCTGCAGAGGCTATGGACAGCCTCACAGTGCTGCGCTCAACCCGCTGTGCCACCAGGGAGGCCCTACAATGCGTAGTCTTGCAATTGGTCTGCCTTCTTATACTCGTTCCCTTTCCTTATAACTCTTTAGTGATATTCAGTGTTCTTAGGCTAGAATATGGAGTTCTTACCATGTGTACAAGATTTAACATGTTCTTGCACTGATTATCTTTCTAAGCTTCATTTTCTTCTCTTTACCCCTATTCTCTCTGCCTAAGCTCAGTTTGCTGCCTTTACCTCCTCTTTCTTCTCCCATATTCATTTTCCCTTTCTAACTTTCCCCTGAAAATGTTAAGTTTTAGGGTCTACAGAGCCTGGATTCACGACCCTGTCAAATTCTAATTCTAGAATATTCATTGTTGACCTTAGTAATAAATCAGAATTGCAAGTCCATCTCCCTATCACTTGTAAGCCAATCTCTAAGGTCTTTTAGATCATTGCTTATAGCTTTTCCACTATGATGTCTTTTACAGCTATTTGCCTGTTGAAAGTTTCTTCCTTTTCTTAGGTACAGAATTGTGAAAGTAGTATAGTATGTCTAAGCCCCTGGCTGAGCTTACATCTGTTCCTCAAAGGAGGATTTTTGAATTGAAAGGCTTAGATAAGACTGAGCCTCAGTTTCCTAAAAGTAGGAATAATGCTTCCATCACTAGATTTTTGTGAAGATTAAACAAGATTGTATACAAAGGAAAGGGTAGGAAGGCTTATTACTAACAGGTACTGTTTAGGCATCCTATATACTTTAAGTCTTAAAAGAATAATCTTTCTCATTTAGGAAGAAATACCTAAAGATAAAAATGAGCAAAGAATATGAGATAAAAGACAAATTTTTCATTGTATTCTATTTTGTGCATTTGATTCACTCAGAATAAAGGAAGTTTTTTTTATTTTTTGATACTTTTAAAAATCAAGGTAGTATTAGTTTACAACACTGTATATGTCTCAGAAATACAGGATTCCCATCTCTTCAGATATGTTACGACAACATACCAACCACCATGGCACCCACATTCTTCTACCATATTCCATTGTGCCCCTTCCTCTCCTCTCTCAATTCCTCCTTTCTCTCTCTAGTAACCTCAGTTTTACCTTCAGATTTTCAAGATTTGTTTTTGTTTTTGTGTTGTCTAAATATTTATTTCTCTGTATCCACATATGAATGAAACTATCTGTATTTCTCTTTCTCCTTCTGTCTTATTTTACTTAGCATAGAATAAATTTTTAATGAAAATTTTAACATTAGATTTCTATAGAAGAAAATAATGTGCGTATGTGCAATTTACAACTTCACTGGGTAGAATGATGTTTGTGAGATAAAATATCAATATCTGGGAATATTTGAGACATCCTAGAGCAAAGCCATATTATAAAACTGGGATAGATGAACCATAGTTGATATTATTTCACTTAGTTACTTATTTATTTAAATCCTTGAGGAAAAAAATGATACTCCCCTACTATGTATATTTTTTTGTTTTTTTTTTTGATTGATTGATTGGTTTGTTTGTTTGTTTATACATACAAGCACTGGATACAGTCAGAAGCGCAGGAGGGTGAGAGAATTCACTAGAGCCAGAGCAGGGAGCTGAGCAGGCAGAAGGACCGAAGTACACTGCTGAGGGGAGCAGCGGGCAGCAGGAGAGGTCTGCGCGCCATGTGGGACCCTCCTCTGGTGGCGGGGGATTGAACCGGTGCTACAGAGCCTGCGGGCAGCTTCGAAACCCAGCGCTCAACCGCTGCGCCACCGGGGAGGCCCCCTACTATGTATTTTGATACACTCAGTGTTACCTCAGAACTAATTCTTCTATAATTGTATAGTTCATTGATTTTTAGTATACTTATATAGTTGCAACCATCACAGCAATCAGATTTTAGAACATTTGTATCACCCCAAAAGAGTTTTTTATGCCAGATTGTAGTCATTGCCTTTTACCACCCTCACACCCAACAAGTACTAATGTGCTTTCTGATTCTATAATTTTGCAGTTTGGGGACATTTCATATAAATAGAATTATACAAGTGTGGTGTTTTTGCATATGATTCTTATTATAATTTTTTTTTAAGGATTTATTTATACGAGAACAGAAGTACGGGCCAGAGGCACGGGAGGGTAAGCGGATTTAACAGAGACAGAACAGGGAACAGACCAGGCAGACTGATTGAAACGCTGCTGAGGGGACCAGTGGGTGAGACAGGAGAGGTCTGCCACGCCATGTGGGTATCTCCCTGGCCACCCAGGAATTGAATCCGCGTTGCAGAGGCTGTGGACAGTTTCACAGTGCAGCGCGCAACCTGCTGTGCCACCGGGGAGGCCCCCTCTTATTATAATGTTTTGAGGTTTATCAGCAACTTGGTCTTTTTAGTGCTGAAATACCATTCTCTGTTATGGGTATAGCACATTCTGTTCATCATTTAATAGATATTTGGGTTGTTTCTACATTTTTATTTTTATGAATAATGTTGCTGTGATCCTTTGTGTATAGGTTTTTGTATAGACATGTTTTTAATTCTCAGGTATAAACCTAAAGTGGAATCTTTGTCTTATATAAACTCTGTTTAACATTTTGAGAAGCTTCCAATCTTTTTTTCAGGTGATTTGTCGTTTATAATTCTACCCGCAATATGAAGGGTTCCAATCTTTCCACATTCTTACCAACAGTTGTTACTACTATAATACCCAGTCATTTTAGTGGACAGGAAGTGACATTTCATCATGTTTTTAACTTGCATTTCCTTGATGATTAATGATTTTGAGCTTATTTCATTTACCAGTTAGCTTTTTATATTTTTATGAATTTTCTATTCAGAATTGCCCATTGTTAACTTGAGTTATATTCTTATTGAGTTGTAAGTTTTCATATTTTCTGGGTAGAAGTCCTTTATCCAGTTACATGATTTGCAAATATTTTTTTCTTTTGATATTCTTAATGGTACTTTGAACTTAAAAGTTATAAACTTTAATGAAGCTTAGAACAGTGTATTTTGATGTTACAAAGAATGAAGAGTTCATTGGTATAGTTTTAGATCTTATATTTCAGTTAACCTTTAACTAATTTGTCAGTTGTAGAGTTTTGATGTATTATTATCTGACAGAACAAATTATTATTCCACTTCCTAGTTCTATATCTGTACGAAACTGGATTATCTTTTTTTTTTAAAGACCCATTCGTTTATGCATGCAAGAACTGGGGTACAGGCCAGAGGTGAGGGAGGGGTGAGAGGATTCACCAGAGACTGAGCAGAGAGCAGAGCAGGCAGACTGACTGAAATACACTGCTGAATGGAGCAGTGGGCGAGATTGGAGAGGTCTGGTGCCCGATGTGGGTAGCGCCCTGGCTGGCCAGGGTTCTAATTCCTGCTGCAAAGGCTGTGAATAGCTTCACAGTGCTGTGCTTAACCCCTTGCGCCACCAGGGAGGCCCTGGATTATTTTGTTATATGTCAAACTCAGCTGCTTACTATCAGCAGATTGAATGCAGAGGTAGATAGAAGAATCCAAGTGTCTTTTTTTGAGCCAGACATTAGAGATATTTATAAAAATGTAAAACAGTACTCCTCATCTCATTAATTTGTTTTAAAGAAACAGTTGTTTTTCCTGAAGATGTTACTTATGTAACATGTAGTATGCTTAATGTTAATTTTAAGGGAATTTAGCAAATACATTTTTTCAGTATTAGTTTCTAGTGTTGTAAATATCAATAGGTTTAACTCATAAATAGGAGTTATTTAAGGTCATCAGTTTTCAAAAATATAAAAGGCTCTTAAAGTTAAAAATAAAAATTTGGGAACTTCTGCTTATTCAGAGTCATAGAAAACATCCCTTATATGTCTGTTGTATTGTTTTCTGATTTTCATATAAATTGGTCTCTACTAGATTTTTAGTTTTTTGAAAACAGAAGCCATGTATTTTAGTCTTTATTTCCCGGATGATCAAAAATCTGTAATAAGTGCCCAGTGAAGATTTCACAAGAATTTGATGGATTTCCCATTGACTGAGCATGTTAGGGCAGTGTTTATTGTGTTGCCTTTAACATAAATAGCTTTATTATTTTCATTCAGGTGGAAGAGCACAATGGTCACATCTTTAAGGCTACCCAATATAGCATCCCTACATACTGTGAGTACTGTTCTTCTTTGATATGGATAATGGACCGAGCCTCAGTTTGCAAATGTAAGTATGAGAGTCCTTTTTTATTAACCAGTTGACATTTGTATTTTCTTAGTTTCTTGTATCTTCTTTAACATAAGGGAGTAATTCATACTCTGTATTCTTTAGCCCCATCTCTCATTATACTCTCATTTATTCTCTGTAGCCAAATAATATATTTTGGTGGATTTTGGTCAGTGTATATGTAATTCTATCTTAAATACTCTTCTAGATATTGCTGTACTTACTGTTTCAATTAATTCATGTGTCCACCAGGAATTACCTCTTAGAGAACTCTCCGTACTTTCCTATCTAAGATCCACCCTGTCCCCAAATTCTGTCCCCTTACTCAACTTTAAGAGTTTTTATAGCAGTTATCAGCATCCCAGATTATATTATTTTCATTTGTCAGTCTGTTCCTCTTGAATGTATGTTCTGTAAGGTTAAGAAACTTATTGTCTTCAGCATCAATGCCTAGAATGGTTCTACATATTGTAAGTTTCAATAAATATTGTTAGGTAGATGGATGAATGAATTAATGAAAAGATCCATAGGTATAACCAAAAAGGACTTTTTCCTATTGTGAATCTAAGAATGTGTGTAGAGATTTTTTTGTAGGTGAACTTGGATCTGGTTTACAGAGGTCCTTTAGCTTCCATTCCCTCCATTGTGACATCAACTCTGGTGCATTCAGTAATTCTACAAGGCTTTGAATGGAAAGGCTTGGTGTTCAGTATAATAGCATGGGTAAAAGTCACTTTATCATAATGAAATCACCACCATTGTTGGATATTTCCACAGTTCAGCAGTGGCTTTCCTTGTTTATTATCAGTAGTCCAAAAAATTATAGTGAAAGTGAAAATAGGAAGTACATTGACATGTTTAATGTTAATCTGATTCCTGTGTAAGTTTTGGTATTGTTCTCTCTGTAAGTTGAAACTACAAGTTTGAATAGTCTGCTTTTTTATGGCTTGAATGTAGTTGGTTAACTTTCTTTGTGATTATACTTGTGATTTTCCCAGTACAATGATACAACCTCTCCTACTTGATCTTAACCTCGAAAACCCAAGTTCTACTTTAGAAATTTAAAGATATTTGGGTGTTGGTGTGCAGGAGCCAGAGCTGGTACAGGGAAATGACATAAATCAAGTATGTTCTCAGATTCAGTGTGCCTCTTACTAGCTACCAGCTTCTTAGCCACCTGTTACCTTTTGCTACAGGAAGATATTTCTGCTCCGAACCTTTTCTATATATCATTTCTCCAAGTACAACTGATATTCTTTAAGTTCTGGTTGCTCAAAACTCTATCTAGACCTTCTAATATTATAAATAAGTCCTTTCATGTATCTTAATGTGCTACACAATTTGTTTTTATTTCAGCAAGTTTATTGGCAATAAAGCCTTCCTTGCACACTGGTATATCTGGTGTTTTAGCAAATTATAGAACAAATATATTAAGAGAACATGAGTACTAAATTGTGAGTCAAACCGCAAAGATAGATATTTTCCTTAAGTATGGCAGGGGCTGATGGAGGGATGGGAAATCTTGAAAGAATAAAATTTTTTTCATAAATAGTGGTTAGAAATTTTAGGCACATTTTCAGCTCCATTTTTCCAAGTAATATGTGTTTCTTATTACTTTTTTATTCTAATGCCATATAAAGTGTGTGTGTGTGTGTATACATTGCAGTAGTCTCTAATTTAAAGAATTCATGTCTGGAATACAGTTGTAAACTAGTTGTTTAATTGATACGCAGACTTCTAAAAATACTGCATTCTTAACCTGTTTTTCAGTATGCAAGTATGCTTGCCATAAGAAGTGCTGTCTAAAAACCACAGCCAAATGCTCTAAAAAGGTAAGAAGTTGACCCCTATGAATAATAAATAATAAATCTGTTAGTTTTTTGTGCCTCATGGAAAGAAATAAGCCTCTTGCTGGATTAGAGCAGTGGTTCTGAAACACTTTGACCACAAATCACAGTTATAAATACATTTTATTTTATGATCCAGCATACATACCCTAGAGGGATAAGTATATAAAACTGATAGGATTTTCTTGGGTAACTATATTTACCCTTACTTCATGGGAGCTACTAAACCTTAGTGATTTTACCACAAAAAAATTACAGAACACTGCTTTTAAAGGTTCCTGTGTCTTCAGACACTCCTAGGAACTGTCTTGAAAGTGGTAAAGTATAATTAAAGATTTTTCATTTGAATAGCAAAATTCACCCCCATAGTTGATATTTTTACACATTTCTACTTGGATGGTAGATACTGAACGTGCATTCGTGCCTTACAGCTCAAAGAGGAAACTGTTTTTGAAAGATTTCAAACTTTGATTGAATATAACCACTTTTTTTTACTTCTTAGTCACATACTGACAATTGTAACAATTCTCTACAAATCTGAACTATAACATACATATGTCTGTGTATTGTTTACAGTCTGCATAGAGTTTGCATCTGTTTCAAATGAGTATACAAATCATGGTAAAATACAAAGAGAAATTTCATTAGGGACTTAAAATATAATGAAAGTGAAACAGTAGCTTCCAATGGAGTCACTTGTGGCAAAGTGATGCTCCTGCTGAGAACACTGGGGGGCAGGGGTAGGGTGGGAGTGGGGTGGGGTGGAGTTTGTTACCAAGCATCAGAGAACTGCCCAGGCAAATTGTACCTTAGGAGACCTATATTGTAAAGAGAAGATAAATGCACATAGTAAATCTGTATTAGTGGGATGGTTTTTCTCCTAGTGGGAATTTGTCAGTTCTTATAGGGCAAGAAATCAAACTTCTAGGCAGAGGGGCATATTTAAGAGTCAGAAGCCAGCGAAGTTTTTAGGGATCTCATAGGACTCTAAGATACAAAAGTACTTAGCTCCACACACTAACACTAGCAGCTTAGCATTAATTTTAGGGTAAGGTCTGTGTCTTTATTTTCCTCTCACCTGTCACATAAATGACATGTTTATAATAAGACTGGAAGAAAAATTAGCATCAACTCAAGTAATATCTTGAATTTCAGACTCAAGAATGTTTGTAACTTGATATATACTAATTAGACACTGATAGTTTTTGAGGATAATAAATAGATTGTATATACAATAGAATATATTAAAAGTGGAGAAAGTGGATATGCGGAAATTTGTCAAGAAACTGTCAGAATAATCTAAGTGGGCAGTGATAAGGGTTTGAATTAGTGTGAGAACAGAAAAGAAAAAGTAGAGTGTACTGATGGACTCAGAGATCTTGGGACTGGACACAAGCTGAAGGAGACAGCGAGGTGTACAATGTTGAGTTAGGGAAGGAGAATTTTACAAAGGAAGGAAAGAACAAGAAAGATTTTCCAAAAAAGGTTACAGTTTTCAGGGATAATGTCTGGCATTTTTCCCTTCTTTGAATTACCTTGAATAATCTTAAGGTTAAGCACTTCTGTTTCAGTCACATAAATTTTATATATTTAGTAAGATATGCTATCAGACACACTCCTGAAACCAATTAAAAAAAGAGCTTAGATCACTAATCATGGGTCAGTGTGCCTTTACCTGTTGTCATCAATGTCCAGTTAAACTTCCCTAATGTTTACATAAACATCAAAGCATTCTTATGTTTCAGAAATTGACAATTCTAATTCATATGAAATGATAGATTTCCTAATGATAACTGGTATGTAAATGTTTAGCATACAAAGTCTACGCCCCTTGTCCCTTGCCCAAATATCACCTTTACATTAAGAGATTTTTATTAAGAAGGGAAATAGTACAGTTACAATATATTCATTTGCAACTCATTATTTTTTTTATTCTTTTATTTGTATTATTTTTTATTTGCGTAACATTAGTTTATAATATTGTACTTGATTACAGGGTATATTTTTACATCTCTTTAGATGTACATTACCACATCACTCTTACCACCAAAGCACCATAATCCTCTACTATAGCCCATTGGGACCTCTCCTTCCTTTATTCCCCATACCTGTTCTTTCCTTCAAGTAGCCTCAATTCTACAATCCAATTTCCAGAGTTTGTTTTGGTTTAGTTTTGTCTGTTTCTTTATATTCCACAAATGAGTGGAATCATGGAATTTTTTTAAGTGAATCAGTGTTGCTTTTACATCACTGTTTATATTTTGGGAGTATAGGATTTCCTCCTTCCCTCCCTTTCAGGTATTACTGCCTTTTCCCTTCTGATATACTTTGCTTCACGAAATCCCTTCTGGTTACATCCATGTTGTCTAAGATGAGAAGATTTCATTTTTTTTTTTTTAATAGTTGAGTAGTAGTCATTGTGTATATATGCCACATCTTCTTAATCCACTTATCTGTCATAGGAACACAGCTTGTTTCCATGACATGGTTATGTAAGTAGTGCTGCAATGACCATAGGAGTACATATATTCCTTCAAATTAGTGTTTGTGCATTCTTTGCATAGTTACCTGGGATTGGAATTGCTGGATCATATGGCATATGTATTTTTAACATTTTGAAAGACCTCCACACTGTTTTCCATAGGAACTAGACCAATGTACATTCCCACCAACAGTGTATGAGGGTTCCTTGTTCTCTACATTCTCAACAACACTTGTTGTTTCTGGTCTTTTTGATATGGGCCATTCTCACAAGTGTGGGGTGATACCTCATTTTGGGTTTTGACCTGAATTTCCCTGGTGATAAGTAACGATGAACATTTTTCTGTGTGTGTTCCTGTTGATCATCTGTGTGTCTTGTTGGGTGAAGTGTCTGTTTAGCTCTTCAATCCCATTTTTTAATTGGGTTATTTTCATTTTTTGAGTTGGGTAAGCTTGTGTATATCTTGGCTATTAGCCCTTTGTCAGCTGTATTATGTGCAAACATTTTCTCTTCTAGTAGGGTGTCTTTTCATTTTCATCATAGTTTCTTTAATTGTGTAGAAGCTTTTAGTTTAATGTAGTCCCATTTGTTTATTTTTGCTTTTTCAAATCTTCTCATTACAGTTGAGTCCCCAAAGACATCTCTGAAGCTAATGCCTCAAGGTTTTTTTGGCCTATTTTCTTCTACATATATTATGATTTCAGTTCTTAGATCCAAGTCTTTAATCAATTTTGTTACTTTTTTTGCATGGTATGAGGCAATGCTCTAGTTTCATTCTTTTGCATGAAACTGTCCACCTTTCCCACCATTATTTGTTGAAGAGACTTTCTCAATTGTATATTCTTGGCTCCTTTGTCATTAAATTAACTGTTCATATATATGTGAGCTTATTTCTTCCCCCATTATTTTGGAGGGATGCCTAGTAGGGGGAACGGGGACTTATAGGTGAATTGGGACTTACTTATACTCTCATCATTAACCATTATTTGTTTTCCCTCCGTTGCTCATAAATGTGCACATAAAACTCAGAGAAGTAAAATGTAGTCCCCCTTGAAGAATTTATTAAAAACGTTTAAAGATATTTGAATACATTTGGTAACAAAAAATTGTCTTCCATTTAGTATGATCCAGAGCTGTCATCTCGGCAGTTTGGAGTTGAACTGTCCCGTTTGACCAGTGAAGATAGAACTGTTCCTTTAGTGGTGGAAAAGCTCATAAACTATATTGAAATGCATGGGCTGTATACAGAAGGTATTTACCGAAAGTCTGGTTCAACTAATAAAATCAAGGAGCTTCGACAAGGTCTAGATATAGGTAAGATACTACCCTTCGAATCAAGACCGAATATTTTTTATTTAAATACTTCATTTCATGCTGTTAAAGTTTTCATTGCATATTTATCCTTTTCTTGAAAACAGAAGAAAGCAATCTTTTCTGGGTTTCTTGTTTTGTTACTTTCTAAAGAATCTTTGTATTTATATGGTTAATTCAGCAAACATTGATTGTGTGTCACTTGTGCAAGGAATCATTAGGTACTTCAGACAGATGTCATTTAATCTTCCTAATGATCTTGTAAGATCATGCTATCTATAGTTTACAAACAAGACTATTTGGATTCAGGGAGATTAAATTGTTGCTGATACATGGCTCTGTGCTTATGTTTTTATATTAATCCTCACAACAATCTTATGAATTTGGAATTATTATCCCTATTTATAAATGAAGAAACTGAGGCCTACACAGGATTTGACTACCAATAAATGAAAATGCTGGAATTTAACCCCAGACCATTTGAATCTGTAATCTAAACTATTATCTATTCTAATATTCAGACTAATTGTTCTTCCAGTGCATCTGTTGCTATTCTATATTAAGGACATAGTTATTTAAGCTGATAAATAGGTTGAATGTGTATCTGTGTAGAACTCTACCCTCAGTCCTGGAATGTATTCAGGGGTATGTCTTTGATTTCATTTTCAGCTTCTACTCTTCACCATTGTTAGGAAGGAATAGATCTTTTTGAAACAAATGTAGGTCCAGTGTTTATCTTGTGCACATGCTTTTTCTGGATTAATGAACAAATCAGGTATTTTTAAATGAACAAATCAGCATGGAAACATGAATAAAATTTCCCATTAAACTCAAATAAGCTGTTCTGCGTATAGGAGACTCAGTTTAGTTCAGTTTCAGTGTAGTGTTTAGTTGTCTCTTGTACCTCTTCACTTGCACAAGTGAAAAATCTTTCATCTTCTATCCTTCCTATCGTCTCATCTATTTAACCTTAGGAAGTTTCTAAGTGAAACAGTGTAATACATGTAATGTTTTCTTTATATTTCACAAGTTCAATTATTACTGTTCTTTCATTTCTAAGAATCACTTCAAATCAGACGTACTTTCAGAACATGTCCTCTGGCCCTTTTTTTCATTTGTCATATATAAACTGCTACTGAAAGTGTAATTCACAGACCATTCTACAAGATAAGTGCAGAAATTGAGAGGACACATTTAGAAACAGTGGTTTAACAGTGCTTTCACAGGAAAATATGTAATATTTTATTTTATACATCTATCAGTCCACAACAGATTTGGAAAACAAACAAGAACTGTTCCTTTGCCACAGTTAGAAGCATTCGTTCCAAAGCAAGGAATTGGATTGTAAGGTCTAAGTAAGCCAGTTTAAGAACTTGAAGGCTTCGGGCCTCCCTGGTGGCGCAATGGGTTAAGCACCGCACTATGAAGCAATCCGCAGCCTCTGCAGCATGAGTTTGATCCCCAGCCAGCCAGAGAGCAACCCACATGGTGCAGCAGACCTCTCCTATCTCGCCTGCTGCTCCCCTCAGCGGTGTATTTCAGTCAGTCTGCCTGTTCTGTTCCCCACTCTGTCTCTGGTGAATACTCTCACCCCAGCTCTTGTATATATAAATAAATAAATCTTTTAAAAAAAAAAGAATATGAATGCTTCTTTTGATAATGATAGTTTCTAAAGTAAGTTGTTTGAATCCCTTTGCATATTTTGGCCTTGCTATCTAACTTTTGTCTCTAAACAGATGCTGAAAGTGTAAACCTCGATGACTATAACATACATGTCATTGCAAGTGTATTCAAACAATGGCTTCGTGATTTGCCCAATCCTCTCATGACATTTGAGCTTTATGAGGAATTTCTTAGAGCTATGGGTAAGCACATGCTTCCTGGGTTCAAGGGATGGCCTGTACTTGGGAAAGGGCTACCAAATTCATAATATATTATTTAGCAGTCTTCTCCTGTTTGGTCTATATAGATCCAAAGGTAAACTTTTGACAGTCATTATGAAACTGCCTGTTTACTTTCACCTATTCAAATAGGTGTCCTAAATTATTAATGTCCTAAAAACTTTTCTGACTAAGTCATTTAGTTGCTTTTCACAAAGAGATTGAAAGACTAGGATTATAAACAAAAGATTAAACAGGTTATTTAAAATGATTTATGTTCATTTGTGAATCTAAACTAAGCAAGAACTCTATATATGCTGACTGTCTTTTATGCCAGGCCTAACAGGTTAGGAAGTTTAGTTTCTAACACCTCACAGTTTTTAGGCCTTGAGGCATATTCCTCAAATTTCTATAAGACTGATTTATAAATTCCAAGAGATCCTCTTAAATAATGTTATTTTGTTTAATGTTGTTTTATTATGTTGGGAAAATAAAAACATTGATTCCCTTTCTGGTCCACTGTCCACGTTGAATGTGCATATTCCTCCATTTTCAATATGGGATTCTCCAGCTACTCTGGTTTCTTCCCACTTCCCAAATATGTGCACATTAAGTTAGTTTGTCTAAATTTCCCAGTCTGAGTATGTGCCTGTAAACTACATCCTGAAATGGAAGGGTGGGGATCAAGGTTGATTCTTGCCTTGTGCCCTGAGCTATCATACCATTGGCTGCTTGTGACCCTAAAATAGAATAAGCAGGTTTGAAAACAAATGAATACAAATTATTGTTTAATTTTAGATGTCTTTTGGATCTTTAGAAGTTTGGTGATGTTTTTGTGACCTAGTAACTTAAATTCTTGTTTACATTAATTAGCCTGTGTTAAAAATGGTTTCATTATACATCATTTTACTTAGTTGTAGTTTCTGAGAAAGAATCTATTGATGACATTAAATGAGCGCTTACTGTAGATGATGATTTATGGGGAATCATTCTGTCAGAAGATGCTGGAGAACTAGGGATCTCTAGAGCCTTTGCTCTAATCAAGGATTCCAAGGATGTAGATTGAAACTCCATAGACTGCTCAGTAAATATAGGACTCAAGCAAAAGAAGATTAGGTTTTCTCTGCTATTTATAACTAGAACATTTTTATTTGGTATGATTTGGTATTCTCTTTTTTTTTGGGGGGGGGCCTGGGAATGCTACTACCATTTAACATATATAGAAAAAATTTTGAGTATACCGAGACTGACCATATTAGGCTACTCATGGCCCTTCCTACCTATTGTCTGTTCAGAAGGAAGATGTAGCATCTGAGAGGTGATATTCAGTGTTATTTGTTACTGTTACTGTTTTCAGGCCTTCAGGAGAGAAAAGAAACTATACGTGGTGTATACTCTGTGATTGACCAGCTCTCTCGAACTCATCTCAGTACACTGGAACGCCTCATATTTCATCTAGTCAGGTAACTTCATAAAGCATAGGAAAGTTTAATTGTTCTCTTGGATGTTTAAAATGAATGAAGAAGTCCTCTATTTGGAAAATTGATAGTTTTTTCCCCCTATTTATAAAAAGTCAGTGCCTCAAACAGGTGGTTACGATTCCTTGGAGCAGAATTTTTCAGCTGCAATGCAGATGCTTCTCTGCCCTGTTTGAGCCATGTAACAACTTCAGCCTCATGGTGGCACTGTGTCGCCTAACCTGTAGTCTAACTACTGAGCTAGAAAAGGATGTGTATCTGTTGACATAACCTAATTCATAGGAGATACTTTCAGATTGTGCTCAGGAATTGACTGACCAAAAGATTTCAGGAGTAGTCTCTTCTAATTGTAAACATCAGCAGTAGTTAGTAATAAGGCCACTTTTATTTTTGGATAAATATCTTATATGATGGTTTCACAGTGCCTTAAAGTCTCTACACTGCTTTTTTCAGACATGTTGATTTAGTAATAATGACCTTGAGCAGAGGGTCACAAATTTCCTTTGATCAACTGTCTCTGCACTACATTACTTCAAGAAGAAGCGAATGAAAGTGCATTTTCTAGAGGCAAAGGAAGAGCTTTGGGGAAAGTCTGAAGTATCTCCCTATAACTGATACGTATTTTCAAATACTCTGCAGTCAATGTCCTATGTCTTCTTCTATCTCTTCTGCTTTACCTTACTGTTTTCCCTTTATATTCTCCTTTTGTTTTGTTTTGTTCTTAGGATTGCTCTACAGGAAGACACTAATCGAATGTCTGCTAATGCTTTGGCCATTGTGTTTGCCCCTTGCATTCTCCGCTGCCCTGATACCACTGACCCACTACAAAGCGTGCAGGACATCAGTAAGACTACCACGTAAGGCCATTCACCATCACCTCTGCAAGACCCAGGGACTTCTGAGTCAGTGTACTCACTTCATCCAAATACCAAACATAGTAGTGATTTCTTGAGTTCTAGATACCATTAGGTTTCCTTATTCTAAAGAAGAAAAATTCTTTAGCTTCTATTCAACTGAGTGTCATTAGTTTCAAAAGGTATTATTTTTTAATTTTGGTTTTCTTTTTTTTAATCATCCCATTGTATATTTTTAAACATTTTTTTTTTTTAATTTTTTTTTTTTATAGAGGCATGTTTTTATTTATTTATTTATTTGTTTGCTTGTTTATACATGCACTGGGTACAGTCAGAAGCGCGGGAGGGTGAGAGAATTCACCAGAGCCAGAGCGAGGAGCAGAGCAGGCAGAAGCGAAGTACACTGCTGAGGGGAGCAGCGGGCGGCAGGAGAGGTCTGCAAGCCATGTGGGACCCTCCTCCGGTGGCCGGGAGCAGCCGGGGATTGAACCGGCGCTGCAGAGGCCGCGGGCAGCTTCGCAACCCAGCGCTCAACCGCTGCGCCACCGGGGAGGCCCCCATTGTATATTTTTTATTTTATTTTAATTTATTTATTCATACAAGAACTCAAGAACTGGGGTGTAGGCCAGAGGTGAGGATGGTGAGAGGATTCACCAGAGATAGAGTGGGGAGCAGGATAGGCAGATCTACTGAAATACACTGCTAAGGGGAGCAGCGGGCAAGACAGAGAGGTCTGCTGCACCATGTGGGTCAGCTCCCTGGCTGGGGATCAAACTCAGGCCACAGTGGCTAGCAATAGCTTGATAACACCGAGACTTTAACCCCTGTGCCACCAGGGAGGCCCTAAATTTGGTGAAAGAAAACTTAATTCCATTTTGCCAAGTTACATATATTTTGTATCTTCCTATAATCTAGTCTAACTTTGATCTTATAACTCTGAATCCCTTTGGTTATATTTCTTCAGTAGTATTGTATTTCACCATGGCCTTTTTCTCTGGGCCTCTACTTTCCTTCTAGATTAGTTAACCATGACTGCAAAAGGACATATAAAGAAGTACTGGTATATGTCCCGTCCCCAGATAGTCTGATTTAATCAGTATGGAGTGTGACCTGGGTATTGAGAATCAGATAGATACTAAAATCAGTATAGCCAACATTGTGAACCACCATCCTAAACCCTGTTTTTAAGCTCAAAATGAGGAATGTTGATTTTTTTCCCCCACTCACCCACCACCTATAACTTTTAACTGAAAAGTGGTCTCTAAGTGCTACATATTAATTTACTTTTGTTTTTAACAGTTTCCTTTCTTTTCTCCTATCTAGCTGCGTGGAGCTGATTGTTGTGGAACAAATGAATAAATACAAGTCTCGTCTCAAAGACATCAGTAGCCTAGAATTTGCTGAGAGTAAGGCAAAGACCAGGCTGTCACTGATTCGTCGATCAATGGTAAGATGCAAAATGTGGAATCACAGGGAAAACTGGGATTTTAATTGTACATTTATGATGCAGAAAGAGAGATTATTCTCCAATCTGTTCCACATGGATCAAGTAAAAAAAAATTCACCAAATCTAAGAATACTGTGAGTGCCTTGTGTTTAATCTTTTAGTTTTCTTTAGGATATATACAGAATACTTGCAGTTAAATGTGCAGAATGTTTTTAATCAAGTAATTTTTAAAAAGTATATGGGAATATTGGTGGTTTAATAATCTGCCTTGTTTTCTTTTCCTGTCCTTTAATGAAACTTAACCTGTCTTAACATTATTCTCTACTTCCTTCCACCATTGTTTCCACCTTCAACCCTGTCAATGTGGTGGTTCTGCTAAGATTCCTGGGCCATAGAGAACTTGGTCATTTGTAAGAATATGATTCATAAAGAAATGGAATTCCATCTATCAGTCTACTGTTATCAAAAGCTCTTTAAGGTTTTAATGTTGAGTTTTGAGAAAAGCCTTGCAAAAATGATTTATTTCCTCCATTTGCCACTTTTCTGTTTGTCTATCTTCCTTTACCTTTATATAGATAACTTCACTGACCTGTAGGGTTTGGGTAGCTGGAAAATCGCTGCGTTTGTCTAATTATTGCCCATTTTCTATCCTCACCTTGATTGTAAAACAAAACTATAGTGATGAACATCCACTCAGATTCCCAGTAAATCTCTAAATAGCAGCAGACTGCCCATACTTTTCCAGGATCCCAACAATACTTCTTCCATATCTTCATAGTTCACACTTAGATTAGCATTAAAGTAACTGTTTCTTCCTTTTAATATTTAAACTGGCATAGGACAAATGCTCAACACATGCCTATTGATTCTTCTCTGAAACCTAACAATAAACTTATTTCAGACCATAAAGGTATTAATTAACTAAAACTCATCATAGAGCACTATTTAAATCTTATCCTCAGAAAATGAAAAAAGAGACTCCATTTAAAAGTGAAGCCCTTCCTGTAATATGAATTTTCAGGATTGCCCAAGTTAGCAGGGAAGCTAAATTTTATTATAAAGCTGCTTTTCAAAGTGAGTAGACAAACTATTCCTTTCTTTCTTTCCTTTTATTTTTTTTTTTTGGCACTGATACTGCAGAAGATGGATATATTCAATCCATTAAAAGATTAAACTTCTTTTAAGGGGCAATGATATGTACTTTCTAACCTTCTGCTTTCCTTTTCCTGTCCTTCCTAATCCAGAAACCTGTACTAATTGCAGTTAGATTTATGAGCATTACCCGCAATTCAGTCTCGGTATGTATTAATACTGCAATGTGTCACAGCCACTTTACATTATTGTCTCATCCATCCAGGAGTTGTTCTACTCTGTCTATCATTCATGCCTGTCTACCCTCCATGTGCAGCCCCAATTCAAGTCCCACTTTCTGGCCAGCCTTCACTTAAATTTTCTTACTCTATTTCTGTAGAATCTTTTTTTCCTTTATTTTTCACAGGTGAACAGTGTCCATTTACAATATTCTAATTTTTCCTCTTTGTCAGATAGCCTCTTTGTAGATCTCTTCTTTGCTTGAATTGTTAAAAGGTGAATATTGTAAGCAAATTAATTTCTGCTCTATGACATTTGTTCTCATCAGTCTCTTCTACTTTATCACTTGAAATATCTGGTGTCACTTTTAGCAATAATTTTATTCCACTCATAGCTGTGACTTAGATGTTACCTTCTCAGACACAGAAGCATGGATTAGCATTTTTTAGCCAGAGCATCAAGTAGTAGGGAGCAAACTGATTCTAGTCTTAAATATCATAGAATAGTGAGGCTAGACTTTGTTAGACTTAAATATTATAGAATAGTGATGCTCACAACAGTGTATCATTAATCATACAAAAAAGGAATGGAAAAATGGAAAACTAAGAACATCAATATATATGAAAACTAATTTCAGAGGCTGTCCATCTATGTATAATCCAATTTGTTGAGAATCTCATTTTGTTGGAATATAAATACAAATCAGGTTTGCTTTTTATCTAGTAACGGCCTCTTAACTATACCATGACAAACCCTACCCCCCGCTTTCATATAGGATACCAACTGCCATCAGAGCATCTTATCACTATTACAAGTTTCAAAAACTTTGGTCTCATTCCAGTATTTAAGACTTAGTTCTTTTAATAACTTCATCTATGGGCTTGATCTAGTATTCTTATCACTTTCTTCCGGGACAGAAGACATTAATCTGGGATTGAAAATTAATAACAGAGGTTCTTGTTGCCTGACATGTCTGCCTTCCTTCTTCTTTTGGTGTTGAAACTGGGAGGAATGATGGGGAGGCAGAATTCTGCGTGATATCCAAATGTTGAGATGGCAGTCCTCTTTCTTCGTCATTTAATACTACTATTGAAGCTCATGGTTAGTAGGCTAAATGAAAATGAATGGTAGTTTCTACTTACCATGTTGACTGTAAGCTCAATCCCATGCCATTTCCATGGGCACTGATAATTACGTTAAAAGATTTGGTTGTATCTTCTGGCTAAACCCTGAATGATGACATTCACACCTTGTGACTCTGATATATATCTTTTCTGCTTCAAGATAATACCCAGTCAGATTTATCTCCCAGTGCCTACAAGCACAGTGGGGCAAAGTTACATTTTTCTTACCTTTTAGGACTCAAAAACTTACGGTAGGTAGTGGTCTTGCCTAGCCTGTTGATATAAATTCTAGCTTTCTATCTGACACTTTTCCATCACATTCTCTCCTCTTTTCACTTTTCTGTGTGCATATAATAGAGGGATAAATCAGTAAGTCTTTTTTTCCTACACTGATAACCAAACAGGCAATGCATTACAGGTCTGCCTTTCTTTTAGATGATCTCAAACTTTGATTCTTGCCCTCTGGATTCAGATAAAACAAGTCCATTTTTTCCCCTAAAAGGAGAGGAACTATCCTCTATTTTGTGAACTCTTATAATTTCCTCCAAAATCTAAATACCTTTTGAAATGAATCTATGAAAAGTATGATATATTGTTGCTAATATGAATTGGATGTTGAAAGATGAGTACTAGTTTAACAAATGGAGAAGAGAAAGGGGAAAGACAATTCTACAGTCAAGGGAACATGAAATAGTATTTATAATCATCTAACTAGAGCTGGGGCAGATATATGGAAGTAGAAAAACAATTTGGAAAGGTAAATTGGAATCAGATGTATAACATCAATAGTTAGGAATCAGCCTAAACAAGGAGGTAAATGACTTATGTACAGCACAAACTACAAGATGTTACTAAAGGGCTTAGATAGTGGCATAAGGAGATGAAAGGATAGCCTATGTTCATAGATAGGGAGATCAGTATACCCAAAATGACATCCTGTCTAATATCATGTAAATTTAGTCAGTTCCCATCCAAATACCAATAATATATTTCAAGGAAACTGAACATAAAATATTGAAATTTATATGAAACCACAAAAGTCCTTGAATTACAGAAGCAACTCTGATTTTTTTTTTTTAAGTGTACTTTATTTTCAAATCTGTTATGCTTATTTAATTATGACTTGGTTGTATTCAAGAGGGGAAAATTCATTCATTCATTCATTCCTTTATACAAGTACTGGGTACAGTCAGAAGTACAGGAGGGTGAGAGAATTCACCAGAGCCAGAACGGGGAGCAGAACAGGCAGACAGACAGAGGACACTGCTGAAGGGAGCAGCGGGCATGGCAGGAGAGGTCTGCGTGCCATGTGGGACCCTTGCCGGTGGCCAGGGATTGAACTGGTGCTGCAGAGGCTGCTGGCGGCTTCGCAGCCCAGCGCTCAACCGCTGCGCCACTGGGGAGGCCCCTTGATTTTGAAAAAAGCAGAGAGATGGTGGTATCACATTACCTGACTTCAAACTTTACTGTAAAGCAGCAGTATTAAAAACAATGTGGTATTGGCACAAAAGTAGATACATGGATCAATGGAACAGAATCAAAAGCCCAGAAATAAAACCATGTACATGCCAGCACCTAATCTATGATGAAGCAGCTATGATGATACAGTGGGGATAGGACAGTTTCTTTAATAAATGGTTTTAGAAAAATTGGAAAACCACACAAAAAAAGAATGAAGTTAAATTATTTGCTAACCCCACACACAAAACTAAACTCCAGGTGGATTAAAGATTTAGCTATAAGATCTGCAACAATGAAATATAGAGAAGAAAACATGGAGGTAGGCCACAATATCAACAATAAAGATATTTTTGGTGACTCAACCCCAATGGCAAAGGAGTTTTAAAAAAATTAATAGTTGGGATTATTTATAGCATTTTCAGAAAGAATCAAAACTCTTCTGATAGGCCTTATTCATTTTAACACTGTGCTGTGTTCTTGCTCATTTAGGTAGTTATCTTTATAAACATTAAGAGAATTTGAAAATGTTAGGACCAACTGAGGATTATCTCAAAGATATCTTTACTTAGATCCTGCACATGAAAGTATTTGTTTCCCAAAATTTTTGTTACAGTAGGAAAGCCTATTATGGACTGGTCTCACAGAATTCTAACCGAAATCAAATACTTACAGATCTTTATTTCAAAATATCATTCTTAGAAAATGTAGATAATAGATTAATACATAGATTTCTCAAAGGATGGAAAACCTATATGATTTGATGACTGAATTTATGGGTACAGAATATCCTGAAAGGAGGGAAGGAGAGAGAAGTAGACTAGACAGCACTGTGTACTGTGTGGGGAGAATACTAAGGAAGCAGTACTTAATTCTGCTTGGGGGCACAGGGAAAGGCTGAAGAGGTGATGACGTGAGCTAGGTCCTTTTTTCTTTTTAAGATTTATTTATTTATTTATACAAAGAAGCGCGGGAGGGCAAGAGAATTTGCCGGAACGGGAGCAGAACAGGCAGAGTGATGAAATTCACTGCTGAGGGAAGCAGAGGGCTGCAGGAGAGGTCTGCACGCCATGTGGGTCCCTCACCCAGCGGCCGGCGGCCGGGGATCGAACCAGAGGCTGCGGGCAGCTTTGCAACCCAGCGCTCAACCGCTGCGCCACTGGGGAGGCCCATATGCTAGGTCTTGAGGGATGATCTAACCTGGTAGAAAAAGCATATTGATATAAAACATGTAAGAGCTAATTCTAAGAAAACCTGTGCAAGAATTGGTAGAAATTTATGTAATTGTGTGGTAGGGAAGTCTTAAGTTAAAACAAAAGTAACTTGTTTTATAGCATACTGACACATTAATACTATGGGACCGTGTGGGTAAATCAGGAGTCACAAGGTCTCATAGGCAAAATTTAACACTTAATCTAAAGTTACATTTGTGTTGATGTCTGGGTGGGAGTTGGTATAGTTATTTTTCAACCATAAAATTAAAATTTCTTCCTAGAGCTCCTTCTCAGTAAGTGTAACTATGAAGAGTATCCTTAAATTGCAGGTAATCTGTTAGGTTGGAGTAGGAATTTTATTTTTAACCATAGAACTTTTAGGGAATAATTGGTACCAGAAAAAAACATTGTTTAAAGTGAATTTACTTAAATAACATAGTTAATGATCTAATGTGTATATACATGTAACACTGCACCCAAAAAGAAAATTTACGCATTTTTGGGCTGTCCATGGAATATTCTTAAAAAATTTTCAATGGGTTAGTAGTGATGTAGTTCTTAATCTGGGCATTGGCTACACAGGTGTTTATTTTAAGATCTCTATTTGTAAATGTTATATTGTCTTTTAGTATAAAATTTTGCATAATACTTATGCATAGTATGATGTATCTATATATACTAGATATATAACACATGTTATATAACATACATGGTATGATTAATTTAAATATTTACATAAACATTTATGTAAATAATATAATAAATATAATAATACATAATATATTTGTATTGCATAATATAAATTCTTCTGACTTACTACACTTAGCATAATCCTCTCCAGTTCCATTCATGTTGTTGCAAATGGCAAGTTTCTTTTTAAAAAAATAATATATATAGATACTATAACTGAGTAGTATTCCATTGTGTGTATATATCACATCTTCCGAATCCATTTATCTGTCTTTGAGCACCTAGGTTATTTCCACAACTTGGCTATTGTAAATAGTTCTTCAGTGAACATAGGAGTACATATAGAGAGTTAGTGTTTTTGCATTCTTTGGGTAGTTACCTAGTTGTGGGATTCCTGGTAGATATGGTAGATATATTTTTAATATTTTGAGAATTCTCCATACTGTTTTCCATAAGGGCTGGACCAATGTATTCTTACCAACAATGTATGAGGATTTTTTTCTCCTCATCCTCACAACTCTTGCTGTTGCTGGTCTTTTTGATATAGTCCTTTCTCACAAGTCTGAGATGGTGTCTAATTGTGGTTTTAATTTCTATTTCCCTGGCATTAAGTGAGGGTTGAGGTGATACCTTGTTGTTTTGATTTGGACTTCTTCAATACTAAGAGATGATGAACATTTTTTTCATGTGCCTATTGGCCATCTGTATGTCTTCTTTGGAGAAATGCCTATTTAGCTCTTCTGCACTTTTTTATTGATTTATTTTCATTTTTTTGAATTGTATGAATTAATTTGTAGATCTTTGATATCAATTCCTTGTCAGATATATGGTATGCAAATATTTTCTCCCATTCAGTAGGGTGTTTTTTTGTTTTAGGGATAGTTTCTCTTACTGTAAAGCTTTTTAGTTTGATGTAAACCTGTTTATTTTTTCTTTTGTTTCCTTGCCATTATAGTCTAGTTCCCAAAGACATCTCTAATTCCAGTGTCTCAGCCTGTTTTGTCTGTTTTTTATTCTTTATATTTTATGGATTCAGGTCTTACATCCAAATCTTTAATCCATTTTGAGTTAACTTTGTGTATGGTGTTAAACAGTGGTCTCGTTTCATTCTTTCACACGTGGCTCTATAGTTTTCCCAACACCGTTGGTTGAAGAGACTTTCTCTATTGTGTGCTCTTGGCTCCATCATCATAAATTAACTATCCATACATATGGATTTATTTGTGTGCTCTCAGTTCTATGCCATTGCTCTGTGTCTACTCTTATTCCACTACCATATTTTGATTACTATAACTTTGTACTTGGGGAGTGTGATACCTCAGTTTTTCTCCCTTTATTATTAAGATTATTTTGATTTTTGTGTGTGTATGCGTGTGTGTGTGGTTCTATATGAATTTCAGTCACACTTGTTCTATTTCTTTGAGGAATGCCATAGAAACTTTGATAGGGATTGTATGGAATCTGTATATTGCTTTGGTTAAAATCGCTGTTTTAACAACGATGTTAAATCTTCCAGTCTGTGACAGGTAATATCTTTTCATCTCTTTGTGGCTTCTCTCTTGTAATTTTTGATGTATAGATCTTCCACCTCCTTTGTTAAGTGTATTCCTAGGTATTTAATTCCTGATCTAATTTTACATGGATTGTTTTCTTGACTTCCTTCTCTTCTAGCTCATCGTGTATCAGAATGCAAAGGATGCTTGTGTATAGATTTTCCTTATTACAGCAATTTTGAACTCTGATAGAGAAAAATCTTCCATGACTTTGTGATCAGATTTAGGAGAGTTGTTCATGTGAAATCTTATTCCCTTGGGGTCTGTCTCAAGATGTTAACATTTTTCTCTGCCATTTTGCTGCTTTAAATTTCCCTATTTTAATGGGCCTCCCTCGTGCCGCAGACATTGAGCGCCACCCTGTGGAGCTGTCTGCAGCCTCTGCAGTGCGGGTTGGATCCCGGCTGGCCAGCAAGAATCCCAGATGGCCAAGCCGACCTGTCCTGTCTCACCCGCTGCTCCCCTCAGCAGTGTATTTCTTCATTCTACCTGTTCTGCTCCCCACTCTGTCTCCAGTGAATCCTCTCACCTGCACGTGCATCTTCCCTGTACCCCGGTTCTTGTATAAAAATAAATAAATCTTTAAAAAAAAATTTCTGTATTTTAAAAAAGTACCTGTTATTAGCAGTACAGTTGATCTACTTTTACTTGTGTGCTGCAGGTGGCGCTGTGTTTCAATTTGATTTGATTTCCTTCGCCTTTGCTGATTTTCATAAGTACTGAGACCTGTTTGTGCAACTGTAGAGTCAAGAGGGTGGAGAGAGCTTTGCAGGGGTCCAGGCACTAGTGAGAAAGTGCTGGTGGTGGGAGATGGCCTGTCATTGCCAGTGTCCCTCCTTTAGGGGGTTCTTGATCTAAGACTCTGCAGTCTCTGTGCTCTCAATGTACTTTTCAAGCTCAATACCAACCCAGAGGGGAGGTTGTGTGTAATCCAGAGCACCGTTTCTGTTCTCCCTACTGCAGTACCCCAGCTTCTCCACATGTTTCCTATTCTTCAAGGGTGTGATCCTCCACACCATTTTGTTCTCCCTTCCACAGGACCCCTGGCTGAGTGGCCCTTGGCAGCCCTACCCCTTGGCAATCTCACCATCTGTGTCCCCATTTTAACTATGGCCTCTAGGAGTTTCTCTCCACCTACTTCCTGTGCAACAAAGGGTGATTCTCCTTTATGTAGTTTGTGTTGGTATCTTATGTCCAGGGGCTGTTCCAATTTTATTCCAAGACACAAGATTCTCTGGATATAGTGTTCTTCTGATTTACTATTAAATGTTCTTCTCAGGAGCAAAGCAAGGAACCTCCTTTGTCACCATCTTGGTGATATCTCTTAGGTGGTTTTTTTTGTTGTTGTTTTTAATATAGTCTGTCAGTCTTCAGATTTTAGAGTATTTAATCTATTTATATTTAACATAATCACAGTATATTTGGATTTAAATATATATATATATATTTTATTTAATATATATATATTATTATGTTTTTTCCCTGCCAGATATGTCTTCCTTTTTGCTTTCTTGCCACTTTTGTTCTTTTTGCCTTTTCCTTTTGACTACTTTGTATTATTCCACTTTACTTCTCTTAATCTTTTCACTGTTACTCTTTTTTTAGTAGTTAACTCCTTTTGGCGTGAGCTATCAATGTGTGTTTATTGGTGCCTTTTTCTTCCCTTATAATCCAGTACTTTAATATACTTTAGCTGTTATATGACCTTGTTGCTATTGATACTATATTTTTTATCTGTATATTTTATATCTAAACATGATTCATTACGCAGTTAACATTCATTTAAACTTAATGATACTGACTTTTTTACACTCTTTTTATTTCTGCTTCCCTAATTTTTCTTCTTAGGTCATTTTCTATCTGCCCTTTAATTTTTTTTTTTTTAAGTCTAATGGTAATGGATTCTCTGTCTGAAAATGTCTTTATTTCAACTTCTTTGAAGTTTGTTTTTTGCTCTGTATAGAATCTAGATTGACTTTTTCCTTTTCCTTTCATCACTTGAAAACACTATGTATTGCTTTCTTGAAAAATGAATTTTTGGCAGAGCTCTACAATTGCTTCTTTTTGAAATATGAGCTTTGAACCTAATAGTTGTCCTTTTTTGCAGGTATTTTTTTTCTCATAGCTTCTAAGATTTCATCTTGTCTTTTTAGCAGTTGTATGTGTATGGACTTCTTTCTATTTATGTTTCTTAGTGAAGGCTTTCTTCAATCAGGTTGATATCTTTAGTTGGTTTTTAAACATATTCTCTGTTTGTCTCACAAATATTTCTTCTATAGGATTGCTGTGCTATCCTGGTATTCTTTTTAAACATATGATAGAAGATCTTTTTATCGTGTCTTTTCTTTTTCCTACTTTTCAAGAATTTTTCTAGGAAAAAAATTTTCACCCTACTTTTACTACTGGATATTTTCTTCTGATCTCACTTCCAGGCCGCTGATTCACTGTTTCTCCTATCTCCTTCACCATGGTTGTTTTAAAGTCTGTTTGAGAGCTACACTATCTGGAGTCACTGAGGTGTCCTGTTCTCTGCTGTTTTTACTGGTTTTCATTTACATTGTCTTGTCTCCTTTTGTGCTTGGTTACCTTTGTATGTCTGATAAAGTTTTTGAAAATTATTTATAAAATTATTTTGCAGTCTAAGATGTTACTTTTATACAACTAGTGTTTTGGTTTTTCTGCCAGACCCTACGACTCTAGGGCACTGGATTACAGTAATCTAAGATTACTTCAATACAGTTGCGGGGATTATGATTTCCTGCACCATTCAGATGACTCGAAGCAAGCCTACAGTGTCTACATGGACTATCATAATTTTAGTTTTACCCTATGTCCAGCATGCAAATCTTAGGAATTCCAGCATCAGGCATGGAGAATTTACCAGGTAGCACACTTGCATGGTTCTGAACCCCAGCTTACATTATCTACCTCAAGGGTTGACAAACCTTTTCTGTAAGAGTCCAAAAAGTAAGTTGGTTTTGTGGGCCCATACAATTTCTGTGGCAACAGTCAGCTTTGACATTGTTCTGTGAAAGAGTCATAGACAATGCATGAATTAATGAACATGATTGTATCCCAGTAAAACTTTATTTATAAAATCAAGCACAGGGCCAGATTTGGCCCAAAGAGCAAATCAGGTTTACTGCTGAAGTTTTGATTAGCTTAAAATTCTAGGCTAGCCTTTCCTTATTGGTTCTCTAGTGTCATCAAGATATGTTGATTTTTTGTTTGTTTTTTTTTTTTTTTTTCTATGTTTGGTCAGTTGTTCGCAGCAGGATATTCAATCTAAAATAGCTAGTCTGCCAGTAATAGAAGCTAAAATCATGTACAAGGTGGTAGGTAACCAATTTAAAAACAGTGAGATTTCCCCCCGTGATAGCAAGAAAGAAATTTCTTGAGTTGTTTTCAGAAAGTATCTCTCACTAACACTCTATGACACATGACATTTTTTTAAAAACTAAACTTTCTAGTGGTTTTCTAGGGAACTTTGGTGTTGAAGATTAAGTTTTAGAGCAATATTGTTGGATATGCTCTGTGCCTACATAGTTCAGTATGGTATCCAATAGACGCCTGTGGCTATTAAGCTTTTGAAAAGTGTCAGTGTAAATACAGAACAAGATGTTTACTTTTATTTAATTTTAATTAACTTAAATATCCAACACTATTTAGTTTGGAATGGATGCATTTTAGATTAAAAGAACAACCTGGTCTCAGTGCAGATTGTGTTCTTACATTCACATGTCCTGAAATACCTATTTTTCAGTACTCTTACAAGAACTACTATGCCTAACTATATGCAGTGGATAGTGTCTAAGTATCCTAAACATTCTCATTAGTAGAATGTTTCTATTTCAACCATCCAACTGGTGTGATGGAATTTTACTTGTTGTCCTAATTGGTCCACATAAAACTGATTTCAGGCATTCAGTTTACTTTCTACCATATTTTTCTTTGCAGGGAAAGGGACGTCTCCGTCAAGGAAACTATCCAAGTCCATCATCTCCTGTTGTAGTTCGGTTGCCTTCTATGTCTGATGTACCAGAAGAGAGCTTGCCAAGTGGGGCAGCCATGGAGACTGACATCACAGAACAGCAACAAGCATCCATGCAGCAGGAGGAAAGAGTACTGACTGAGCAGATTGAGAACCTACAGAAAGAAAAGTAAGTTTCCCAGTGGAAAGGGGGTGACCAATTCTGTTTTCCTTTATTTCTGTGCTCTATTTTTCCTTGTTTATGAGATAATCACCTGTGTGTGAAGCACTATGTCAGATGCTAGAATATACAGTGCTAGAATATACGGTGCTAGAATTTAGAGATGACAGAGACATATTGCCTCTATTCAGTGTTAAGATTTGGCTTAGGGAAGGAATTCTGTGAGGTAGGAGACCTCTAACTGCTATAGTGACAATTCTGGAAAGACTGACTGGGACTGAGGTTAGCATTAGTTGGGATTCCTAACAGGTTAGAGACTGGCCTCAATGAAGATAACTGTCTTAAAAGAGGAATAAGGATGCCCAGACTAAGACAATGTCCCTTTCAATAATGGACATTATTCAGAAGGTTATTATTTGAAGATCAATATAGCCATGGGGCCAGCATCTTATAGCTACAGCATCTTCCTCACCTTACCCATATTCCTGTTATAGTTCCTAGCCTTTGCTGTCTGTCATTTTGCCCTTTAGTCCATAAAGTTTTAGCCTTCACCATTACTGTGACTTACAGGTCCTTATCATCACCCTGGATGGGGGAAATAGTAAGAAACGTTAAAAAAAAAAAAAAAAAAAAGAAATGTGACTGTCTTTGCTACTTAAATTCCTGCCTTTTATGAAAGGTCTTTATTTCCTGTCATCTTGCTTTCAGTTCTTAACCAAATCCTAATAGATTTCTTGATTGTATCTTACAGGGAGGAGTTAACATTTGAGATGCTTGTACTAGAACCTCGTGCCTCTGATGATGAAACTCTTGAGTCAGAGGCCTCCATTGGGACTGCAGATAGCTCAGAAAATTTGAATATTGAATCTGAAAGTACCATCTCTGAGAAATCAGGTAAGTGAACATATTAAACTGAAGACTGCAGTTCCATGCTAAGATAAAGACCCTTTATAGAACACTGTATACATGAAAAAGTGACAAAGTCTTAAGGAGTTAAAATACACTTTGCGAAACTTCCAAATGAATTGTTGATCAGATCAAGCCTTTACTCTAATGCAGTTTTGGGTAATTTAATGTTTCCTCTTGTATTTATCACAGAGAAAAGCCAATAACCACAACTCGTGTTGTCTTACTGACCCATGACCCATTGTCTAAGGATGGGTAAAAGGAGTTGTACCCTACTGGGAGATGGGAAAGTACTGAGAGAGGCATTTTCCTACCTGGCATGTCTCAGGGAGACCGAAATCATACTGCATTTGCTGGCAGTTTGTTAAAAGACAGTGGCAGTTGTAGCTCTCTCCTAATGGTTAAAACACCAGAGTTTCTTCGACTTGATTCTGAAGCGATATATATATATATATATAGAAATAAATGGTGAGCTCTTCTTGTGTTAGGAATGTGCACAAAGTAGGCCAGCCAGGACCCTCAAATCTTAGCCCACCCAATCTCATGTCTCAGCAGTGACATCTGTTTATTATACAATGATTTTCTGTAGAGGAAACTGTCATTTACAGCTTGGTATCTCTTTTTCTATTAGAAAGAAGCTTAGCCCTTTGCTCCCTGAAGGCAGTTGGCAAATCTGAACCTTCAAGCAAGTTACGAAAGCAGCTAAAAAAGCAGCAAAACTCTTTGGATTCAGTGGACTCTTCAGGTTCTTCATTGTGTGCGTCTAACATTGCTTCTTCTCATGGGACCAGGAAACGATTTCAAATTTATTCCAAATCTCCATTCTACCGAGCTGCCTCAGCTGGTGAAGCCCCAGGAATGGAAGGGCAATTGGGCCAGACCAAATCCCCGGAAGACAGGCCTCAGTTCATCAGCAGAGGAACCTTCAACCCTGAAAAGGGCAAACAAAAACTAAAGAATGTGAAAAATTCACCTCAGAAAACCAAAGAGATCCCAGAGGGAACAGTTGTGTCTGGTCATAGGAAAACTGTGGACCCAGACTGCAGCTCCACCCAACAGCTAACTCTCTTTGGAAATAATGAGTTTATGGTCTGAACTGGCAGATGTGTGTCCCTTCATGGTTACAGAGTGGTAAACACATCTCATCTTTGAGGCCTCTGCTCATCACCTCGACCACAGCAGTCCATAGTAATTGTGGGTCTGCCTTTTGCCCAAGCATACAGCTAAGACCTTGTGTGCTGAATTCCTGGGCCTCCTGCAGAAATAGAAAGGCCTCTTTGAAGCCTGCTGAGGATGGTGCCAGCTGTGCCTTGGCTGCTATTATTTGACTAGAGATTTCGCTAAACAAAGCCACCAAGGGCCTGGGGATTTGGGTCAGTTGTGGAGGTTTTTGTAGTTGCCTCTCTTCCACCCTCTTCACCTTCTTTTCCCTTCCCAGAAGTGGGTGTTGAATTGGGAGGGTGAGGGTAGTTTGTGGGTCTAAGGTATCCACTGATTTCGATATTTGAAAGAAACACATAAATCTTTCTTAACCACAAAAGCAAAAACCTTTGGGTTTATTTTGGGCTAGTTAGAAGCTGGGGTAGAGTATAATTTTTTTCCAAGGATTTATAAACAAAAAGCCTAAGCCCTCTATTTTAAGAATTTTGAAAAACACTCCATGTTATATTCTGGGGAAAGTTAAAAAAAGCAATTGTTTCTATTAAGCCATCAGAGCATGTCACAGACATCTGGTTACACAATGAAGAAGAGTATACATGTTTTGCTTTTTGATGATGTTTGATGTCATAATAATCAGTGCCGGCTTAACTCCTGGTTAGTTCCTGCCAAATAATATTGCATGGGCTGAAGTTTCAGTAGCCATACTGTTCTCATAGTCCCTGCTCCTAGGATCAGGTTCCTCAAATTTTTTTAAAAGTCCCAGAGATACGGTGATCCCTAAACAGGAGGGTTCATCCTAGTCCTTCCAGGCTTTTCTCTTTGTATAGATTAAGCTGAAGATCACATACGAACCTGTTCATCTGCTGGTTGATTTTTACCACAAACGCAAACAAATAATGTGACCATTTAATTACTTCTAAATCATTCACACGCAACACTGCATGAATAAGTGTTACAGACAGCTGCCAAAAATGAGAGAAGTTTTTAATATAACCAGTCTAATTTTTATCTTCCTTTCCTCAGACCATCAGTATTAGATGAAAAAAATCAAGAACTACTTGAAGCTATTTTTGTTAATACTCTGGTTACTGAAGTTTACTGTAAATATATATGTATAGTTTGCATATTTCTTTTTAACTTTATGCTTCCCTCCTCCCTATAGAATTTTTCCCCATAGATTAGGGGCCATTGGACAGGGGAGTGAGAGCCACTCATTTCCTGGGTTGAGGGAAAAGACAAACCATCTTTTTCACCTTTGGGTGTCTCCATACACCTGAGTTATAATAGCATTTTAAGTTTTTAGCATTTGTGAGATTAGAAGTCTGTTTTTGCTATTTATAATATATAGAAAATGAACCATAATAACCTTTCTTTAGAGTAGTGTGTGAAGATGTTTATTTTTAAAGTTACTAATAATGCATTTGTGTAACTACCACATGCACTGTTCTAAAAAAGAGCCTTTACCATTTGTAACCTGAATTTTGGTTATTTCTCCTTCATCTTCTTTGAAGTTATGGAGATATTAAGACTTTTGTTAAGGCAGAGTCTCACCTGTTACACAACACTGAACCTCATACCACTCTACAGTGGTTATTGTCCAGCCCCAAAGGTCAGAGTTGGAGCATCATTTGAGTGGCAGCTAATGGTAGCAGAAATCTTAACCTCTCCAGATAGGTGTAGGGAAGGGATCTTTCAGAATCTCCAGAATGATGATGGTTAATGGGTAAATGTAGGATTTTATGTCCCCCAAACATTCTGCCACCTTGTTCACACTGCCCTGAGAAGTAGCCAATATAAAGCCCTTAAAAATCTGAATTGCAGCTAATCTTTTAGAGAAAAAAATCCAGTTCCTCAGATGGTTGTGTCACAGTGAATTGCTGGTGCCTCAGGACCACGTGCCGGACTTCACAGTGTGTTTCCATCTGCTTGGGAGAATGGTGTTCTGTTGGCATTGACTGCTGCTGTCCACTTGCTCTAGAATGTTGGTTAAATATCATACCAAAAATGTGATTATTCTTGTTGATCAGTCTCCTTTTGCCTAGAGGAATGGCCAGGAGAACACACCTTGGCATATGTTCCCCTTTGTAAAACTTTGTGGGGTTTTGGGTTTTGGGTTTTTGTTTTTTTTTTCCTCAAAAAAGTAAGTTCTTGGCAGTTAAAAACTACTCATATAGGTCACTTTATAGGAACTAGGTAATGGATGTTAAGAGACTATAAGTTTTCTCAGGGACCTGAAACCTGAATTTGGATAAAATGAAATAAAATACTTGTTTTTCAGTTGCCAGATTTGTGGATTTCTAGTCATCTAACAAGATGCCAGAAGGAGGTTGGTGGGGAGAAGAGATCCACATAATTATAAGAATGTAGAGCAAGGGTGGAGCCCTCCCTTTGAAGGAAAGTAAATTGTTGTTCCATAGGAAAACTGGCACTGTTGACCTGATAAAGAGATGAAGCCATAATTCTTAAAAACTGTTAAACCAAGTGCTGTATCTCCCTTCTGTCTGATCTGATCTTCTCTGTGGTTAAAGTTATATAACCACAAAGTGATGCTGCATTACAATCACTGATGGTAAAGATGTGTCAAATTGGCATTCCTCTTGCTTCTCTAATGCTTGTTTCCTTTGATCTCACGTGCCCCAGAGAAAATCTCTAGATGGCAGCTTTGAGGCAGCCCCACATTTGCGGCCAGTACTCCAAAATGCAGACTATTCTATTCATATCAAACATTCCCAGCCCCAACAAAGCCTGAATTTTCTGTTTTTCCCTTTAAAGCCCTTTAATTGCATAAGTAATATGGCAAATGTAATTGAAAGCAGAGAAGTATTTGTTTTAGGGTCACATTGTATATCGCAAGGTGAGACAAATTAATAGTAAATATAGGAAGGATTCAGGGAGGTGACATGCTTAGTTTGTAATGCACTTTGTATTCCCTGCCATTATAGTTATTTTTGCCATTGTTTGCTTCAGAAAACAGAGATACTGCCTTCTTAGTATATACTTAGTCTTGCAGAGACAAGGACCTGAGGTCCAAGTGGAACATGAGAACCTCTCCTCATGCTTTGGCAGTTAGTGAAGATTTCTGTTCTCTTTTCAGTCACGATAGGGTTTTAGTCAAAGGCAGAAGGTCCCAGAAGGATGCTAAAAAAAGGAAGTCCAGCAAGGTTCTGCAGGCCTACTTCAGTGCCTGTAGACCATGTTTTTGTTTTGACTATAACTTAATGAATGTTTCACAAGCACTTTGGTGAATTAGAAGAACGTATTCTCAGGATGTGTTCAAAGCTCAGAGAATTTTAATTTAAAAAAAGAAGCACAGTCCAGAAGGCGTCCTCTTCCTCCTCCTCTTTTTGTTCCCCCTTTGGTGGGGAGCTGGACATGGGGCATCCATCTTCAGTATTGACAAATGTGTCAATACTGAAAGTTTTGTGAAGACTTCCCAGCACTGTCCCCCAACACCGTGACAGACTTGGTAGTATAATCTCTTGGTATGTGTGGGAGTTCTTTGTCTTTCTATGCCCCTAAAATACTTTTAACCACTTTTCTCTGGAACCACTCCTATATTTGATTTGGTGTTAAAGGGTAACAGCAAAATGATTGTGGAGATGGATCTGTTAGGTCTTTTGGTTTTGTGGCTGAAACTTTAAAAAAAAAAAAAAAGGCCCCATCAGGGGGTCTATCGCCTTGTTATCCACCCATACTTAATATCTATTTACCACCCCTCTTAGGTCATATAAAATTTGCACCTTTTGAACCAAGTAATTGTATTTACTGGGGGAAAGGTGTGGACTACAGAATAGTATTATATTATTTTAATGGATTTAAAGTAATTTATAAGTATACTGAGTGTAAATTTGTAAAAGACTATGTATTGTAAAAGGACATATCCTGTGAAATAGAATATCATTTTACTGTTAAACAGAATAATTCTATAAGAAGAATGACTTATTTCACCCACGGAACTGATTACATTCCTAATGCAATCAACAGGCACTTTGTCATTTCTTTATGGGTTTTTTGTTTGTTTGTTTGTTTGTTTGTTTTTGTTTTGTTTTTGGAGGGGGGAGCAAGACATCATCTGTATAAAGTGCAGTTTGTGTCACTCAATATGGCTACACAAAAGCAGCTTGATGAACAAATCACTCCATGGCTCATTAAAGAACAAAGCTTCCAGAATCAGCAATATGTGTGGTTTGTTTTTGGATCACCCTGGCTCCTGCCCCAACTCATCCCAACCCAAACCCAAGGAAGAGCAATGATTTGTTAATTAAACTGTTACTTTTTAAAGGAACGAACCAAACCCAAAATTGATTAAGGTGGTAATCACTCGCACTCAACTGAATTCAAGTGAAGATAAGATTTGAGCTATTAGTCTTCTGTAATGGATGCTAGCTACTACCTGTCAAGACTTCATGTAATCATTTTAGGGGAAGGGAGACAGGGAAGGCAATAAATCAACATTTAGGATCCTCTCCTAAAAAAAAGCCGTGAAGAAGCAACGTCTGCCAATAGATGGTTCAATTTTTCTTGTTGCAGAGGAAACAAGAATTCAAACCTTGTCATTTTTGTTCTGCCACTTTGTACTGCATGACTTTGGGAAAATCATTTGTCATCTCTGGATGTTAACTTTCCTCACTGGAAATAATTTTTCTTCCCACTATTATTTCTCTGGATAACTCCTTCTGACTTGTGGTTCTGAGTGTAAAAGGCAGTTCTAATTGGAAATTTGCTCTTCCCCCTGAATTGGGTTAGATATTGTTAGGCTTCATTATTCGTGGCATCAAACAACTATTTGGTAAAAGCCTCTCAGACTGACTCTTAGATCCCCAAGCACCTGACAAAAGGTAACCACACTTAGATCTTGGATGAGAGGGTTGAATGACAAAGAGTTCCCAAATACCAAACTAGATCTAAATTGAATGGATGTATGTATTATATATTTAAAAAAAATGGAATGGAAAAACATTTCTAACACCAAATTTACTCAATTTTTAAGTTTTTTTTTTAAAAGATTTTATTTATACAAGCACTGGGTACAGTCAGAAGCGCGGGAGGGTGAGAGAATTCACCAGAGCAGGGAGCAGAGCAGGCAGAAGGAGCAAAGTACACTGCTGAGGGGAGCAGCGGGCGGCAGGAGAGGTCTGCGCGCCATGTGGGACCCTCCTCCGGTGGCCTGGGAGCAGCCAGGGATCGAACCGGTGCTGCAGAGGCTGCGGGCAGCTTGGCAACCCAGCGCTCAACTGCTGCGCCACCGGGGAGGCCTCAATTTTTTAAATTCTGAGATAATTCTCATTTCTTTTTGCATTAGTGCATGCTTACATTTTTTATATTGTTTTACATGATGTCAATATGATAAGGATCGTGATTGTTTCCTAAAATTTCGTTAATTGACCACCTAAAACCTAGAAATGTAAAATCTTGCTCTTGTGATTGCTGAATCTACAACTTTCTGATCATATAAACGCTTGAGAGCCGAAAGGATAAGGAAATGCAAGTTATAATAAGGAGACCAGAGCTTTGATTTTCTTTAGGTTGGTTGGGAGTAGTGTCTGGAGCCAAGGACGTAATCACTGAAGTAAATATGACACATAATATCTGTTGAATTTTGTTGGCATCTCAGACCTCTTAGTCAAGGAATGTGTCACTTCCCAGTTCTTAATGACTTCATCTATTCATTCAACAAATATTTGCTGAACAACTGCAGACACCGTCCTAAGTGATTGGGGAAAATTGGAACAAAGCAAAGGCCCTGCCTTGAGGTTACATCCTAATAGGGAAAACCAGTGATGTCTACCCCTTGGCATCTTTGACTCTTTCTCTGCCCTTCCTACCTTTAAAAACTGAAGTGTCTCACAAAAAAATGATAACTGCTGTTCTAGTTGAAAGACCCAAATTGGCCCACAGGAGCTGCTTTTGTGTGCCTCTTCACCAAAGACATTTCTGGCATTAAGGGCAAAGTAGCACATGGTATACCGTCCTCCCATACATAGTCCCTAAATGCAATGAAAGAGAGTTACTACCATGTCAAATTTCAGTGGAGCTAATTTACAGCAAAAAAAATCGAAAAAATCTTGAGATCAACTGTGAGCTGTATTACATTGGAGAGTTGTATTGCAGGTGAGGAGTTAATATAGACATTAGGGAGTTTAATATAAACATTGAAGGAACTGAGTAAACAAAAGTCATAGAAGCTCCCAAAAAGTGGACAAGAAAGCCAGTGTAGTTCTCAGTCAAAAGTTCTAAAGTTCTCAAGAGCTTCCCTGCAAGCTACTGCAGTTCTGAGGCTGAGCAAGCCAGGACTCCGCTGTGAAATCCACCTTTCTGCATATTTGGCCGCAACTGCCTCCGGAGAAGAATGACTTCTCTGTTACCTTCCAGATTTCGTGTAAGTGCTTTCCTTCCATTAGCAAGTCATTGGGGTTCCTGGGAAATGTAGTTCCTGGTGTCTCTACACTGAAGATTAGACCTTGGGGGCTGAGTCCTGAGGGTACCGATGCCAGGTTGGCAGCAGACAACCCAGTTTACACACCCCTTATTTGGCAGCAGACAACCCAGTTTACACACCCCTTATTTTCTAAGACTTCCTCCGGAAGATCCCAATCTCTCCCAGTGTAGAACTGGGAAACTCACTGCCCAGACACTAGCCTGTGAACTTCAGGCTGCCCTTGTCTGTATTCTCAAAAGCAAGATAGGACTTATTTGGTCATATTTCAGCCATGTATCTTGCTAAAGTGCCTTTGCTCAGGCTTTCTATATATAGGCCTGTAAACCTTACGGATAAAAGTTTTGATAGGGAATTTGATGGTATAATGACTATAGACTATCAGACAGGGAAGTCTGATGCTTTTAGAAGATCAAAATTTTCAAACAGTTTGAGTGCTCAAGTGGGAAGGGTTTGAGCTATATTTCCTCTCAGGTACTCTTTCCTCTGAGGGCAGCAACCTAGCTATAATCATCTCCAGCGCAGAATGTTGTGAACAATCTTTTCTCCATTAAAGCAGGATATTCTGTCAGCGGAATTCATACACAGGACCAAGAGCAGGGAACCCCTAAGATTTCGCACATGACCTTTTCCATGACTTCAAGCATGTCTTTGAAGACAGAAATTGTTCAGCTGGTTCCAGAGCCAGGAGGAGGCAGTGCCAAAGGTAAGTATAGCTAAGTAGAGTCACACCAAGTTTGGAGTCCTCGCTAAATCTCAGTTTTTTCTTTTGTAAATGGGAGTGATTAGTAATTTCCTCAGAGTTAAACTGAGGATTAAATAACAATGTACATGTGATGTTCAGTTCATTGCGGCCTGGTGAAGTGTTTATTAACTTTTATTATTAGTGTTGGTATTTCCTAGGTCTTCTGCATCTGTCTTGAAAAGAACGCTGTCTATCTCCAGAAGGAATTAAGTGATGGAGTTTCCTCATGGATGGTGCTTACCTTTGCTTAAGGAGAGGCAAGAGAGGATAGGAAGAGAAGGCACAGTGAAACTGTGGCTGGTGAATGCCATCTTGCCATCTGGGGACAAGTTGTGAAGCTGAATCTTGTGGGAGATTTTTCTCTGGACTTGAGTTCGTCACACCTGCACTCGGACTGAGTAGAAACCAGATGAAACTCAAAGACCCTGTGCTCATTCTTTCTGTGTCCACAAAGGGAGACCCTTGGCCACATTCCTTTCCCTTTGGTTTTTTTGTTTCCACTTTTTTTTTGAGGTCTAACATACTTGGGTAAAGTATATAAATCTTAGGTGCACTGCTTAGTTCTTATGAATAAACACATTTGTGAAACCACCACAAGGAGGAGCAGAGGCAATTTCCCAAACCTGAGCAGGAGACAGGGCACCATTAGTCTTATTCTCAGCTCCTGCCCTGAGCACAGTGTCCTCCCAGGAAAGGTGGGGAAGGAAGAGGAGAAATCAAAATAGTGTTTCTAGGGCCTCCCCGGTGGCGCAGCGGTTGAGCGCTGGGTTGCAAAGCTGCCCGCGGCCTCTGCAGCGCCGGTTCGATCCCCGGCTGCTCCCTGACCACGGAGGAGGGTCCCACATGGCGCGCAGACCTCTCCTGCCGCCCGCTGCTCCCCTCAGCAGTGTACTTCGGTCCTTCTGCCTGCTCTGCTCCCCGCTCTGGCTCTGGTGAGTTCTCTCGCCCTCCCACGCTTCTGACTGTACCCAGTGCATGTATAAACAAAAACAAACAAACAAACAATAAATAAATAAAAACATGCCTCTATTTAAAAAAAAAAAAAATAGTGTTTCTAGCACACCAGAAGGTTTCCTCCCAATCATCTCACCGCCCCACCAAATGAAAGATAACCCCTATTCCCACTTGCGTCATCATCAGTTAGTTTTGCCTATTTTTGAACTTTACATGTGCCTGGCCTCATTTGTTCAAATTTTGTATCTGTCAAATATATCCATGTTGTCACATGCATTGGTAGTTTATTCTTTTTTTTTTTTAAGATTTATTTATTTCTACAAGAACTGGGATACAGGCCAGAGGCATAGGAGGGAGGGTGAAAGAATTCACCAGAGACAGAGTGGGGAGCAGAACAGGCAGACAGACCAAAGACACTACTGAGGGGAGAAGCGGGAGAGTCAGGAGAGGTCTACCACGCCATGTGGGAATCCCCCTGGCCAGCTGGGAATCGAACCTGCGCTGCAGAGGCGGCAGACAGCTTCACAGCACAGCGCTCAACCCACTGTGCCACTGGGGAAGGCCCAGTTTATTTTTTTTTATTGTTGCCTTCCATTATATGAGTCAATTACAATTTTTTTTATCCATTCCAATGTCAGTGTACAGTTTGGAGTAATTACGAATAAAGCTGCTATGAATATTCTTTTTTTTTTAAAGATTTATTTATTTATACAAGTACTGGGTACAGTCAGAAGCACGGGAGGGTGAGAGAATTCACCAGAGCCAGAGCGGGGAGCAGAGCAGGCAGAAGGACCGAGGTACACTGCTGAGGGGAGCAGCGGGCGGCAGGAGAGGTCTGCGCGTCATGTGGGACCCTCCTCCGGTGGCCGGGGAGCAGCCGGGGATCGAACCAGTACTGCAGAGGCTGCGGGCAGCTTCACAACCCAGCGCTCAACCGCTGTGCCACCGGGGAGGCCCTGCTATGAATATTCTTACAGTAGTATCTCTTGGTGGCCATTTCTGCTAGGTGCAAATACCCACAGGTAGGATTGTTGGGTCAAAGGGTAGGTGAATGTTTCTCTTCAGTAGATTACTTTCCAAAGTGGTGGTATCCATTTTACTGCCGCCTGTATTAGTTTTTGAACATATCACAAAGAAGCTTCTCCATTGGCGTATTCCCTATGGTCATCCGAAAAAAGAGATGCTCGATACGCTCAGAAGTGATGAACCTCAAAGACGGGAGGAGCAGAAGCAATTTCCCAAACCTGAACAGGAGACAGGACACCATTAGTCTTATTCTCAGCTCCTGCCCTGGGCACAGTGCCCTCCCAGGAAAGGCAGGGACCGGAGAGGAGAGATGAGAGGTGCCCAGAGCTGAGTAAGAAGGAATTTCCAGAAATGGCCAGATTGACTACAAGGGTTGCTGCCACCTGATGTGCCCCCCCCCGCTCCACTGTAGGAGTGCAGAGAAAATAGCGAATAAATAGTGACAAGTGGTTTATATAAATAACATCTAAGTATGTTATTAATCATATATGGTTATTCATACTATATATATTTGAATGAGAATATAAATTCCCTCTGTGGGTCATCTAGGATAATAGAGTAGCCATTAGTGGTAATGTTCTGAATTGTAACTTTTGTAACTGAGATACTCATCCAGGAAAAAAAAAAAGTAACTAGTTTTAAATGAAAACAATTTGCTAAGGCAGAGATCGCCAGTGCAGAGAAAGTGGACAGTGAAGCCCCAAGAGACCAATGGGGGTCAGACATTCATTAGGTTAGGAGACTTGACAGTGGGGGGGAAATCACCCAATGTCCAAGAGGCCCCTGGAAAGTGGGGCGGCTCCACACTCTGCCTCCACCACAGAGGTCTGTGGGAGGCCTTTCCACAACATCCTGTTATCTGTTGACCTTGTTTTGTCAGACTAAAGGCTTTCTTTCTCTTGTGAGGGCCAAGAGAGGTGGCACTGAGCAGACCTCCCCCTCCACTTAGACCTTCTTCTGCTTTACTGATCTTAGGAGTGTCAGGAAGAAGTAGCCATAAGGTCAATTAGAAAACTTGCTTTTCAAACTGCAGGAATTGAACCTGTAGTGGGTCTGAAATGAAATTTAATGGGTTACAACCAGACTTTTAAAAATAGAATTAGGGCCTCCCTGTGGTGGTGCAGGGGTCAAAGTCTCAGCACTATCAAGCTATTGCCAGCCACTATGGCCTGGGTTTGATCCCTGGCCACAGAGCTGACCCACATGGCACAGCAGACCTCTCCTGTCTCACCTGCTGCTCCCCTCAGCAGTGTATTTCAGTAGACCTGCCTGTTCTGTTCCCCACTCTGTCTCTGGTGAATTCTCTCACCTCCCACCCACACACACTTATGGCTTACATCCCAGTTCTTGTATGCATAAATAAATAAAATAAATCTTAAAAAAATAGAATTAGGGCCTCCCTGGTAGCACAGGCAGTTGAGCGCTGCGCTGTGAAGCTGTCTGCAGCCCCTGCAGCATGGGTTTGATCCCAGCCGGCTGGCAAGGACCCCACATGGCGAAGTAGACCCCTGTCTCGCCCGCTGCTCCCCTCAGCAGTGTACTTTGTCAGTCTGCCTGTTCTGTTCCCCGCTCTCTCTCCGGTGAATCCTCTCACCCTCCCGTGCATCTGGCCTGTACCATGGTTCTTGTATAAAAATAAATAAATCTTAAAAAAAAATAGAATTATACAAAGTAAGGGCAGTATTATTTGATGGAACTTTACTGCAGTATATTTTTGTGTACTGGGTTATGATGAAAATTAGATTTCCTCCTGGGTATTGCAATTTTAAAAAACAGAACTACACTGTCTTAGAACCCAAACCCTTCTCTCAGTATTCCATTCTGCCTACAGTTGATATTGAATTGTTATAGAAGTGACATAGGAAATCTCAATCAATATTTTAAAATTTGACATCTCTGGAAGCTGATCTCAACAGAAATTTGGCCTAAGAGGCCTGCTGGGGTTTGAGCATCTGAGATGGCTGTTCTTAGGATGAATGTCAAGTCTCAGAACAGTAGTTGTTCTTCCTGTCTCCTGAGTGGCAGAAATTGTTTTTCACAACACAGTGTGTTACTGGTATGCTTTGACTCTTCTTAAGGGGAAATCACCTCTTCTTGTGACCTTTTCTCAGATAAAAGGTGATTCAAAGATGTTCACTAGCTCACTTCGTCAAAGAAAACTTCGAATATCCCAAGAGAATGCAGATAATGGGGTCTAAAATGGCCTATAGATGCTTGGATGGAGGTCAGTGGCCCAGTCTTGCCAAGTCTCTGTACCCACACACTATCTGCAGTGGCCAAGCTGGGAATCCCAAGCACTGGTTCCACCTCCGTTTCCCCCAGCCACACCCCTAGCCTGCAGCTATTGTTCCCCAAAACCGGCCAGGGGCGTGTGTATGGCTTATACAGTACACCCCTGCAAGATGTCCCTTTGCATCTCCAGCAGACCTTCTGTACCCTCAAAATTATCTTTTCCTCCTGTTCCCCTTTTTATTTCTTGACTATCCCTTCTCTCACATACCTCCTATTCCCTTGCTCCTTTCATCTACCAAGTGTCAATTCCAACCCATTCCAACTCTTGCAAGCTCTCACATCTGCTCTTGCCTTTCCACATCGTGTGACCACTTCCAAAGAACAGAACTCCAGATACTCCCCTAATATCCAACCTGGCACTGGGGTCTGTATCACCACCACACCAGTGGGCAGTAAGTGCAGCTCAGTGTATAACACACTCCTGCTCTAAAGCCTGCATGGCTTCTTCGTGCCTACCAAATCAGGCATGGCTTTCACTGGGAACTAAACGCCAGCCAAATGCCTCAACAGGCTGGTCCCACAGTGCCATCCTAACTTAGCCTCCCACTGGCCGCAATCCACCTCCCATACTGGGCTCGTGTCCTGAGGACACAGTCATGTTTGCCTCTCTGTCTGCCATTGTGAATGATGATCTCTTCTTTTAGACCTGCCCATCCTCCACAAAGTCCCTGTCAATTCAGCTTTCCACCTCTGCTTCCAATGAGCTTCTATCTCCTTTATATACCTGCAACCCTCCATACCTGACCAGGACTCTGATCTTCAGTGGTCACTGTGTTAGGCATCCCTGGAAGGCAGCAACATTGTCTTACAGACATTTTGGTCCCACTCCCAGAGTTTGGCACTGTGCCTGGCACACAGTAGATGTGGCTGAACATGTGCTGGTTGAACTGAATCCCTGGGTCCTGTCTTATTGATGCAGGCTTGAGCTGGTATCAGGGAGTTGGGGGACGGGCATGAAGAAGCGAAGGGAGGGGAGGGCAGGTAGGCTGGTGTTCGGGTCACCTCATAGGCTGGCTGGGGTGGTGGGCCTTGCTGTGCTGGCTCAGCATTACTTGGGACTGGTCCTGTAAGGATTCCACCTGTTCAGGATCCTTCAGGCCCCGCGTTTCTGGAGAGAAGCAGAAAGTAAGCCCCTTCTCCCTGTACACATCTTTATCTATGTGGGGTGGAGGTGGGCAGTGCGAACAAAGAGAAGTCACTGGAATCCCCATTTTTCATCCCTGATCTCTTCTCTCTTAAGACTTGGGCAAACACTCAACTACCTGGTTTGAAAAGGACCAGGGCCTTCATGCAGGCAAACTCTGTGGGGCCCACTGCCAACGCCCGGAACCGTGAGATGATTTCCTGCAGGATGCGCGTCTCCATGCTGGCCAGCACTAGCCGGCCTTGGGAGCCACTGGCAGCAGAGGCCTCAGTTGGGGCCAGCAGAGGGCAGCTGTCCAGAGGTAGAGACCACTGTATGGCTCCAAGGAGGAAGAGTTCACTCCACGCCTCTTCCAGCAGGATCACCTGTGCTCAGAGAGGAGATGAGTGTGATGGCTGATACACAGCACCTCTTGTTCACCCTGAAACCTAGGCCACTTTCTTGGGGACACTAGGGAAGGCAGGACTGTTTCTCGGTGCTCAGAACCATCTTCTGACCTCTGTTCTATATCAGCCCAAGGTTCTGGGATTTGGCACTATCTAGCCCAGCTACTGGGGTTCCAAGACACTTTATGGGTTCCATCCAGAGCTGCAGCTGGAACATTTAGGAAAGCCTAGAGACATGGGGGTGGGGAACCAGGAGGACACTCCACAAGGGCACCTCCAGTTCAAATGTACTCAAGAGATTTGGCCTAACTCTACTGAGCTGCTGCAGTAATCACTGGGAAGGTCTTAGCCCTTCAGTGTGCTGCTCTTCCCAGGTTTATTGAGAAGGATTGGCCAGTTTGCCCAGGAGAGCCCCAGAGGGGCATCCTATAGGTGAGGAGGTTGGATTGAAACTCAAGGCCAGAAGTCAGAGGCATTTCCCTGCAAAGGAGGCCGGGGTCCCACTCATGCTGTCATGTGTGAAGGCTGCCCTGTCATGTAGGTCCTGAGAGGAAGACACAGGGGGCCACACACAGTCTTCAAATCCCATCTTACAACCATCACTGCCCACAGGTATGTGCATCCCCATTCCTGAAACTCACACCCTGATCGTCACTGACTCGAGACTTGTGGGTACCCAGCTGTCGTCATTCCAGTTTTGTGTGCCCCCAATCATCACCTCATCACCTACAGAGGGAGGTGTGTACCCTCCAACCTGGCTGACTTCCATGGGCCACCTGACGGGTGTACCTGATCCCGGAAGGGCAGGTTGGAGAACACGGGCAGGTTCTTGGCCCACTTGACAGCCATGAAGAGCAGGCGAGCTGAGGTCTCATGGGTGCTGTCCGGGCCGTAGGGGGAGGAGAGGGGTAAGGGTAAGGGGTAGAGGGATGAGTGGAACTCTGGGTCATTGCTGGTGACATCAATATTCTCGTCAGCTGTTGGAGGAAGTTGGGACATCAGCTTCTGCTCTGTGGCAGGTGGCAAGGGGTGCTCAGGGCCCAGGGTGTGGGGATAAAGGCTGGGTGCTGCAGCCCCGCTCCATGGTACTCAGGCGTCCTCCCACTCACCATCCTCTGGTTCCAGCTTAGCACAGGTTTCTGCTGTTATAAGGCTGGCCATGAAGTGGTGGTGGCCTGGAGGCGAAAGGGCCCCAGATCCCAGGGCTTGGGTTGCAGAAACAGGCATGGGACCTCGTGGGCTGGGCCCCACGGGGGCCAGGGGAGCCACCAAGGACTCCAGCCGGGACTCCATGTCTGACTCCAGGTTGTCCAGGCGCACCTGGGCCGTGCTTCTTGGCTGGCGCTCATTCTGCACAGCTGGGGAGAGAGGCAGGCAGGGTCATGACACCCCACCATCGGTCATACACCCCAAGGTTCTGTCACGCCTCTTCGGGTTGACTCTGTCTCACCGTCCTGGTTCATGCCTGCTTGTAAGCACTTCTTCAGCCGGCAGGCCTGGCACTGGTTCCGGTGGGCCTTGTCCACTGGGCACATCCCTGCCCCTACCTGGCACCTGCCAGTGGATGGGAGCCCTGGATGTCAGTGTTCTGCCCAAACTCCGTGTTTGCCCTGTCCCCTTCTATCCCAGACATCCTCCACTTCTCCCAGGAACTTGAGGACAGAAAGTTAGCTGGACCCCCTGAGACCGGAGGCTGTGCCCCGCCTCACCTGTAGATGAGCCTCCGCCTCACGCTCCTCTTGAAGAAGCCGCTGCAGCCATTGCAGGCGTAGATGCCATAGTGCTTCCCGCTGCTGCTGTCTCCACACACGCGGCACTGCACTGAGGGTCCCGCACCTGAGGGGCAGGGCTGGGCGAGGGCTGGGCGAGGGCAGGGCCGTATCCCACCTCCTCAAGGACCTCTCCACCCTTCAGTCTCTTTCCCTGTCCTCAGGTTCTTGCTCACCTGACACTCTCGTGTCTCTCCCCTCTGGCCAGTTTCAACAGGAGAATCCTCCTTGCCTTTACTTCCCCTCCTCCTTCCTTTCCCTCTCTCTGCTGGTGACATCAGACCCCATCATTCCATAAGAACTTTCTCGACATCACCTTTAGGGACCTCTGCTGCCCAACTCTAAGGTGCTTCTCTCTTCTTTCCTTTCACCTCAGCTCAGCTGTCCAGCCTGGCTCTGCTGCCTCCATGTTTCCAGGGTTCTGGGTTTGCCCACGGGTTCACTCACACTTGCCCTTAGCCCTTGAGTCTGGGCCTGTGTTCTCTGGCTCCCTTCATGGTTCCTGCAGCCCACCAGCCCGCGCTCTACTTCCCAAGGGCCCAGCCCTGACCTCCAGAAAGCCATACCTGACGGATCCTCTTCCAGGCTCCACCTGTCTGGAGACTTCTTTCTGGAGGCAGCCACAGTAGCTGGCACAGTTGCAGCCATGTTGGAGCTCGTGGGCACTGTTGGCCTAGTCCTGGGCAGCCTCTGCCTTCCTACCGCAGGGAGGCCTCTGGGTGCTGAGCCAGGGCCTGCCTCGCTCCCCACCTCTGTTTTTCTGCTCGTGCCCCTATCTCTCTTCTATCTCTACTTACCTGGCCTTGGAGGTCTCCCTCTGTCTTTGTCTCTCACCCTGTCTCTCCTCTCTTCCTCCTGCCTCCTGTCCCCTGTGTCTGAACTCAGGAGCTGTGCCAACTGCCCCTCACAAAAGAAGCTTTGGCTCATGGAGATTTCTCCTAGGGCAGCACTGGATACAGCTTATGATCCTCTTAATCTTTACTGTCTCCACAGGGGATCAGCTGCCCACACCTGTAGCCTCACCAAGGTGCCCCTGGAGCCGGTCAGTCCTGCTGCCCCCACCCCAGCCCCCAGCTACCCAGTGTCCCAGATCCCTTCTGCCCTGAGCATTCCAGCTGTTTGCCATCCATTGTCAAGTTTTGAAGGGCAGCTAGAGCTCCTTTCTGTGGAACCTTTGTCTTTTGATTTGCGTAGGACATGCTGGGGCTCAGTGTGTCTGTATGGCTCCAGGCATGTGGGGCTCTCATGGGGCCTGGGTGCCGTGTTGGTTCTCACCTGACCCCTTGATGAGGGACTTCTTTGGGTCCAGGATTTAGGGTACTGGAGGGCCCCCTGAAAGGTTTGTAATCCCACATTTCTGGCTAGACATGGGGGAGGGGTTTCAATGCAGAGTCTGACATTTGCCTGGAGGCAGGAGGCCTGTGGCCCAATAAGGAGGGGCTCCTTTAGGCCCAGGAGGCACAGAAGAGGAGCTGGCAGGGCTGGGCCTGCAGGGGAGAAGGGGCAAGCACTACCTCTGCTCCTGGTGGCCAGTTCTCAGGTGCCCTGACCCAGTCTTCCAGGAGAAGGCCCTGAGGAGGAGGGCAGAGGAGTCTGCGGTGCAGGAGAGTGGAGAGAGCAGAGAACAGACCCAAGCTAGATTCCCCACTGCCTCACAGGCCAGCCATGCATCCCTGAGTCCCGTGTGTCTACCTTCTGAGCTTCAGTTTCCTCTTCTGTAAAAAGATCGAAAGTATCTGTAGGGTAGTTGAAGAAACAAAGTAAGAAGGCTCATCAAGTGTTTCTGTGCCTGGTACTTTGTAACACCATAGTAAAGATGGGAGCTGGTATTGTTATCCTTACATTGTATCAGTATATAGCATATTATTTCATATATTATTATGATATAATTAATAATAACATGATATTATGATAATAAAAATATTATTACATTTCAAGGTTATGGAGAAGATAGCAGAACAGTACTCAGTAAATAGCCTTTGGTTTGTCTGTCCCTCTGCCCTCACCCTCACTTCCACCTTCATGGCCCTCTCCACCCCCAGTCCATGCCCTGGATGGAGCAGAAAACCCCATGTTGGTCTGGAGGTGACTGTTGTCCTTGGCAGACCTGACCTCGTCTCTGGGGGGCGACTGGGTTGTTCTAGCCTTGGGGGGTGGATCAAGAGAGGGAAAAGTGTGAAACTTCTGGAAGGATCATGGAATTAAGCCCAGAAGGGGTGGAGCAGGGTCCTTATGTAAGGGCTGTTAACCCTCACTGTGGCAGGGAAGCACTATCTGGGCTTTGGAAAGTCAGCTCGAGGGGCTTTGCTGTTAAGCTACTTTCTGGGGCCTCAGAAGATCAAGGCCAGGGGACTGAGGCCCCTCAACTGACCTCCTTTGCCTCTGTCCTTCCTCAGCCCCTTCTCCTGCCAGCAGTCCCTGGGACTCTCCTTTGCAAGGTCTCCAGCCCCATCTATCCCCAAAGCCAAGTGCAGCGAGGAAGCCCAGGCAAAGAAGCTGAGGGGGAAAATCAGGCCAGTGGGGGTCTTGGAGCAAGAGGAATGGAGCACTCACTCAAGTGCGGCAGCCTCTGCCGCTGAACGCCAGTGAACTTACTGGAAAGAGGGAGGCTTTCACTCAGACACATCAGAGTGAGTAAGACCCCCTTCCCCTGTGCGCTGGACTGGACAGTCAATGACGGGTAAGATCGGGGGCAGACTAAAGAAGGCACTGGCCAGCCTCATGTCTGTGACTCCTGACGACCTAAGACAGGCGCAGTCCCCGAGGGGCTTCATCATGATAAACTTTGGCGTTCAGATCAAACAAGGCACACATGCCTATAAGCCTAATTTAGGCAACAAGCCCGCAGTAAATAATCCCTCCTTTGATGGAAACAAGGCTGCTAAGAACGTCACCTGCAAACAAGCCTGATGGAATTACCTACAAAGCAGTTTTACCATTAATCAAATAGCCATTGTTTCAGAATAAGTAGCAACCTAGCAACCTGTCTATAATCATACTACTTTTTCACTTACTTTGCTTTTTCCTTATATGTGTACAATCAGTTTCAGGAAATGCATGATAAAGAAAATAGTGTGTGGCAATAGTAGTTTTATAATAATCATAATACTTCTCACATGAGACAACACTATAAAAATCAAAATGCTTACGTAGAGAATATATTGCTCGTGTTCACTAAAAGTAGGAGGTGCCAGTAGGTAAATATTAATGCTTTTTGATCATTGTGGTTTTGGGATATGAATCAAAAAAAGCTAGCTTAAAGAATGCTGTTCGGTGTAAGCAAAAATGATTGTGTAGATTCAGTACCTGGAGATTGTTTACTGTGCCATGTCATGGAACAGCGATCACATGCACATGAATAATAAAGTAGATGTCTTATGCCTTACAAAGTATTTTATGCTGAGAAAAAATTAAATTGTATGAATCATCCATTGTTAAAAAGGTATAAAAGTGTATGATGATTTTGAGCAAATTACATTCAGATCTTCACTCTTGAAGTGTGTCTGTCTGTCATTTATGCGCCGATTCCTTGAGCATCCTCACAGTTTCTCAATCCTGAGACAGCCCTGCAAGTCTACCGCTGCGTTAGTCCGCGGCATTCAAGGATAGAGGCATCCACCGGGGCAGGCGTCCTGTGAAGATGTAGTATCACCAATAAGAATGAGAGTGCCAGTGAGATGAGTGCCTGCAGCCTGTATTCAGGTCTCACATCGCCCTGGTAAGAAGCTGTCATTATTAGCCTAACGCACAGAGGAGGAAACTGAGTCTCAGACCTGAAGGGATTTGCTCAGGTCACACAGTTACTGAATGTGCAGGAGGTTGGGACTAGAGCCGGGTGCTTCGCTCTTGTTTCTGACACCCACATTCCTGCTCTCCACATGGTGCCCTCCAAGAAGACTCAGCAACCTCCTTGGCTTTGCAGCAGGTGGTGCTGGTGGCCTGGGTGAGAGCTGGTCCTCAGGCGAGCAGGCCATCCTGAGAGGGAGGCACTGAACACAACCTTTGGTTAAAAAGGGAAGGAGACAGGGTTGTAGGAAAAGTGACATTAAGGGATTGTTTTTTTTTTTTTTTTCCCTGTCAAGGGAGATATTAAAGAACATTATTGATAAGAGGAGTTCGTTTTAGGATGGTGACACAGAGAGGAAGAGCCAGGAGAGAGGGGAAAGCTGGAGGAGGGTACAAGCTAGAAACCTGATACCTGAGAAAGCCTGAGTGGGTGGGGGTGGGGGCGGCCAGTGCTCAAGAGGAAGAAGGTGTGTCCCAGAGAACCTGAAGGAGCAGAGAACCCAGGGCTTCAGGGCAGACTCCAGATCTGCACCCCACTTCAGGCCCCAGCTGTGTGGGTTTGGGCCAGTTTCCCCATTACGTGCATATTGGCCCCATCATTTCTAAAATGCGCAGAATGCATCCCCTGGGAGCCGTGGTGGGATTAAAGAAGAGGAGAGGCAGGGGTGGTGGGATTAAAGAAGAGGAGAGGCAGGGGTTAGCGCAGGGGAAGATGAGAAGGAGGAGGAAACTGGGCAGGTCTGGGAGGCCAGAGGTTGGAGAGGCTCAGCCACTGAGGGGAAGCTCTTAGGTCCAGCTGAGGGGAGAGATACCCTTAGCAGCATGGCAGGTACTGGGAGAAGATAGACTAGACTCTTCCATATGTGTGGGGTCCCTCAGCAAGTGCATAGGAAGGACCCAGGGACCCCCAAGTGTCTTTGTTCTTCTGAGCTGCCCTGCCGCTCTTGCTCTATCTGTCCTATTCTATCCTATCCTACAAAGCCTGCTCAGGGTTCACCTCCTCCAGGCAGTCTGCCTTGACTCTTCAGTTCACCTTCTCTCTTTCTAGAGGCATCTCCAGGGTCAGATGTTTTCCTTAAGTTGAAGCCTATGCTGGGTCAACTTTCCCTCCTGAGTCAATGGAAAATTCCAGGGGCTGGGTTCAGAGTTTCACTTCAGTTGCACACGTGAATCATGAGGCACTCACCGGACGGAAGTTATTTTTAACTTGTCTGTGCTTTCCTGATATGCTGCAGCGGGATCTATTGCTGAGAAAGGCAAAAATTAAATCTATTGAAATGTGAGACACCTGCAGACTTTGATGAGCATTTAGACTTTATCTTGTTGCTCCCTCACATCATTTTGATCCCAACCCAGTTCCTGTCTCTGTGACTGTGCTGGGGGACAGGAAAACAGCTCTGATGGGATAGGGGTGTCTCCCTGATCTGTGACCACCAGCTGCTGGGATAGACGTTAAAGGATTACTCAGCCCAAAGCCTTGAATGTGCTGACAAAGCAGCCAGAAGCCACCTTATCACTAATACAATTATTCCCCCAGGGGACAGGTCAGCAGCTTCCTTCTGACTCCAGCAGGGCTGGGGCTGGGCTCTGGCAGCGCGGAGGTGGGTGTGTGACAAAGGCTGTGGAACTGTCTTCCTCCTGGACCCTGAAGACTCCTGGAGTTAAGCCCCTTGCCCAACCTGTCCGGGCCAGTCACACCCTGTCCTGAAGTCCCAGGCCAGAGAGATGATGGGGTGCTGCTGTAGGGAGGCAGGAGTGGCTCCTGGGATGGCCATGGCACCCCTAATCTCAACATTTGCTCCAGGAAACTAGTCTTGTTTGGCAGTTCCTTTGAAATTCTCTTTTTGCCAAACAAGGGTTTTCACCATTTCTGAGAAAGAATAGCTGGTGGTAAGTGCCCAGCCTCAGAGCTTAGTACCTAGCAATTGAGCTTCCAGGAAACTGTCCCACAGAAAATTTCACCAAGATTTAATTATATGGCTGTTCCCCGCAGCAATTTTAGTAGAACATCCACCTTAGACAACTGGCTAAATAAAGTATGCGCCCTCCTCCCTTAGTGGACAGCTACATGCTGTCACAAACGGGTGCTTCTCGCTCCTTTGGAAATATGCCCGCGGTGTTTTAGCTGCAAAGCCAGACACAAAAAAGTGACAGCGTGTCGGGTTGTTCCATGTGTCTCAGGGAGTTTCTGGCCAAATCATGGGGCTCCCTTCTCCTCCTGGGGCCTAAATTAATCAATAGTTTTTTTTTCTTAAGCAGTGAGTAGAAGGTTCAGGACTCCAAGAGGACAGTAGGACAGTTTCTCAACAAAGCCTCTTTATTGTCTTTTCAAGATCACATTTAGAAATAATCAGATATTAACCCTCCCTCGCTCCCCTGTCCCCCCCCCCCCCCAGCCTTTGGCTACTGAAGTCTTTTCTCCTAGATTCCTTTGAAAGGTCTGAGCAGAACTGGAGAGGCCCCACCCCTGTCCTAGGACAACAGACAAAAAGCAGCCTGTCCTGGACACTCTGATCTGATCTGCTGCTCCACCTTTAGGGGGACCCTCTTCCTCCCTTGCAGGGAGATGATTGGCAGGATTCAACACCCAAGTTTCCCTCTTCCTGACATTCTGCGAGGTGGGCTTCTCCACTCTCTGAGTTATTATAAACACTCTGAAAGTGAAAATCTCAGACATTTTTGTTGGGTTTGAATATTTAATGATAAGTATATATTGCAATTATAATCAGGATAAAATCAAGCACTTCTTTTTCAGAAAGAGAATAACTAATCTGAAAGAAATCTTAACACTACTAACATAATAGTAATAATAGCAATGCTTATGAAGAAATTGTTAGGTGTCAATATATGTGAGGATGAAAAGCTGCTCTGGATTTCTCCCCTCCATTTTGGGGAGGGAATAAAAGTGGGGGGCAGTGCTGGACTAGAAGGTCAGGCCCAGGTTATAGCTCATTGGAACAGTTGTAACCATGTGGCTGGAGGCTTAGGTGGTTGTGTTCCTGCTCTGCCTGTGTAAACCCTTTAGTGCTGGCCCTGGGGATGCTCTAGAGTATTCTGGAGGGCCTGGGTGGTGGGGTCAGTGTGGCATGGGCGCTCCTTGAAAACCAATAGGGTATTTTGAAAGTTCAACAACAGGGCCTCCCTGGTGACATAGGGGTTAAGTCTCAGTGCTACCACTGTAACAGGGTGGTGCCCTGTAACACCACCACCAAGGCCCACTGTAGCACGAGTTCGATCCCTGGCCAGGTAGCTGACTCTCATGGCACAGCAGAACTCTCCTGTCTCGCCCGCTGCTCCCCTCAGCAGTGTATCTCAGTAGATCTACCTGTTCTGCTCCCCACTCTGTCTCTGGTGAATCCTCTCATCCCCTGCACCTCTGGCCTGTACCCCAGTTCCTCTATGCATAAATAAATAAAAATCTTAATTTAAAAAAAAGTTCAACACAGGGCCCATATACCAGTGTATTCTAGCTGACTGACCCTCCTAATTATATTATCTCCTAGAAATGAAGCAACCTAAGGCGGGGGTTTTCAGCTTAGACACTATTGACATCTCCAGCCAGATATTTCACTGTTGTGGGCCATTCTGCCTGTTGTAGGATGGTTAGATGCATCCCTGGTCTCTACCCACTAGATGCCAGTGGTGCCCCTTTCTCCCCAATTATAACAACTGAAAATGATTCCAGACATTACTGAATGTCCCCCTGGGGTCAAAATTGTCCTTGGGTGGGAACCACTGCCCTAAGCCATGTCTTTTCCCCTGTTCTAGAGAAGTCTTTCACAGAAGCAGGAAGCACTGCCACACGACACACATCAGCCAGGAGCCCCAGCTCAGTCAGGTAAGTGTTTCTGACTTCTGGAACTGCAGACAGCAGACTTGGGGACTATCTGGAAGGATGCTCTGGAACGATATCAGACAGATATTTTTCTGAAGGAGGATTTTGCTTTTTTTCTTTATATTTTCCTGTGTTGTTTGAATGTTTAATAATGAACATGTGTCATAATGATAATCAAGATAAGGTTTTTTGGTGTGTTTTTAAAAGAGACTGGCAAATTTGAAATAAACAACAACAATAAAAAGTCCTTATTAATGAATTTTTGTGTGCCAGAGACAGTGCTAAGTGTTTATACGTGAACTCATTTAATCCTCACCACAACATGTCAACAATCATTATTGTTATTATCCTCCTTTTACAGGCAAGACTGAGAGAGGTTTAACAACTTGCCCAAAGTCACACATCTGGTAGGTGACAGAGCTGGGATTCAAATTCAGGGAGATAAGCTGGTTATTTTCGGAGACATGGATTCTGTCATAGGAAATTTAAAACATTTACTTGCAATTGAAAACAAACCCAGTTAGAGATTCTCTGAGAAGAGAGATGTGAAAACAAAGAGTTGCTAATCATCGTGATATAAAGGGAATCTGATTTTTTGTTTGCTTGTTTATTGAAGTAACATTGCTTTATAACATTAGATAAGTTTCAGGTTGCATCACTGGAAAAACAGCATGGTTATTAATGAAGGTATTTATCTAACTAGAACAGAACATTGGTTAAATAATAAACCACCTCAGAATGGAATGATATTTCTCCAGAGATCTTCTTCAGGTTTCCATGCTGATGTTTCTGTTGGCCAGGGAAACAGCCCCTGGCATCAAACATTGGTTTTCAAGGTGTTGAGTAAAGAGACTGGCAAGTGTGGGCCCCTCCGTTGCTTCATCCAGAGTACCTTTGCTTTCATCCGTTGTATTTTGCTTGGAGAAAAGGTTTCCTTTTCTTAAACAGACAAGGATATGGCAAGAGTCTGCACTGATTAGCTGTGTGACTTTGGACGAGCCTCTTAACCTCTTGGGCTATTACAGTGAAGAAATAATGGAGCTAGTAAACCTTACCTTTGTGACAGCAGGCATGGAACTAGAGGACCTCTCAAGTTCTCTCTCAGATCTAAAAGCCATGAACATAACAACAGTCAGAACGTTAGAGGTACCTGCTTGCAATATCCAGAGAGCCCACAAGAGGGAGGCGTCACTTCAGGAAAAAAGCTTTGCCTGTTCCATGGACTCTTGCTCTCAAATTCTAGCATAAGAAATTTAGCGATTTCTTTGAAAATGTAAAAAAAATAAAAATTAAAATAAAAAAGGCAGAACTCGAAACTCCAGGGAGAGGATTTAAACTCTTTTAGAGATGGATCCAGTGTTTAAAGCACACCTTTGTTTCTTCTACCTAAACACAGAAGGAGGAGCTCCTGGGTGCGATGAGATAATTCTCAGGCATCATCTTCACCACACAGTATAGCCTCCTAGGTTTTATTCCCACACATTGATTCCTGTGTTAGAGCTCCTGACATGCACAATCATCCAGGAAGTGGAATGTGAATTGGAGCATTGAATGGCACCTAGGTATTCTAGCAAATTTCCTGTTCCCATAAGAACTGGTGAGTTGCTCTGTCAAAAAGTCTAGAGGGAGTTCTGGGCTACAAATTGCATTTTTTCTGCAATTTAGAGGTGTTTTCCTCAAGGAACGGATTGTCAAGCTTTGGGGAGCATAGTGCAGGGAGGACCTTGGCTGGATTCAGGCTGGGAGCTGAGTCAGGTTAAATCTGGCAAAACCTGCCACCTGGAGGGGCTGTCTAGACAAAGATGAAATTAAAGGAGCAATTAGCAGGCCCAGGTGAATGGAAAGCGGAGGTGTGATATAGGTTCAGGGACCAAAGGGCCCGAGGACCAGAGTGCAGAGAAACGGGGGCGCCGCCTGGTGGTGACGGCAGGTACTGCGGCAACGGCGTAGACGACCTGGGAGCCGGGGAGGCGCAGAGGCCGGGCCCCGCGCAGAGGAAGGCGCGGGAGGGGCGGAGAGCGAGGTTTTCAATCCAAACAGACGTTTTGCGATTTAGTGGCTTCCCGGATGTTTAGGTTAACAGTATTTTTGAGACGGCATGGGATATTTGCTTCCATTTCGTTTGCATTTCCAAACAGCCCGGCTGCGCAGGAGGGGGGCGTGGCCACCGAGAGCCCGTAGTGGCGCCGCCCGCCCGCACCTGGCCGCACCTGCGCGCACCTGCGCGCACCTGGCCACACCTGGCCGCACCTGCCCGGACCGCGAGCCCCGCCGGGCGTGCGCACTGCGCCCCTCCCGCACCCGCCAGTGCGCCCCGAGGCTGGGAGGGGTCCTTCCCCCGGACCCTGGTGCACCGGACCCAGCGGGGAGGCGCCATCTGCGCGTTCACCCGGGCCGCCTTGGCGGAGAGGACGAGGTGAGCCGAGTGGGGGCAGGTGAGAGCATCTCCCTGCGGGCGGCTGGCCGCGGGGCGCCCAGCGGGAGGGCCCGGGCAGGGCGGGCTGGGTGTGGAAACTGGGGCTGGGTGTGGAGGGTGCTTTGTGGTGCCTGGAGGAACTCGGGGGTCCGGCTCTGCCCTGAGCGTGCCGCGCTCCTGTTCCAGCTCCGCTGACCGGCCGCGTCCTGCCTGCGGTTAGCTCCCGGCTCCTCGGGTGCACCGATGACGCCTGGTGTGGGTTTTCTGGGCGTCGGTTCTGTGCCGGTGAGCTGTGTGTTTTTAGTTCTGTGGATTTATGATATCGTTTGGGGGATTTATTGTAAAATTGTCTAGGGCTAGCATCCCCCCTCCCCGCCCCAGGCCTAGCTGGCAGGAGGGCAAAGCATTTACCCTCGTCTCCACCCTGTACTGTCCGGCATCAGCCCCTGAGGGTGAAGCCAGTTTTTTAAACCCCAGTGTTGACCATGGAGGCAGATGAAGACTTAACAGTGGGCGCTCAGCCTTTGCCTCTCCCAGAAAGGGAGAGGTTAAATCCACAACCGCCTTCCTCCAGCATCACCTAGGGTGAGGTTGGGACAAACGAGAAGTCCCTCCCGTCCAGAATAATGATGTGCTTGTAATTATTCCTACACACTATTCCTATCCCTACAAACTAAATCAATTCTTGGCTTTTGGAATTGTTTTCACAGGATAAAATCTGTCAGGCTGCTTCCTGGGTTCAAAGCCTCCCTTTGATTATCTAATAAACTGTCTATTTGTCGTTGAGACTTTATTTCCAGTTACCAGTTTGAAGTCAGGGAATAAGATGCCTGCAGCTTCACTCTCAAGATTGTTTTGGCAACTCCAGCTCCTTTGTGAGGTTGGTAAGAAATCAGCGTCCGTGTGTTACCAGGCATGGTGAGGGGCACCCCAGGGGCCCCAACATGCCCCCTTGAACAGGTTCTCTGTCTCCCATATCAAGACAAAACATCCTCTAGTGCATAAGGCCTTTGATGGAAAACAACTTTAATACGGTTAGTGTGCACCAAAGACAAGAGAAGAGAAAGACTAGATCAAACAGTTTCCAAACCAAGCACCCGAAGTTACCCATCCCCGTGTGGGTAAATGCCCAGGCAAACAGGGTTGGCCAGAGTAGGGCCTTCAAGGCCCAAAAGCTTGCCACAGGTCTAAGGCACCTTCTGCTGGGGGCCCCTAACAAGGGACAAAAAGGACCAGACAAGTCTGGAAGGAAAAGAGCAAGATCTAAATCAAGGTAAGCGCTGCCGGTGTGAGCCTCCTGCAAGCCTCTCACCCATGTCTGTTTCCAGTGACCTTCCAATCCCTGCACAAGTCCAAGGCCTAGCGGCAAGCCGGCTTCTTCACCTGTCTCTCTGCTCCAGGGGCCTCCCCCAGGCTCCTCCTGCTCTCTGCCCTGCTCCCTTCCTCAGTCTCCTCTCCTCCCTGCTGCGCAACACCCTCCCCTGGGTATGTTATCACCACTTCCAATAAGGGTGAGGGGACTGGAACCCCACTTTCCCTGGGGACCACCCTGTTTCCCTGGGTAACTCTGAGGAACGTCCCATCAGAGCTCCCCTTTCAGTGGGAGGTGGTGCTTTTCCCACAAGGCAGAGACATTTAGCTCTATCCAAAGAGCAGGTTTCTCCCAGGATGGGGAGGGGAGGGGAGGGGTGGGGAGGGGAGGGGAGGGGTGGGGAGGGGAGGGGAGGGGAGGGAGGGAGGGGGAGGGAGGGGAGGGGAGGGGTGGGGAGGGGAGGGGAGGGGAGGGAGAGGGAGGGAGCTTGCAGGGACACAGCAGGTAGAAACAGCTGCCCCATAAGGGACAGGTGTGTGTAAAGACAGGCCTGCGTGTCACAGGCCGCAGGATCCCAGGGATGCAGGCTTCTCTTCGGGAGGGGCTCAGCCCTTCCTGGGACGGTGACCCCCTGCTCAGTTCTTTCTGGGTTGGTGCTTTTTCCTCCACTGGGTGTGACTGGGTCGATGTGAAGGGACCAGTGACTTTGCGCGGCGGCCCCCAGTCTCCAGTCCCAGCTCCAGGCCGCGCCTCTTCTGCGCCGTGGACGCTCCTTCTCCACCGCTGGTTCAGCGACCCTGGTCGTCGCCTCCCCCCACCTCCAGTGTCCAGTCTTGTGTCGCCTCCTTCCCGAATTTTCTACCCTACCCTCCCTCCCTTGTGCTCCCATAGACACTGCAGGATGCTTCGTTCTGGTCTGTGAAACCGCCTTCAGAATTTTGGTGAGGACTGCACTGACCGGAGCTCGCCTTGGGAAATCTGCACAGTCAGAAATCCCCATTAGCGCGGTCAGGAGCACAAATATCTTCCCATTTCTTTGTGTGCTCAGTGTCTCTCAACAGTACTTTAAAGTTTTTCATTGTACAGGTTTTTCTTCCCTTGGTTAAATGTAGTTCCAGGTTCTTTATTCTTTTCGATGCAGTTGTAAATGGTGTTTTCCTCATTACTCTTTCTGATGGGGCGTTATTAGGGTGTAGAAACGCACCTGAGTTTTCCGTATTGATTTTTTTTTTTTATAGAGGCATGTTTTATTTATTTGTTTGTTTGTTTGTTTTGTTTATACATGCACTGGGTACAGTCAGAAGCGCGGGAGGGTGAGAGAATTCACCAGAGCCAGAGCGGGGAGCAGAGCAGGCAGAAGGACCGAAGTACACTGCTGAGGGGAGCAGCGGGCGGCAGGAGAGGTCTGCGCGCCATGTGGGACCCTCCTCCAGTGTCCGGGGAGCAGCCGGGGATCGAACCGGCGCTGCAGAGGCCGCGGGCAGCTTCACAACCCAGCCTCAACCGCTGCGCCACCGGGGAGGCCCTCCGTATTGAATTTGTGTTCTGTGTGTGGTGAAGCCAATGAGATGAGGTTGGTCTGCTGGGATATTGGGTCTTGGGCTTTTTTTTTAAGATTTATTTTTATTTATGTATGCATACAAGAACTGGGGTGAAGCCCAGAGGTGTGGGGGGTGAGAGAATTCACCAGAGACAGAGTGGAAAACAGAACAGGCAGACTGAGGAAGTACAACTGCTGAGGGGAGCAGCGGGTGCAACAGGAGAGGTCTGCGCGCCATGTGGGACCCTTGCCTGCGGCCAGGGATCAAACCAGAGCTGCAGAGGCTGCGGGCTGCTTCGCAACCCAGCGCTCAACCGCCGCACCACTGGGGAGGCCCTGGCTTAGTTTTTAAACCTTAGTAATGACATCCCATCACTGTAACTTATAAATTACTTTGCTAACAGTTTGTTCTCTGTGGGTTTTTTTTTTTTTTTTTTTTTGCATGAGTGATGTAGAAATTGGGAATTTAAAACCTCCTACTGTTTTATTGTAACTTCCAATAAATTACAGGGTTGGGTTAAGAGAATCCAAGCAGGAAAATTTAAAGAGAATTTTTTTCCCTTCTTAGACCAACACTGATTTTTTTCCCTGCCTCTCCACCAGAAATCTTGATTCTTACACAGCTCAAGGCATCAGGAAAATTGGCCTGCTCCATGCAAGAGGCCCTTCATTATCCACAGGGTCTGTTTACAGACACAATCTGATTGGCCCAGGGGCCTTTACTTTGCCTTTCTTTGTATTCAAAAGGTAGACTTTCCCCTCAGTGATGGTTTGAGGAAATTGCCCTCATAGTATGAGTCAGGATGTAGATTAATGCCTATGAGTGTCTTTTAGGTTCATATGATCTGATTCATTTTATTGAGTTCTTCCTCTTCCCTGCCTTGGACATTCATTTGAGCTTTCCAAGAGGAGGACAGAGAAATGACATTCCTTGTGGGTTTTCATTTACAGGTGTCTGCCGTTCCCTGCATAGTGGGTCTTGGCGTTAGACTCACCAGGAGCTTTATCCCTGCCGTTATTGGAGCCTGTTCCAGGGGCTGATTTAACTCTTCTGATCATGGGCACTGGTGTTGATAAGCTCCCCTCATGGGAATATTCAGGTAGACCTGCAGAATCTACACTGTAACCTGTGGTCAAAGACCAGCATTGGTGCCCCCAGGGAGCAGCCTCAGAGCTCACTTTAAATTTACTCAGTGATCTGCATTTTGACAAGACACCCAGGTGACCAAAATGTCCCTTAATTAGGGGAAGCTGTGATGTGCACAGCACACACACTCCTATGGGATTCAAGTTCCAAATATGCCTTAGTACAAGCCTTCAAAATATATTAGTTCATATTAGTTGGAATATTTTTAACACCTCAAATTTTTATGTACCTTTTAGGATCAACTTTCATTTTTCATAGCAAAGAGAAACCTGCTTTGTTAATTATTTTAATGAGAATTCTAATATCTAAGAAATCATTTCACAATTAAGCAATTTAAATATATTGCCACAAAATCATTTCCTTGAGGCCTGTTTCTCCAACTTTTAAAAAATTTTTTTAAAGATTTATATCTATTTATGCATAGAAGCACGGATGTGCTGGCGGCGGGCCTGTGGGGAGACACCAGAGACCGAGTGGGGAGCAGACAGGCAGATCTGCTGAAATACACTGCAGGGGGGAGCAGTGGGTGAGGCAGGAGAGGTCTGCAGCGCGCCATGTGGGTCAGCAACCTGGCTGGGGATCCAACTTATGCTGCAGTGGCTCCAATAGCTTGGTAGCACTGGGACTTTATCCTCTGGGCCACCAGCGAAGTCCTCCAATTGTTTTTTATTAAAGTTACAGTGTAGTTAAGAAAACAGGAAAAACAAGAAAGGTCTTTTGCAAAAGGGCTCAACACCCACTTTGCTTTTTGTAACAGCCTGTAATGGGAGACTGTGTCCACAGGGCGGCAGCAAGACATCAATTCTCCAACCAGGAGCACAGGCTTCTGTCCCTTCCTCTGTGTCTGAGTCCTTCAACGGAGTTGTATGGTCCTCAGTGTTCGCGTCCTTCACCGCCTTTGTTAAATTTGCTCCCAGATATTTATGTTTTTGGCATGATTCTAAATGGGATTGTAGCCCTTGTTTCATAATGTTGTCTTGTTCTCCCCATAGGTCTATACAACTCACAAAACTTTGGAAAAGCTGAAAGGAGCCCAGACTATGAACTCGTTTCTTGTTTTCACTTTTTTTTTTTTAAACTAAAGCAATACAGAGCTGTGGGTTACACAGAATAAATTTCTAAATTTTAAAATGAACCCCCAAAAGGCAAAATATGTTTATTTGGATTTGAAAACGAGCAGGAGCATAGGCTCAGGCTATAAACCCAAACCCCCTCACTAAAATCAAATGAGGTGACCTTGACATTAACACTGCAAATGCTGCTGCTCTGCCCTCGCCTGCTAGGCTAGTGGGAAGCCCTTATTTTCATCCATAAAGTTTTTCTTTAACCACGAGGGAATACTGAGACTTACAATAATTTTATTTATTTATTTATTTTTGCCAGTTACTTTTCAGCTGCCATGGAGCAGGGAGGTGACTGCAGCAATGATTTTTTCATTAGCTTCAGTTGACAGGTTCTGAGAATAAAAGGGAGCTGTGCACATTATAGAAAATTGGAAAAGTAATAAATGAATGAACAATAGTCAACTATGACTTTTTGCATCAAAAGACACTTTTATGAGTTGGCTTACTTTCTTCCTCGTGTTTTCCAATTTTTTTTAAACGGTATTTGCAGTTTTTCTTTTTTTTTTAAGATTTATTTATTTATTTATTTATTTATTTATTTATTTGTACAAGCACTGGGTACAGTCAGAAGTGCGGGAGGGTGAGAGAATTCACCAGAGCCAGAGCGGGGAGCAGAGCAGGCAGAAGGACCGAAGTACACTGCTGAGGGGAGCAGCGGGCGGCAGGAGAGGTCTGCGCGCCATGTGGGACCCTCCTCCGGTGGCCGGGGAGCAGCCGGGGATCGAACCGGCAACGCAGAGGCCGCGGGCAGCTTCGCAACCCAGCGCTCAACCGCTGCGCCACCGGGGAGGCCCTGCTTTCAATTTTTAAACAAATTAAACCATGTGACGCTGATTTTAGAACTGGACTCTCACTCAACAATGGGTAGGCAAGATCCACCCCCTTTGTTGACTGCAGCGGGAGAGTCTCACTGCGGCGTAATAGCCCACCTGATGCTAAGGAGCACTTTTTGCATCTGTTCTTCATGCACATGCAAGCTGAAGACAGCACATTTCATTCCTATGTTCTACCTGTGGAACTGCATTATCTCTGGGATTTTGTATTCTACTTCCATCACGGAACGTTATAACGTAAGTCTTTTCCACATCATAAGAAATTATTCAGGATTATTATATCCAGTGGCTACGTTTCATTCCCATACAGACTGCAATGTCGCCCACCATTCCCGGGGTTTTCCTTGAGATTGTTTCCAATCGAGTGCTGCTATGTAGAGAGACTGGTGAGCATTTTCACACATAAATCTTTTTATCTGTATTTCAAAGCATTTCCTTAGGCCATTTCCCCAACATTAGAATTACTATTTCTCTCTTACATAAAACCTATTTGGACTTCGAGGGTCTCTGCAGAGGGTGGTCTGAATTTATTTCCGCGGCATGACTGCGAGGACACGTTTGTCCTCATCCTTGCCGACCTTTCCTTCTCTCCAGCCGTCCTCCCAGAGGCTTTGATACAAACTCCGCAGCCTCCGCCCTTCCCGGGTCCTGCGCCCAGCCCGCCCCTCTCCAGCGCCCGGGACAGGCCCCGCTGCGCGCCGCTCTGGCGCGTTACTCCCTCTCGCCACCAGGCGGCGCGACCAGCCCCGCCGCCCTCTCAGGCCGCGCTCGGCTGCGGCCAGCCCGGGCCCTCGCGCGTCTCCGGCTCTCGCTGTGATGCTCCTACTCGCCACCAGGCGGCGCCCCCGTCATTTTTCTGCACTTCCGCCTCCACCGCTGCGTTGCACCCAAGAACGGCCCTGCCCTTCATTACTCTGTGCCTCACCCCTTCCCTCGCTCCAAGTCCCTTCCACGCCTTTCTCTGGGACCTGCCTGCCTCGCCCTGCCCTCGCCCCGTCTGCCGTCTCTGTAGGATTCTTGCTCCTCCCGAGTTACCCCGCAGCCCGGGGCCGTGCTCTGCGCCTCCCTTTGCCTGGAGTCAGCGGCTCCAGCAAGGAGGCTCTGCTTGGGAAACCGTGGAATAAAATTGCACACTATTATATCTGTAGTTCCATGTATGCATTTTGAATCTTCAAAAGTATTACAAAGGACACGGATTCAATTCTCGGAAAGACTCCCGTGGGGTCACTGGCTTATCACGACGGTGTCTTTTCTGCCCAGTCAGGTCAAGCTTCTCGGGTCAGAAGGTCAACCTTCATGCACGAGGAAGGCATCTGAGCAGCGTGATCCGAGAGAGTCCTGTAAAAACATCATGGTAAGACTTCCTGGATGTCCGGAGAGAGCCGGCACTTTGAAAGTTGTGAAGGCTTCTAATGAAAAAGCGGCCCAATTGCTTCCCATTCTTTCTGTCTTGTCACTACTACGAATTACCATTTCTTGAAGGCCACCAGGTATCCAGCAAGGATTCCTACCTGTCTTCGTGATCCCACTTATTCCTAACAGCCACCCTTTCAGCCTCAGCTTACAAAAATCTAAACACAGCTAAATAAGTGCCAGGAACACGCCCTTGATAGACAGGAGGTAAGTCTGGCTTCCACCCGAGAAGCCTAACACTGTGTTATGCCTGGGGCTCATTCGGCAATGTCAGTATTGGCCTGACTGAAGCTGGATTTGGTTGTGCAACTAAGCAGTGTGTCATCTGCACATTTTTTTTTAATTTTACTTTATCTTCTGCGTGTGTAATTTGTGCTACCGTGATTTAACCTTCTAAACTTCTGATCTTGGTCTTTCCATCGTGCCTTTGTGCAGGGCCGAGTGAGAGACACGGAGTACTTGATGACTTTAAATTGGACTCCAGGAATGTCACCAACAGCATGACATTTGCGGCCAAATCCAGCAACCAGCATGTCATTCTTTTCTGCAGGAAATTCAAACAAACATCATCGGCCACATAGGTGTGATCCCCCCACCCCCTCCCCGCCTCGCCCCCCACCCGGCCCAGGCTGTTTAGCTTCAACTCCCACTTCTTCCAGGACAATTCCCTTTGCGTGGCAAGCACCTCCAAAAGGACTGGCTTTGAGGCCAGTGCCTCAGTGGGCTTTCTTGCACCGTTTATCCTGCCGCTGCTCATCTCCTTGGTGGCTTCTGAGCTCCCTGGCAGCACGAAGACCGGCACTCTGGCAAGTCTCTTGTACCATGTCCTCCTCTTCTGTGGTAGTTTGTTCGAGCGATCAAGCCACGATCCTATAAATATCTTAGACAGAGAATATATTTTAAATTAAAACAACGGAAAATCATTTAATCAACTTAACCAAATCATCATTTTAACACTTGCTTTATTTTAATTATTGCTTGGTATTTAAATGTTTGAAAGGGTAGCAAAAGTGAAATCACAGCCAAGTAACTTTATCTTTGACAGAAAGAAAAATAAATGATACTTAATTGTCTTGAAAACCTAGAAATAACTGTAGTATCTTTATAAATAAAACATACATGATCCAGTACGAGTCACTGTGGGTCAATTTTGATCTCGTTGGGGAAAAAGAACTGGAATAAATATTGAAAAGAATGAGAGCAGAGAAACAATCTGAACACCACCCAGTCTTTAAGTGGTAGACGTTGAATAATAGATGGTGAGCATTTTGAACAGGATCTCAGAGAATCAATTCATGAATTATTTGAGAATTTAATAAGCAAGAAAAATGCACTATAAGGCATAAGGAGAGTGTGGATTATTCACTGTGTAACCCTGGTGCTTTTAGTTCAGTCTGCAGGGAAAATAGAGATTTTTTTTGGAGTCTTAATTTTTTTTCTCCTCCCTCCTCCAATGATCCCTCTTCCTCCACCTCCCCTGCAGTATGTCTCTGATTTATAATTGTCCGTTTTTGCTTTGCTGTGTTTTACTGTTATTATTTTTTTTACACTGATGTCTTATTTGGTTCCCCTATATTCCTGCTATAAGTGTAAAGACGGATATTTTTCTTTTCCTTCTGGCTTATTTCACTGAGCAAATTCCTTCTAGTTCCATCCACGTTGCTGCGAATGGCATGAGTTTATCTTTTTTGATTGCTGAATAATATTCCATTGTGTGTAAATGCCACATCTTCTGATCCATCTATTTTTGGGCATTTGGGTTGGGAAAATGGAGATTTTGATCGACATCACTCACCTAAATTTCTTCTGGGTAAATTTTTTTATTTAATTACTTTTAAAAGCTACAATTTTAAAATGCAGATAAAAGTTAAGTGCTGTCCAGCTTCCAAGCCATGAAAAATAAATACACAAAAGCCAATAGTAAGCTGGGATTGAGTCAATCTTATAAAAAGGTTAATGTTTCTATGTATAACAAGGTCATGCACTTGAAAATTTATAAACTAACACTCTTCTAGAGTAGGAAAGGGCTAGAATTATTAGTCTCCTCCAGCATGAACAGGCAATCCAGAGAGGGTGCCAAAAAGGAGGAAGCTTACAAGCATTTTTAATATAATAAAATCAGTACTAATATTCAAAAATGCTTTGTAATAAAGGACTGCCTGAAAACCTTGCATAACAAGTATAATGTAGCTACTATTAATTGGGCTCGCAGCCGAGGTCTACATGTGAAATACCTATATAGGTACAACAGCTGACATAACTTGAGCTCAGAATTCAGTTCAATGTAGCAAAATTGGTAATAGCTATAACAGAGCTGATGGTACTTGAGCTCTAAATTGAGTTCTACTTAGCACAACTGGTAATAACTATAGCAGAGTTCTTGGTACTTATGCTCACAATTGAGTTCTAAATAGCACCACTGATAATCAATAGAACAGAGATGACTGTTTCTGAGCTCACAACGGAGTTCTTCATGAGCACTGTGAATAAATCCACCACAGAGTTGACAGTACTTAAGCGCACACTTGAGTTCTATATGGCATTATTGGCAATAGCGGAAAGGAGCTGACGTTACTAGAGCTCACAACTGAGTTCTACTAAGCACAATTGGCAATAACTGTAATGGACTGATATATTTATTTGAGCTCAAAATTGAGTCCTCAACAGCACCGTTGGTAATCAATATGACAGAACTGCCTATTTTGATCTCACAACTGAGATTTTATGAGCACCGTGAGTAAAAACCGTAACAGAGCTGACTGTACTTCCACTGACAGTTGAGTTCTACACAGCATATTTGCTAATGACAATAACTGAGCTGATGCTAAATGAAATCTCTGAGTTTTACATGAGCACCATTGGTAATAACTATAACAACAGAGCTGACTGTACTTCAGCTCACAACTGAGATCTACATAGCACCATTGATTATCAATGTAACAGAGCTGATGCCACTTGAGATCAAATTGAGTTCTAAATAGTACCATTGGTAATCAATATAACAGAACTGACTGTTTTGAAACCAAAAATGAGTTCTTCATGAGCATAGTGAGGAAAAACTATAGAGCTGACTGTACTTCAGGTCAAAATTGAGTTCTACATAGCACCATTGGTAATATCTATACCAGAGCTGATGGTACTTTAACTCAATATTGAGTTCTCAAGCACCATCGTTAATAATTGTAAAGGATCTGACATTACTTGACCTCACAATTGAGTTCCACTTGACACAATTGGTAATAACTATAACTGAGCTGATGCTACTTGAAATCATCAAATTCTACATGAGCTCCATTGGTAATAACACTAACAGAGCTGTTGGTACTTTGGTCACAATTGAGTTCTAAATAGCACCACTGATAATCAATAGAACAGAGATGACTGTTTCTGAGCTCACAACTGAGTTCTTCATGAGCACTGTGAATAAAATCCACAACAGAGTTGACAGTACTTAAGCTCACAATTGAGTTCTATATGGCATTATTGGCAATAACGCAAGGGAGTTAGAGGTCACAATTGAGTACTACTAAGCAAAATTGGCAATAACTGTAACAGACTGATATATTTGAGCTCACAGTTGAGTTCTAAATAGCACTGTTGGTAATTATTGTAAAGAAGCTGACATTACTTAGCTGACACTGAGTTCTACTCAGCACAATTGGAATGACAGTAACAGAGCTGAGGCCACTTGAAATCACCGAGTTCTACATGAGCACCATTGGTAATAACTATAACAGAACTGACTGGACTTCAGCTCACTATAGAGGTCTATGTACACATCTGGCAATAGCTATAACAGAGTGGATGTTAACTGAGATCACAGTGTGCTGCTTGAACAACATGGTTACAACTATAACAGAGCTGAGGTTGCTTGAATCACAACTGAGTTCTACATAGCACCATTGGTGATAATTGTAAAGGAGCTGACCTTACTTGAATGAGTTCTACTTAGTACAATTGGCGTTAACGATGACAAAGCTGACCTTACTTGAGCTCAACTGAGTTCTACTTAGCACAATTGGTAATAACACTAGAGAGCTGATGTTACTTGAAATCACTGAGTTCTCCATAAGCACCATCGATTATGACACTAACGGAGCTGTTGGTACTTTTGCTCACAATTGAGTTCTAAATAGCACCATTGGTAATCAATATAACAGATATAACTCTTTTTCACCTCACAACTGAGTTCTTCATGAGTACCATAAATAAAACCATAACAGAGCTGACTGTACTTCCGCTCACCCTTGAGTTCTACATAGCACAATTGTTAAAAGCTATACCGAACTGATGCTTCTTGAAATCACCAAGTTTTACATGCTCACCGTTGGTGATAACAGAGCTGGCTGTATTGCAGCTCACAATTGAGATCTACATAGCACCAATGATGGTCAATGTAACAGAGCTGGCAGTACTTGACCTCACAATTGAGTCCTAAATAGCACCATTGGTAATCAATATAACGGAACTGACTGTTTTGAGCTCACAAATGAGTTTTTCATGTGCACTATGCGTAAAAATTCTAACGGGGCTCACTGTTCTTCAGGTCAAAACTCAGTTCTACATAGCACCAGTGGTAATAACTGTAAAGAGCTGACAGTACTTAAGCTCACAATTGAGTTCTACTTAACACGATAGGTAATAACTATAACTGAGCTGATGCTACTTGAAATCATCAAATTCTACATGAGCTTCATTGGTAATAACACTAACTGAGCTGTTGGTACTTGTGGTCACAATTGAGTTCTAAGTAGCACGCACCATTGATGATCAATACAACAGAGATGCCTATTTTGAGCTCACAACTGAGTTTTTATGAGCACCGTGAGTAAAAACCATAACAGGGCTGACTGTACTTCCACTGACAGTTGAGTTCTACACAGCATATTTGCTAATGACAATAACTGAACTGATGCTAAATGAAATCTCTGAGTTTTACATGAGCTCCATTGGTAATAACTATAATAACAGAGCTGACTGTACTTCAGCTCACAACTGAGATCTACATAGCACCAAGGATTATCAATATAACAGAGCTGATGCTACTTGAGATCAAATTGGGTTCTAAATAGCACCACTGGCAATCAACATAACAGAACTGACTGTTTTGAGCTCACAAATGAGTTTTTCATGTGCACTATGCCTAAAAACTCTAACAGGGCTCACTGTTCTTCAGGTCAAAACTCAGTTCTACAAGCACCATGGGTAATAACTGTAAAGAGCTGACAGTACTTAAGCTCACAATTGAGTCCTACTTAACATAATGGGAAATAACTATAACTGAGCTGATGCTACTTGAAATCATCCAATTCTACATGAGCTTCATTGCTATTAACACTAACAGAGCTGTTGATACTTGTGGCCACAATTGAGTTCTAAATAGCACCATTGTAATCAATATAACAGATATAACTCTTTTTCACCTCACAACTGAGTTCTTCATGAGCACCATGAATAAAACCATAACAGAGCTGACTGTACTTTAGCTCACCCTTGAGTTCTGCATAGCACAATTGGTAAAAGCTATACCGAACTGATGCTTCTTGAAATCACCAAGTTTTACACGCTCACTGTTGGTGATAACAGAGCTAACTGTATTGCAGCTCACAATTGAGATCTACATAGCACCAATGATGATCAATGTGACAGAGCTGACAGTACTTGACCTCACAATTGTGTCCTAAATAGCACCATTGGTAATCAATATAACAGAACTAACTGCTTTGAACTCACAAATGAGTTTTTCATGAGCACCATGAGTAAAACCTAAACGGACCTCACTGTACTTTAGGTCAAAACCGAGTTCTACATAGCACCATTGGTAATAACTGTAAAGAGCTGACAGTACTTAAGCTCACAATTGAGTCCTACTTAACATAATGGGAAATAACTATAACTGAGCTGATGCTACTTGAAATCATCCAATTCTACATGAGCTTCATTGCTATTAACACTAACAGAGCTGTTGATACTTGTGGCCACAATTGAGTTCTAAATAGCACCATTGTAATCAATATAACAGATATAACTCTTTTTCACCTCACAACTGAGTTCTTCATGAGCACCATAAATAAAACCATAACAGAGCTGACTGTACTTCCGCTCACCCTTGAGTTCTACATAGCACAATTGTTAAAAGCTATACCGAACTGATGCTTCTTGAAATCACCAAGTTTTACATGCTCACCGTTGGTGATAACAGAGCTGGCTGTATTGCAGCTCACAATTGAGATCTACATAGCACCAATGATGGTCAATGTAACAGAGCTGGCAGTACTTGACCTCACAATTGAGTCCTAAATAGCACCATTGGTAATCAATATAACGGAACTGACTGTTTTGAGCTCACAAATGAGTTTTTCATGTGCACTATGCGTAAAAATTCTAACGGGGCTCACTGTTCTTCAGGTCAAAACTCAGTTCTACATAGCACCAGTGGTAATAACTGTAAAGAGCTGACAGTACTTAAGCTCACAATTCAGTTCTACTTAACACAATTGGCAATAACTATAACTGAGCTGATGCTACTTGAAATCATCAAATTCTACATGAGCTTCATTGGTAATAACACTAACTGAGCTGTTGGTACTTGTGGTCACAATTGACTTCTAAATAGCACGCACCATTGATGATCAATACAACGGAGATGCCTATTTTGAGCTCACAACTGAGTTTTTATGAGCACCATGAGTAAAAACCATAACAGAGCTGACTGTACTTCCACTGACAGTTGAGTTCTACACAGCATATTAGCTAATGACAATAACTGAACTGATGCTAAATGAAATCTCTGAGTTTTACATGAGCTCCATTGGTAATAACTATAATAACAGAGCTGACTGTACTTCAGCTCACAACTGAGATCTACATAGCACCAAGGATTATCAATATAACAGAGCTGATGCTACTTGAGATCAAATTGGGTTCTAAATAGCACCACTGGCAATCAACATAACAGAACTGACTGTTTTGAGCTCACAAATGAGTTTTTCATGTGCACTATGCCTAAAAACACTAACAGGGCTCACTGTTCTTCAGGTCAAAACTCAGTTCTACAAGCACCATGGGTAATAACTGTAAAGAGCTGACAGTACTTAAGCTCACAATTGAGTCCTACTTAACATAATGGGAAATAACTATAACTGAGCTGATGCTACTTGAAATCATCCAATTCTACATGAGCTTCATTGCTATTAACACTAACAGAGCTGTTGATACTTGTGGCCACAATTGAGTTCTAAATAGCACCATTGTAATCAATATAACAGATATAACTCTTTTTCACCTCACAACTGAGTTCTTCATGAGTACCATGAAGAAAACCATAACAGAGCTGACTGTACTTCCGCTCACCCTTGAGTTCTACATAGCACAATTGTTAAAAGCTATACCGAACTGATGCTTCTTGAAATCACCAAGTTTTACATGCTCTCCGTTGGTGATAACAGAGCTGACTGTATTGCAGCTCACAATTGAGATCTACATAGCACCAGTGATGGTCAATGTAACAAAGCTGGCAGTACTTGACCTCACAATTGTGTCCTAAATAGCACCATTGGTAATCAATATAACGGAACTGACTGTTTTGAACTCACAAATGAATTTTTCATGAGTACCATGTAAAACCTAAACGGACCTCACTGTACTTCAGGTCAAAACCGAGTTCTACATAGCACCAGTGGTAATAACTGTAAAGAGCTGACAGTACTTAAGCTCACAATTCAGTTCTACTTAACACAATTGGCAATAACTATAACTGAGCTGATGCTACTTGAAATCATCAAATTCTACATGAGCTTCATTGGTAATAACACTAACTGAGCTGTTGGTACTTGTGGTCACAATTGACTTCTAAATAGCACGCACCATTGATGATCAATACAACGGAGATGCCTATTTTGAGCTCACAACTGAGTTTTTATGAGCACCATGAGTAAAAACCATAACAGAGCTGACTGTACTTCCACTGACAGTTGAGTTCTACACAGCATATTAGCTAATGACAATAACTGAACTGATGCTAAATGAAATCTCTGAGTTTTACATGAGCTCCATTGGTAATAACTATAATAACAGAGCTGACTGTACTTCAGCTCACAACTGAGATCTACATAGCACCAAGGATTATCAATATAACAGAGCTGATGCTACTTGAGATCAAATTGGGTTCTAAATAGCACCACTGGCAATCAACATAACAGAACTGACTGTTTTGAGCTCACAAATGAGTTTTTCATGTGCACTATGCCTAAAAACTCTAACAGGGCTCACTGTTCTTCAGGTCAAAACTCAGTTCTACAAGCACCATGGGTAATAACTGTAAAGAGCTGACAGTACTTAAGCTCACAATTGAGTCCTACTTAACACAATGGGTAATAACTATAACTGAGCTGATGCTACTTGAAGTCATCCAATTCTACATGAGCTTCATTGCTATTAACACTAACAGAGCTGTTGATACTTGTGGCCACAATTGAGTTCTAAATAGCACCATTGTAATCAATATAACAGATATAACTCTTTTTCACCTCACAACTGAGTTCTTCATGAGCACCATGAAGAAAACCATAACAGAGCTGACTGTACTTTAGCTCACCCTTGAGTTCTACATAGCACAATTGTTAAAAGCTATACCGAACTGATGCTTCTTGAAATCACCAAGTTTTACATGCTCTCCGTTGGTGATAACAGAGCTGACTGTATTGCAGCTCACAATTGAGAACTACATAGCACCAATGATGGTCAATGTAACAAAGCTGGCAGTACTTGACCTCACAATTGTGTCCTAAATAGCACCATTGGTAAACAATATAACGGAACTGACTGTTTTGAACTCACAAATGAGTTTTTCATGAGTACCATGTAAAACCTAAACGGACCTCATTGTACTTCAGGTCAAAACCGAGTTCTACATAGCACCAGTGGTAATAACTGTAAAGAGCTGACAGTACTTAAGCTCACAATTGAGTCCTACTTAACACAATGGGTAATAACTATAACTGAGCTGATGCTACTTGAAATCATCGAATTCTACATGAGCTTCATTCGTAATAACACTAACAGAGCTGTTGATACTTGTGGCCACTGTTGAGTAGAATTCAATTGTGAGCTTAAGTACTGTCAGCTCTTTACAGTTATTACCCATGGTGCTATGTAGAACTGAGTTTTGACCTGAAGAACAGTGAGCCCCGTTAGAGTTTTTACTCATGGTGCACATGAAAAACTCATTTATGAGCTCAAAACAGTCAGTTCTGTTATGTTGATTGCCAGTGGTGCTATTTAGAACCCAATTTGATCTCAAGTAGCATCAGCTCTGTTATATTGATAATCCTTGGTGCTATGTAGATCTCAGTGTGAGCTGAAGTAGAGTCAGCTCTGTTATTATAGCTATTACCAATGGTGCTCGTGTAAAACTCAGAGATTTCACTTAGCATCAGTTCAGTTATTGTCATTAGCAAATATGCTGTGTAGAACTCAACTGTCAGTGGAAGTACAGTCAGCTCTGTTATGGTTTTTACTCATGGTGCTCATAAAAACTCAGTTGTGAGCTCAAAATAGGCATCTCCGTTGTATTGATCATCAATGGTGCGTGCTATTTAGAAGTCAATTGTGACCACAAGTACCAACAGCTCAGTTAGTGTTATTACCAATGAAGCTCATGTAGAATTCGATGATTTCAAGTAGCATCAGCTCAGTTATAGTTATTGCCAATTGTGTTAAGTAGAACTGAATTGTGAGCTTAAGTACTGTCAGCTCTTTACAGTTATTACCACTGGTGCTATGTAGAACTGAGTTTTGACCTGAAGAACAGTGAGCCCCGTTAGAATTTTTACGCATAGTGCACATGAAAAACTCATTTGTGAGCTCAAAACAGTCAGTTCCGTTATATTGATTACCAATGGTGCTATTTAGGACTCAATTGTGAGGTCAAGTACTGCCAGCTCTGTTACATTGACCATCATTGGTGCTATGTAGATCTCAATTGTGAGCTGCAATACAGCCAGCTCTGTTATCACCAACGGTGAGCATGTAAAACTTGGTGATTTCAAGAAGCATCAGTTCGGTATAGCTTTTAACAATTGTGCTATGTAGAACTCAAGGGTGAGCGGAAGTACAGTCAGCTCTGTTATGGTTTTATTTATGGTGCTCATGAAGAACTCAGTTGTGAGGTGAAAAAGAGTTATATCTGTTATATTGATTACAATGGTGCTATTTAGAACTCAATTGTGGCCACAAGTATCAACAGCTCTGTTAGTGTTAATAGCAATGAAGCTCATGTAGAATTGGATGATTTCAAGTAGCATCAGCTCAGTTATAGTTATTTCCCATTATGTTAAGTAGGACTCAATTGTGAGCTTAAGTACTGTCAGCTCTTTACAGTTATTACCAATGGTGCTATGTAGAACTCGGTTTTGACCTAAAGTACAGTGAGGTCCGTTTAGGTTTTACTCATGGTGCTCATGAAAAACTCATTTGTGAGTTCAAAGCAGTTAGTTCTGTTATATTGATTACCAATGGTGCTATTTAGGACACAATTGTGAGGTCAAGTACTGTCAGCTCTGTCACATTGATCATCATTGGTGCTATGTAGATCTCAATTGTGAGCTGCAATACAGTTAGCTCTGTTATCACCAACAGTGAGCGTGTAAAACTTGGTGATTTCAAGAAGCATCAGTTCGGTATAGCTTTTACCAATTGTGCTATGCAGAACTCAAGGGTGAGCTAAAGTACAGTCAGCTCTGTTATGGTTTTATTCATGGTGCTCATGAAGAACTCAGTTGTGAGGTGAAAAAGAGTTATATCTGTTATATTGATTACAATGGTGCTATTTAGAACTCAATTGTGGCCACAAGTATCAACAGCTCTGTTAGTGTTAATAGCAATGAAGCTCATGTAGAATTGGATGATTTCAAGTAGCATCAGCTCAGTTATAGTTATTTCCCATTATGTTAAGTAGGACTCAATTGTGAGCTTAAGTACTGTCAGCTCTTTACAGTTATTACCCATGGTGCTTGTAGAACTGAGTTTTGACCTGAAGAACAGTGAGCCCTGTTAGAGTTTTTAGGCATAGTGCACATGAAAAACTCATTTGTGAGCTCAAAACAGTCAGTTCTGTTATGTTGATTGCCAGTGGTGCTATTTAGAACCCAATTTGATCTCAAGTAGCATCAGCTCTGTTATATTGATAATCCTTGGTGCTATGTAGATCTCAGTTGTGAGCTGAAGTACAGTCAGCTCTGTTATTATAGTTATTACCAATGGAGCTCATGTAAAACTCAGAGATTTCATTTAGCATCAGTTCAGTTATTGTCATTAGCAAATATGCTGTGTAGAACTCAACTGTCAGTGGAAGTACAGTCAGCCCTGTTATGGTTTTTACTCACGGTGCTCATAAAAACTCAGTTGTGAGCTCAAAATAGGCATCTCTGTTGTATTGATCATCAATGGTGCGTGCTACTTAGAACTCAATTGTGACCACAAGTACCAACAGCTCAGTTAGTGTTATTACCAATGAAGCTCATGTAGAATTTGATGATTTCAAGTAGCATCAGCTCAGTTATAGTTATTACCTATCGTGTTAAGTAGAACTGAATTGTGAGCTTAAGTACTGTCAGCTCTTTACAGTTATTACCACTGGTGCTATGTAGAACTGAGTTTTGACCTGAAGAACAGTGAGCCCCGTTAGAATTTTTACGCATAGTGCACATGAAAAACTCATTTGTGAGCTCAAAACAGTCAGTTCCGTTATATTGATTACCAATGGTGCTATTTAGGACTCAATTGTGAGGTCAAGTACTGCCAGCTCTGTTACATTGACCATCATTGGTGCTATGTAGATCTCAATTGTGAGCTGCAATACAGCCAGCTCTGTTATCACCAACGGTGAGCATGTAAAACTTGGTGATTTCAAGAAGCATCAGTTCGGTATAGCTTTTAACAATTGTGCTATGTAGAACTCAAGGGTGAGCGGAAGTACAGTCAGCTCTGTTATGGTTTTATTTATGGTACTCATGAAGAACTCAGTTGTGAGGTGAAAAAGAGTTATATCTGTTATATTGATTACCAATGGTGCTATTTAGAACTCAATTGTGAGCAAAAGTACCAACAGCTCCGTTAGTGTCATAATCGATGGTGCTTATGGAGAACTCAGTGATTTCAAGTAACATCAGCTCTCTAGTGTTATTACCAATTGTGCTAAGTAGAACTCAGTTGAGCTCAAGTAAGGTCAGCTTTGTCATCGTTAACGCCAATTGTACTAAGTAGAACTCATTCAAGTAAGGTCAGCTCCTTTACAATTATCACCAATGGTGCTATGTAGAACTCAGTTGTGATTCAAGCAACCTCAGCTCTGTTATAGTTGTAACCATGTTGTTCAAGCAGCACACTGTGATCTCAGTTAACATCCACTCTGTTATAGCTATTGCCAGATGTGTACATAGACCTCTATAGTGAGCTGAAGTCCAGTCAGTTCTGTTATAGTTATTACCAATGGTGCTCATGTAGAACTCGGTGATTTCAAGTGGCCTCAGCTCTGTTACTGTCATTCCAATTGTGCTGAGTAGAACTCAGTGTCAGCTAAGTAATGTCAGCTTCTTTACAATAATTACCAACAGTGCTATTTAGAACTCAACTGTGAGCTCAAATATATCAGTCTGTTACAGTTATTGCCAATTTTGCTTAGTAGTACTCAATTGTGACCTCTAACTCCCTTGCGTTATTGCCAATAATGCCATATAGAACTCAATTGTGAGCTTAAGTACTGTCAACTCTGTTGTGGATTTTATTCACAGTGCTCATGAAGAACTCAGTTGTGAGCTCAGAAACAGTCATCTCTGTTCTATTGATTATCAGTGGTGCTATTTAGAACTCAATTGTGACCAAAGTACCAACAGCTCTGTTAGTGTTATTACCAATGGAGCTCATGTAGAATTTGATGATTTCAAGTAGCATCAGCTCAGTTATAGTTATTACCAATTGTGTCAAGTGGAACTCAATTGTGAGGTCAAGTAATGTCAGATCCTTTACAATTATTAACGATGGTGCTTGAGAACTCAATATTGAGTTAAAGTACCATCAGCTCTGGTATAGATATTACCAATGGTGCTATGTAGAACTCAATTTTGACCTGAAGTACAGTCAGCTCTATAGTTTTTCCTCACTATGCTCATGAAGAACTCATTTTTGGTTTCAAAACAGTCAGTTCTGTTATATTGATTACCAATGGTACTATTTAGAACTCAATTTGATCTCAAGTGGCATCAGCTCTGTTACATTGATAATCAATGGTGCTATGTAGATCTCAGTTGTGAGCTGAAGTACAGTCAGCTCTGTTGTTATAGTTATTACCAATGGTGCTCATGTAAAACTCAGAGATTTCATTTAGCATCAGCTCAGTTATTGTCATTAGCAAATATGCTGTGTAGAACTCAACTGTCAGTGGAAGTACAGTCAGCTCTGTTACGGTTTTTACTCACGGTGCTCATAAAATCTCAGTTGTGAGATCAAAATAGGCAGTTCTGTCATATTGATTACCAACGGTGCTGTTGAGGACTCAATTTTGAGCTCAAATAAATATATCAGTCCATTACAGTTATTGCCAATTGTGCTTAGTAGAACTCAGTTGTGAGCTCTAGTAACGTCAGCTCCTTTCCGCTATTGCCAATAATGCCATATAGAACTCAAGTGTGCGCTTAAGTACTGTCAACTCTGTGGTGGATTTATTCACAGTGCTCATGAAGAACTCCGTTGTGAGCTCAGAAACAGTCATCTCTGTTCTATTGATTATCAGTGGTGCTATTTAGAACTCAATTGTGAGCATAAGTACCAAGAACTCTGCTATAGTTATTACCAGTTGTGCTAAGTAGAACTCAATTTAGAGCTCAAGTACCATCAGCTCTGTTATAGCTATTACCAATTTTGCTACATTGAACTGAATTCTGAGCTCAAGTTATGTCAGCTGTTGTACCTATATAGGTATTTCACATGTAGACCTCGGCTGCGAGCCCAATTAATAGTAGCTACATTATACTTGTTATGCAAGGTTTTCAGGCAGTCCTTTATTACAAAGCATTTTTGAATATTAGTACTGATTTTATTATATTAAAAATGCTTGTAAGCTTCCTCCTTTTTGGCACCCTCTCTGGATTGCCTGTTCATGCTGGAGGAGACTAATAATTCTAGCCCTTTCCTACTCTAGAAGAGTGTTAGTTTATAAATTTTCAAGTGCATGACCTTGTTATACATAGAAACATTAACCTTTTTATAAGATTGACTCAATCCCAGCTTACTATTGGCTTTTGTGTATTTATTTTTCATGGCTTGGAAGCTGGACAGCACTTAACTTTTATCTGCATTTTAAAATTGTAGCTTTTAAAAGTAATTAAATAAAAAAATTTACCCAGAAGAAATTTAGGTGAGTGATGTCGATCAAAATCTCCATTTTCCCAACCCAAATGCCCAAAAATAGATGGATCAGAAGATGTGGCATTTACACACAATGGAATATTATTCAGCAATCAAAAAAGATAAACTCATGCCATTCGCAGCAACGTGGATGGAACTAGAAGGAATTTGCTCAGTGAAATAAGCCAGAAGGAAAAGAAAAATATCCGTCTTTACACTTATAGCAGGAATATAGGGGAACCAAATAAGACATCAGTGTAAAAAAAATAATAACAGTAAAACACAGCAAAGCAAAAACGGACAATTATAAATCAGAGACATACTGCAGGGGAGGTGGAGGAAGAGGGATCATTGGAGGAGGGAGGAGAAAAAAAATTAAGACTCCAAAAAAAATCTCTATTTTCCCTGCAGACTGAACTAAAAGCACCAGGGTTACACAGTGAATAATCCACACTCTCCTTATGCCTTATAGTGCATTTTTCTTGCTTATTAAATTCTCAAATAATTCATGAATTGATTCTCTGAGATCCTGTTCAAAATGCTCACCATCTATTATTCAACGTCTACCACTTAAAGACTGGGTGGTGTTCAGATTGTTTCTCTGCTCTCATTCTTTTCAATATTTATTCCAGTTCTTTTTCCCCAACGAGATCAAAATTGACCCACAGTGACTCGTACTGGATCATGTATGTTTTATTTATAAAGATACTACAGTTATTTCTAGGTTTTCAAGACAATTAAGTATCATTTATTTTTCTTTCTGTCAAAGATAAAGTTACTTGGCTGTGATTTCACTTTTGCTACCCTTTCAAACATTTAAATACCAAGCAATAATTAAAATAAAGCAAGTGTTAAAATGATGATTTGGTTAAGTTGATTAAATGATTTTCCGTTGTTTTAATTTAAAATATATTCTCTGTCTAAGATATTTATAGGATCGTGGCTTGATCGCTCGAACAAACTACCACAGAAGAGGAGGACATGGTACAAGAGACTTGCCAGAGTGCCGGTCTTCGTGCTGCCAGGGAGCTCAGAAGCCACCAAGGAGATGAGCAGCGGCAGGATAAACGGTGCAAGAAAGCCCACTGAGGCACTGGCCTCAAAGCCAGTCCTTTTGGAGGTGCTTGCCACGCAAAGGGAATTGTCCTGGAAGAAGTGGGAGTTGAAGCTAAACAGCCTGGGCCGGGTGGGGGGCGAGGCGGGGAGGGGGTGGGGGATCACACCTATGTGGCCGATGATGTTTGTTTGAATTTCCTGCAGAAAAGAATGACATGCTGGTTGCTGGATTTGGCCGCAAATGTCATGCTGTTGGTGACATTCCTGGAGTCCAATTTAAAGTCATCAAGTACTCCGTGTCTCTCACTCGGCCCTGCACAAAGGCACGATGGAAAGACCAAGATCAGAAGTTTAGAAGGTTAAATCACGGTAGCACAAATTACACACGCAGAAGATAAAGTAAAATTAAAAAAAAATGTGCAGATGACACACTGCTTAGTTGCACAACCAAATCCAGCTTCAGTCAGGCCAATACTGACATTGCCGAATGAGCCCCAGGCATAACACAGTGTTAGGCTTCTCGGGTGGAAGCCAGACTTACCTCCTGTCTATCAAGGGCGTGTTCCTGGCACTTATTTAGCTGTGTTTAGATTTTTGTAAGCTGAGGCTGAAAGGGTGGCTGTTAGGAATAAGTGGGATCACGAAGACAGGTAGGAATCCTTGCTGGATACCTGGTGGCCTTCAAGAAATGGTAATTCGTAGTAGTGACAAGACAGAAAGAATGGGAAGCAATTGGGCCGCTTTTTCATTAGAAGCCTTCACAACTTTCAAAGTGCCGGCTCTCTCCGGACATCCAGGAAGTCTTACCATGATGTTTTTACAGGACTCTCTCGGATCACGCTGCTCAGATGCCTTCCTCGTGCATGAAGGTTGACCTTCTGACCCGAGAAGCTTGACCTGACTGGGCAGAAAAGACACCGTCGTGATAAGCCAGTGACCCCACGGGAGTCTTTCCGAGAATTGAATCCGTGTCCTTTGTAATACTTTTGAAGATTCAAAATGCATACATGGAACTACAGATATAATAGTGTGCAATTTTATTCCACGGTTTCCCAAGCAGAGCCTCCTTGCTGGAGCCGCTGACTCCAGGCAAAGGGAGGCGCAGAGCACGGCCCCGGGCTGCGGGGTAACTCGGGAGGAGCAAGAATCCTACAGAGACGGCAGACGGGGCGAGGGCAGGGCGAGGCAGGCAGGTCCCAGAGAAAGGCGTGGAAGGGACTTGGAGCGAGGGAAGGGGTGAGGCACAGAGTAATGAAGGGCAGGGCCGTTCTTGGGTGCAACGCAGCGGTGGAGGCGGAAGTGCAGAAAAATGACGGGGGCGCCGCCTGGTGGCGAGTAGGAGCATCACAGCGAGAGCCGGAGACGCGCGAGGGCCCGGGCTGGCCGCAGCCGAGCGCGGCCTGAGAGGGCGGCGGGGCTGGTCGCGCCGCCTGGTGGCGAGAGGGAGTAACGCGCCAGAGCGGCGCGCAGCGGGGCCTGTCCCGGGCGCTGGAGAGGGGCGGGCTGGGCGCAGGACCCGGGAAGGGCGGAGGCTGCGGAGTTTGTATCAAAGCCTCTGGGAGGACGGCTGGAGAGAAGGAAAGGTCGGCAAGGATGAGGACAAACGTGTCCTCGCAGTCATGCCGCGGAAATAAATTCAGACCACCCTCTGCAGAGACCCTCGAAGTCCAAATAGGTTTTATGTAAGAGAGAAATAGTAATTCTAATGTTGGGGAAATGGCCTAAGGAAATGCTTTGAAATACAGATAAAAAGATTTATGTGTGAAAATGCTCACCAGTCTCTCTACATAGCAGCACTCGATTGGAAACAATCTCAAGGAAAACCCCGGGAATGGTGGGCGACATTGCAGTCTGTATGGGAATGAAACGTAGCCACTGGATATAATAATCCTGAATAATTTCTTATGATTTGGAAAAGACTTACATTATAACGTTCCGTGATGGAAGTAGAATACAAAATCCCAGAGATAATGCAGTTCCACAGGTAGAACATAGGAATGAAATGTGCTGTCTTCAGCTTGCATGTGCATGAAGAACAGATGCAAAAAGTGCTCCTTATCATCAGGTGGGCTATTACGCCGCAGTGAGACTCTCCCGCTGCAGTCAACAAAGGGGGTGGATCTTGCCTACCCATTGTTGAGTGAGAGTCCAGTTCTAAAATCAGCGTCACATGGTTTAATTTGTTTAAAAATTGAAAGCAGACACAACTTAAAACATGTTTTACTCATCCATTTAGTGCTAAGTGCGTAAGTGATGTATTTATTATATGAAGAGCAGGGAAATAATTTTGATGAAAGTCATATTGGTGCTTACTTTCTTTCGAAGGAAGAAGATTATGATAGGATGTGATTTTATATTTCTTGATCTGGTTAATGGGAGTTCACTTGGTAATTCTCAAACTTGACATGGTCACGGTCTGCCCTTACACACAAGTATAAATCCACAATTAAAAATTATTGGAAAACACAAGGAAGAAAGTAAGCAACTCATAAAAGTGTCTTTTGATGCAAAAAGTCATAGTTGACTATTGTTCATTCATTTATTACTTTTCCAATTTTCTATAATGTGCACAGCTCCCTTTTATTCTCAGAACCTGTCAACTGAAGCTAATGAAAAAATCATTGCTGCAGTCACCTCCCTGCTCCATGGCAGCTGAAAAGTAACTGGCAAAAAAAAAAAAAAAATAAAAATAAAAAAAATATTGTAAGTCTCAGTATTCCCTCGTGGTTAAAGAAAAACTTTATGGATGAAAATATGGGCTTCCCACTAGCCTAGCAGGCGAGGGCAGAGCAGCAGCATTTGCAGTGTTAATGTCAAGGTCACCTCATTTGATTTTAGTGAGGGGGTTTGGGTTTATAGCCTGAGCCTATGCTCCTGCTAGATTTCAAATCCAAATAAACATATTTTGCCTTTTGGGGTTCATTTTTAAATTTAGAAATTTATTCTGTGTAATCCACAGCTCTGTATTGCTTTAGTTTAAAAAAAAAAAAGTGAAAACAAGAAACGACTTCAAAGTCTGGGCTCTTTTCAGCTTTTCCAACATCAGTTTTGTGAGTTGTATAGACTTATGGGGAGAACAAGACAACATTATGAAATAAGGGCTACAATCCCATTTAGAATCATGCCAAAAACATAAATATCTTGGAGAAATTTAACAAAGGCAGCGAAGGACGCGAACACTGAGAACCATACAACTCTGTTGAAGGACTCAGACACAGAGGAAGGGACAGAAGCCTGTGCTCGTGTTGGAGAATTGATGTCTTGCTGCCGCCCTGTGGACACAGTCTCCCATTACAGGTTGTTACAAAAAGCAAAGTGGGTGTTGAGCCCTTTTGCAAAAGACCTTTCCTGTTTTTCCTATTTTCTTAACTACACTGTAACTTTAATAAAAAACAATTGGAGGACTTCACTGGTGGCCCAGGGGATAAAGTCCCAGTGCTACCAAGCTATTGGAGCCACTGCAGCATAAGTTGGATCCCCAGCCAGGGAGCTGACCCACATGGCGCAGCAGACCTCTCCTGTCTTGTCCCCTGCTCCCCCCTGCAGTGTATTTCAGCAGATCTGCCTGTCTGCTCCCCACTCGGTCTCTGGTGTCTCCCCACAGGCCCGCCGCCAGCACATCCGTTCTTCTATGCATAAATAGAAATAAATCTTTAAAAATTTTTTTAAAAGTTGGAGAAACAGGCCTCAAGGAAATGATTTTGTGGCAATATATTTAAATTGATTAATTGTGAAATGATTTCTTAGATATTAGAATTCTCATTAAAATAATTAACAAAACAGGTTTCTCTTTGCTATGAAAAATGAAAGTTGATCCTAAAAGGTACATAAAAATTTGAGGTGTTAAAAATATTCCAACTAATATGAACTAATATATTTTGAAGGCTTGTACTAAGGCATATTTGGAACTTGAATCCCATAGGAGTGTGTGTGCTGTGCACATCACAACTTCCCCTAATTAAGGGACATTTTGGTCACCTGGGTGTCTTGTCAAAATGCAGATCACTGAGTTAATTTAAAGTGAGGGCTGAGGCTGCTCCCTGGGGGCACCAATGCTGGTCTTTGACCACAGGTTACAGTGTAGATTCTGCAGGTCTACCTGAATATTCCCATGAGGGGAGCTTATCAACACCAGTGCCCATGATCAGAAGAGTTAAATCAGCCCCTGGAACAGGCTCCAATAACGGCAGGGATAAAGCTCCTGGTGAGTCTAACGCCAAGACCCACTATGCAGGGAACGGCAGACACCTGTAAATGAAAACCCACAAGGAATGTCATTTCTCTGTCCTCCTCTTGGAAAGCTCAAATGAATGTCCAAGGCAGGGAAGAGGAAGAACTCAATAAAATGAATCAGATCATATGAACCTAAAAGACACTCATAGGCATTAATCTACATCCTGACTCATACTATGAGGGCAATTTCCTCAAACCATCACTGAGGGGAAAGTCTACCTTTTGAATACAAAGAAAGGCAAAGTAAAGGCCCCTGGGCCAATCAGATTGTGTCTGTAAACAGACCCTGTGGATAATGAAGGGCCTCTTGCATGGAGCAGGCCAATTTTCCTGATGCCTTGAGCTGTGTAAGAATCAAGATTTCTGGTGGAGAGGCAGGGAAAAAAAATCAGTGTTGGTCTAAGAAGGGAAAAAAATTCTCTTTAAATTTTCCTGCTTGGATTCTCTTAACCCAACCCTGTAATTTATTGGAAGTTACAATAAAATAGTAGGAGGTTTTAAATTCCCAATTTCTACATCACTCATGCAAAAAAAAAAAAAAAAAACAAAAACCCACAAAGAACAAACTGTTAGCAAAGTAATTTAGTGAAGTTACAGTGATGGGATGTCATTACTAAGGTTTAAAAACTAAGCCAGGGCCTCCCCGGTGGCGCAGTGGTTGAGCGCTGGGTTGCGAAGCTGCCCGCGGCCTCTGTAGCGCTGGTTCAATCCCCGGCATCTCCCCGGCCACTGAGGAGGGTCCCACATGGCGCGCGGACCTCTCCTGCTGCCCGCTGCTCCCCTCAGCAGTGTACTTCCTCAGTCTGCCTGCTCTGTTCTGTGCTTTGTCTCTGGTGAATCCTCTCACCCCCCACACCTCTGGGCTTCACCCCAGTTCTTGTATGCATACATAAATAAAAATAAATCTTAAAAAAAAAAGCCCAAGACCCAATATCCCAGCAGACCAACCTCATCTCATTGGCCTCACCACACACAGAACACAAAATCAATACGGAAAACTCAGGTGCGTTTCTACACCCTAATAACGTCCCATCAGAAAGAGTAATGAGGAAAACACCATTTACAACTGCATCGAAAAGAATAAGGTACCTGGAACTACATTTAACCAAGGGAAGAAAAACCTGTACAATGAAAAACTTTAAAGTACTGTTGAGAGACACTGAGCACACAAAGAAATGGGAAGATATTTGTGCTCCTGACCGCGCTAATGGGGATTTCTGACTGTGCAGATTTCCCAAGGCGAGCTCCGGGTCAGTGCAGTCCTCACCAAAATTCTGAAGGCGGTTTCACAGACACAGAACGAAGCATCCTGCAGTGTCTATGGGAGCACAAGGGAGGGAGGGTAGGGTAGAAAATTCGGGAAGGAGGCGACACAAGACTGGACACTGGAGGTGGGGGGAGGCGACGACCAGGGTCGCTGAACCAGCCAGCGGTGGAGAAGGAGCGTCCACGGCGCAGAAGAGGCGCGGCCTGGAGCTGGGACTGGAGACTGGGGGCCGCCGCGCAAAGTCACTGGTCCCTTCACATCGACCCAGTCACACCCAGTGGAGGAAAAAGCACCAACCCAGAAAGAACTGAGCAGCGGGTCACCGTCCCAGGAAGGGCTGAGCCCCTCCCGAAGAGAAGCCTGCATCCCTGGGATCCTGCGGCCTGTGACATGCAGGCCTGTCTTTACACACACCTGTCCCTTTTGGGGCAGCTGTTTCTACCTGCTGTGTCCCTGCAAGCTCCCTCCCCTCCCCTCCCCTCCCCTCCCCTCCCCACCCCTCCCCTCCCCTCCCCATCCTGGGAGAAACCTGCTCTTTGGATAGAGCTAAATGTCTCTGCCTTGTGGGAAAAGCACCACCTCCCACTGAAAGGGGAGCTCTGATGGGACGTTCCTCAGAGTTACCCAGGGAAACAGGGTGGTCCCCAGGGAAAGTGGGGTTCCAGTCCCCTCACCCTTATTGGAAGTGGTGATAACATACCCAGGGGAGGGTGTTGCGCAGCAGGGAGGAGAGGAGACTGAGGAAGGGAGCAGGGCAGAGAGCAGTGGGAGCCTGGGGGAGGCCCCTGGAGCAGAGAGACAGGTGAAGAAGCCGGCTTGCCGCTAGGCCTTGGACTTGTGCAGGGATTGGAAGGTCACTGGAAACAGACATGGGTGAGAGGCTTGTGGGAGGCTCACACCGGCAGCGCTTACCTTGATTTAGATCTTGCTCTTTTCCTTCCAGACTTGTCTGGTCCTTTTTGTCCCTTGTTAGGGGCCCCCAGCAGAAGGTGCCTTAGACCTGTGGCAAGCTTTTGGGCCTCAAAGGCCCTGCTCTGGCCAACCCTGTTTGGCTGGGCATTTACCCACACAGGGATGGGTAACTTCGGTGCTTGGTTTGGAAACTGTTTGATCTAGTCTTTCTCTTCTCTTGTCTTTGGTGCACACTAACCGTATTAAAGTTGTTTTCCATCAAAGGCCTTATGCACTAGAGGATGTTTTGTCTTGATATGGGAGACAGAGAACCTGTTCAAGGGGGCATGTTGGGGCCCCTGGGGTGCCCCTCACCATGCCTGGTAACACACGGACGCTGATTTCTTACCAACCTCACAAAGGAGCTGGAGTTGCCAAAACAATCTTGAGAGTGAAGCTGCAGGCATCTTATTCCCTGACTTCAAACTGGTAACTGGAAATAAAGTCTCAACGACAATTAGACAGTTTATTAGATAATTAAAGGGAGGCTTTGAACCCAGGAAGCAGCCTGACAGATTTTATCCTGTGAAAACAATTCCAAAAGCCAAGAATTGATTTAGTTTGTAGGGATAGGAATAGTGTGTAGGAATAATTACAAGCACATCATTATTCTGGACGGGAGGGACTTCTCGTTTGTCCCAACCTCACCCTAGGTGATGCTGGAGGAAGGCGATTGTGGATTTAACCTCTCCCTTTCTGGGAGAGGCAAAGGCTGAGCGCCCACTGTTAAGTCTTCATCTGCCTCCGTGGTCAACACTGGGCTTTAAAAAACTGGCTTTACCCTCAGGGGCTGATGCCGGACAGTACAGGGTGGAGACGAGGGTAAATGCTTTGCCCTCCTGCCAGCTAGCCCTGGGGCGGGGAGGGGGGATGCCAGCCCCAGACAATTTCACAATATACCCTCCAAACTGTGGGGGCCTTACTGCCCCAGCCAGATAAGACACTGGCAAGCAGCTAAGAAAAACGGCCTCACCCCATGGGACCGAAGATCCCAAAGAGCCTCACACCGTGGGGCTGAAGATTCCTTGTGCCTCACACCGTGGGGCTGAAGATTAATCTATAACCTATAAGCATCCCTTTGTTTTTTGTTCTTGGTCATATAAGAAAAAACTTCTCAGAAAGTACATTGGACAATAAATTATACGTATAGAATGCTGTAAGTAAATGGCACAAAGAAACACCTGCTTAAAAATTAAACACTGTGAATTTGGCCTGCCTGACAATGGGAAAGAGTTTGTTATCCATGAGCATGCCTGACAAGCAACCCAGGACAACAATTATAGTAAGTCCTTCTTTTGCTTTTTTTAGAAGCCTCTTGGGAAAGTTTTTAAATGAAGTTAATTGTGTTAAAGAAGTTTCTTGGTAGAAAACCCTGCTAGCTGATAACCAGAAAGCAGCTGGTCTCGGGCTGAAGGCCATTTGAATAGAAGAATCCTTTGATGTTTAGGCTTTAGCGGATAGAAGTGTACTGGCGGCTATCAACTGTCTTAGGTATTTGCCTAGACAGAAATAATAAGTTTTAGTGTAAGGTTTAGTTTTTTTTATCTATTAACCTTGAAGATTGCCTTCTTGCTGAGAGCACATAGCAGCCAAAAGTCTGTGGGAAAAAGTATGCACTGATTGTTTTTGCTTTGCTTCTATGCATATGATGATGTCATCTCACTGCTTGCAAAAAAATGAATAAATAAAGACTTGCTGAGACCCTGGAGGACAGACATACTAACACAAGACATTGCGTGTGTCTGATCCCTTCCTCAATTGGCCGACGCCATTCCATCCTTCAGGAACCCCTGACACCCAGTTTGCCGAGGCTGGTCTTCGGCAGATAGCGCTTGAACAGGCACTTGACAGGTAAGTCATTTTTCATACTGAGAATTTCGGAGATATTGGGGAACAGCTAGGATCTGCTCAAGGGTACAGGGACCCTCCGTAGAGATAGGTGGAGTGCGAAGGAGCAGTAATTCAGAACTAGACGAGTTGGTATCTTATCTTGAGACGTTATGGGCCATATTGAGTCTAAAGAAAGAAGATTCTTTATAGATATCATTAAGCATATGCTTAACAAGAGAGGGATAAAAACCTCCCATGCACGATTGGCTTCATTCTTAAATTTTGTAGAAACTTGTTGCCCCTGGTTTCTGAGGGATGGCACTCTCGATGTCAAAACTTGGACCCGAGTGGGGGAGGAGATGATGGCCTATTATTCCATCTTTGGTCCTGAGAAGGTCCCCGTTGATGCCTTTTCTTTGTGGGGGCTGTTACAAGATATGTTGGACCAAGGCTCTGAATTAAAGAAAATAAACAACAAACTACAAGAGTCTCGGTCCCTGTTTTCAGAAGTAGGGGACAAGAGCTTCCCTCCGGTCCCTCATGTGGAGAGACAGCTTTCAGAGCAGGTAGACCACCTCAAACTGGGCAAGGAAAGTTCAAAACAGGGACTCAGAAACCAGGGGAAATCAATTAATGGAGTACAGGAGAATAAATCTGAGTCATCAGATGAAGAAACGATATTTGAAAAGCCAGATAGTTTCCTGAAAGGCAAAAGCAATGCCCCTCCTGAGGCTTCTGCTGCACCTTGTGATTTCATGGTCAAAAAAGATCCAGACTCTATTCTGACAGAGCTGACTGACATTGTTAGGAGATATGTGAAGTACTTGGCAAGGGACGGGGCACAGCCAAAACAATGTCCTGATTCTCCTTTGAGACTCCCTAATGCTGTACCGCCCCTCGCCCCTTTGGTGAGGCGGCCAAAAAGTGAAAATAGAGCAGTAAAATTTACAAGGGCAATGAGAGAGGCTGAGGAACACGGTGATTTTACTTTTCAATGTTATCCTGTTAATTATGTGAATGATGAATTTGAGAATCCTCAGTGGGAGCCTCTTCCTTTTAAGCTTTTAAAAGAGTTGAAACAATCCGTGTCTGACTATGGGCCTACGGCTCCATACGTCATGCAGCTGCTGGATATGGTTGCCAGGCGTTATTTGACACCCTTTGACTGGGAGCAGACCGTTAAGTCTAGCGTTCCTGGAGGTGCATATTTGCTGTGGAAAGCAAATTACGAGGATGAGGCAGAGAGACTGTTACGGGAGTATAACAGAGGCAAACCAGAAAGGAACAAACTAGACCATGAAATGGTGATGGGGGAAGGCAAGTGGCACAGTCCTCAAGATCAGGGAGCCCTCCCTCCCGCGGCTCTGGGCATCATAAGAGATGCTGCTGTTTTTGTATGGCAGAAGCTCCCAACTTCTGACATGAAAACTTCAGGCTTATCCAACATTAAACAAAAACCAGAAGAGACTTATCAGGATTTTTTGTCTCGACTGACAGACGCTGTTAATAAGACCATTTCAAATACTGAGGCAGCCCAAATTCTTATCAAACAACTGGCGTTTGAGAACGCCTCTCTCCTCTGTCAAGCACTAATAAGACCTGCAAAGAAAACAGGGGACCTTAATAAGTATGTTCGAGCCTGCTCGGAGATAACGCCATCTTATCTCCAGGGAGTAGCCATTGCTGCGGCACTTAAAGGCCAGACCAGCGCTCAGTGGTTTGCCACTTTAAATCAGCAGAGCCACAGCCGAGATGCTGGCATCGGCCCAGACTATAGCCGCTCCTGTTCCTCTTGTGGACAGCCAGGACATTTCGGCCGGAACTGTCCCGCTAAAGCAAAACCTCCCATTGTCAACAACCACTTTCCCAAGTATGCTCCAGTGTCTAAAAACCTTCCAAAAACTGTGTGTCCTAGATGCAAGAAAGGGTTTCATTGGCGCAAAGACTGCAGCTCTGAATATCATAGAGATGGCACTCGGCTGCCACCTAATGCACAACCTAATCATAGCCCTGAACCTACTTTTGGTCCAGCAGCGTCACCCAGTACAACTCCCCTGGCTGCTATCCAGTCGGGAAACTGGGTACGGGGCCCGACCCAGGCCCCACAAATAATTGGAACCTCGACAACCCATCCTCAAACGGAGGACAATCTTCCACCTTTCTCGAGCAACTGCAGGGTGTGCAGGACTGGACCTGTGTGCCTCCGCCGCAGCAATATTAACTTCAGATCAGTCCTGTACTACAGTGCCCACTGGGGTTCATGGACCCCTCCCTGCTAACACTGTGGGACTCATATTAGGGAGGAGTTCAACTTCTTTGCAAGGAATTAAAGTTATACCTGAAATTATTGATTCTGACTTTACTGGAGAAATTAATGTTAGAACCTCCAACAAAGATTATTCAGATTTATTCAGGACAAAAAATAGGTCAGTTAATTTTGTTGCCACTGATCTCCCTTGGGAATGCTTCCGGTTCCAGTGAGTCAAGAGGAGAAGCTGGGTTTGAGTCTAGTGATATGGCTTTTTGGGTACAGCAAATTAAGGCGTCAAGGCCCATGTAGAGTTTGAAAATACAGGGAAAAAACATTGAAGGCTTGTTAGATACTGGAGAGATGTGACTTGCATAGCTGGAAGAGACTGGCCTGGTGCTTGGCCCACTAAAAGGACTCCCTCAACCCTAGTTGGTTTAGGGGCTGCTAATAATGTTGCTAAAAGCTCCCAGATTCTGACATGGGTAGACGGGGAGTCATCAGGTACCTTTCAACCTTATGTTATTCCTTCCCTTCCTATGACATTATGGGGAAGAGATGTGTTGTAGCAAATGGGAATATTGATTTTCAGCCCTAATGATAGAGTTACATCACAAATGTTGCAAATGGGCTTTCACCCTGACCAAGGGTTAGGAAAAATCTTCATGGGAGAACAGCTCCAATTGAGCCAGTTCGTAGAAGCTCTAAGGCCGGCTTGGGGTACGGTCAAAATTTAACCTAGGGGCCACTGCTCGAGTTACAGCCGACCCAGTCACCTGGAAAGATAATAAGCCAGTGTGGGTTGAGCAGTAGCCTCTTATAGAAGAAAAAATACAGGCTGTAACAGTCCTAATACAGGATCAATTGATGAAAGAGCATATAGAGCCCTCCACAAGTCCATGGAATACCCCAATTTTTGTTGTTAAGAAAAAATCTGGAAAAATGGAGATTGTTACAAGACTTGAGAGCAATAAATGTTACAATGGAGGATACAGGAAGTTTGCAGCCAGGACTGCCATCTCCTGTTGCTATTCCCAAGGGAGATCATGTTATTGTTAGAGACTTGCAGGATTGTTTCTTTCCTATTCCCTTGGCATCCCAGGACTGTAAACTATCTGCACATGTATCTGTAGATACTTTCTCCCATATGGTCATGGCCACATCAAGGTCTGGAGAGGCTTTCAAAGATGTTTCACAACATCTCATGTTTTGTTTTGCCTCTGCGCTCAAACCACGGGCTATTAAAACTGATAATGCTCCTGCCTCTATGTCTAATGTTTTTTGCAAATTTTGTGCTCAGTTTAAAATTGCTCACTCTACTGGCATCCCTTATAATCCTCAGGGCCAGGCAATGGTTGAAAGAGCACACCAAACATTAAAGTGTCAAATTACTAAACTCCAACAATCCGAATTTAGATATAGTTCTCCTCATCATGTGTTGAACCATGCTCTTTTCGTGAATAATCATCTAAATTGTGATTCTGATGCCCTTCCCCTAGCTGATACACATTGGAAATCAAATCTGGCAGACACAAGGCCGCTAGTTATGTAGAGAGATCTCCTTACTGGTACATGGAAGGGCCCCGATGTGTTGTTAACAAATGGGAGAGGCTATGCTTGTATCTTTCCACAGAATTCAGACGGTCCCATTTGGATTCCTGACAGACTGATCCGACATCATGTCCCAAAGACTTCCACCTGTGCGCCCCCCCCCGATGACCAGTCGTCGCCCCAGGAGGCATAGGTACAGCCCTCTGGAATGCTATGCGCTTCCTCCAAGGCGCTCCACATCTCCGACTGAAAGGTTATCATCTTCCTTGAACCAGCTTCGGGTTCATGACTCACCACGTCGTGACAACTGGGATCTGCTTAGAAATTTGGCCTCAGAAGCTCATCGTCTACTTGCTCAACAAAATGCACACATCACACCGGAAACTATGTTCCTGGCCATGGTAGCAATTTTATCATGCCAGATACCCCAGCTTCTTCTCTTATGCCTCCTGTTTCACGTTGAGCTTACATTCCAGATCCCCACTTTCTCCATCCCACTCCTTGGGGATTTCCCTCACCCCGTGCGTGTATTTACTAATTATTCTGATTTGCTAGGTGGTGATTCGGACTCTTTTGTTCTGTTTAAAAGCACTAATAATTTTTCCTTTCATGGACGCGTGGATTCTCCTCCTATGTGCCTCACCTCTGATCCTGACTACATGAAGTCTCAACTGCCTGGCTGTTTACCTATTAATACCAAATATTTGTTGACAGAGTTTCCAAAACCTTCCTCCGGACCAACACGTGATTTATGGATGTTGCTTTTGTCCCTTCTTGGTCCTCGTAGTGCTAATGAACAACTAACCAGAGTTCCTGTGTCCTCCACTCTCCCAGCCTGTCCTTCCCAGAACCCAGATGCTTCCTGGAGAACTACTGGCCATGACCATGGATTTCCCCTCTGGCATAACTGCAGGCTTCCCTCCACGGGGGTTCCTTACCGGCCTTATCACACTTTTTGTTTATGATTTCTCAGTGACTGGGGCTGTTGCCCCCACCACCAATGTTCCCAAAGATTACAGGTCTCAACTATAGGGGGCTCTCATTTACAACCGATCAAATCGCCTCAGTCCACCTCTGGAGCCCTCACCCAATGGCATTCAGCTGGATGGATTGCTCCCGCCTATCTGGTCAATACTTCAACTGGTACTCGTGCATATCCTGACTTGTTTCATCTCCTGGCTGCTACTTCAAATGTCTTTTTTCAGAGACCTGAACATTCCACGAATGCTTCCACCATACGGGCTTGAGTGGGCCCCCCTCATGCCCTCCTCGTTGAGGGCCCCGGACATTTAACAATTACTCACCATCAACATGCTTTTCATGTTAAATGTACTGGCTGCATCCTTACCAACTGTATTACCTCTGTTAACTCATGATCTCGTATGACATTTGTTATCTTACATCAGCCACCTTACGTTATGCTCCCTGTACGTTTAGAACAGCCATGGTATGATGACACTGGACTATATGCTCTTCAGCTTGTTGAATGGGGTTTATGTCATTCAAAGAGATTGGTTGCCGTGCTTATCCTGGGTATCACGGCGCTCATTGCTATTATTGGCTCCGTTGTGCCTCCACTACTGCTCTCGCGCAACAGGTTCACACTGCCTCACATGTTAATGAATTATATTGTAATATCACTCACGCCTTGATTGTTCAGGACCATATTGATAAAAAATTTGAGGCTCGTTTAAATGTTCTCGAGGAGACGCTTTTGTATGTTGGTAATCAAATTCAGCATATCAAAAGTCACTTGACCACTAGATGTCACTCTGATTACAAATAGATTTGTGTCACTCCACTTGTTTATAATTCCTCTTCTGTTTCATGGTATAATGTTAAAAATCATTTGCTAGGGGTTTGGAACAATACAAATGCTTCCTTAGATCTTCCTAATCTTCAGGATGATATTAAATCGATTAGTTTAGCTTATGTATCCTCTTTAACTCCTGCCGACATTGCTGATTCCTTTTTAGCCTCCTTACAGCATTATACCACAAAAGCTGCCTGGTTTCCACCGTTTATTTCTATAGGTATTATTTTGCTTGTCACCTTGATTATCTTGTTTCTTTTCCCATTGTTTGCCAAATTACTTTTCCGTGCCATCAACCAAACACATATCGAGTTGAAAACGATGCAGATGATGGCCAAAAACAAAAAAGGGGGAATTGCGGGGGGCCTTACTGCCCCAGCCAGATAAGACACTGGCAAGCTACTAAGAAAAAGGGCCTCACACCGTGGGGCCGAAGATCCCAAAGAGCCTCACACCGTGGGGCTGAAGATTCCTTGTGTCTCACACCGTGGGGCTGAAGATTAATCTATAACCTATAAGCATCCCTTTGTTTTTTGTTCTTGGTCATATAAGAAAAAACTTCTCAGGAAGTACATTGGACAATAAATTATACGTATAGAACAATTTCTATAGAATATTATATGTATAGAATAATTTATAAGTAAATGGCACAAAGAAATACCTGCTTAAAAATTAAACACTGTGAATTTGGCCTGCCTGACAATGGGAAAGAGTTTGTTATACATGAGCATGCCTGACAAGCAACCCAGGACAACAATTATAGTAAGTCCTTTTGCTTTTTTTAGAAGCCTCTTGGAAAAGTTTTTAAATGAAGTTAATTGTGTTAAGAAGTTTCTTGGTAGAAAACCCTGCTAGCTGATAACCAGAAAGCAGCTGGTCTTGGGCTGAAGACCATTTGAATAGAAGAATCTTTTGATGTTTAGGCTTTAGCTGATAGAAGTATACTGGCGGCTATCAACTGTCTTAGGTATTTGCCTAGACAGAAATAATAAGTTTTAGTGTAAGGTTTAGTTTTTTTTATCTATTAACCTTGAAGGTTGCCTTCTTGCTGAGAGCACATAGCAGCCAAAAGTCTGTGGGAAAAAGTATGCACTGATTGTTTTTGCTTTGCTTCTATGCATATGATGATGTCATCTCACTGCTTGCAAAAAATGAATAAAGACTTGCTCAGACCCTGGAGGACATACTAACACAAGACATTGCGTGTGTCTGCTCCCTTCCTCAATTGCGCCGACGTCGTCAACCCCGACACCCAGTTGGCCGAGGCTGGTCTTCGGCACCAAAGGATATCATAAACCCACAGAACTAAAAACACACAGCTCACCGGCACAGAACCGGGCGCCCAGAAAACCCACACCAGGCGTCATCGGTGCACCCGAGGAGCCGGGAGCGAACCGCAGGCAGGACGCGGCCGGTCAGCGGAGCTGGAACAGGAGCGCGGCACGCTCAGGGCAGAGCCGGACCCCCGAGTTCCTCCAGGCACCACAAAGCACCCTCCACACCCAGCCCCAGTTTCCACACCCAGCCCGCCCTGCCCGGGCCCTCCCGCTGGGCGCCCCGCGGCCAGCCGCCCGCAGGAAGATGCTCTCACCTGCCCCCACTCGGCTCACCTCGTCCTCTCCGCCAAGGCGGCCCCGGGTGAACGCGCAGATGGCGCCTCCCCGCTGGGTCCGGTGCACCAGGGTCCCGGGGGAAGGACCCCTCCCAGCCTCGGGGCGCACTGGCGGGTGCGGGAGGGGCGCAGTGCGCACGCCCGGCGGGGCTCGCGGTCCGGGCAGGTGCGGCCAGGTGTGGCCAGGTGCGCGCAGGTGCGCGCAGGTGCGGCCAGGTGCGGGCGGGCGGCGCCACTACGGGCTCTCGGTGGCCACGCCCCCCTCCTGCGCAGCCGGGCTGTTTGGAAATGCAAACGAAATGGAAGCAAATATCCCATGCCGTCTCAAAAATACTGTTAACCTAAACATCCGGGAAGCCACTAAATCGCAAAACGTCTGTTTGGATTGAAAACCTCGCTCTCCGCCCCTCCCGCGCCTTCCTCTGCGCGGGGCCCGGCCTCTGCGCCTCCCCGGCTCCCAGGTCGTCTACGCCGTTGCCGCAGTACCTGCCGTCACCACCAGGCGGCGCCCCCGTTTCTCTGCACTCTGGTCCTCGGGCCCTTTGGTCCCTGAACCTCTATCACACCTCCGCTTTCCATTCACCTGGGCCTGCTAATCGCTCCTTTAATTATAAATATATGTAGTAATTTAACCATTCCCTGGGGTTTTCATTTAGATTGTTTCCAAATTATTTGCTACTATGAAGAAAGTGCTAGCGAACTTTTTTACACATTTTTATTTGTATTACAAAGCATTTCCTTAGCTCATTTCCCCAAAACAGAATGACTATATCAAGCAGTATAAATATTCTAAATTCACCGTTCTCTGAAGAAGAGATAGAATTTATTCTTAGGAATGAATACATATTTCACCTTACACTTGCCCACACTTCATCCTTTCTGTCTTCAAGGGTTTTGATGCAAACTTTGCGCTAGACTCAAGTACACAAAATATTTGGTTATATATAAGAAATATTTAACTACTTTAGACCCTCTAAGCTAAGCATCATTAGCTCAATAGTGCTCATAAACAAAAAAGCTCAATCACCCACGAATTTCAAGAGGTAAAATGCAAGAGTAAAGGAAGAAAACTGTAGCTGAATGACCAGATGGGCTCCAAACATGTGTTCTCCTCGGATGGCATCATGAGATTACTTGAACTTGTCTCCATTGCAGCTGGGTGCATACTGGAGTTCTCACCACCGGAGTGGGGATGCAAGAGAGGACAGTAATAAAACCTCCCACGCCTCATCCTGCTTCGCCTTCCCCATCCTTTGGCTGCATGCATATGATGCCAGGGACACAGAGGAGGACAAAACCACCATATGAAGAGCCTTAGTTTCTAAATGGTCACGTGGACCACCGGCCAGAAAGACACTGAAATGACAGAGGGATAGATTTTATAGGCTTTAGCATCTGGAATTCAAGGTTATACATGTTACAGCAGCTGAGTTCGTTTACTGTGACAATTACAAATTATCTTTTGAGGAGTAACTATATTTTTGACATTTTGTTCAATGTGTTGTGTTTTCTTATACTATTTTTTCCAAGCCATTCTTATTAATACCATCTTATAGAAAGTGAGTGACCCAACATATAAATTATTCCTAAACTGAGATTACTGTTCTCCATTACTGTTCTCCATAGAAATTCTCAGTATCAACTGTTGTCTAAACTTTCTTGAAGTTCTTATGAACCCTGAAACTCTACTTGGCTCTGAACAACAGCTCTAGTTTCACTGTTACAATTATTTTTCTTAAACAAGGAGGAATGAAAACACAATGACCTGTGGCTTCTGTAGACTGTTTGGTGTATGTCTGCTACACTGTGTTCTGCTTGCTGGTAAATGCATTTGCTACCGAAATATTTACATTTAGGTAATTATATTTGGAAAAAAGTACATAAATCTATTCCTTCACAGCATCATCAAAGTCTGTCCTATTATGTCCTTTTCTGCTAGACATACTTGGGTTTTTTCTTAAATTAGAAATAATTAGATGAATTATGAAAATGTACCAGTGCCGACTGCACAAAGACCATTCTCAGTAGAGGGGGATAGGAATCTCAGAAATGCATCTAGGGGACCTGTACTGTATGGGAGAAGGGATCTAAATCAGATGGTAAAAAGCACAGAGTAATAAATTTCATCTACTGCGTGATATAGGTAAGCTAGACCATTGAAACAAAGAAAAATGAGATATACTTTTCAATTGAAGTGAAGAAGGAAGTGTTAAATCCAGAGGTGGGGTTTAGCTGGTCTTGAAAACTGAATGGATTTCCAAGGGAAAGGCATTATAGGGGAAGGCACCCAGACTGGCAGGGGTAAAGGAGGAAAGTGGGAACTGTGGTCCGAGACATGGAGCAGCAATTTATAGGAGAGGGTGACCTATGTGGGGACAAGAGGGGAAGCAGGGTAGAAAGACAGTTGGGGTCACAATAAGAAGAACATTAAACAACATAATAAGGAATTTGGGCTTTCTAGCATCAATCTGTTGCAGAGCAGGAAGCGGGGCACCCCAGAACCCCCCAACCTGCCTGCTTTAAATAGGTTCTGCCCTCTGCCATATTAAGACAAAATATTCTATTGTGTGTGAGACCTTCAGTGGAAAGGAACTTTAATAAAATTAGTGTGCAACAAAGAAAGGACAAAGAATAAAGATTTCAAATCAAACACCCGAAGTTAGCCATCCCCTTGTGGGTAAATGCCCAGCCAAACAGCGTTGGCCCAAAGCAGGGCGCTGAGGCCTGGAAGCCTGTCACAGTTTAAAGCACCTTCCGGTGGGGACCCATAGGAAAGGGTCAGGAACAGCCAGGCAAATCTGGAAGGAAAAGAACAAAATCAAAATCAAGAAAAACTCTGCTTGTTAACCTCCCCATGGGTCTCTCACCCACATCTGTTTCAGCCAGTCCAGGACCAACAAACAAGTGCAGTTTTCTCACATCTCTCTGCTCCATGTGCCTCCTCCAGGTCTCCTTGCTCTCCATCCTGCTTCCGTCCTTCTTCCGCTCCAGTTTCTTCTTCTCCCTGCTCAGCTCCACCCTTTCTTGGGTGGGGCAGGGAACCTGGAACCTCCCCTTTCCCTGGGGACCCTCACCCCCCCACCCACCCGCCCGACAGAGAGTGGGGACTCTGAGCAGGTGAAGACATGATGAAAATGGTACCGAAGAGTAAACTGGCAAAGGTAATAGCAGTACTTCTTAACCTTTTTCTCATTATTGCCCTTGACATGTGAGAGTTTTCCCTAATCACCCTCCCCCCTCCATGAAATTTTAATGCCACCGAGATGTTGTTTATCTGGTTATGTACTATACATAACAATGCTCTAGTGCGAGGAGAATAACCGTTTCTAGTCTCCAAGAACCAGTTTTCTTCCTCTTCGGGTTGCTCTTCAGACCACTGAGAATATGTAGAATTGAATGGAAGTACAAAGAATTTCTGTATTCCCTGTTGTGGGTCTGCTAGACCTAAATGGCCTGCCCGACCACCATTTTGTTTACGTGCGGTTCTGCCTTCAAATACAAAGTCAGTCCAGACCGGTCAATTCATTATCTAAAGAATGTAGGATGCCAGATCCTACAAGTCTCCTTTCAAATTTAACAAGAGCAGGATGCTTGATCTCCCTGGCACAGTGGATATGCATTGCCAGGTATGACTGGGACTGCTTGGGGGGCCATTGACTGATGCATGACCCTGTCCTCCCAGAGACTGGCCAGAGACTGAACAGTGCCACAACTTTTCACCAATGGCTAAACATCCCCTCCAGTCGTTTTCCATCCACGACTAACTGATGTGGAGGAGACTGGAGCTAACGCGTGCTAGAGGCATGTAACCCCGCCCCGGGGGATGGAGATGGGGTGGTCCAGGCAGCCCAGGCAGAAGCTCACGGTAGGATCCCAGAGCTACCAAGTGTGACCTGGACACCGAAGCTGAGTCTCCATGCTCTCGCTTCTAGACAGGGATCACCTTCCAACTTTTTAAGTCAGCTGTGAGATCAGGATATAGAGGGCTTGTGATTTGGGTAAGAATAAATGGCATGCTGGAGTAATGAAAGTGTGAGGAATACTATTGCACTGTATATTTTAAGATGGCTAAAATAGTGATTTTTATGTAAATGAGTCTCACCACAATAGAAAGAAAATGCCTGGAGATTTTCCAGGCAAAAAAGGTGGATTCACATTTTGTGCATAATTAAGAAGTGTCCAAGAATTACTGATGAAAAGCTGTAGAGGACAGAATCACGGGCATTATCTCCTAAGTCATAGTTGACTTTATTATGCACCAAGATAACCTGAAAGATTTTGTTAAATGCTACATTAAAATCAAGACTGAGGAGAAGTCACCTGGAGGGGACCTGGAAGAAGTTTTGGTTGGGTTGAGAGACAGAGATAATCTAAACTCCCCAGGGGATTCAGACATACAGCCAAGGTGGAGCACCAACAGGGGAGGGTTCTTTGTATCTAAGGTGCCCTGAGTAGCCCAGACGCCACACAGCACCCAGGACCCAAGCCCCACAGGGCACTTCGAGGGCAGGCTGTTTGAAGCCATATGAATAGATTTGGAATAAGACCCGAGAAAGAGCAAACGTGTTATCAAAGTTGATCTTTTAACCAGTTTATTGTATTTTTTACAATAATAAAAATAAATTAGTCATACACAAAAATAGTTGTCACTTTTGCTGAAAACAGACTGTAGTTACTCATACAATTCATCGGTTATCTTCTTCCTCCTTTAAACAATGCAGCGGTACAAGGATGACATGGAGTAATGGGGTTTTTAGAAAATTCCATGTTCCTGGATATATAGTGGACAGGATGACCCCCAGCCCTCTGGCCCCCACCAGCAGCCCCATCGGGGAACCTGGGGCCATGGTCATATCCCTTTAAATCCCGCCTTGGCGCTGCCAGGACTCGCCTCAGACACTGCTCTTGCCAAGTGTCCCACAACTCATCGCTGTGATTCTAACCAGGAGGCAAGACAGAGAAGGCATGAAAAAGAGCCTCAATATTTCCTTCTCCAAATGTTTAGGGATGAAGCTAGAGAGATTGTATGAGCAAATAGGATGTTTAAGATGGAAAGATAGGCCTCTTACAGGCACAATGTCAGGGTGAAATCTCCCGAATAAGTCAAAAAGCAGAGTCATTTATGTTCCATCTTAAAACCACGGAGCTGGACTTATCGGTACACCGAGTCGTATACAGGCTGCAAATAAGGCGCCGTGTAGCCACTTTACAGGAAGCTGGGTTAGTATGATCCAATGATTTTGCACAAACGTGGATCACATATGTAAATAAATACCTATTAGGTCCCTTTAAAATTAACATATTCTAAATAATAGAACTATTTTGGTGTAGTGACTCACTCTGCAGATAGAGTTCAGAATACACATTTCCTATAAACATCTTGTATTTACAAAGAATAATAAGTTATAACAAAGTATATCCTTCTGTCAGACTGAATGGGTGGGGGTCAAGGCAGGAGGAAATTTATGGAACAGAGTGAATGGCTTTCTTCTCACTGAGGCAAAGTCTCACCACCCGGAAGATGAACGTGTCCGCCACCTCCGCAAGATGTAAGCCACCTTTGTTACCCACTGGATAGAACCGGAAGTGTGGCATGGTTGTGGGTGGAGAGCATTGCTCTGCTCTAGCAGAGGTGTGGGGAAGTGAGGGAAGTCGAGAAAGAGAGATGGTATGTGGAGGGGCCTACTCCAGTCGAGGCTCTGCCTCAACAAGGTGTTGACCCCGGGAAGAAACTAGCCAACAGGTCATTTGGTTATTTGCCTATGGAGCAAGACCAGACAAGGTAGCTCTGATGAATCTGCTGGTAGTTCTCTGAGGTATGAGATCACAGTCAGCTCCGGGGAGAGGTGCAGAAAGTGAGGCTTCAGAAAGGCTGACATGCAAATGGGAAGAACGTGGGTTGAAGACCCGCCTTCCAGACCAGGTGGCTCACGCAGAGCTGTAAGACTTGGGTGTCTTACAGTCACCCAAGTCCCAGTGTGGAAGGGACCTTATAAATCATGCTGCCCCAGTTTGGTGCTTAAATTTCTTTCCCAGCATCCCTGACAAATGGCCACTCACCCTCTGCTTGAGACCTCCAGTGCCAGGTCAGTCACCACTGACTACAGAGCCCTTGGAAAGCAGAGGAAGATGGAAGTTGTTCGTTTGCAAGAGCTAAACTCTACCGCTCTGTAGCTTCTACCGCCTGCTGCTAGGCTAGCTCTCAGAGTGCTCGGGTTTCTTCTCCAGGCTAAACATTCTCATGAAGTCCTTCACATTGTTTTTAACGGTTTGTGCTCCTCACCAGGACTAAACACTCTCATCTGAAGGTTATTAATATCCCTTTAAAGTTTCTGACAATCACAAACACATGAGGTATGACTCTCATCAATGTTTTCTCCCTGTGTGACCTAAGTGTCTCTGGTTTGGGTGATTATTCCAGCCTCTTTTCTTGATTCACTATGAGCTTAGTCAGCTGAAATGCTTATGTCCTCCCCCTCGACCCACCCCCCCACCCCCCAGTTGTGTATTTATTGCTGTTGTTTTCTAATCCAAAGGTAGAACTTTATGATGCTTCCTGGAGAATTTGTAAGACCCAGGTTTTATTTTAGTTTCCCAGATCTCTTTGGATCCAGGGCCTATCACTCGAGTCACTAGCTCTCCAACTTCGTGTCATTCACAGATTTTATCAGGAAGGCAACTATTTTCCCATCTAAGCCATATTTAAAATGTTTTATATGCCAAGGATCAGACACTGTCCTCCACCTGTCAGGCTGATAGAGGTTTCTCAGACTTGATTATGCACCGGTTTTAAGGGAAGTCATGTTCCTTTAGACCATCTATCTTTGTCTTCTTCCACACATGAAAGCTGATATTCAAAGGCTAACATGGCTACTTTAAAAAAAGAGATGGTGATTTAGAAAGGTACGAATGAATACCATAGATCTTTCTATTTTGGTGAAAATAAATTAATCTGCTGTCTTCCATATTTCATTCTTCTATAAGGCCATTCTTTTTAAAGCAAAGAGAGTGTTGAATGCTAAACACTTTGAGGATAGCTAGATGAGACACATCCTAAGAAATGAAGGGGAAAAGCAAAACTCCAAAAACCCTGGGCCAGAGAAGTAAGGCAAAGGGACAGATGGGAGTTCTGGGCCCCCTGTCACATGGTAGCTCCCCAGGACTGGAATTAGAACTTGTATCTTGGTTTCCCATGGGCTTGCAGGCAGGGGCACCAAACATGCTTTAATCAGCTGAACTCACGCCCACTAGTGGCTGGTTTCAAACTTTTTTAGTGCCCCATTCCTCGTGTTTCTCTTTTTCTTTGGGCGAAGGCCAAGTCAGAGTCATGGGAAGCACAGACCATATCACATGGTCTTTGCCTGGGTGAAAGCAAAAACAAACAAACAAACAAACCAAACCCCAAACTATTTCTGTGTGGAGCTTTGTTGATTTTTGTGATAAAAACATGTAACAGTTTTCATTCATTTAAAAATTTGGAGCAGGGAAGAAAAAAATCCAGTACCCAGGGAAACGAAGGGCAGAATTAAAATGTAAATTTAAGTTCTGCACCATGGCAGGTAAGGGGACATGAGAGGCCTGAAGAGGAGATGGCAGATAATAGGAAGGGCAGGGGTTACGAAAACAGGGTGCCAAGAAAGAGAGGCAGAGGCATATTGAGGGGTAAAGAGCCACAGACTAAGCTTCCCTTAGATTCCCTCCCCAGGAATGTTCTTACTGTAAATACCAAAGGTCCCCAACTGTGCATGTTATATTAACAGAGGTGCCAACAGAGGAAGCTAGAAAATTAGTAAAAGTTGTATTTCTCAGGCAAGTTGATAAAATCCTTGTTCTAGTAATTTATGCTCTTTTCCAAGAAGAATGAATTCTAAGAAGAGCTCAGCTGTTGGAAAAGACCTTGCCCTAGCTACTGTTCCCTCCTGATGATGTGAAGTGATTCATTGCTCCTATCAGGGGCTCTGGCAGGATCGCTGTCTTTTAAAGAACAATTTACATTTGGGAGGTAACATTTGGGAGCCACAGGGAATTGTTAGATGTAAAGAGATCCAGGCCAGTCATGAGAATCCTGACTTGAAGGACCTGGGATGTTTACCTCCCCTTTGATGGAGAAATCCCTTTAAGGAGGGAGCTGTCACTCACATAGGGTGGGCTGGGACCTCTGTCATATGCCTCTGGGGTGCAGCCCAAATGGCTAGAATATTTTCACTTCATTTAAGCTGATACAGTCTTTCTGCTGTTCCGCCCAGAGATCTTGCCCTGCCCTCCAGCATGCGCAGGAAGTATTTTCTGAGGTCTCCTTCAAATGGTTGGTTTGTTCAGCAAGATCTGAGAGGAGCTGTGTAGAGGAAACATACTTAGTGACAAGAGGCAAAAGTAAGTAGTGAGAGGGGAGTGGTCCTGGGCAGAAACAGACAGGCTTGGCATCTCTGCTTTGCCATTGTTTGGTTGGCATTGGCCTCTGGGCCTCTGCCTGCTGCTTATCTGTACGAGTTGCATACAGATCAGGAGAGTGGGGGGTGCTTTGGGAAAGTGGTGTCTGCCACTTGGGGAAGAGGAAATAGGTGGTGGTAGGAACCTAACTGGTGGTAGGAACCTAACAGAATGTGACACTCAGCTTCCAAAAGCTGCAAGTGATCATCACATTAGCAAATTTGGGGGTTAAAGGGCTCATGGGAAGAACTGAGTTGCTAAGAACCCAGGCTTGCTTTGAAAGGGAAATAGACCTAGGACCACAGTACTAAATAAGATAAATTTTCTATAAGCTTAGAATTTGTCTAGCTTGATATTATTCTTAATGGATAAATATATATATAAACATACATACATTTTTTTCTTAATTGATTTTCAGATAGTTTATCTTTCAATAGGCACTGCATCCCCTTCTAGCCTGAGGCCTCTGAAACTACAGTCATGTGCTGCCTAACGATGCCTTGGTCAACAGTGGATCATTATTTATAGGATGGTGGTCCCTGTATGTAGTAGGTGTGTAGCAGGTATACCATCCAGGTTTGTGTAATTACATTTTATGTCATTTGCACAGTAAGGAATCTGCCTAACGATGCCTTTCTCAGAATGTATTCCTGTCATTAAGTGACATGACTGTAGAGCAAGTTAAGTGAATCAGGAAAGAAAGACCCTGCTGCTGCAATTGTCACTGGAAGGGTTCACAGCTTCTTTTCTCAGCTGGCTGCATTAATGAAGATCTTAGTGCTCAATTATGGGAGGGGAGGTTATGGATTGTGAATTGGGGGAAGGAAGGATGAGAAATCACAAAGAGAAATCCATAAATCAAACTGGAAAGACCAAAGGGAGACTCTAATATAAAGAAAGTGGTTTTGCTGGGACAGATGGATTAGACCTTCCATTGAGAACTGCAAGATGAACAGCTCAGAATGGCTGGCTAAGGATTGGGCTGGAGCCAGAGTGCAGGGTTGGGTGCTCTGTAAATCTGTTCTGGGACTCAGAAGGCTCTGTGGCCAAAGTGACCCCAACTAGGATCTATGGAAGGTACCTATTCGGGGGAATGGAATCAGATTTCCAGGTAATCACCTTGCTTTCTTGTCTCTTGATATAATTCTGTGAAGGTGGGATTTAACAAAACCTGAAGAGTCCTGTGACTCAGTGGGGGAGGGGACAATAGAAAGAGGCTTCTGAAACAACTGAGAATAGAGAATTAGGAAGAAAGAATTCAAAGGTCTAGGCTTTGTTTGTCAGGTCAGAAACCTCTCAGCCTCTCAGTCAGATATGGCCTGCATCCTAAAACCTAGGACTTCTGGATAGACCTTGGGCTGAGGGTTTCGTGGTCAGCTGGGGTCAGGTCTCAGCCCTGCCACTGAATGAGTGACTGTACCCTGCAGGTCAGTGACCCTGTCAGCAAATCAGGGATAGTGCTTCATTCCCTGACTCCCATTCTGGGGCGTCATGAGGTGCTAATGAGCTGATATCTGTGAATATATCTGCGAAAATAAACCACTACATTGACATAGATAGTTGTGTCATTAGGCAGGAAAACAGCCTGGTATCTTTGAGACTGGAAACAGGCAGAGCCAGGCTGAGGTGACTAAGGGGTGCAGACATCTCAGCAAGGCTTATCCAGGCTGTGGGGAGAGTCGCTGCCTCCTCTGACTCTCCGAAGGGTGCTGATATCAGAAAAGCCAGTGGCACCCTGAACAGGGTCAGTAGGGCCCACTGCTGACCTGGACAGTGCCAGCATGAAAGAGACACAATCTTCCTGCTGCATGGTTTACAGAGGGCACCCCAAGCAGAGCAGGTGGCACGTCCCCAGGTGGGAGCATAAACAGTTCTTGGTGGCTTTGCTTATGGGCCCCACAGGGCTTCCCGCAGGCTGGGTACAACCACCTGTCTTCAGGAAGTGTGATGCAACTGACTGGCAGGCCCTGGGCTCCCTGGGGGTGCTGCCGCAGTCCCGCTGCTCAGACTCCCCAGCCTGTTCACTGATGTGGCTGGGGGGTTATCTGCCACGCAGGAATCCCGGCTGCCTGTTGGCCACACGTGTGCAGGATGCACAGCACGCAGTCTTGTAGTAATTGTAGACGCAGAGGCGCGCCTGGACCACCACGTTGCAGTTGTAGTACCTGTCCTTGCAGTTTTCATCTGCAGCAGAAGAGAATGAAAAAGACTTGCTGAGCAAAAGGTGGGGCCTGGACTAAGGGATGAGACTTGTCATTCTGGTCCTGCTGTTTCCTGTCTATGGGAGAGCTATACGCACACTGAGACCTTGCATCTTCTCCTTATTCTTTTAAGTGTGATGATGAAAATGGGTATACAGAATAATTCCAAGAACAGTGTCCTCACAGCTCAAATTAAGAAACATCACCAACATAATTACAGTTCTTAGCGTTCAAGCCATCACCGCCCTCTTTCCCCTCCTGCTCCAAAGGTGATCAAACCCCAAATTTGGTGTTTATTATCCCCAAACATTTCTTTATATTAGAGCTGTACCTCTAAACTCTGTTAGATGTTTAAACTTAAAAAAAAAAAAGAAGATATATTGCATATCCTCCCTGGCAATTTGGTCAACATTAATTTATGTGATTCATTCATGTTTAATGACTGCTCTATCGAGTTTGTTTTCATTACTAAATAGTAGTCCACTCTATAAATACATTCCACAATCTGCCCTTTTCCCATGGACAGACGTTAATTTGTTTTCTTTATTATTTTTTTTTTTTTTACAATTGCAAACAATGCTCTTGTAAACAGCTTTCTAGATCTCATCAGATTGCTCACCAAAATATCAGTTTACATTCCTCCAGCAGCACAGAATTCTATTTAGGCCACATGTGGTATATTTTTGCAGATCTGACAGATGTGACCTTACTCCAAGTGAGGTTGAAGGTATTATCCTCATATGCATATCTGCCATTCCAGTTTCCTTTTCTATGAATTGTTTTCCTACCCTTTGCCAATTTGCTAATTTAGTTAACTTAGAAAAAGAATTCATAGAAATTGTTTATATATAACAGATCCCAATTCTCTGCCCATTACATGCATTGCAAGTCTGTGGCTTTTCTTATCATTTGGTTTACAATATTTGATAAACAGATTTTTATTTTTAATGTACTTGACAGTATAATTTCTCAAGTTGTTTGGAATTTTTGTTTCTAATTTAAGAAATTTATATATATATAAATGAAAGACTAATATATATTATGTACTATGTACATATATAGCAAATGATGTGTATGTATTAATTTTTCCTTCACTCTTTTGAGTTTTAAAATTTTCTTTTCACATGTATTTCCCTAACCCACCTGGAACAGTATACGGTGAGAAGTAGGAATTAAATTTATTGTCTTCCCTATATGGATAAACAATTGTCTCATCATTTATTTACGCTTTCATTTTAATAACCTTTTTATTAAAGTAACATTGTTTGCAGCACTGGATATAATTCAGAAGTATAGGATCCCAAGTCTTCAGGTATATGTTACCCTAGCACACCCATCACCGAGGTGGAACATTCTTCTCCTTACTCATTTGTTAAAGATTTTTATTTATTTATACAAAAACCGGGGTACAGGGCCTCCCTGGTGGCGCAGCGGTTGAGTGCTGGGTTGCAAAGCTGCCCGCAGCCTCTGCAGTGCCAGTTCGATACCCGGTCACCGGGTGAGGGTCCCACATGGCGCGCAGACCTCTCCTGCCGCCTGCTGCTCCCCTCAGCAGTGTACTTCATCAGTCTGCCTGCTCTGTCTGCTCTCCCCTCTGGCTCTGGTGAATTCTCTCACCCTCCTGCGCTTCTGACTATACCCAGTGCTTGTATAAATAAATAAATAAATCTAAAAAAACCCCAAAAAACAAAAAAACAAAAACTGGGGTACAGGCCAGATATGCGGGAGGGTGAGAAGATTCACCAGAGACAGAGTGGGGAACAGAACAGGCAGATTGAAGAAATACACTGCTGAGGGGAGCAGCGGGTGCAACAGGAGAGGTCTGCTGCGCCATGTGGGACCCTTGCCGGCTGGCCAGGATCGAACCAATGCTGCAGAGGCTGCAGACAGTCTCACAGTGCTGCGCTCAACTGCCTGCGCCACCAAGGGAGGCCCTTTTAACTCATTCTTAATGCTAACATCCACCACATATCAATCATCCTTACATGCTAGGGTTTAGTCTGGGGCTCGCTTTCTATTCTGTTCCCTTGGTTAGTTATCTGTTCCTATGTTTCTATATCTTGATGTATGGTAGGATAAATTTCCCAACACAGTTCATTATTAAAATTGCCTTCACCATTCCTGGGTTTTTGCTGTTTTATATGAACTTTAGACATAGTTTGTCAGCTATTTCTATAAAAAACACTCTCTGGATTTTGATTAACATTGCTTGAAATTATGGATGAATGTGGAAAATAACTGACAATATATGGGTAAGCATCTTGCTTTTTATATTGCTCACACACACATACATATATAGACACATTTATATATCATAACATACAACTGCAGCACATTCTTTGTAAGGGTGTTCAGCATATTCTGCCTTGGGCGCTGTAACATAGTTTCATTGATCATTTCCTTCAGGTAGTAGAAATATAATTGCTTTCCATTTTTATGAGTTATAAGAAATTCAATAATTCATTCATTCATTCTCCACATTTTCCTGAGCCCTGTTTTTCATATGTTCACATATCTGTACATTCTGGAGAGTGCATCTTTAGAATAAATCCCTAGAATTTGTGCTGAGTTGGAGATAGTGAGCACTTTGTGTCTTAATAGATATTGCCAAGTTCTCCAAAAAGATTGCCCCCACTTACAAGCAGGAGCTGACTTTCTCCCTCACAACTTTGCCAACAATGAATGTTGTCCAGTTTTTAAAAAGTTTTTCAACATTATGGAAAAAGGGACTCCAATTATTTTTTAAATTTGTGTTTCAATTACTGGTGAGGCTGACCAAGCATTTCGTCAACTTCTTTTGTTAAGCTTGTTCATATCCTTCATGCTTTATAAAATTGGATCCCTTTTGGGCCTCCCTGGTGGCACAAGGGGTTAAGACGCAACCTATGAAGCAGTCCACAGCCTCTGCAGCATGAGTTTGAGAGTTCAATTCCCTGCCGGCCAGGGAGCAACCCACATGAGTGCACAGACCTCTCCTGACTCGCCTGCTGTTCCCTTCAGCGGTGTACTTTGGTCAGTCTGCCTGTTCTGTTCCCCACTCTGTCTCTGGTGAATCCTCTCATCCCCCACACTTCTGGCCTGTACCCCAACTCTTGTATGCATAAATAAATAAATCTTTAAAAAAAAAATTGGATCCCTTTTTATTGTTGTTTCTTTGTATATTAAGATTTGGGATGGGCGGGGCCTGCAGTTTTAGTTTCAAAGCAAAACCAAGAGGAAGGTATAGAGATGTAGAGTTTCTTTAAAAAATAGTTTGAGCGAGTTGTGTGTCTATGTGAGGGATTTGCCTTTTGTCTACTTGAAGGACATTTATTTGATTCCAGTACATTATCAATTGTAAGATGATTTAATAGTCTAGATGATTAAATGAAAAATTATAATGGTCATGTAAAGTTTAGAAAGTTCTGGCAGTGGCAGATATTTACTCATTTATGTACATACTACTTTCTTCTTCATCATAATCAAATGTGCCCTTGAACCTCCTTACCTCCAGAGTCTGTCCCTATTCTGCCCATCAGCACACATCTGGGGTGCACGCTGTGTTTTGTAACTTTGGCTCACAGCCTGGGCATTTGCAGTACCTTTAGCTTTGGTGTATCTAAGAATACCGAAGTTTTGCCTACATTTTCTATTTTATTAATTTTATAGTTCCCCTTTTTTCCCTTAATTGAATTTTATAAAATTGGAAAGTGAACGCGTTCTTTTCTTTCCCTTGAAAAGACACAGACAAATATAGAAGACACAAACAGACTGGCCAAAAAAAAAAACAAAAAAAAAAAAAAAAAAAACAAACCAGACTGGCTAAAAAAAAAATCTGTTTTGGGCCTCTCCTGGTGGTGCAGCGGTTGAGCGCTGGGCTGCGAAGCTGCCCGCCTCTGCAGTGCCGGTTTGTTCCCCGGCCGCCCGCGAGGGTCCCACATGGCGTGCAGACCTCTCCCGTTGCCCGCTGCTCCCCTCAGCAGTGTATTTTGTCAGTCTGCCTGTTCTGTTCCTGGCTCTGGCTCTGGTGAATCCTCTCACCCTCCTGCGCTTTTTTATTATAAAGTATGTATTCTGTAACTTACACATCTGGTGCTTGTATAAATAAAAAATAAATAAATCTTTAAAAAAAATCTGTTATGTATCATATTAGTTGGAAACTGTCACAGATGTTTGCCAGCTGAGTGACAACCCTTCAGAGCACACAGACTGGTCACCAATAGCTCCTAGCTTGGAAACTTATACTATCAATTCCAAGGATCTGGTCATTCCAACTGTTTTTAATCATCTTGCCTGGCCTGAGACAAGCAGGCAACTTTATGAATACAACTGTTCAATGTTGCATTATACTACAATCTTTTAAAAAGCAAGTTAAGTAACAATTCGTACTCCAAATTTAAATCAAGTTTCAATTGTTAGTGTGTAGTGAGTACAAATCAGTTAATGTTAGTGGCATCTGGATGAACATACTTGAGTGTGTGACTCCAGTAATGATAATTAAGTCACTATTTATTCCTCCTGGCTCTTGTCTGGACATTTTCTTCTTATATTGATGGTATCACATTTGAATAAGATGTTTTCCATTTTTTTCCTCATGATTTTGCATGCCTCTCTTCTTCCTACTTGAGTTCTGATGCATGGCATGATTAACGTCATGTGTTAATGTGATGGCTGTAGGATGACCAGATGAAGCATTATTCCTGGGTGTGTCTGTGAGGCTGTATCTGGCTAAGATCAGTGTTTGAATGCGTTGACTCAGTGAAGTATATTGCCTTCCCAAAGTGGATGGGCAGCAGCCATCTGTTGAAGACCTGACTAGAAATAAAGGCAGAGGAAGGAAGAAGCTACCGCTTATTTTTTCTGCTTCTCTGCTTCAAACTGGGGCATCTTGTTACATCTTCTGCCTCAGACTGGGATTTATCAGTTCATCAGCTACTTTGGTTCTCTGGTCTTTGCACTTAGGCTAAATCATAGTACCAGCTCTCTTGGGTCTCCAGCTTCCAGGTAGTAGGCTCAACAGTGGGATTCTCAGCCTTTAAATTGTGTGAGGCAATTTCTAGCTCTGTCTACCTACCTACCTACCTACCTACCTGTCGATCTAACTACCTGTCAGTCAGTCATCTATCATCTATTAATTCTGGTTTTCTGGCAAACTTCTAACCTTTTTGGGAAAAAGTTTTAAATTTATCCTGTTTTCACATCCCACAATAAGGCTTCTGGATTTTGGATCTAGTTTATGAAGACTTAAACCAACACCAAGATAAGTATTTTTTCCTAGTGTTTTTAGAATGTGTCTTCAGTTAATATATTTAATCCATTAGTCATTTATATTTAGAGATGGCTTATGATGTTTTCATCAAATGGATCTTCAATTGTCTAAATACAATGAAAGCCTCTTATTTCCCCACTTCCTTGACGCAAGGTTTTTATCATGACAGCTAGCCGATGCATAGGTCATGCTTCACTATCCTTGTACAGAGGAATCTGTTCCAGAATTTCGTATTGTAACACTCACTGATGTTTGTCTCTTCCTGTGTTAGTACCATATTGTTTTATTTTCTGAGGTTTATAGTATGTTCAAATATATAATATATATAATATATAGAACCTCATGAACCTTCTTTTACTTTTCTACAGTGTTGACAGTTTCCATTCCATTAGTCTCTCTAGCCATTCACATTCCTTTTATGTTCTATATGAAGGCCTATTTTTTTTTATAGGTTTATACATTTCTTTTTATGGAATTTAATTTATTGTTGCCACTGGGGATAGTCACCATATAAGGTACTCATTGGTCATGGCTGGCACATAGGAATTTTTTTCTTATCAAGTATTTATTCTGTAACTTACACATCCTTCCACATGAGAGGAGGCTAGGTCAGTATATTAAAACTTTCAATTTAGCCCACAGCCAAAGGAATCTACTGCATCACAGCCTGATAATATATTAACGTTTTCTTTAACGTTGCTGTGTTGACAACGGGAGTAAATAGAAAATGAGAACGCTGAAGGAATCCAAAGAAGAGGGTCAGCCTACCTCTAATCTAGAGCTAATCCTGGCCAAGTCTGTTGGTGTATTCAAAATAGACTTGGGGTGGGGTTTTGGGGTATCTAATATACCTTTGGAGGTACATCTTCACCCCACTGCACTTCAATTCCCTTGTTGGAATTGGGGTCTTGCCTCACAAATTGCAGCTCACAAGCTGGTCTCCCTAACTCTAACCAACGGTTTCCTTCAGGGAACTGGACCCTATTTTAAGGCTACAAGTTGGAGCCCTCTAAATTGTGATGTTGCTGTCCTTGCAGGACTCCAGCTGGTGTGCAACCTGTCATCTTCCCTTCCTTGAGCTTGGTCTTTGCCCTTTCTCCCTTCTCTGCCAACTGGCTGCTGATGCCCTGACATCGCCTCTCATGGCCCAGCCTACAACATTTTATATCTACAATCAAGTTAAAATCTTACTATTTTACCTTAAGACTGATGGCACAAACCTCTGAATGTATGACCATTTTTTTTCTTACATTTTTTTTATATAATAAATTTTATTTTTATATTCCCCAATGTATGACCATTTTAATCAATTCACATTAAGTTTATCTTTTGGTGGGTGGCTTGGGTTGCCATCCATGCTATGAACAGTCATTTTAAACAATGAAATGAATCATTCCCAGAGTAATTTGACCTACTGAACCCCATGATTACACAAGGTCAGAAAGACCTTATTGGCATTTTCATTCCAGAGGATTTGCCAGAGTTAAAAGAGGAATCTCTACTTACCAACTTCAGGGACACAGTCCTGAGGGTTACAAGATTCTTTCTCTTCTGGTTTCAACTGAGGGTCACAGAGGTTGCTGAGAGCCATGTCATCTGACAGGCAGCGCACTTCCCGGACCCGGAAGCCGCCCTGGCAGCTCTTGGAGCACTGTGTGAGCACAACGGGGAAAGTCAGAGTTCTTAGCAGCACAGCAGCCAGCACACTGGACAGGGCAGATGTTGGAAAATTCCAAACATCTCCAATAGGAAATAAAGTGAAACAAACTCTCATGCACGTATAACCAGCTCCAATAATCATCACCTCATGGCCAGTTTCATCCCATCTACACCTCCCAGCCATGTCTAAACCTCCAGTTATTTTGAAGCAAATCTAGGCATCACATCATTTCTAACATGTTTCACTGTTAGCTCCAAAAGAAAATGACTTAAAAAATTTCAATACCATTATTATGCCTAGTTCCTTATCATATTCATATATATATATATTCAGTGTTTCTATTTCTACTTTTCTCATGAATCTCATAGATTTTTTACATACAGTATTATTTGCAAAAAAAGCTCCACTGCTTCTGAGAATTTCCTTGATGCTTTGTATAAAGAGATATCCTACTCTAATTTATATATGTCTGGCCCCAGACTGGGATTCACCTATTTTTCTAGAACTCCTGGATCATTTTAGTGGAAAGTGATATTTTGAAACCACATTCTGGCTGATAGATGTGCTGTTTGCTACCGGGTTGATGATTTTTTTCAAGCCCTTTCAGTGGATAAAATTAGAAAGGAATATTTTTCAAGAAAAATTAATTTGTGAGGTCATACTTATATTTGCAATTCAAGTTCAGGACAATAGGATTTCCACTTAAATCTCTTCTATCTTTTACCTGTGTCTTCTTTCTCTGAAGTAGAGGACCCTATTTTTTAAGAACTCTGGGGATAATAGAATTAAATTACCACATTATTATATAAACACTATCATATATATTATATAACCATAAGATCCTTATTTACTTTATCAGACAGTACACATCAAACCTCTCAGAATATAGCACTATACTGTTATCACTAAAAATATGATTTTTGCAGGCAATATAAACCTTTTTTGGTAGTTCCTTTTGTCTTTAGGGATGGACATTTGAATGACTGTATTTCAAAGCCACATACAGTAATAGTGCTGATGCTACTAGCTGGATACATATTTGGGTTCATTACATCTTTCATTTTCAGGGATTGTGTAAAAATTTTAATTTTGTCTTATAATTATAATACATGCTTAGTTTCAAACTCAGATTTATAAAACAAGTGCTACTCAAAGATGACTAACTTCTATCACTTTGCTATTATAGCAACTATTTATTTCAAATCTGTTTATTTTCAAATTTATATAAAGAAAAATTCAGCCTTTTGTAGTGCACAGTTGTATGAGCTATGACAATTTCAAGGAGTACTGTAATGAGACATGAAAATTTCACCACATGCAACAAACCCTCTTGTGCTGTCCCTTTCCTGGGAGTTTGGCCGCATCTCATCCTCTGACCACTCCTGTAGTTCCTGTCACCAGAATTTACCTTTCACAGAATATTATGTAAATGGAATCATGCAACATGTAGCGTTTGGGGTCTTTTATTTTGCAAAAGCTTTTGGAGTTCATCCATATCGTTGGAGGGATCTGTAGTTCACTCATTCTTCTTGCCCAGTGGTATTTGTTGCTTGGCCATACCCGTCTGTTCTCCACTGACCTGCTGAGGATTATCTGGCTTGCTTCCGGTCAGGTAATTTAGGAAGTTATCACCTTTGACCTGGTTAGGTGAACTTGGCCCTTTCTAGAATCTCCAAACCAAATGGCAAAGGAAAGTAGTGAGCTGTGTTTGCAATCTCAAGGACCTTGGCCAACCTCAAAAGAGTCAATTCCATTTCCCAGAAGGTAAGAGAACACCCTTCAAACTCAATACCTTGATCCCATTTGCCTTTGAGATGTAGTTCACCACATGCCCAAGAGATGTTATCACTGGCCCAGACATAGTCTGGGAACAGAATCCTCAGCTTGCAGTCACATGTTTTGTAAGCAACGTTCCCTGAATCACCTTTGAATTAGGCTTTGGCCTCTACTCTGGACTCACCTACATCCTTGACTTGACAACCATCAGTGACAAAAAGTGAGTGAACCTGCCTCCCACGGGTCCCCCACCTCCAACCTGAGGTATGTTAAATGGTCTCTGGGAGTGATGCCTGAGTGGTTTCCTATGTTAGGAAGTTTATTCCAAATAAACTCTCCTACTTGAAAAATAAGAGAATTTTGTTACTATTTCCATCATTTCACACTTTTTTCCTTAATTCTCTGTTTTTGTATTTATCACCATCTCTGTTTATTTCTGACTTTGCATTTACAAGCTAAATTTCTGACCTTTCATTTATATTAGCATATAATTTTACATGCTACATTACATGATACATTTATATTAGTATGTAAATGAAAAGTCACTTGTTAGAGTCTCTATAATTAAGAGATCAGATCCTCCCAGCCTCAGGCTCAGGATCCCCTCCCTCCCACTACCAAGCAGGCTGAGTCCAGGGGTGACCCAACATTGACTAAGTCAAGGGAAGCACTGCAGAGAATCTACTTGAGGGCTGAGCCCTGTCCTGGCTGTATGTAACCCAGAAGTGACTGTGGGAGGAAACAGGATGATGTGTTAATGCAACTTTCTGAAAAGTTCTCAGACTTACCATGCTCCATTCTGTGTTAAACCACTTGGCCCCGCAAGGCTTGAGGTAGCAGGACTGCTGGCTGGGGGGTCTCTCCAGGAAGGAACATTCATAAGGGTCCAGTACTTCGAAGTTGTCTGCGTTCTTCCTAACACAAATCACCTCTCTCTGTTGGGTCCCACTCCCACACTCGATGGAACACTGGAGAAAGAAACGGAGAATGATGGCATCATGTGATACAAAGGGGATAAGTATTGTCCAATGAGGGGTGTTTATAGGTGCTTTATGCCATCAACTCAGTAAGGAAGAGCCCTAGGGCCCTTGGAAAACATTTCTGGAGAAGTTGCACATGGTTCTAACTTTCCTAACAGTTCTGTCTAAGAAATGGAGTGGGTGTCTTTTGATAGCACAGCTCTACGAGGGTGCTGTCCACTGTGGTGGGGGTGCCCACCATGCTGGAGTAAAATGGCTTCCTTCAAGTTCTTCCACAGGAACACACCAGCCAGTTAATTTGGTTGTTTCTGTCCAGTAGACTCTGACACCTCTCACTGTAAAGCAACCAACTAACATTTTGGTTTATCTGGTGGTCTCTTAGCGGGGTAGAGACTGGGAAGAATTCATTTCCCGAGTGTGCAGACTGCAAAGCTTGTCGAAAACCTGACATTATGTTATGCTATATTTGTAAAGCAGCTGACGCTATAAGGTGCATATCTCATTCTTCTTCTAATCTGAACACCCAGAAGTGGCAGAACATGTGAGTGGGGACAAGCAGGTGGATGTGCGTCGGGGTATATGTGTGTGCAGAGGACAGCACTGAAAACAGGAAAGGACACTCGTCCTTGGAGCATCAGAGCTTATGGGGAATCTCTGAATGGTGGAATATAGAGGAGATTCAATTGAAGGAGAAAACCACAGTTCAAGATGCACACAGAGGAGGGCTCCAGAGAAATTAGCTTATGGGCTTTGGATGAGAATGGTGGTAGACGTGTGGATGAGGGGGGAGGCCTGGGGACAATGAGGCAGTGATCAGTTAAGATACAGACCTGACAGAGCTGGGGAAGGAGCCAAGGCATCCGCATCTGCTGGGGCACTAATGTCAAAGGGCAGTGAGACATTTTCAGATAGTCAAGGGCCATCTGAAAATGTACCTTTTACAAATCCCCTTTCAAAGCCTTACTGGGTTATATTCTTGAATGGAATGAAAAAGAACCAGGAAAGAGACACAGGGCACAAAAACACAGGTTGGTAAAGACACCAGTAAACTTATTGTTAATAATAAATCAGTGTTGGGCCTCCCCGGTGGCGCAGCAGTTGAGCGCTGGGTTGCGAAGCTGCCCTCAGCCTCTGCAGTGCTGGTTCGATCCCCAGCTGTTCCCCGGACACCGGAGGAGGGTCCCACGTGGCGCGCAGACCTCTCCTGTTGTGCCCGCTGCTCCCCTCAGCAGTGTACTTCGGTCCTTCTGCCTATTCTGCTCCCTGCTCTGGCTCTGGTGAATTCTCTCACCCTCCCGTGCTTCTGACTATACCCAGTCCTTGTATAAATAAATAAATAAATCTTAAAAAAAAAATTTAAAAACAGATGCCAACATTTAAAAAAAAATAATAAATCAGTGTTTTTTTTTTTGGATGTTGACAGTGTTCTGGAATTAGACAGTGGTGATGGTTGCTGTGAATATACTAAAGATCACCTAATAGTATACTTTCAAAGGGTAAATTTTATGATATTTGAATATTTCAATTAAAGATGACTTTTGGAGGAGAGAAACCTATTTTAAAACGCAAGTCTATATTTTCTATAAAATTAATTAACATTAATATGGCACTAAACCCAGATGATCTCAACATCTTTTTGGAGGGACTGTAGGGTGAAAGAGTGGAAGTAAATAAAAAGGGTCTGCTTTTTCCCCAGTGAGGACATGATTACTGATGACACTGACAGAACCATGGAAGTTTAAAACTCTGTAAAAGTTTTAGTGTTATAACTAGATGAATAAAAATAAGATTTATAACCTCCAAAATGTTAAAGGGGAAAATGGGATTAAGGAAAGCTGACAAATAAAAACATGTAAAAGGAAAAGGGGAGAAAAACAAGAAGACATGGTAGTAGAAAACTAAATATGATGAAATACAAAATAAGATGACAGGAGAAAGTCCAAACGTGTAAGCGATTATCATAAATATGAATGGTCAAAATTTAACTCTAAAAAAGAGACTTGCAAATGGGGGGCGGGGAGGAGGAAAGGCAAAAATAAGCTTGCATACAAAAGCTATCTTAAAAAACACATATGAAGTTGGCAAAGATATACAAGGTGGAAATCGACAGTGAGAAATCAGAATAAGGCAAATATGAGATGAAATGTAATTCATGGAGGAAAGCAGTGAAGACAGAAAGTGGTATTAAAGAGGATGATTGTTCCTCCTGAGAATTGACAGCAATTATGTGTTTCTACACTCAAAGAATTGCTGCCCTTGCACTTGGGGAGCCCAAGGCCAGATGAGACTGGTGGTGTCTGCTCAGTGTCAGTGAGGATAAATGTGACACTGAGGCAGAGCAGGCAGGAGGGCAGCTCTGGGTCACTAGAGGCTGTAAAAGAGGCCCCAGAACCAAGACAAGCTTAGGGTGAAGTAAACCCAGAGTTGACAGGGAGGAAGGCAAACATGTAGGCACGAATAATAGACTTGGTACAGTACTGTCCGAATGAAAGTTGGGCTACTTTGCCTCCAAGAATTGAAGACTCTCTAAGTCTGACAGGTCTTATTCTCTCATGCTGGCTTTCACCCAGGACCTCACTTTGCTCACTGCTAGGACCTGTGCTCACATCTCCCCAGGAGCCCCTTCTCTCATGTCCACACTAGAAGTCCCAGGAAGGACTCTGTTTGGCTCAGACTGGGTCACATGTCTCCCTGAACTAATTCCAGGCTGCTGGGGTATCAACTTTTATTTAAACCCCATAGCTGGGAGAAACATTTATTTTAAGACTCTGTAGTCAGTTAGTATGTAAGACTTACTTTTTAATAAATAGGCACACTCTATTTCATTTTGCAGGGGGGTGGATAATGTAAAATTTTCAGGGTGGTGAGGTGCCACATTTATATTGCCTTCTGACTGACTTATAAATCCCAAACCAACACCATGTCCACCTTTGATCATGTCCTCGACCTTCTGGGCAGCAGGACAATAAATTTCACATTTCTAATGGTAGCAGAAATAAATGCTGCTCTCCAGGGTTCACATTACTTTCAGGTGTCTGAGCTTACTTTTATAGTCAATAGGAGGCCTGCAGGCAAAAAAGGCTCTTGAATCCTGCTCTCCTCTCCTCTCTGAGGTTGGGAGACACTTGAGTTAAACTGCACTTTACTGTATGAAGGCAGTGGGTCTGTCCCATTGCCTCAGTTTCCATGGATATTTGTTGCAATGGGGGCCCCATATGCAGGGCACTTTTGTATTATCTTTGGGGTTTAGGTCTTATGTGTTTTATTACCAACAATGAGATAGAAAATAATAAACAAGGAGAAAAAGGAACTATTATTTAAGCACTTTCAGCATCTGAAGCAATGGATAACCCCTTTGTTAGGAGAGGTCTGCTGCGCCATGTTGGTCACCTCCCTGGCTGGGGATAGAACTTGTGCTGCAGTGGCTGCTGAAAGCCTCATAGCACTGATGCTTACCACTTCCACCACCAGCGAGCTCCAATGGGTAATCCCTTTGTGATAGCATCGCATGAATTCAAAAGTAACCTTAGCAAATTGGTATTATTATCTCCATATTTAATAGTAAGTAGGCTCAGAGAGGTTAAATTACTTGCCCCAAATCAGAGAACTGAAGAAGTGGAGAAGCAGGCCTGGGATCAGTTATGCCAGGCTAACTGTTGTCTACGAGCACTGGAAGCACTTGAATTCTCCTTTTAAACATTTTTTTTTCCTGTATTTCACAGTTAGTATTATAAAAACATTAAAGGAAATTTGAGAAGAAAACATTGCCCCCATGTTGTTTATATAAAAACCTGCACTTTGAAGTGCTGAGATCACAGGGTTCATATATTTCCACATTCCGCTCTCCACTTGCCATTCTATCACATGAACTTCCCACATCTCCCTAATCACCACTATTGTCACCTAATGTCATAATGAGTTATGATGGGCTGTGATGTCCCTAATGATGCCCTGTCATGGACATCTCTGTTGAAAGCCCTTTTCCCCCTTTCTTAATTTCCTTATTTATTTCCAGGGTGGGGTGACTGGGTTAAGGCAAATGAACATTTTTATGGTTCTTGACTTTTATTGTCAAATTGCTTTCCAAAGGGGGTATATCAGTTTACAAGGACAAGGCAGTCTGTTTTTTTAAGGGCTGTCTTTAAAGCTATTTAAAAGAAATAAAATTCTATATGGAGCCAGAGGTCTTGATAATGTGTAAATCATGATCATCAGCCAAAAAAGTCCTTGGAGAACCAGCCAGTCCTGGGAGCCAAATGTGTAGTAAGCGGAGCAAGACCTCAAACTGTTGATGGTAATCCTAGCAGGGCAATATGACAGAATCATCTTTTCCATATTTTCCTAAGGGGTTCATGGTCACTTTTAGAACAGTAAGGAAACAAATTAATTGTTCAAATGAGTTACTACAACAAAGTATTTGGTATTGTCTGTTCTTTATAGTGAACAACTTCAACTTTAAAAATGTCTGCATCTATTCCTGTTGCCCGCAGCTTTGTTGAGGTATAACAAGCACATAAAATTGCAATATATTTAAGATGTACACATGAAGATTCAATATACACGTACATTATAAAAGAATTCTAACAATTGAGTTAGTGAACACATCCATCTCATTATATATTATGTGTATGTGTGTGAACACTGGAGTCCTACTCTTTTAGCACACTTCAATTATACAATACAGAGTTATAAACTATAGTCCCCATGGTACACATTTGATTCTCAGTACTTATTCCTTTGATAACTGAAATACTGTATCTTTTTATCAACCTCTCTTATCTCCCCTCCTCCCAACTCTCCCGCCCCTGGCTCTGACAATCACCATTCTGCTCTCTGAGTTTGGTTTTATTTTTAAGATTCTACATAAGTGAAAACACGCAGTATTTGTTTTTTTCTCCATCTGGCTTATTTCACTTAGCCTAATGCCCTCTGTGTCCACGCACATTGTCACGAGTGGAAGGATTTCCTTCATTTTTTTAGAACTGAATACTGTTCCACTAATATATAATTAATATATATTTTAATTATATATAACATTTTTTTATTCATTCATCTGTTCATGGGTTGATGGACACTTTGGCTGTTTCCACACTGTGGCTGCAGTGGACATGGATAAATGCAGACATCTCTTTGAAGATAATGATTTTGGTTTCTTTGGCTATACACCCCAGATATGCTGGATCATATCTATTTCTGCTTTTCACACTCAAATAGGTACAAAAAGTGGTTTTAATAGCAGCAGCAGCTATGATTTATTGTATGTTTATTACCTCCTAATCACTGTGCTACATACTTTATGCACATTACTTCATTTCTTCTAAAAATAATGTCTTAAGTTACCGTCATTACCTGCATTCTCTAGACAAGGAAACCAACCTAGAACATAAGCTCCCTGAGGGCAGGGATATCTGTTTTGTTTACAGATCTATCCCTAGTGCTTAGACAGGAGGTACTCAGTAGTGGTGCCTGAATGAGGCTGCAAGAGCAGAGTAGGCTCCCCAAGGTCTTAGGTAGCCAGTGGAATAACCGGGACTCAAACCTGGGACCTCTGGACACACCAGGTCCTTGTCGCTAACCCCTCTGCTCTGTTGCCTCTTATGGGAACAAACAGGCACACTCCATTCTGGCTGCTCACCTGACTCCAGCTCCCCGCAAACCACTCCACCTTGCCTGTGCAGGGCCCGTTGTCACACGGGGTGGCCTCCGCGGGTCGGTTGTTCCCACAGCCCTCCAGGGGCAGGCTGCTGACATGGTTGGTCATGCATACCACTGAACGAGTCCGCACTCCAGCCCCACACTCCGCTGAGCACTGGGGACAGAAGAAGTCATGTTAGAAGAAAGGGCGATCCCACAGGTTCTGAAGCCATTTTCAAATAATTCGAAGGAGTATCTAGCATCTGGTGCCCCTACCAACTCTTCCTCCTAGAAATCGCTCAACACCTTCATTCATGACTACGCCACTATGGCAAATCTCCATCTTAGACTTTCCAGGACAGCCTGCATTCCAAACATTCTGTCCCATTACTTATCAGATGCTCTGCCCTGGCTATTGCTTTCAAAAATAGATCCACAGCAGAAAAATGAGGACATGAAAATGTGGGCAAATGTTTACCTGCGAGAAGCTGAGTCTGGGTTAGTCAAGAAGAGGAGGGGAATTAAGTCAGTCACCTCAACATTGCTGCCTACTACTAAGGTAGATGTGTCCTGGTCGTTGATGTTTATAGCTGTGAGAATACTGGGAGGCAGCTTGGTACAACGGAGAGATTGACCTGGGACCCAGACACGCCAGCAGGCTCTTAACTCAAAGTCACAAAACTGTTAGTGATTTCTCTACCACAGCCATCATCTGTCTTCACCCAGGGCAGAGTAAACACATTCCTGAGTCAACTCCAAAGCTCATAGAGCATTTCCATCTGTTCTGAAACACTTTTGGAATGTTGCCTTATTTTGCTTCTCATCCTATATTTTCTGGAATCTTCATCTGGGAGGTCCTCAGATACCTCACATACAATAGTGGACAACACCTTCAACCCCATTTCTATTCCTCCTTTAGAGTTTCCAGATTTTACATTTGGACTCAAAAGTTGATTGCTCTTCTGCCTTCTTGCTGTCAAACTCTAGCCAACCATCAGGTCTTATAGATATGAGCCTAACCACATTCCTCTCATCTGTCTTGTCCCTTCCTTCCCATGACTCCTAACATCCTTGATGTTCGTCTCCCACACTGTGCTCAGAGCTTTTTGCTCAGTCTCACCAACTGGGCTTCCAGGAGCTGGGAACTCCATTTTGAGAATCCCTCTAATGTTATCCTGTTCCAATAAAATTCACACATGGGCATACTCAACTGGCATTAATGGTTTACTGTAATGTGGCTGCTGTCTATTCATTTTTTTTTTTAAAAACCTGTAATTTATTTATTTTTTTAAGATTTATTTTTTATTTATACAATAGCTGGGGTATAGGCCAGAGTCATGGGAGGTGAGAGGATTCACCAGAGACAGAGCGGGGAGCAGAACAGGCAGACTGACCGAAATACACTGCTGAGGGGAGCAGCAGGCAAGACAGGAGAGGTCTGCCGTGCCATGTGGGTATCTCCCTGGCTGGCTGGGAATCGAACCCGCACTGCAGAGCCTGCAGACAGCTTCACAGTGCTGCGCTCAACCCTCTGCGCCACCCGGGAGGCCCTGTCTATTCATTCTTCCAGACTAATTTCCTGTTATCCTACTCCACACATCTCAGGCTGGACAGAGCTAGGACTCATGCCCTAATCACATGAAGTGATCATAATGCTTTGCCTGTTTCATTCCTTCAGCCTGGGGTGCTTTTCCTTTCCCCGGGACTTTGAAAAATCCTGTGAGACTTAGTTCAAATGCCATCTCCTCTGTGAAGGCTTTCTTGATTGCCTGATTCAATATACTCTTTCCAGGCTCAGAATTCTCACGCACTCTATATTCTGCTATCTTCCTTTGTATTATAGCCATTTGTATCCTGTCTGGTTTTCTTGATAGATGCAGGCTCCGTGTGGGCAAGGACTATTAAATCATCTTTAATACTTTTTCAGGCCAGCCCCTTAATGATGGGTAAATCCATGCACATCAGTTGAATAAATGTATTAAGACTTGGGCCCACCCTCGCTCATTTCTCCTCTCTCACCAGTACCGGTCTCTTCTGAAAGTGGCCCTTTAGAGCACTTTCTAAGGGCTTCTGCTGGATCTTCTCTTTAAAAGGGAAAATACTAGGTATTATAAAGTAAATATCAAAATCAACAAGCAACTATAAACCAGAGACACTACAGGGGGGGTGGAGGGAGTAGGATCAAAACAAGGGGGCTGGGAATTGTATGGGGACTATAACCAAGATGAAAATGACACGTGCAAAAATGAAAAATGATGTAAAAATCTAGAAACAAACAAAAGGCAAAACATATTCACAACCCATTTCCATATCAAAGTTTCCATTTTTGTGTCTAGTCTTTTAAAACTGTAGTTCAGGATGATTAATCAAAGGTTTACATGACCACAGCTGAGTGGGTTTGACTCCTTAGGGAGGAAGCTCTCTGGAGCAAAGAGCTTGAAGGGCCTTAGATCATGCCACCCCCCAAATGTGCAGCTTTAGCATATTGATTATTTTGAGCTGCAGGCAACTGAGAAATAGCAGATGCCAGAAGGCATCTCTGCCCACCCCTTCCCCTTTCCTATGTAAATGCAGAGCACACATTTCCCACGTGAAGGGTGTCCTCTGAGTACCAGGAAGGTACTTTACCTTTACCACTGGAGATAGGGAGTTGACACCAAGATAAATCTGCACAAATCTTAAAATAACCCTTATTCTACTAGTTTTGCCTTTATAATTCTTGGCCACTTTCCTACCATTTACTGTCCCAGGACCCAAGGCTTTTCCTTTGTGTAGTTCTCACCAATTATCCCCGTTTGTTAAAATGATATATAAGCCCTGGAGTTTAATTACTTCTTTCCTATGAAGTCCCCTGAGCCATGTGAAAAAATTAACATCAAATAAAATTTGTATGCTTTTCTCCTCTGAACCTGGATTTTGTCAGCTTAATCTGCCGGCATGCATTACCTCTCCTAAGACGGCAGAGGAAAGTTTTTATCTCTTTTATAGTCAGAATGGGGGGCTGCAATTGTATGGGGAATATAACAATAAAATTTATAAAAAAAAAAAAAATAAAAAATAAAAAAATAAAAATCTTTTTAAAAATTAAATAAAATAATACCTAAAAAAAAAAAAAAAAAAAAAAAAAAAAAAAAAAAAGCATTACTGAGTTGAGCTGCATGTGCATAATTAGTTGAAATCTGAGACAATGAATCAGCCCCTTAGGTTACAAAATCCTTTGTTAAAATAATTGGAATATTCTAAGATAAAGGGTTGGTGGTTGTTTCAGCCATGTACCATATTATCAGATCTCTTTCTTAACTTTAAAACTCAAGATATTTAAATTTCTCTCAATCACACAAGGTAAATCAAATCTAAGTTTTCTTTGTGTTTCAAGTCCTAACCCCATTTCCACTGACGAGCTAACTTAATTTTCTGCTTTCCAAACCAACTAATGTACACACATCTGGCTTTCCCCATGTCCCCACGTGCTTAATTCAGAAGAATGTTCGGGACATTCCTAAGGACAGAAAACCTCACCAGGATGGGCCCTGCTCAGGGGTGCCACCTTCTCACACCACCTGCAGTGGAAAGCACAACATGAAAGCGGGTACCCGCTGTCCTTGAAGGACGTGCCCACAAGAACCAAATCCACTTCAGTAGTCAGAAAAGGGCCTGTCTCCTAACTGAACTTCTGGGCTGACAAAATGCAGTAAGAATGAAATTCCTAAGTGACCCTTGTTGAGGACACTCTCCTTAGTCCAGCAACTGTTAAATGCTAACCGAGGCCCAACTGGCCCCTGAGGGATTATTAGGCTCTTATCTGAAAAGACTATTTTGGAACTGTAGGCATTATCTTCTATGACTTAAAAAGCTCAGTGTCATTACTTATGTCTTCTCTTGGAAAAACATCCTTGGAAATCAGGTGTTGTTGAAGCTGACTGGGAGACTCAGAGTTGAAATAATCTCTCGATAAAAATTTGCCAAATTGTATCAAGGGTTCTGAAAGAGTTCACACCATTTTGTCAAATAATTTCAATTCCTGGCATTATTTTAGGGAATCAAGAAAAGATACATATAAAGATTTATGCATAGGAATATTAATGGAAATATTTAAATTAATAAGAAAGAAAAAACACCGTTCATTGGTAGTAGTCATATAATAGCTTATTCTAATTAAATTTTTAAATGCCAATAAAATGTTTATAATATACAAGTGAAAAACAAGGTTACCAAATTTTACATCTATTATTATTTACAGCCTTAGAATATATCTTGGCACACACACAAAAACTATGTATTTAAAGTATGCATGGAATGGTAGAAAAAAAGTTTGGTATTATAGCTTAAAAATCTTAAAATTGCTATCTTTTAGTGAAAACTTATAATTAAAATTGTTTTTTTCATATTTTTTTTATAATAGCATGTTGCTTTGCAACTAGAAAAAAAATGAACAGTATTTAATAAGAATCTTTCCAATATAAAACTGAAAACCCAGCATCATTCTTTCCATTCACTTGCTTATACTCTAAATTTGTTGAGTTTACTGTGAACATAAATGAGTTCAGGGATGGCAAGAAGTCCAGAAACAAGAAAGAATTAGTGGAAGTTGCCAGGAACTTTTAACCTGGAGAAGGGCTGTCCCCAAAACTGTGGGGGCAAGCATGTAAGGAGAAGAGAACACTGGAATTTTCTTTGGGATACAGTGGGAGCAAGGGGCACTTTGGTTCTTTGGTTGAACGGAGGAGGAAAACTTCTGACACCAAGGATTGTACAAGAAATACATGTACTTGCCTGACGGTGACCTTGTGACAAAGCAATCAGGCCTAAGCCAGGGATGACAAGCTCATGCATGTGTGGAGACTTGGAAAGGGTCACGCTGGCAGAACTGGGTGAGCTCTGCTGGACTCAGCTTTAGGGGCAGAAGTCTGGACTCAGCTTTAGGTCAGCACTCACTTCCCCTTTGTCTCCCTTGGGTTGGCTTCTTCCTGATGGCTAATGTGGCGCCCCTGACTGTCCACTCCTGGGATTGGAGGCACAAGTGTGATCACTGTGATTTCAGTGTCTGTGCCAAGGGTTTCCTATCTGGGGACAGACTTGGGCTGAGGGGCAGGGCTGATGCCATGAGGTGTTGAGCATCACAGCTAAATCACTATGGAGAGCCCCTGACTTATGAGGGTTTGACTATACGATGACATGAAGGCGAGACAGTATTAGTGAGAATCTCCAGGAGACCTCTGAGGATAGTGCAAAGGCTGTGTTTGCAGGTATATTTTTCCTCCATCCCTTATTCCACAGGCATGGATTATTATGGCGTGGAGAGGGATGAAATCAAGGACCATCTTACAAAGCAGAGGTAATGGAGACCCCTGGAAACACTTGCAGGGATGATATTCAGAGAACTCAACAATCGTCCCTGGTAGGCCATGACCAGTCAAATGGATGCTGACCAATCAGACGCAACCATCAAAGTGGTATGGATGCAAATCTGCTGATGCCTGAGAGTTTGTTCCTCTAAACTTGAGATGTTGCACTGTTGTTCACAGGATGCTGGGGGAGGACAGTTCACTAGCTCAGTAAAGGCTCCTATGGTTTTATTAACTTAGCTGGTCTCCTGTATCTTTGGGCCAGAGGCCTCAGTGCTGCCACCGGGAGGGAGCCTGTTAGAAATGCAGAATCTCCCTGGCTCCCCCAGCACTGACTCAGGTCCTGCACTGTCACCAGGTTCCCAGGTGATCTGCAGGCACATTATAGTTTGGAAACACCATAAGGAATCCCAACAAGGGACGTGGTACAGAGGTTGCCTGAGAGGGAGGCCCTAGGGACAGAGACAGCAATGGTATGTATAATCCAGTTAAGTTTCCAGGACCTACTAGTGAATCCAGAAAACTGAAACGTAGTATGATGACCAGTCCAGCTGCCTGGTCACCTTTTTCTGCTGCTAGCTGGTCATCAGTTTCCATAAGAAAAGGAAGGCAAAGCTCCTTTCCCCTGGTTTCAGGTATGCTCTTTAATTTTGCCTAATATTTCCCCCTAAATGTTCTTTTAAAAAATTATGGCAAACTATACATAATGTAAAATTTACCACTTTAATCTTTCTAAGTGTGTAATTCAGTGACATTAAGTACATCAATACTGTTGAACCTCCCCACCAGGCAAGTCCAGAATCCCTCTCTCCTTACACAACTCCTTTTGTCTTAGATGAGCTAACTCTTCATGGCTTCCCTTGCATACAGGTAGCTGGTGGGATAATTACGAACTATAATGCATTTGAGTTCATCTTTGACAACTGAACCCGTGGACCCAAAGGTGATCAGGCTGCAGGCAGGAGACAGTAAGTGAAATGCTTTGGATTAGTAAGAACAGAGACGGGACCTACCATTCGCTGAGTACACATTATAGATGCCCACACTCAGCAAACCTGGCATCTGATTGTTCTGTTGTTAGTATTTTTATTCAGCAGTCATGAGCAGCGCTAAGGAGAATTAACGCAATTATTTCACACCCACTTGTTACTTTTGGGGCACCTCAGTCTTTATATGAAGACAGAAAACCTATAGTGGTTCTTCTCTGGGCCTTTCCCCCAAATTCAGCTGTTGCCCGTGGGATTCTTAGCCAGTGATTCCGTGTACAGCTCCCGCCCTGTAGGCCAGCACACCTCGGTCCTGGCTCCAGAAAACCCGCTCTGCCGCTGCCACCTCACCCTTTCACTCCACTCGGTGAGGAACCAGCTCTTGGCACAGGGTCCCATGTCGCAGTTCTCAATGTCGTTCGGCCGGAGCTTCATGTTGCACTCGTCGTCATCAACCACATCCCCGAGGTTGCTCACACACTTCACGTCTCGGGTCCTCTGCCCCACTCCGCAGGGCACTGAGCACTGGAACACAGCAAGCGGACCTCAGGAACGCCTCTAGTCCAGGGACTCTCCAGCTATGTGCCGCGTCCTTGCTACCTGCCACCGGTGAGACCACCCCAACCCCACATGCAGGGTCCCTGCAGCCAAGGCTACCTGGCAAGTTTCCCAACCCTGAGAACCTCCCCACCATTTCCTCAAAGGCTTCCTTGGCTGCCTTGCCTACTTTGTTCCTCTGAGCCTCAGTTCTAACATCTATAAAATGGGAGAGCAAGATGGGGATGCGGGGGCTCTGCCAGCAGTGCCCAGTCCCTACCATACACCCTCAAAGTTGGCCGTGGTGACTCACACCCCCTAATGTCTGGAACACCCCATGGTCTGCAAAAACAGCCGTCCAGAAAACCCCAGGATGAATTCCCTCCTGGAAAGCTCAGCTTCTCCAGCGGCAGGGCTTAGTGGCGGGAGGTGGCAGGCAAGCTGTCCCACCCTGCGTACCGAGGTCCAGTCGGTCCGGATCTGCCATTCACTGCAGATCTTGAGCTGGCAGGTGCTGGTGGTCTCGGGCTTCTCCAGGTGCTGGCAGCGGTGGGGCTGCACTGTCAGGCTGCGGTTGGCGTACACCTGGCGGCACAGTACCTGGCGATGCTGAATGCCCAGGCCACAGGTTTTGCTGCACTCAGACCACTCCCCGATGTCCCAGCTGGCTCAGGAAGGAGAGAGGGAAAGGACAGAGCACCTCAGTCAACATGAAGGAACATGAGCCTGAACCAGCCGCCACAGAACTAGCACGATGGTGACGGCTGACCCCTTGTCCCGAATGTGCCCACGGGCCCTCGGACTGAGAAAGAAGGTAACTTTGTTTCACATTCCCTTTACCATTGATGAAAGACCAGATTCTGTAAAACTATAGAAAACCAAGAAGTTCCAAATGATTTTTATCTAGTCACTCACACCCCACCCCCCACACCTCTCCTCCATGGTTTGTTTTATTACCCTGTAGAATTAACCCACTTTGGAACTCACTTTGAAATTTTATTCCAGTATTCTTTATCTTTCATCAACTATTTATGTATCAGTTGACACCTTCCTCTGCCATCCTGTGTCTTGAGTTAAATAAGACATTGGCACATGGTCATCATGTATTTGGATGAAAATGATCTTTTAATGATTTTGAAAGTTACATTTAAAAGTTTTTAAGGCCATTTGCCCCTGTCCTTCTGGAAGTTCCCTATTTATCATTCAGCGTCTCCTGGGACACATTTCCCGGTGCCTCCAGGCAGAGGTATTTGTGCGTTATTCTCTCCATGGGCACTGACAGCATGGACATGCTAGATGACAGTTCTGTTTCCCTCTTTGTTTTCTTTACCAGGCTAAGTCCTAATTGCTCCAAATTTATCAACGGGTAGTCTTCCAGGGAGTGCCCAGACCTCCTAAAGCCATGGGCTCCTGTGTCAATCCAGAGAACCAAGGGTGCTGGCCACACAGACTGAATTTTATGCACAGGCCAAGTCTCCTGTTCCTAAAGCAGGCCGAGACTGATTTAAAAACAAGGCTATCTCTGCTGCTAAGGTTCTGTGCACAAGTCACAAGGGAGACCCAATGGGGGACTAGAGAGAGGGGCTAGCTTACAAGGCTGGACAGGGAAAGATGTTGCAGGCTTCCTCCTCAGGCGTAGGCTTCATGCTGGAGTCACAGTAGCTCTCAGGAACCTCTTCATGAGTGTTTCTGTGCACACAGCGAAAAATAGGGTGCTGTGATCCTGCAAGGACAAGGAGAATGTGAAGGATAGCCCCATACACTTGACATCAGACTACGGTGGAGATGGACTGGCTACTTGTGCTGACAAAGAAAGACCCCAGAAACAGAACAACTCACACACTCACACCTCCCACACAAGGGCTTTGCAAGGCACTGTGGAGTGCCAAGGAGGGTAGGAATAGTTCCTGTCCTCCAAGAACTTAAATCAATTTGTGGATACAGTTTGTATGTGTTCAAAGGCAGATAAGAACAATTTTCATAGCAGCTCAAGACAACAAGAGATAATACTAGTAGGGGAGTAGTATAAAATGCACACACAAAATAACTTCTTGAAGGTTTTCTGGAGATAGGAAACAGAGACAGTCCGGGGGATTAAGCCGCATCTTTGAGGAAGAGCTGAGTTTGGGTAGATGCGTGCATCAGTGTTGTGTGTGTGTGCATGGCTGCCCAGGATGCCACATTGGAATAGAGGTCACAACAAGCTCACCTGAGGGCTACAGGTATATTTAAGAGATAGTGAGGTTGGAGCAGACTAGTAAGAAGCTTCAAGAAAGGTTTTGCCCTTTGTAAATCATCTTACATACTCCTCTAAGAAAATGGTATCTAAGTCCTCTCTCTGCTACCCTCTGGTGGCTGCACTGAAGTATTACTAATGGACGTTTACAAAGTGAGAAAGGAAACTCTTGGATGCTGCAGTTCAACTGTCTGAACCCTAAGATGATCCTTCCCAGACAATGACTTACACCGTTGCCCCCTCACCAGCCTGCTAGCTGAGGCCGCCACACAATCCTACTGGGTAGAACACTATCATCATTCTACAACTCTGCCACAGCTCTACTGATAATTGGCCAGGGAGTTACGTTTCTGAACCTCCAAGTTGCTACAATTTTAATTGTAACTGGAGGAATAACTTCTAATATAATTGTCTCAATATTTCATCAGCCACAAAGCGGCTGCATCTTTAAGCTAATTTTGTGTGACACACTGAGCCAGAGGGTAGTTCTTACAAGAAATTTGACAGTTTGTAAAACAGCTTTGAATCTGAAATGATCACTTGTTTAAACCATGCTGGCAGTCAAAATGTACAATGTCAGCTATAAATTAAGATCATTATTTAAAATAACATTCCAATTAGGCATTATTATTAACTGAGTAAAAAAGCAGTACAGAGTGTAAAATTCATTGGAAGCAAAAACTTCTCTGGAATTAAATTTTGCCCAGCGACAGATCTGTTTCCATGAAGAAGAGACTTTGAATTCAGAAAACAGTAAATACTTTGTGAAAGATGAATGAAATTCAGTTCACAGCTTGAAGAGTACCCATTAGGCACCCAACCATGAAGGGATTAAGTAAAAATGTCTGATAATTTAGCTGATCCTTCTCCCTTTAGACCATGTGGGTTTAACTTTTCTACATACAAGATTTTGCACTGGAAAGCAAAAGTAACTACTCCAACCTCTCGGCACTCAAATGAAGGGAGATTTAACTTCTTCAGTTAAAAAGATATGGGTTAGCACAAGAATGTTCTGTGCCTTGGGAAGATGGGTTCTGCTTGGGGTTGTTTGTGCAAAGCCACTGCCTGCCTTTCCCCACCCCGCCCATGGCCCAGCTCCAGTGTTCAGCCAAGGAAATAATGAAATTATAATTTTTTTCTCTCTCTCTCATGGTAAGAAAATACCAAATCTGTAATTGCTGACTCTAGTGCTGGAATGATTTCGTTCTTGAAATCAGTTTCTTTTCTGCAGAAAGGGCGATAGCCACCTTTTCTTTGTCCAAGCACGCCACTCAGTTGTTTCTCTAATTGCTGATAGGCCAACACATGGTGGTGAGGTCAGGTGCTGGCTGGGCTTTAGACAGAAGGAAAAATCTGAGATCTTTTGGGTTAGGTTGTATTTTGTGCATCTTGATCTAAGCAGAAGAACATCATGTTGGAGGAGAGAGCAGCACCACAGGTACTGCTGATAAGATTAATAAGATTAATAATTCTAGTCTAGGAACTCCAAGAATAAACTAAGCGACACATGACCAGCTAGACATAGAGTCTGTGCAATCACTGGATAAAGTATTGGCGCCTCCCTATAATGACATCGTGAATCCCAAAGCATGAAGAAATGGGACATTTTAATGCAAGAGGCATAGAAATGTGTCTGCCTAGCCCCACCAGGAAGTACCAGAGCAGAGTTTGGGAGAGGGTTTGTGTGGGGGCAAATGTTGAGGATGCAAGAGGAATGGACTTGGACTAGACATAGAGGAGTGGGGCAGCACCAGCAGGGATTTCTTGGTCATGGCGCACTTGTCAAAATGGCTGACAACCCTGAGATGTGCTAACCAGGTGTGAGTCACCTGCCCTGCATGTCTGAGGCCACCATGGCCTGGGAACAGACCTTAGAGGGAGCAAAGGAAGGATGTCCATGGGCTGCTGCCATTGGTCATGTGGAAGAAGCATAAAAGGCCAGGATTACAAGAGAAGGGAGATGTAGGGGAACCAGATAAATCTTAGTTTCTGTTTTATTTTTAAGGTATAGCCTCGGTATCCTTTTGGCTTGAGAACCAGTGCCATTTATGTTTGTCAGGATTAATAAGGGTGGGGACATATCATCTCAGGGATCTGAGCAGTAGATGCTGTGTGCTGCATGCGTGTCTGCACGCATTCTTGGTGTGTACGGTTTAAGTATTTAAAATGGAAACTAAAGATGTTAACCCCCAAACCTCATAATGTAATAAGAGTGTGTGTTTTGTGTATCCCAATGCAAAGGAGAAAGACTATCTTAGAACATTAAAATAAATAATATGGAAATATGGAAAAATATTCTTCAGTTTTGAATACATAAATCCATATTCTTTATGCCTCAGACTGAACGTGAGTTGAGGCAATAATGGACTTACGTATCTGGGATAAAATGAAGATGTCAAAACACCCTTATATTTCTTCTAAAGCTGAGTACAGCACATATATTCATCCATTCATTCAGGAAACACTTGAGTGCCTGCTTTGCACTTTGCACGACACCAGGCACAGAGGCTGCAAAGTGTACACATTCGTGGGACCAAGCAGAGATGGGGCAGGAATGTATCAGCTTGACGTCTGGCTGCTGAAGGCTGAGTAGCTCATGTCAGTTATATGCAGGCTGCAAGCCGACCTGATTGAACCCTGATAAACCCCTTTAATGAGCTTCTTGAGTTGGCAACACTTGGCTCTGTTATCACACATCAGTACTGGGAGAATTAAGTGCATCCCCATGTAACTCTGCTGGGGTAGGGGAGAGGAAGAGGACAGCAGGAAGCTGGCACCTGGTTTCCTCGGGCTTTGCCATGTGTGCCTTTTCCCTCTGCTGAGTCAACGTGTGTCAAACTGTAACCAGGAGCAGAACAGCCTTTCTGACCCTAGTAAGTCCTTCTAGGACTATTGAGCCAGAGGGTGATCTTGGGGAACCCTCCTACTCCCACACACCATCATGCTAATGAGCCATCTCATAGCCAGGCTCACGGAGGTGAGGGTCAGCTGTGCCCCTCAGGTCCACCCACCCATCCCTCGTGGGGGTCTGCGGGGCCCGTGCAGATCACCCAAGCCCACCTTTCCCGCAGGTTGTGGAACATTCTGTTGTCCCCAGCTGCTTCCAGTTGTGATCCCGGCTTCGTCGAGGGGGCTGTGGTGCTGGTGGCACCAAATTATCTGGTCGATGGGAAGGAAATCTATCTGGAGGCCTGACTGGGAAGGTTTGGGCTGATTCTGAGGTGAATATTTCGGGTGTGCCCCGGTGCACATCTTCTTTCTCCTCGCTCCTCTCCTCTCCTCCCTCCTCCTGGCTCCTCCCTTCTGGCACCAGCTGGCCGTTGACTGGCTCCCCTGAGAGAGGTGAGGGCACACACAGAAGTAAGACCTCAGACATCCAGTCCTAAAGAGAAAATTACTTGAACATTGAAAATTGGGCAGCATGAGATCATTTCTAACTCATAGCACATATATTTAAAATAAGCCAAAATGGATTTCCCTAATATTGAAAACATTATTAAAGATGCATAAAAGAGAGATGAACATCACAGGAGGAAAAGCTGATAATGGTCCTGGAAAGGCAATTCAAATAAAAAGAAACACAGGTAGAATCACACAGAAGATACTCACCTTCACACAGAAAGAACTGCATGTAAAAACAAGAAAACACTATCCACTCTATTGACCTGACAAGAAAGACTGGGAACTTTGGAAACCCTTCAGGTGTGAACCCCTGGTTGAAAACACACCCTTATACACAGTGATGGAACTGCAGATAGATACAAATTTTTGGAGGGCAATTTAGACTCTCTATCCAAATCTTAAAAGCCTTTTTGATTTAGTGATTTAGTTTCTAGGCCATTTTTGGTACATTTATTTCCATTCTTTTACATAAAACTGTATTTACAAGTGTGGTTACTAAAATATTATTTGAAATAGCAACACATCAACAGACTTATTTTTTATTGATTAAACTTTTTTATTTTCTTAGATTGTTGTTCATTTTGTACAAGATTTGATTTCTCTCCTCTGCACACCAACAGACTTAAATGGTCACCAGTGGTACCAGTTAAAATAAATTATTCTACAAACGTAAATGGAATGCAGTTGACCTTTGAACTCTATGGTCCACTTATATGTGGATTTTTCTCAATGCCTCTCTTCCCCCTCCTCCTCAGACTACTCAGTGTGAAGATGATGAGGATGAAGACCTTTATAATGATCTTAATATTTTTTCTCTTATTTATTTTAAGAGTACAATATATAATACATATAACATACAAAATATGTGTTCATCAGCTGTCTACGTTGATGGCAGAATTTTGATCAACAGCAGGCTATTAGCAGTTAAATTTTTGGGGAGTCAAAGTTTTATGTGACTTTTTGAATGCATGAGGGGTTGGTATCTCTAGCACCTGCATTATTAAAGGGTCAATTGTACTGTTTTTTTTTTTTTTAAACACACATAGAGAAAATATATGTTCTGGCATAGAGATCTGATTCTGATACATTGTTTGATCAAAGAGAAAAACTTAGCAGAGTTCAGCTTGTACACACATGGGTACACACACATGTGTACAATGTGGCAGGACACTTGGAGATACTGGGCTTTATTCCTTGTCTTTGTTTCTCTTTTTCCTACTCCCAAAGAGTAGCCATACCCTTAGATTTTCTTGTCTCTGAGCTGTGTAGGAGAGAAACAGAAAGGAGCTGAGAGTCAACAACTCTTCCTCGCATAGTGGAAGCTGGAGTCACAAGGTCCAGTCATGTCAAAGGGGGAGGAAGGAAGAGGGAAAGTGGACAGGGCCCTTTGAGAGGTGTTTCTCAGGTCAGGAGAAGCAGGGGTCTGATCTCTTAGATTTCCTGAGCACCACAGACCCTTTCTTGTGCCACGCAGGGATCTTTACTCATTCCTGGGGTGGGTGGGGAGAGCCACCATCTGGCCTGAGATTGAATTTTCTACCAGTTTCAAAGAAGTTGACTTATGAAATTAAGTTGACTTATGGAAAAGAATGACATGCAATGTTCCTTGTAAACACACTTAGATAAAAATTCAGATTAGCTGCAAATATGTTTGAACATGCATAGAAAGGGCTGGATGGGGTCCCATGAAATTGTTAAGTGAGATCCCCTCTGGGAAGGGGAGAAGTATTGAGGTTAGGGGATATTGGTTTTTTTTTTTTTTAATAAACTTTATAGATTTTCTAGAGCAGTTTTAGGTTCATAGCAGAATTGAGTGGGAAGTACAGATTCCCCATATTTTCCCTGCCCTCCAAGTACACAAACTCACCCACCATCAATGTCCTCCACCAGAATGGTATGTTTGTTGCAATTGATGAACCGGTAGCAACACATTATTGTCATCTAAAATCCATAGCCCGAAGTTCACAGTTCATTAACCCCCCCCATAGTCCAGTCTGTTGAGATTCATTAGGGCTGTACATTTTATGTGTTTTGAAAAATGTACAATAATGTGTGTCCATCATGAGAATACTGTACAGAGTAGTTTCACTGCCCTAAAAATCCTTTGTACTCTATTTATCCCTTCTTTCCTCAGTGATCAGCAATCATTGATCTTTTTATTGTCTCCATTTGCTTTTTCCCAAATTTTATATAGCTGGAATTATACAGTATGCAGCCTTTTCAGATTGACTTCTTTCACTTAGTAATTTGCATTTAAGTTTCCTCCATGTGTTTTTGTGGCTGGCGAGCCATTAGCTTTTAGTGCCAAAGAATGTTCCACTATCTCGCTGTCCCCTTCACCTACTGATGAATACTTTGGCTGCTTCCAAGTTTTAGCAATTATAGGGCAGTTGCTTTTTACTTTATGTATTTCTATTTTGATTGACTGTTGTTCAAGCATATATTACTTGGATATAATATAAGAAGGCAAATTCTAAGAGTTAGTGTAGAACATAGTTAAAACTATTGGATCTTGCTCTACTCTTTTGCTGGTGCTTTCTTATTTAATTGGCTAACTACAGTGCTTCACGGTTTAAAATACATGGAAATTAGACCAACAGAATCAAGACTAGGCATATTGATATGAGGCTGTACAAGATCAGACAAAAACGTTTTTTAATCTTTTGAGTACCTTGTATGTTCTGGCCTCGTGCTAGAATGGACATCTAATTTAGTCAGTACTATTTCTCTTTCTTCTTTCTCTCCAAATCTATGAGTGTAGGTCTTTTCCTCCCATTGGGGATGTGTTCAGAGAAGTTACTGACTTGCCTGTGAATGCACAGCAAGAAAGTAGCAGAGAGTTGGATTCAAGTTCTGCCTTCTGACTCTGTGATGCAGAACATGAAGGCTGGTCCAGAATGCCCCACACCCATTTTTCACAACCCACCCTATCTAGACCTCCCTTGTCCCAGGCAGCCCATACTATTATCAGCTGAGACCCAGTGTGCTAATTATCAGTTATCTTCATTCTATTTGATTTCAAATAGTCTGTCCAATTAGTCCTGTAAATCAGCAGCAGACCTCAGAAATCCTAGTAATTTGCCATCTGAATTGGGTTTCTTAGACTGTGTATTACTCCTGGGAATGGCTTAAAAATGCTTTTGGGCTGAGTGTGCCAACATGAAGTCTGATTTAGATTTTCTTGTCTAAACACACATATGCCACATGCTGGACACAGAGCAGGCTATTGTCTCCAGGCAGCCAGGTGGCTTCCCCACCCATGACAACCAGATAAACTGGTTGGCAATCCATAGGGGGATAGATGGGTCAGGTCTCACATCTGTCCCCTCACTTCCTAGGACAGGTGTTGGGCCAGGTAAGTTCTAGGTTGTATAATAAGCATGGGGATAAGTCACACAGGCCAGAGTAACACAGGTTACTCTGGGACCTGAGCAAGTAACAATCTCTCCAGGCTTCCATTTCCTTACTGTTAAGTGAGTCTCATTATAGTAGCTCCTTCTGATCACTGTTTGTGAGAACTGGATGGGTTAATCTACATAAAGTGTCTGGCACAGAGTAAGGACTCCATGCAATGAGCTATTATCATGAGTATTAATGCAGACCTTCCTGTGTAAAAGATACAAAAGACAGTCACTTTGGGTGGTGGACTCCATCATCCTTTAGTAAAGAATTCTCTGCAAAAGTAAAAGACTGTGATAGATGGATAGTTATGAACTCATCATTCTTACAGCTTAAAGAATCATTAACAGAAGAAAAGCGGAGTAAGAGAAAAAACAATGGCAGATAGAATAATGAACTCTGAAGATGTCTGTGTCCAATCACTGAAACCTGTTGAGTGTTCCCTTACACAGCAAAAGAGACTTTGCAGATGCGATTAAAGTAAAGATTTTGAAATGGAGAGATTATCCTAGATTATCTGGCCTGGCTTATTGTAATCATAAGGTTCTTCATAAGAGAGAGGTAGTAGGGTGAGAGAAGAGATGTAATAATGGGAGAAGACAGAATCGGAATCAGAATCAGAAGGTGCTACTCAAATGGATGGAGGAAGGGGCCATGAACCAAGGAATTCTTAAATTAAAAAAGGCAAGGAACAGATTCTCTTCTAGTATTGTAAAAGAAGCATGGGCCACTGATACTTTTATTTCAGTTCACTTTGGACTTCTAACCTCTGGCACTGTTAGTGAATTCATATTGTTTTTAGTTGCTAAGATTGAGGCAATTCATCACAGTAGTAATAACAAACCAATCTAAATCATTTCAAAATGTTCAACTGGGCTCCACAGGCATTGGTGCATACCTTGGTGAGTCCTGGGGCAGGTCCTAGAAGCACACCTGCCATAGAAGGCCCTAAAAAACATTGGCACAGACCTTAGTGAGCTCTGGGACAGGATCTAGAAGGGGAACCACCACAGTGCACCCCTGCAGAACTCAGTGCAGACACCTGTGAGTTCCAAGGCAGACCCAGGAAGCAACCCTACAGGCAGTAGCCCTCAGCAGACCTCAGTGAGCCCCAGGATGGGACTTGGGAGCAGACCTGCCAAGATAAGCCCAGGGACAGGGACACAGCTGAATTTCTAGTTTTCCAGTAATGACAGATTCCTTATTCCTCCCCATGTTGCACATGGTACGGCATGTGCAAGTCTCTCCAACAAATGATGTTGGGAAACCTGAACAGCACATACAGAAAAAAATGAAACTAGACCTATCTTTCACAATGGATTAAAGACTTGGCTGTAAGACCAGAAACCATAAAATACATAGAAGAAAACATAGGCAAAACAATCCATGACATTGGCTTCTGTGATGTCTTTGGGAATTCAGTTTCAACAGCAAGGAAAACAAAAGCAAAACAAACGACTGGAACTGCATCAAGTTAAAACCTGTACAGAGAAATTATCATTAAAACAAAAAGACACCCTACTGGGTAGGAAAAAGTTTTTAACACATCATACTGCCAACAAGGGGTTGATATCCAAGATCTAAAAAGAACTCATACAACTCAACAAAAAGAAAACAAGGATATAAATAAGAAAGTGGGCAGAAGAGCTAAAGAGACACTTCTTCAAAGAAGACATATAAGTAGCTAAAAGGTATAAGAAACACTGGTCAACATAAGTTATC